>NC_135533.1:64093024-66493024 GCF_045843805.1 Urocitellus parryii
AAAAGTTAAATATGAAATTATTGTGAGTTCCAGTAATCCTATTCCTAGGTATATATCCAAAAGTATTAAAAAACAGGTATTCCAAAAAATACTTATGCATTAATGTTCTATGCAGTATTCTCAATAGGAATTATGTCCCTCAATAGATGATGAACAAATTGTAGCATACATGATACAATGGAATTCAACTGTACAAAGGAATAATGTACTGATAGGAACTACAAAGTGGGAGAACCTAGCAAACAAAAGCCAGGCACGAAAAGTCACATATTATATGATTCCATTTACATGTATATCCAAAATGGGTCAATGTACATAATCAGAAAGCACATTGATGGTGGCCCGAGACTAAGAGAAAGAAATGGATAGTAACCATTGAATGGGGGAGGTAGTGGTGAGTTTACAGCATTAATGAATATACTGAATGCCACTGAATAGTTCGACCCTATCTCTAATAAAATATTTTTTTAAAAAAAGGCTGGGGATGCAGCTCAGTGTCTAAGGTCTCCCTGGATTCAATCCCTGGTACCAAACACAAAACAAAACTAAAAACCAATAAAACTTACATGCTTAATTTTATATAAAATAATAAAGTATATTAGTTACAATTTTAAAAAATCTGCTTAATTAGTTTCATAGTCAAATATCAAAATCCTCAAATCTGCAAATTTTATCACATTTCTGAGATACTCAAAAGCAGTACTGTTTAGAATACTATAAAATGTACTTCTCATTGATTAATTATGCTCTGATATGCTTCTGGAAACTTTAACCAAATTTGTCAGTAGTATCCCCTTATATATTTTATATCTTAACTGATAATTATAAAAAAAAAATCAATAGTTTTACTTTTCATAGTTTTCACAAATATAGCCACCAGCAGGCTCTATTTCAGTCTCAATTGCATGTTAGTAACCAAGGCCACCCAAACTTTGTGCTTCACTAATACAGCATTCGTACATTAGTAAATATACTATGAATGGCTGGATTATTTACTAAAACATTCAGTTGTGTTTTATTTTTGTTATAAGAGATTAGTATAATGAGAAGTTTTCTCCCCTTTTAATCATATGAAGGTAGCTGCCCATTAGGTTCCAAGCCTGCATACTTGGCCACCATATCTTTTGAGTTATAGTGTCCACCCAAAGCCTTCTTCTCCTTAAATATACATATCTAAAGTCTAGTTGGATGGAATTTCCCAAGATAGGACTTTTAAGAGCAATGGCTTTGGAAGCCACTGGAAGCACCATGGGTTAAACTGGCAGATATAAACATTGAGCTGTTCTCTTTAAAGAGCCATCAGGACTTGGAATAGGACAGCATCATCAGGGAGCAATAAAGAAATGATATATCAAGTTGTTTTAATATATTAAAGAAATATTATGTTTAGATGTTCCAGTGATGTAAGGTAAAATATTCACTACAAAAGTATAAAATTTAAAGCATGGCTAGTGTTAATGTCTAGAAAACAACTGTATTTCTAAATTTTATATTTCTTTAGAAAGAAACTGCTAAGTGAGAATTTAGATATTATTTTTAGAAGATTTGTTGCTTTACCGAAGGTTATATTTTCTTGAATTTCTCTAGGAGAAAAGGTACTCAAAGGAACTGATGGCCTCCTTTTACTTCTTCCTTTTAATCTCCTAGTATGAAGTTATTAGAAAGTAAAAAATAGCTCTTCTTGTAGTTACTACTTCAAAAACTTACAGGGAATTTGTGCCCTTGTGCCTTCAGCCAGACTGAAAGAGGGCATGATGACTAGAGAGCATGAACAGAAACAATGCAGTAACTTCCATGAATTCACATAACTTAAAGGCTATGGAAACAAGATAAGCAAGAATTACAATAATTGGAGAATGCACATGCAGCTCTTATTTTCTCATTTCTATACCATTTAACCTTCATATGATACTGCTGGACTAGGATAATGAATCCTATGTACAACTATCTCATGTTTCATGGGCAAAATCTTTTATACCATGGGTTGAACAGTCTATGTAAGCAATCAGAAGTAGAATAATAAAGTTAACAAAACATTCTAATAATTAAGATGACAATTTGTCTGAAGACACGGAAAAAAATTAAAAATAAACATTAAAATGCACTGCCCTTTGAGCAGTTTTTTTATACTCTAAGGTGCTAAATATTATAGTTCTGCCTATAGTCATTCCATTTTGAGAACAAATCATTGGCCCATAATGAGACTGTAGTTATTCCAACGTTCCTGTAAAATATTTAATGATAGTCTAATCAGGACAAAACTAACTCTATTTCATATGATACAAATACAAATCTTTAATGATGCTATGTTTCTGACATGAAATATTGGAATTATGACTATTATATGTGTTTTTAAGAGCATCAGATCATTAGCAATATGAAGAATGATTTAGTATCTTCATATCAAAAGCTATGGCAAATATAATGATGATTTTAATAGTGGCACAAAGCCTTGACTAAATTATATGACAAAGACTTTTTTTTAAAATTTGTTTTACTTAGTTACACATGACAGTCTTGAGTAGAATGAAACAGACATTATTATTACTGTGTGTATACATGTGACAAAGACATTTTTATGTTCAGATTCTTATAATGCTTAACCACAAAATCACAGGAATGTCTATTGTTGTTTATTTTTCCATCATTGATTAATTATTCTTTGGTCTGGAGCACAACCTTGAAACATGACATTAAAATAGCTAAGACATGGTTTTATCTTTCCAATGAATAAAATATCTCGTATTCATAAACCTAAACCATGTGAAAAAAATCCTCTAAAATTAAATAATAAAACATTCTTGTAAAGAACTTGACTATGGTTCATATTCCATATGGTCTATGGAAGCATTTGCTTTTTAGAAAATAATACAATTAACATTGATTAAGGGATAGTAAATTAAATCATATTAGTGTCAAGAAATATTCTATTGTTGATATAAAATATAAAACTCAAGTACTCATCAAAAAATGACAACATTTTTACTAAATCTCATTTTAAAAGTCTAATTTTTCCTTTCCTTTCTCATTTTTCCCTATTTAGTACCATAAGAACAGAGGTTGAAGTGACTACATTATTAAGTGATTTTCCAAATGAATAATCAAGGAAACATGAGCTTACTGGTTGCTGTGCCTTTGTATGAACATTTATAGATATCAACTCCTGACATAAATGAAAGAACTTTTTGAAACAACTAGCAAAGATTTTTTTTTCTATATACAATGCCATTGTTATTTTTGTTAGAACTATTTCTGTCATTTCAATACCTATAGCGCAATGAAGAAATTCATGGACATTTATTCATGTCAAAGGAAAAAATAATGTTGGGATGTGAAGTGACTTAATAAGATTTTAAAATTCTTACACTTAGAGTAAATTAGTTCTTTAAGCAGTGGTTTGGGCCCAGGTCCAAGAAGTAAATGACTAGACTTTTTAAGTGTCCTCTCTGCTTGGAGAATGAGCTCTGTAATTAGGGCTGAGATCTTGTAGGGGGAATGAAAAAAAAAAAAAAAAGAGGAACTTTACTTGCCCCTGTCATGCTAAAATATATACCTGATTAAAAGTGACTTACTCGTGTAGTTAAAATGGTTTATCATAGAAGCAGAACAAATTTTGTGTATTTTTCATACACTTTAACCATTCAGTTGGGAAGGAAGAAGAAGGAGAATGACATTTAGCCTCAAATCTATTTTTATTGAACTTTGATTATTTCAATAGTTACTCATTGTTCTCCATAATGCTAAGCTTTCTTTTTTTGTTGTTTTTTATTTTATTTATTTATTTTTTTGTTGGTCATTCATAACATTACATAGTTCTTAATACATCATATTACACTGTTGATTCACGTGGATTATGAACTCCCGCTTTTACCCCGTATACAAATTGCTGTATCACATCAGTTTCCCTTCCATTGATTGACATATTGCCTTTCTAGTGTCTGATGTATTCTGCTGTCTGTCCTATTCTCTACTATCCCCCCTCCCCTCCCCTCCCCTCCCCTCCCCTCCCCTTTTCTCTCTCTACCCCCTCCCCTCCCCTCCCCTCCCCTCCCCTTTTCTCTCTCTACCCCTTCTACTGTAAATCATTTCTTCCATTTGTATTATCTTGTCTTGCCCCTCCTTTCCTCTTATATGACATTTTGTATAACCCTGAGGATCGCCTTCCATTTCCATGCAATTTCCCTTCTCACTCCCTTTCCCTCCCACCTCTCATCCCTGTTTAATGTAAATCTTCTTCTCAAGCTCTTCGTCCCTACCCTGTCCTTGTTTACTCCCCTTATATTAAAGGAGTCATTTGGTATTTGTTTTTTAAAGATTGACTAGCTTCACTTAGCATAATCTGCTCTAATGCCATCCATTTCCCTCCAAATTCTATGATTTTGTCATTTTTTAATGCAGAGTAATACTCCATAGTATATAAATGCCACATTTTTTTTATCCATTCATCTATTGAAGGGCATCTAGGCTGGTTCCACAGTCTTGCTATCATGAATTGAGCTGCTATGAACATTGATGTAGCAGTGTCCCTGTAGCATGCTCTTATTAGGTCTTTAGGGAATAGACCAAGAAGGGGAATAGCTGGGTCAAATGGTGGTTCCATTCCCAGCTTTCCAAGAAATCTCCATGCTGCTTTCCAAATTGGCTGCACCAATTTGCAGTCCCACCAGCAATGAACAAGAGTGCCCTTTTCCCCACATCCTCTCCAGCACTTATTGTTGTTTGACTTCCTAATGGCTGCCAGTCTTAGTGGAGTGAGATGGTATCTTAGGGTAGTTTTGATTTGCATTTCTCTGACTGCTAGCGATGGTGAGCATTTTTTCATGTATTTATAGATTGATTGTATGTCCTCCTCTGAGAAGTGTCTCTTCAGGTCCTTGGCCCATTTATTGATTGGGTTATTTGTTATCTTATTGTCTAATTTTTTGAGTTCTTTGTATATTCTGGTTATTAGGGCTCTATCTGAAGTGTGTGGAGTAAAGATTTGTTCCCAGGATGTAGGCTCCCTGTTTATCTCTCTTATTGTTTCTTTTGCTGAGAAAAAACTTTTTAGTTTGAGTAAGAGACTACCAACTAAGAAAAGCCCAGGACCGGATGGGTATACAGCAGAGTTTTACAAAACCTTTAAAGAGGAACTAACACCAATACTTTTCAAGCTATTTCAGGAAATAGAAAAAGAGGGAGAACTTCCAAATTCGTTCTACGAGGCCAACATCACCCTGATTCCGAAACCAGACAAAGACACTTCAAAGAAAGAAAACTACAGACCAATATCTCTAATGAACCTTGATGCAAAAATCCTCAATAAAATTCTGGTGAATCGGATTCAAATACATATCAAAGAAATTGTACACCATGATCAAGTAGGATTCATCCCTGGTATGCAAGGTTGGTTCAATATACGGAAATCAATAAATGTTATCCACCACATCAATAGACTTAAAAATAAGAACCATATGATCATCTCGATAGATGCAGAAAAAGCTTTCGACAAAGTACAGCATCCCTTTATGTTCAAAACTCTAGAAAAATTAGGGATAACTGGATCATACCTCAACATTGTAAAAGTAATCTATGATAAGCCACAGGCCAGCATCATTCTGAATGGAGAAAAATTGAAGGCATTCCCTCTAAGATCTGGTACAAGACAGGGATGCCCTCTCTCACCACTTCTGTTCAACATAGTCCTCGAAACACTGGCCAGAGCAATTAGGCAGACAAAAGAAATTAAAGGCATAAAAATAGGAAAAGAAGAACTTAAATTATCACTATTTGCAGATGATATGATTCTATACCTAGCAGACCCAAAAGGGTCTACAAAGAAGCTATTAGAGCTAATAAATGAATTCAGCAAAGTGGCAGGATATAAGATCAACACGCATAAATCAAAGGCATTCCTGTATATCAGCGACAAATCCTCTGAAACAGAAATGAGGACAACTACTCCATTCACAATATCCCCCCAAAAAATAAAATACTTGGGAATCAACCTAACAAAAGAGGTGAAAGATTTATACAATGAAAATTACAGAACCCTAAAGAAAGACATAGAAGAAGACCTTAGAAGATGGAAAAATATACCCTGCTCATGGATAGGCAGAACTAACATCATCCAAATGGCGATATTACCAAAAGTCCTATATAAGTTCAATGCAATGCCAATCAAAATCCCAACAGCATATCTTGTAGAAATCGATAAAAGAATCATGAAATTCATATGGAATAATAAAAGACCCAGAATAGCAAAAACAATACTAAGCAGGAAGTGTGAATCAGGTGGTATAGCGATACCAGACTTCAAACTATACTACAGAGCAATAGTAACAAAAACAGCATGGTACTGGTACCAAAACAGGCGGGTGGACCAATGGTACAGAATAGAGGACACAGTAACCAATCCACAAAACTACAACTATCTTATATTTGATAAAGGGGCTAAAAGCATGCAATGGAGGAAGGATAGCATCTTCAACAAATGGTGCTGGGAAAACTGGAAATCCATTTGCACCAAAATGAATCTGAATCCCTATCTCTCGCCGTGCACAAAAGTTAACTCAAAATGGATCAAGGAGCTTGATATTAAATCAGAGACATGGCATCTGATAGAAGAAAAAGTTGGTTATGATCTACACGCTGTGGGATCGGGCTCCAAATTCCTCAATAGGACACCCATAGCGCTAGAGTTAACAACTAGAATCAACAAATGGGACTTACTCAAACTAAGCTTTCATTTGTGTTTTTACTAGTAATTTTATAAAATTGGAAGTGGCCCTTTCAAAAAGCTCACACAAAGGCACTTTGTTAAGAAAACCAACTACAATAGCAGTTTTATAATCCAGTTTAACAATATCTTATATTATTATCAAGGATTGAAATTAATTTTTTCCACTGTTTTAACCTAAATCCTTTCTAATTTCTTAAGGTAAAATTAAAATAGGTAAATATTCCCTTTGCTATTTATAGCTTCAGGCAAACTACCTGTTTATTTACTAGTTCATTTAAGACTCAATTTAGCTTCCCATGCTTATTCTCCTGTTTTCCTAATTCAAATTCTACTTAACATTCTACATACAGAACTGTTAGTACGTAATGGTGGAGGCTTACTTAATGCAAACAGTATTGATATTTGGTAGGTGTAGGGGTACAAAGAACAGTGATCTCAACTTTAGAGTTCTCATTTTTAAAATATAGAATTAAATCAACATAAAGCATACAGAAAGTATTTTGTAACTTGACAAAGCAACTGCATGTGAAATATTTTATTCTGTTATATAAGGCAATAAGTCTCCAGTATTTTATGTGTATATGCAGACTATATGTATGGATATTGCTTAATATAAATATATATTATGATGTTGACTATGATAAAAAAAAATAGCCAAACAAATATGGGAACATGCTGTGATGCTACCACAAAATATGCATTTCAAAATATACCCCAAACTTTTCAAATTTTTACATTAAAATCATTTTTAGTTGCTTGTTCACTTTTTTGTCAATAGTCACTAATGCAACAAATTATGAAGTCCTAAATAATTAGTAATTTGTACAAATATAGAGAGATATTAAAAATTCATGCATGTTTATGTGTATATTTGGGGGGGGAGATATATTTGGGAGAAGATTTGTGTAGCTTTATTATAAAGCCAATATAAACTTTTCAAGTAGTAAAAATAGGAAGTGTAATGAATTGTTTAAAACTAATATGATACAATATTTAGGAAGTCAATGAACATTAAATAATGCTCTGTGTTATTTAACTTGGTCAGTCATACTAAAATCTTGGTTAAGTCAGGACTCCCTGTGGTAGCTATGCTGGTATATCAAATATTCTAACAAGTTTTGGCAGAGGTCTTCACTGTGCAATTGGAACATAAATCAGTTCCTAAAAAGTCATGTCAATTTGTATGTTTTGAAATACGGTTATCTGAAAAGTGTAACAAAAATGATCTTTCCTTCAGCATGCAAAGATTTGTTGTGGAATCAACTGTTAAATGTGATTATAATGAAACAGCAATATTAATTACTGAACACTAAATTGAAATCACCTTAAAAATTTGTACTCACTCCCATTTGTATATGTGAATTCATTTGTGTTTTTAATTGATTTTACCATATCTTCTTGATTATTAAGGACTATAAATTATTTTACTGATATTTCTTTTGCAAAACTCTAATATAGTACTTCTATTTTAAGATAGTTGGATTTTAAGGTAGAAGGCTTAAATCTTAAAAAAGAAATATGTAATATGTCTTCATTATTAATGAAGATAAAGATACAGAATGAGTCTTCTATCATTTACAAAGCCTGTCTTTTAATATATGAATATGTTTTATATATGTGAACATTGTTTTTTAATATCCTTAAATACAGCTGATTTCAAGAAAGTAAGTTTTAATACATTGATTTCTTATGTAGCTTTTCAAAAAGGGCAATGAAAAAAAAAACCCTAATAAATATTATTCTTCAAATCCCATTTGGCCATCATGGCCATTATTTTCTAAACTCTTTACATTAGAAGAAGATAAAAATAAAATGTTGACAAAAGTAGAATTTCTCAATTTATGCTATGGAAATTTCTCTCAGAAATAGATATTGAAAAGTTCCCAAAATCTTAAAAATAGCTATTAAACAGCAATCAATGAAGCAAAACATATTCTTTGAACAATCAGTTCATTAACACCATCTGCTTTTTAATAGGATTCTGGCTTAAACTCTGAAACAAAAATATTTTAATAGAGTCTGCCTATTACTAAAAAAGCCCTCAAATTATTAAACAAGTCAAAAAGTAGGATACAATAGTTCAACACTTCATGGCTTATGTACTTTTATGGTCATGTATTGGTAAAAATATTTTAAGTGTAGCCTTTCAAAGTGAAAAAAAATAGTATGTGTTATCATTGATAAAGCATGAGCTATTCTGAAAACTATCTTTTTAATAGCAATCTCATTAAAAATTCTTATGGCTTAAGAGAGATAAATCTTGGAATAAATTAGATCCCTTGTACTTCCAAGTAAAATATTTTTAATTTACCTTGCTATTTCTCCCAATGGATGACATCACTTTCTCCTCTGACTTAGAAAAGAACATGATTAATTAGCCCACTTTCTTGAAGTTACTGATTATCTGGAGTACTGATACAAATCTCTCACTGTATAGAAGAAAGAGAGGGGGCATGAAGAACATATTTTTGTGCTGTGGTCTATGAAAGTTTCATCGAAATGAAGCTAGAGATAACCCACAAAACATACCAAAATATTGGATTAAAATAAATCCTGAGAAGATGTAGTGTCATGCATTAAGGAAATGGAAGAACAAAGAGGAGAAAGCAGAAGAAAATACTGTAACAGAGAATTATACAGAAAGTGCAGTAGGATAAATATGGTTTTGCTTTTGTTTTTGTCAATACCAATAGAGTTCGGGTGGGAGTTGGGAATTTGTGAATCCTTCAAAATGAAAACTTTGATGGCTAAAGAGGTTAATTTACACATCAGATTAATCAAATAAATTATCAAGAGAACCTATTAACAGTGAACTTAACAGACAAAAATCCTCATCCATAAATAAGAACTTATATTCTGCTGGAGAAAAAGATGATGGTGGAATGTGATGGACATCATTATCCAAAGTATATGTATGCAGACACGAATTAGTGTGAATATACTTTGTATACAACCAGAGATAGAAAAAATTTATGATCTATATGTGTAATATGAATTGTAATGCATTTTGCTGTTGTATATAAATTAAAGAATTAATAAAAAAGAAAAAGATGATATTCAATGAAATACACAACGTCTTTAAAAAGTGATCCATGCAAATTAGGGGCAGAAATAGAGACTTATGGTGATAGGTAGACATTTAACAGAATCAAATAAGGAGAGCATCTCTGTGGTGGTGAAATCTGAGCAGAAATCTGTACAGAGGAGTGAGACATGCAAAGATCTGGGAAGAGATCCAGATGTGAGCCCTGGAGGGGGTGAGGTTGGTGCATCCAAGAACAGCTTGGCTAGAGCAGAGTGAGGAGTTGTGGGTGTCTGGAGAGTGGCTGAGGTGGTGAGACAGGCAGATATCATAACATATGGGGCCCTGTTAAGAAATTTATCATATATTCTGAAATTGATGTAACTCTACTGGTGAGTTTAAGCTGCGCAGCCAGTGGAATAACCCAATGTACATTTTAGAAAATCACCCTCATTGCTTTTTAGAGACTTGACTCTAGGGAAGGCAAGAGTATAAAGGGGCCAGGTTATAGAGCACAGTGGAAATAAAAACTGTTTGGGTTCTGGACCAGGCTGTCAGGGTTAATGGATGTAAAACCCAAATTATATTCCTTGTATCTGGCCCTCCCTCAACATTCCAGTTCCATTTACAGTAAACTCTCTCCTCCTCTTTGCTGTGTATATATCCATCATTCTGGACCTCTGTACATTTAATTGCCTCTATTTAGAATGAATTCAATTTTTCTCATCATGGTACAACAGACAGTACAACCTCCATGCCTAGAACTTCCTCTTGGAGCCTTTCCTAACATTTTGGGAAAAGGAGATAACACAGAATCTTGTATAGTATAACATATATCGTCCACACTGTATTATGTTACTTGTTTTATCTTAATGCCCAATAAACGCTAATTCCCCCACCCCCCAATTTTATTACTTTGTGAAAATTTACAATCTGTAAACTACTGAGCTCTAGACTTCTTAAATTTACATGACTTTGACTACCACTCAGGAAGATCTCAGTACATTTAATATCTAGTAATCCATAGTTAGAATTAAGAAATTTAATTTAAAATAGTTTCAAAGCATGTCTAGACATTTGTATAAAAATTTAAAATTCACATATTAAATTCAAAGTATCTAAAATGCTAAAAAAAGATCTTTGATAGTTTATAAATTTGTCTACTTGTACACAATAAATCTGACTTTATATATAGTTGGTTCACATTAAATTATGCATTCATTTTGACTATTTGGAAGAATTTCTGAATTGTGTTCAAAAGCTCAATACACCTAAGATTTTTCACACTCAGTATTATTTTATAAGTTTACTCATTTTTTATGACTAAACTATTAATCAGTATTGTTTACACAATCAGTAGTGCAACCTGTATCACCCTATTGTATATTGCCAAATCCAAAATGAATACTGTCAGGAAAAATACTGGTAACTTGAATCTCTTTTTTAACTAAGTGCATTTGAATTCAGAATATATGGAGAGGGACTAGGGTTGTGGCTTAGTGGTGGAGTGTTTGTCTAGCATTCGTGAGGGACTAGGTTTGATACTCAGCACCACATAAAGAAATGAATAAACAAAATAAAGGTATTGTGTCCATCTACAACTAAAAAAAGAAATTCTTTATAAAACAAGAGTATATGGAGAGATATTAAGTACACCAAATATAAAAGCCTGTTTTTTTTTCTTAATGACAAATGCCTGGAATAGAAATATTACTTTTAAATACTGTAAAAACATATTGTAAAATTTTCTACTCAACTCATTAAAAGGATGTATAGAATACAGCTATAAAAATAAATATCTACACGTTGTAACTGAAATAAAAATCACTAGTCAAACTGGATAAAATCACAATGCACCAATGGTTCTCTGACTCTACAGATATGGTCTCTGAACCTCACTTGATGACATTTTTACTTTTTAGATATATTGTTTAATAAAAAAGAATATGATAGCAAAATTCCATTGTAAAATTAGAAAATTTAAAAATTTTAACTTAGTAATATGACTATCGATCTGTCTTTGTATCTACAAAGAGACTCACAGTGATATATAGTAATGTATTTTTTTTAATCCACAGCCAGAGTTTAACACAAATGGACCAGTGAAAATATGGCATTATCACAGAAACACCTATTTAGAAGTGTTAGGATTTAAAGACCTAGAGTTCAGAAACTAGTGTACTAGGCAGAGCTCTTAATTTGAATAGAAGACTTGTTTTAAGTTGAACTATGGTACTTATTAAGCACCTCCTGAAATAGATAGATATTAGATTTTCTTAATTATAATATGCCTGCTTTCATAACTGATCATTATTAATAATTCTCATTCTTATAGAGATTTTCACAAATATGTCTAAAACATCTGTATGTTTTCCCTCAAAGCATATGTACACATTTTAAAATAATCTCTACTATTCAAACAAACATAAAAATTCCTTTTGCTTCTCAAGTACTAGGACCAAGTCTCACTTGAGGTTAGGCTAACAAAGTTTCCAGATATAAAATAAGCATGGATGAAGTATGATAATTATATTATTCTTTCAATCTGCCAGTCCTAGAAATGCTCTTTTTTGAATAGTAACATCCTAAGATTTTTAATGTAAACATTCTAGCTGAAAGAAGAGAAGATGGACCAGATGATGTCCACAAACCTTCCTATTAATGAATTCCAGTACTTAGAATCTAAACTTATGAAAATTCTTTCTCAAATCTGTTTATAGTCAACGTTTATTCCATAATGTTTAGAAAAGAATATCCACTGAAATCAATTTACAATTGATATTTGGGATATTTTGATATTAAAACAAAATATTCAATCTCAATAAATCATAAAATAATACCCTTCTTTCTGGGAAAAATGGCACAGCTTGGGAGGCTGAGGCAGGAGGATCTTAAGTTCAAAGCCAGCTTCAGCAACTTAGTGAGGTCCTAAGCAACTCAGAAAGACCCTGTATCTTAAGTAAAAATATTAAAAAGGACTGAGGATGTGGATCAGTGGTTAAGTGTCCCTGGTTCAATCCTTGGTACCAAAAAAGAAACAATCAGCCCCCCCACACACACACACACATCATTCCATACAAAAACAAAAACAAAAAACCTTCTCATTTTGCCTCACAGAATGTTTTCTTCCCTTGGTTTTTAAACATATGCTTTTCTGTTTTTTCCTCAAATTTCCAATGCAATAGTCTTCCCTGACATTTAGTATTAGATTTCTAGATTACCACAAGCTTTTATTTACCTTCTAAGGTCTGCAAACACATGATTAATAGCAACTCATCCATTGTCTTCTAACTGAAAAGAATCACGCTTACCGTGAAGCCCTCGGTATACTGAAAAGGAGCCCTGGAACTTTCGTCTGCTGTTGGACTCAGAGGCTTGGGGTCAGACATAGAACGCTGCATCATCTTTGCTGTCTTAGGACTTGCTGGGGGAACTTTAGCCATATCTGGATGCAGTACTTTCTGTGGACTTATATCATCAGGGAGGGGTTTTTCATAAGGTACAAAGGCTGATTCTAAGGCTTTGCCTGATGAAAGTGGTGAGATGGGTGAATAAAGGACTTTTGGAGATTTGGGAGGGGAAGGAGCCAGCTGGAGTGTGGAATCTGCCCGAAGGTGAGATGAATAACCAATCTCTAAAGGTGTTGGGCGTTTCTTGTCTTTGGGTGGAGATGTGGCACTCAGATATTGAGGACTTTGTGTGTCTGAATCTGCTTCTGTTTGACATCCTAAACTGCCCCCTTTGTAAGTCTTTTCAGGTGCTGAAATGTGTTTAATTATTTCTACCTTGGCGTCCACTCGAGCTCGTACGGAAGGTGTTCTTATGGTTCCAACTGGTTCAGTTTGCACAGATATCTCTGCTACTGTCTGGACCGCTATGCTGGAGACTTTAGAAGGGGGTTTGGTCTTGTCAGCCTCTCCTGTGCTGTCACCATATTTCCCCGCACGAGCCTTTCTCCTTGATCGAGCAGGCATGTCCCACTCGTCCTGATCTTCATCATCAGTTTGGACACTGGTATCAACGCTTTTCCTAGTTCTCCTCCTCCTGCTTGCACAGCTCCGATCAGCAGCATCTTCATCGTCCGTTTGTACACCACTGTCCACTATTTTTTTAAAACTTCGGGGATCGTCTGCCATACTTTCTCCCATCTCATCATACTGTCCCCGGACTTTCGCTCCAGAACTTCTCTTTTTGGGTGGTTTTTCCTCTTTTACAACAACATCTGTTAGTGGTATTTCTGAGACAGTGCTCAGGATGCCAGGTGGGGCAATGTACTGTGTGACACCATCAGACTGGACCGTGTACCATCCTTGACTCTGTGGTATCTCAATGGCCACTACAGTGGAAGCTGTGGTGGTTGCATCTTCAGTTGCCCAAAACTGACCACCTTCTGGGGCAGCATACTGACCTTCCAAAATTGCCTGCTCTGTAGTAGTTTGTGGGGAAGCAGTTCCAGAAGGGTCATAATTATACTGGTAGATCTGGCGAATCTTCTGCTCCTCTAGCTGCTGGTGAAGCTGCTGTTGCAGCTGCTGGATCTGCTCAAGCTGTAATTGCTGCTGGGCTAGTGTCTCCTGCCTCATCATGAACTGGGCCTGCCGCTCTTCTTCTTGCTGATAGAGAAGGTGCTGCTTCATAGACTGCAGCTCCTCCAGCTTTTTTTGAACCATGATCTTTTCTTGTTCTCGGAACCTTTGAATTTCCTGTCTCTCCCACTCTAGTTCCTCAGCAAAACGCTGTTGCTTAATTTTCTCCAGTTCTAGGAGCTCACGCTCTAAGTCAAGTTGCTGCTGCTGTTTGTCTTCTTCAGGGACAATTAAAAGAGTGCTTTCATCTCCCACCATTTCAGAAAATATTTCAGATGCTGTGGTTAAAGTAGGAACAGAGTCTATTGTCTCAGCAGTGAGAGTTTCCATAGTAATAGTTTGCAAGCTGGCATTGATATCAATACCAGTCACTGCAATGTCTGTTTCGGAGGCACCTGTTGTTATGAAATATGATCTAGCCATAGGCTGGCTCTGGTGCAGGGCAGATAATGAAGTCACTGAATCAGTTGTATGAACACCAGACAAATCCCTCACAGTGGTGCTGAAAATAGAGCCAGGTTGTGTGGTAATGGCAAATGTGGAGGGGATCGGAGTTGCTACTGAAGAATAGACAACACCATTAGATGATCTCAAAACACTGCCCACACCATACTGGGGTCCTGGAGGTGGAGTCATTCTTGCTGTGGAATACTGTGGAGTACTAATTCCAACTCCTGAAATGACTTGTCTTGTTTCTGGATATGGACCTGTAGTCTTGCTTGAATAATCCATTACCTCACCTGAAATACAGGGTAGAGTTATAGTCCAGTTCTCAGAACGAATGATGCTTTTTGGGTATCTCATCTTGATGAATATAATGAATGGGACCACATGCAAATCCATAGGTTAACCTAATTATGTGCGGAATAAAAGCAATGTTGAACATGCAGGCACATGCAGGTAACTCTGGGAAGAACAAATTAAAAACTGAAGAAACAAAAGCGCACATGTACTCAAAAAATATGTTGCCAAAACATCCAAAGAAAGAGGAAAAGTAACAAAATTGGAATGGGGACCGCATTTTCATCCTGAAATGAGATGAGGAACACCATAATGATATTTCAAGGAAAGGTCTGTTGCCATATCATACTGACCTGTAGTAATTCTCCCTGAAGTTAGATCTACTGCTGCATCAGTTCCTCCAGAATAATCAAAAGCATTCTTACTTTTATAGAAGAAATGTCCAGCATCTGCTAAGTTAGTGTCAGACATAGAAGGTTTCATTCCACCAATCCCTTTGTAACCATATGGCCCTGAACGATCGTATTGATAGTGGTCATCTCTATAACCAAAGCGATCCTCAGGCAGAGTAGTTGCAGGCTGCTGTGCTGTACAGCTCCTTCCAAAAGGTAACTTATAAACCATGTCACAGCACACTGCTCTTCTTCCTGCAGTCAAATCCACAGGTTTTTCATCATCTTCTATTATTTTGGTCACTACACCTGAAGTAGATTCGTCCATTGTTACAACAGTTCTATGAGACTTTGTTGTACTGAGATCCACCACTTCCCCATCAGTGATCCCCTGAGATGTAATACTATCAGTCCATCCATTTGTGACACCAACAGGAGGCACGGTGACAGGTTTTGTAATGGCCGATGTTACTGCATGTGCTGAAGTACTTAGAGATAAGTTGATTGGAGCTTCCTCTCTAACTGCAGCAAAGGCCTGGCTAATTGGCATCCTGTATGGGGACTCAGCATGCTTTGTTTTAGTAAGCTGGAGTGGTGCTGTCATTGTATGTTCTATACTCATTAGGCTTTCTGTGACTGTAGTATAACTTGTAGTAGCTGTGCATGCAGCAATAGTCACTGTCTCAGTGTCCAGGGATACTGGTGTCACAACTGATGAAGTTGCACTGAGGTTTATAATAGAAGGTTGGACAGCACTAATTTGTCTCCCATAAACTTCATTTGCTGTGGTCTGTCTCCTCACATCCATTGCAGAAGCGGAAAGGTCCATACATTTTTCAGTTGCTTTAACTTCTACTTTTGGTACTGTACGCAAATCAATGACATCACCAACAAGTTGCAACTTTCCGTTTTCCTTGTACTGATGCTTCTCTGAATGTAGGCTATCTAGAGCAAGAGGCTCTGGAGGAATTGATATAGAAACACTGCTGGGATCAACACTAGGGGCTATACTTCTAGCAACTGAAACCTCAGCCTTGGAGACCTCAGTTGTGTGAAACTGTGTAACTGAAGTTGGAGCTGCTTGAAATGAAGATGGTGTTACAACAGGGGCAGCAGAAAATGTCTCCAAAGCTCCTGAAATGTATAGCATTTGCTGAGAACTTGGAATTTCTGTAGATGTTATAGGAGGAACTACAGAAAACACTGGTTCAATGGAAACCAGATCTTTTGGGGGTGATCCCAGGGGCCAACTGGTAATTGCTTGACTAGCTGAAGAATCTGTTGGAGTTCCAGGTTCAGATGGCAGTGTAATAACCACATAGGTTTCCATGAGGGATTTGGAATATCTTGGTGAAGATTTGTTAGAGTGTGGGGAAAGTGGGGAGGTAGGGGAAGGCAATTTATAATCTGCTGAGGTCACTAAATTTAAGGTCATACTTGAAGTTAAAGATAGACCTGTTGGTTTGGGGTATGTATCTGTTGGTTTTTGTGCAGTTACTGGTTGCTGAGGAACTGCTGGTTTGGGGGCAATTGGAGGTTTGCTTGGCTCAGGCCTATGTGTAAATACAAGTCCAGATGGAATTGAAGAAGGCTTAGGAGGGACAGGAGGAGGGGCAGTGGTACATATTTTTGTTACAGGTAACTCATCACCCCTCTGAACAACTGGTGCCCCTATAGTAGTAATAGCATCAGCCAGAGGTGTAGCAGGAGTAACTGGAGTCACTGGAGCTGCAACTGTGAGCTTTTTTTTAGGATGAATAGTTGGTTTAGGTGAGGTTGGTGGGGGGAGAGGTGGAGGAGGAGGGGGAGGAGGAGGAGGGGGAGGAGGAGGAGGTGGGGGAGGAGGAGGAGGAGGAGGTTGTGCTGATATGTCCAAAGAAGAACTTCGGAGGAATGGACGAGATTTAGTTGGAAGAGAAGCAGCAGAAGGACTGCCAGATGGTAACTGCGATGGAGGTTTTTCCTGACCAAAGACATCTCTGGGTAAAAAGTAGGTAGACGAAAGCTGCTCCTTCATTGGAAGGGCTGTTGTAGAGGAAGGTAGTTGGTCAAACATAGGTTCAGATAAGCTAATTTTTGTTAGTTCAGCCTCAGACTCTTTTGTTTTATCTTCATAAGCTTCCAAAACTTCCAGAATCATTCCATTCTCAGTTTCCTTCTTGGCTTTTTTCACTGGCTCTTTTTCAGACATAGATAAGTCAGTGGAAATAGTGTCAGCAGTTGGCTCCTTAGATTTAGTTCCTACAGATTCTATGATAGAAGGTACTTCATCAGATAAGGGAATAACAACGTGATCAGCACTAGCTCTACCTCCTGGTGTGGTGGTTCTATCTAAAGATACACTTATTTCTTCTGGATAGTCTATAATGCTGCCTGGAAAATAGGTCGATGAAGAAATTTCCTCAGCATCCTCAAATTTAGTTATGATGTCCACTGGCTCTGCATAAACTGTGGTTATACTGTCCAAGGTAGCAATAGGTGAGGAGCTATCTGTGGTACAAACTGAAGAAACAGATGATGTGAGAGAAGGTGTATCAGAGGGTGGGACAGATGTTGCACTTTCTGAAGGCTCAGAGTAGGTCAAAATCAGTGATTCATGGGCAATTATTTCTTGAATTTCTCTTGTATAATCAGTTACATATTCATCCTCAATTTCTTCTGTTGAAAAGTGTTGGGTTATTTTAACATCTGGAATAGAGAGTGTTGCACTGCTGGTTGAATCTGTAAGTGATGCTCCTGAGAGAACACTTGATGTCAAAGATGCATCTGGCACCCTGTCAAAGTCCATGGTGGACTCTGTCATGTCATCCCCTAGTGGGGGCTGGGTGGGGCTGGATCCAGGTGTTAACTGCATCTGTTGCCGCTTCATGAGTTCTTCATAGGCAGCATCAGCATCTAATAATTTTTTTTCTTCACTGGTAGAAGTGACCATAGCACCCAGATCCACTATCTCATGGCTTTCTGGAATGATGTAAGAGCTTGAAACAATGTCTTCTTGAGGCACAAGAGAATGCAAACTTTCCAGTTCATAAAACTCTTTCTGGAGATCTGTAATTTTCTGCATGGGATCTTCATAAATCTGTTCTGAGATTCTAATTTTTTGCTCTCTTCCTCTCTGCTGCATGAATCCATTTTCTTCTTCTGGCCTTGTTAGCAGACTGCCATCTACTGACCCATTGTATGTGTCCTCTACTAAAGATTCATAAATGTAATCCTCTATTAGCATCCCACCATACAAAGGCTCTTTTTCAAACACTTCATCTCGTTCATTTGCAGCTGGAAAAGCTTTATATTTGTGGGTTTTATGCATCATTTCTTCATACATCTCCTCAGCACTTTTTAATGCCTTTTGACCACCTTCTTTCTGCATAATAGATTGCTCATCTGTTGGAGAGTATAAAGACACAGCTGTGGGCAATTTATAAACTTTTTGTACTTCTATTATTTTTTCTGGGCTTATTTCAAAACCTTCTGGGTCTGATTCTATGCTAGGTGAGTATTCAGAACATGAAGATCTATGGAGCTCCTCCATTTCTGCTGCTTGGCGTAATTCTTCGGTTGGAGAAGCATCTTCTATGGGAGAGAGATTACTGGGTGGAGTCTTTGGTCTTTCCCTCCTCCTCTGAGCTCGAAGTTCATCTTTGTCTTTCTTTGATTTCTTACTAGAACTCTTTCTTTGTTGTTGTTCTAATTCCCGCTGTTTTTCTTGCTCTTTTAATAATTCTTCTTCCTCTCTCAATTCTTCTTCTTCTGAAGAATCTTCTATGGTAGGTAAAAGAGGGCCATGTGATCTGTGCCGGGCTTTGCGTTGCTGTTTGCTTTCTCCTTTTTTGTGACTTGGGCTACTGTCACTGTCCTCATCAAGTGAGGACACGGATGTAGGAGATGTACCAGGAGTGAAGCTGGAAGCATGAAGACTAGAAGACCCTTCTCCCCTGGACCTGTCTTCTGGTGAATCTGTCAAGCTTTCCATTTCCAATTCTGGCTCTTCGTCAAAATACAAAGTTGCTTTTTTCTGCGATGGCTCTGCTGAATATTTATCTGCTATGGTGCTGTTCAGTTCAATTGTTTTAAATCGACGGAGCCCGCCTCCTCCAGCAACTACAAGTTCTTCACTTTCCTGACTTTTAGTTTCTCTGTATTTCAGCTCTGGACTTTCGTCAAATGTCTCATCATCCTCATCGTGCCACGAATGACGCCTCCCTGCATCATCATCGAAGCTTGCACTACTTTTTCGAGTCAGTCGTCTGTGTTTCCCTGCGGTAGCTTTCCCCTTCCCCTTCGTTTCCTCCTTCTTGTGGCTCTCGGTGATACTGCTCAGCTCTTTGAGCTGGTTCCGGATGAACTCGTCATCTTCTGAAGCAGAAGCATCTTCATCAGCGCTCATTTCTATGATTTGCTTTCGAATGAAGTCCTCATCTTCCCCGGACCCTTGACTGTCTTCCTGTTTGTACTCTTCACTGCTCGATGAACCCACACTAGTTCTCCGTTTTCTTTGTGGGACAGGTGAGTTTTCACTTTCACTGCTGTCATCAATTGAATCATAGGGCTGTCTTCTAGAAGCTACATCATCGAAAAACTCAGACTTTTCTTTAGGGTCCTTACTAGAAGGAATGGCTTGTTGGCCATCCTTTTTGGAAATCTCCTTCTTTTCTTCTTGAGTCTCCTTGAGCTCCTCTTCTGGAACAGTAACTTCCAGTGTTTCTGAAGAAATCTGCATTTTCAGCTGGTCCACAGGCTGCTCAGAAGAAACCTCCTGGGGTTGTGCTTTCTTTTCTGACTTTTCATCAAGTGCACTTGCCTGAGCTTCCAGAATAGACAGGACTGTACTTTCTAACTTAGCTAAGTCTGAGGGGCTGGAAGGGCTGCTTTCTTGTGAAAAAGAATCCTTTTTGAGTCCCTTAAGCAAATCCTTTTCATCACTTGGAATAAGACTTGGAATTTCACCAAGTGAACCTGATATTCCATCAGAAGAATATCCCGTGTCACTCAGGCCTTGTGGGCTTTTAGGCTGCTGAGAACTTGAGGTGTCTGATTTGTCCTCTTCCTTTTCCTAACAGAAAGGAAAAGATACAGGAAAACTTAACATGGTTAAATTTAACACATGGCCTCTCCATCACTCCCAAATAGCCATTAAAAACTGAGAAATAATTGTGGAAATTCTTTTCAACTACCTAACTGCAAGCCACTATTAAAAAAAAAGAAGTTAAAATGAGAATAAAAAATGAAAATAACTGATACATATTGATCAAGGTTTAGTTTTATTTTTACTAAGTTTAATTTATATGCCAATTCATAATTATCTTTTATTCTTTCATTAGTACTCTAGCCTTTTACATTTCAGGTTCACCTTCAAATTTACTTTCAGTATATTTACTTTGTGATATAATTCAAATTGTGAAGAAAAATTTTAATGATTACTTTGCTACTGACAATAATTAAACTCTGGATTATGAGGTCCAGAAAAGGAGAACAAAGAATAGACTTGAATGCAAGTTATACTTGTGATAAAAAAATTTACTTAACAAAATAAGCAAATCACATGATAATACTACATGTGTCTCCTACTACAAAGGAAAGGTATAAAAAATTATATATACTTGGTATTGCTAATATTATTACTCTATATCATTTGTAATGAATGTTTAGAAATTGCAAACTTTAAAAAAATCATGCAATACTTATTGTACTCATCAGTTCAGCTAAAGAGAAATATTTAATTTGTTATTTTATCTCCAGTATCCCATTTCAATGTTTATATACTGCTTATGTCACTGATTTTGAAATTACTTGGTGTTTTATCCTGAAGAAAGATACCTTCAACCAGTACAATAATTTGTGAGTGGAAATTTGGGTTTCCCAGGGACCCAGGACACAGTATACAACTTAGCCTGGACCTTGCTGCTTTCCTGTGCTGTGATAATGCCACACCAACAGCCTTAGTTCAACAAAATGTTAATAAAATGAATGAAAATGTTAAGCATGCAGACATTTTGCATAAAGCTTTTGCTAATTAAAAATACCCATGAACTGATCTAGATAGTTTCCATGCTTAGAGGGTGTCACAATAGAGGAAGAGCTGCATGAGAACATATTACATCTCATGCTGGCATAGGAGGCATCTCCATTTCACTATGTCTGCATTGTGAACTATCCAGACACTCTTAGTAGGTTTGTGGGTGCAGGCTCTTCTTATATGTCCATAGCTCAAAAGAACACACATCAGGATGTACTAACAGACATATGAAACACCTTTTCTTTCTCTCCCACTTGCCTCTCTATTCCACCTCCCTCTATTTCCTTCTCCTTCACCTTCTAGCTATAGAGTTATCAAATATAAATACTGCTGGCTTAATACTTGTTTTACATTCAGTTTCATCAATATATACCTTTATTGTATATGGTTAACAACATATCCTGAGCAAATTATAGGGTAAAGGGTTTTGCAGAATTTGTAAAATGATTCAATTCATAAATATAGTCTAACATATTCTTAATAACATTAGTGCAGAAAGCAATTTTAACTCTTCCTGGATCATCTCCAATGTCTTTCTAAGCATAAAATGCTTATCTGGAGCAGTGAGACTATTATAGCAGTGCTATTGAGCACCCAACTCACTTTAATTCCTTTATTTTAGGAGTCACACATTGAAGAAGCAAGCAAAAGTGAGCAACCTTCTAACAAAAGGTTTCTATATGGTCATAGTTCAGGGACATTCCTATCTCATCACATTTCACAAAATGTCATAGCACAATTTTTTAAACTCCAATATGCTTTCTAGACTGCTTTAGTTAGTGTCATTGATCTTTCACTGATTCAGTAAATAACATTACTCTAGAAGTAGGGTACCTAAGCTCTTGGAGGAAAACATGACAAGAATATGATCTTCCATAATCAAATTTTGATGGTTCATTTATATTCTTAATTTTATATCTACATATATTGCAAAACATAACAAGTCAATATACACATTGTGTTGAATGAAAGGAACTATTATTTATGACAATTCATTCAGAATAATAGAAGAGAAATTATAGTTTTATCCCATAGGTTCTGAGACTCTACTGTTATGGTTTGAATGTGATATGTCCCCTAAAAGTTCATGTATGAGACAATGTAGAAGGTTTTGAGGAGAAATGATTGGGTTTTGAGAGCCTTAACCCTATCCTGAATTAATCATTAATCCCCTTATGGGATTAACTGAGTGGTAACTAAAAATAAGTAGAGTGGGGCTGTAGGAGGTAGGTAACTGGGTGTGCCTTTGAGGTATATATTTTGTATCTGACAAATGGAGACTTTCTCTTTGCCTCCTGATCATCTTATGATCTGATTTCTTCCACCACACTCTGCCTTGGTATTGTTCTGCCTCACCTCAAGCCCCATGGAGCCAGCTGTCTATGGACTGAGACCTCTGAAACTGTGAGCTCCTAATAAACTTCTCCTCCTCTAAAATTGTTTTTGTCAGGTCTTTTAATCACACCAATGAAAAAGCTGACTAAAACATCCACAAACATTTAACAAAAATAAGATTTGGACCAGATATACATAGATAACAAAGGAAATCACAGATATTAGATAAAACTGACATGAATTTCAAAATACCCGCTCTACCAGCCCCTTAGGTCACTTTTTATATGTCCATTCTTTCCTTCTTTCTCAGTACTGTGTTCTATCCATTTATCCTCCTGGTCCTGGTCTCTTTCCTCTATATACTCTTCACAAGATCCAATTCATATTTGCCTGAGGTGGTAATGCTATGATTATTTTTTTATTTACTTAATTATATCTTCCTATTTCACATTATAAGGTGACAAGTCTGTAAAATTTTTGCTCTACAGGTTTCTGGGTCTAAGACAAAATGTTAGAAGTGGTTAATAAGGAAGTCAAATTAGTTGACCAAAAGGTGATAGGCTGAAATATTCAGAATGAAAATAGGTCATTTACTTTTTATACCAGAACATGTCAAAAAATTAATAGTGTCAATTTTCTTCACACTAACTAGCTTTAGGTATGAAATCTCCTAATAGAGTGTCCTTCTACTTCATTAAACTGTTAGCTTGTGAGTCATCAGCAGACACTAGCCAGGTCTGTTGCCTCTTGGATTTAAGGCACCTACACATTCATCTTTACAACTGTAAACAATCATTTTTAAAAAGTTGTTTATACACAGAGATTGGCATACTAAAGCAATTATCCATTGTCCATCCATTTCGTTCTTCCGGTACTACTTACTTGGTTTTGTGAGAGTTCTAGGTTAGAACAAGAGTGCAATCTGCACCCATGCAGTCTATATTGCTTTTAACTCGTCTATATTGCTTAACACTACTTCATTAATAACATCGTCTAATGGGGGAAATTAAATTCAGTGCAAAATAGTAGATGAAACAGAGAAGAATGCAAAACATGATGTGTAAGATGGAGCTGTTTTCTCTAATTACCCACCTTCAAACAAGCGTCTGAAGTTCTATAAACTAGAAGAATATGATCAAAGGATTTGAAGGCGGCATAATTCAGCTCATTTTCTCCTAAACTCCATAGGACTAAAAGATTGGGAATTTTCTTCTCAGTTGCTTCAAAAGTATGTGAGGGTGTACTTATTTTAAAGAATATGAAGTTATTTAGTAACATAATATTTAATGACAGGAATTTATTTGAATTGTTTTTGATAAGTTATACATTTAAAATGCAATACATTTATACATATATATGTGTGTATGAATATCACTGATTTAAAACAAATATCCATTTTCCTCATTTTAATATTCAGGAAATTGGCACTTTTATTAAGTGTTTCACATTTTACATGTAATACAATTTAGAATAATCTGTGCCTTATAAATTCATATAATTCATATGTTCCTTTTGCATAAAATTTTTGTCATCTTCGATTCAGGCAGTGAGAATAGGTATAATTTAAACATACTTTTAAAAATAGCAACATCATTTTTCATTTCCCCTGAGAAAAACATTTTCTATGTATTTTTTAAACATTTTCTATGTATTTTTTATGTATTTAGCATTAAATTCTATTACAATCACTTTTATTTTTACTATACATTGCATTTTTCCCATATACAGAATTATGACTACTTAAGTCTTTCTATTCTGTGAATATAAAACAATTACTTGAAAATTCTAAAGGCTAGGGTTCATCTTTTTAAGTTTAATAACTAAAAACAGAAAGTAAAGATTTTCCTTCCAACATGCCACCACCATTGATTGAATGAGAGACCACTGAGAAGAAAGTAGTGATAAATTAAGCCTCATTTGAAACTCTTCTGATAGTAGCATATCTTCAAGCATTTACTACTACTGAAGAATGTGCCAAAACACATTCAGTATCAAATCTGGCTGTGCCCTGTCCATAACTGTTGAAGCTTTTAGCTTTCCCCATTGAAGGCATATAGAATATTGTTGGGAATAGGAACTGAATTCTAGATTATTTACAAATGTATGCAAAGAAAAGGCCACAATAAGTGTTTGGTTAATTTTCCCAAAGTCATTTAGTTTTATTGGGCAACATTAAATAAGCAACAAATGATCTTTAAGTATTATACAAAGTTTATGTAAACATGTATTCCTGGTCTGAGTGCTTGAAACACTCCAAACTATATTATATCTAGAAAACTTACAGGGTCTGAGCAAAGGATGGAATAATTCCACTTAAGCACTGTGATATAGGATTTTTTGTCACTACAGAAAATGTGATTAATTTTCACCCCCATGAAATATGACTATACAATAGCTGTACGTAACTTGAATACTAACCCTCAGTTATTTTAAACAGAAAGTACATGCTAAAGCCTGTTCACAATTCACTTTTGATCAAGAGGGCTGTCTTGTTCCAGTGTAACATATCAAATATAGACTTCAATAGTATTCTGTTTAAGTATATAGGTCAAAAGACAGATTTTTTTTTTTGTAGCAACATTACTTTTTAAAAAAGGTAAAAAGGTATACTTTTCAAATTCATTATTGTATTTCAGGGTTAATTTATATTTTACCTGACAAACACATTTTAAAAGCTTGAATGAAGAAACAAAATGATGTAACAACACAGAAATATAAACAACATATAATAATAACGTGAATGACATTAGTAACAAATCAATCAACAAATACAAAACGTAAAAACTACACAAAGTAGTACTGCAGTGGGAATTGCTAAAAGAGACATAATTTAATAATGAAATGGCAGGATACTAAAATTGTCACAGAAGAAAGACATTTTGTGCAGTGGCTGTGAGCACAACCTTTATAATCACATGTAGACTATAATTCCAGGTCTGCTGCCTTCCAGCTATGTGATTTAGGGCATAGAAATCCAGTTTTCTCATCTTTAATACAACTATCATAATATGTGCCTTATCAACAGTTGTGTAGATTAACTGAAAGAGAAAGGACTTAACACAAAGCCTAGAATATAGTAAGAGGTAAATTACTATATTACTGTTTTGATTTTAGACAAAAACTAACTAAGAAACTAATCAATATAGGGAGTTCAGCAGCAGGAGGAGGGACTGAAACTGGGAAAAGAAGAAAAGATTCATGAAATAGTTGCCACCAAAGTGGCCTAGAGGCCCAGGTGGGATTTTCTGATAGGGTTGAAATGAAGGTGTTACATGGTACATAGAAAGAAACCAACTGCAGGCTCAGACGGGAGAAAGCAGTCTATGTTCAGGAATTGCAGAGGCGCATTTGTTTGGTGTTTGATTTCTCACTTATGCAGAATGCTGAGGGTTGCTTGAAAGCTATATTGGAGCCAGAATCCAGAGCATTGAGAAAATCAAGCCACTTAAACAGGAATCTCACCACAGGGTGCAGACATCCTGCCAGCTATGTAAAATCACCCAGTGGGAAATGAGAAGAAATCATTAGGATCCTTACTCTATGTTTTAAAGACAATGTAGAAAGTAAGTTTTATTAATATTTTAAATAGATTGATACCAGTATTCTTTCACTTCTTGTCAGTTGGTCACATGATCTATGGAAATTCTGGCAGAAAACTGGAAGTTCTGCTATGAGGAGAAGTTACAGTAAGGCAATCACTTCCTTTGTTCAAACTTTATATTAACTGCTTCCTTTAATATAATATTATATTACAATATACGGTTTAAACAGAGTTGTGGCTTATAATACCTTGTTTCAACTAAACTATCATGAGTAAGTGGTAGGCAAAACAGCCCTGCAAAAGAATCACGTATTGAATAAACTAATAATGTAAGAAACACATGTTACTGAGGAAGCTAACACTTTTCATACTATTATAAGCTTTCAATTGGCTTGTAAAACAACATGGTAAAAACAGTGATAAATTAGATCTGATATGAAGTTAGCTAAATAGTTTTCAGGAGTACTATTTGAAATCTATATCTACTTCAATTGTTGTAAATAACAAACCTTACCCTAAATTACAAAATACTTAAGAGTCTATTTTAAGCACCTGAGAAAAATGTACCAATGAAAACAACCTCAATATTAAGTGATTTGTTTAATTAAGGTGCACATATATTTTTGGATTTTGTATCAGTGCATTATAGTTAACATAATATCGGGGATCATTTTGACATTATTAGGCAAACATGGAATTTAATTTGCTCCAATTTATTCCCCAGTATTTCCCCTTTCCTTTATGTCCTTTTTCCCCATTTCACTTTCCTCTATTATACTGGGATTTTATTTATAGTTTTTTTCCTTTTTTAATTAGTGAAAAACAGTATAGAGATTCTCCAAAAAAAAAAAAAAAAAAAAAAACAAACTAGGAATGGAGCCACCATATGACCTAGATATCCTACTCCTTTATATATATCCAGACCTAAAATCAGCATACTATAGTGATACAGCCACATCAATATTTCTAGCACCACAATTCACAACAATTAAGTTACAGAGCCAGCCCAAATGCTTGTGAATGGATGAATGGATAAAGAAAGTTTTATATATGTATACATATAAATATGTGTGTGTGTATATATAAACTCCATTGTGCGAGTTTATATATACATACAATGGAGTTTCACTCAGCAATAAAAAATGAAGAAATATTGGCATTTGCTGGTTAATGGTATGGAACTGCAAAACATCACCCTACAGAAAATAATTCAGAAGCAGAAATTCAAGTGTTCAATATTTTCTCTCATATGCAAAAGCTAGACCAAATTATTTTCTAGGGGAAAAAAAAAAGGGGTTAAGGAATCCCATGAAATTAGAAATCAGTGGAGTAGAGCCAAGGGACTGAAGGGGCGGGAAGAGGGATGGGAAAAGGGAGAAACAGTAGAATGAAACTGATCAAACTATTCTTTGTACATACATGAACATATCACAGTGAATTTCACATTTATGTATATATATTAAACATATTTTAATATCAAAACTTTGCAAATTAAATATTGAAGAGTGGCTTCACTTATTTGAATTATTCTTTTTTAAACAATAAGAGTTGCAAAGGTTACGTAAATAGCAGCATATGTGAAATTCATTTACTGTATCTGTTATAAATAAGCCAGGATTGTATAGTACCTTGGAATGTTACTAAAGTAGTACATTTTATACCAAGGAGATCTTTCTTTGTGTTTTGAAGGTATTTTAAAACTTTGTGCTGAGATGGAAAATAACTATGAAAATATTTCACTCATAGAACTTCACTAAATTACTAATTTAATTACTAATTTAATTAAATTACTTATTTAAATTCATTAAATTAATTTAAAAGTAGCAGAATATGAAGATTTAATTAATTCAAATAAAAAGAGAAGAATTCCATAGTTGTCCAACTTTTTGGTGATGACAAATGGTTATTGGCAATGTGCTACTTATTAGCTATGTAGGAAGAAAATAAATATTGGTTACCAGAAAATGCTGCCTGTTACATATTTAGGTATATTATGCAAATATTATCTATCTCTATGAGAAAACTGTGATGTAGAAACAGCTCTTTGAAGATAAATATTTTGAAATTGTCATGTTATTATGCTACATAAAATGACATTCCACTTTTAAAAGCTGTCATATCTACTTATTCAATAAATTTTAAAACATAATATTTTAATCAACTTAAAAATCTCCAAAATGAAGAACTCTACAGTAGTTTTGAAATCCATTTGTTAAAAATAAAATTTTTTTAAAAACACACTTTCTGTTAGTTAACAATGATGAGAACCAGTGAAGAATAACATTTATATGTGGATTTTTCACAACTGTTTCCGGAACTGCTGTCCAAAGCTATACATGGGAATCAGGTAGAAAGATTTGGTGTTTAAAAAATTGGGGTTACTTCTTCCATTTATGGAATATTTTTGTGAAAATTATCTATTTTCTGCTATGTACAGTCAAAATAGTTTATACTATAATTTAACTGTGAAGTTGGATTTCAAATAATTCTAACATAAAACTTTAGACCAGGATTTTAAAAAAATATTAATATGTATTCAAAGTTTTTAAAATATATATTATTTTAATAACATTTTAATGTGAAAACATACATATATTTAAATAAATATGATAATGATGATTTTAGTTTATTTCACTGACTTATTTTCTATTCATTGTGAATGCTTTACAACATAGTAGTAAAATAGTGCAGATATTCAATTTATGAATAAATTAATACAGGTTGAATATCTATTACACAAAATGCTGGAGTCAAGTAGTATTTTGGACTTCAGATTTTTTTTGGATTTTGGAATATCTGCATATACACAATGAAATACCTTGGTGTAGTACCTAAGACTAAACATAAAATACACTTATGTTTCATATACACTTATGTGCATTGCCCAAAGGTGATTTTTCACAATATATTTAATGTCTTTCCATTTTGACTAAGACCCACACATGAGATCAGATGTGAAATTTTCTATTTGTAGCATCACTGAGTCTGAACTCACATATTTTGGAACATTTTAGATTTTGGAATTTTGGATTATAGCTACTCAACTTGTACATGCATTTTGAGGTTGCATTGATAATAATAAAGAGAAAATGCTAAATGTGTAGAATGGAAGCAAAATTAGTGTACTTTAAAATATCTCAAGTATTTCTTAAGGTATGCTTAAAATTCAACATAGAATCATTGGGAATAGTTGAGTGATGTACTTAAATTGTTAACCCTGAAAACAACTTATTTGAAAACTACATACTAGAGAAGTGAGAAAGAGGAGTCATGGTGATCAGTAATCAGATTACCCAAGTCATTGACAAAGGCCAACAAAAGCAGTAAGTAGGATAGTGTCCTTAGGATTAGAAGGGGAGTGTAATAACTTCCATGTACAGAACAAAGGGAAGGTAAGGAGAACTCAGATCACTCAACAGATTAGCACTGGGAAGCAGGTGGTAAGTGAGTAATGGTGCCATTATTAGAATGCTGGAAGGAGAAAATGCTTCTATAGAAAAGTGAATAAGACTCTGACATAATGAATTTGAGTTTATAGTGAGGTTTTGAAGGGAACTATCTACATGTTACTTGAAAATGAAGTTCTAACACTCAGAGGCAGAAGGAGAATGAATAATACTGACATGTCTGTTGTGAA
Organism: Urocitellus parryii; assembly: GCF_045843805.1. Classification (NCBI taxonomy): domain Eukaryota; kingdom Metazoa; phylum Chordata; class Mammalia; order Rodentia; family Sciuridae; genus Urocitellus; species Urocitellus parryii. Next base: position 64,123,016 of record NC_135533.1, read on the forward strand.
GAAAGGGAGTAAATGTGAGAAGTGTTCATGTGGCTCTCCTGGGAGAAAGAAGACAGAACCCAAAGAAAAACTTAATTGTTTTGGGATGGGCAAAGGAAAAAACATAGAGATAGTCAATTTATCATTTTAGAATTTACCAGACTTCTTAGAGAGAAAAATGAAAAAAAAAACAAGAGCTCATGAAAACTATGGAGAGTTTACCAAAGTGGGAATCAGTATAAAACATTAAATTCTGCAAAAGAGTTTGCTAATAAAAGCATTGGGAAGTGATGGCTAGAGCTAGTCATTATAATGGAGAATCTACTAAATCTGCTTTTATTTTTGGCTCTGATAAGACTTATTTATATAACACAAGAATACCAGGATTCATTTAGTTAATGTGCAGTGCATCATATATTAGAGAAGGGTTAGGGTTAGCAGTCATGTATTCAAACTATAGACTAAAAAAAATTAAATCAGGGTTGTAATAGACTATAATTTCTACTTGAGGCTTTAGTACTGATAAAATAATTTCTCTATATATCACTGCTGTTAACTGTGAATTAAATTATTCCATTAGATGATGTAAGATCTTTTGTAGCTCTACAAACATCAGAGCTACTTTAAAAATGATACAATTGTTTGTGCAAATACTACTTAAAGTGAGGTACTCTTAAAAGTTTCTGCTGAAGAATATATATTATTCCAGATTGTACTTGGATTATAAATAAATCCTCAATATTACATACACTGAACAATACATAATGTTAAAATTGTGGTTAAATACTAAAATAAACTACTTTATGAATAATTGTTTTTATTCTGGATTTTAGCCACAACTCTTTTGTACTTTTGGCAATCATTTTATGGATGACCATACCTTATAAGGCTTTCAAGTGGGAAGAAACTTGTAGCCTTTTGAAAACCAAGTGACTAAATGAATAGAAACATATAAAGACACATAATTTTACATTAAAAGGAAATATTGACATGTCTATTGTGAAGAAAGGGAGTAACTTAAAACTATAGGAAATTTATCACTCTATATAATTTAGATAAGTTATTTGATAGACATGAGATAGAAAAACAAATCATAATTATATTTTATGTAAATTTGATTAAACTATCTAAAGTTAAAGTAAATTTCAGCAAAAAATTATTACACTTCTCTGAAAATATAATGCACTGCGTAAAGGCCTTCAGGTCTATAATTATCATTGAATAATTTGTGTATTTAGTAAAAATTAGTGCATTTTGTAAATAATTGGTATATGTATATAAACACAGGAGACTAAACAAAGTTAGAAAAATATAACTTACTGTTTTTTCTTTCCCAGGTTCCACCTGATCAGATTTTGTGATGCCTGCTGCTTGTGGCTGTTCTTTCATTTTTGCAGTTATTTTAACTTCTTCCTTGGGCAAACTCTGTGTACCAGGTGGCAAATCTTCCATTTGGGCCTGTGGTTGCTTTTCTTCTTGGACTGCCTCTGGAGACACTCTGCTTTCATGTGTTTCTTCAACAGTCTGTCCTTCAGCTTTGAGTACCTCATGTTTGTCTTTCTCTTCTACAACCAATGATTTTGCTTCTGGGGGTAACTTATTCTCTTCAGAGGTTGGCTGCTTTTCCTCTGAGATTAATACTTTTTCTTCTGAGAGGGGTTTTTCTTCTTTGGAAGGTAGCTTTTTTTCTTGAAGGGTTGAGACAACATCTTTCTTTAGTTTACTCTCTTCTTGTTTTTGATCTGTGGTTCCCTTAGGCGGAATTTTATCAATTGAAGGTATTTCTTTTACTTTTTCTGGAATAAGTTTTTCAGCTTCAGCTTTTACTTCTGGTTCCTTCTTTTTTACTTTTACTTGGGCAGGCACTGCTGTTTTCTGAGATGGTGGTTCTGCAGGGACAGGTACCAGAGAGGCTTTGGATCCTGCTGGTATAGTTGGTGTTTTGCCCATGTCTCCTAGCTGTCCTGATATTGCTCTCTGGGTTTGGCAATTTAAACAAAGCCATTCTTGAATCTGCAAATAAAATAGAAATGAACAGATTGACTATAATGTATCTGTTTCAGTGTAATTATGCAGGTGAAAATTTGGCAATGTCTGGTTGCTTTTTTTTTTTTTTTTGGTATAAGAAGAAGGTGGGTCATTGTTTTCTAAACCAATGAAACAGTGACTTTTTAAAAAGAGTACAAACAGACTACTTGAGTTGTAAAAATAGGCAAGAATATCTAGATACTAACAATTCACTATGCTCACCATAAATGAGAAAGCAAATCAAAATATAAAACAAAAAGAGAGGAAAAAAAATGCACTAGAGATGTCCCAGGGCAATCTCCATGTTTGAGGGGTAGAGATGGGGAGGAATCTGTATGTTAAAAAAATTATTTTTTTTAAGTTTGGTGTCTTCAAAATTATAATTTTATCATGAATTTATTCAAATAATATTACATTTTATAGTAATTTCTTTTTTTAAAGAGAGAGAGGGGAGAGAGAGAGAGAGAGAGAGAGAGAGAGAGAGAGAGAGAGAGAGAGAGAATTCTCAATATTTATTTTCTAGTTCTCGGTGGACACAACATTCTTATTGGTATGTGGCACTGAGGATCGAACCCAGGCCGCACACATGCCAGGCGAGCGCACTACCGCTTGAGCCACATCCCCAGCCCTAGTAATTTCCTTTTAACAATCAATTAATCAGAAGTCATTATTGGATATAGCCTATCATCTCCTAACTCTTGGCATGGGCCAAATACATTTCTACCTACCAGAATAGAACTTTACAAATACAGGTCGAATTTAAGAACTAATTGTGCATAAATATCAACCTGATTTTGAATTAATAAAATAACATTATTATTAACACAAATCACATTTCCTCCATGCAATTGAGCAAATAGAATTCAACAGCTCAAACTGTTTGTCATCTTTTCCTCCGAATATTCTAATCTGCTGTCTGAAACATTTCCATCTCTTTGCTCTTCAGCCTGTAAACCAAAGCCACCTGCACCAAATCAACTGAGGTGGTATTCAGACATACAGTTTCCTAGCAACGACTCCAAAACTATTTAAGCAGAATCCTGAGAGTGGAAGAAAAGTGTGTCTACTTTCTTGACAAACTGTCAAGTTAAAGTTTTTGCAAATTAAAACTGAAAACCATTCATAAATAAGAATTCTTGACAAATGATCACACAAGAAACAGATGATGTTATACTGATAAAATTACAGAAATTCATGTTGTACTTTTTCCTACATGATACCATTTCTAATATAAGAAATAAAGGCTATACATGTATCTACTTTCTAATTATTTCCATTTGATGTGTACCCATTTTATAAGACACAGGGGGTAATGGACCTACAAATATTATTGCATTCATATGTTGCATTGTCTCTTGAGAAGGTCAATTTCAAATTGCTTTTCAGATTGGCATACTCTTTCTAGGAGCTTAGCTTTATTTAGAGACAAAAACCACTTACTGTTGTAGAATATTACTAAAGATCTGTTTCATTACTTATTTCAGCTTCCAGTATTTTCAGACAATGTTACTTAATATCTATGACTGTTTTGAAATCTCTAAACCACCATATTTCTTATTTGCTGATTAAAAATTGTAAAAACAAATGTCAATTCTTTAACCTCAGTAAAAGTTTATATAAAACATTAGGATGTATTATGTATTTATTTACTTTTTTTAGTTATAGGTGTACACAATACCTTTATTATATTTATTTTTATGTGGTGCTAAGGATCAAACCCAGTGCCTCACACGTGCTAGGCAAGCGCTCTAACACTGAGTCACAACCCCAGCCCCTCATTGGCTTTTCATGTGTATGATCAACCCATATCAATTCGCTCCTTAATTTTATATTTAAGTAGCTCTGAAGGAAACTGTCACTTCTTTATATAATGATTTTGTACACAAGTCATTGGAAAGAAACTTATTTGATCCTTTATGTCAAATACTAAAAGTTCCAGTCCTGTGTTGAACTGTCCCTGAAGCAAGCATCTCCACAATACCTACAGAAAACCAGTCATCACCTGTGCTGCAGCTTTGAAAACCACTACTGAATTAAGCCAAGCCTTAAGATATTTTCATTCAGAGTATGGCTTTCTTAAAGACAATACAGATACAAATAGCTACAGCACAGTGCTATTTTATCACACGAATTCTGAAAAACATATGCAGGTGTCCTGAGCATTCCCATCAGGCCATGTCCCAATGTAAGTCAGTCAGAAACTTTTAATATACCAGAAATACAGCTTTCATCTATTAGAAAACTGAAAGTACACTCATTTTCAAGTGATTTGAAATCGAAGTAAAAGGATAAAAGGTATAATATACTTACTCTATTTTGTCATTATAAAGTGCTTCACTTTCCTAATGCAATGTAATGCTTGGTAAACTATAAAGTGGTGATAATCACCATGTAACTGAGGCCTATCATATGAACAGAAAGCAATGGTATAAATTCAAGACAAAAGTGGTGTCACTCAGAGATCTTCACTGGCTATTCTGATTTAATGTTTTGCTAAAATTCCTATCCATATGAATTTAGTTAAACCATATTGTTTTAATCATTGCTATTTTATAATTACTTTTAACATTAAATTGCCATATTCTTAGTACCTTGAGTATCTAAGTGGTTTATGTTGCTAATAAGGAGGCCAATCCTAATTATTTTCACTATATTTTGACTGGTTGTAATCAGAATTAATTTGGAAATTGATGTTTCTATCATATCACATAAGGAAAACATAATTCATTCCTGTATCTATCTATTCTGTACATATTTATTCTTTTTATATCTACTGAATACATACATCATTTGGGAAGTGTATTTGCAAGGCTTATTGTATCAGTAAACTTACATTCAAGGAGAAGACATAAAGCATGAGTAAAAAAATTACAATATGCAATAAAAAATAAATAGGCAGGAGAAAGATACTGTGTTGCAATGCAGAGTGAGGGAGATACCATTTTTAGCCACACATTTTCCAAGATTTGACCTTAAAATAGATAAATGGAATAAATTATGAATGTTAAATAATTTTGTTAAAATTATTTATTGTCACCATTTGACTATTTAAGATAATATAATACTGACTGCAAAAAAATATTTATATTCAGTGCAATCAAAGACAATAACTTCAGGGGAAGGCCTGATTATTTTATTCACATTGAAATTCATCCCAGTAAGGGATGGGGCATATCAATATATATGTAAATGCTTCAAAAAATATAATTATGTGAATACATGTGGAAATTTAAACAACAAATATATTGTTTAGTTGTAAGAAGAAAAGGATAGATAAGCTTGAAGAATCAAGTAGAGACTCTTAGCATTTATTGCCACATAAAGAAATTAGACACTTTGTGGAAGAAACTGAGATTCAGTGAAAGTTTCTGTACAAGGCCGGCTATATCAAGATCAATCATGAAGAATGTAGTTACCTAACTATACAGGTAGAAATTAAATCTAGAGGCAGAAAGAAACTAAAATTGTTTGAACAAATAGAAGGATATAATGGATGCAACAGGACTGTCCAATGAATTTAGTTTGGAACCAAGGCATTTGATTAATTATAAGCCACACAAGGATAATTTTTCGAGAATTAGAAATGTTGAATTGTCAGGCTTGTATATTTCTCTTCTTTTTTTCTGCAGAACCAAAATTAGAATGTCAACCAAAATCTTCAAGTAAAACTTACAATGTCAATGAGGAATTGAAAACAACAACCTATAGTAACAGTAGAAATTATACATTTCTTTCAATATGTAAATTTTAATTTTGTTTTTTAAGTGGGAGCCTAGATATATCACTGAAAAATATCAAGGCTAGGGAAAAACAAATGTCAAAACAAAACAGCCCAAGTTTTTAACAATGAGTAGAAAAGAATACCAATAAATTTCTCCAAGGAAGTTCATTTTAGACCATAAGGGTCATCATCATTATTGTGTCATAGTTAATTACAAACAAAATTACCAGACAAGTTTCCTTCAAAAAACTATATCTGTATATATTGTAGATCAGCATAGGAATACAAAAAGTTGTAGGTCACATTCTTTAATAAAAATAGTACAAAGATTTCTGTATTACCACATTCAGGAATTTAATGAAATATTATATTTATAGGGCCAAAATATCTCATCTGTACTTTTAGTTCCTCAATAATCCATTAACTACCACTGCTTTTAAACCAGTAGCAACTGGGAAATAAATTAATCAAGAGGAGTCCTTAAGTTTTATAAAAACTCAATGCATAATATATCATTGACATATACATCTTTCATTAGCTGAAAAGATTTATCTAAACATAGCCTCCACCCTTTCTATATGAGGAACAACTGGGAAACACATGATAGTTCATATCCTGCCTTAAGGTTAAGTATCAAATGGATTATGATTTTATCTTTGTAATATTTTCTTATCATCATTGAGACAATCAAAAGTTTTTTTATTTTTATATATGTACATGTATTTTATACAGATGTGCATATATATCAGTGTATATATGTGTGAGTGTATGTATGTATATATATACAGTGACATATATACATACATATACTCATACACAGAGACATTGAAGGAATTTCTATTATATCACTGAATTTACTACATAGAGAAATACAAATTATTGAAGCTAATTGAGGTTTTTGTTTTTTTATTAAAAATAAAAAAGACCAGTAATCATCATGGATGTTCTCAGACCATTTCCATTTGTTTTTCTGTGTTTTTTAACATATATTTTGAATATACTATTATACATATCTCTTAACAGTTATAAATCTTAAAAAAGGCTATGTTTCTTCGATATTAGTTTTAGATATATTAAGCTCAGAAGTCTCCATGCTATGAAACCAAATTCCTATTTGCTCCTTTAACATTAATAACTACAATTCAAAAATTCAGTTCTAAGTAGAGAAAAAATTCTGATAAACAAATAGTGTATAAAAAATAACTCTAGGTTGATCACACCATATTCAAATATATTCAATTGTCAGCCACTGCATGATAATAAAATGCATTTATTTTAACATCAAATCCTCAAAGCTTGCTCAAAACAAAACAGCACTCAAAAAAATCCATTAATCTTAAGAGTAGAGGTGGAAATGAAGGCAATAAAAAAACAGAAAAAGGATGCTGCTGTGCTACTCAGCATTTTCCCATCAATAAGCAATTTGCTTGGTATAACATTTTGGCTGTCACTATAGCAACAATACCATTAAGGAAAATCTTAGAACTTCAGGGCTCCCATTTACTTTTCTACATATCTTTTTGGAAGCCTGATAATAAGACCTGCATCAGGTTGAAAGTTTGCCCTTCAGGCTTAAAATGGTAGGGAAATGATGGTCACAAATTCTACATCGGCAATTGTATTTGTACCCTGAAAATATCATTTAATCATGATCTTTCATTAAATGTCCAACTGAACTAATTGCAAGCTCCTGTAGTTATTTCTAGTAGAAGTATTTAAGTAAAGGCTGTAGGTTACATCTTTTTAAAATTAATTAATTTTTATTTACAGCTGTTTACTTAAGAAATGTCTCCTTGCAACTCTTGCCTTTAGTGTAGGTAAAATTTAAATTCTATAAAGGAAAGACTTTATAAGTGATCATGGGATTGATACTATAATGCCATTGAGTGCTTTGTCTACTAAACAACTTTTGATTCAAAAATTTAAAAAAACTGATATAATATTTAAATTTTCTTGGCCTGATTATTTGCTTATTAAGAAAGTTATTTAAGCAGACAATTAATTACAATAATATTCCACTTATAAATCACCTTTTCATTCACTGATAAATTCACATATTAGGGAAAAATGTTACTTGCAACTTACCATGTGGATCAGTGGAACTGATAAACTTAGCAATATAAGGGTCTGTGTATATTAGTTCCAGGCAGTCTTATAATTCAAGTTGATATCCTAATAATTTGTTTTTCTTTTTTTGATAGACACATTTCCTTTTGTCAACTATAAAGAAGCAAAGGAGTGAATTCACAATAGAAGCAGTTTCAAAATTTGGATGTTAGGAATCTGCAATCACTCATGAGATTGCTGAGTGTACACAATGATGCATTTTAGAGATTTCTGATCTTACTCTATCCCTCCTGAAAATGAACATGCATAAGGTTCTTTTATTATTATACACTTTAAATTAGACTGTATGGACCCCCTTGCTTTTATAATCATTAACACAAAAATGACTGATATAAATTGAATGATTAGGGTTCTTTCTTTCTTGCTCATATGTAGAAACACAATTACATAACATGTACTACAAAATATGAACATGAAAAATAAGAAATAACAAAGATTCAATTTATTCTACATTAATACATTAATATTTACATTACTAATTGTAAATATTAGAAATCAATATTGAAACCTAACAGAATATTGAAGGCTGTTAGAAATTATATTGTGGTTATCATTCCTAGATTTAAATTGATCACATCCTATTCCTCTTCTTTTTCTGAGTATGTTTCATCTCTTCTTTTTGTATATGTTTATTTGTGTAAGACCTTCCCACGCCCACATACTCAAGCGAAATAGAAGTTGCTTTGTTTCTTTTATTAGAAATTTGTAATGTAATCTTCTATATAATGTCAAATACACTAACAGACATGTCCACAATAATCACATGCCAACTAAAGTAATGTATATTACAGCAGACATTAAAACTATGTTTAGAATTTCCTACTCTTGTTTTTTTTTATATTTTTTTTATTATTGGTCTTTCAAAATATTACATAGTTCTTAATACATCATATTACACGGTTTGATTAAAGTGGGTTATGAACTCCCACTTTTACCCCGTATACAGATTGCTGAATCACATCAGTTACTCTTCCATTGATTGACCTATTGCCTTTCTAGTGTCTGATGTATTCTGCTGTCTGTCCTATTCTCTACTATCCCCCCTCCCCTCCCCTCCCCTCCCCTTTTCTCTCTCTACCCCTTCTACTGTAAATCCTTTCTTCCATTTGTATTATCTTGTCTTAACCCTCCTTTCCTCTTATATGTCATTTTGTATAACCCTGAGGATCGCCTTCCATTTCCATGTGATTCCCCTTCTCACTCCCTTTCCCTCCCACCTCTCATCCCTGTTTAATGTAAATCTTCTTCTCAAGCTCTTCGTCCCTACCCTGTCCTTGTTTACTCCCCTTATATCAAAGGAGTCATTTGGTATTTGTTTTTTAAAGATTGACTAGCTTCACTTAGCACAATCTGCTCTAATGCCATCCATTTCCCTCCAAATTCTATGATTTTGTCATTTTTTAATGCAGAGTAATACTCCATAGTGTATAAATGCCACATTTTTTAATCCATTCATCTATTGAAGGGCATCTAGGCTGATTCCACAGTCTTGCTATCATGAATTGAGCTGCTATGAACATTGATGTAGCAGTGTCCCTGTAGCATGCTCTTATTGGGTCTTTAGGGAATAGACCGAGAAGGGGAATAGCTGGGTCAAATGGTGGTTCCATTCCCAGCTTTCCAAGAAATTTCCATACTGCTTTCCAAATTGGCTGCACCAGTTTGCAGTCACACCAGCAATGAACAAGAGTGCCCTTTTCCCCGCATCCTCTCCAGCACTTATTGTTGTTTGACTTCCTAATGGCTGCCAATCTTACTGGAGTGAGATGGTATCTTAGGGTGGTTTTGATTTGCATTTCTCTGACTGCTAGCGATGGTGAGCATTTTTTCATGTATTTATAGATTGAATGTATGTCCTCCTCTGAGAAGTGTCTGTTGAGGTCCTTGGCCCATTTATTGATTGGGTTATTTGTTATCTTATTGTCTAATTTTTTGAGTTCTTTGTATATTCTGGTTATTAGGGCTCTATCTGAAGTGTGTGGAGTAAAGATTTGTTCCCAGGATGTAGGCTCCCTGTTTATCTCTCTTATTGTTTCTTTTGCTGAGAAAAAAACTTTTTAGTTTGAGTAAGTCCCATTTGTTGATTCTAGTTGTTAACTCTTGCGCTATGGGTGTCCTATTGAGGAATTTGGAGCCCGATCCCACAGCATGTAGATCATAACCAACTTTTTCTTCTATCAGATGCCGTGTCTCTGATTTAATATCAAGCTCCTTGATCCATTTTGAGTTAACTTTTGTGCATGGCGAGAGATAGGGATTCAGATTCATTTTGATGCAAATGGATTTCCAGTTTTCCCAGCACCATTTGTTGAAGATGCTATCCTTCCTCCATTGCATGCTTTTAGCCCCTTTATCAAATATAAGATAGTTGTAGTTTTGTGGATTGGTTACTGTGTCCTCTATTCTGTACCATTGGTCCACCCGCCTGTTTTGGTACCAGTACCATGCTGTTTTTGTTACTATTGCTCTGTAGTATAGTTTGAAGTCTGGTATCGCTATACCGCCTGATTCACACTTCCTGCTTAGCATTGTTTTTGCTATTCTGGGTCTTTTATTATTCCATATGAATTTCATGATTCTTTTATCAATTTCTACAAGATATGCTGTTGGGATTTTGATTGGCATTGCATTGAACTTATAGAGAACTTTTGGTAATATCGCCATTTTGATGATGTTAGTTCTGCCTATCCATGAGCAGGGTATATTTTTCCATCTTCTAAGGTCTTCTTCTATATCTTTCTTTAGGGTTCTGTAATTTTCATTGTATAAATCTTTCACCTCTTTTGTTAGGTTGATTCCCAAGTATTTTATTTTTTGGGGGGATATTGTGAATGGAGTAGTTGTCCTCATTTCTGTTTCAGAGGATTTGTCGCTGATATACAGGAATGCCTTTGATTTATGCGTGTTGATCTTATATCCTGCCACTTTGCTGAATTCATTTATTAGCTCTAATAGCTTCTTTGTAGACCCTTTTGGGTCTGCTAGGTATAGGATCATATCATCTGCAAATAGTGATAATTTAAGTTCTTCTTTTCCTATTTTTATGCCTTTAATTTCTTTTGTCTGCATAATTGCTCTGGCCAGTGTTTCGAGGACTATGTTGAACAGAAGTGGTGAGAGAGGGCATCCCTGACTTGTACCAGATCTTAGAGGGAATGCCTTCAATTTTTCTCCATTCAGAGTGATGCTGGCCTGTGGCTTATCATAGATTGCTTTTACAATGTTGAGGTATGATCCAGTTATCCCTAATTTTTCTAGAGTTTTGAACATAAAGGGATGCTGTACTTTGTCGAATCTAATGAACATTGATGCAAAAATCCTCAATAAAATTCTGGCGAATCGGATTCAAATACATATCAAAAAAATTATACACCATGATCAAGTAGGATTCATCCCTGGGATGCAAGGCTGGTTCAATATACGGAAATCAATAAATGTTATTCACCACATCAATAGACTTAAAAATAAGAACCATATGATCATCTGGATAGATACTCTTGTTTTTTTGTTGTTGGTTGCTTGGCTAAACCAGAATCCTTTTCCGGTTGCTTTATCAACACACTTTGCATATATTTTCCTAAACTAAAAAAATCCACCTCAGAGTGTTTGATGTTTTAAAGATCATTATGTAAATAACACATAAAATGTGCCTGAACTAATTAAAATAATTGTGAATTATTACATTAACACAATTTTCACGGAACTCACTACAGAAAAATTTGGACTTACTGTGCTTTGCAAGATCTATATCTATATCTATATGTATACATTTTTTTCAGACTGCATAGGCTGCTGTGACAAAAACTACTGTAAAATTACTTATAAACAACAGACCTTTATTTCTCATAGTTCTGGAGGCTAGGAAGTTTACTTAAAGGTGCTTACAGATCTGGTATCTTTTGAGGTCCCTCTTCTGGTGCCTAGTTAGTACATTCTATCTGTGACCTCAGATGGAGAGTGAAGCAACCTTCTCCAAGCCTCTTTAATGAGGGTATGAATCACACTCATAAGGACTCTGCCCTCATGAACTAATTCCTTCCCAAAAGGCCCATATTCCTAATGTATATCACCATGGGAATTAGTATTTCAATTTATGAATTCTGACGGGGGTACAAATACTCATACCATGTATTTATATATATATATAAGCAATTGTTTGAATATGTCTGAATTGACTGAATATATATTCATATTTATACATGTATTTCAATAAATAAATTATGTGAGTAGTTATGTATATTGTTTTAAAAAGATATAATTTTTAAACTACATGTTTTAAAACAAAGTTTTGTGTTGTATGGGTTTCAAGTAAATTTGTGTGTGTGTGTGTGTGTGTGTGTGTGTGTGTGTGTTGGGGGGTGGGGTACTGGGGATTCAACCCAGGGACTCACACTTGCAAGGCAGGTACTCTACCATTGAGCTACATTCCCAACTTTTTACTTTTTTCTTTTTTAAAAAATTGAGACAAGGTCTCTCCAAGTTACCCAGGTTGGCCTTCAAGTTGGGATCCTCTTGCCTCAGCTCCCCAAGTAGTTGGGATTACTAGGATTATGCCACTGTGCCCAAACCTCAAGTTCATTTTAAAATAAGTTCTGATCCTTAAACTCTTATAATTTGTTATATCCAATTATAAGACCTGTGAGGTGATTCTGCATGTATGAATAATTAAATCCAAGCCAAAAACTTCTCTTAAGTCTTTCTTAGTCGCTACTCAGTAATATAAGCCATGATTGACTGAATTTTAAAACAATATTTATTTTAAAGATTCTAACATATGCTACCATAGGAGAATTTAAGATGATTCAAAGTCATTTGCATTTGGAAGATAGAGTATTTAAAGCATACTGCAGATGAATAAAATGTGCAGAATATTTTATAGGATAAATAAAAGTCAATCCCCACTTTTAAATTTAAGCATATTCAAAGACAGAAAAGTATCACAGCACAGGAAGCCTGATAATGCAGAGGAAGGGTGGGTTGTACCAGACTGATTACATGATAAAGAATGGATACAAGGTGGTTGGAGACAAGGTGGTTAGGCAAAGCCTTTGTTGCAGAAAAGAATCAATGTGTTGATTATGCAAAGTGCAAATACAGGTCTAGTTCGAACTAAGTTTCCAGAATTGCCTTCCCAGATGATTTCCATTACAGTGTATCATAAGTAAAATTCAGTCTGAGACTTTGCAGAGAGAATGAAAACACCATTCATATTCTTTTTTTGTATGTATAGAAAAATTTAGCAGGACCATCAATGTGCTGTTATGGATCACACGTGATGATCACTTATGGTTTGGTTTAGGACAGCAGACAGGAATGCAGCTGCCCTCTGGATTCCCCTTCAGCTTCTTGATCAGCTTTTAGTTTGGAGGCAGTAAGAATGGACAGGAGTTCTAGCCCATCTTTGAGTTTCCAGCCTTTTCTTACTCTTCCCCTACTTCTTCCATTCCTCTGCCTGCCCTTCAGCCTTTGAATTCCAGCAGCCTTTCAGCAATCACATAACCAGTTGTCATAACTCTGTAAGGTCAGACTCTTCATTATATACATTCTCTAATTCTTAATAGTTCTGCTCCTCTAATTAAAGTCTAAGTGATACCCTCAGGCTGAATCAACTATTACTCAAGGTATAGTTAGCTTTCACACAATTATCCATTATTGTTGGAATGTGTGCTAAGTAATTCTAACAAACCACTCTATATCTTAAGTTTTATGACAAAGATAGTGCACTTTAGTGAAATTCAAGAGATATAGGGACTGTAGTATGCATACATGGGTCATTTCAAAATTTTTATACCTGTAATCCTAGCAACTTGGGAGGCTGAGGCAAGAGGATTGTGAATTCAAAGCCAGCCTCAGCAAAAGCGAGGTGCTAAGCAACTTACTGAGACCCTGTCTCTAAAAAAAAATACAAAATAGGGCTAGGGATGTGGGTCAGTGGGCAAGTGGCCCTGAGTTCAATCCCCGGTATCTCAAACAAATAAACAAACAACAACAAACTATAAAGGCTTTTTTTTTTTTCTTTTTAGTAATGGTGAGACATTTCAGTAATCAGTCATTTAAATAATTTGTGATATATAGGGCTTTGGGTATGTTAATAATCATGAATTTAATAATTCCACAGTGTACACATGTATCTAAACACTGAATTGTTATATATATTTTTTAAATTGTTTGTCAATTTAAAATAAAATTTTTAAAAATTAGAGGTGAACATCCATGTGTCCACTATTCACTTAAGAAATAAAACATCACAATATTATCTAACGTGCTTTTTTATAACATGTGCTGTTTTTGATAACATTCTATTGTATACTCTCTAAGAGTAAACACTTTGTTTTAGTTTTTGTGTTGTTGCATATTTGTTTTTTGTTATGGTTTTAATATTATGTCCTTTTTATATATTGCTAATTTTGCATATTTTTGAGCTCTATGATAACAGTTTGGAGCTATCTTTTTTCCTTTTTCTAGTAAATCTTGCCTAGGAAAAATATCAACTATAAAATGTGTATTGTGCATGAAGAGTAACTTTACAATGAATGTCCATGAACCATGCATCAATTCAGTCCTTCCTGGAAAGGGAAGATGTGAGACCTCAAATGAGTCAGGAGAGGAGAAGGAGGAAGAAAGAAGAGAGTCTTGGTGAGAACACAGGGAGTGTTTCATTTTCACACCTTTCTGTCAGGGCCGCTGTGATAGAAGTGTAGCCAGAACATCTGAGACAGAATTGCTACCTGGAGGAAGTCAGCTACAACCTCACTGCCTGAAATGCTCAGATGAGACAAAGAATTTTGAGTCAGAAAGTGTAGTATTATTGAATCTGTCATTTTGGAAAGAATGCAATTTAAAAAAATGTACCCTAGAAAAAGAAAAAAAAAATCAGAACTCAATGCTGCTTTCTCAGCCTTTCACAGTGTTCAGTGTGCTGGGTGAAGAAACATAACTATAAAATGGAATTTCCATTTTTAATACATAGCTGGTTCCCATTTAACATTAACTTCCTCTGTAGGCTGCTCATATTTGAAGAGGATGAGTTTACCCTGAAGGAATGACACTGCTTTGCAGAGGTCACAAGCTTGTACAGATGACTACAGCAGCAGAAGAAACTGAATGACAGAATTGACATTGCAAGGAAGAACACTATCCTAATCTACAAGGAAACAGGTGAGTAAAAAAATGGAGCAGGAAGAACAGGTCCCAGTGGGAAACACAGGGTGGGACATGTTGAGTTAAAGGACCCTGTGAATATGCTTATCTCCTTGAATTCTCACAACAATCCTAGGAGAGTTTTTATAATTATGTTCCTTACTCAGATGCAGAAACTGAAGCACAGAAACTGAAAAGTAATACTGTGTTAGGTATCTAAAGCTAGAAAGTGGAAGACTACAAAGCATTGGCAGTAGTTAAAGATTCAGATTTTAAAAATGACAGGATGGAAGGAACATAAGCCAGACATAAGGGGGAATTTCCCAGAGATGATGTGCAAAAGAAGAGAACAGAGGGCAGATTCTTGGAGAATAACTTTACTTAACAAGAATCCAGTCAAGCATAATACTCAGAATCATTAACAAAAATGGGTGGAAAGCAGCAGTTTGCAAAAAATTGGAGTGGAGAAAGGTGGGCATTTCAAGGAAGTGATAGGCTACATTAACCAATTCTGCACAAGGCTAAGTGACATATCTTAAAGAGGCATGCCTTTTTTAAAAACTGAAGTACTCTGTTTATATATATTTCCTCCTTAATCTCTTTCTTTCATTTTTGCAATAAATATTTTTAGTTTCCTCAAATACCTGGAATAACTGGTTCTAAACAATTGTTTTACCTGTGATTAAATGTGTACCTATTCTTAAGAAATGAGTTATGATGTATATTAACTTGCTTCTTGTTGACATAATAAATGTAAACATCTAAACACAAGAAATTCCAGAATAAAATTTAAGTTTTAATGGTAGAACACTGCTTTGAACATTAAATTTTGAAGTAGAAATTAGTGGGTGTCATTTAACTCCCACTATAAAGTGTTATATAATTAGACCTCATATAAACAATTTACTATAGAATGTAATACTTTAAGGATAATTTTTCCAAGCTTTTAAAGTGAAAAAAATTAAGTTGAAAAGAAATGAGAATGTTCTATAAATTGTATATATCAATGCACACATAGAAAATGCTGCAGTAATATTTATTCCTGGAGAAGTTACTAAACTATTACACTGTAATTCTTAATTAACTTATCAGATACTGTGTTGAATATATTAACTCAAAGACATAGCTGTCTAGTACAAAAATGACCCCAATGTATAGCTGGAAATAAGAATACATAGTCTGTCCTTATTTAAAAAAAAAAAAAAAAAGCTAGAAGAAAATGTTCTAGAAGCACAATGAAGTTGCGACTCATGTAATATGGGGAACTAGAGTTGTCAGGCTCTTCTGAGGAATGACAACTTGGCTGAACTGTAAGATGAGTGTTATTGAGTCAAAGTAAGAGAAATGGAGGGGCCAGTTGATGAAGGATGTTTTATGAACAGAAGGAAAATGTGCATACAAGTGAAATACTGATTGAAAAGTCTCAGTGGATGGGATTTTGCTTTCCCTCATCTCCTAGAATATTTACTTTATTTTGAGGAAACTAAAGCGAAGAACTAAGTGGGCTGGATATTTAAAATTGAGAGACATAAATCCAACATACAGTGATGCATGAATTAAGGCTTGCAACATTTTGGTCATATATTAATTTGGTATTATTGTACTGGTATTCTGATAAATTATATGAAGTTCAGAACACTTATTGGTTGCACTGTTATAAAGTTAAGGTCCACAATTAATACTTATGCCCTCATACTGCTATTTATAATGAAATACTTGAAGTGATAAATAAAAATTGTTAAGGAAACAATAAAATTTAAGTGTAACTTTATTATATTTGAGGCTTTTATAGATAGTCTGTGTGCAATTTCAATTTTCTCACCTGTGAGATTAGGACAATGATTTATTCACTCTAATTAACTGATAAATTATGGAAAATACTGAGGTCAAAGTTGCTTATTAATTGTAAAGCAAATGAATTTATGAATATAAGGCATTTTAAAATTACTTTTACTACTATTTGTAAAAGTAATTATAAGAGTTTTTAATGGTTGTAAATGGGAAATAAATTCTTTATTCACAGTGAGTTAAGGAATTGTTTGACTTTTATAAGAAAAAATTTACTAATCACAATATAACATTCTACTCATCTTATGTTGTAAAGTTTTAAGGTAATCCTAAAACCACTCTTTGATTTGAGGGGGAGTTTATGGGGTTTATCTTATATGTATATATAACTAACACTTTCAGATTTTAAAAATTATCTTTCTATAGTAACAAAAGTATAGGTTTGAAAAACAAAATCTCTGGGTGAAGCAAGATGGGAGCTGAGTAATTCCCCTAGTAATCACCTCGCCACAGACACACTAGATTGAGTAGCTATTTACACACCAATGCACTTCCATGAGAGCTAAAGAAGCCAGGTGAGTGAGAAGCTGTAAATGCCTAGCTTTAGTACAATTAAAAAGTGGGCATTAAGATGGTAGAAAGGAAGGAGATGCCCTGTACTACCCTTCCAACTTCAAGCAGCACAGCTGGGAGACAGCCACCTCTGAATTCGTGGAGACAGAGGGAAAGAAGTCCAGGCCTTAGACTTGAAACCAGCCCTGTCTTGGTAAAACATGGTGCCAGGCAGAACCTCACAATTCATACCCCCAGGCCAACACCCATGGACTGAGTGGATGGGATTGTGTTAGCCAGGTGCTGATCATCCCTCCCCAAACCTTAAGCAGCACAGTGGGGAGTAAGACTCCAGCTAGTAGGAAACATGGCATAAAATCTAGCACATGACTCCATCTTGGAGCTCCATGCTGGGCCCAATACAGTGAAACTCAGCACCAAGAAAACCCTAAAGGGTCCAGAAAGGCAAACAGAACTTCCAGACTTGCCCCGCCATCAAGAGGAGATTTGAATGCTAGTGCAACAGACTAACTTCTGCTCACATTTTTGCCAGCCTTAAAGTGGGTATGGGAACATAATCCAGCCTTGACTAAGCTTGTTCCTGTGGTTGTGAGACTCATGTGTGACCTAGCTTATCAGTCATGGTGGCCAAGGGACTATCTCCACCATCTCTCCTCCAACCTCAGGCAGTACAACTATCCCAGGCCAGTGCTCATAGACAGAGTTTTGAGACCTTACCTGTCCTGGCACCAGGAAGGTAACTGTGCTGAATAGGACAGGTTCCTGTTTTGATCTGTATCACTCCTTCACCAAAGGATGAGAAACACTCTTGAGACTCTGTGAATCCTTGTGGCTGAGATTCAGGTACAACCTGGCTTAGCCTCAGTCTTGATGGCCAAAGGACTGCCTTCATTAACACTACCCCAACTTATGACAGCATACCATGGAGCAAGGTTCCATTTCCTGAGGGTAGGAACAGGTAGATAGAAAATGACTTTGCCCTGCAAACTGAGTGCTGGGCTAGTGAAACCTAAAACTGGGAAGGTCCTAATGGCCCGCATTTCTAGGCCTGTGGTTGGAGCTTCTGGAACAGCAACTATACCAGGAGAAGAAACAGCATCCCAGTCTATTGAACTTCTTTTCTGGCCAATATCAACTGTAAATCTTGGGCTACTAGCTGATCTTGGCAGGAGGCAATGCTGAACAGTATAGACCTTGGTACTAACTCAGTGTTGTTCAGGTTGTGACACAGCATTGCAGCAAGCCCAGAGGCCTGGGGTGTGTCTTTCTGTGTTAACTGTGCTCAGAGATAGACAGAATCATGCAAGGACCGATCACAAGGCTATGGACACTGGATGAGTCATTTGGGCTTAGCCATACCCTGGGGAAAGGTCTGTGGGGACAGAATATTTTTCCTAAATAATCTCATGGTTCCTTCTGAACAAACAACTATGGATTTTGCACAAACTGAGCTTGGATCATCCTATCTAGTACTAAAAGAATGACAACACAGCAGACTTGTGATAATCTAGACTTAAAGCATCCTCTAGCAGTGAAATACTAGAAGTGACTACTGGTTCAGAGAAAATAAGCAACTGCTTAGAATTTATGGAAAGGCGGGCACAAAGACAGATTACAAGGACTCGAAAAAAAAAAAAAAACCTAATCTTTCAATTTCTAGTTTCTGTAACAACAAGTTTCAAGAATTTTCAGGAAACTGTTACTTCACCTAATACTTAAAATAGTGACCAGAAAATGGACAGACCATTAATTAGTATGGGAGAAATTTCAGATAAAGAATATAAAGAATCTGACTTAGAGAAAACTGGTGAACTTAAATAAAACAGAGAAAATAGATTTAGTACTCTAAAAGAGAAGATTAACAGAGAGATGGAAGAAATGAACAAAAGCAAATTAGAAATCCTTGAGCTAAAATATACACTAAGGGAATTTAAAAAGTGCAACAGAAGGCATCATTAGCAGGATAGATCAAACCAAAAAAAAGAATTATTGAGTTCAAAGACAGGCTATTTGAAGATACACAGTTTGGAGAGAAAAAAGAAAAAGAATGAAGAAGACTGAATAAAGTTTATAGGACCTTTGGGATAGCATTAAGAGAACAAATATACAGGTTATTGAAATTCATTAGGGATTTGAGAAATGTTAAAAAGGAAGAAGCCATATTGAATGTGATAATAGAAAACTTTCCAAATGCAGAGAAGGATATAAATATCCAGATATAGGAAAGCCAATCATCACCAATCAGGTTTAACTCAACTAAGTCTATCCAAGCTTTCAAAAGGGAAAGATAAAAGGTTCTCAAGGCAGCAAGAAAAAAGAGGAAAATAACATAAGAATGTCCCAATTTTCCTGACAGAATATTTCTCAGCAGAAACCATACAGGCCAGGAAAGAGTGATATGAAGTATTAAAGGAAAAATGAGAATAAAAACCCAAAAGTCTTCTAATTAAATCAGAAAAATGAGAAAGTATACCCCATTTGATTCAAATATATGAATTGTCAAGATCATTGTACTGTCATGTGTAACTAATAAAAGAATGCTACAATAAATTTACATGTGCATGCAAAAAAAAGAAATAAAAAAAAATACTGTACCCAGGAATGTTGTCCTTTAAAAATTAAGAAGCAATGAACATGGTCACAAATAAAAGTTAAGAGAATATATCTCCACCAGCTCTGTCCTATAAGAAATACTAAAGGGAGTTCTTCAAATTGAAAAAAAAAGGCATTAATGATTAAGAAGAAAATATTAGAAGGTATGAAACCAACTGATAAGAGTAACTATATACACGAATCCAGGATACTCTAATATTGTGAACAGGATACACAAACCATTAACATCTTTAGTATAATGACCAAAGAAAGAAAATAAAAACAAATAAATATAACTCTGTCTACATGTTAAGACAGGCCACATAGAACTATATGATATATATTTAAAAATCAAGTTAGCCAATTTCAAAAAACTAAATGCTGAGTGTTTTCTCTGATATAAAGAGACTGATTCATAGTGGGATAGGAGAGGGAGCATGGGAGGAATAGACAAACTCTAGATGGGGTAGAGGGGTAGGAGTGTAAGGGAGGAGGGATGGGATTAGAAATGATGAATGGAATGTGATGGACTTATTATCCAAAGTACACACATGAAGACACGAATTGGTGTGAATATACTTTGTATACAACCAGAGATATGAAAAATTGTGCTCTATATGTGTAATAAGAATTGTAATGCATTCCACTGTCATATACACATAAAAATTTATTTAAAAAAATAAAAATGTGGAGGAATCAAGTGCTAACCTGGAATTTTTATTAGTAAATTCTCTCACTTCCTTTGATTTTTATCTTTATAATCATATTAGTTGTTTTCATTTCAAAATACTTGTTATAATCAAAATTCAAAATATGTGGGGTTTTTTTGTCTTATACTAGCTATAAAGTAAAATATATTCTAAAAAAAATCCTAAAATAATATGTAAGAAATCAAAACACCCTATACAAGGGTAAATCACTTAACCACAAGGGTAAACCATGAAAGGGAAGAAAAAGGAAGTACAATAAAACTAGAATGGTATTAGCAAGGTTAATAATATCAATAATTATAAATGGCTGTAGAAAGACCATGCTTATCAATAATTACCTTGAATGTAAAATGAATTCAATTCTCCAATTAAAAACATAGAGTAACAGAGAGGATAAATATACAAGAGCCAATACAAGTAAGGAAATTTATAAAAATACAAGTTCCTTATAAGAAACTCACTTCATCTCTATGGACAGGTATAGACTGAAACTCAAAGGATATAATAATAAGGTGTTCCTTGAAAGTGGAGCCCAAAATAAAGCATGATTTGCCATAGTTCTATCATATAAAATAAAACAAATCAAAAACAGTAAAAACACAAGGAAGGTAATTATATTATAATAAAGAGGTCAATTTATCAAGAGAAAATAGTTCTAAATATGCAAGTACCCAATATCAGAGCATCCAAATATAAAAACAAAATTAACAGACTTAAAGGGAGACAGACTGCAACACTATATTTGGAGAATTAACACCTCATTTTCAACAAGGGACATGTATTCCAAACCAAAAACAACAAAGAGTTAAATTTCACATTAGACCATTAGGATCTAACAGACATCTACAGAACATCCTATCCAACAGGTACAGAGTATACATTCATCACATTAGCACGTGGGGTTATCTCCAGGATAGATCATTTGATAGGAGCAAAACAAGTCTCAAGAAATTTTAAAAACTTAAGTCATATCAAATATTTGTTTTCTAAACATAATGCAATAAAACTGGCAATCAATATCAAGAAAAATTGGAAGCACACAAATAAATTATACATGAAGCTACTTACTTTCCAACAATCAATGAATCAAGTAAGAAACTGAGAAGGAACCTGAAACATTTCTTGCAACAAATGAAAGTAAAGACACAGTACTGTAGTTTGGATTTGTAATTTTCCCCAAAGGCTCATGAGTTAATGATATTTCCTCCAGAGTGGCTCCACTGAGTTGTAGAACATTTAAGAAGTAAGGATTGGCAGGAGGTTTCAGGTCACTGGGAGTGTGACTTTCTTTTGCTCCCTAGTCTAGGTGACTCATTTTGCTCTGCCATGTGTCCTTGCCATAACCCCAGCAAAGGCCCAAAGCAATGAGCCCAACTGATAATGGACTGGTACCTCCAAACAGTGAGCCCAAATATAACTTTTCTCTTATATGACAGAGAGGGCAGTAATGGAAAGCACCTAACAATGTTCAAGTAGGCCCAGGTACAAGCCATGCTGGCAGCAGACCTTGGCACTGCACATGTGATGCTGGTTTTGTACAGAATTGGTGTCATGGAGGGTTACACTGAGATTTCAAAGGAAAGCCAAGGAGGCCAGGCAGTATACTACAGGGTAAATTGCTGCAAGTTGCCTTTGAGAGGGCAATGTACAAAGCTGTAGGTGTGAATTGAGACTTCATTTGAAAACCCAAGAAGACAGAGAAGGCAGTAATGAAAAGCACCTGCCAAGGAAAGATGCAGGCAAAATGCAAGCAAGGCTTAGAGAGTGGCCATGTGCACTTCAAATAGCAAAGCTGTATGGGTGGGGCTGAACAAGCCACTGGGTCCCCAGATGTTGGAAATGGTGACATAGGATTGAAGATTTGCCTTGTTGGATTTTGGTCTTGCTTTGGCATGATCCTCTCTTGCTATTTTCTGTTCATTCTTTTTTTTTTTTTTTAACAACAACATGTATACATATTCACTATGCCTGTTCCAACACTGTATTTTGGAAATATGTAACTTATTTTTTATTTAAACAAGGGCTTACAGTTAAGATTGCCTTGGGTCTCAGAGATGTTAGACTTGGACTTTTGAGCAATAATAGATTAGTTAATGCTTTGGAACTCTGGGGCTAGAAAGAATGCATTTTTCATTGAGAGATGAACATGGACCCCTGGAAGCTAGGGTTGAAATGCCACAGTTTGGATCTAGAATATCACCCTCAAAGGCCTATGTCCAAATGCTTGTTTCCCAGTGTAATGCTACTGGGAGGCTGTGGAAGCTTTAAAAAGTTGGGGGTTATGGGAAGTCTTTACATCATTGGAGGTATGCCCTTGAAAGAGGTAGCCCCTCTTCTCTTTCCTGTGCTTTTGGTCAATGAAGTGAGAAGTTTTGTTCTACTGCATAGGCTCACCAGGATGTGCCACCACATGCCCAAAACAGTAGGATTAATTGATTATGGAGTGGAACCTCCAAAACTGTGAGACAACATAAACATTTTCTCTTTATAACTTGATTGTCTCAGGTATTTCTAGAAATTTCTCTAGAAGTTGTTTCTAGAACTCAATATTAGAAATTGTCTCAGGTGTTTCTAGAAAGTTCTCTAGAGAAAATTCTCTAGAGAAGTCTCAAGAAGTGAATATTTATGTCAATAAAGCAGGAAAATCTCAAAAAAAACCTATTACTGCATCCCAAGGAACTAGAAAAACAAGAAGAAAACACACCCAAAATTAGTAGAAGAAAAGTAACAATAAAGATCAGGGCAGAAACAGATATTTCAATAAAATAATTATTTATTCAAGAAGATAAACATAATTGTGAAATCTTTAACTATTAAAAAAAACAGAGATGAAAGCTTAAAATAAATAGAGAGAAAAATAAGATATAATAACAAACGCCACTGAAATGTAAAAGATTTCCCAGTTCTCTATGAGTAACCATATGCCAACAAATTTGATAATCTAGAAAAAACAAATTCCTGAACACATATAGATAATCAAGAAGATATCATGAGTAATCTGGACCCCCACAGCAAAATGAGATTGAATGAGAAATAAAATGTCTCCCATTAAAGAAATGCCGTTGACCAGGTGGGTTTACTGTTGCGTTTTATCAAACATTTAAACTACCATCGTTTCATCTTAAAATGTTTTAAAAAATTGATAAGAAGAAAATTATTCCAAATGAATTCTAGGAGACCAGCATCACCTTGGTTTTGATATCAAAACCACACAGACAAAGAAAGAAAGAATGAAAGGAAAGATGGAAGGAAGAAAAGGAGGATGGGAGGGAGGGAGGGATGGACCAATATTCTTGATGAAGATGCCAAATACCTTTCAACAAGATACTAACAAACCAAATTCAACAGCATGTTAAAAAGATTATTTATAATTACCAAGTGGACTTCTTGCTAAGGATGGATGGTTCAACACACAAAAATCAATAAACATGATCAAACAAATTAAGTAAATAGGTTGAATCATTTTTATTGATTTTTGTCTCAAAAGATGAAAAAAAAGATATTTTTTAAATGTCACCATCTCTTCAATGATCAAAAGAATGTACCTCATGCTGTGGTTTGGATATGTGGTATCCCCAAAAAACTCATTTGTGAGAAAATCAAAGAATGCTCAAAGGTGAAATGATTAAAGTATGACAGGTGTTACCTAATCAATGGATGGATCCACCAATATAGATTGACTAGGCAGTTTCCATAGGCAGTTAGGATATGGTTAGAAGAGATAAGTCAGTGGAGTCTGCCTTTGTGGTTTATATCGTATTACTGGTAAGCAGAGCTCTTTATCTGTTTTCTGATTGCTATATCCTGGACTATTTTCCTCCTCCACACCTTTTGATCACGATGTTCTGCCTTACCTCCGGCCCAGAGCAATGGTCTCAGATGTCTGTGGGCTGAGATCTCTGAACCATGAGTGCCAAATTAACTTTTCCACCTCTAAAGTTGTTCTTTTTAGGTATTTTAGTCACAATGGTGAAAAAGTTGACTAAAAACCTCAAATAGTAAAGACCATATATAACAAGGCCATATCCAACATCACTTTAAACTGGGAAAAGCTGAAATCTTTTTCTCTAAGATCTGGATCAAGACAAGGATGTCATGTAAACCACTTTTTTTTCCCAACATACTGTTGGAAGTTGTAGGCAGGGCAATCAGAGAAGAAAAGAAAGAAAGGGACTCCAAAAAACTGGAAAAGAGAAGTCAATTCTTATATAGATGACATAACTTTATATTGTGGAAACCCCCAAATATGCCATCAAAAACTTATTAGAATTAGTAAAAAAGTCATCAAAGTTGTAGGACACAATATCAACATACAAAACTCAGTAGCACTGCTATTTGCTAATAGTGAATTTTCTGAAATAGGAATCAAGTTACAATAGCCACATAAAAAGGAAAACTTAAAATATATATTTAACCCAAAAGATCAAATATCTCTATAATGAAAATTATACAAAACTGATGAAAGAAATTGAAGAGGACACAAACAAATGGACAGACATCATATGTTATTGAATTGGAAGAACCAATATTTTTAAAATGCCTTATTACTGAATGCAATCTAATGATTCAATACAAATCCTATCAAAATTTCAATGTTATTCTTTATGAAACTAAAAAAGAAAAATGCCAAAATTTGCACAGAACCACAGCAAACTGAATAGTCAAAGCTATTTTGAGCAAAAAGAACAAAGCAGGAAATACTACTTGACTTCAAAATATACTGTAATATTACAGTGATTAAAACAGCATGGTATTCACATAAAAAGACATACAGGTCAATGGAAAAAAAAACAGAGAGCTCAGAAGTAAATCTACATATCTATAGCCAACTGAACTTTAACAAAGGTGTAAAAATGTATATTGGAGAAAGTGCAGTCTTTTTAATAGATGGAGTTGGGAAAACTGGATATCCTCATACAGAAAAATGAAATAAGACCCCTATCTCTCACTAGTGACAGAAGTCTACTCAAAATAGATTAAAAGCTTAAATGTAAGACTGAACCTGTGAAACAAAGGAAACAATTACAGAGTGAAGAAGCAACCCACAGATTGAGAGTAAATATTTGCAAACTATACATCTAACAAGGCATTAGTATCTAAAATATATAAGGAACTCAAAAAATTCAATACCCAAAATACCTGATTAAATAATAGGCAATAGACCTAAGTAGACATTTCTCAAAAGAATACATACAAATGCACACTAGCTAAATGACCAAGCTATGTACTACACCACTAATCATCAGAAAAATATGAATCAAAACCATGAGATATTACTTCACTCCAGTAAGAATGGCTATTATCACAAAGACTAAACATAAGTGATGGCAAGGATGTGGAGAAAAGGGAACCCTTGCACTGCTGGGAATATAAATGGTATAGACATTATGGGAAAGAGTATAGAGATTCCTCAAAAAATTAAAAAGTGGGCCAAGGGTATAGCTTAGTGGTAGAGCACTTGCATAGTGTGTGCAAGACCCTGAGTTGGAACCCTAACACCACACACAAATAATCAGAAATATAACTACAATTTGATTTGCAACCCCACTACTGGGTATGTGCACAAACGAAAGTAAATCAGTATATCAAAAGTTATATCTGCACTCCATGTTCATCACAGAATGACACAACAAAAGACAAGAAATGGAAACAGCCTAGTGTTCATCAACTGATAAATTAATGAAGAAAATATCTCACCCACACACACACACACACACACACACACACACACACACACACTGGAATTCTAGCCAGCAACAATCCTTTTATAGGTGACAATATGGATGGAACTGAGATCATTATGCTATTTGAAATAAGTCAGGCACAGAAAGACAAGTACCACATGATCTTACTCATCTGTGGAATATTAAACAGCTGCTCGCACAGAGGTTGAGAGTAGACTGATGGTTACCAGAGGCTGGGGATACTCCGGAGGAGGGAGAATTGAAAAGATATAGATCAGTGGATACTAAGTTAGAGTTAGGAGTAAGAAATTCTGGTATGCTATTGCGTAGTAGGATGTGTATAGATGACAAAAAATGCATTTTATTTTTCAAAGCTGAAGGTTTTTAAAAATGTTTTTACTATACAGAAATGATAAATGAGAAGATAGATATGCTTAACCTGATTCAAGCATTATACAATGTATACATGTATTGAAACATTACATGGACCCCCACTAAAAAAAAACCATATTTTACGTTAGTTAAAAATAAATGTAAATTTAAAAATATTCTCTCTGAAAAAGTATAGGATTTTTTTTTAAAAAGTATTTGTATGTATTTTCTCTGTCTTTATTCAATGAAATATTTTTTCATATTACCTAGAATATAGCTGTAATATTCTAACTAATATTTTGCTTATTAAAATGCTTATTTTATATTTTAATTTATCAAACAATGTATTTAGAAAGGAACAAAGATGAAATCATTATTATAGTAAAGGGCCTAGGTCAAAAATCTTGAGAATAATTACAAAGATAGGATCATTACTATGAACACCTTGAGGAATAAAGGTACATCATTTACCATATGACAAGTCCCCATCTTATGACTTAAAATCAGCTTGTTTTGTTATTTTATTTGTTCTTCACAACTAGCTGCCAAAACCTTGGCTCAGTTACCTTTCTTTATTTTTCTCTTATTTTGAGATTTATAACACATTCATTCCTTCATCTTTGAGAAAATGTTCCTGCTTCTTGCTACTCCTGAGGCTGTGATGAAAACCTAATTATTGAAATAGGTATTGTTATAAATGATAAAATTTATTTTATTTTATTTGAAAGTGATCCTTGAATAGGCAAAGTGAATTAAAGTAAAAATGTTATTAGAGTGCTCTAGAAAATTAACTATGACACAGAGTTTTTACTGGTGAAGATGGAAGAATGTTATAGTTATTATTTCCATTTAATCTGAATCACTCCTAAACGTAGAATTTATTCATATAATAACTGAAACTGTTTAGTTGCACTTATGCAGGTATATGACTAGACATGCTCTAAGAGAAACTACTGACCCTATACATAATTGTGTTTCCTAAATGTTCTAAATAAAGGCTGATGGTACAGAGCCAAAGTTCAATACATAAAAAGCAATTATAATGGCATGGATGTGGGGCAGGCAAGATAATAATATCCAGGCTCTCTGATTCTGTTTCAGTCCAAGAGTACATTTAAGAGGATCAAAAGACTGAATGGACTGAACAGCCTTCAAGCAAACTGCCATGGTATTTATTTTGGCTAAGCTTTAGAAAAACTTGACCTGGAGCTGATTCAGAATGATATTGTGAAAAGCACCTGCCGTGCAGTTATTCCATGCAGCCAATTAATTGGGAAGCCATATGTTTTAATATTTAGCCAAATCGGGGTTGGGGCTGATATACTGTTATCTTCTTGTGAATGTTGATTAGTTGAACAAGGATATATGCTGAGTGGACAAGGCTGCATCTTTTTCTACTTGCTTTCAGCAGTGTCTAGCAAAGATTCACAAAGCATTTTAACTAAACATTTGATTAAAATTGTCAATGTATATGGCAGTAAACCAACATGAATCTAAAGCTGCTCATTCTCTAAGTACTAAAAATATTACAGACGAAACAGAAAAAAATATTTAAAATGTCCTTCAATTTAAAAATGTGTTAGGAAAAAAGATTGAGACCTTTCACATTCTAAAAATATTTCATAGAATGCCCATGTCATTTACCCAAACATCACTCAGCATTTCAACAAGGTGCTTAAAAATTAGATATAATAATAACATTCTCTATCTGTCCTCATGTATACTTCTTACAAATTTGTACTCTGAATAAAATTTAGTAATGTTGAAAAGAACTATTCATTTTAGTCATCCTTTTCAAAGGAAAAAAGTTTAAAATAAAAGCTGAGTTAAAATTTTTCTTATTTTTCACAAGCTTTTTAATTCCATGATTACTAATACATTGAATTTTTAGAAAGGTCATTTGATATATTTAAAATTTTCTTAAAATTATTTAATAAGGTCACGAATAAGGTTGTAACTACATTCAAGTACGATGAGGGAGAAAAAAAACATAAGAACTCTATAATAATTTTGAAAGAATACTGGAATCAGAAAATACATTATAAGTTGCATTTGTTTAAAACCCTGACATATTTCTCCATAACTTACTAAGATCATTACATGAATCTCTTTGCAGATGGCTTCATTCATATATGACTTGTAACAGCTTTCTTCTCAAATAGATATTTAAATGTGTACCAAAATAAATTAGAAACATGCTCTGTTATAATTAACAAGTCAGGGTATTTTTTATACATTCAAATATGCTTGTTCTAAAATAGCAAACTATTTTATTCTTCTTAAAGATTGCATTTTATTTGAATGAGGAGAGCTTTACTTACATATAATTAACTCTTTCATAAAAGTCCTTTTAATTTACCTGATTTTTATTCTTTACCATTAGTATTAAAAAGTAGACCTAATCCTGATATTATTCTTCTATGTAAATGTAAAAGATGCTGAATAAATCCAGTCTAATGAGCTAAATATCAATACTTTAGAAATGCATTTAATTGATTAACCAAGAATTTCACTAGATTTGGATATAATTCATATTTCATTAAATAAATGTGCAATATTTACTATAGGCAAATGAAATTTGCAAAGACTGAACAAGATTTCAACAAAAAATCATTGATTTTATAAGTTCTATCAAATATATATAAATATATACTTATATAAATTTAGATAGAGCTTATATATAAGTATATATATATATAAGCTCTATTATATATATAAATGTATATGAGTGTGTATATGTATCAATTACACACCAAAAGAAGTACACATAAAAAAATAACATAAGGGTATTCCATTCTAGTAACATTAAATATATTTTACAACTGATGACTCATTGTAGGTATATGTCATATTAAATCATATAATTTGTGACCCACCTTCAAAATTCAATCAGGTTCAATAAACAGATAACAGGATACCAACAATCTAGTTAGGCTTTACTTATAGCATCATAGCAAAGTGGTTTATGCTCTGTGTCAGATAAAATATAAAGTAAAATCTTAATTTTTCTATGTACTATTTGACTTTTTGAAAAAATACTCAACCTTCTAAGTTCCTGAAATACAAATAATAGATTCTGTCACATGAGGTTTTGTGGCCTTAAGTTAGGCAATTTATACATAGTGTTCATAAAAAACAACTAACAATAATATATAAAACACCTATGGGGTAGTGGATGTGTGTGTGTAAAAATAGCAGAAAATTTAGGGTTGAAATACTTGCTTTATGTCAAAAATTGCAAGTATGAGTATTTGAGCATGTGATAATTGCACTTCTTCAATAGGACTCTGGTTAATCTGGTTGATAATCTCATCATCAGCCAAAAGCCTAATAAAGTGTGATTTTAAATTGTGTTAGATTATACAAATTTACATAGGTAAAACTGGATCTGAAGGTTTAATGGTATACTTGCATTTCAAAAAAATATTCCAGTTCAAACAAGTTTACAGAAATATTTTCCACTGAGTAAATTAAATGCATCAGTTTCAACCATTAATCAGCATAGAAGTTTGATATGTTGAATGTAAAACTAAAAAGGAAAATTTTAACCTACTATCCCTCCCTATCATTTCCCCATTCATAGACACACCTAGTCTTAAACACTACAGAGTGGAAATTAAAAGGGAGAAAACAAAGTAGGATAACAATACTCATTAATGTGCTATATGCCAATGGCATCTAACAATGTTTGAAAAGTTTTTTAAAACATGGAAATAGCATATTACCCATGACCTATATATTCAGTTCATTATATAATTATAACTAAACAAATGGATGAGAATAGTTCTACCATTTATACAACCATTTATATAAATGTGTCTTTGTTATGAAATAATTCATACAGCATTTAGGTTATACTGATTTATTTTTTAATTTTATTGCCCCTCTTGTTTCTCAGAAGTTTGAGTGTTGTTTATACTTATTAACAATTCTGATAGGAGACAGTGAGCAATAATTATTGAAAAACATGGCACAGTGGCACATGCCTGTTATCCAGTGGCTTGGGAGGCTGAGGCAGTAGGATTGGTAGTTCAAAGCTGGCCTGAAAAAAAGTGAGGCTCTAAGCAACTCAGTGAGACTCTGTCCATGAATAAAATACAAAATAGGGCTGGGATGTGGCTCAGTGGGCGAGTGCCCCAGAATTCAATTCCCAATATTGTATCTCCATGGGGCAAAGAAAAAAAAAAAAGAAAAAAGAATATGGAAAAAAAATCAGGTGTTATTTACTTGGTATTTTTTACATTTTATTCCAATTTATTTCTATGCATATTTTAATAGAGCTAATTTAATACTTATATACTGTATCTATATAACTATTAATCATATGTGCAGGAAGAGACATACATTCATTTGTAAAATATATAACTATTCATACTACTCTTATCTGTTAAAAGCACAACTAATGCTATTTACTAATTTTTTTGTTTATATAGTTGAAAATACCAATATCACAATCTACTATGTAAACATAGCTAAATTTATTTGATCATTCTTTAAATATTACACACTTGAGATGTTTTTATTTTTCACTAATGAAGCTCTTCAACTGGTATTACTTATAATTAATTACTCCCCGGTGGGAAAAAAAGGTAGTTGTTCTTCCTTTTTCACATGAAGGGGAGAATCTTTAAGGGCAAAAAGCAATCCAATGAAATACCATTAACTAAAAATAAAAACACTCAAATTTCCTGATCAATTACCTCCATGTATTAATTCATTGAAGGATGGAATGTTCTATATATGTCAGTTAAGGCTAAGTTATTGATTGTGTTTTGAGTTCTATAGTTTCTTTGTTCAGCTTTTGTTTGGAACATCTATCTAGTGATGAAAGAGGTGTGTTAAAGTCACCCCAAATTATTGTGTTGTGGTCTATCTGACTCTTGAACTTGAGAAGAGTTTGTTTGATGACCATAGCTGCTCCATTGTTTGGGGCATATATATTTATAATTGTTAAGTGTTATTGGTGTATAGTTCCCTTGAGCATTATGTAGTGTCCTTCTTCATCCTTTTTGATTGTCCTTAGTTTGAAGTCTACTCTATTTGATATGAGGATGGAAACATTTGCTTGTTTTCTCAATCCATGTGAGTGGTATGATTTTTCCCAACCCTTCACCTCAGTCTGTGAATGTCTTTTTCTATGAGATAAGGCTCTTGGAGGCACCATATTGTTGGGCACTTTTTAATCCAATCTACTAGTCTATGTCTTTAGATTGGTGAGTTTAGGCCATTAACATACACATTTATTATTGAGATATGATTTGTATTCCCAGCCATTTTTGTTATTTAATATGACTTGGTTTCTCCTCTGATTAGTTTTTCCTTTAGTGTAATACCTCCCTCTGCTGATTTTCATCATTGTTTTTCATTTCCTCTTCTTGGAATATTTTGCTGAGGATGTTCTGTAGTGCAGGCTTTCTAGTTGGAAATTCTTATAACTTTATCATGGAAAGTTTTTATTTCATCCTCAAATCTAAAACTTAGTTGTGCTGGATATAAGATTCTTGGTTGGCATCCATTTTCTTTTAGAGCTTGGTATATGTTTTTGCACTATCTCCTGGCTTTGAGGATCTGGGTTGAAAAATCTGCTGAGACACAAATTAGTCTCCCCTGATATGGTATCTGATTCCTCTCTCTTGTGGCTTTTAAGATTTTATTCTTATTCTGTAGGCTAGGCATTTTCATTATAATGTGCCTTGGTGTAGATCTGTTTAATTTTGTACATTTGGTGTCCTGTAAGCCTCTTGTATTTGATTTTCCAAATTGTTTTTCATGCTTGGGAAATTTTCTGATATCATCTCATTGAAGAGATTGTGCATTCCTTTGGTTTGAAATTCTGTGCCTTTCTCTATCCCAATAACTCTTAAATTTGGTCTTTTGATGCTTTCCCATAATTCTTGGATTTTCTGTTCATGGTTTCTAACTTTCTTCATTATGTGATCAACTTTATTTTCCAGATTGCATACTTTGTCTTCATTATCTGATATTCTTTCTTCCAAGTTTTCTAGTCTGTTGGTTATGCTTTCTATTGAGTTTTTTATTTGACTTATTATATCCTTCATTTGAAGAATTTCTGTTTTGTTTTCAGGGTCTCTCTCTCTCTCTTGAAGTAATTTTTTGCTACCTGTATTTGCTCTCTTATCTCATTGTTAGAGTGATCAATTTTTGCCTGTATTTGCTCTTTTAGGTCATTCTTTAATTCACAGAGCATTTTAATTATGAACGTTCTGAACTCCTTCTCTGACATTTCATCAACTTCGCTGTCCATGGTGTCCTGGTTTGTTTGGGGCAATTTCCTCCCTTGTATTTTTCATGTTGTCTATGTGTCTTCCTGTCTTGCAGTGTGGAACTGAGATATTAAAGAATATAGGGAAGAAACTGTAATATCTGTGAAGATTGTCTGTACCTCACCTTGATGTTGGGCTTCCAGACCCTGCTGGTATCCCTCAATGAATGCTACTGCATCCTGAATCTGGTTCCTGCGTAACTTGGAGTGAGTGGATCTGGGCTGCAGGGCTAGTGTAGTCCGCTGGTCAGAAGGAGTGGTCCTGAGCCAAAGGCTATGTTCTGGAGGTGTCTGCCTCAGAGGAGAGCCTGGATCCTACTGAGAGCCTGGGCCTACTGAGAGTCTTGATCCCACGTGGGCTGGTGTGGGTGGTCGGGGCTGGATCTCGAGTCCTGCATACTCCACTGGTCATAAGGGGCAGTCCTACACCAGAGGCTGGGCTCTAATGAGTGTCTGCCCCACTGGGGTAGGGATGGAACAGAACTGCTGTGTGCCTGAGCCTTGCAGAAGCCAGTGTGGGTGGATCTGGACCACTGGGCTTGACCTCCCATGGTAGTATGCTGGTCGAAAGGGGCTGTCTTGAACCAAAGGGTTTATATGATTTTAAATGAATAGAATTTAAATAAATATATATACTTTCATCCATATATATGAATGAAAGTAAATATATTTATATATTTAATATATTTAAATATATTTAAATTCATATATATATATATATATATATATATATATATATATATATGAAAATTTAACTAAAAAGCACTCTACCACTGAGCAACATTATCATTTATTTTGAGATAGGATCTAGCTAAGTTATCCAGGCTGGCCTGGAACTCGGAATCCTTTTGCCTCATCCTCCAAATTAGCTGGGATTACAAGCATGCGTCACCATGCCTGGTTTGCTAATATAGTCTTAAATTCACAGATACCACAAGTTACTTAAGGCAAAACATTTACAAAGATAACAGATATATCTTCTCTGTAGACAAAGAGATACTATTTTTAAACTATTAACATCTTTTTCTTGTGAAATTTTCCCTTATCCAATCATTTTTTTCCAACAAATATTTTATTCCCTATTGAGAACAATGGGGAATAATTATAATATGCTAAAAGACTTAATAACCTGGTCTTCTTTCAAATATGTGCTTCCCCAAATCTCAATCCATTAAGAGGATTATGTTCAAAGTGTCTTTGTCACCATGTAGACAGTGCCTCAACTGAGGAAACACTAAAGTTTAAGAGTAAGATTTTTCTTTTCCAACAATAATATTTATTGGCTTATATGATGAGATAGTTTGAAGGGAGTTTGTGGGAGAATACAGAAAGTAAGTTGTGGGGATAGAGAGCTGAAATTATATTTCTAGGGAATAAAAAGTCTCAACAGTGAGGTATTAAGAAACTTTCTTCAGAGAGGTTGTGGGATTTGCAGAAAAGACCCCGGGTGCCTGTGGATTCATTGTGCAGATTCATAGGGCTATTGAAAGTCCAGTAGATAAGTGTATGTCTTTGAAAGACACCAAAGAAGCAGAACATCTCTGTGCAGTCTAAATAGTTTCCCAAACTAAATGAACTATAAAAACAGCAAAAGGAAGAACTCACTAAAATGTGTGACCCAAGACCAAAGACAAGGTGATTTTTCAAAATTTTCTTTGCAGACACTTAACTCGATTACCTAATAGATTACCACCTCTCTCCTCATCCTTTATAAACCCACTGGATCTTGTACATAGTGATTGCTATCACAGGGGAATTCCAAACTGAGACAGATGAGTTTTTTACAACTTAATGAATGGCACTCAGAATAGAACTTGAATTTGGTTGCATACAGATGCAAAATGAATGGAACATATCATTTGCACTTTTGAAATTCCATAACTACTATAAACAGAAAGACTTTGCCCTCTACCATGCCTTTAACAAAGACTTTATGATAATGTATTATCTGTTTGCATGGCTGCTATTATTATTGATTAAATATGCTATCTCCCCAGAGATATCCAAATGTGATTATGCTCTCTGAGAAACATCATTAAGCATTGATGTAATTAATTATATCATATGACCAGGGGAAAAGCTATTAGGAAAACACATCATGGTACAATAGGCAAATAAAATCACCACCAAAGTCATTCATAACAAAAAATCAAACCACCAAATGAACCATGAGTTATTTCCAAGTTCTTGAGATGATATTCATTTATCCCTTGCATATTAATTTTAGAATCAGATATCATTTGTCAATAAACCAGAAGTAATAATTTCTCAAGCTCTGCAAAAGTAGTCAACTATTTGCATCATTTAATTATTCAATAAATATTGAATAATATGAATTATAAAATAATTATGAACAATAATTTTCTAAGAATTTTTTTATCCAATGGGGATAAAATGTGAATTACATGAGGATTTCCCCCACAGATAACTGTATATCTCTTATAGTTATTTGTATTGTCACCATTGGAATAATATGCATTTTTATATTGATTTTACACAACTTATAATATATGTTTAATATCGCCAGACTTATTTCAAGATGTAATTTTAAATTATGGCATGAAACACTGAATTTATATTAAGTAATAATTCAAAATTTGATACCATGAGTTAGCCATAATGGTTTATACTTCTATTGTTAATTAAAATTGTTTCATGAGGCATATTATTAAAGCCTTAATATACCTCTCTATTCTCATGCTCACATCTTTGATAAACATTAAGAATAAAAATAAACATTTTTATCTTGGAAATTTATACCTGTGACATGACTGATCTTAAGAAAAGACAGTGGTATAATGATAAAACTCATTTTCATTTTGAAAATTTATTGACAAGCAATTTATTCAGATCTTGGGGCCACCAGTGCTTTTTCCTGGCTCTCAACAAATGAAAGTCTTTGCTAACAGTTGCATAATTTAATATGTTTAAATACAATTTTATTGGGGCTTTTTAAAGAGACCTTTCAAAGATATACAGTAGGATGATAGAAAAATGCAAATTCTAAATACAGTGAGGTTATAGAATTATTTTAAATATTTGTAGTATTTAAATATTTGTTCAGAGGAGTTATCATTCATTAAAAAAATAAAATATCAGTGAACTGTAGTGCACTCCTATCTTGCTGCTGTGGTACATCTCCTGGACTTCCTTTTCAGGGGGAGAAATTCATAAAGCAAACATAAAATGTTCTAAGTGTAACACCTGCTTAAATTAGTTTCACAGGACAATCATTTCAGGCTTCTCACATATTCTTAATACTTCAAGATAATTTAAACTATCTATGGCATCATCATGAATACTGTTGAAAACTGCCTTTCACATAAAAACCTATTAAGGGCTCAAGAGAGACACAGCACTGTTAGTTTCAGGAACTCGGGCATCTTGTTTTACCTAGATCAAAAAAAAAAAAAAGAATTTTAAGAAAAAATTTATCCTTTCCTTTTAATAAAATCACTGCATGATTCCTTCTCCATAATTAGAATGATATTTATTACTGAAGAAGAAATATCTTCTGTATTCTATTCTGCCTGAGTGGCTAACGTTGGAAAGCTGACTAATGAACTTGGTCCCACACCATCAAAACTAGTTCTTAGTGTTTTTGGCCTGTGTTCCACAGAAAGCCCCATAGACTAAGAAAGATGAAGCCCCCCCCCCCATTTCCCTCTAAGATAATAAATGTTTGTGTTTGGAGGGAGAAAACAACAAATGACTGTTCTCTTTGTCCTTGAGAGTTTCTACAATTAATATTAGTTGAGACAGTCATATTTAAGATGAGCTAATAGCCAAGAGTTGTTCAAAGGGTCAATCATAGAGCACAGTAATAATAGAACATGCCCTACCCAGTATTTTCAAGTCATTATATTAGATTGATAAGCCTGAATATGAGATTTCCAAACATTTGATGCCTTTTTGTGAACTCGGATAGAATATTGATATTTATAATATTGTCACTCTTTTAAAGCACATTTAACAATGAGTTGCTTTAGAAATAACATCAAACGTTTTCTAAAATAGGTCAGGAATAATCTGGTAAGCAATGCATCTACATCAAATGTGATTGTGGGCAGTTCTTAATGATTTCCTAGACCCAGGGCTAATAATGCATCCTGTAACCAAGATGTGTGCTCAGTATTCACTTTATAATGCAGAGTAATATACTTAGAGTCACAGAACATTGTATTTGATCTTATCATCTAAGGTGAAACTCTTACCACATAAAATTAAAAGCATGCCATTTTTCCCCTTCTCTAGGTTTTATCTTTAGAATCTCATATGTTTATCTGACTTGATATCTCAATATAGAATTTATTATATTGGATAAATTTAGTGTACCTCACTCAAAAAAATTGCTTAGGGAGATGAAGTAAATGTGAGATATTCGTGTAGAATATTTTTAAAAGTGAATGATCTCTTATTGTCTTTTGTAAAGATGTTCTTTTTATTTTTGTTCATCATA
This sequence comes from Urocitellus parryii, assembly GCF_045843805.1. NCBI lineage: Eukaryota > Metazoa > Chordata > Mammalia > Rodentia > Sciuridae > Urocitellus > Urocitellus parryii. Next base: position 64,160,472 of record NC_135533.1, read on the forward strand.
GGTATACATGAAAGTAGGATATATTTTGATATATAAGCATGGAATGAATTTCATTCTAATTAGGATCCCATTCTTGAGAATGTACATGATGGTGGGATTCACTGTGGTACATTCATTCCACTCTGTCCCTTTCCTATTCCCTTCTTTTCCCTTCATCTTCCTTGGTGTAATCTACTGAACTTCTATTTGCTGGCCCCTTCTTAGTGTAAGTTAGCTTCTTCCTATCAGTGAAAACATTTCACCTTTGGTTTTGGGGGACTGATTTATTTCACTTGGCATGACAGTCTCCAGATCCATCCATTTACTGGCAAATGTCAAAAAGTCATTATTCTTAATGGCTGAGAAATACTCCATTGTGTATATTTTCTTTATCCATTCATCTGAGCACCTAGGCTGGTTCCATAGCTTAGCTATTGTGAACTGTACTGCTATAAACAGTGGCTATTTCATTGCAGTATGATGATTTTATCTCCTTTGGGTTAAAATCCCACTACTGAGGAATGGGATAACTAGGTCCAATGGTATTTCCATTCCTAGTGTTCTGAGGAATCTCCATATTGCTTTTCAGAGTAGTTGCACCAGTGTGCAGTCCCACCAGCAATGTATGAGTGTACCCTTTCCTCCCACATCCTAACATTTGTTGTTACTTATATTCTTGAAAATTGCCATTCTAACTGAAATGAGATGGAATTTCATTGTAGTTTTAATTTGCATTTCTTAAATTGCTAGAGATGTTGAACATTTTTTCATATATTTGTTGACATTCATACTTTTTCTTTTGAGAAGTGTCTGTTCAGTTCCTTTGCTCCTCTTATTGATTGGTTTATTCATTTTTACAGTTTCTTTCAATATTTTGAGTTCACAATGCAAGAAACTAAGTTCACCTCTTTGTTTTACAATCAGGAGCAGAACAAGAATGCTATAGGGCTTTGGGCTTTTAAATAAAATCCTGAATTTGAATTCTGGTTCTGCAACTAAGTATTCTGATTTGGGTACAACATTTAACATCTCTAACCCTTTCTTTTGTTGTAGGAAAAAATGGTAAATTTTGAAAACTACTTAAATATGATTATAGATTAAGTTTTATAGCAAGAAACTAATAAGGGAAAATTAGATGAAGAATTAGGAAAGCAAATTAGTTGATGCAAAAATAAATCACTAATTTGGAAGGCAGAGATCAAAGTGAGAGTATAGCAAATATTAAAAAAAGATTAAATGCTGAAATTTTTAAGTGAGAGACAATTTGTCTTATTGCATGATGTAAGTTAAACAATATTATACTCCATATACCATAATACGGATATAAAAAGTAGAAAAGTATTGGGTGGAGGGGCACACACCTGTAACCTTAGCAGCTTGAAAGGCTGAGACAGGAGGGAAGCAGAGAGGGAGAGAAAGGAGCGAGGTGCCCAATATCATCTTCGAAGACATGCTCCTGATGAACTAGTTTCCTTCCACTATGTCCCATCTCCTAAATGGTTCCACCAGATCCTAATGGTGCCACAGGTTTAGCACCAAGCTTTTAACACAACAGTCTTTTGGGGGACAGTAATATCTAAGCCTAACAGACTGCTAGGGGGAAAATAGTGAAAAGACATGAAGGGCTATGGCTAATCCCTGAAGCTACACAACCTTTAGAAGCCAGGTTAAAGATAATGGTCCTGCACAGGTGTCTGAGAGGAGTGCGTAAAAGCATAGATGGAACATAGGAAGAATATTGTACCACGGAAAACAAGGGAGAATGAAGGAGGAGGAGTCCTTTGCTCCAGAGGATGGATGAACATAACAAAGAAATTGAGTACCCAAAATGTCTACTGGATTGAAATTTATTAGAAAGTTTAGCATGAATCAATGATTTTGACAATTTGATGTAAGAAATTGCTGAACCGGAGTGTGTCACGAAGTGGTCGGTATGTTAGGAATTGCAATCATAAAATATAAATAACTCTTCTGTGAAGTTTGGCTGTGAAGGAGTAGGTGGAAATAAAGCAATTGCTTTTAGTCTATGTAATATCAAAGGAGAAGCAATATAAAATACTTTTTTTTTAAGGTCAAAAAATCTAGGAACAGATGGCCCAGCCTTGGACCCTGGCTTTGATTCTTCCTGGTTATGTGATCTTAGATAAGTTACTCATTATTTTTGTGCTTAAATTTCTTAAAATTGGTAACAATCATATCACTTATTTTTTGTGAAAATAATTAGCAATTAATTGATATATGTAAAGTCCTTCAAACCATAACTTATACATAGCAAACACACATATAATTATTATTAATGTTTGTTCAACATGTAAAAATACTTAGTGTGTTCAAATGTTTATTGGAATAATCCAATATAGGAGACTAATAATGAAGTAAATATTTGTCATTTTCTTTAGGGAGACAGATTATGGTTGATTCTTATTCTCCCATTTTTACTTAAGAGAATATTCTATTTCTTATGGTAAACATGATATCAAATTTATAATAAAAACACTGAATATTATTTCAGAAAAAATATGCATAATGTCATGATAGTGGCACATGGTATGTTCGATAAATAATGAGAAATATATAAAATAGTATTATAATTATGTAATTTTGTTGAAAATCATGTGTATGTGTGTGTGGATTGGATGACTCTCTCACACACACACACACACTCAGATACAGAAAATACTATAAGGATATGTGTCAAAACATTAATAGCATTAATATTAATAGTAGCTAATTATAAGTGGTAGGGTAATAGAAAATTATAATTTTATTTTTAGTGCTCTTTGTATTTTCTAAAATTAGCATGTTTATTTTTGTGTATGAGGCATAAAATATTATTTAAAAAATTAAGAGAGATTTTTTATCAGGAACCTGAACATTCAGAAATTAGGTACTTATCTGACATAGAAGTATCAAACCCATCAGTCTTGGGTTACTGAGTCAGCAATAGTCTTTCCACCAAAATTCCTGAGGTTTGGCAAAAATCTTGTTAGTTAACACATTGCTATCCAAACAATCTCAATAAAATACAAGTCTGAATATGACAAACTCCTACATTAATTCCCTTTCCTTATGAATAAAATAGCCTATTTACAAGCCCCATCACACACATTTCCAAGTGGAAGACACACTGAATTCACTTTTACTCCCAAAAGGTAATGTTTTCCAAATGGTTTCCTTGCCCAGAAGTCATACCTTTTTCAAAGTAGATGACAGTGGTGTCATACTATAGTCTTTTTCTTTTTGTGTCCCCTGGACTCTCAGCCACTTCTTTCAAGAATACATATATATCCCATAACTAAGCATCTTGCTGAAAACATTTTGCTAAATGAATTGTGCTAATTTTAAGCCAACTGGTATGTCGTGCACCTAATGTTTCCAAAGCCTCTGTGAAATTTCTGTAAATAATTTTTAAACTTTTAAACTTTCAAACTGTTTTAATTTGTTAAAAAAGAACAGTTCTAGAATTTTCTCATTTATGTCCAATAATGCACTTAAAATTTATTTTAAATCAAAGAATTTAGACAGGAAAGACTAGACTTGAGAAGATAAGTTAGAGTCAGAACAGATATTTTTGGGTCTTCACTTTACTTCAGTAAGATAATTACACCCAAGACTTCAATGAAAATTGTTTTATCACACGGAAGACTAAATAAGAGAAAAGGAGTGCAACAGGTGGTCCCTACTGTGGTGCAGATAAATAGGATAACAATCATCTCATGAAATGTGATTATAGGTTACATCTCAGGAAATACAAGGTCAAGTACTATTGGGTTCACTCCATGCTGAATTTAGAGCCATCAGATGGTGGCTAACAGACAATTTCTATCATCAAGATAAATATCAGCTTCATACTCTTTTTGCCCTGTTTAGAGGGGAAAAAGAAAAAAAATATATATATGTATACACACACACCATCTGTAGATGGTTTCATCCTTCACACTTAGAATGATTTTTAATAAGTCAGTTTGTAAGCTATATTAACTAACTAGTAATGATATTTTTAAAATATATAAAAGCTATTCTCCATTTATCTATAAATTACATATTAGGAAATAGAGATGTATAAACAAAAATGTTTTCATGGTGTAAGTATATAAATAGAAAATTTTACAAAGATCATTGTCATGGGTCAGCTGGCTATTTTGCCCTCATATCAGCTACACAGATGCTCCTCACTTTGCGACCAGATCAGGAGACCAGAAGGAAACTGTCATTAGTGAATAAAGAGCCAGTTCAAAATAACTCTATCATATCATTTAGAAGGAAAATTCACAGGGAGTGTTGAACTTATGATATTTATTTCTATATCTCTGTTACATTCAAAAGAGACTTACTACTACTAACAGTTAATTTTCAGTAATGAAAAGTGAGCAACTGACTTCTGGTTTCTGGTTCTGCATCTAAGAATCTGGGAAATCACCACTACATTCTAACTACATGTAAAAAAGTTGAACAAAGTGAAAAATCAACATCTCTTCTTAGATCTGGCAAGACAAAGTGAGGTCACAGGGCTCAAAATTGTGGTGACAGAACAGTGGATAGAGAATTACAGCTTACCAGAGCAGAAACTGGGAAAAAGAAAATTCAGTAGGAACTAGTACTTGGGTAGGAAAGCTGGAACTACAACTGACAAATTTTTGGACTCTTGATGTAGAAAGTTCTGAGAGTTAAAAATCCCAGGGAATTGAGTCATTGATGAGGGGAGTTTTACCTTCAGCCGCTCCAATCAGATTTTAATAGTAAATACTGGGGAAAAGTCCTTGAATGCTTCTGGCAGGAGGAAGAAAGGAATCATTTTAAAATGTGCCAGAGCAGTCTATACTTTTTTAGAAAGATTTGTTCTCAGGAGAACCTAGTAAAGTAGTGCCTACCCCACTGGGGTTTTGACCAGGGGAAGGGAAAGGCCCAACTACATCTTCCACATGGGAGAAGGGAATTACTGAATTGCAGCTTACTCTAGCCATGCTCTCCCATCTAAAGGGATATAGAGAGACACTCGTGAAGTTCACAGTCCAGAAGTAAAAGTTCACTAAGAGTGAGGCTTAATCAGTTATACAGAATGCTTCTTTTCCCTCAGCACCTTACCATCATACCACTAAAGGCTCATTTTCAGCACTTCTTTTTAACCAGGTCATCATGTCAAGCTATCAAGAAAAAAAAAATATCACAAGGCATACACAAAGGCAAATAAAACACGGGTTGACAAGACAGAATAAGCTCAGATCTAGGCACTGTAGAGAGGCTGTCATTATCAAGCCAACTATGATTAATGTATTATTGCTCAATGAACAAAGTAGACAGCATGTAAGAATAGATGGGAAGTGTAAGCAGAGAGATGGAAGTCTCAAGAAATAAGCAAAACCAATGCTAGAAGTAAAAGAAAAATACTAACAGAAGTGGAGATTTCCTTTGATTAGCTCATTGGTAGACAGGACATGAGCAATGGAGAATCTCTGAGTTTGAGAATGTATCAATAGAAGCCTCTCAAGCTAAAAAAAAAAAACAAGATAAAAAAGATTTAAAAAGACAGAATAGGATATCTAAACTATGAGACAACTACAAAAGATTTAAATACAAAAAAAAGAGAAAGGAGACAAACAAAATATCTGAAAATATGTGAAAACATGAAAATGAAGAACTCCTCCCCTATAAATGTTAAGACACCAAACCACAGGTCCGGGAAAGTAACAGAACACCAAACAGAATAAATATTGAAAAAAGAAAGAAAGAAAGAAAAAACTATGTTACACATGTCATATTTAAACTATGGAGGATTAGAGATTTAAGAAAAAATTCTGAAATATGCCAGAAGAAAAAATACTTTAATGTACACAAACAAAAATAAGAAGTGCATCTGATTTCCCCTCAGAAATCATACAAACATGAAAAGAGTGGAGTGAAATATTTAGTTTTGAGAGAAAACAAAACAAAACAAAAACACCAACCCAAAATTCTGTAACTTGTAAGATTACCCTTCAAAAGTGGAGAAAGATTTTCCTAAGATGAACAAAAATTGCGTAAATTTGTTGTCAGTAGATCTACTCTAACCCTGATTTTCTTCATCTGTGAAATGGCATATCATATCCAACTTAAAGAATTATAGTAAAAAATGTAGTAATCTTTATAAACCTCAATATAGACCTGTAACAATAAATGATGGCTATGTTTTCTTAATAAAAAGAAGATAGTACCTGGAGCAATTGGGCAAACACAAACTTTTAATGATTTTTCCACTACAGTTTTGAAAGAAACTGTCAGCCAAATGATAAAGATATTCTACATTCTTTAAATAAGCATGAGAAAAGAAAAGAAAATGCAAAAGAAATCAAGACAATCAAACAAACAAAATCAAACACTGAAATGTGCTGACCCACTGGTTCACTGGTTACTGTAATGCACTTTCTTTCTTTTTAAAACAATCACCAGCATAATAATAAAAAAATCAAGTTAGTGAATTTCTAATGAAATAAAACCTTTTCAACTAAAGAATAACACTTTATTTTGAAATTATTTTTTCCAAGACTTTGTTGTTAAAAAATATCCTACCTTTTCAAAATAATGATGGTAGTATTCATCAGTCTACTTCTTTTCTATGTCTTCAGATTGACAAAATAGTTGACAAACTTAAAACAGACACATTATTGTCTTTTTAATAATAGTGTTTTAATAATAGTGAATGATAAGTCTGAAAACCAAGGTGTGGCAGTGGAGCTGCAGAGAAGAGTATTCTCAGATGTGTGGATGCAGAAACCGGAATAGCCTGATTCTATTTCTGCCATGGAAATAAAGTAATGCCAATTATCTGAAGGAATAGCTGTGCATCTAACAAACAAAAATTCTTGCATACATAGAAAATCTTCGTGATAAATTCATGTTTTATGTTATATAACAGAATGGATTAGCAGCTATGTCTGATTTAAAGAAAAAGAAAATCAAGCCTATATCAGGACCTTTGTTTACTCTAAGGTGGGAAAATAATACTGGACAGTTAAATCAGTTACACTTAGTGGCTCAGAAAAGAAATTTTTCTTATGATCCTTTGCGTTGGCTGGGGCTCATCATAGAGTTACATTCAGCTGAAGGTGGACTCACTGGGCAGAACAAAATAGTCTCCAAACATGTTTGCCACATGGTGCCAACTGAGAGTTGGGTCCCTGTCCATGGTGGCTTTTATTCTGGCAAGGCATAGAGATATCAGGGAAGCGTGTGAGAAGCTGTGACTCATTGGGTCATATAATATTCCAGTCACTTTGTATGAGTTTACTTGGTATCACTATGATGAATCTAGGCAGAGATTTTTAAAATTTATCTTAGGATAAATAGTTCCTCCAGGTTCCTGGACTCCGTTTCTTCCCTCAGTTCTCAGCTATTTGTATCTTCAAGTACTCCCTCTGTCCTTTCTTTCTGTTTTTCCATTCTGGTTCTCTGATTGGACATACATCAATTTGTTTCTCATTTATGTAATTACCTATACTGCTAACTTCTCATTTGTTTTCTACCTTTCTCTGTTAGATGCTAATTTTATCATATATATTTTCCTGCTCATCAATTCTTAGTCTGTAACTAATCATGTCTATCTCATCCATTCTTGTTTTTCACTGTAGCAATTTTGTCTTCTATTCCTAGAAATCTTTTTTTGCTCTATTTTTTACTGATCATTCCATTACTGTCTTTCACTTTTATTCTATCATTTCCTTCTATATCCTATATAATCTATATTCTGTATTTAACCATGCAATTTTTCATACTCTAGAATCACATTTCAATGCACTTTGACTCTGACCAACACAACTCCATTTTCAAACAATTTATTCTAAAGACTATGAAAAAATGCTTGTAAATATGGATCATCCCAGTATCTTTTATAAGACTCAAAATGTTAAAGCATTAAAAATACAACCATAGTAAGTAGATGAAACAAATTATAGTTCAATAAGATAATAAATACTACAGTGATTTCTATATTCACAAATTTCACATACAGAAAAGTCACCTCTGCCCTAATGCATTTTACTTTATTTTAAAACGGCCTTTTTAGTGAGTACTGTAAAAAGATATTTTATAATGTCTAAATATAGTTTGCTGAATTTTTCTTTGACTTGCAAGTAATGAATCAATCACAGACTTGAGTATTACATAATATCTGAACATGTTAAAAGACAGATAATTCCACTAGTACCAAATGGACTCATTGGCACAAGGTTTAATATAAAGATAGAAAACAATTATCTGAAAAAAATCATGTTAGTATTGTGAAATTAGCACTTTAGAAGGATGACAGCTTGAAGCCAGTGTGTTTTCTTAGTGATATATGAGCAGGTTATTCAGCCCATATGTGCCAAAAATTTCCAATTTCTATTTAATTATAAATTCTACCAACTTCTGATAAATGGTTGAAGTATGAGAAAAAGATAATAGCTTGTGTTTTAAAAACATTATTCATTCTATGAACTGAAAGCACATAATAAATTTTTTAATTTCTATACTAACTTGAAAGATTAATTAGAATAACATTGGATAATGTGCAGAGAATATAAAGTTTGTATCAAATTCAGTGGCTTCTTGGTATAAGCAACTTCCTAAAGTTAGAATAATATACATTTGAAATAAATGCTTATTTCTTGGGTAAAGATTTGAATTACATTTGAAACTTTACATAAGAGTTTCTACTTGTAGGAAAAGAAAAATAATACTAGGTTACATACTGGCTTATGTATGGTTACCTTCCCAAAATGTTTAAAAGTATTTCTGATTACTGAAATCACAAAATCTTAAGAATATAATTTTCTTATTTATTAAAGATTCTCTAAATACCCAATTCAAATGTTACTTTCAAAATCACATTAATTTGTAACATGAAAAGTCCTTAACACCACTCACTATTTTCTCTGACATTTCTGGACAACACTTTCTAATCCTCAGCAAGTGGTATAGCCTCTGAGCCTCTTGTAGCTCTATGCTACCCTGTGGATAATATCTGACACTTTGTCATAGGATTGAGATGAGGATTAAAGTAATAACTGTCAGACAAACTTTATATGCATTCTTTTCTTCATGCCCTTAAATATCAGTGCTTCTAGGACTCCACTCTGGAACTATTTCATGTGGTTCATTCTTCCTTCTAGAACTAACCTCAATTGGAACACTGACTATAAAATCTTGGGCCCCAAATTCATTTATAACTTTCTATGATAGTCCCAATTGGATATTTTGCAGGCATCTTAATTATAAACCACACTAAATTCATTCTTAATCCACCCCCTCCGCCCTAGAAAAAACCCTCTCACTCTTGTATAATCCAAATTCAAACACTGAATACTACCAACATCCATTCCACTAAGTTGACATCCAATTAAGAAAAAGCTTAAAATTTTCCCTCACTTAGCACCAATATTATTTTGGCCATCAAATATGATAATCCTGCCTACAAAATGTTGATTTACTTATATCCTATCACCATTCTTTTTTGTCTTTCACTCCAAAACTACTGAAATTACCTTCTAGCTTTTCCTCTAATTCAGTTTATCACTCGTCTATAACACAAACCATTCCATCTTCAAATATCACATTAGTGATATTTCCAAGGCCCTAAATTGTCCTGTGAATCCATGTCTAAAATATATGAACGCCCTTTCTCCATATAACAAATGAATTTCCAAATCTTTGGTCCATGAACTCCTTCAATAATGCTTAAAATAATGCCCTTCATTATATCTAGTCTCATCTTTCTCCTTTAACTCTGTTTTAGACCTCCATGAATATTTCTCACACCCCAAACATAAATTCTTTTCCCTCTGGCATAATTCCCACTGCCTAAGTATCTGGAAATCTGAGCTTCCATTCAATCAATGAAACTATCCATGATCTTATCATTAGATCCACAGTGTGAACTTCTGACCATACAACTCTGACAATATATTGAGCACAATTCTAATACTGCTCTTATCAAACTGTGTTGTAAAGGTTTACTTTTCCTACTTCTCCAGGAAATAATGAAGAACTTGACCTATAGTTCTGGTTTTCTAGCCCCTATGACTGAGGCTGGCATGTTCTAGCTACTCAAAAGAGCTACTAAATTTATTCTAGCTACTAGATTTATTCCTGAAGAAAGGAATAAATTCAAGATAAAGGAATAAAAAATGTAAAGTTTATAGATCTGCATATTTAAATATAATAAATAAGAAATATAAGTAACATTTCCTTTTGAAAATTTTTTATTAAATTATTTATTTATTCTAATTTGTTATACATGATGGCAGAATGCAGTTCATTTCATATTACACATATAGAGCACAATTTTTCAAGTTACTAGTTGCACACAAAGTATTTCCCACTATTTGTTTTCTTCATACATGTACTTAAAGTAACTCATTCCAACATCATCCCTAGCCTTGCCCCTCCTTTCCCCTCCCTCCCCTTTGCCCTCTCTAAAGTTCCTCCATTCCTCCCATGCTCCCCCACCACACCCATCGCCATTGAGTCAGCATCCTCATATCAAAAAAAAACATTTGGCCTTTGGTTCTTTGGGATTAGCTTGCTTCACTTAGCATTATATTCTCCAACTCCATCTGTTTACCTGCAAATGCCATGATTTTATTCTCTTTTAATGCTGAATAACATTCCATTGTATATATATATACCAAAGTTTCCCTATCCATTCATCTACTGAAGGGCATTTGGGTTAGTTCCACAATTTAGCTATTGTGAATTATATTTCTATAAACATTGATAGGGCTGTTTCCCTACAGTATGCTAGTTTTAAGTTCTTTGGGTATAAACCAAGGAATGTAATAGCTGGGTCAAATAGTAGTTCCATTCCAAGTTTTCCAAGGAATCTCCATACTGCTTTCCAGATTGGCTGCACCAATCTGCAGTCTCACCGCAATGTATGAGTGTGCTTTTTCTCCCACATCCTCCCCAACACTTATTACTATTTGTATTCTTAATAGCTGCCATTCTGACTGGAGTGAAATGAAATCTTAGAGTAGTTTTGATTTGCATTTCTCGGATTACTAGAGATGTTGAACATTTTTTCATGTTTGTTGATTGACTGTATATCCTCTTCTGAAAAGTGTCTGTTCAGTTCCTTCTCCCATTTATTGATGGGGTTATTTGGTTTTTTAGGTGTTAAGGTTTTTGAGTGCTTTATATATCCTAAAGATTAGTGCTCTATCTGATGTGCATGTGGTAAAGATTTGTCCCCACTCAGTAGGCTCTCTATTTGCCTCACTGATTGTTTCTTTTGCTGAGAAGAAGCTTTTTAGTTTGAATCCATCCCAATTATTAATTATTGGTTTAAATTCTTATGCTAAAGGAGTCTTATTAAGAAAGTTGGGGCCTAATCCGACATGGTGAAGATTTGGGCCCACTTTTTCTTCCATTAGGTGCATGGTCTCTGGTTTCATTCCTAGATCCTTCATCTACTTTGAGTTGAGTTTTCTGCACAGTGAGAGACGGAGGTTTAATTTCATTTTGTTACATGTGGATTTCCAGTTTTCCCAGCACCATTTGTTGAAGAGGCTATCTGTTTTCCACTGCACCTTTTGGAACTTTTGTCTAATATAAAATAACTGTACTTATGTGGGTTCCATTTTGTGTCCTCTATTCTGTACCACTGGTCTTCAGGTCTATTTTGGTGCCAATACCAAGCCATTTTTGATACTATTGCTGTGTAGTATAGTTTTAGGTCTGGAATAGTAATGCCACCAGCTTCACTCTTCTTGCTTAAGAATTGCTTTGGCTACTCTGGGTCTCTTATTTTTCCAGATGAATTTCATGATTACTTTTTCTATTTCTATAGGAATGCTATTGGGATTTTGATTGGTATTGCATTGAATCTGCATAGTGCTTTTGGCAGTATGGTCATTTTGACAATATTAATTCTGCCTACCCAAGGACAAGGTAGATCTTTCCATCTTTTAAGGTCTTTCTTAATTTCTTTCTTTAGGGTGTTATAGTTTTCATTGTAAAGGACTTTCACCTCTTTCGTTAAATTTATTCCCAAGTTTCTTTTTTTGAGGCTACTATAAATAAGGTGGTTTTCCTAGTTTTTCTTTCAGCAGATTTGTCACTGATATATAGAAATGCCTTTGATTTATGGGTACTGATTTTTTATCTAGCTACTTTGCTAAATTCATTTATTAGTTCTAGGAGCATTCTCTATCTGTCTTCATTTGCATATTTTGATGCAATATTATATTTTTTTATCTTTAGTTTTCTATAATAATTTTCTTCTCATGCCTGATTTGGTTTACCTTATACCTTTTATGTTTTTAGTTACTCTTTATTTTTTCTTTTCAAATCACAAAGTAAAATTTATCCAATGTAAAAATAAATATTGTTAACTTACAAAGATTAACTAAATATGTTTTATTGTCAGTGTTCAATAACTAAACTTTATCATTTTTTTTCCAAAATTTTGATCATTATACATTATTTTAGCCATTCTATATGATTACTTTTTAATTAAATTTCATTGTTGTTTTTGTTCAATCGGATACTGACTGGATACTTGCATATTGACAGGCATGTCTGTACTAGTAAATATATACTCTGCTAAGACAAAAATACCTGAGCAAGTGAATATTTTTATTCTCTACGATTCTTATTTTGTGATTTTATTCTGAAAAAAAATACAAATAAATAAGATCAAGACAAATAGATGCCAATGCAACACAAAGGTCTGACACACATTTTAAAGCTAAAAGAAAGAAACAAACAAAAATAAAGCCCAAAAGAATTTAAGCTAGATCTTCCAAATTTAGCTTCAGAGTGCTGACCCCGCTGCCTAAACTTGGCTTCTAAGATACAAGAATGACTGAATTTCATCTGGATTTAATTCTGGTAATAAGAATTCACAGCCCCCAAATCAGTAGTGAAAACCTAACGTAAAGATCCCTATATGAGATTCTCACAGAAATAGCACTGATGTTTACAATGAGATTTTATCAATGTCTTCATTCATAAAACACTGGGCATCTCCAGAATGACAGACACTGGCCCTGAGAATCAGAGACTAACACATCATAGCCATTATTATCAAATACTTACACTTGAAAAAATATCAGAAGACAACAATAAGTAGAGGCTAAAAGAACAATTCAGCAAAGTTGTAGGATACAAAATCAAAATAGAAAACTCAGTAGCATATGCCAACATATGCCAAAACTCATATGCTATATGCCAACAGCGAATTAACTGAAATAGAAATCAAGAAAGTAATCTCACTTACAATAGCTACAAAAAATCTAGGAATAAGTTTTGCCAAAGAGGTAAAAGATATCTATAATGAAAATAACAAGACACTGATGAAAGAAATTGAAGAGGTATTGGTAAAAGGTCCATGGCACTCAAAGTGATTCACAGATTCTTTGCAATTCCTATTAAAATACCAAGGACATGCTTCACAGAACTAGGAAAAAAAAAAAAAACAATCCTAAAGTTTGTGTGGAATAAGAACAAAACATAAAAAAAGAAACAACAACAAAAACCCCTACAAATAATCAAAGAGATCTAGACCAAAAAAAGAACAAAGCAGAAAGCAATACACTACTGATTTTACTGATTTTAAAATATATCTCAAAGTGGCAGCAATCAAAGCAGATACACAGAACCATGAAACAAGATAGAAAGCCTAGAAATAAACTATCTACAGCAAACCCATTTTCAGCAAAGATGCTAAAAACAAATACTGGAGAAAAGTCAGTCTTTTCAGTAAGTGGTACTAGGAAAATTGCTATATCCATGCAGAAAAATGAAGCTAGACCTCTTATTTACCACCAATTACAAAAATCAACACAAAATTGATTAAACTCCTAAGTGTGATCCTGGAAACTGAACAACTACTAGATAAAGAAGTAAGGAAAATTATACAGGACATTGTAATGTGTAAATATACCTTTATAAGACCCCAAAAGCACAGAAATCAAAAGCAAAAGTAGACAAATGGGATTATATCAATCCAGAAGCTTCTGCCCATCAAACAAAACAATTATCAGAGTAAAGAGACAACCTGCAGAATGGAAACAATATTTGAAATTATACATTTTACAAATGATTAATAGTATTTATAAGGAACTCTAACAACTCAGTAGCAAAAAATTTTAAAACTTAGTAAATGGACAACGTGTATATGAAAAAATGCTCAACATCCCTAATCAGGGAAATACAAATCAAAACCAGGAGGAGATATCCCCACACCCCAGTAACAATTGTCATTATTAAAAAAAAAAATACCAAGTGGCAAAGGGGTGGAAAGAATACAACCTTTACAATCTGCTGGTGAAAGAGCAAATTATATAGCCATTATGAAAAACAGCATGGAGTTTCTTTAGGAATTTACAAATAGAACTACCATAGAATCTTGCAATTCCACTAATGGATGTACATCCAAGGAAATGAATTAAGTGTGTCAAAGAAACAGCTACATCATATTGCTACTGAGCTATATCCCCAGCCCTTTTTATTTTTTATTTTGAGAAAGGGTCCTATTGGATTGCTTTGGGCCTCACTGGGTTGCTGAGGTTGACCTTGAACCTGCAATCCTTGTGCCTTGGCCTTCTAGGTCACTAGGATGACAAGCACTTGCCAATGTACCTGTCCCATGGAGACTATATCTTGTCCCTGGCTCCTTGTTCTCTCTCTCTCTCTGCTTCCCAGCTGCTATGAACTGAACAGCTTTCCTCCACCATGCCCTTCTGTCATGTTTCTTCAGATGACAATGTACTGGAACCTCTAAAAGTGAACCAAAATAAATTTCCTCCCCCGCAAAATAAAAACATAAAAAAACAACCTAAGTATTCTTTAAATGATAAACAGATAAAGACAATGTGACACACACACATAATGATATATATATATATATATATATATATATATATATATATATATATATATATATGATGGAATACTGTTTCTTTTTTTTAAAGAGAGAGAGAGAAAGAGAGAGAGAGAGAGAGAGAAAGAGAGAGAGAGAGAGAGAGGGGGGGGGGGAAGAGAATGAATCTTTTTTGTAGATGGACACAACACAATGCCTTTATTTATTTATTTATTTTATGTGGTGCTGAGGCTAGAACCGGGGTACCGCCCATGCTAGACGAGCGCTCTACTGCTGAGCCACAATCCCAGCCTTGATGGAATACTGTTTCTTCATAAAAATAAAGAATGACAACCTGTCATTTTCAAGAACATGGAGAGAATTGAAGGTTATTTTGTTAAATGAAATAAGACAGGCACAGAATGACAAATATTGCATGATCTCTCTTACGCGTGGAATCTAAAAAATTGATCTCATAGAAGTTCAGAGTAAAATAGTGTTTACTAGAGGATGGGTAGAATAAGAGGGGAGGGAGAAATGGGGAAAGGTTTACAAATAGGTACTAAGTTATATGTAGGTGAAATATATTCTAGAGTGCTAAAGATAATGAAAATATACTGTACATTTCAGAAAAGCTAGAAGAAAGGATTTTGAATGTTTTTGCCTCAAAAATAATAAATGTTTCAGGTGACATATATGTTTATTTTGACCTGAACATTCCATGATTACACATTAATTGAAACATCACACAGTACCCCATAAATGTGTACACTTTTTGTAAATCAATTTAAAAACTTTAAAACTTGGTCTTAACAAGCATTCAAGAATTCAAGGAATCAACAAATAAGTAAAGCAAACTGGACACAGGGGAAAAAAGCATATCATCAAAATGATAGTTTTAATGGATATTTTCATAGATATAATAAGTAGTATTAAATATTGTGCATTGGAGAATATGTATCCTTGATAAAGAGTAAAATCATTACTGTGTTTCTACCAAATGTTCTTCTGAGGAAATGGGCACACAAAGCTGTTTGATATCTCAGTTTTTTAAGAAAAATCAGAAACCACAATTTTTATGTGAAACCCCTTAGACATCCAATGCTCACAATCAGCTATAACTATCTAAAAACAAAATAGAACCCAGCAGGGAAGAAAATATCACAAGTCAAGAAAATACCCATGTGGAATTGTTCTGGCCTATATGCCATGAGAAGTCAATATCCAGATTAAACTCTAGTGTTAGATAGTAAAACAGATTAGGGATTTCAGTTGTAGTTATTTTCTTTCTATAACTTGCTTCTACTGGAGTTCAGCTAAGGCAAAGGAAAAAAAGCCAACTTGCCTACTCTGCTACATCAGAGAGTGAGGGAAGAGATTTGAATTTGCTCAAATTCCCTGTTGCCTTCCACTTACTATTTAGCTTGCTATTCAGTCTTCTAATTCCTAAGATCATATGTATATTATACATTTATTTCTACATGCAACCATGTTATATGTGTACATCTTGTACATGTTACTTAAAATTTCCAGGTAGGAATTTAAATAAAAATGACATTCATCATGAAAATAAAAATTACATTAGCTGTTTTATGATGATATAATTGTTATGGTTTAGATATGAGGTATTCCCTGAAAGCTCATGATTAGATTTCAAAAGCTGTAACCTAATCAGTTGATGAAGACATATGCTGGATTAATAATTTAATGGATTACTGAATGGTAATAGTAGGAAGATGAGGAGTAAATGAAGGAAGTGAGTCATGGGGCATGCCTTGAGTATTATAATATTTTGTCTCTAATACCTCTTGTGCTCTAGTGTGTGTCCCCTTCCTCCCACTCCCTCCTCCCTCCCCAACCCTCCCTCTCCCCACTCCCCTCTCTCCTTCCTAGACCATGAGATGAACAGATCTTCCCCAGCATACCCTTCCACCATGTTCCACTGCACCCTTGGGTCAAGAGCAATGAAGACAGCTGACCATGGACTAAGACCTCTGAAACTGTAACTGCCAAATAAAATGTTCCTACTTTATGTTGTTCTTGTCAAGAATTTGGGCATTGCAATGTACAGGTAACACAATAATATAATACATTTCTGAAGAAGTCTGATATAAACTGAGAGCTCAACACATAAATAATCCAAGTTTGACAAAATTTACCAAGTATTTCAAAATTTAACAGAATATTCTCCTTGTTATACTGCACTGTATTATAATATGATACCATATGCAGTCAGTATACCTTCTGATATTTTCAGATCCTGAGGCAAATTTTAGGAACTCTTTCTTCTTCCTCCTTGATGATGATTAGTAGTCTTCTCTGTTTACATTAAATCAAACTGAAAATAAATATCTCTTATGGATAAAATACTGCATTCACTATATGTATTTTATATTTTATCCAAATAAGAGATGTGGTAATATTTAAGATTTCATTGCATCATTCATATCTCCAGGATTTAAGAGCCTCTTAGTAGTTATTAATCATCAAAAGATATGAAATTCAATTTAAATTTGGGGAAAGATAATTGTCTTTATATATTTATCTAATAATAGATTTCTAAAATATTGGCATATCATTGGGAAGCTAAATGTGAAATTGAAACTGAAAGAAAATACAACAAAAAAAGACAATCTTAAAAATACTTCCAAAAATAAAATGTACATATATCATACACATATAGAATGAACATTTTCAGAAAGTTTAATTAATGAGGGAACTTATAGATGTCACAATTGGCTCAGGAAAGAACATAAGGTACCACATATTTTATAGACAGACCAAAATGAATTCACAAATGGATGCAAAACTAGCAATCATTATTTACAATTTGATAATCAATTGTAGTCCCTGGAAACATGGCTATCAGTTTTCTATAACTTTACTTCTACCTCTATAAAGATGTAAAACAGCCTGTTCAACTGCAATCAAAGCTGGAGACAATCCAGAAGGATGAGATTGATTGCTTGGACTCAGATTTCAAAATCTATCACAATTTTTCCTTATGGCAATTAAGAGTATTTGAATATTTCACAATTATACGAAATATTGTCCCTAAACATTCAATACCTAATAGTACTTTAAATGCATTATCAATGAAGAGAACAACTCTAGAAATTTTAGCTTTTTAACATTGATTTTTTTTTTAATTCATCTTGGTGAAAACTGAAAATCTCAGAATGAATTTAAAAGAAATGTCTAACCAGAAGAGACAGAATCAATCTTCACTAATTAGTCTACCCTAATTAATATGGATCTGTTATATTTCAAATATATATAGTTAGTAGTGACTAAATCAGAAATTAGAAATTGAATTATGCTAGATGACAAAACCATCAAAGATAAACTTCACTCATTAGAGTTGAAACATAACCAAAAATAAAACTTGGGTTAGAATATTTGCTTTACACTGTATTTTCTATGAAAATAATCTGCGTTCTTTTCTATGTCCTTTTTTCAAAATAGTGATAATATCACACTTTCAGTGATGTTGTCAGGATAAAATTAAAAGTATGTGCTCAAATTCCTTGTACAATGCCTACAGTCACAGTGTATTTATTTTCCATTGAGCAAATGAAATTACTGAATGCTTCCTGGAGCCAGAATGGATGCTTGATGTCAGAGATGCCCATCTGCATAAGGGACATCCCTGCCCCAGAAAATTTCACAGCATGGGAGTCCTGACATTTTGGCTGGGTTTTAATAAATTTAAAACAACACACACAAAAAAAGGTTTTCTGATTTTCTGCAAAAAAGAGACAAGAAATGGAGACACAATTTCGGAGCTTGCTTTCTTATAGCTGTATAAAAAATTTAAAGTAATATTTTTGTGAATTAACACAACTGTAAGGCATGTAATTTTTGAAATATCAAGATAATAATCGTGAGAGAAAAATTATAAAGATTATGAGATATTCACATGATGTGAGATATTTTTCATATTAAATATATAAAAGCTAATTTGGGGTTTTGTTATTCCTATATCTATTATAATATAGGAATTCCTTAAAAAGTACTGCTATGCATCTACAAAGCATGAGAAAACAGCAATCCATGGTTTCATTGAATAGCAACCAAATATTTACTGAGCACAAATTCTGGGCCCAACTTTATGCTTAGCACCTTGAGGAAAGGAATTCTAAGTGTGAAAAAGTCCATTCTCTTTAAAAATTTACAATCTTCTGCAAAAGATAAGAGAAACTCATGAGATAGATTAAAAAAAAAAAGAGCAAATGCCAGACTAAATAATATAAGAGGTCAAGCAATTCCCTGAGAGGTCTTCAATTAAATATTAGCTTATTCTACTGTCAAAACCAGCAGAAATATTTGTCAGCTGCCAGAAATTTAGAATGCTTAATTAAACATTTTTATATGTGATGAATAGAGTACATGGGGGCTAAAGATAAGATCTCCCTGAGGTTTTTGGAGATAAGTAGGCCACCTGCAGAGGTTCAACTATGAAATGAATAGATAATCCATCAAAAAATATATTTCTGTGAAACTCCCAGTCCACAGCACAATTCCCAAAAAGTAACACACACAAAAAAAAGAATGTGCAACTCCTAAGACCAAGGGAAAAGAGGTCTGTTCAACTTTGGAAGATGGAGAAACAACTGCAAAGTCACAAAATTAGCCGGGCTCATCTAAGCATCAACCAGAGGAAAGTCTTAGTCTGCAGACTTTGACTATTCAGTCTCTGAGGCAAGGCTGCACCATTTGTGAGGGTAGATAGATTAGACTACCTCTTCCTAAATAAATAAGACAGTCAAATTATGTAACACTTTGTCCTCTATTTCCTGATTAAAAGAGAAAAACGTGGATTTTCATAGAACTTCTGTGGAAGCTTCACTAGATTGAGAAAAATTCAACAAAAAGGATGTGATCATCCTGCCCCTTTTTAGTTATAGTTCTCACAATATGTGTAATTGAAATAGGAGATTTTTTAAAGCAACTACTATGTACCTGGTAGCAGAGCTTTAGCTGAATTAATTCTTTGAATCATCCCAATGACCGCATGAACAATGCAGTTACTATTTCCACTTTGCAGATGAGATTGAGGCACAGAGAGGGAGCACTACTGAGATCACTCAGTCAGGAAGCCAGAGACATAGCATTTGGACTCAGGAAAACTGACTCTGAAGTCCTGACTTCCTCAAGCATGATACTCCACTGTCTCTCACAGCATCATATTATGGTTACAATTATACAAAAGAATTCTGTGAGTTTGGTAGGTATAAATCGGTATCTTTAAATCCCTTACCCATTCTAGATCTTGTAAAGATCAATTCTGGGGGCTTTCAACGTCATGTCTAGATTAAAAAATAAAATGAAATAAAAATTTAAAAACTATATATTTTTTTGTGGGCAGTCATTCTCCTCCAGGTGCTATGTGACTTCAACAACAGGTTTTCTTGTATCAAAATTTCCTCCCAAATTCCATATATCCTCATCTCTCTATGAGTAGATAACACAAAACACTTTGTACTGTTGAAATAAGGCAGCAGTTGTTTTAAATAAACACATTTTGGTAATAAAAATGTTGATGAGTTGTAAAAATAAGATAATGTTTCCTGATATAAACAGATGGGATAGGCAATAATCTATAACAAATTGTCATTATAATTTTTTACTATGAAAATCAGGACAAATAAAAAATATCACATATTGCTCACAAATACAACATTTTTAAATAGCTAAATGATGCACAAACATCATCTTTCAGTATCCTTAGCAGTGAAATATACCATATTCTTCTACTAAATTACAAATTTTCTTTTTCAAAAGCTTATTCTTTTCTCCACAATACTGGTTCTTAGAAAAGTCACAGAATGTAACTGTTTTTTTTTTTCCCTACCCTAAAGAACATATGCTTATTTTTTTATGGTCAAAAGCCAAGGATAAAAAACCTTTCCTTAACACAATGGTTCTTCAAAGACTTTTAAATTTTGAAATGTCACACATACTTATGTCTATTTCCTGAAAAAAAAAATCAGAAATTTGGCAGCATTCAAGCATCAGCTCTCGATTTGTTTCCATGAAAGTGCACAGCCTGGGTAGAAAATAAAACACTGGGAGACAGGTGATGTTCTTCTCACAAGCTCACTGAGTTCCCCATGTAAAAAAGGACATGGCACAAGGTTGGACACCCACTATCAGAGGCCCAACAACAGATGGACTGACTAAGAATTTGTACTGAAGCCAAAATCTGAAAATGTCAAAATAAAATTATAAATAAAGAATAGGTTGATAAAAATGGGAAAAATATGTGTGAAAAAGAAAACTTGAAATTAGAATCCATGTCGAAGAAAGTAGAACCAAAAATATGTCTTCCCTTGCTATAAGTAGAATTCAGTTCACATGTCAGGGCTATAACAAAATGAATGAAGAAAATTATTTATTGTTTGATAATTCTAAATGACTGTCATACCATAGCTATATCATATTGATTTAGAAATCTTACCTCAAGAAGCAAAGACAGAAGACCCTGGAATGAAATAATGTGTCTTTTCACCTTGTCTTCAAAAGGTCATTGTTTAGATAGTTAGTGGGATTGAAAATGGATTTTTTTTTTTTTAGATAGTAGAGATGATGTTTGAAAAATAGTTCTATTGGGCTGGGGTTGTGGCTCTGTGGCAGAGCACTTGCCTGGCACATGTGAGGCACTGGGTTTGATCCTCAGCACCACATAAAAATAAATAAAACAGAGATATAAAAAAAAGGAAAAGAAAAATAGTTCTATTATGGAGGGTCTTGTATGCCAAGAATGTGGAAGTCATCCTTAAATACAGAAGAAATCATTGGAATATTCTGGATAGAAAAGTATACTGTGTGATGTGAAGAAAGTAAGTATTAAGAAAATTATTCTAAGTATTATAGAGGATAGATTGACATAGGAAGAATGGAGGCTGAACTAAGTACATTGAAATACTGGAAGGTTGGTGAATCAACCTATCAACTTCATTCCTAGGACATGAATTACTTCATTCCTAGGGCAGTCCAGCCAAGAGCAATTCAAATGCCTTACTGGTTTATACCACATCAGGAATGACTGGCTTTCATTTGAGAATGGCTTAAAGTAGGTAAAGGAAGAGAAATGGGCTCCATATTCTTTATGAATAAATTGTGACTCTCTAAAAGACTAAAGAAAAATAAAGATAAAAACCTTTCTGAAGACTCAGAAGAAAAATATCTCTCTTAAAAGGACTCATTGAATAACAGGAAAAAAATTAGAAAAATGAATTGGCGACTTTAATGCAAAGTCAAAAAAATTATGAAATTAGGAGAGGAAGATTTTCAAATAAAAATACATCTTCTATGAAGTAAAAGAGATGGATGAGAAAAGGAAGAATTGAAGACAAATTCATATTGCAGCCATTGAATTAAACTATATTAAGGTTAAGAAAAAACAGCAGAAATGTATTTGAAAATTTTAAGAATATTACCAAGATGCAATTGAACAGGATAAAAAAAAAGAAAAATGAAGATAAACAATTAAGGGACCTCTGATGAAAGAGCTGTAATTATTCTTGAGAATAAACCAGAATAACTGGAAAAGCAATAATAATAAAAGATATATTTGTCAATATTCTCCCTGAGCAAAAAAAAAAAAAAAAACAAGCAGCTGATTATGCAGATCACGTGTGTTCACTGAAGTTCAAGAAAAACCAATGCAGAGATAAATCTAGATTTATTATGCAATTACTATAGCAACCTTTTTTGAAGAGATATTAAAATACATAGTACATACACAGTAACAAAATCAGATTACTTTTCTTCATTAAAAGGCTAGAAAAAATAGTACATTTTTTCAGAGAAGAGACATTCTAAAAAGCTATAAACAAGACAGTTATACTTCCTGTGTAACTATTCTGGTGACAGGGAAATATATTTTGCAATATATAAAAACTCATTATGTAATATTAACTATAAGAATTTCAGAGGCAAAGCTTGTTACACTTCAAGTGGCTATGAATTAAGTAAAAATGGGGAAATTGCAAAGTAAATGAATTAAATTTATTCTCCTTTTATAAGAACCTCTCCTCCTAAGACACCTCAAAGAGCATAAAATTGTTTATAGCAGCATAATTTATAAAAAGCTAAATTGGAAACCAGGGCTCCACAATAAATATCTTATACTGACATAAAAGATGGGCACCAAATGTTTACAAAGTGAGTTTAATGCCATAGAACACATTTACTTCACAATCGTGTTAAGTGAGAAAGACAAAATAGCCATGGTAAAGAATAAAAAATGTGTACAGATTAAATGTGAAGAATAAAGAAAATAAGTTATATTAAAGTAGTTTCAATCTTAAAATATCAGTTTACACTGACTTTGTTTTTTGTTAAAAATTTTTTGTATTTGCTAAATTATTTACAATGAGCACTATTATAACCAGAAAAAAATACACAGATATAAAAGCATGTTAAATATATTCTGTGGAAAGAATATATATATATTTTGGTATTTGGATGAGAATACATGTAACAGAGTTTTAGAATGTTCCTAATGGCCATATTTAAATAATCACAAATCCCATCTTAATTAATGATTTTACAAATCACTCTGTAACTATCTATGCATTTAACATTAACTAGTATTTTTAGGAATTAAACTAACTCCCTTTAATTATAGAGCATGATTGTACTGTAGTTATATTAGTGGTGGGTTTTTTGCTGATAGTTTTATTGAGATATAAAATCCTTTGACTTTTATACAAGTGAATGAATGAGTGAATGGAAATGCCAAGAGTTCCCTCAAGGTATATGTATTTTTCTTTGCTTGCAAATAGTTTAACTATTTTATATTACATAGACCAGATGAGTTTTAAATTTTGTTTGTGGTGGGGCGTTGGAGTAAGGCAAGAGTAGAGTAGAACAAAGGAACTAAGCTCTTTTGTTTTAATGTTAACATTATTTAGGCAAAAGATATGTCAAATCTGTATTTTATAATATATAATCTTTTTATGAGACCACTTAAGTTAGATGATACAGTTCACCTAATTATTCACAAAGTCGAAAGCATTACCATAGCCCTTTACACAAAAATAATCAAAGAAATGGTACATATATAAAGAAAACTTTTAATTGCTCGGATTCATCCTGATCCGACTATATTTGCAATTGATAGCTTTGAAAGAAATCAGCAAAGGGAATATTTGTTGTGTTTACGCATTGCAATGTAACTCATCTTTCACAGGGATGCATAATTTGCAGACAGTAGATGAATCTTAAATGATCTGTGTTAATAATGCCATTGTGCCTGCTAAGGTTTGAATGTGTTCCCTTCCAAACTCAAGTGTTAAAACTTAATCTCCAGTGAACTGGAACCTTTAGGTAAGTGATTAATTAACGAGGGCTTAACCCTCATGGATAGGTTAGTGCTTTAAAATAGGGATGGAAGAAACTAACTTAGACTCTTTTTGCTCTTCTGTTCTGCCCTTTAGGCTACCGAAAGAAGGCCCTCACCAGACATCTAATGTTGGAGTCTTGACTTTGGACTTCCAAGTCTTTAGAACAGTAAAAAAGAAATTTCTGTTGTTTATAAAATGTCTAGTCTGTGGTATTTTGTCACAGTACCCCTAATGGACTAAGACAGTGACCATGGCATTGACAAGAACTATCAAAGTCGATGAAAGCACTGACTGAAGACTCCTGAACTAAAATCTAAATTTCCCATTTACTGACAATTTGATCTCAGATGAATAAGATAAAGTTTACAGACTTCAACTTTCATATATATATATATATATATATATATATATATATATATATATATATATAAAATTAAATGTATTAATTATTAAGTCCATGTTTCAAGTAAAATGAGTAAAAATATTGAAAGAATAAAACATACTCTTAAAATATGAATTCCATAGATATTACAGCCCTTCTTTTGACCTCCCTTCTTATCCTCCCCTACATCCATTTTCTAGTGGAATGGCCAAACTATAGAAATAAAAATATATTTTGCTATATCTGGAACATGACCAGCACACATTATATAAAGTAAAATAAAATTATGATGATGAAGCAATATGAGAAGATCATATCATGATGATGAAGAAGAATAAGGTATTTAATTTTTAGGGTGCTTCTCTATAAGAAGTTTAAAATACATTATCTTACTTAATTTTCCCATAGAGTTATCGACAAAAGCTAAAATCCCAATCTTTATTACAAGATTAGAAAGCTATGAAAAATATTTCACAAATATTTCTTAAAGACCATTTAGTACAGAATTGTTATTTTGACCTGTAAGCACTCCAGAAAGGTAATATTATATAAACTAATCACTGGGCGTCATGACACACACCTGTAATCCCAGCAGCTCAGAAAGCTGAGGCAGGAGGATGGAAAGTTCAAAGTCAGTCTCAGCATGTTAGTCATGCCCTAACCAACTAACACTCTGTCTCAAATTAAAAAATAAAAAAGGACTGGGGATGTGGCTCCGTGGTAAAATTCCCTACTGTTCAATACCTAGTAACAAAAAAGAAAAAAAAAAAGTTATAAAAAATAAATGTTTTAATTTTTTTTCAATTTATGCTATGGTCTGCATGTTTTTGTCTCCAAAATTATATGTTGAATTCTAATCCCCAAAGAGTTGACAAAAAGAGGTCAGGTCTTTTGGGGAGTGGCAAAGTGATAAAGGTAGAGCTCTCATAAATGAGATGCACCATAGCAAAGAGACTTAAAGGCACTTATTAGCCCCTCCCACTGGGGAAGTAGGGGGCACATAGAAGGTGCCATCTAAGGGAAATGGGCCCTGATTAGACACAAGATGTGGGTACTTGGTTCAGGACTACTCAGCCTCGAGACTCTAAGCAATAAATTTCTGTTGTTTATAAATTTGTTACGAGTAATCTGAATAGACTAAGGAAATACATAAATAATTACTTCTAAATTATATATTTAATAGTTCAAATGCAAAGGCAGCTGAAAATTGAATGTAATGTTATGAGATCAAAAAGTGCCAGGATCCTACCCAGGACCAGTTAATATTTTTCACTGGAAATTTATAGGATTGCTGCAAGATCATCACCTAGAATTGTTGGCAAAGACTACATGAAAAAATATAAAATATGTAAATAATAAGTATAGATTGTACCAATCAAATTTCTGATACATATGATTCACACAATTCCATACTTTCTTTCAAGATAGGCATATTCTTGTTTTAGATTTATAGAGCAAGAAGTACTTTAACTGCAGGGTTTTTATAAGCCTGTACTGTATGAGTTCTTTAAATTGGAAAAGATTATAGTAAATTTTTGGTCTTATGTAAGAAACACACATTAGCTCCCAAGTGCTACTAGCATGAATGAAAGTTCTGAAAGCCTGAAAATATGGGATAAAGGTTAAACTTATTCCCTTTCCCAAGACCTTATTATGGATGAAGATTGAAAAAAGGAAAGCTAACTTTAGATCCTTTTTTTCCCTTAGACACATGACTCTATTTTTAATTGTTTGGTGTGAAAAAAAATCATCTGTAAGCGAAAGACTAAAATCTCGGTAAAATGTTTTTATGCTGTACCACTAGCTATTTTGACCTGAAAAATTTACTACCATAGAGCATGCCAATTTTAAAACATGAATTGTTGACAGTGTATAGACAGTAAATTGCAAAATGAATCTATGACTTTACAGTAAAATACAGGAAACTTACATTATTCTCTTATTAGAATCTACAAACAGTAGAAATATTCTAAACAGAAATATTTAGAATTTAATAATATATTCTATCAACCTGTAGAAATATTCTAAATATAAATATTTAGAATTTAATAATATATTCTATCAACCTGACTCATTTACACGCACGACCTCTCACTTGAAACCTGGTGCCCAGTACCATATATATGATGTTCTGATTGGGAAATAGAGAACCATCAAACCGGGCATATTTTTGAATCCAAAACTGATAACTAAAAAATTCAGAACTATGTAAAACTACTATCCTTTAGTGCTTTAGTACAAAAGATTTTGTAACTGAGTATAAAAACAAAAAACTGCATTCTCAGCAAACTTCACTTGCCCAAAAAATAAATAAAAAGATGGTTTGAACATGTATCTGGTGCCATAGTATTAAGAAAGCTTAATACTATTTTGGGATAAAATTTAATAGTTAAAAAAATACAACTTAGTAAACATTTTTGAGGCCAGAGTGGTACAGGTACTTAACAAAACTATGGTCTGGGAAGTCTTAAGGTGTCTCAAATAAACCTTAAAATTCAAATAACCATTTCTAGAAAATTTACTTCTGGAATGCATTTCAAATTAAAAGACCATAAAGCTGCCTGATGGGCAATTCTTGAGAGATGACTCATGTTAACCATTTATCACTCCAGGATCATTTATTGTCTGCTGGCTTTGGGCCAGTCACCCTGTTAGGTGCTAAAGTTACTCAGATAAGAGAAGGCTCAGCTCAGCTTTAAGAGTTTCACAATTGATGGGATGAGAGAGACATTTAAAATGCTAATACAATTTGATAAGCCTAACAGTTGGGCTTTGCACAGGTTGTTTGTAGTGTATGTAGTAGAGAGCTACAAATAATTAAACATATCTGAATATTAAAACCACTCTAGAGAGGATGTACCTTTGATCTGGGATGATAACATTTCATCACAAGGAGAGGAAAGTACATAGATACAGATGGCATAAGTAAAGGCATGCTGAAGGAGAAAACCTGTAGTGGTCTATGAACTATTGGTTTGAGTTCTAAAACATTTGTGTTTCAATCTTTGCCCTTGAGCTCTACAACCTCTTTTTGGCCTTTTAATTTTTGTGTGATTTACACTGCAATTTGTAACCTAACAGGAAGAATCAGCAACAGGGGGATAGGGTGATGTAGGTAAGTAACACACCTCGGGAGCAAATTTAAAGTGATGAGAAAGCAAGAGCCAGGTGATATTTTAATATAAAAATAAATATTAAATATTTGAGTAAAAGATATGTTGCTTATTTTATGACCTTGTGTTATTATCCAATGGGAGAAGTCCTTTCAGGTCTCCTTCAGGCCAATGGCCATGTAGAGATTGATGATGGTGTGCTGACAGATTTATGGAGATTGATGATGGTGTGCTGACAGAATGGGGAAGGCCTTTATACATTCAGTCAACTTTTTTATTGTAGAGCTTTTTTATTTTTTATTTTTTTGTTATTTTTTTCCACTTAGCTTAAATAGTAGAAGGATATTTTGATAAGTATCTGTAATGGAACAAAATTTTATTTTTCGTTAGTCTCTGATATGGCATCCGTCTCAAATTCAAGGACTGTAGGAGTCCCTTCCCAGTTCTGTTTATAACTTGTTCTAAGACATTGGAGGAGTTACCTACCCCTCTCAGTTGTAATGTTCACCTATATTGCTAAATCAGAGATTACAGCAACTACTCTTAACAACAGAGCTATTGTGAGAAAAAAAATCAGAAAGGTTTTTTGATCTAATTTACAACTCATAATAATAGTTTAATCATCTCAGGTCAGTTGAAATACAAAGATATATTACATATACGTTTGCCAAAACTCTATTTCAAACCATACTAGTAAAAATAGGGAACTGTCTTCTTCAGTCACTCTGGGAATCTGAGCATGTTTGTTACCCCTGAAAGCACCTGATGGCCCTCTAATTAGGAGACACTGAACAGCTAGATCAAATGTTTTGAGACTTTTAAAATTCAGAGCCAGATCTATAATTTTAAATTTTCTTCTGGGTATGCTCCCATGTTAGCTTACATATTCTGGATGTCATATGGGTAGAATTTCATATCCCCATGGGTAACTTACCATATTACTAGGAAAAAGAAAATGGCAAAATTAAGATGGTGTCTCTGAACAAATACAAAGACATTCTGAACAGCTTTTAGGACCAGGTAATAAACATACTTGTAATGATTGCCTTTTTTTCTTAAAGAATCATCAGAAATTAGATAAGGAAGAAAAGACCATGATATGGGTTTTCAGGGAAATTTCAATTTCTCTCTTCTCTTTCCCTCTGGCATATACACAAATTCTGTCCCTTACTTCAATTTTTCTGCCACACCAAAAATTGGGACTGTTATCTTAAAATACACAAAGAGAACTAAGTTTTAATTTCTCAGCATATGGCCTTTGTATTCATTTGCCTATCACCCAGTCCTATTCCTCTTTCAGTCTGGCTTCTGGTTTTACCCTATACTTCTTACTAGGCTTTTAAGGATCCCCCTGAGAGTTGACAAATTCATTATCCTATGAGTGTCAGACAGTTCACAATTACTACCTGAAATTCCCTTCTTGAACTTGAAATTAAAAAACACAAATTTCTCCGGGTTATCTCTCTTCATCCCGGGTGAACTTTCATACTCAAATTTCTCCTCTCAAAGCTGGATATTGGTGTTCTCCACAGTTTTATTCTATTGTTATTTTTTTCCTTTCTACCCCAAACTCAAGACACATTCTCCTGAATTTCAAATATGATTTCAGTTTTTATTTGATATAACCTCTCGAAGGTCTCCTAATTATTTTTGATTTACTGGCCATGATGAAATCCTTTCCATTTATGGTACAATAATTTTCCATATCACCAAGCCATGAAACATTAGCATCAATTTTGATTACTCTTTTTCCTTTATCTCCCACATTCAAGAACTAGAGTTAAATCATGAAGTTTTAATATATGCAATACCACAAATCTAAAGCATCTCTTCTGATTACCTATTTTTCCATTCCAGGGGAAATGAACCATGGGGTTCAAGCCAATTTAATAGATTTGATTTAAACTACCAGCCCAACTTCTTACTAGTTATTTGACTTTATCCAGGTTATTTCCTTCTACAAAAATGATAGTTATATTATATGCTAATGTATTATAAAGATTAAACAAAATAACATTTGGAATGTTGAAGGCATTGAGTCACCACTAAATAAATGGTATCTCTTATTATTATGTCTTCTTTCGTAAGTAACATATTCCTCAAGCACTACCTAAAAGTTGAAGCCAGATTTAAAGTTAGGTAGTCAGTGTAGTTAGGTAAATCGGGTCTAATATCGAGTGAAATCTAAAATGGAGGCCATGCTGGGAATGACTCAGGGAAAACAGGACAACTCATGGAGTGTTAATAAAGTTCCGAAAAGGCCCTAGGCCAAAGTCCACCTGGAAGAAATGTTAATGAACATCCCCCAACAGATTTGAAGACAGCCCATCCCAAAGAAATGTTAATGAAGCCCAGGATACAGCCCCCAACAGATTTGGAGATAGCTCATCCCAAAGAAGTGCTAATGAACAGCAAACTTGACTCGGAAATGACCAGATTACTCCTTTGTCCCAAACCCTTCCCACCTACATTACATCACCAAACCTATAAAAAGGAGAACACATTGTCCGCTAACTGGATTCCACCTTTTGGGTCCCCTTCTTCCTCCGGGAGAAGTCTTTTTCTTCTGTCCTTTAATAAATTTCTAATTTCTACTCTGGCCTTGCCTCGGCGTGCTTCTTTGGTGTTATTCTTCAACATCGGGGAGCAAGAACTTGTCACCGGTCAACAGCGGTAACAAAGTGCTACCTAAAAGGACCACAATAATTGTGAAGAGTAGCTGCTGTAGTCTCTGATATATCAATGTATGTGAATGTTATACCTGAGAGGAGCTAAGTAACTCCTCCAACATCTTATAGAAAGTTATCAGCAGAGCTGAGAAAGGACTCTTATAGCCCTTGAATTTGAGATGGATGCCATATCAGAGGCTAAACTACACTTCCATATAGGTGTACACTTTCTTTCTTTTAATACATATGTTGCTTTGTATTTCTCTTTGGTCTCTTTCTGACCTCAATTTTTCAATTTGTTTATTTACTGGATATGTCTCTCCCACTATATTTTCAAATCCTCCAAAACATTCCTGCTGTAATGTACTGCTCAGCCAGGCTTTACTCATTTACCACACCCCTTTCTGTGTTTATGTGAAGCCATATTTAATCCATTCCTAAATAAAAATGATAACTTCCTCAGAAAAGAGTGTCATATTCATCTTTTTCTCATCTGCAGTGCCTACTAACAGCCTTTCCAAGTAGACATTCAATAAACTGTAGTTAAATAAGTTTAAAAAATCTGTAAATTGAGAATACATTAATGCAGGTAAGGAAAAAAAATCTAAAGCATCTCTTCTGATTACCTGTTTTTCCGTTCCAGGACAGAAAATCAGAAAACCTAAAAATAATTAAATTTCTTCTGTATCTTCCCTTGAGATCCATGGTGTTTTCCATAAAACATTTTTTGAGAAAAAACTGGATCTAACTTCTCCATAATGATTTAGGATTCTTTATGAGAGTAAATGGACACTCATCTCCTTAATCAGCACTGCTTTGCAGCCAAATCTCTTACACATGAGATTTACTAATCTAATTATGGGTATATTATATGCCATGTTGAAATCATTGTTCAACAGCTGTCCACAGTTAAAACTCACCATCATGGAAATCCACAAGAATGGGATTCTAGTTAGCATGTAATATATCCCATACTTGTATAATTATATCAAAATGGATTCTATTGTCATGTATAACTAAAATGAACCAATAAAAAAAGGAATCTATGAGATTGCAAATGTTTAAAGTTTTAAGTCTCTGAATTTTGTAACATTTGTTATTTAGCCATAGGTGACTAATACAAAGATCAACACCCAAAAGTGAACTAAATATCTCTATATCAGCAATTAACAGAAAATATTTTTTTTACAAAAAGAAATATTTTGCAAACAGCAATAGTATAAAATTCTTTAGAATAAATCTACCCAGTTTCACAAGATATTTATGGGGCGATTATTTTAAAAATGTACTCAAGGCATTTAAAGAAACCTACAAAAGAAATGCTATTCCATATACATGGTTAGGAAGACTTAATATTGTGAAGATATTCATCTTAATGTTATGAATGTCAATCAAAACCAAGATACAGATAGTTTTCATAAATATGTTTTTTAAGGAATTTGACAAATTAGCTTCTAAAATTTGTGTGCAACAAAAGCCAAAAATGTCAAAAGTTCCCTAAGGGGGGAAAAAAAAAAACATGATGGGGAGACTTGCTGTTAAAATACCAAGATTTTTTAAATAAAATTATAGCTTCTAATACAATAGAATATAAGCTTAGGGATAGCTAATTTATGGTGGAACAAAATACAGAGCCTAGAAACAAGCCTATACAAATATAGACATGTGGCTATAACAGAGCTAGAAATTACGCTGAGTGGGCACAGAAGGGACTACACAGTCATTGGTGCTCCGGAAAATAATTACTCACATGCAAAACTTGAAACCATATTCCTAGTACAAGCTTTGCACAAAAGGCAGACACAGGGGACTGATAATTAAAGGTGAAAGAGAAAGCATTAGTAAGATACAGAAGGTTTTTAGCATATTGAATTGAAAGAATTTCTAAAAGTTGAGTTAGAATTTCTACAATAATTAAAGAGACACAACTCAAAAAGGAACTGATAAATTTAGCTATATTAAAATTTAATTTTTTTAGGGGCTGGGGATGTGGCTCAAGCGGTAGCACGCTCGCCTGGCATGCGTGCGGCCCGGGTTCGATCCTCAGCACCACATACCAACAAAGATGTTGTGTCCGCCGAGAACTAAAAAATAAATATTAAAAAATAAAAAAATTCTCTCTCTCTCTCTCTCTCTCTCTCTCTCTCTCTCTCTCTCTCTCTCTAAAAACAATTAAAAATAAAAAATAAAATTTAATTTTTTTAAATCAAAAATAGCATAAAGAAAGTGAAAAGTTTAACGACAAACTGGGAGAAGCTATAACTGATGGAGAATTTGTTTCTGGGATAAGTGAGAACTATGATACTTAGTAAGAAGACCAAAACCTATAGAGAAATAACCAAGTCTTGAATAGGTATTTCGCAGATTAGGAACACAGATGACCAGTAAATGTATGAAGAGATACTCAATCTCATTAGTAACCAGGGCAATGCAAATTAAAACTACAATAAGATACTATTTTACCTCTACTTGAATGGCAAAAAATAAAATATCTGTAAATACCAAATGTCATGAACTTGTAGGCAATGGGTTTTATACCCTGTTGGTAAGAGTAGAGTGGTGTTATCCCTTGGGGAACAACTGAGCAATCTGTAAAGTTGAAGAAACATAGCCATTCCACTTCTATGTATGTATCCTATGGGAAAACTCTGGCACACGTATATCAGTAGATATATAACTAAGGATGTATATATGTTTATAACTCTGTTTTTTGTAAAAACAAAAACTGAAACTGACACAAATATCCACTAATGATAGATTGGATAAATAAATTCTATTACATTATTTTAATGGAACACAGAAATGAGTAAAGAAGAATGGCATAAGAAAAATAGTGGTCAACCTGGCAGAGTGGCCCATGCCTACAATACCAGTGGTGTAGGAGGCTGAGGCAGGGGGATTAGGAGTTCAAAGCTAGCCTCAGCAAAGGTGACGTGCTAAGCAACTCAGTGAGAAGCCTGTCTCTAAATAAAATACAAAATAGGGTTAGAGATGTGGCTCATTGGTAGTGTTCCCCTGAATTCATCCTTGGAACCAAACAACAACAACAACAACAAAAACTAGTGGTCATGTTGGTGGTGATCTAACTACATATATTTTCTACTGTTCTTAAACAGTATCCACATTTATGTTTTATATTCTAGTTATCATATGAAACAAATTTAAAGACCCTTGCTGAGGTAATCATCTAAAACCTGCTGATTCTATTTGCATTGCAGGAAAACATACTGAATGTCATATCAAAAGTGACTCACAATAAAACCCTTCCATGTCTTGTACCTTTGGTGATAATATTACTTTAAATAAGTAAATGTCTTATACTGTTGAGTACAATGTTCCATCTTGTTTCTGTGAACCAAATATAATGAAAATATTTTTCAAATTAACTGTGTATATCTTTCTTCATAATGTCTATCTCATTGGATGTCAAAATGTTCATACAGGCTCTCTGGTGGTAAGTTGCTAATCCTTATAAAAACTTTATTGTTGTTTGAAGGTCAATAATGCCCCAGGGTCAAGAATCATGAGGCAGGCCAACTTTGCCTCGGGAAAAGTTGGGAAACTTGCCTCTGGTCCTGAATTGTTCCTATAAGTCAGTTCCAATAACCTGAAACATCAGTCAAGAAAAATTATCCTGAAACTGGAAACAAAATCAATTGCTGCATCTTCTTTGAAAGTGATACAAAGGTCATCTTTGATTGACTTTCTATTAAATAGGCCACTTTTATAATTTTGTTAAGTCTAAAGATTATCTCATAGAAAAGTGATAACAATTTACCTTATCCTTATCCAATAGTAAAGCAAATAATTCTCATGTATAATAATGGAAATAAATGTTGTGTAGAAAAATTTAGCTGGTTTTAGTCTGATTTTAGAAAACTCCAAACATTTCAGTGTATTGGCCTGTATGACATTAATCAGTTTTACAGCCATTAGAAGCTCATTTCAGCATTCTTGACAGATTACATCTTTTTCTTCCAAAATCTCTTTAGAATGAAGACTTGACATCTTACTAGTTATGTCATCAAATAATTTTTTAAATTTTGGCATATTTTTTATTTTATTATGTATGAAACCAGGTGTTTAAACTTTTGAAAATTATAATTTAGAATTCCTAAAACTTATACCACAGTTTTAATAATATAAAATGTATAACGTGAGTTAACATTTATCCTGTCCTTAATATGTGACAAGGTTATTCTTAGTATTCTAATTCATTAGATTTTCACAGTAACTCTGAAAAGCTATCCACACTTTTATTATACTGACTTAGAGAAGACAAAACTGAGGTACAATCAGTCTAGCTCCTTGGGATTTATACAGCTCCATCTGTAGCCATATGTTTTTATTTGAATATACATTGCCTACTAAATATGTCATAATGTACCCAAGGCCATGCCTTCCTGCACAGTGCACTAGTTTCTTTGGGACTAAGGTAGGGTTTTGAGCACATTCCTTCTAAGATTCATGCTACCTGTTGCTATGTGCTGCTGATGTGGTTCCTCCAGAGACCACACTGGAAACCACTCAATTAGTCCACACTGCTAAATCACTTTCAGGCCTATTGCTTATGAATCTAGAACAGATTATCACCTATTACTAAGTCATGGTATTTGTTTTGCTCAATTATTATTCCTGAACTAGTGTAACTACTTCTCTGCTTTTGTTATCACAGAAGCACTTGTCCTCATATAAGAGTGCAGATATCTTCAAATATACTTGGGTAGGGGTGACCTCAGCACAGTGAGAGGTCCTCCTTAAGGCTCCAGTACACAGCCCTATTTATTTCACCTGCTTTACCCTGAATAAAGGATGATTAACATTTCAGGAGGTGGGAAGTGTCAGGGACATCAACTCTCCATTGTCATAATGTCTACAGATATTTACCATTGGCACAGCTATTAATTACACAGTTCCTATGACCATTACTATTATAATTGCTTCCAACCTGTCCCCTACTGCTTCCTAGCTTCCAGGCTGCTTCTTCATGGCTAAATAGTTTCATAGACACTGTCCTTTTTTCAAGTTACTTCCTAGGGCACCATAGGTGATTTATGGGGGTCAATAAAATAATGGTTATGCAGTAACAAAAAATGGAGAAGTAAATAGATTTGACTCTCAACTCTGATGTCATTTCACTGATTTGAAGAAGGTAAATAAAAAAAAAAGTATTCATTTTTTAAAAAGAGTAGATTAGAAACACAAAAGATAAAGAAATATTGCTCATTACTTATTGACAAAACAAACTTGTTTGTAATCAGACAATAGTAGGTTGCTAGGCCACATTAAGCCTAATGCACTGATATTGACTGAGGCCTAGCTTACAAATGGGCTGTTAAAACCATGCACTACCATATTATTTTCTGAGTAGATTTACCAATAGCTAAGGAGCCTTTTACCACATCATAAAACAAAAGTATATGATGCTGTAAGTGTTAATATGTGTAGGATAGCAGTTGGTTTGAAAGGTTTGATAGATTCTTACTGAGACATGGTTTTTACTAGTGTTTGTGACCATCTAATTTAATAAGACACCAGAAAGTGCACTCTACTGTCTTCTGATGGCAGGTTAGAAAGAATAAGCACTGAGCTTTGGTCAGGAATAGAACCGAGGGTAACAGCCAGTTACTTTTTAATTAATAACTTTTACTCATAGCTGACATGGGATGACATTTATCAATTGTTTCATACTAAAGAAAAGGACCATGCATACTCCGGGGCTCCAGCATGCTCTGGCTTCTCTCATGTATCTCCCCAAAAAATCAAACAGAAAAAAAATCAAAATTTAGTGGCAATTATTGAAATTACGTCATACTGTTTACTTGCACTTAAAAATTATCCACCTTGCAATTCACCAGTTGCAGATATTTTTAATCTGCAAATTACCTTGTGGTAATGACTGTTTTTAATAGGAACATTGAGGGATAAAGTGCATATAGTAACTCTTGCCAAATAATCTTGATCCTGTCTACAATTTGCTAATCTGTGGACCAAATTTTGACTAAATTTCCTGTGTTAGTTGAAATGTATGATTGTGGGGAAGACGCTTTATTATTATTATTTTATATAATAGCTTTGCTGAGATATAATTCATATATCATAAATTTATTCAAATATACAACTTAATATTTTTGATACATTCACAGATATTACGACTTTTATTTCTGTCAATTTGGAATTTTTATTTTCAGCTCACAAAGAAACTGCATGCCCTTTAGTTATCACTCCCACTCCATTTTGCCTATTTCCTCACCTCACTCACTAATCAAGTTTATGTCTCTATAGATGAGATTATGCTGGACATTTCATATAAATGGAATCAAATAACATGTAGTCTTTGGTTATCAGCTTCATTCAGGTAAAATAAAACTTTCAAGTTCACCCATGTTACAAGCATGTGTAAGTTCACCCATGTTACTAGCAGCATAGTGTTTCGTTGTACGTGTATATCAAGCTTTGATTATCCATTCATCCACCATGGACATTTGGGTAGTTTCCATCTTTTGATTATCACAAGTAGCATTACTATGCTATAACATCTTCTAATCATGTCTCATCAGTATCCTACATCTCCACTCAGGGGTATAGATTTGACTAGTATAATGAGGCAAGAGTCATTAGCAATATCTCTGAAGCACATGCTCCCGAAGGGGTGGTTCCTCCAGATGGCTTGTAGTTTTATTGCAGTTTTGTCACTTTTTCTCCTCAGTCAGCCAACCAGCAAGCTGCAGGAAAGGACACAGGTCCAAGGACACAGGGTGGGGGGCTCACAGGTGTTTAGTTTTCATTCCAACATTTCTCTTTTGAGACTCTGTATCCCTAAATTCCTATCTCCACCTAAGATAACAGGTCATGGTTTCCTGGATTTGATTTGTTGTTGTTGTTATTGTTGTTGTTGTTTTCTTGTTTGTGTGTTTTTATTTTTGTACATCTTACAACTTTCTATGAATAACTAGACATTTGAGATCATAAATTACAGAAGATGTAAGTAACAGCCATCTTTCTATTATTTACTTGTTTAGTGACTAAGTAAACATTTTAGTGGTCTATCCTTCTGCCTCACTCATAGTGTGTAAAGTCTCTGGTGCACAGGGTGTACCCCATCCTGGTAGAGTGACAGGTCACCTTGGAATGTCAGAGGTTTGGGAAGGGTTCTCTTTGACTTTTCTTTTTCCAGATTACACCAACTCTTAAACCCCACTAATAGCCTAAACCCATTCTTCTACTGTTTTCAACAGTGCCTGAGGGCATAAAGTGTTTCACAGTCTAATCTATTCAAAATAGGGTTTCTTTGAAGGGAAAGTTCTAATGTCAGGATAAGGAATTTATTCTGACTCCAGAAGGAGCAGCTCCTCCCAGATGTCTCTATCTGTTGCATTACTCTGTAGGGGACCAGCTGACCCTTCAGTTCCATTTATATCTCAGGAGTCTTTCCTTCATCTCCCAATTGCCTTTCACTACAAGTTCACTGCTTTGAAAGTGCCTTTAGGCTAGAATTTGCCCACAATCTACTGATCTCCTTTCCTCTGAGAAGGGGAATAGAACTTTCAATTCTAAAGTTTGTATCCCGCCTCAGGGAAAATCTCTGAGGCAGGCCTAGTGCTGAGCCCAAGGGCAATGCAACCCTCTTTTTTGGTGCTGAGCACAGGTTGAAAGTGGGTCGCAGAAGCCTGTCTTTTTACCTTGCCTTTCTCCAATTGGTTTCTCTCATGGGATAGAGATGATTGGCCCAGCATTCTCACTGGTGCCCCTCCTAAGACAGGGCATTTGTCCCTGAGTGGAGGCTGGTCCAACAGAGAGGCCACTTCTCACCTACAATGGCCCATTTTTTAGCTTCAATAACAGGTGATTGCAGGCAGTATGAGACACCCAGGATGAGAAATCCTGCCGCTTCCGGAAGGATGGCCATCTGACTGAGAGCCTGAGGGAAAGGGCACTTGTGTGGGCTGTCCCAATGCAGAACACGGTTTCCATCTCACAGAGTAGGGAAAGGGAGGGAGGTGGTGGGTCTTGGTTCAAACACCACAGGCTCAGTTCTTACAGAGATTTAGCAGCCATATTAAATGATGTTTTTTTTTCACTTGTTTAATGCTCCATTTCCAGGGACTTTCAATGATTGTTTTCTAAACACTGGTGTTGTCTGTCTTCACCAGTTTCATTAACCAGCAGACCCCTGGAGCTCCTCTTGCTGTTCTGCCAAAAGTGAAACTCCAGGGGCTTTATTTGTAATAAGCTTGAATTGTACATGTTTTGCCGATTGGAGAATCTTTTCTTTCTTTTTATCAACCACAAGCAGTTACACCACAAGAGAAAAGATAAGTATATTGAGAGAGAAGTTACATCCATCTTAGGCCATCAGGAAGAGTTCAGCAGAAACCAGAACATATAGTAAGCCTTCATCAACACAGACAGGATGTTTTGTATTTTTGGAGTAGCATGAAAATACATTTGAGGGCTGGGGTTCTAGCTCAGTGGTAGAGCACTTGCCTCACATTCATGAGGCCCTGGGTTCAATCCTCAGCACCATATAAAATAAATAAATAAAAACAAAGATATTGCATCCAACTACAACTAAAAAAAAATTAAAATGAATACACTTGGTAGCAAGAACATGAAAAGATTTACTGTACATTAAAATTTCAGTAATTATAAGAAGAACTATGATATGTTATCAATAATTTGGTATCAAGCATTTTTTTAGTTTCTGTTATGACATTAACAAACTTCTCTGTTTAAAAATAAAACCAGTTTCGTCTATATTCTATTATCTCCAAGAAAGAATAGGCAGAAGAAATACTATGCATAGATCTTCATTACAAGTAAACATCTAGTCAATCTGTAAATTATTTAGTCAATAATTATTAATACTAAAATTTTCTTCCTTCAGAGATAGTTATTAACTTTGCCTCTGAAATATAAGCTATACTGATAATTTTCATTAAAATGGCGAATAATTCATTATAAACTATATTTTGTTCCCTTTTGTTTTGGGTGCATATATTCAGACATAAACTCTGAAATGTTGTACTAACCACATAGTTGAAAGTATTTTTATTTGTCCAGGGTTCCCATTTTTCCCATATGCTTAAACCTCTTAGCAAAGTTGTTTTTAAAAATTATTCTAAGAATGTTTAAAATCTACTTTTTAAGCAACTTTTCAATATAAATACATTATTAATCATGCTGTAAAAGAGACCTCACAAATTATTCCTTGTAACTGAAACTTTGTACATTCTGGAAATATCCCTGTTCCTCATTGTGCCTTCCACCCCTCCCCCGCTCAGTAATCACTGCTCTATACTCTACTTCTATGAGTCCTGTGATGGATATGTTAATTAGAATTTGATTTAATTAGTCCCAAATGTAAATACATATCCAAATGCCAAATTCTATCCCATAAATATAAAGAATTATTATTTATCAATTAGAAATGAAATAAATAAAAGTTTTAAAAAGGATAATTATAAATGATTTTAGAATAAGGATACTGAATCAAAAAACCAATGTTTGTGAAATATCCATAGTTTTTAATGACTGAATTAACATAGAGTCATTCTAGAAATGTTGAGCACAAAATGGAGCAGTCAGAGGCATAAAGTTTCACTTCAGCATTTAAACTAATGTCCATTCAAATATTCAAGAATAAATGACAATATTAAACTCTACTATTTAATAAGAGCTTTTACTTTAATTCTTACAATTGCATTTCCTAATGAAATAAAAATATTATAGGGCATGGTTTACTTTATCATCATGTATATACTATTAAACTGAATCAGAAAAATGTTCTTGAAAAATATTATCACAAGCACCAGCTAGGATTTCCAAACACACATTTGTAGAAAAGTGACAGAGAACACTAAAAAGGACTAATAAATTCTTTGGCTGGATCTCAGACTTTCAATTTTTAAGGTCTAATGTATTTTGCAGCATGAAAATTGATATATTCTGTGTTGGTATAAATAAACTTGAATTGATACAGAAGTTGTTTTAAAATATTAATTTGCTTTGAAAATATACCACTAACTTTTTTCTGTTGAAGAATATTGGCAAAGTTTCTGTTATTATTTTAAAAATTAATGTCATTTTACTCATATAAATAAGGAATACTAAGTTCTATGTTTTTAAAGTTCTTTCAATTTATGTGTATTAATGAAAAATAATCGGGTGAATCACATTCGTATGCTTGGTAAAAACACACTGAGAATTTCTCAAAACTCTGACCTAAAAATAACTATAACTGGAATAAGTTAATTAAATGTTCTCTTAAAATAATTTCACATGTCCTGCCCCTCACAAAATAAATTATAAATTAATTTGGCAAGATTGATAAAGTTTGACAGATGATCTTTTTAGTTCTTTGGCAGATGATATCATCAAAATATTTACCTCATAAACAAGGAAGCTATATGAAAGTATGGAAATGAGTCACTTAAGAGGTTAACAAGACAATCAGATTCAAATAGATGAAACAACTGGGCAAAACTACCTCTCTATATTGCATTTTGTTCTCTCAAGTTACTTTTTTCTTTAAAGAAGATTTAAAGATGTTGTCAAATGTTAGTTTTATGTACCTATCACAAAAATACCAGAGGTAATCAACTTTAAAAAGTGAAAAGTTTATTTTGGCTCACAGTTTTGTAGGTTTCAGTCCACGGTCAATTGGCCTTGTGTTTTAGGACCTATAGGGAAATACTAGTATACTATGGTGGGAGGAGATGGATCTCTTGCCCACCTCAAGGAAGTCAAAAGCAAAAGAGAGGGTAAAAGGAGGTTACCCTGGTCCTGATATTCCCTTCAAGGGCACATCCCCAATGACCTAACTTCCTTCCAGCAAAACCATTTTTATTTAATGGTTTTCTTAAAAATTCTAAAGAAGAAATCAGAACCTGGCCTTTTTCACGAACAGTATACATAAAAATATTTCCCTTGTATCTACTTCCAAAAAGTTCCATTACCTCCCAGTAGCATCATTGGGCTAGGGACCAGATTTTAAGGAAATGAGGAATCCTTTGGAAGGTATTTATCCAAACCACTGTACTAAATAGGGGATAAATTCTCACCCAGCTGATAACTACTTACTTTAAAATTAATGAAACCGAAGTTCTAAAGAAAGTTTTAAGATAGTTGACAAGAATATAAAAGGTATTTGTGAATTTGAAAGTCTATTCTCTCCATTTCCTTTGACCTTTCTGTATATAAGTTCCTTGAATACGGGGCTATGTCTGATTAATCTTTTTTTTAATTTTTTATTTCATAGCCTTAGTATATTGATATGGAAAGCAGCAAGTAAGTAGTTTTAAATGACATTATTTCAAAATAATTTCAATATTTCAGAGAGGAAAAATGTGTTGAATATTTGATTATATATACCCTCTTGATTTCTAACAAGGCATAAAATTCTCTAAATCTATAATTCATATGGTAACTTCTTACATAAGTGTGGAAGTAGCAAGTTAACGGAGAACTGAAGTGGTGTTACTTTTCTTTCAGGCACCATTTGAATTGCCCTCAATTTTCATTTGCATCCCATACACCAGACTTCCTATATCCATGGAGCTGTCACAGCTTCTGAAAGTAACTTAAAGACTCAGACAATAATTGGGGTGAGCAGAAGTCTGCTAGAAGCAAAACTGATTGTAAATGTTCACTGCATGCAAACCCATTTTTATTTACTGGTTTTCTTTCAAATTCTAAAGAAGGGATCAGAACCTGGCCTCTTTCATGAAAAGTACACACAAAAATATTTACTTTGTATCTTGTCTGATTGAATTCCAAATATCCCTAAAGTGAGCAAGTAGAATTTGTGAGAAATTTAAAAAGCACAATTATTTCAACTTGAAGGGATTTTGAAAACTACAAAATAGAAAACTGGGCAGTTATATAAATAGTACCTTCCAGATAGTAGATGATCAGTAAAATATTAACTGGTTGTTTGAATGACTAAAATTTAACAACAATTGTAAAGCAAAAATCAAGTATAAATGTCTTTTACCATTATTACATATATTACATAAATAAGCATAAGAAGTCTAAAATAAGAATTGTCACAATTTTATAAGAACTATAGTTTCTTGTCTACAAATGGTGAAGTTGTTGTAGTTGGGGAAGATATTATTTGGCTTACTAGAAGTCAGAGTTTTGAAAGAAGATATTTCTTTTGCCATTGAAAATGACTTAAGTTAAAAGAAACTATGATGGAATTAAATCAATATTCTTAAGTGTAGTATATAATATAATATCAGTAAAACCACATACTTCTATTATTCAGTGTTTCTTACAAACTGATGGTAGTTTTAAAACCATTACCTCTGATTATGACCTGATTGTTTTAAATCATAGGTAAGCATGATGTAATTCAATCTGGGGTGGGGAGGATCCCAGGGATTGAACTCAGGGGCACTCAACAACTGAGCCACATCCCCAGCCCTATTTTGTATTTTATTTAGAGACAGGGTCTCACTGATTTGCTTAGAGCCTTGCCATTGCTGAGGCTGGCTTTGAACTAGAGATCCTCCTGCCTCAGTAATTCAATTTTATTGCTATCCTTTAGCCTCCTAATGATATGCCAATCATATGTCTTAGATGCTAAACAGATACAATGTGTACTTAAGATATATATTTTTGTAGAAAAAAAATCCCCCAAGAAAAAGAAAAAATATAGAGAAGAGTTATGTTAGTGTATTAGAAATAAAAATAGAGATTATTTTCCATGAATGCAAGTGAGTTTATTCATTGTTATTGTCATTTACTCTTAAAAATCCTCTTTCAAAAACTGTACTCATTCTCTACAATTTTACTAAAAAAAAACTTCTGCTGCAAGGAGGCATCCTTAATTTGCCCTTTGGAACAAATGATTTGGGCTTGTTTGTTTTTTTTCTCCTCAAAACTTTATATTAATGCATGGACTTGTCTTACATCACTGAGTATATTTTGATTCATAGCTATTCATCTGTAGAGTATATTTTTCCTTTGGCAATGCAAACTCTTTAGGTATAGTAATATCCTATCTTTATATCTTGAGATTGCATAATATAGAAATATTGAAAATATTGTTTAAATTATAATTTTATTTTCCTTAGCCCATAGGCA
Organism: Urocitellus parryii; assembly: GCF_045843805.1. Lineage (NCBI taxonomy): Eukaryota > Metazoa > Chordata > Mammalia > Rodentia > Sciuridae > Urocitellus > Urocitellus parryii. The sequence continues at coordinate 64,203,875 of NC_135533.1, forward strand.
ATGGCTTTCCAAGAAGTTTTGAAAAAGGATGATAATCTAGAAGATATAGTCTTTGACTCATTCATAAAAACAAAATTATCCAATACTCCAAAAGAGGCAGGTCTCTGTAAGGAGGACTATACCAAGTAAGGATTCCAAGAGCTAAAATATGAATTTTATGATACTTAGATACTTGCCTCTGAGTATTCTAGGTTTATTATAACAAAGTACTGCTCAGTGGCTTTCACAAATGAAATGTGTTTTCTCCCAGCTCTAGAGCCTAAAATCTAAGGTGTCTGCAGGCTGTTTCCTAAAGCTTCTCCTCCCTGCTTGCAGATGGCTGCCTTCATCCTGCATTCTCACAGAGTGGCCCCTACAGTCTGTGTTGGTTGTGTTCTAATCGCCTCTTTATAAAAAGAACACTTGTCTTATTGGATTAAGTCTCACTCTAATAATGCCATTTTGAATTAGTCATCTCTTTAAAGACTGTTTCTCCAGATACAATCATATTCTAAGGTACTGGGTCAGGATTTCAACATATGAATTTGAGGGAAACACAATGCCTGTAACACTGCCTATTCGGATTTCTAAATTCCTTATTGTACCATTTTCCTTAATATTTCTCCATGATAAACTATTAAAAGCAGATATATATTTTGTGTCTCTTTTCTATTGTACATACTTACTATGCTGCTTTAGATTTTATAAGTACATTAAAGAAATTATAATTTTTAAATAGGTAGCATCTTCCTGGAGATGATAATAATTCTATTACCTCAGAACTGTTTCAAGAAAAATATTTCATAAATGCTGGAACATCTGAAAACATTTCATAAATACTGACTTTCAAAAATACCAGAATTAGATTGTTCAATGCTTTTGAATCTTAATAGTATTTTTTCCAGATTTTAAATATAAAATCATGAAATACGATAATTATTCTGATGAATTCTGTTTTTATTTATAACTATTCTGGCCTTAAGTATTCCTTTTTTGAAAGAATACATTTTGAAAGAATAAGGGTAGGCCCAAGTCCATCCTGCCACTGGCAGACACCCATGGGAGCTCAGGCCCAACCCAAATCCACCTATACTGACCTGCACGGGACACAGGCCCAGGGTAGGCCCGGGTCCATCCAGCCACCAGCAGATACCCACGTGAACTCAGACTGCAGCACAGGACTGTCTCTGCAAACCTGCTCAAGACCAAGGCCCAGGGTAGGTCTGAGTCCACCACCCACACCTGCCTGAGAACCCAGGCCTAACTCATTTCCATCTTGGGACATTGCAGACATTGTCATAGCCTTCCCCATAGAGTAGCCTCTACCTTTTGACAACAGACAGGGTTTAAAACCAGCTAAATCTCAGAGCAGGCATCCCAAAGACAATGTGAGGCCCACCCTTTCAGCCCCATCTCTGAAAGGCACTGCATCCATCTTGGGGCACCTCCTCTGCTATCTCAAGATACCTCAGCTATTGCTGCCACCACCTTAGTTGCAGTACCATACATTGAGGGACAGCTGCAGGGTCTAGAAGCTCAACATCAAGGTGAGGTACAGATAATCTGCATGGATACTACAAGATTATAGGGTAGAAAATGTAATATCTTAGATCCACACTGCAAGAAAGGAGGACACATAGACAACATGATAGACAACATGAAAAAACAAGGGAAGAAAATGCCCCAAACAAACCAGGACACTACAATAACAGAACCCATAGATAGCAAAGTTGATGAAATGCCAGAGAAGAAGCTCAGAAGGCTCATAATTAAAATTACCTGTGAATTTTAAAAAATGACATAAATGAGCAAATACAGGCAAAAATTGATCACCTCAACAAAGAGATAAGAGAACAAATACAGATACCAAAAGATTACTTCAAGAAAGAGATAGATTCTGGAAAAAAATCAGAAATTCTTGAAATGAAGGAAACAATAAACCAAATAAAAAACTCAATAGAAAGCATCACCAATAGACTAGATTACTTGGAAGAAAGAATGTCAGATAATGAAGATGAAGTATAGAATCTGGAAAATAAAATTGACCACACAGTGATGATAGTAAGAAACCATAAACAGAACATCCAAGAATTATGGGACAGCATCAAAAAACCAAGCCTAAGAGTTATTGGGATAGAGGAAGGCACACACTATCTCTTCAATGAGATAATATCAGAAAATTTCCCAAGCATGAAGAATGAATTAGACAACCAAATACAAGAGGCTTACAGGATGCCAAATGTGCAAAATTACAACAGATCTACACTAAAGCATATTATAATAAAAATGACCAGCATACACAATGAGGAGAGAATCTTAAAGGCTACAAGAGAGAAGAATCAGATCACATATAAAGGGAGACCAATTCGTATCTCAGCAAATTTTTCAACCCAGACCTTCAAAGCCAGGAGATCATGGAGCAACATATACCAAGCTCTGAAAGAAAATGGATGCCAACCAAGAATCTTGTATGGAGCAAAACTAATAAGTTTTTTTTTTTTTTTTAATTTGAGGATGAAATAAAAACCTTCCATGATAAACAAAAGTTAAAAGAATTTACAACTAGAAAGCCTGCACTACAGAACATCCTTGGCAAAATATTCCATGAAGAGGAAATGAAAAACAATGCTATAAATCATCAGAGAGAGGGATTACACTAAAGGAAAATCTAATCAGAGGAGAAACCAAGTCACATTAAATAGCAAAAAATAAACAAAAATGGCTGGGAATACAAATCATGTCTAAATGATAACCCTGAATGTTAATGGCCTAAACATACCAATCAAAAGACACAGACTAGCAGATTGGATTAAAACAAAACAAAACAAAACAAAAAACCAACAATATGCTGCCTCTCATAGGAAAAGACATCCATAGACTGAAGGTGAAAGGTTGAGAAAAATCATACCACTCACATGGATGGTGAAAGCAAGCAGGGGTTTCAATCCTCACATAAAATAAAGTAGACTTCAAACCAAAGTTAACCAAAATGGATAAAGGAGGACACTACATACTGCTCAAGGGAACCAAACCTCAACAAGACATAACAATTATAAATATATATGCCACCAACTATGGAGTATCTATGTTAATCAAGCAAACTCTTCTCAAGTTCAAGAGTAAAATAGACCCCAACACAATAATTTTGGGTGACTTTAACACACCTCTTTCGATACTAGATAGATCTTCCAAACAAAAGCTGAATAAAGAAAGAACAGAACTCAATAATACAATCAATAACTTAGACTTAACTGGCATATAGAGAATATTTCATCCTTCAATGAGAGAATACACTTTCTTCTCAGTAGCTCATGGATCCTTCTCTAAAATAGATGATATATTATACCACAAAGTAACTCTTAGTAAATACAAAAAAGTAGATATACTACCATGCATTCTATCAGATCATAATGGAATAAAACTAGAAAAAAAAAGGATAAAATAAAAAAGTAAAAGCTACTCCAACACCTGGAGACTAAATAATATGCTACTGAATGAACAATGTATTGCAAAAGACATCAAGGAGGAGGTTAAAAATTCTTAGAGGTAAATGAGAAGACTGATACAACATATCAAAATCTGTGGGACACTATGAACATAGTATTAAGAGGAAACTTCACTTCATGGAACTCATTCCTTAAAAACTGAAACAGTCAACAAATAAATGACTTAACATTAAACTCAAAGCCCTAGAAAAAGGAGGAAAAAACCAACACTAAAATTAGTAGAAGAGAGGAAATAATTAAATCAGAGCTGAAATCAATGAAATTGAAATAAAAGAAACAATTTAGGTTGGGGATGTGGCTCAAGCGGTAGCGCGCTCGCCTGGCATGCGTGCGGCCTGGGTTCGATCCTCAGCACCACATACAAAGATGTTGTGTCGGCCGAAAACTAAAAAATAAATATTAAAAGTTCTCTCTCTTTAAAAAACAAACAAAAAAGTAATTGTTTAAAAAAAAAGAAACAATTTAAAAAATTGACAGAACAAAAAGTTTGTTCCTTAAAAAAAATAAATAAAATTGACAGACCCTTAGCCCTGCTAACAAAGAGAAGGAGAGCAAAAACTCAAATCACTAACATACATATGAAAAAGGAAATATCACAACAGACACTACAGAAATACAGAAGAAGATAATTAGAAATTATTTTGAAAACTTGTACTTCAATGAAATAGAAAATATCAAAGGCATCAACAAATTTCTAGAGTCATATGATTTGCCCAAATTTAATCAGGATGATATGCACAATTTAAACCAATCGATTTCAAGTGATGAAGTAGAAGATGCCATCAGAAGCCTACCAACCAAGAAAAGCCCAGAATCACATGGATACATAGTTGACTTCTACAAGACCTTTAATGAAGAACTAATACCAATACTTCTCAAATTATTTCATGAAATAGTAAAAGAAGGAGCACTTCCAAACTCATTCTATGAGGCCAATATCACTCTGATTTCAAAACCAGGCAAAGACACATCAAAGAGAGAAAACTTCAAATCAATATTTCTAATGAATATAGATGTAAAAATTCTCAATAAAATTCTGGCAAATAAAATACAAAAATATAGTGTACCACGATCAAGTGGGGTTCATCCCAGGAATGCAAGGTTGGTTCAACATATGAAAATCATTAAATGTAATACATCACATCAATAGACTTAAAGATAAGAATCATATGATCATCTCAATAGATGCAGAAAAAGCATTTGACAAAATACAGCACACCTTCATGTTTAAAACACTAGAAAAACTAGATAACAGGAACATATATCAACATTGTTAAAACTATCTATGCTAAGCCCCAGGCCGACATAATTCTAAATTGAGAAAAAATGAAGGTATTCCCTCTAAAAACTGGAACAACAAGGATGTCCTCTTTCACCACTTCTATTTAGCATAGTTTTGAAACACTGACCAATTAGACACAATGAAGAATTTAAATGGATACACATAGAAAAGAGGAACTCAAATTGGCACTATTTGCTGATGATATGATTCTATACTTAGAAGATGCTAAAAATTCCACCAGAATACTTCTAGAACTGGTAAACAAATTCAGCAAAGTAGAAGGCTATAAAATCAACACTCATAAATCAAAGGCATTTATGTATATCAGTGACAAATCCTCAGAAAGGGAAACAAGGAAAACTACCCCATTTACAGTAGCCTCAAAAAATAAAATAAAATACTTGGGAATCAACCTAAACAAAAGAGGTAAAAGACCTCTACAACAAAAACTATAGAACACTAAAGAAAGAAATTAAAGAAGACCTTAGAAGATGGAAAGATCTACCTTGTTCTTGGATAGGCAGAATTAATATTGTCAAAATGACCATACTACCAAAAGCACTATACAAATTTAATTAAATTCCAATCAAAATCCTAATGACATACCTCATATAAAAATATATCATGCAATTCATCTAGAAAAATAAGAGACCCAGAATAGTGAAACCAATCCTTAGAAAGAAGAGTGAAGTAGGTGGCATCCATATACCAGACCTTAAACTATACTACAGAGCAACAGTAGCAAAAAACCCAGCATGTTATTGGCACCAAAATAGACTTGTACGGAATAGAGGACACAGAGACAAATCCAAATAACTCAGTTATCATATATTAGACAAAGGCACCAAAAACATACATTGGAGAAAGACAGCCTCTTCAACAAACAGTGCTGGGAAAACTGGAAATCCATATGCAACAAAATGAAATTAAACCCCTATCTCTCACCATGCACAAAACTCAACTCAAAGTGGCTCAAGGACCTAGGAATTAAACTAGAGACACTGTACCTACTAGAAGAAAATGTAGGCCCAAATCTACATCATGTCGGATGGCTCCAACTTCCTTAATATGATTCCTATGGCGCAAGAATTAAAATCAAGAATTAATAAATGGGATGAATTCAAACTAGAAAGCTTCTTGCCAGCAAAAGAAACAATCTGTGAGGTGAATAGAGAGCCTACAGAATGGGATCAAATTTTTACCGCACACACATCAGAGAGAGCACTAATCTTTAGGATATATAAAGAACTCAAAAATCTTAACACCCAAAAGACAAATAACCCAATCAATAAATGGATCAAGGAACTGAACAGATATTTCTCAGAAGGTGATATACAATCAATCAACAAATATATGAAAAAATGTCCAACATCTGCAGTAATTAGAGAAATGTGAATCAAAACCACTCTAAGATTTCATCTCACTCCATTCAGAATGGCAGCTATCATGAATACAAACAGCAATAAGTGTTGGCAAGGATGTGGGGGAAAAGGTATACTCATACACTGCTGGTGGGACTGCAAATTGGTGCAGACAGTATAGAAAGCAGTATGGAGATTTCTTGGAAAACTGGGAATGGAATACATTTTAACCAAGCTCTCCCTCCCCTCGGTCTATACCCAAAGGATTTAAAAACAGCATACTACAGGGACACAGCCACATCAATGTTTATAGCAGCATAATTCATAATAGGTAAACTGTAGAACCATCCTAGAAGCCCTTCAGTTGATGAATGGATAATGAAAATGTGGTATATATACACAATGGAATACTATTCAGCATTAAAAGAGAATAAAATCATGGTATTTGCAGGTAAATGGATAGAGCTGGAGAAGATAACGCTAACTAAAGTTAGCCAATCCCCCAAAATCCAAATGCTGAATGTTTTCTCTGATAGAGGCTGATTCATAGTGGGTTTGGAAGGGGGAGCACGGGAGGATTAGATGAACTCTAGATAGGGCAAATGGGTGAGAGGTAAAAGGATAGGGCATAGGTGTAGGAAGGACAGTGGAATGAGATGGACATCATTACTCTAAGTACATGTATGAAGATATAAATGGTGTGATTCAACTTCATGTACAACCTGAGATATGAAAAATTGTGCTCTATATGTGTAATATGAATTGTAGTGCATTCTGCTGTCCTACATAACAAATTATAATAAAAATAGACTCTATATCCAAGGCCCCAAATGTGTTTTTATAATATAGGGACTTAATAGCAAATCAATTTTTAAACATAAAAGACTTTACTACCCTTGATATTTCTTAAGCTCTATGTCTTAACTTGCTCACAAATATGGAACATTAAGAGCATAGCTGAGTTTTGCCCAGAAGCAATTACTTTAAAAATAGTACAAAAAATCAATATCAGACAACAAACCTGTGTAGGTAGCATTAAAGAAATAAAAATAGCTAGTTATTTTTAAATACACTACTAGATTTTTATTCTAGCACGTTCTTTCTTATCATAGAAGCTAGCTACTAACACCTTACTATGAGTACACAGGGAAATATAAGAAACTCTACCAAATCTAGAAAAGTATGACAAGGAAGGATTCCTTTTTCATAAATCACATTTGGCAACTTTTTTTTGCTGGACACCCTGCCAACTCTTTGGAAAGAAACAATGAATAATTTGCCTTTATTTGATCATTTTTAACATCAAGGTGAATATGTGAGAAATGCTTTTTATCTATCTACAAATGAAAAATCTTTGTATATATAGGCATGATTTGCCAACATCAACAAACATGTATGATTAAATTTAGGGAAGTATTTTATACAGTTTGCACTTTAAATCAAATATGTTATATGTAAATAAAGGATTAAAATAAGTTTTTATTAATGCATATTTTCCTATTTTGAAGGTATTAAGGATATTTTACATTGTTATAGCCAATTTGATATGTATCACTGATTTCAAAATTCATTTGCTTTCGTTTTCATATGAACGGTAATAGAAAGAGTATTGCTATAAAATACACACATATATATGTGAAACAAGCACCTTGCTTGTTTTTAACATTTAAATACATTGCTGACTTGAGTTGTTGATACACAATATAGACAGTACATAGAAGACATATCAATTGAAATATCCTAGCCTAACTTAGAAGAACAAATCACTATTAAATATGTATGTATGTGTATATATATTATAATGGTCTGTGTATACATATATATACATATATATGCATGTGTATATATATATACACACACACACCAATATTGTGTGCGCATATATATATATATATATATATATATATATATACACACACACAGTGTTGCAATATTGCACTTTTTAGCACAAGTACTAAAATCCCTCACTGAGGGTTTACTCTTTTCCAGATACTATGTTAAGTACATAAGCATACTACATGATCACATCTAATCTACAAAATTACTTTGATGAAATATTTCACCCTTCATAGATAGGAAAATCAGAGAATATAAAATGTTTTCTCAAAGTTATATATAAATAACTGACAGAGCCCTGATATGAACCCAGTAAGTCTAACTTGAAACATGTAACTTTCACCAACCATTCATTCCTCCACCACCCATATACAACCACCTTCCAATATGCATGCCTCATGAATGCACCACAGAAAGAATGAATTGTCCTGGGCTGAGGTTATGGCTCAGTGGTAGAGCACTTGCCTAGCATGTGTGAGGCACAGGGTTCAATTCTCAGCACTGCATATAAATAAATAAAATACATGGACCTTTATTTTCTTTATAAAGAATAAATTGTCCAAGACATACACAGGACTGCAAGCAACAGATACTTTATGAGAGGATCAGACCCGAGGTCCAAATCTTGTTAAGAGTCAATGTCCACCTTCATGAGTTTTCTCCTATGATCCCAGCATATGCTGATGTCTCGCTTTCTCTCAACTCTATAGGACTTACAATCTAAACCACATATTTTTGCACTGAATTGGTTATTTACTTTTATATTTCTATTTTATATGCATCTGCCTGTTTCCCCACCTGTTTTTGGAATTTCAAGTTAGATTATTATGAGATTAGAGCACTGCTATAGCATTACATTTCTGTTATGTGCCTAGAGTTATTATTAAAAGGTTTTGCACCTTGCTTGTTTTTAACATTTGAACATGTTGCTGACTTGAGTTGTTGATACACAGTATAGACAGTGCATAGAAGACATATCAGTTCAAATATCCTAGCCCTAGAAGAGAAAAATCACTATTGAATCAGGTCATTTTAAAGGATATTCTCCACTGACATAAATTCAACTACATCTCTAATTAACTATAGTCTTCATTTATACTCCAGGTCAGCCAGACCCAAACCATCTCTGGACAAGTTAGGAAATTATAGTATTTTCCTCTTTTTTCTCCCATTTCCCACTAGTACTGCATGTAATTCTGAAAGATTACCTGATATTCTTCAAAAAGAAAGCTGTATTCCCTGTGGCTAAGTAGTTGACTAGCAGAATAGCCTTAGAGGTATAATTATGAGCTTGTGAAAGGACCATTCTGAGATTCTTACCCTCTCCTTTACTTAAGACTGCTTTAACATGCTGCAGAAGCTTTACTTTCACTTTGCTGATGCTTTAGAGAGCACAATATTGTAAAACCTCTCTTATGGCTTTCTGATCTTTCAGAACTTAGCTAAGAAAATTTTTTTGATCCACTATAATACACTTATTTGATATCTTATACATGTTTTACCTATATTTTTTGGATCATATCTTTCTTATTTTAATAAGTATCCTGCACATAGAAAGTATTAGACCAGGTGGCTCAGTCATGGATGAGTGTCCTCCCAAATGGCAACAATGCACCCTTATGTATTTTGATCAAGCTGATTTAGCCACCTGCTGCTAATTTCTCACTATCTTGATTTCTCCTACAGCCACCAAGTTCACCTCTTAAGAAACAGCAAGAATATGAGAAACTTCAAGTCAGCTCTTTCTTACACATTCTAATATGAAATCTTACAGAGATGACATGTATAACGCATGTATTAGTGCATAAAGTATAAAACAATTAACCTCATAGAGCATGATATGAAGGGAATTTATGGTCTAATAATATGATTCAAGATGTGCTATATCTTATATATTAACATAAGATTAATTGAGGTTTTTAGTGTAGTGTGAATACATAGTACAACAATTCCAGGTCCTATTCTCTCCTACCTCTTCTACAAATTTGTTATTTCTTCAAATATAATATTCCCTTCCTGACCAAAGCCCTGAACCCAGTCTTCTATTCTTATGCGACCACAGGGGATCCCCATCATTAAATTTGTGTGGTGATTGAGGATTTGAATTCTGAAATGAGAATACCTGGGTTTGAAATGCAATCCTGGAGAATATTATTTAACCTGCTAGAACTTTAACCTTTCCTCAACTATAAAATTGCAATAAGGATAACAGAAAATTACCAGTGCCTCTTAAATAATTTTGAACCCATTTAGAAGATTATCTTGCATAAAACACTCAGTAATGTGTGCTATAATAATAATTATTATTAATGGTAATATTAATTTTTGTACTACCATTACTTGCCTTCAAATACCACACTTTACTTTTCACTCTCTGACACTGCCTATCATTTATATACTGTTACCTCCTAAATTAAAATATCTTTTCTAGACTACTATTGAAGAATGACTAAAAAACACAAGCTCTTATCAAAATATTAGCAAGTCAAATCCAAAAAATTATTTAAAAAAGACAATTATGTTTCATAGCCAAGGAACTTAGTATACAAGACTGGCTTAATATTAAAAAAATTAGATACATCAGAAATCACAACACACTAAGAATAGAGGGCAACTTTCTCGATTTGATAAAAACAGTCTACAAAAAGTTAGAAGCTCATGCTCACATCATACATTCTGGTGGGAAACTAGATGCTTACCTGTTAGGATTGGTAAAAAGCAGGGATGTTCCCCTCACCACCCCTACTCCAAATCTTCCTGGGAAAAGTGAGTATAGCAAGGTGGTGGCATATAAGGTTAATATGCAAAATTAAACTGATTTCCTATATACCGGTGTATTCTATATACCAATGTTTAGAGTTTAAAATTTAAAACAAATATCATTTACATTAATACCAGAAAAGTGAAACATGTAATGTAAATCTAACAAGATATGTATAGGATCTTCTATGGGAAAATGACACAACGGTGATGAAAGAATTTTTTTAAAATCTAAGTAAATGTACATATACTACATAGATAGGAAAAGTAGACATCTTAGTAAGAAGTTTTCCTAACTTATTTATGGGAGTCAATGCAATCCCAGTCCAAATCCCAGTCAAAATCTATTCTGTAGATATCCACAAACTTATTCTAAGGTTAATATAGAAAGGCAAATGACCCAGAATAAACAACAGAATATTGAAGAAGAAGGCTGGAGGGCTGCCACCATACACCTTTAAGACTTACTATAAAGCTACAGTGATCATGACAGTAAGTGTGATATTTGACAAAAGATTAGATAAAGAGATCAATGAAATAAAATAGAGAGCCCAGAAATAGGCCCAGATGAATATAGTCAACTGATCTGGAACAAAGGAGCAAAGGCAATTCAGTGAAGAAAAGGTGGTTTTTCAAGAAATGGTGCTAGAATAGCCAGATACCCATGAGCATAAAAATGAATCTAGATTCAAACTTATGCCTTTTATAAACTAACTCAAAAATAGACTAAAAGCTTAAAAGAAAAATATTTTTAAAAAAAAGCCCTAGAAAATGGCATACGAGAAAATGTAGTTGACAATGGGTTTTGATGCAGAAGGTTCTTATTGATCGGGTTTCTGGTTTTCCTACCTCTTCAGCCTCATCTGTCAGCACTACAGATTTACATAACTTTTTCAGTCATTTTAACCCATTTGGAATTTTCTATAGATTCTCTACTCCCAACAAATCATTACCTTCCTCAGTAAAGGTTTGTTTCCTTTTTCATCTGGATATTTCTTAATGATTCTTTAAGATACAGATCAGGCGTCACCAAGTCTTTCCCATTCAAATCCCACTCTGACAAAAATCATATGCCTCCCCTGGGCACCACTACTGCAGATCATTACACCATGAGAAAGGTTTGTTCTACTATCAATTTGCAAATCAGGGATAAGTAACTAGAAATCAAGGAAACTATCAAGTTCATACCTATACTTTTTCAAATCATAAAAGTACTCATTCAAATGATTTATGAATACTGGGCTGGGGTTGTGGCTCAGTCATAAACAGCTTGCCTAGCATGTATGAGGCACTGGATTCTCAGCACTGCAGATAAATAAATAAAATAAAGGCCCATTGACAACTGAAAAATATTTTTAAAAATATTTATGAATATTAAAATGAACCAATGGAGGAAAGGACAGAGGGAGGTACATGGAGGAAAAGACAGCAGAAAGGAGAAATGGAAAGATGAAAGAGTGTCAGAGTTAGGGTAGATATTATTTTGGAAAGATCATTTAAACAAAGAGAAGAAGAACCAGGAATTGAGCCATGTTTTGGAGTTATGTGAATATCCACAACAATCTTGGAATTAATTTTAAGTCTACCCAGTCATTTTGAGTTTTCAATAACTCTGTTCTTTTCAATCTAGATAAGAATCCCTAAAATGACAATATTATATATCCTCTAGAGGAAACAAAAGAAAATATCAAACTTTAACAAAACTGTAAGATGCACCTTAATTTCAAAGACGTTGAAATATGAAAAAAATATACTTTGTGGAATCTATGAAAGTAGGTAGACATAAAGTGAAGTCTTCTTGTGGACTGTTCCTTATGTATACCAAAAGGATAGAGAAGCTTTATTCATTTCATTGTACTGTGGAGATCAGCAAATATCAGCTAAATAAACACAAAATGGGCCTGGCTTGGTGATGCACACCTGTAATCCCAGGGGCTGGGGTTCCGGAAGTAGGAAGATTGGGATTTCAAAGCCAGACTCAGCAATTTAGGGAGGCACTATGAGACCCTTTCTCTAATAAAATACAAAAATAGGGCTAGGGATTTGGCTCAGTGGTCAAGTGCCCCTGAGTTCAATCCCTTGTACTCAAACAAAACAAAACAAAAACACAAAATAATTTTAACTTGGTTCTAAAATTTTCAGTAGTTACTGTCAAGAGGGAAACATGGTACTTCAGATTCAGAGGATCTATAAAATATTTACAAGCATAGGCAAAATAATTTATTCTAGTTACTAAGAAAAGAGGAAATTCTACCACAGGTAAAAATAACTTCTTAGAAGCTTCCTTATACCAAAAGTAATGCTTTAAAACCAAGCTCTAGAAATGTTCTCATGCAATACACAGAACAACAACAAAAAAATGCTCTTTTTGCAATACATCATAATACTGCAAATCCAATCAAAATCTTCAAAATAATAGTATGCCCCATATTTTCCTTTTCAAGACAGACATAATAAATGCTAAATATGTTTAATCTTTCACAGTTTTATGGCATTATTGGAATATTTGTTCAATTAATGTTAGAAGCTATTTATTGTTGGAATATTTGTTCAGTTAGTGTTAGAAGCCATTTTGTAACTACTAAATTTTAAACATCATTTTAAAAACAATGTAAAGTAAAAAAAGATATTAGTTCTAAGGTTGAAATCAAGGAATTAATTCAGGCATGAAGCCAGAAACAGGAATCAAGTAGCTGAACAAAAATTCTCCCTGTGGCTAAGATGCAACATCAAGGTCAAAATTTCCATAATAACTCATCAACATAAAATCAAAAGGTCAATTGACTCAAAAATGAGTGTAATTTTAATACAAATAATTGGCAAAGCAAGTGGGCAGTAAGACAGAAGGATTGCCAATGAGTAGCAATTTCCTGCTAGGAAATTTAATTTTGTTGAATCAGCCAACCAACTTCCCAGGTAGGTTCATTAGCTCAAAAGGAATTTAAATGTTTCAACTACTGCACAGTAAAACAACTATATATTTGCATATATTTAAAAAAAAACTCTTATTTCTTTTTCTACTCCCATATTAAATTTTTACAAATGAAGACTCTTGCATATGTCTATCTGTAAAAAGAACTATTCTAAAGGTAAATTCCATCTCCAACACCTGAAAGTCTTCTGAAGGGCATGGGTATTCAATACACTGCCATCATAACTTCATCTTTATAGAAAAAAAAGCATGATATTAATAACAAATTTAACATGTTTATACTATTTCTCCCTAATAGTGTGAATAATCCTGCAATAAATTCAAACCCTAGAGGGATGCAGAGATTGGAGAATAAATAGGACACCTTCCTTCCCACTGGGTAAAAAGAGAGTAGAGAAGAAAGTGCCTAGGGAAGAATTTTAGAATGAGATTCCTAATGACCTGTGACATTCCGTCACAATTACTTATTGATTTTTATTTGAAGAGACTCACCATAGTCTTTATGAAACACAGCATAAGAAAGTAATGACCTTTTATTATTTTTGGACCTAAGGGAGCTTTATGAAGAATCTGTTTTAACCTGAACACATCAGCATAAAATTATTCAGCTGACCTATTATCCCCAACACTGTATTCCCAGTGTGAATGTGGACTTTTTATGATCATATCCATCAGACACTTGTCTGGATCTCTTTCTGAAAGGCAGGCAGTTACAAAACTATCAAAGTCAATTATTTGTCAGGAATGATGGGTAAAAGCAGTGTCAGTAAGTATATGAGATTTTAAAACTTTGTGAATTTTCTAGTTAAAAAAATGTATCCCTGAATATTTTAAAGAAATGTGAGGTTTAATAATCTCTAGAATATCTGTTTTGTTCTAATTTTGATTTTATGTACTAGTAAAAATATATTGGGTACAAAGAGGAAGATAATTTAAGCAATCAAACATTTTTTTCTTTCTTTTTTATTTTTTTTTTAAATTTTTCTTTATTTTTTTTAGTCATACATGACAGTAGAATGCATTTTGATATATAATACATACATGGAATGTACATATATCAATCATATTGTCTATTCTATTCTGCTGCCCTTCCTATCCTCCCAACTCCTCCCCTCCTCTCCCATTCTTTCTCTCTATCCAATCTAATGTGACACACTTTTTTTTTTCTTTTTTCTCATTACAACATTGTGTATGTATTCTGTATAACAGTGAGGTTCTCCTTCCATCTTCTGTGCAACTCACCTTCTCCCTCTTTTTCCCTCCCACCTAAGCAATCAAACATTTTTTTCAAACTGAAATTCAGGTCAAACATACAAATGCTATTATTTATAAATCTGGTAACAGGGATATTTCAATGATGGGTGAAAAGATATCTAGCTTTCTCTCGAAAGGCCTGTGATTTGCATAGGTATGTTCTAATACAACAGTTTAAAGTACTTGGAACCAAGTTTGGCTCAACCCAAACTTGTTTTCTAGGCAATTTAACTATATTTTTCCAAATATAGGGATACCTAATTGAAATCACATAGAGTGTTTATTTAAAATGTCAGTTCTGGAGCCTCACACATTGGATTGAATCTCAGAGTCCCTTTGGAGTGAGTAGTAGATATTAAAAATTATATTAATCTTGGTTTTCTATAAACTTATCCTGAGATTCTTAAACGATGTTAAGTCAGAGAGCCACTGCATTAAAACAAATGGTATATGTGTTTTAGATAAATTTCCATTGCTTTTTACCGTGAGGAAGAATTGTTTTCAGACTGAATGGTAGACAATGAATTCAGGCTTCCTAAATCTCAGGGTTTGAATTAAGTGTACTTAAACACTTTTAAAAATATGGTATTATTGTCCTCAATAAAATACTGAGAAATAATCCAAATTAGTCAATAACTATATGCATCAAATGAAGACAATAAATGTGCCTATCATTATAGAGTGATTTAGCCCTAAGTGGTCAGAAAATAACCATCATGCCGCTGTTACTTTGAGACCTAATCAGAGCGAATAAAGATGATTTTAAACTTACAGTGAGTAACCTCATTATAATCTCAAAATAGTAAGTTGAAAATGTATTTAATATACTTAGCATAGCAAACCTCATGCTTAGCAATACAGTGCACTACAGAGAATTAGTTATTTATTCTTGTGATCATGTGGCTGACTAGGAGCTGCATCTTGCTGTTGCTGCCTAGCACCACAGACAATATTTTGAGATATAGTTTCTACTGAATGCAAGTTGTTTTTGCACCATTGTAAAGGTGAAAACTCCTAAATCAAATCATTACAAGTCAGGGCCTTTTCATAGTTAGCTCCTGTTCACATTGATATATATATATATATATATATATATATATATATATATATATATATATATATATATTCTGAAGCTATTTCAATAGTGTAAAATATGACTTCAATTTCAAAATTATACAACTCCAACCTAATTGGAGATAAAGATTTTAGAATCACAGAGGTTAAGATTGGTAGGAGCTAGGCGTGGTAGCCCACACTTGTAATCCCAGCGGCTCAGGAGACTGAGGAAGAAGGATCAAGAGTTCAAAGCCAGTCTTAGCAAAAACGAGTTGCTAAGCAACTCAGTGAGACTGTGTCTCTAAATAAAATACAAAATAAGGATGGGGATGTGTCTCAGTGGTCAAGTGACCCTGAATTCAATCACCAGTATAAAAAAAAAAAAAGACTGGGAAAAAAATAACTTGGCAGGTTATGTAGTCCAGCAATTTCATTTTACAATGTTCGAATCACAGATATTAAGATAAAGGTGCAAAAGTGAAAAATTACTTATGTTGAATTCATTATTCTTTATTAATGTCTCAACCATACAACTTTCTTATATCATTAGCTTATAAATTTCTTAATTAATGACATTTTCTTTCCATATATTTTAACAGTTTAGGTTCCCATAAATGATAATTCTTGTGCATAATAATTTATATTCACCTGCCATTTGCTCTAAATTGCATATTCAATTAAATAAGTAAATATAAAATGATAAATTCACACTGGGATATTATCAAGTCACAAAAGCATGAAATCCTGTCACTTGCAATAACATGGATGGAACTACAGGATATGAAGTGAAATAAGCCAGGCACAGAAAGACAAATATTGCATGTTCTCATTTGTAGAATGAGCTAAAAATGCTGATCACATAGAAGTATAGAGAAAAACGGAGGTCAATAAAAAGTAGAAATGGTAGATGGAAAGAGGGATACTGAGAAAGTGGATACTTTTGTTGAGAGGGCTGAAGTTCCAATGTCACAACACATTGTAAATTAACTATAATTTGCAACAATTAATTATAAATTTCAAAATAACTAGAGAAAGAAATTTTGAAGAATTCCCAGCACATATAAAATAATATTTGAGGAGATGAAAACCTAATTACCCTGGTTTGTTCATTACATGTTGAACATATACTCTATTGCATATGCAAGTACAAATATGTCAATTAAAAATTAAAAAAATAATCATTCTTTAATCATGGAAGTTTTGTTTTTGTTGTTGTTTAAATAGGATTTTCCTCAGGATCCTAAACCTATATAAGAATCAATCACAGTACTCACTTAAAAAGTAAAATGAGATTTAAACTTTGTAAGAATTTTAATGAAAAGTATATTGAAGTTTGCATATTTTATGATTTCACATAATTAAATTCAAAGTATGATATATATTTCTCTCAAGCAGTAAAGACTTGAAGTGTTTTGTAACCACTTTTGAAAGTGATTGTTATGCTGAAAAGAATACAGTATTCCTCCAAATCATTTGGATGAAATACAATTAGCTTAATTAATTTTATAATGATATGAAAGACCACAAAACTTGATCCTGAATTTATCACAAATTCAGGACAGGATAGGGCAGAATGAAAACCTTGGGGAAATAGAATATGGGCAGTTTGGGGACTGTGAAGCATAAATAGAGTAGTTTTCTTTGAAGAAGTGAAGTGTGCAGCCTTTCACATCTCTGGTGTATATTTAAGGCTTAGGCCTATTTTATGTGGTTATAGAAATTTGTAACTATAGGTGCAAGTCACAGGCATATAAATTCTATTCATTATGTGAAAGAATATCACATGTTTAGAGTTATTTGAAATCATAATTCAGGGGCATCCAGAAGTTGTTTCTTCTTGGGCTGAGCTGTGGCTTGACGGTAGAGCACTTGCCTAACACATGTGAGGCCCTGGGTTTGATCCTCAGCACCACATAAAAATAAATAAAACAAAAGTATGTGTCTAACTACAACTAAAAAATAAATATTTTTTTAAAAGAAGTTGTTTCCTCTTGTGTATCATTTGCTGGAAGTAACCTCAAAAGAAGCAGCATCTTCTGACAATTTTTCTTCTGTTAAAATCCAAAATGCAACACATTTTAAGCCATTTTAATTATACAGAGAGCTGACAATTTCCCAGCAAGTATCAAGCCCTTTTGGAAAACAAAAACATAAAAGAATCTGAGGTGCTTCCCTAACATATGGTCTGACAATACAGCATTAAACTATGGACAAAAAATTATTGTGTAATTTGAATACCACATACCAACATTGACTAATTTAATGTAAATATATTTATCAATACTGATTGTTAATATTTATTAAACACTTAATATGTCAGGTACTGTTCTAATAATATTATATGAATTAACTAATTAAATTAATATAATTATATAAATAATATAAATTTAATCAATTTATTAATTTAATATAATTATGTAAATTATATTAATTTAATACACCTCAAAACTGCCCTATTACCATTTCTCACTTTATAAGTAAAGAATCTAAGAGTTAGGAAAGGGGGTTTTATTATACTGTCACTAAGTCTGAACCTGGACCATCTTGATTCCACAGCTTGCCCTCTTAATCATATCCTGTCACCTCCATATAAGCAGCCAAGGATTTACTGGAATATTGCACCTGAGAATAATGAAAGTCAGTTTTATAGAAGAAGCATTACCAAACGTGCAAAATTATAATACTTGTGTGAATAAAATTGCTGTTCTTTCCTAAAGGGTGGCTACCCCTCTACCCACACTTAACAGGAATGCAAACTACAAAGAAACTCAGATCAGAAGGATCTAAGTTCTTTCTTACATTTATTTTTAAAAGCACAATTACCAATAGTCTTGTAAGTCATTGCATTTTTAAACTTGACAAAATATGCATACACACACACACACACACACACACACATATATATATATATATATATACACACACACACAATATGCTATTTACATTGGAGTATATATATAGTATAGGAGATTACTTATATTAAAAATAAGACAGGAACAGGATAAACTTTCATTCTAATATAGGTGAGAGTGACTATCATTTGATTATATTTAATAAAAAGATATATGAGTAGGCCTAAAATACAGTTGTGACATAAATGTATCTAAGTACTCTATACATTGCTGACAAGCAACCTGACAGAAGTCTGAATCTGAGATAAGTAGTAAATCCTGAGATCCTCTCAGCTTGGTGCTTAGGAAGGGACAAGCTGTGGCACCTGAAAGGACAGGAAGAAGCCAGACAGCAGGCAGGGTTCTCCATTTAAATGGAAAGCAGAAAAGACAGCAGAACAATAAGAAATACCAAAAGCCAAGGAATAACATGAAATGAATAAAAGAAATTTTAAGTCCCCTGGAAGTGTGCAGATTCTGAATCAGCATGTGATGTGAGGATAAGAAGATGGTAGCAGAATTATTCTCTTGAGGCTGGGATAATCCGAAGAGAAACAAAAACAGTCTAATGATTTCCTGGATCCTAGACAGTCACTGCATTCACTTCTCAGTGTGCCTTAAATCATCTTCACCGTAAGAAAAGAGCTGCATGGTCAAGTTATTTTTGAACAAGGATAAACCATTGTTTCTGTACTGCAATGAGAGCAGGTAATAAATGTCACCTTAAAAATCCAAACCCTTGCCAGTGAAATGGTCAGACCTCAGCCCCTGTTAGGTCACACTCCAGATACAATGCCAGGGGCCTCTCTGGTAGGTGTCCTACATGCACCCAGGGAAGAAAATCACAATGCTAATTCTACTTGGCTCTGGCCTGGTGCTGAGGCTGCTACATTGTGACTGCCATTAACCTCCAAGTATAAAATAAAACTAAAGAAAATTTGGGATAATATTGACTGATGTGCTTGCGAATTTTCATGTTCCAGAGTTGGTTACTTGGGTTAATAAATAGGATGAAAGACAAAAAAAAAAAAAAAAAAAAAAAAAAAACTCCAAGTAACTGCTGGTTGCTCTGCCAGAAATGCCGCCTGACACTGCTGCTCATTACTGATTTCTCTCTGCTGCACATTCCACCACAAAGGAGCTTGAAACCTGCTCCAGAATGTGCTCTCTGCTTCTAGCCATCGCTCAGCCCTTCCTTCAGTGTGCTTACAATGCCATGTGCCATCACAATGTTTTTTCTCTCTGCTCTGATGTCACTCATCCAATCCTCTAAATTCAACTGTCTTAGAGAACATCTTTGGGACATGAGGTGCACAAAAGGCTAATTCTTCCAATAATATACAAGCAATCATTTCTCTTATATACATAAAAGTCAGGGTTTGCAATGGTGGGAAAAATTTGATATCAGTTTTAGACAGGTTCTGAAGCACTACTCCATCTGACATAGTTATTAAATCCAACTTCATAATGATCATACCATTAAAATTATATATATTTAATTTATTTATGATTGATATTCTATATCCTGATAATTTCCTTTTCACTACCAGTCTAGAAAGTTTGGGTGGATATACTAGCATTATTTAAACTTCAACTTTGGAAATACTTGTTTCCCTAAATACTTTTCTGACCATGCCACAGAGTTACTGGGTACAAAGATATAGATGTATGAGCAGTATATTAGTTCCTATTGTTATGTTAAAACCTATTAAAAAGTTAATGGCTTAAAATAACAAAAGAAAATTCATCACATACTAACTGGAAGGTAGAAATCCAGGAATGACATCATTATTTTCTCTCCTCAGGGTTTTAGATGTTTGAAATCAAGGTGTTGGTTGGGTTATGTTGTCATTCACAGCTTGGTGTCTTCCAAGCTCATTCAGGGTTTTGGCAGAATTTAACTCCTCATGGTAGGCTCCCCACTATAAAAGGCTCCCTTCTGTTCTCTGCCATGTGGTCATCTCTACAGCATGGAAGTTGGCCTCTTTAAGGTCATCTTGGGAATAGCATCTGCTCCTGTTGTCTTTTCTAAAGGCTTACAAAACTATGTCTGGATAAATCTCCAAAGTCAACTGATTGTAGCACATATTATATCTGCAAAATTGCCTTTGCCATAAAATATAAGACAGTCAGGGAATTGATAACCTATCTTATTCATGAGTCCAGCTTACACTCAAATGGAGAGGATTATACAATTAGTGTGCAATAAAGGGTGAGGAATTTTAGGGACCATCCTGAAATTCTTCCTATCACTGGTAGATAGGTTATCTAACTACTCTTAGTAATCATACATGCAACTTTCCAGCACAAATTCTTACCTGGTCACATTTATTTTCTTGCTGAAAATAAGATTCTTTCTGCCTTTGCAGTTAATTTGTGAATTATATCACTCCACATCACTCCTCAACTATACTAGTCATAAACCATTGACTTTAAATCTAAGTATAACCTTGACTCAGCTCAAGATTCACTCTATACCTATGTGGGTGGACCCTGCCTTTTAAGTTCTGAATATAGGAAATTGCCTATCTCAATCCTATTTTTGAGACCCTGTTGCTATTCTGGCATCAAGATCATGTTATTTTAAACATCTGGGGATTTTAAACTTGACAGCAAAGAGGAGGCAGAGGACATTTCATTACCTTACTCAGGTTATCAGATCTGTATGAATGACATTCGGTAACTAAAAGCCAATTGGCATAAGGTTAGTAGTTAGCAAAATGTGTACCAAGCTTGAAGAAACATGTCTTTGGATCTCAAATACTGCTTTTGTTTCACAAAGTCTGTCATAGCTATTTTGTATGATAGTCTTAATTGAACCATTATATAATACAAACAATTGTATATACAACTGGATCTAATTTCAAGATTTTCACATAACTGGAGTCATTATCAGTGCCCCTGCTAAAAAGTAATGACTGCCTTCACCAATTTGCTAAGTCATTGGTAAAGTAAAAATATTTTGAAATGTCATTGTCTTTCTAGTTAAAAGACAACTTGTAATAAGTCCAT
Organism: Urocitellus parryii; assembly: GCF_045843805.1. Lineage (NCBI taxonomy): Eukaryota > Metazoa > Chordata > Mammalia > Rodentia > Sciuridae > Urocitellus > Urocitellus parryii. Next base: position 64,225,744 of record NC_135533.1, read on the forward strand.
GATAAAAGTGGGAGTCACTTAAAACTAAATAATAACTCAGTGTTGAAGACAATTAAATCCAAGTTTACTTATATTTCCTTCATTTTCTTTCATGATATTTCCAAGTTGAATTTTAATAATACCTATATATAATCATTAAATAAAAGCAAAAAAAATAGCTTTGTCAATCCTTAATAGAGGACTCTCTTATGCCATTCACCAACAGCAAATGCTCACTGAGTGATTCCTATGTGTCAGGCAAACATCAGATTTAATACTACCCTATCTCAGCATCAGCTATCATAAATTGAACTCCTGCTTCTATCTCAACCAGTGCAATTAATATGTTTTCTGTTGTTCAAGCTCAAAACTCTCTTTTCTTGACATCTTGGATTAACTCCTTTCATGATAATGAACCTGATAGACATTTCTGCTTCAATGTCACCTGTCCAAACACACAGAATGAACTGAGAGACAAAAGGTAGATAGCAAGGGTTTTAATGGACAGTCTTACAAGACTACTGGGTGTCTGGGAGAGCAGGCATACTCAAAACAGTTACAATCTGCATTTTAATCCCTAGTGATCAAGGTCCCTCCCCCAGTTCCTCAGTGGCTGAGTACTATGGGGTGTAAGATCTTCCCAAATGTTACCTAGTTTGGATTGTCTCCTATTGGGTTATTTAAAGAAACATACCTTTAGTTGTCCCCACTTCCCTTTGTTCCCTTGTGGTGGGAAGTCTTTCTTGGGGCAAGGGCACTTTGGCAGGGATGTATTTTATCTTTGTTAGTTAGTTCCCCCTTCCCCCTCATCTCCTGTTTATCAAGGGGCTGTGAATTTGTCACACTATGATGCTAACTACTTGTAACTTTCCACTCCTGCTGTCTTTCTTACATTCCAATTTTACACTTAAGGCTAAATACTGTATTCTGAAAATGGGCCACCAGGCTTTCTATTTTTCACATGTCCACAATACATTTCTTTCATTTTCATTCTCCTGCCACTCTTTTTAAGAACCCAGTATCACAAACCTTTATGGTTTTATTGTACTAAACTCAAATTTCTGACAAAAATCACTATTTCTAAACTTTCATATACACAACTGTTGAATTAATATTCTAAAATTCCTGATAAAAGCTACTGCTTGGCTGTATATGACAGTTGCCAGATTCTAACTACTTTATATATATTTTGTATGTGAACTTGTAAAGACCTAGTTGAACTATTACTATTTCTGTTGTTCAGGACAAAACCGAATAAAATAAATTTCAAGAAATTTTCCTAATGTAGAGCTATCTAACTCAAAATCTGACTTTATTATCACCACTTTATTGTTTTCCTAATTAAATTTACAAGTAGAATAATGTTCATTAGGCAAAATTTAATCAGAATGCCTTAACTTAAACTCGAATCATTTTGCACTTATAAAATGTCCCTTTAAACTATGGTCATTTGGCCACTTGATTACACTGTGTAATTTGGACCTTATTTGAAAGAACATAAATTATTTAAGGACAAAGACTTTGCCTTGTATTTTCTTGTGTCCTTCAAGCACATGCGATTTTGCCTTAATTTATTAGTATATGGCTTCAACTAATGCCTTCCTTAATTAGTAAAGTACTTTGCAGATAGTGAGATTTAATTCAATGCAACTCAGTAAATACCTCTATGGACAAACTCTTGCAACTTAAAAACCATATCATGAGAGAAATAATAAATAAATAAAGTGAATTCTCTATATAGAAATAAATAAACATTACTCCTAAAAGAATTCCCTTGCTGTGAAAAAAAAAAAAAAAACTTCCAGTCAAATTGTGGGATAAAGGTTGAATAATCACATCAAAAGAGATACTTTCACTATAATTGAAACTAACATTTGGTTTAGCAAACTAATAGTATTTGGGAGTATAATCCATGATGCTAAGGAAACAAAAACCAAAAATTTGAGTAGGAAAGAATAGATTTTATTCTTCAAGAAGAGTGCATAAACTAGTCTGGCAAAAATATAATATAGGAAATGAAAGAGTAAAATGGAAAAAAATATATGAAAAATGCAAGGAGCACCTAGCAAGGCACACTATGGATTTTCAATTCTCCTTGAGGATATTCAATGATTTTGAGTATCAGCTCATAATGAACGCAGCATCTCAACACAGTGTTGCTGTTATGATGGAAGAAAACTGTTTGTAAAACACCTAGCATGGTGCCTAGAAAATAACAGATGTCCTAAATGATACTTTCTCATTGTTCACTGATCAAAATTCTACTTTATGTAGATAAAGCTGCCAATTTCACAGAATGGGGGAAATAAATGAGAAAATGGAGGTGGATTTCTAGTTACTGGGCCTCTGAAAGAATAGAGATATGCTCAAGGCATAGGAATTCAATAAATATCTGTGAGTGCAATAAGAACAGCATTTGTTCATCTGTCCTTCCTTGAATGCCATAGATATTCATGTACCCCCAGTGAGACAGGAGGAAAAAAAAACCAAAATCCTGTAATTTCTTAGTAGTCTCCCATTTGAACTCACTTTTTCCCCTAAAATGTACAGAAACTTTGTGAAGGTAGAAGGTGGAATTTGTTAGAAACAGAATACTACTGCCTTGCTTTTTCCAGCATCTCAGACATTTCATTCCTCCACTAGAATCATTGTGTGGAAATTATTTTTGGCTAATCATCTTTACATATGTTTGGGTTCCAAGAAAGACACTAGATGGAAATGAAACATTTTAAGATCTTTGATCTTTCCATTTCTCAAGGTAGATACTTCATCATGTGCTTGAAAATAGAACTAAAACTCTTAATTCCTAAGCTCCTTTGCTGTGAGGAGGTATGTTTTCATTTGGTTTGAAGAGTCTCAAGAGAACACTTTTCTGAAACACAGCTAAAAATGTGAAGGGAAAAAAACAAAAAAAACAAAAACAAAACAGCCACTATTTCCTAAGCTTGAAACTATACAGTGAAGATTCCAAAAAGAGAACAAAGCTTTTCTTCTGGACCATGAAAAATCATCTTCTCAATAAATTTTTAATTAAAGTAAAATAAATATTTAGATAAAGAGGAAGATACAATGAAGAAACAGATAAATTTAGCCAGAATTAAATAATTACAATTATTTCTACTCTACAACAGTAAAGAAAATAAACACAGGAAAGCTTTCATTTGTCTTTCCTGTGCCCTAGATAAGAGACCATGAAAATCAAAACATCAATAGTTACAATTGTGATGAAAAGGATAGGTCAATAGATACGATAAAAATCTGATCATCTTTGATAATAGTGAAAATATTAAATTGAAAATCTTCTTGGGCCTGTTTCCCCATCACATCTTTAGTAGACTGACAGAAGATTCTACTTCATTAAATGAATCCTACCTGCTGTGTTCAAATGTTTTTAGGACAGCAGTAGTCAAGAGAAAGTATTTTGGTACTTAATTTTCTTCTGAAGCTCCCTGGCTGGTTCATGAGTTTTAGTGCATGTGAATAAATATAAAGTTCTAGTTCCTATAGGTCCTCTTCTATAAACAGTTATTGCTAACCCCAAAAGTTCTACCTCTATAGACCAAAGAATTAATTGCTGAAATTTCTAAAAGCCTTTAAGAGTCACTAGAGTCAAACCTTATTAATATAGATCTCATATGTTACATTTATACTTATTTTCATATTTATTATATTGATAGTATTAAATTATAGCCCTCACACATTTTTTTTAATCTACTTTATCTCCCATGCCATTTCTCCATTTTTATAGTTACTTTTTTCAACTCTATAATGGAACTTTAAATACTTGCTCAGGAAGGAACCATTATATATGATACACATACAAATGTACATGTATGTAAAGACACATATAAATTGAAAAAAACTCTCAATTTCAAAGACAATAGGACTTTTAGGAGTTTGTTCATCTATATTTTTATATAACACTTAAATTCATTTATATTTGCCAGAAACTCAACTTAAGGATATTTTAATATATTTCTTTCTTAGTCTATCAACACCTGTATCTTTAAAAGTACACTGGGTTTCTAGTGGGTTTAGTAGATCAAAATATCTGTTGAACTTGAATTACTGCTGATAAAAACGAAATGGGCATTTTCCGTTGTACAGTGTATGTTCTATCAAGTTGTCTCACTATACTCAACTCAGAGAAATATCCAATGGGGCAGAGGTAAAGCAGAAGTAATCTAGGACTTAGATTTTAAAAAAATTGTCATATCACTTTTTTCACATATGAGATAAACGTGTTCTGTGCCTCCATTTACTAAAATGTAAAATAGTAATATTAATACTCCATTGAGTTACTATAAGGATTAATGAGATTACATGTGAAAAAGGCTAGTTTAGTGACTGGCTTTCCTATTCTAGGGGCTTCCTCCTCTTGGCTTCCTACTCTTATTTTTATTTAGATTCCAGAGATTTTCTCTCAAATATTTATCCATTTATATCAATTCACTTGGTTACTTGAGATACTTTACAAACTAACTTTCAAGGCATGGAATTTAAATAACTTTTTCCTTCTGAGCAAGAGATTTTTTTTAATTGGTTGTTCACAACATTACATAGCTCTTGACATATCATATTTCATACATTAGATTGAAGTGGGTTATGAACTCCAAATTTTTACCCCAAATGCAGATTGCAGAATCACATCGGTTACACATCCACATTTTTACATAATGCCCTATTAGTAACTGTTGTATTCTGCTACCTTTCCTATCCCCTACTATCCCCCCTCCCCTCCCCTCCCATCTCCTCTCTCTACCCCATCTACTGTAATTCATTTCTCTCCTTGTTTATTTTCCCATTCCCCTCACAACCTCTTATATGTAATTGTGTATAGCAATGAGGGTCTCCCTTCATTTCCATGCAATTTCCCTTTTCTCTCCCTTTACCTCCCATCTCATGTCTCTGTTTAAAGTTCATCTTTTTTTTTCCTGCTCTTCCTCCCTACTCTGTTCATAGTTGCTCTCATTATATCAAAGAAGACATTTGGTATTTGTTTTTTAGGGATTGGCTAGCTTCTCTAAGCATAATCTGCTCTAGTGCCATCCATTTCCCTGCAAATTCCATGATTTTGTCATTTTTTAGTGCTGCGTAATATTCCATGGTGTATAAATGCCACATTTTTTTTTTATCCATTCATCTATTGAAGGGCATCTGGGTTGGTTCCACAGTCTAGCTATTGTGAACTGTGCTGCTATGAACATCGATGTGGCAGTATCCCTGTAGCATGCTCTTTTAAGGTCTTCAGGGAATAGTCCAAGAAGGGCAATAGCAGGGTCAAATGGTGGTTCCATTCCCAGCTTTCCCAGGAATCTCCATACTGCTTTCCAAATTGGCCACACCAGCAATGTACAAGTGTACCCTTTTCTCCACATCCTCGCCAGCACTTGTTGTTGTTTGACTTCATAGTGGCTGCCAATCTTACTGGAGTGAGATGGTATCTTAGGGTGGTTTTGATTTGCATTTCTCTGACTGCTAGAGATGGTGAGCATTTTTTCATGTACTTGTTGATTGATTGTATGTCCTCCTCTGAGAAGTGTCTGTTCTGGTCCTTGGCCCATTTGTTGATTGGGTTATTTGTTATCTTATTGTCTAATTTTTTGAGTTCTTTGTATACTCTGGATATTAGGGCTCTATCTGAAGTGTGAGGAGTAAAAATTTGTTCCCAGGATGTAGGCTCCCTATTTACCTCTCTTATTGTTTCTCTTGAGCAAGAGATTTTTTGGTCTGTTTCTATAAGAGTCACTAGAGTCAAACTGTTGAACTAGTTATGGTAATAAAGAGAAAGAATAGAGAATCAAAAGTTCCATACATTGAGACCCCTGAAGCCAGCACACTACAGGGTCTCTCCATACTAGCTGAATGCCCAGTCATGTTGAGTGACCTGGCTCACAAAGTCCATCTTGGTTTTAGCCACCAACTTGCTTTGTGTTAGCTACAAAAGCTCTGTATCTTTCCTTATCTAATATGCTTTGTTATGTTTAATACTCAGAAGAATGCACCATGTTTTTGGAGACAGAGAATGGGAGAGCAGTGACTGAGAGTGGGTGTCTCTGATGACCTCATGGCTCTGGGCACCTGCTGCCTGGGAATGTTACTGTGCAAGGCACAGGATGCCTGGATGTATGGTAACACCCTACCAGAGGAGACTGTGTGAAAGAGTCTTATCAGCTTCAATCTTGATCTCAGGCACAATGCTCCCAGGGATAGAGGAATTCTCATGCTAGACAACCACAATGTTTCACCAGCTCTGCTACTCCTGAGCCTACCTACTTCATACTAATTTTAAACAATGGGCCTCCTTGAGCACTACACAAACCTCTTAACATGGAACATTGCAACTGTGGAAAAGCTGCATAGATGTTTCTAGTTCTATAACTTTCCTGAGTACAGAGAATAATGCTTCCATAAGTCTTTAACCAGATAATGAGACATATATAAGTAAAGATTGCTGGAATACTTCTTTAACTATTTCTTCTCCATCAGAGAGCAGCACTCTACCTAATCCCAGCTATTTTCTTCATATCTGTCTGTATGTATCTTTTTCTAATACCCCATCACCCCTACCTTGAGTTTGACCATGCTGATAGCAGCAATGTTTTTACCATTCCTTCTGCTCTGAGGCAATTCAATAGGAGGTTGGTATATCACACTTAAAGATTCTCACAACTAATTCCCCCTGCACAAAGAAAGGTCACAGAAGCCCATATGTAAAATTTATAAGGAACGCTTCTGGGGTAAACCTTACCTATGTACTTTGTGTGTCTATCTGAAACAAGGGGTATTTTCTTTCTGTGTTCATGAAATTACTTTATTTTTACCTTCTGGGTGGTTTCGGGATGTTTGTTTTAAACTGGTAATGAGAAGCATTATTTTTAGAAGGTAAATGTATATTAAAAACTACTTTTTTTCCAAAAGAATTCTCCTTTTAATAATGTTGGGTAATATTTGAGGCCAAAATTTTATATTAAAAGTGAAATTCAGCCAAGATTTCAGAAAATATACACACTTAACCAAAGTAAAAATTTCTTCCTACTGTCTTTTGCAAATAAAAAAAATAGTCTGATATGTAAAAATTCTAGAAGACAAAATAACTAGAATGTAAACATATTAAGGAGAATATGCAGAATATTAAAAAATTATATTTGGAAAATAAAGGGTGAATAAAGAAAAACACTAATTTTAATGAATTGTTTTCTGTAAGAATTGCATGTTTTTTTCAAGCCACATTTAATAATGGATTAATATCCAAAATATATAAGGAACTGCTTCTAAGCATTTTTTAGTTATAAAATTATGGAATATTTCACAATATCAAATTCTCATTTTTATCTCATTTCCCTCTTCCTCTTCCCCTCTCTTCAGTTAGACAGCTGTAAGAATAGTGCTTCCCAATTAGACAGTAATCAAGTGCTGTCAGTAATACTACATCAGAAGTATCTGAAATATTACTAATTAAAAGAAACTTTCCATCAATGAGGGTGGAGAAGAACAAAACATAATTTTTTCTCCTTTTAAAGTTAACTTCCAAGTAAATATATGACAGATAAAACGATCTTTATTTGCTTATGTGATTTAGAGGAAGAATTAGTAAAGAAAATATTGTATAAGAATAACCACAATAATTATTTACAACTGGTTTTAGACTGCTTTAGAATGCACTCTCCATAAGACCTATCTGGAAGGTAAGAAGACAACTATTAAATATTGAACATATTGAATATTTTCACATGGAAGATAATGAAATTCTCATTCAAACAAATCAGCTATTCAAGTTCTTCTTTAAGTTCAATTTTGTTGTTGTTGTTTTTGATTAAAGTACTAGCTTAATGGCAGCTGATGAAAATTTTTCTAAAACAATAATTTATCACAGATGCCTTGATTTTACAATAATTACATGATAAAGGTTTTCTTGCTGTGATTTTGTTGGTAGAGATTCTAGTAAAAGTGCTTGGCATTAAAAAAAAAACATGAAAAAGTTCATAACTAATGAGAGAGTTTCAATTATGGAAAGCATTTAAATACTTTATGAGGAACACATTTCACAATACAAGCTTGACTACTTAAAAGATAACATTTAATACAACTGCCAGAGCTTAAACAAAATATTAGAATGAAAATGTCCCTTCTTTCCTGATTGTTAAAATAATATTATCTAGGGCTGGGGTTGTGGGTCAATGGTAGAGCACTTGCCTGGCATGTGTGGGGCACTGGGTTGAATTTTTTGCACCACATATGAATAAAATAAATGAATAAAATAATAATGTTCTTTTTTATCCCTTTGCATCTAAAATAGATGCATTAGCCATCTGGCCTCTTCTTTTACTGTACTCTTCATGAAAATATATACATACATATATACATACACACACACACACACGTATGTCTCTACATACACACCCCTATATCTTCAACTAAGTATAAGAAATTTGGACAAAATGAATTGAGAAAAGAAATGAAAATTCTAATCTTCACTTTGGAAAAGTGAAAATTCTAATCTTTAACATCTCAGGTATCTTGGCCATGTTACTTCATTTTCCTGGAATCATTTTAAATTAAGCATTATACTGCTTTATTCAGCTATAACCTTTATGTCTCAAATATGATATCCAGATTCCTGTCTCTGAATTATAAACATTGAAGTATTTTACTCTGTCTATACATTTCTCTACTTGCTGTTTCCTCTAAGTCAAATTTATTTAAAATAATTGTTCTGTTCTCCCTCTTATTCACTCTCTGCTTTCCCTGATCAGGGTCTTATAATTCTCCATTATCTCAATTTGAAAGTCATGAAATCTTTATGCCTTTCCCTTCCCCTTCAAAATCAAATCAGTAGCAAAATTCATTTTAGTTTTTCTTTGGTCTCTTTAGTCTTTTACCTTCCATTTTTACTTGTTACAGACTTTTTCTGGTCTTTTTTTGCTGCTGACTAGGAAAACTGCTAAGCTTCCAATTTACTGATACTGCCTAAAGTCTCCCCCTAATCCAGCGATAGGATGGGAAGCAGGGACAATACCATTTTCCCCTCTAAGTCCCACAGTATACTGGAAAATATTTCTGAATTGAAGATGACATAAAACTCTTGAATATCTCATAAATTGGATAAAATTACATTCATTTTGAAATTACAAACTATCATCATAAAATAATACAGAGTAAATATTTTGTTACATTCTGAATTGTGGATCACTCCTGTAAGAATTTATTGAACATATTATATGTGCCAGAGGAGACAGAAATATAAGCAAATATAAATCACAATAAAAACAGAAAAATGTCTTGTATTGGGAGAGAAAAAGACCTTATGCTTTGCATTTATCTCATCTTCACTAAGTGCCAAGGAAGACATTCTTAATGCAAAAATAAATAAATAAAAATAAAAAAGTAAATCACACAAATGCTTCCTTATATTTATCTTATTAATTTATTGTAAAAATTTAGTGGAAGACATTAATTCTAAAATGCCCAAGAATTACATAACAATACTGGGATGAAACTCCACATGCTATATTATAATCCTGAAGTTCAAATTGAATTTAAGATAATTTTTCTTAATATTTTTAGTTGCAGATGGACACAATACCTTTGTTTTATTTATTTATTTTTATGTAGTGCTGAGGATCAAACCTAGTACCTCACATGTGCTAGGCAAGTGCTCAATCACTGAGCCACAACCCCAGTCCTTAAGATAAATTTTATTCTTTAAAATATTTAATTTCCATAGTAAAATTATTTGTTGAAATAATTATTATGGAATCTAACTATATTTGGAAAGAACAGACAAAAATAACTTTATGAGTAATTAAAGCAAGCCTCATACCTAAATCTCAATTTAATTTTTGTGCTATTAAATATAAAAAAAATTCAAATTAAACACATTATAATTCTGGATAAATGTCCTGTTTCTGAGATATATCTAGGTCTTCATTTTACATTTAAAAAAATTAATAAGGAATTTTAAGGCAATGCATTACCATGCAATACATACAATGATTCTTTACTTTTTATAACAAAGGCAATTTAGGTCAGAGAGTTAGAGACTGATAAAACAGAATAAGGTAGAACTGATATCTAGAATCTAAATTTGTTTCATAAAAGCTGATCCTCTTAGCCCATCCTAGTATATGCATGAAGGAATTTTGTTAAACTAGGAGTGATTCTACATCTATCTTACAAAAAGCCTACTAAACATTTATGGTATGAAGTTATGTTTGATACATAAGGGCCCAAATATGCACAACTATGTTCAGATAAAATGTTCAGATAAACTTGATATATGTTCTAAGGTCTAAAATAAATATCAAAGAATATACTCTGTACCACACTAGCAATTAAAGTCTTCTACAGGAACATTTTACATAGGGAAACTTATTGGAGCAGTGATTTATCAAATTACTTTTGATTTATGTACTTAGTAATTTGAGGCCATGTGAGGACATTAGATGAATTGTCACCAGATATTTGAAAATTATAAAATGATTAACAAAAGGTAATGCTTTAAAAACAAAAATATTTGGGAAAAAGAATGTTATGATCCAAAAATTGTATAAAACACATTCTCTCAAAATTTGTGTATTCAAATTGAAAGAGGAAGTACACCACTAATGAAGAAATAATTCTCTGCTGTTTTATAGCCTTAACTATAACTGAATATCTTCTGGGTTACTTTAATAATGTAATGTCACCAAAAGAAAACATAGACAAAATACTAAATGTTCCTTCATGGAAAGACAACATCAATCCCTTAAACTGTTAAATAAAGTGCATCTGAAACTGCTCATTAATCATGTCACCAAGTTAGTATTTTGCACATGCTAGAGACTATTACAAAATTCATAATACATTTAACAAAATATGCTCACTTAGAAGAGAGATTGCTTTTAAAAATTAATATGCCATTTATCTGATCCCATTAAAACTAAAAAAAAAAATACAACAATTAAGATATATCACCAAGTATAAATGCTAAATAGTATCAAGACCTTTTTTACAGTAAAAGCCAGATCTTTAAAGGGCTGAATTTCTTATATGATGGCCCTTAAATGGCTGCATTTCTTCCACCACAGCCCTTAATTTATATATTTGAATCAGAAGCCAATCAGGCTATAAGTTGTTCCATGTCTAAAGGCCTCAATGACACTAGGTCATGCCTCAATTCTAAAATGCCCCATGGAGGTAGATTGTTCTTTTGTTTTACTTTCATCCCCAAAGAAGCATACTTCAAATCTGTGTTCTGCATGTTTTTAAGACACAAAATAAGTATAGAAAAGACAGTAATCAGAAAAAAATCCATAAGTTATAGAACTGCTATTTCTATTCAATATAAATTGATGCTGAGGATTGATAGCATTTAAATAGAATATTACTTTGAAGTAATCCTTAGCTTTTCAATGCATTTTTATCAATATAATAATTCACAGTGGTATTATCTATGCAATGTCAAGTTAAAATTTTGGGAAATTTTTCATATGTATGTACATATGATTGCAATATAATTAGTAATTTTTAAATAATTACAAGTAACATATACATACAAAAAAAAAAAAAAAAGAAAAAAGTCTAGCTAAGCTTGTAGTAATCCCAGCAAATTGGGAGGCTGAGGCAGGTGGATCACAAGTTCCCGATCAGCCTCAGCAGCTTTAAGAGGCCCTTGCAATTTACTGAAGCCCTGTCTCTAAAAATAAAAAGGGCTGGGGATGTGACTCAATGATAAAGTATCACTGGGTTCAATCCACTGAATGTCCCCACCCCCCAAAAAAGAAAGCCTAGTTAACTTATGTCCACTAAATAATATGTTCAAGAAATTTCTTTCACATATCTTTTATATTTTACCAGGAAATTTAGAGGTAGAAATGAAAGACTACATATTTAAAGAGTTTTAAGTGGAAAACATTTTTCATTTTGTCACTCTCAGATCATTCATATATATCAAAACCATGATTTTTTTAAACTGAGTTAAATATTGATATCAAGTACTGCTTGGTCTTTAATGATTCCCTAAGACTGATTCCCTCTTCAAACCATTCCTAAACAGTAATTTCTCAGACTTTCTAAAAAATGTATAGCTTTCATAAATCTATACCAGTTCATAATGAAATATCTATATATATTTATATTCTCATAATTCACTCCTGCTAGGTAATTGATACCATCAAAGAATCCTTTCAAAGGTAAATGGTTGATAAAGTTTCTTCTTAAAGCTTTCATGTAAAATATTTACTTTCTGCCAATATCATTTCCTGTTAGCCAAGAAAAAAGCATATAAAAATCCAACAAAACCTTCTAATCTTTCTAATCCTTTGTTCAGCTATGAATGATAATTGGGGAACACATGACCAGCTTATGGTTAAGGAGCTATCCAATAATCAGCTCTCAAATCTGTCTACTCTAAATATAGTAAATGTTATGGTTTGGATAAAAGGTGGCCCCCAAAAGCTCTGGTGTTAATGCATGAATATTCAGAGATAAAATGATTACAGGAGCTGTAACCTATCAGTCCACCCTAGTTTAAATGGACTAGTTAGTCTGTGTGCATCCAAACTAGGATGATAACTGAAGGCAGGTAGGGCATGGCTGTGAGTATTTCCTGGAAGGGTACATTTCCCCTCTGGCTCTTTCCCCTCTTGCTCTATGCTTTCAAGCTACCATGAAGTGAGTTGCTCTCTTTCACCACTGCCCTTCCACTATGGTGTTCTACTTCACATTGTTTCCCAGAATTATGGAGTAAGCTGACCATGGACTAAACCTCTAAAAGTATAAGTCCAAAATAAACTTTTCCTCCTCTAAGTTGGGTGTGTCAGGTATTTTGTCACAGCAATGTAAAGCTATCTAACATAGAAACTGGTACCTGCAATGGAGTTGTGGCTATGACTAACTTGACCATGTTAGATGCTTTTGGAACTGGTTTGCAGGAGGAGTTTGGAAAAATCTGGAGATGCAGGCTACCTATGACTTAGAATTTAGTAAGCAGAGTTTTATGGGCAATTCTGGTGGGAGCTCAGAAGTTCTGAATGCCAACAGGAATGCAGACATCACAGACTGTGTTTTAATGAAGTTTCAAAGGAGAACAGGGATCTATTGGAATTGGATTAGAGGTCATTCATGTTATATTTTGGCCAAGAAGTTACTTTCATTTTACCCAAGTCCTGAGACTGTCAATAAAAGTAAAATTAATGATGATGGACTAATGAACCTGGTGAAGGAAATTTTAAGGCAGCCCAGCATTCAGGCAGTGGCATGGATATTGTTGGCAGCATTTAGCCAGGTTTACTATGAGAATTGGGAAGAGAAAGCAGAGAAGGGGGATTTTTTTTTTCAAAAACTGCTGTTTAGCCAAAAAAGGTGTGGTTGTTGAAGAGATTACAGCCCCAAAAGGATTGTTAAATACTTACTTAGGGACAATAGGAAAATGACTTAAGGGCATCCCAGGAATAGGAAAGAACACACCCATTTTAGACTCACAGGTATGAGTGAAAGTTCATTTAAAGGACCTTACTGGTGCCCTGCTCACACAGGGGTGCCCCAAAGTTTTATTTCCCCAGGATTCAGCACTCAGCATCCACCATGGTGGTGGTCCCAGGAGAACTGAATATAGCTCAAGCTGGTGGAAGGTCTTGGCAACATCTATGTGATTCTGGTTCTGTAGACATGCAGGATGTTGTATTTAGATAGTCAGTCATGAGGCTTCCAATGAAATTTCAAAGGAAGGCCAAGGTCAGTCAAAGTATGGCAGGGTTGAAAATCCTGCAGGTGGACCCTGAGAGGACAATGCATGAAGCTATGAAGAGGAAGCCAATGCTTTAGTGGAAACCCCAGGGTTAATAGATGCCAGTAACACAGATTGTCTGCTCAAGAAACCAACTGGCTTTTGAGAGAAGTCAAGAGGGAGGCTGTGTGAACTGCAACTGGCAAGGCCAGAGGAGTGCTACTGTCCAAGTTGTTTAGAGAGAATATTAAACCACCATGTATCCCAGATGTCAGAGGTGAATCAACAAACTATGTTCTCCTGGCTGATTTTAGGTTGTTTTTTGATCCCATCCCTTTCTATGAACCTATACCTCCTTTTTTAGAATGAGAACGTTTACTCTGTGCCATTATGTATTAGATGTATGCATCTTGCTTTTGACTTTGAAAGTGGCTCAGAGGCAAGAGTTTGCCTTGAGTTTTAGAGCAGATTCTGTACACAGACTTATGGTAATGCTAGGAAATGTTATGGTTCTGGGGATTCTTGGAGATGGACTAAATGCTTTTTGCATTGTGAGATGGACATGAACTTTTAAAGGCCAGGGGTAGAATGTTATAGTTTGGATATGAGGTATCCTCCACAAGCACCTGTGTTAATGCAGGCAATATTCAGAGGTAAGTGATTAGATTATGAGAGCTGGAACCTAATCAGTCCATTCTACTTTGAATGAACTCTTTGGTTGATAACTGTAGGCAGTGGGGAATGGTTAGAGAGGATGGGTTATGTGGGTATGCCATGAAGAGGTTCATCTTCCCTGTGGCCCCTTTCCATCTTGCTTTCTGCTTCCCAGGCACCTTGGGTTGTTTTCCTCCACTACTTCCTTTCCACCATCATGTTCTGCTTTACCTCAAGCTCAAAGTGATAGGAGTTAGCTGACCACAGACTAAGCCTCTGAAACTGTGAGCCCCAAATAAACGTTTCCTCTTCTAAGTTGGGTTTTTCAGGTATTTTGGTAACATCAAAGTAAAGCTGACTTACATAGTAAACTATATTGTAGAACAGTGTAACTCTAACATGGCTACTTTCAAGATTTTCTTGAGTACTGCTCCTTTATTTAAATGTAACATTCTGTTGGATACAATTTAAAATGTGATGATTTTAAAATGAAAAGTACATTGACATATATATTTGTATAAGAATATTCTAGAAGAGTTTTCATGATTCTTAATAATCTTCCTTTAGATTAAAATATGATTACATTCTGCAGATAAGAAGCTATTTTACAAAAGCTGGTACATAAAGTATAACAAAAAAAATGGCCCTGGCTATTACATTATTACATTAAGAGACCTATTACCTTTTAATAATTGTTGCCATTATCTCCTGGCCCATAATGCTCTATTGATATCACTTCTTTTTTCCAGAATGTGTGAAACACGTTAAGGAAATAATGGGGAAAAGTTGATTCTCAGTCATTAATGATAAGATTCAATTCCAAGAAGGAGGTCACTATAAATGTGCAAATGCTGCCTAACCTTCCTTTTTTAAACATTTATTTTACTTATTTATTTATATGTGGTGTTGAGGATCAAACCCAGGGCCTCACACATGCTAGGTGAGTGCTCTACTGCTGAGCCACAACCCCAGTCCCTAACCTTCCTTTTCTAGTCTCCTACCTCCTTAACTGGTCTCCTCCCCAGTGGCTTGTTGTTGTTGTTCTTGTTAGGCTTTTAAAGTAGTTTTACCATCAAAACTGATTTCTGCCAGATATGAAAAGTATGAAAATGAAAACAATTAAGAACTGCAAATAAAAGTGCTTAAGGAATAGATACATTCTTTTAATAATAAAGACAATCAAATCTAAATAAAGTTTCGATTAAATGAATAGCAGTTAACTTGTTAGTGCTTGAGAAGCTCTTACTGTTGTGTTCTGATGTGAGTAGACTCCTGTTGTGCAATCTAATCACATCTAAATCATTCTGTCCCACAAATGTATTATTGTTTTATGCAGAAAGTTAAATAAGTAAACATCTGAAAAGATTTATCTGAAGGATATAAAATGAAAGTAGTGAGATCCAACAAGGAGAAACACTCAGGTTAGAAAAGGTAAATCTAGAAATCCAGATCCTTAGAAGACTTAATGGGAAAGATACAAATTATCTCAGCAACTGATAGAAGAAGACAGGAGAGAAAAGGCAGTCAGGGCAATTCAAGGTTGGGGACTGCATTTGAAAGCAGTACATGCAGAGCCATTTCCAGTACTCAGAGTATAGAAAAAAAGCTCTGCCCTGCCCTTGAAGCTCTTGAGTCTCTCAGATGCCTCTTAATAATGGCTACAAAGAGAAATAAATCATTAATTTCTCAAATATAACCAGATAAATGGAAACTGAACCTATTATCCTCATCCTATAATCTGTAAACATACATTATTAAAACATCAAGATGATGACATTTAGCTGAGGGATTTGCTAGATACCAAAAGCACTCAAGCATTACTTTCAAGGAGTCATTTTCAAATAGAATTTTAGCCTGGTAGCAGTGAGCCAACTCTTATTTATTCCCAAAATAGCCTATGTCAACCTTAGCTGCCCTATTTTTTGAACATAAATTGTGATGATGTGCACAAAAAGAAAAAAAAAACATTTTATGACACACGAAAATATTTTTTTTTCTTGAAGTTTATATAATATGACCCTATCTGGCCAAATAGTTATGATTCAAATATACCCCATATGTTGCTAGCATTAAATACTAAGACAGACCTATTTTGTAGAACGTAACATTTATAAATTAGTACTGGCAAAGACATAAGTTTATGAATGCAGCCAACTTAAAACAAATGAATATTATAAAATCATACATTGGTGATGCTTAGATAGAGCAAGTTTCTCATCAGTATTAACTAAATCCAAGCTAAATAATAAAGGCAAGGTTAAAATACTAACAAAGTTAATTATATATAACATAATTATTTTGCAATAATATTTGATGTAATATTGCTAATGAAGTAATGTATTTTGGGGGATGGCATTAAAACTAAGAGGATACTTTAAAATTTGATTTTTATAGCTCAGTGTAGTAGCATCCTAAGAATATCAACAAAGCTACAACAATATGTTCAATAAAATTGTTAATCACTCAACCAGAGTTAACTTGAAACTAATATGAAAACTGCACTATGGCCTATAAAAATAAGACAAATTATTTTATTCTTATTTCTAAACCGGGTCAACTGAAATAAAAATAGGAGTGGTGACGAATAATCAGCTCTGATTTTGCCTTCCTGCTATTCAAGGGGCAGAAATAACTCTGATAGAACCACTGAAGAAGAAGTAGTTTTTAAAAATCCTCTTTCAGCACTTCCTCCTGATATCCATTTTTCAACTTATTCTAAATGTGGGTTTGTCTGAGTATAAAATAACTAACTGGTCTCTGGAGACCTTATGCTTAGAAATTAACTCTACATTCATGTTTATATGCACTTTTTGTTGGTGGCTTTGACTGCTTCTCAGCAGGCTATAACATCCTACTTAGAATACAGTCTAAAGAAAATTATGATTGAGAGGACTTTTTTCATAATGAATAAAGCAAGGCTTATTTTCTTTAATACACATTAGTAGAAAGATGACTCAAAGCTGTCAATGATAAAGACTAATTTAAAAGTCTATTTTCCTGTCAATTGAATGCTTAAATATCCTGAGCTCCTGTCTCTTACTAAATTTTTAATTCATTTTATATTTATACCAGTTATATACTTTTTAAAAATTTTTTGTTAATTAGTTATATATGAAAGTAGAATGGATTTATGCACTTTGATATACATAGATGGGATATAATTTCTCATTTTTCTGAGTGTACCGATTGTAGAATCATATTAGTAATGTAGTCATATGTACACACAGTAATAATGTCTGATTCTACTCTTTCCTATCCCCCATCCCCTCCCCCGCTCCCATCACTTCCCTCTACATAATCTAAAGTAACACTATTCTTCCCTAGTGCCCCCTCAACCTTATTGTGAATTAGCATCCACATATTAGAGAAAACATTCGACCTTTGGTTTTGTTGGACTGGCTTATTTCACTTAGCATGATATTCTCTAACTCAATGGAATATTTCTTAGTTATATTCTTAATAAAGATAGAATATTAGTCAATATATTTAATATATTTTCAAATGTTTTTCTGTATATCATAGGAAGTATATTATAATTTGAAATATTGGATTATTTTCATTATATTGATTTCTACTTTCTGGATTTAAAAGGATAACTTAAAACAAGAGGAAAAAATGGATGAACTTTAACATTTTACAATCTTGTATTCTTTATTTGAACCAAAACCATTCACACACATACACACATACAAATAAACTTTGGACTACTTTTTCAGAACCCACAAGAAATAAATATTTTCAAATTATCCAATTGGAAAAATACAGATTTTATAATTTGTGGGGAAAAATTAATGTACATGTATTCTGATTAGGAATTTAGCAATGTATATGCCAATTAAAAGATGAACTTAATGATGAGATTGAGCTTGGATAGTAAGTATGGTCGACTTCAAAGAGCCAAGTATCATTTCATCATGGTTCTATATCATGTGAATGAGAAGGGAAAATTTCCAGACTATGCTCACATATTAAAAATGAGAAAAATTTAAACCTGATATGTTTAATCTCATATATTATGCAAAATATTTCTTAAATAAGTTCAGCTGTATGATTCTTAAATAAATCCAACTGTATATATTTATAAAAATACTTAGTTTACCTGAAATTACTTTTTTCCTTTGGTCTCATATATGTCATATTTCACAGGAAGTTCAGTACTAAATTAAACTGAGTATATAGATATTAGAACTAGCAATAGTTTGGTAAATATTAATTCTCTACTTATTATTTCCTAAAACCTATTTTAGATATCTTTAATATATTTGTATTGAACATTTTCTTCTATGAATAATATTTAAGCTCATAAAATAAAAGGATTAGATAAAAGTGATACTACTTATTTTAGCAGAGGAATTTATAAGAAATTTTCTCCCATTATCAAATATATTTTTATACAAATTTAAAATGTGTTATCAACAATGAAAGAATTTTTATGAGGGCAATGACCAATTAAAATATGCAATAGAAAACACCATCACTCTCAGTAACAATAAATAAAATATATGAATATTACAAATTAAAAATAAATTATGTTTCATATGTAGAACATCAATGAACATTTTGTTTTTGCTTTATAGTAATGGAAATCTAAATTAATAGCCCCAGATTAAAATCAGAGTAATATAAAGAATTTAATTTGCCACAATTAAATTACAGATTAAAGGCAACAATAATAAGATCTTGTGTATATGTAATTTGAGGGGAAAAGTACGTCTAGGACAATATACAGGCAAAATGGTTATGAAAATTTGAAAAACAAAAAGAATTATGCAGAGAATATGTTTACTGGAACTATGGAACATAAAAAATTATACTATTTAAAGACTGTTATGAAGAAAAATCAAAGTCATCAAAAGGTCAGAGTATCTAAAAACATTGTCAGAAAGATTGATGCATTTTACATTTAATAAAGAATTCTCATAAATCAGTGGGGAAAAATTTTATTTAGTAATGTATGCTGATAGAATCAACTATTTCCCCCAAATCACTTCAGAACTTTAACGTTCATTCTATACACAAAATAAATATCACACAATTAACATGGTCAATGTCAAAAATGCTAAAAGCAAAAGATATCTGAGAAGATATTAATCTTATTAGATTAGAAGAAATTTAAATAGATAATACTGCAATGTATACATGAAAATAAGATATTACATGAATCCTATAATGATTAAGCATTTTGTTAATATGGAAAATAACTATGTTTTAAAAGCAACATACAAAGTCAAATATAATCTCAACCTTATTAAACATTATGTAGCAAAAGTGTGCAATGCAGCAAAAATATTAATATGGATGGAAATGTTAGCCTTTTGTGTATTCAAAGGTTTCTTTTTACATTGTGAAAAACGTAGGTATAAATTATAAGTTAAAGTCTTCTATATTGCATAGCATAACTAAAATTAATAAAGACAATCTGTTTCCCCTAACCTTTGTCAAACTCTACTCCTATGTATTCATTTATTACTCCCAAGCTGATAAGAAAACACTCCATATATTTCTGGATAAATTATAATCACCTTTGTAACAGCTGGATCCTACAATTTTAAGCAGATGGAAAATTAGCCATCTGTTTCCCATTAGTAACTTAAAAAAAAATGAAAACAAGTATGTGCCCTATATCTTCATGAAAAGTAAAAACTCAGTTCTCTGTCAGTATTTCAATTCATAGTAATGATGACCCTACCTCTCAAAAACACTTCCAGTTATTAAAACAGATTCTTGAAATTTTGCCATTAATAATGTATTTCTTTTATATAAATCTCTTCTTTAAACAATGAAAACCTTTAGAAGAAACCAATACATTTACATCCCATCTGTCATTAGTAAGAATAGGACGAATATAGCTCTCCAAACACCTCATCAGAACAAGCAGTGAAGAAAAATGGAGCAGGTAAACAAGATGTGGGAAATAAGTCAGAGCGGTTCTGTTGGCTCTGTTGAGAAGGATTAAGGCTGAAAGAGGAGGTGAGAATAAGGAAGAGGCTCTCTTTTCAATGCTTATCTGTGTGAACTAGAGATCCAGAGAAGACACTGCACTGAACTGTTTGTCAGTTACAGGAATTCATACTTTAAGATGTTCTTAATTCTGTAACTTGATATTAGGATGAATTTTCTAACTTTTTCTTGATAAATACTGATAAATTTAGCAATGTGGTAGAGGTCTTTTGTTTTGATAGGTAAACAGGCAAAGGTCTGTGCATTTTCAGTCCAAGTCAAATTATAGTTGAAGGTGAAAAATTGATCAGGAATCTCTTAGAATTTTCTTCAATGTTTTTTAAAAGTGTGTGTGTGTGTGTGTGTGTGTGTATGTGTGTGTGTGTGTGTGTGTGTGTGTGTGTGTGAGAGAGAGAGAGAGAGAGAGAATATGAATATGAATATATATGTTCTAGAAAACAAGAATGGAAACATTTCCAACTGTAACTTTTACACATGAGAGAATAAAAGCACATGGAGCATGGTGGTGAAGTATCTGGCCCAATGTCAGCCAACTTATGAAAACTTGACATATTTTAAAATCAGGTAGCTGTCCACCATAGTCCGCATTCTACCCACATACTTCAGAGTGGCCTATGTGGTACAGCATGCTAATTTCCCCTTATTTCAATTATTTTGTGTTCAGATTTCACAGTGCCAAGTAATAGCATTGGTAAATATGTGTTGGATGAATTCCCACCAAAGGGAGTGCTGTCACATTTATTTGACAATGGCAGGTACAACCATGCCAAATAAATTTCTTGTCTTTTATTAAAAACATTCAACAGCCTAAAAAAATACACTTATTTACACATGAAAAGCAACATTTTTCTACAGGTTTTAATAATAGACGACTTTTGCCATTTTTCTTTATATTTTCTCAAGTATTCTAATTTGAATACAAAATTCTTGTACAATGAAAAATATTAAATATCATTAAACTCATAAGATTCAATAAACATGTAATCAAAATGAGATATATCAAAGATTGATACCTAATATTGAAGAATTCCATTTCCTTTTTTAAAAACTTATATTTCTCAACATATTAAATGAAAACCATACTCTTGAATCATACATTTGCTTAATACAGGTTTTTTACCTTCTCAAATTCTTTTTTATTTGTTCTCTTTTTAGTTATACATAACAGTACAATATAATTTGATATATTCATTCAAATATCTACATAGGAAAATTATATCAGATTCATTCCATGGTCTTTCCTATTCCTGAACCCCCTCCCTTCCCTTCATTCCCCTTTGTCTAATCTACTGAACTTCTATTCTTCCCCTCCCCTGTCCCCAACCATTGTTAGCATCAATATATCAGAGAGAACATTTAGCCTTTGTTTTGGGGGGATTGGATTATTTCACTTAGCATAAGTCTCCAGATCCATTCATTTACTGCATTTTTTATGGCTGAGTAAAAATGACATATTCTGTATATATAACACATTTCTTTTCCCATTCTTCTGCTAAAAACCCCCAAGGTTGGTCCATAGCTTAGCTATTGGGAATTGAGCTGCTATCAACAATGATGTGGCTGCATCACTGGAGCATGCTAATTTTAAGTCCTTTGGGTATGCTTCATATAGTTCTTAAATAATTCATAGCTACTGTAGACTTTTATGAAATTATCTAAGGTCACAACTTCATGAAGAGATTTTCATAGACTTAGGATGCTTTGTATTTAATTGCATTAAAAATCACTAAATTGATTTGGCATTTAATTCTAAAGGCTTACTTCAAATATTATGCCAAGATATAATCCACAAAATGCTGAAATTATTTTGTTTGCCAAAATGTAAATCCATGAAATAGCTCTTTTAAATGTATGATAAGCAATTTCTAAGTTTTCCTATCTGGCACCAATTTCTCCCCAAAGAATCATTTGCTTCATTCTCAAATTGTTAGTTTTGAAAAATTTATGGCTGGTGAATGCCAACTGGTACTTTTTCCAGAATCACAAACTATGGGTGGTACTTGGCAGGGACATCCCAAGAAAGGTAAGAGGTGGGGAGAAGGAAGGCTGGGGACATGGAAGAGAGTGGAGAAAGGGCATTCCCACACTAGACAGATGTGAGGGCTTGGCAGCAGATTCACACAGGGGCAGCACTGTGTTCATCTGGAATTCAGAGACTGTGTAGGCAGCAAAAGGACACAGACTTGTCAAACACAGTCCTCTTAAGGACCCTGAAGCCCTAACAGGGAACTGAGAGAAATGTTGCTTTCCACGTTCAACCCTGGCTCTCATCTACTTCACCGTCTCAATCCTCAGTGGTTCTAGATCTGCCTCGGCACACTTCTCCACCTACATGCTGGCAGGTTAACTCCTCCTCATCTTCCACTAGAATACAGACTCATGGCTCCTCCTTCTCTCCTATCCACAGCCATAATGTTCTGCTGTCCTGCCACCTGGGTACTTCCTCTGAGGTCTTTTTTCTCATTTTCATGTTCACTGATGCTGCCTGAGTTGAGACGTCCTCACTTGCCACAGAACTATAATGCTGCCTCCCTCACAACCTCACCTATCTCATCTGAGTAGTGTCCTATGGGCCATTCTCCACCATGATGACAAGATTATCTTTTGAAAAATCAAAAGTGATCAGAAAAATCCCCTGTGAAACATCCTTTAATATCACTTCAATTCCTACAGGATAAAATCCCAAATCCATTTTATGGTTTATAAATCCCTTCAATAGAATTGCATTACACATTGGGAAGAAGAAGCATGCACTAGAAGATGAGTCAGGTTCAGCTTTGGGTAACGTCTCTAAATTCTACAACCAAAATCTGAAAGGAAGCTACGCTACCCATGTGTTTGCAATATTTTATTTCAAGTTTTAATGAAAAGTAAGTATTATTTTATATTAGATTACATTTTAGGAGTCCATGCAGTTAGAAATGTATAAGGCTTCTGAATTGTGTGACTGCTCTGCTGCCCTTCTTGAGGCTACATTTTCTAGTCAAACAGCTTTCTCTCTCCCCACTTGCACACTCTGGCAATGCTTCTCAATCTTCTAAATGCTTTCACATTCTAGAATATAACATGCTCTCTCATGTCTCTATAGCGTTGTACTTTTTTCTATCTCACTGAAATGTTCACCTCTTCCTTCTTTAGGAGAAATGTCTATTAACTAAATGTCTTCCAGGTTCCTCTCTTGCCTCTACCTGAAGGCTCCTTTGGCTCAGGCCTCAAAACTCACATTCTTCAAGGTAATACTTCTTACTTATATTTTTCCATACACTCTTTGAAACCCACAGCACCCAGTATTTACTGAACTCTATTCACTATTTCATTTATCATCTTTCTGCTTCCTTCAGAGAATGATTCCATATGGTTCACTATATAACCCATTGCAGTAACCACTGGCAGGAGTGGGTGTATGGACAGGCAGGACAGGAAGTTTCAGCACCTGAGATCACTAAGGAAAATCATGGGGGTCCCATGGTACTGCATCAAGACTGTCTTGTCATCACCCTAGCTTGTCCATAAATCTGTTGGCCTTCTGAATCTCCTAACATATTTCTGTCAAAACTACAGTCAGATGATCAACATACAATGTATGCTTATATGGACATAGCACAATGAGTACAATTAATCAACAAAATTAATATGTGTTAATAATAATTTAAACCAGGTGTGCTGGAACTTACCTGAGATCCCTAGTATCTTTGGGGGCTGAGACAGGAGGATCATAATTTTGAGCCCAGTCTCAGCAACTTAGGCCCTAATCACTTAATGAGACCCTATCTCAAAATGAAATGGTTTGGGACTGCAGCTCAGTAGTAAAGCACATCTGGGTTGAAACCCCAGTATTCAAAAAAAAAAAAAAATTTAAAAACTGCAGAAGGATACTTCCCTCTAAATTCAACTTCTTTTAATTCATGAATGTTAAGTAGTTTGTATTCATATAAATTTGCAACCAACTCTTCCAAATGAACATAAAATATAAGAAGTCAACAACATAAAACCTGAGTAAAGCTTAGTAGAATAAGGTAGGTACTAACTACATATATAAACACATGTAAGTTACTTGTTGATGTGTACTGAAAACAGAAAGATTTCAAAATGCAGATAGCTAAAAATCCAGGAAACTAAAGTCAAATGAAAAGTGACATTTATATGTCCTCCAAAAATTTAAGACTCTTCAAATAATTCTTCAATTAGGAAGCCATCAGCATGAAAGGGTTCCCAAAAGCTTTCTCCCAACAATAAACATTCTGCATTTATACCTAATACAATGAGCTTCAGATCAGAAATCCTGAATAATCTAAGTGAACTGGGCATGGCATTTCAACTCTTGAGTCTCAGCTTCCTCATATTAAACTGACTTGCTTTTCATTAAGGCCCTTTCTCAGATCTAAAAATCCCAAGATTTCATAACACAAACCCCTGTGATGCATATCTCCAGAAGAGCAAAGAGAACATTCATGTTGGCTGTTAGTTCCATTTTTATTTTATACTAAAAAATTCCAAAAGCTGTTTCCACTAACATAATTTTTGATAAACATCTAACTGGAACACTTGTGTTTTCAGTAAAACTTTACGTTTTCCAAATAAAAAAATAAGGATGGTTGTCTTGACCTTGTGCTAAATGTGAACTACCACAATCTATCTTTGCCCCTCTTCCCTCACAGGAGTCCTCCTTTTTGGCTACTAAAGAGGCTACATTGACAGATTTTAGTTTCTGGCAGATAAATTTATGTACAGAGTAATTTTTTGTACCATTTAGAGAAACAATCTAGATACAATGTAAGAACTTTAACTAAATGATGTTTTAATAAGCACTGAAATATGCTGATCTAAATACTTCAGTTTCCTAGAAAATAGATTTTATAAAACATAGGAACCTGCCCCTCCTCCAATCTTATGTAGTTCTCACCACTAAATAAAGATATGTGAAATGAAGTGATACATGCATGTATGTGTGTGTGTGTGTGTGTATATATATATATATATACACACATTTATATATATAAAATACTCACCTCTTTAATGTAAAGCCATATCTGAAAGTGGGAAAATAACATCAATTATGTGTTAGAAAAGTAAACAAAACTCATTTTAAAGTATATCAAATGATCGATGAGATAAATATAGTTAGGGAAAACAGAATCATATTCTCTCTGGCCAAATGAAGAAAACTGACTTTATCTCCAGTGTTTTGTCACTTGCATATAAGAAATACAACCCTGATTTCGAGAATTGCTACAGAAGAATGGTGCAATCTTACAAGTAAGAACTGAAGTGATTGTGAGCGCAAAAACCTCTAATTAGCTACCAATTTGTATGAGTTCTGCTAAACTCTCTTAAGAAGAAATTTGCTCCTTAATTTCTTGTCTTCACTTTTTTATCATATTCGGATAGAGATTTTATACACTTGCTTATAATAAATGTTCAATGATTTTGCATTTTTAAAACAAGGCCAGCCTGTATTTCAATCTTATAAGAAGTAATCTTTTATCTCTACTAGTAAGACAATCCATTGTAATACCAAATCCTTTAAAATTAAAACCATGAAGGTTTTAATCAGATACCAATTAAGGCATGTGCCTTAGGAACAACAAAGAAAAAAAAGACTCCATTTATTTATAGTTTTTTCCTCATGCTACATCCCCAAATCATTCTAGAGTTGTCACTTGACAACTAGTATTATGGAAGCTCCATTTCCAAATTTCTTTCATTTCTCACTGGTTCCTTAAAAATGTGCCAGTTCCACACTTGGATTCAATATGACTATTTAATGTTACATTTGAATGGAGGCAAGAGAGTAAAGCATTAATTTTATAAGTTCAATTTAGGAAACTCTGATGCAATCTATGGAACACAGTAGTTAGGGATAACTAAGGATACCCTAGAATGGCAGCTGCCCACATAATATGATACGTGAGTCACTCCACAGAGCCCTCCTGAACAAACTGTTCTCTTTAGGATCTGAAATTCTGTCATTACAGTCCTGAAAGCTTTTCAGTCTAGAGAGATTCTCTACTAAACCTGAACTACCTCAAAAACAAAATACCTTAAACCATTATCCCTGATTCATAATGACACAAAAGTGACAAACACTTGAGAGCAAAGACACAGGGAGCTGAGCAAAAAATAGACAATGGAACAAGGGAAAAAAGAAGCCCAGAAAATGGGAGGTGGGAAAACATGAAACTGAGTTTGCCTGTTTTTGTAATTTAGCCTAATCCCAACCCATAAATTTATTCCCAAAGCTGCTGGTAGAATCAATACTAAACCGAAGTCAACTTCTCAGGCTAGCATTCAGATGCTCTGTTAAAACAAAGTTAGATGTGAAGAGTCCTAGCCCCTACTATTTGATTAAAGTGGGAATAATCCTCATGAAAGACATAGGAAGTAAATTCCATCAAATAATAAATAACATTATTGAAATAATAGACAAAAACCAAATATTCTGTCCACTGCTTTCATGACTACCATTAGACTCCAGAAATCAGAACACACACTCCCTAGAAAATACTATATTCCACAGACCAGAATTCTGTGTATTCTTTAAATCTTCAGTTGCAATTAAAATATAGAAAAATATTATTTCATGTTTTAGTAAAAATTCATAGTAGTATGAAAGCAGAGAGCGCTAAATATTTCTAAATTCAAAATAAGAGTGACTATTCATCTTACAAAGGGCTCATATCCATAATACATAAGGAATTCAAAAATCCTAATAACAAAAGCAAGCAATTCAATTTAAAAGTTGGAGATGATCTGAACAGATACTTCTTGAAAGACGAAATACAAATCTTCAATAAATATATTTTAAAAAACCACTTAATATCATTAGCTATGAGGGAAATACAAATCAGATCTTTATTAAGATACTATCTCAATAAGAGATATGGCTATTATCAAATAATTACAATAATAACAAGAAGTGCTGCCAAAGATGTAGAGAAAGGGGAACTCCCATGCACTATTGATAGGAATGTAAATTGGTATTGTTGTTATAGATAACAATATAGAGGTTCCTCAGAAAACTAAAAATATATCTGCCATATTACATAGCTATCTAATTTCTGGCTGTGTATATCTAAAGGAAACAAAATCAGTATACCAAAAAGATACCTACACACCCATTTATTGGGACATGTTCACATTAATTAAAATAAGGAATCAACCTAGGTACCAATCAACAATAAAGAAAATGTGGTTTACATACACAATAAAATACTACTAAGCCATAAAGAATAATGAAATCCTGTCATTTGAACAAAACGGATGGAACTGAAAGGTATTATGTTAAGTGAAATAAGCCAGACACAGGAAAACAAGTACGTACCATATGTACTCTTTCATACCTGGAAGATAAAAGTCAATCTCAATGCAGAATACTGGTTATTGCAGACTGGGAAGGGGAGGGTGAGGGTGAAAATAAAGGAGGATAGATACAATTAGTGCACACTGTATATATGTGTTAAAATATCACACTGAACCCCATTAATATGGAAATAAATAAAATATTAGAAGATTGTCTTAGTGTATTTATCTACTCACTCGAAATAAACACTATACCATTATCTAATAAAGAATTCGTCATCCTACATTTCAGATTTTAAGAAATCAAAATATTTCTTTAAAAATCTATAAAAATGCCAGGCAAAGACTAAACAAATGAAATAAATATTTGTTTTGAATCATATACGCATTAATCCTAAGATTTTGTGTCATTTTACCAATTACCACAAATGATTTTTTCATTTCCTACATTGTTCCCTAGAGATTTATTCAGATTATTGTACATACTAATACTTCAGGTTATTTTCATTTTGTTTAACCATTTACCTCTTCAAGGAAATCCTGATGATTTTCAGTTTTTTGGGGAAAAAAAGCTTCTCTAAATATCTGTGTAGAATTTGTTTATATGAATGTAAGTCTTCATTTTTTTCCGGGTTAAGTGCCCAGGAATGCAATTTATGGGCTATATAGTAGTTATATATTTAAATTTTAAAGAAAAAAAGTATACTGTTTTCCAGAGGGCATCATTCTTGTTATATAGCATTGAATTTTTAAAGACTTCTGTGTCCATATTGATGAGGAAGATTTGTCTGTAATTTTCTTGTTTTGAACTCTTTGTCTTGTCTTGTTACAAGGGTGATGCAAACACTGTAAAATGAACTAGGAAGTGACCCCCCCCTTCTATTTTCTGGAAAAGATTATATACTCAAAGTATTAATCCTTTTTCAAATGACTGGCAGAACTCTACAATGAAATCATCTGGACCTAGGGATTTATTTTGGGGGGAGTTTTCAAATTACAAATTCAATTTCCGTAGTGATCACAGAGTTATTTAATGTAGTCATTTCTTATTGTGTGCTGTGATAAGGCTTTTTGAGGAACTGTTATATTCCATTTTTGTTGTCAAATTTATTCATGTAGAGTTGTTTGGAGCATTCTCATCATGTTTTCAATGTCTATAAGATAAATACTCACATGCCTGGGTTCATCATTGACATGACTAATTTGTGTACTTAAATTTTTCTTTCCTTTTTCTTCTTCTTTTCTTGTTTTGACAGTCATCCTAGGGATGTGTCAATGTTATTGAGATTTTCAAAGAAAAAACTGATCATTGTTTTTGTCTATTTTTTTCTGTTTTCAATTTAATTGATACCTACTTTTTATTATCTCTTTCCTTCTACTTGCTTTGGGTTTGCTCTATTTTTCTAGTTCTCTGGATGAGAGCTTTGATTATTGACCTGAGACTTCTTCCTCTTTTCTAATTTATGGACTTAAAAATTTTCTTCTCAGCACAGTTTAGGTGTGTCCAACAAATTTTGATAAGTATTATTTTCATATTCATTCTGTTCAATCTACTTTTTTTTTTAGTTACACATGACAGTACAATGATCTTGACATTTCATACATTTGAATCAAATGGGGTATAATTTCTCATTTTTCTGATTGTACAGGTTGCTGAATCACATTGGTCTTATAGTCACCTATATACATACAGCCATAATAATGTCTATTTTATTCTGCTGCCCTTCCTATCCCCCCTCCCCTCCCCTCCCATCACATCTCTCTACCCAATCTAATGTGACACACTTTTTTTTTCTCCTCACAACATCATACATGTATTCTGTATAACAATGAGGGTCTCCTTCCATCTTCTGTGCAATTCCCCTTCTCCCTCCTTATCCCTCCCACCTCTCTTCCCTATTTAGTGGTAGTCTTCTTCTCAAGCTCTTCCTCTGTATCCCATTTTGAATCAGCCCCCTTATATCAGAGAAGACATTTGGCATTTGTTTTTTTAGGGATTGGCTAACTTCATTTAGTATAATCTGCTCTAATGTCATCCATTTCCCTGCAAATGCCATAATCAATCTACTTTTGTTTGTTTGTTTGTCTGTTTGAGAGAGAGAGAGAGAGAGGGAGGGAGAATTTTAATATTTATTTTTTAGTTTTCAGCAGACATGACATCTTTGTTTTTTGCATGTGGTGCTGAGGATCGAACCTGGGCCACACGCATGCCAGGCGAGCGCACTACCACTTGAGCCACATCCCCAGCCCAATCTACTTTTAATTTTATTTCTCTTGGAGCTTCCCCTTTGACCATGGATTATTTAAACATCTGCAGTTTCTTTTCCAAGTGTTGGGAGATTTTCTTATTATCATTGTATTACTGATTACTAGTTTGTTTCCTGTGTCAGAGAACACATTCTCTACGATTTCATTTCTTCTGAATTTGTTGAGGTTTGTTTCATGATCCCTGCTATGGTATGTCATTCTTTTCCCTTGTCATTAAAAAGAATGTTGGAAGAGAGTTTTATAAATGCCTATTAGATCACTGTTATAAAACCAAAATCCAAAATTTTGTTCTCCATAAACAAAGCCCCATTAAATCTGGGGTTTTACTTCTATTCTATGATAGATACTTTGGTTTTTAAAAAATAAGTTTAATGATATTGAACACACCTCAAATTAAACTTCTCAGTTCTATCTGCTGAGACTTTACACTTCATTAATATGTGAAAGACTGTGACTCACTCTTCATTGGTTTTACAGCACTTTCCTTTTTAGTAGCTAACATGTTCTTTATATTACCCCTTCTGAAAGATCTGCCTACCATCTCCACTTTCACTGATGATTAAACTATGCAGAGTGAGAGATAAGCCACTTGAACTTGCACAAAAGACTTGAACCTACTTTTTAAATCCCAGATTCATATTCTTCCCACATTCTTTATTGCAGAAATTGAGTTGTCATCTGAGTTATTATGGCAGAGTGGTGGGATAGGAACTCCAGCTCTATATGATTATATTTGGAACCCTATACAAATTACTAAGCCTCCTAAGAAAGTTTTCTTATCTTAAAAATGAAAGCATGGATACTATGTTCTGCAAAATATTATTTAAGAATTAAAATGATACATATAAAGAACTTAATGATCAGTGTCTATTACAGAGCATCTGGGCAGTATGTGCCAGCCACGACTGCTTATTACCAATGGAGAAAAAAGGCTGTCAACAGTTAATATCCTAAAATTTGTCTTCCATTGTCACTATTTAGAATATTAACAACTAGCAAGGTAAATAAAGGTAAATAAACATCAGTGGGTTGACTAATCTTTTTGTATATGAAAAATCTTTATTTTTAATGGTTAAAGTATTTACTCATCTTTTTTTTATTAACATGCTTCACAATCTGTGACCCAAAATATACACTGTTAAATACGTTCTTTCAAAAACTGGCCCAGAACAATAGAAAAGTTGAAAGTCTTCAGTGAGCATGCTATACTAAATAAGGCACAGGAAAGATTCTTCTTTATTTAACAAAAATTATCTCTAAGAACTGACTATTAAATGCTTTATGAATATATCCCCATCTCTGTATTTCTCATGAATGACACTTGCATTAATACTATTTGCTAATAAAATAGTAACTTTAAAAATATAATGTATAGTTATTGAATTATGCTATAAATTGTCTTGTATTTCCACACTTTTATTAGGGAAATGAACTGTCAGTGATACAGTTTAAGTGAAGGAAGGAGAGAGAGATATATTTCAATGTACCTGAGATGGATATCAGAAACATCATTCTAATTTCAGGGGACTTATTGAAAGCCATGATTCTGGAGTTCTTTGAAGATCATAGCATCTCTTATTTACTAATGGTGTAATTAAGATAATCAGAATAACAATATTCATTCCAGAAAATAATTTATTAATAAACAGACTTCCAGTTTGGGGAAGAATTACCATCTTAGTGGTAAATATTGCAAAATAAGCAAAAGAAGATACCCTTTGTCTTTTGGATACACAACATGCAACAACAAAAATTATTATTAATGATCAACTAATCAAAATATAATTGAATTAATAATAAGGATTTAAGGAAATTCTTGATTGCTAGACACCAAGGGAAAGTAAATTCTTATTTCATGCAGCTTATAGTTTATCTAAAGCAACAAATCTAAGTCCTAACAGTGAGTCTTAATCTTCAGTGTGTCTATAGAATACTTCTAAATATTAAAATTCTGGCCCACATATATAAAAAGAATAAGTGACTCGACACCAGTAACATCAGTAATGGACCTAAACAATCTCTACTATTATTTGTCTTAGCATATGTCTATAACATTTTCTGCACATTTTACATCTTGCTTTCTTTTCATGGCCATCCTTCAGTGCTGTCTTACTAAGAACAGTTACCTTCCCAGACCAAGTTTTCTATTGTACCCAAATATTCCCTCATGGTCCAGTAAACATGAGCTATTCCTATGATGTTGACTTGATGTCATAATGTGTCTTCTGAGTGATATGAAGTATAGTACACCAGAAAATTGTGATGATGAGCTACACTAATCAGCAAGTAGTTCACAAACAAACAAACCAAAAAAATTCAAATTGGGTCTTGAAGTCTAACTAGCATTTGGGTAAGAAAGAAGGAATTTACAACAACAAGATGAGTGAGAAGAAAGGCTAGGGAATAGAAAAGCACAAAACATATGTAAGTCCAGTGAGGTTTACCTGTAGGGTTGGGGTAGTACATGTGATGAATAGCTTACAAAAATGCTAAGCATATAAGTAAAAGGTAATTTAATAGTTATCAAATATCAAAAATAAAGACTTTGAAATCTCTTCTATAGAAAAAGGAAATCTCCTAAGCATTTACTAGCAATGTTTTGGTTTGGTGGCAGAATGATGGAGGCAGTAGGGAGGAAGAGTATAAGTATCCAGATCAAAAGGGATACTGAAGTCAAGGAGAGCATACAGGAAACCTGGTTGGAGGTGATGAGGATCCAAACAAGGCTTACAAAAGAAAAAAATAATTGAATAAACAAAGAATATAAAAGAGAAACAAACAAAATATAGTGACATAGATTTTTTACTATCTTTTTAATGTATAATATACTTGCAAATCTTCTAAGAGTACATAAATTTAGGCATATATTAATCTAAATTTATATCATAGGAAATGATATATTCTTCATAAAGCTTCCCCAACTGTTCTTTCTCTTCCTATTCTTGTATTGAATCCATAAATTGGTAGAGAAAATCTTAGGAATGTTAACATGCTAAAAAGCCATTTTGAAGTGTTTCTTACAAAGCATAGGATCTTGTTCAAGTTACACTGGATTATAATCTATAACACCTGTTACAT
This sequence comes from Urocitellus parryii, assembly GCF_045843805.1. NCBI lineage: Eukaryota > Metazoa > Chordata > Mammalia > Rodentia > Sciuridae > Urocitellus > Urocitellus parryii. Next base: position 64,258,691 of record NC_135533.1, read on the forward strand.
TAAATATCACCGTGGGATTGATTACTAAAAAATATCTAATTTCTGGAAATAGACATACACATGTCTATTAGGGTTTCAATTTTAAATTTCCCCCAAATGTTTAAATGCTAAAGTTTTGGTCATCAGGTCATCTACTTGTGGCACTATTGGGAGATGACAGAATCTAGGAGGTAGTGCCTAGTGGAAGGAAGTTAGGTCTCTAGGCGCATGCTCTTGAAGGGGACATTGGAACCCTGGTATCTTCCTTTTCTCTCACTGCTTCCTGGCCACCATAAGGTAGAGTTGTTCTAGCACAGATTCTTATCATGGTGTCCTGCCTTACCATAGACCTAAAGCAACAGGACCAAGAAATTCTAGAAACTTCTGAAACTATGAGCCCAAATAAATCTTTCTTCCTTTTAGTTTTATTTTCTCAAGTATTTTGTCACAGGAATGAAAAGCTGACTGACAGAATTATTCTATCTATATAAAAGAACTTGTGCACTTTATTCAACTAAAGAATATATGCTTGTTATAAAATTATTTCACATATGAGAAAATTATATATTGTGAATATTAGAATTATTCTAAAATAACAAAACAACACAGAAACACAGACATACAAATTGTAGTCACTCAATTCAATAAAGGTTTTGAATCCTCTTTTTACCTAAAGTACATCACGCTTGGATAATTTCCTTGAATATTACAAAATATACCATTTGCAGAAATATATTAAACACAGAATTTGGGCATTTAATTATAGCCACTTTATTATCCTTTACTAAATTAATTAACAATAGACTCTTCCAGTTATTTAAGTTAATTAATGTAATAGCTAATTCTTGCTTAAATATTATTTCTATACTGCTAAAGGAAAACATATGATGATCAAATCTCTTTTTCATACATATCCTATAAAAGAAAATCATGATGTTAGAACTCATTGAAAATAACTACAAAAATTTTTAAAATCTAAAAGCAAAATGAAGTAGGACTAACATATTGAAGTTCCTCTCTGAATTTTACTTAGAAATTGATATTACACCCATTTTGGATGTGGCTGTCTTCTGTTAAAGGTCAGCAAAAGAAAGAAATCATGATAAAGGTTGGCAAAAGAAAGATATCACCATGGTCAAATAGATTTGCATTGTCAATAATTTACCAAGTAATTTTATTTAGTTGGATATTCACTTTTAATGGAAAAGAATTTTGAATAAGACAAAAAATAGAATAATAATACAAGATAAGGTTTTGTCTTTACCCCATAATTAACTTAATTTTGTTCAGATTATTTTTTTGGACTTAATTTTGTTCAAATTATTTTCTTGGGCTTCATTCACATAGTCTCAAAGTGATTGTGTTAGGTACTTTGGTGCCTCTGGGTAGGATTGAGGCAAAGATCTCTTCAGCTATTCAGCCTGAGGCTAAAAAGTCCAGTGTTCCTTTTTTGTTTTGTTTTGTTTTTTTATCCCTTAGTTCAACTGGGAAATGGTGGTATAAAAAGAAAGAACGAACAATTCTGGCACAATTCTGCAACTGGACCCGTAAAACAAACTGTGCATGATTACCAGCAAGCCTCCAATACCAGGGGCACATTTGCTGTGGGTTTCACTTTTTCACTATGGTCCTGCCTGTCTTGGAATGGCTTCATGTCTAACTGCCTTTCCAATTCAACTTTGAGCTTTTGTTCCTTCTTTATCAAAGCAAACCCTGACACAGATCAGAAAAGATGAATAATTAAGCAGAAGCTTTAACATTATCACAAGAAAAAGGGCCTCAAAGGTAAAAAATTAAAACAGCTTCCAATGTTATACAGGATTCAAAAAGAACTAGACAACTATGACATTTCCAATTTGGATACATAGAGAGGAGGGTCATTTAGGACCCCTACAGCTCATTTAAAAACAGGCAGATCATCAAATGGCCATCACAGCTGGAGCTCAATTATTATAATCTTGAAGGAGAGATAGGTCCTCGTTCATCTCCAACATGTACACTTTTCAGATTGTCTACCCAGAAGGAGTAAGGAGTAAGATGGCAGATGGCAAGAGATGGACCAGTGTATCTAAGTTCCTTCTATTTATCAGCAATCATGTTGAGGTTTCATTGTCCAAAAATGACCAGCTCATTTAACTCTGTAGTAATGGTAGTAATAATTTTCTTGAATTATTTTTGAAAAGATATTTACAACATTGACTTTCTTTGTTTTAGGCTGAAAAACTAAAAATCATTATAATTACTTTAAAACTTCTTAATTCATTTACCCCTCAAATTCTTCTATCTTTACTTATCTGGGTATCTTACACATCCAAGATGTACTTCCTTATGTCAGGGAGGATAAAGACTATTCCCCACTATGTACTACACTGGGCATTCAGAGTAAGTCCTTTAAATTCAGAGTGACTGAGCCCAGAAGATGAGGAATGGCAGGCTGTTGTATATTTTACAACCACAATGTCAAGTACACCACAGCTATGGCTTTACAAAGCCTTAGGCTTTTTATGCAATCCTTAGAGAAACACAGATTTCACTTCATGTTGTTTCCAAAACATAAAGTGAATGATACCTCTTTAAAAAAAAAAAGTTTACTCTGTTTTGTAAAAAATTAAAAAGGAAAGAATGTAAGGATCTTACCACATCTTGGTAAGGGGAAAGGCTACTGTATCATCACAAGGAAGTAATGATGTCACCAAAGGAGAATTTATAAGAATAAACCATCAGATATAGTTAAGAGACATAGAGTCACACTATGATAAAACTATACACCTACACATGAGCGCGCACTTTAATACTAGATCCAGAAATTAAATGAGAATCTTTTTCTTCTGTAATCTGCAGGAAAGATCCACAAATACAGTTTCATTACTTAACATCCTATTATCATTTATCATATGTAGTAAACAGTCTTTGAGTAGAGTTTCTCATTTTATCACTTGGTTGTGGCCATAAAAGGTAGAAAAGTAAGAGACATAATTTTTACTTATTATTACGTTTTGTATGTGATGCTGGCATTTTCAGGGCCTCATGGCCACTCTGCAAGTGTCCTACCTATGAGCTATATCCCAAACCCACTTTAAATGCAATTATTAATCCCTAAGGAAATGTTAGTGCCTGGGGGAATCAGTAGCCCCTCTGAATAAAGGATACTTTAACTTCCAATAAGAGCTTCAGAAGTTTCCCTAAAATCAGTCATAAGCAAAGTCCCTCTTAGACCCCATATTTTAGGTTTTTATGTAGAATGATCATTGTTATTCGGTTCCTAAGCTAAATGACATCTCTCTGCTAGACTTAAAAATAATCTTAATTTCTGAACTGTGAAATATGAATAAGAAAGTGAAAATAGATATTTATGCTAAGACTAAACCAAATTTAGCAGAAGCTAAAAAAAATAAATGTAATATGTAAGTGTAATAAATAAAGTAAATAAAATAAACAATTAAAAACAGAATTCTGAGATTATAAGGACATGCATGAGGCATGAGAGTACATGACAGAATACATTTTTAGACATAGCATAGAAATTGGTTTCCTTAAGGGCACATGTTACATAATTAGATGTAAGTTTCTCCAATAAATTTCAGTGAGTCAATCTTGAGAATGTAAACAAGAATTTGGCACAGAACAGGGAATATCATGATAGCATTTCTTGAAAGGAATTTGAATATCATCTGTCTCATCTTTGGTATTCATCTCATGTTATATTTTTTACTACAAGGCCTTCTTTATTATTTTTTCCTACTTTAGGGTTATAAAAATATATACACGCCCATTTACAATGATATATATACAGTAGTCCCACATTTTGAGAGTCATAATTCAATGTGAGAATTTGCTTTAGAGTTAAGAATGAATTTTATTTTTAAAATTCTGTCAGATAAAATATACTAAACCTATGTTCTACTTTGCTTTGCACTCAAGAAATAAAGGCTAGTTTTATTTTAAAATATGTAAATATCTTTATATACTGAATTTTATATATGATATTTTATATAAAACCTATATATGAAATGTTCACAGGACTGAAATATAACCATAGGTTATATTTCTTAGAGTATACCACCTCTATTTTTTGAACTCTACAAAAAACAAATATTATAATTACTTTATCAGTGTATTTAATCTATAAAACAATAACATTCTTTATTCTTGATTTCTGAACTGTAAAATATGAATAAGATAGTGAAAATAAATAGATATTGATGCTAACACTGAACCAAATTTAGCAGAAGCTAAAAAAATGTAATATTTCATTGTAATGAATAAAGTAAGTAAATAAATAAATGAATTCATTTAGCAAATATCACTTGGTTGTCTGGGTAATAAAGCTGTAGGTATAATGATCATAGATTCTAAATATCATTAGTCTCATACTTAACAACCCACTGGAATTATTAGGTATCTCATGACCTCAAGTCTTGAACAAATAAGGGGCAGTAAATTGAAGAGCTGTAATTTGTACAATAAAATAATAATTTCCAAACTTCACTAAACACCCACACACTGTAGACAACATTAGTAATTAGAATCAAGTACTGCTTTTTTTGAATGATTATTCTCCTATCTTTCATAATACTTTCTCTCACCCCTTAACCCTACAAATATAGACACAAACAGAATACTGGGTTGGGAGGAAACAAAAGCAGAGACTGTGGAATATGGAAGCTCTGGATTTGAATTCTACTGCTGCATTCTGTGATAGTGAGCAAGTTACTTAAAATCTCTTGACACACTGACATTCAGTTATTGTAACTGTAATACTGAAATTGCAATACTCATTTTATGTCATAATAAATTGTCACCTGAAATGATATTTATAAGTACACAATCAATATGTATTAGACAAATTCTTATTGAAAAAAATATATAGCTTATAAAAGTCAAACTTTATATATATATATATATATATTTAGTAAATATATACATACTTTAAATGTATAAATATTGATATATAATATATATAGCTAAAATAATAGTTTTACTCTCTTCAATTAAAAAGTTTGATTAACAGGTATGATATAGTACAAATTCTGTCCCCTGAGAAATCCTTCCTAAACTTCGTGGCTAGTTTACTTGATATTTATTCACTTTATTGAGAAATTCTAGGTATGTTAGTATATAGACATAAAATTACAAACTGTCCATTTTTCTATTTAATAGTAAACTAAATACTTTAATTTCCTTCAGAATTCTCTGAATCATAAGACAGTCATTTTCTACATACAAATATAATCTTAACAGAAAATATAATTATAAATACAGCCAAAACCTAGTGATTTGAAAATAGTGATGGACATTAGTTAGTTAATATATGTGGAAATGAAGGAAAATTTGACTGGTATGTGTTTTACTTTTGGCACAAGAAACTGTGACATTTCATTGCTGCAGTGGCTAAAATCTGTTGATTCTAAGAATAAATCTTCCAAAATTAACTTTGCCAATCACGAGGCAATCCTACCTCACGCTGCAAAAAATTCTAAATTTGTTTATTTCAGGATCATCCTCCCCAGAGATATTCTCAAGTCTAACTTTTTAGTAGATGTTTAAGTACTCCAGTGATAAAAGATTCAACTCAAATAAATCTATTTTTCCCCAAAATTTGGAGTCACTACTTCTTTGTGTGAATCAGATCAAAAGAACAATGTTATTTAATCAAGCAAAGAAGAAGACCTACAATATTTCAAATAACTATATTTGGTACTTTAAGAACTGAGAAGGGGAAGCTTTTGTTAGAGTTGAAAAATTGTAATAGGCCTTATAAATTTAGCCTTGACATAATTCATTATAATTTTTCTAATCACTCAAAATGAATAATAATTTCCTTCTGATTGCACATTGTATAGCAGCTTCTATAATTCATCTAAGTCCACACTTAGATGAGGTCTGGTGTTTCTTGCACATGAAAAAATATCTATTATTTCCACACACCTCAGACATTAATTATTTTGCATGCCAAAAGGCATGTTTTCTTCTCTTATTTAATCTTGCTAAATGCTTATAAATACAATCATATGACATTTATATATTTATTAAAATGTACTTTTCTAAGGATCCAGAACCTTTATTTTATTAAAACTTTTTTGGGAAGGAGGGGTATTTGTCAGTAGTTGAACTCAAGGGCACTCAACCTCTCAGCCACAACCCCAGCCCTATTTTGTATTTTATTTAGAGACAGGGTATCACTGACTTACTTAGCACCTTGCTTTTCTGCTGACACTGGCTTTGAATTTGCAATCCTCCTACCTCAGCCTCCTGAGATGCTGGGATTTATTAACACTTTTAAAAAGTTTATTATTGAGAATATTGACTGCCTATCCTGAGGAAAAAAATATACCAACAGTTAAACAATAGTAATAGCTTTGGAAATTATCAAAACTGTGAATCTTACCAGGTATATAACTAGTTGGCAATTTTTTATCACTGTCAAAGAGTAATTATTAGCGTTGAGATGTACTGATTGTAATCTATTCCAATCTGTTTTGATAATGCTAGACAAATTAATTCAAATAAAATGTTTTAAATATGTTATGTTTGGAAAGTTAGGTTATTATGATAACCAAAAATACTTTTTTTTTCAGAGCCTAGGGATCAAATCTATGACCTTCTGCATGCTAGCCAAGTGTTATACCACTGACTTATATACCCAACCCACTAAAATACTAGTTTAAAGAGAAGACATTGAATTTGGAGAAAAAAAGAAAATGAAGCAAGACAAATTACATTTATGCACAAAGATATAAATTACGAGTCAACTGGGTTTAAAAACAAAATTAACTATTCATCTCAAGGGAATATAAAAATTATATGGTATAATCATTATATACCAATATAATAAACAAACCTATATAATAAGAGTTAAGATGAAAGACTAAAGATACACATATCATCTTGAATTAAATTTCCAAATAATACTTTATGCAGTTTATGAATGTATGTGTACATGAGAAGAATATACACCTTGCTTAGGATAAGAAAACAACAAATTTAGGAGGGTAGTGTTTTTCCTCCCCGAGGACTGAAGCAAGGTAATAGAACCAAAGAGCAATACAGAGTGCTTTGTTTGTACCCCTAATGAATATGTCTAAAGCTATTATACCTGCATATTAAAACTTGACAAGACTGGATATGGTATGCCTCAGTCTGTTTTGTGCTGCTTAAACAGAATATCTGAAAGTGGGTAACTTATAATGAACTGAAATTGATATCTCACTGTTCTGTAGGATGGGGGATCTAAGACTTAGAGGCTCGTAGCTGGTGAGTACTTACTTGTTGGATCATCTCATGGCAGAAATTGTCATATGGAAGTAGAGGAAAGGGTGAAGATAGAGAACAAGAGGGGGGGAGAAAACATTCTTTTATAAGGAACCCACACCTGTGACAGAAAATCCTGAGATAACCTTCTCCTGCAAAAACAGCATTGATACATTCATGAGGTGTAACCTTACAATTCAAATACTCCTTTTTTTGCCCCATCTCCCAGCCCTGCTGCATGGGTGATCAATTTCCAGTACATTAACTTTGGAAGACACATTCAAACTATAGTAGGGTGCACGTTATGTGATTCTTTACACAATTAAAATATTACCTAAATTGAAAATTGTTTTAAAAATATTTAGTTTTAAGGACTGTGATAAAATAAGTATAAGAAAGCATCAACAGACCACCCACACCAGTCCACATGGGACCCAGGCTCACAGTATGCCCAGGTCCACCCCTCCACCAGTGGGGCAGACACCCACCAGAGCCTAGCCACTGGCACAGGGACTGCCCATTCTGACCATCAGACTACCTGTAGGCTCAGATCCACCCACACCAACCTGTGTGGGACCCAGGCTCACAGTAGGCCTGTGTCTACCCCTCCACCAGCAGGCACCCACAGGAGCCCAGCCTCCGGCACAGGACCACCTCTTCCAAACAGCAGACTACTGTGGGAGTCTAGGCCTGGCCCAGATCTGTCCACACCAACTTGCACAGGACCCAGGTTCAGGGTAGGTCCTAGTTCAACCCCCTCCTCGCCACCCCCTACTGCCTCCCTGCCCCGCCAACCTGGAAGCCTAAGCCTAACCAACGTCCATCTTGGAACACTGCTGTCATCATCACAGTCTTCCAAACACAGTAGCCCCTAACTTTTTGACAACAAACAGGGCCTAGAAGCAGCTGCATCTCAGTAGCAGTCATCCCAAAGACAGTGTGAGGCCTACCCTTTCAGCCCCATCTCTGAAAGACGTTCCATCCATCTTGGGCACCTGCACTGCTATCTCAAGATACCTTGGTTATCGCTGCCACCACCTTTAGTTGCAGTACCATACATCCAGGGACAGCTGCAGGTGAGGTACATATAATCTGCATGGATACTACAAGATTGTAGGGTAGAAACTGTAATATTTTTGATCAACACTGGAAGAAAGGAAGACACATAGACAGCATGAAAAAATAAGGGAGGAAAGTGCCCGAAACAAACCAGAATACTCTAGTAACAGAACCCATGGACAGTGAAGTAGATGAAATGTCAGAGAAAGAGTTCAGAAGGTTCATAATTAAAATGATCTGTGAATTAAAGAATGACCTAAATGAGCAAATAGAAGCAAAGACTGATCACTCCAACAATGAGATAAGAGAGCAAATACAGGTAGCAAAATATTACTTCAAGAGAGAGTTTGAAAAAAAAATAAAAAACAGAAATCCTTCAAAATGAGGGATACAATAAATCAAATAAAAAACTCAACAGAAAGCATAACCAACAGACGAGATCACTTGGAAGAAAGAATGTCAGATAATGAAGACAGAGTATATAATATGGAAAATAAAACTGATCACACAGCGAAGATAGTAAGAAACCATGAACAGAACATCCAAGAATTATGGGACAGCATCAAAAGACCAAATCTAAGAGTTATTGGTATAGAGGAAGGCACAGAGTTTCAAACCAAACAAATGCACAATCTCTTCAATGAGATAATATCAGAAAATTTCCCAAGCATGAAGAATGAATTGAAAAACTAAATACAAGAGGCTTACAGAACACCAAATGTACAAAATTACAACAGATCTATACCAAGGCACGTTATAATGAAAATGCCTAGTATACAGAATAAAGATAGAATCTTAAAAGCCACAAGAGAAAGGAATCAGATCACATATAGGGGGAGACCAAGTCACATCTCAGCAGATTTTTCAACTTGCTGAGACCCTCAAAGCCAGGAGATCCTGCAACAACATATATCAAGCTCTGAAAGAAAATGGATGCCAACCAAGAATCTTATATCCAGCAAAACTAAGCTTTATATTTGAGGATGAAATAAAAACCTTCCATGATAAACAAAAATTAAAAAGAATTTACAACTAGAAATCCTGCACTACAAAACATGCTCAGCAAAATATTCCACAAAGAGAAAATAAAAAACAATGATGAAACAAATCGTGTCAAAAATAACCCTGAATGCTAATGCCTAAACTGGCCAATTAAAAGACATAGACTAACAGATTGGATTTAAAAAAAAAAAAGACCCAACAATATGCTGCCTCCAGGAGATTCTTCTCATAGGAAAAGACATACACAGGCTGAATGTGAAGGGTTGGGAAAAATCATACCATTCACATGGACCGCAGAAGCAAACAGGGCTTCCATCCTCATATCAAATAAAGTAGACTTCAAACTAAAGTCAATCACAAAGGATAAAGAAGGACACTACATACTGCTCAAGGGAACTATATACCAACAAAACTTAACAATTATAAATATATATGCCACAAACAATGGAGGATCTACGTTCATCAAACAAACTCTTCTCAAGTTCAAGAGTCAAACAGACCATAACACAATGATTTTGGGTGACTTTAACACACCTCTTTCACCACTAGATAGATCTTCCAAACAAAAGCTGAAAAAAGAAACTATAGAACTCAATAATATAATCAATAACTTAGACTTAACTGACAGAATATTTCATCCTTCAATGAGAGAATACACTTTCTTCTCAGCAGCACATGGATCCTTCTCTAAAATAGACCATATACTATGCCACAAAGCAACACTAAGCAAATATAAAAAAATAGAGATACTACCCCGCATTCTATCAGATCATAATAGAATTAAATTAGAAATCAATGATAAAATAAGAATTAAAATCCACTCCAACACCTGAAGATCAAATAATATGTTACTGAATGAACAATGGATTGCAAAAGACATCAAGTAGGAGATTAAAAAATTTTTAGAGATGAATGAGAATACAGATACAACATATTGAAATCTCTGAAACCCTATGAAGGAAGTTTTAAGAGGAAAGTTCATTGCATGGAGTTCATTCCTTAAAAGAAGAAAAAGTCAACAAATAAATGACTTAACATTACATCTCAAAGCCCTAGAAAAAGAAGAACAAATCAACACCAAAAGCAGTAGAAGACAAGAAATTATTAAAATCAGAGCTGAACTCAATGAAATTAAAACCAAAGAAACAATTAAAAATATCGACAAAACAAAAAGCTGATTCTTTGAAAAAATAAACAAAATTGACAGACCCTTAGCCATGCTAGCAAAGAGAAGGACAGAGAAAACTCAAAGTACTAACATACATGATGAAAAAAGAAATATCACAACAGACACTACAGAAATACAGAAGATAACTAAAAATTATTTTGAAAACTTGTACTCCATTAAAATAGAAAATATTGAAGGCATTGACAAATTTCTAGAATCATATCATTTGCCCAAATTGAATCAGGATGATAAACACAATTTAAACTGATCAATTTCATTGTCAAAATAGCAGACACCATCAAAAGTCTACCAACCAATAAAAGCCCAGTACCAGATGGATACATAGCCAAGTTCTACAACATCTTAAGAATGAACTAATACCGAAACTCTTCAATTTATTTCAGGAAATAGAAAAATAGGGAGTACTTCCAAACTCATTCTATAGAATGAGGCCAATATTACTCTGATTCCAAAACCAGGCAAAGACATGTCAAAAAAAGAAAACTTCAGACTAATATCTCTAATGAACATAGATGCAAAAAATCTCAAAAAAATTCTGGCAAATCAAATACAAAAACATATCAAAAAGATTGTGCACCACAATCAAGAGGGATTCATCCTAGGGATGCAAGGTTGGTTCAACATACACAAATCATTAAATGTAATACATCACATTAACAGACTTAAAGAATTAAACTATACTACAGAGCAATAGTAACAAAAACTGCATGATATTGGCACCAAAACAGACTGGTGGACCAATGGTACAAAATAGAAGACACAGAGACAACTCACAAAATTACAATTATCTTATATTACACAAAGGTGCCAAAAACATGCATTGGAGAAAAAATAGTCTCTTAAACAAATGGTGCTAAGAAAACTGGAAATCCATATGCATCTATCTCTCACCATGCACAAAACTCAACTCAAAATGGATCAAGGACTTAAGAATAAAACCAGAGATTCTGCATCTAATAAAAAAAAAATAGGCCCTAGTCTCCATCATGTGGGATTAAGCCCCAACTTCCTCAATGAGACTCCTTTGATGCAAGAATTAAAATCAAGAATCAATGAATGGGATGGACTCTTAACTAGAAAGTTTCTTCTTAGCAAAAGAAACAATCTGTGAGGTGACTAGAGAGCTTACATCTTGGTAGCAAATCTTTACACCTCACACATAAGATAGAGCATTAATCTCTTAAGACGATATACAATCAATCAACAAATACATGGAAAAATATTCATCATTACTAGCAATTAGAGAAATGCAAATTAAAACCACTCTAAGATTTCATCTCACTCCAGTCAGAATGGCAGCTATTATGAAGACAAACAACAATAAGTGTTAGAGAGGATGTGAGGAAAAAGGTACACTCATACACTGCTGGTGGAACTGCAAATTGGTGCAGCCAATATGGAAAGTAGTATGGAGATTCCTTGGAAATCTGGGAATGGAACCACCATTTGACCCAGCTATCCCTCTCCTTGGTCTATACCAAAAGCACTTAAAAAACAGCATACTACAGGGACACAGCCAGATCAATGTTTATAGCAGCACAATTCACAATAGCTAAACTGTGGAACTGACCTAGATGCCCTACAATAGATGAATGAATATTTTAAAAAGTGGCATATATACACAATGGGATATTACTCAGCAATAAAAGAGAATAAAATCCTGGCATCTGCAGGTAAATGGATGGAGTTAGAGAAGATGATGCTAAGTAAACTTAGTCAATCCCAAAAAAACCAAATGCCAAATGTTTTCTCTGATATAAGGAGGCTGATTCATGGTGGCATAGGGAGAGGGAGCATGGGAGGAATCGATGAACTCTAGATAGGGCAGAGGGGTTGGAGGGGAAGGGAGGAAGCATGGGGTTAGAAATAATGGTGGAATGTGATGGTCATTATCATCCAAAGTACATGTATGAAGACACGAATTGGTGTGAATATACTTTGTACACAACCAGAAAAAAGAAAAAATTGTGCTCTATATATGTATAAGAATTGTAATGCATTCTGCTGTCATATATAAATTTTAAAAAATTAGGAGAAAAAAATGGGGGCAACACAAGCCTTGTAGAGAAACCCCGGGTAAGTCTAACCTTGGTACCTGAGCAGGAGAAGGCCAATGTCTAGGCTAGGGCTTCTCAAACTTACAGTGGTGAAGGAGCCATTATTTTTTAAATAAAAATAAAATAAAATACTAAAAATGAAAAAAAAAGAAAAAAAATCACATCCTATCTGAGTCAGGAATCAAACCTCTTTCTCTATAAGCATTATCATCTAAAGTAGAATATCCTTCATCCAATCCTTGACTCATTAAAACTGAGACTATTTGATTTTCTTTTTCTTTTCTTTCTTTTTTTTTTTTTTTTTTTTTTTGTTATTGGGGATTGAACCAAGGCCACTCAACCATTGAGCCACACACATTCTTAGCCCTATTTTGTATTTTATTTAGAAAGAGTCTCACTGAGTTACTTAGCACCTCACTATTGCTGAGGGTGGCTTTGAACTTGTGATCCTCCTGCCTCAGCTTCCCAAGCCTCTGGGATTACAGGTGTGTAATTCTTTGATTCTTTAATATTTCTTTAATATTTCTGATTCTTTAATATCTCTAATAACAGCATAGTTTTGACTGTGTACATCATGATCTTTGTTAATAACAGTGCACAAAAAAATCAGCTGTCCGTTAACTTGTAGGTTTTTTTCCCCTTCAGATTTGGTGGTTGATCATTGTGTAACTCAAGCTTATATTAAAACAATAATAAACATTTATTATCTCAAAAAAAAAAGAAAGAAGAAAGAAAAAAGGGAAAAAAGCATCAACAATGTGAAGGACTATCTAAGTTGTACTGAGAGGTCTGAAGAGCCCAAGATGTAAAATTTTGAGAACCATGCAGTTATCAGAAAATAAGACTCTGAATGTTTCTATTTAATCTGTGCACAAACAACATTCACATTCAAGTTTTCAAAGGAACTCTAGAAATTATTTGTGGTGAAATAAAACATTACAGTAATTTACAACTACCACAAATATGAAAAATAGAGAAATAATCCTTAGCTACTTACCCCTAAAACAAGCTCATCAGAAAACACATCTGTGTGAATGAGGAAGTAATTCTTAGGTAAACTTCAATCTGTACCAATGTACTTGTTTATGAAGGTTATTTATAAACATCTGTCTCCTAGGCCTGGGAGAGTGCCATCTCATGCTACTTTTTCCTGGTTCACTCTACTTAAATCACAATTGGCTTTCTGTAACATTCATTCCTTCTGCCTGGACTGCCTTTCAGGTACCCAACTTCCATTCTATGGCTTTATTCTTCTCACTGGTCTCAGCTAAATGATCTTACCTCAGAGAGGTCCTTGGTGAACCACATGATTTTAGTAGGATTTATGTATTTTCCTTCTATTTCCTGTCTCTGCCACAGATTGGAACCAGCATGGCAGGCAGGTGCCTTTGTACTCCATTCACTAAAGATGACATAGAAACTGATGCAATGTCTAACTTTGCCAAACCATAGTAAATACTTCAAATGTTCTTTTCTGATTATAAAATTATTAAAGGGAAGTAATGATTACTTAAATTTAAAGTGATTTTATTATGTTGTCTCAAGACCAAGAAAAACTAAATTATAAAATGTTAAGCAAGAGCAAACACAAGGACACCTTCCTCACCCTCCCCTCAATCATTAATTATTACAGGCACAAACCAGTTTATTGCATTAAGCTAAAGTTTGAAGTTGAAGAAACCTCTCTTCCTCCAAATAAAGATATTTCCCCATACTTTGTAAAAAAATTAAATTAAATTTCAGGAAAAATGTCCTAAGGCACCGATTGATTCCCAAGACTTGTCTAAGTGATTATGACATTTAGCCCAAGAATGCTTTTTAAAATTGGAAATTGTTTTCTTCACTAGGACATTTAGAGCCTCTAGGCTTTTAAACTCTTTTGTTCTCTCAAACACATATTCTAGCAGTACAGGACATTTTGAAAAAGAAGCAACACTTTCATATTTCAATTTATTTGGAAATGGTTTAAGAGAGTGATAATTTTAGAAATTTAAGAGGGAGACATAAAATAATAAAAATCACACCAAAGAATATGCTATAGAAATGTGAGTATATCTTTGGCCACATAAGTAGATTCAAAATATTTTATTTGGTTTTAAATCATACTTGATTGATTTTAAAGGAAAATAACTTCTTTAGGAGGAATAAGCAAAGTGGTAAATTCTTAATAAGTCTTTTTTCAGCCACTTTAACAAAATACACATACATTGCATTTCACTTTATTCTTTTATGTAGTTTAATGTACCAGATTCCTCACTAAATAATACACATACTCTATATAAGATTTACCCAAGATAGCTGTGAGTATAAATGAAAGCTATTAGTCATAAACTATTAATGAGACACCCAAACCGTGTCTGAAAAAAATTTGTCACATGGCTATAGTAGCCACTTGAAATTAATTATATTTTCCAAAACCAATCAGAAGGAACTGATTTTAATCATCCTAAAATACATCCATATTTTTTCCTGAATTCAAAAGTGAATATTTAAACTTCTATAATATTATAGAATTATTTCTGTAAACCCAACACTTTCTTAATGTTATTGAACTCTACCCTTTCAGTTGTTTCAGGATCAAGGAAGAAGTGACAAAACTAATGCCCTGATCAAAACACAGACTTGGAAAAAGGCTTCTACGTCTTGGATATTACTTTCAAACTTCTCAATAAAATAAAATGTTTAGAGAAGTATTCAATAAATATGTCCATTGAATGAATGAATGAAGAATGAGCAAGTGAATCATCAAAAGGCAGAATTCAAGAAGTTCAGAGTTTTTCAACAGCAAAACTATAATTGTTCCTATGATAGCATAAATTTTGTGTAAAATATCACTTTTATATATTAATTTTCAACAAAAATAGAAACTTAAACATACACTGTTTACCAAGAATAGGATAAATTGTATAGTGTAAACTATAATGCAAACAAAAAGTTGTCATTCTGTTTATAGAATCTATGCTCTAGAACTATTTGAAAGCAACAGATTACTTAAAAATTTTGATTACTCACGGAATATACTAACTCTTTTTCATCATGACAGTTATATTTCTGCTTGCTTATTTATTTATTTAGTACTGGAGATTTAACCCAGGGGTGCTTTATCACTGAGCTACATTACCAGCCTTTTTTTTTTCTTTCTTCCATTTATGGACAAGATCTTGATAAATTGCTAAGGATGACCTTGAAATTATAATCTTCCTGCCTCAGCCTCCTTAGCTGCTGAGATTATAGGCAAGTTTATGCCACCATGCCTATCTTCTGCTCATTTTAAAAAAAAGAGTATTTATTTTCATTGCATTAGCCTTATAAATCTATATATCCTAAACATGAAATCTAATTGCTGTGGTCAGTATACCTTATAAAAATAAAGATTTGGGTTCAAAATTGTGCCATATTAAGTATTTATACATCCTTAGTCTACCCTACGTTTGTAAACTTCAGTGTCTTATTTGCATATCTCATGCAAATATTGTGTGAAGTGAGAAGTTTTTATTTTTTATTTTTTTATTTTTTATAAATATTATATAATTTATGTATTAAATACATATCCATGGCTCCATGATAGTATAATTATTGAATAAATGAATCAATGAGTACAAAGACAAATCTCCTATGAATCAGAATTTCGAAGATTTTATGTAGATATTCCACACTCAAGGAGGTAAAGCATAATTCTCCACTTCTTTTTTTTTTATTGTTGGTTGTTCAAAACATTACATAGTTCTTGACATATCATATTTCACACTTTGATTCAAGTGGGTTATGAACTCCCATTTTTACCCCGTATACAGATTGCAGAATCACATCAGTTACACTTCCATTGATTTACATATTGCCATACTAGTGACTGTTGTATTCTGCTGCCTTTCCTATCCTCTACTATCCCCCCTCCCCTCCCCTCCCCTCCCCTCCCCTCTTCTCTACCCCCTCTACTGTAATTCATTTCTCCCCCTTGTATTATTTTTCCCTTTCCCCTCACTTCCTCTTGTATGTAATTTTGTATAACCCTGAGGGTATCCTTCCATTTCCATGCAATTTCCCTTCTCTCTCGCTTTCCCTCCCACCTCTCATCCCTGTTTAATGTTAATCTTCTTCTCATGCTCTTCTTCCCTACTCTGTTCTTAGTTACTCTCCTTATATCAAAGAAGACATTTGGCATTTGTTTTAAATAAGCAACAAAATGCTGAGAATCCTTTAGGTTTCTGCTTCCCAGATACAGTGTGGAGGAACCTTAGATACTATAGTGAGTTACCAGGGGCACAGGGTATGTAAATTTTCAAGAGAACAGCAGAGACAACCCTCAGACATTGCATGAACTGCTAGTATTTTGTTGTTTGGCTCCTAATTCTTAATTAAAGGAAATATTAGACATTTCATTTTGCCTAGGGGCAAAAGGAAAAAATGATGAAGAACTAAAGGTTCCATGAACCAAGAAAGTTTTGAGCTAGTAAATAGTTTCCTCTCACCTTCTCTCTTCTCTGATTTGAAGAGAAAGCCCTACCTACAAGATTTTCTCTGTTCTCTTTGCTTAATTTGCACTGTAAAAGTCAAGAAATATCTTTTCTGGCAAATTCAATTTTGAAAGCTGAATGAGAATGGTCCATGTTGGCAAATACAAACATCCTGTTCTGATAAACAAGGAAAAAAAGGGGCATTTTTAATTTTTTTTCACGGAAGACTAAATGTAGTTCTCAAAATAGAAAGATGGAAACACAATATTGGAAAAGAGAGAGGAAACAGACTGGGCCACAGCAACCAGAAATCGAGATGCAGAAACAGTCAGGTAGGAATGCTATGCTGACAGTGTTGCCACCACAGGGAAGGCACTTGCCCTTCACTCTAGATAATAGGACAAAACTGTCTTCCACCAAAACCTCCAAACAGAGCATTATTCTAAATTACAAGAATGCTCAGATTCCTGAACACCAAAACATAGCAAATTCTATCACAAAAGCTTCGTCTACCTTCCAGGCCAGCTAAAATTCTACTCTATACAAAATTCTTCATTTCTCTATATTTTTATAACACCTTTTCTTCATATTATTACTATAGTAATTATTACTGTATAATTTTATTGGTCATTTTTATATTTTTTTTGTTTCCATGGACTACAAGTTTTGTAAGGGTAAAAGTCATACTATTGCTTTTATAAAAAATTTCTGTAGCATTTAAATTTTTAATTAAAACTTTTTGTGAAACAATAAAATGTCTGAATACAAAAACAAACATAGATAAATCTATTTCCTATTATTATTCGATTTTGATGGACTGTAGTAATTTTAACTAGGTCAACATTTCCAGAAGTATGTCTCTAATAATATACACAAAAACCCAGGCACATTTATGAAAATAAGTATGAGAAAGGTATTGTTATTGAAGGTTCCTCATAATTAATGATATTCAATATTTTGATTATTCCCTATGGTTAAAAAATTAGCTTTTTAACCAATATGACCTAATATATTAAACATTTGTGACTGTTAGTAGTGTGGTTTATCATTTTTATTTAGCAATTTTGATCACTTAAAAATCATCTGTTAGGGGCTGGGGTTGTGGCTCAGTGGTGGAGCACTTGCCTAACATGAGGCTCTGGGTTTTATCCTCAGCACCACATAAAGATAAATAAATAAAGGTATTGTGTCCATCTATATATAACTAAAAAGTATTTTTGAAAAAATTGTCTGTTAGTCTGTGGATTTTTACATGCCTGTTTTATATTTGAAGCATTAAACAAATAGGTTAGTAAATACATCTAAACGCTTTGGAGAAATGTACTAAATACAAGCTTATTGCATTTTCAAAGAGAAAAAAAAGCAGTCACTATACATATTGATGTAAGTGCTCTTCATCTTTGTCAATGTGATTCCTTTCTACTCATCCTCTTATAACTAACTGTGCAGCCAGGTTCTGGCTTGTTATGGAACCCTTTTCATAACCGAATGAAGAAAAAACAATCTAATCATAAATGTAGAGTAATATTACTTGTTTTTCAATGTAAGTCAACATTCCAGAGTTTTTTTGATTTAGATTCCATCCCTGGAAAATATCAATGGCAATAGTTTTGGCAAGCCACTAAGTGTAACAAAAGTTATCAAGGATTATTTAACTGGTCAAATTCTTAGTCTCTGCTGTCTTTGGGGGTAGCTTTTATTTTTCAAAAGATTCACCAGCTTAAACTATAATCATTCATAGATATGTCAGGACACTGAAACAATGGAATATATTTCTTACCAATTGTTATTCCACCTTTTTTTAATGGAAAAGTATTTAAAAGAAAGAAATTTTCTGCATTTTAATGACAAGTGATGTGGAAATGTGACAGAAAGCAGCATCTGCTCAGCCAGGCAAACATGCTTTATCGTGTCAGTGACCACATAACAGGGAGAGATCTCCGGAGCACAGCCACCCTTCACTGTCATGGTGGACCTACTGAAATCAAGAGCTGGGAGAGAATTCAAAATTGACTCAAGACTAACATCACTCTAGTTCACCTAAGTCTACCCTTCCGTCACTGGTCAAATACAAAAATTAGAACAGCATTTGCTTCTTTTCTTATTATTGGCCTTAGCTTAGAATTAAATGACTTCAATTATAAATTAATCATAACCAAAATATCTATTTAAGTCAATCCCTAGTCACTTTCAAAATTAACTTTGAGTTGACAATCTGGAGTTTTAAAAGCCAAAAATAAACCCAGTTGAATTCATTAGAAAACTTATTCCTTGTAAGATACTTAACTCATAAATAAACAAAACCAGGCTTGAATCACACATACACACACTCACAGAATTTCAAATTATAATTTGTTGTACATATTCTTTGGAAACAGTTATAGCTATTAAAAGATGGCAAAGACACAGTAATAATTTACATAAAGTCAAGGAAATATTTTGTGTGTATACATACAAAAAAAACCCATCTCTAAAAAATTATTTATAATATTGTTTTAATATACCAAAGAAATAGTAGTCTATTCACATAAAAAATTCAACATGGAACTTCCACTTTAAAAGTTCAATTTTCCATTATATGTGCTATAATATCTTATATAATAACGAAATCTTAAATATAAATTCTGCCAATTAAAAAATATTACACAAATGATATACAAAATATTTTCTGAATACTAGATGCAAGAACATAATTCTGAAGCAGACTAAATTCAATACTTACTTTTTAATCTTCAAAAGCAGAAAAGGATGCATGTTCAATACTTTTTATACATTTATTTTTTTTAAATTTATTTTTATGTGGTGCTGAGTATTGAACCCAGTGTCTAACATGTGCCAGGCAAGTGCTCTACCTCTGAGCCACCTCCCCATCCCCACATGTTCGATATTTTTAGTGAGATTCCTTCTTTGCATTATTTTGTAATATTCTTTTTCTCCACTTTTTTAACCTGGGGATGATTAATCAATATACATCGCCAATAACATCCACGGTTAAATTAAAACACCGCCTTCATTAATTCACACCTGAACCATGCTGATGCTGCAAAATGTATTGGAGCTAGAAACATCTGTGAGTAACTGAAGTGCTCTATGTAACTATTCTGAAATTTAGACACCTTTTTAGTTCTCACTGGTCCCTGTTCACTTCCTCTCCCCTCTCTTAGCCTCCTCACTTTGTTGTGCTTATAAACAATAATTACTTATCAAAGTACCTGTCCAACTCCCACATTAAGATACCCTTATCTATACCTAGAACTTAACCCCATACCTTTACAGGCAAACCAAATACCTACATACACCCAATTTTATTATACTTTCAATGTGCCACAAGCAAACCATGTTTTAGCACAATAACATATCTATTTATTTAACTGGTGTGTTTTTTCTAATTATCCTTGGCTTAGGCTGATTTTCAAAAAACCTGTCCAGGAGTATGATGGACTTAGGAAAGTGATGTATTTCCTGCTCTCCACTACCACTTTCCAACCATGGTTCAACACCTAACAAACTGCTCTCCTCTTTGGAAATCTCTATTGGTTCATTATCGGCCAATGTATGAGTCCCACTTCTATTGACCTTCAGCAGCTTCCTGATAGCTTGAAGTCTAACTTCCCCAACCATCTTCTGTGACCTTGATATTAATGTAGGTGATCTTTCCAGCTATCTGGCTTCAAAACAAATAAAATGCATCTGTTTCAAATATGGTTATTTTGATGATGTACAACCCACCTACTCATATGATATTCCTCTGATATTAACATAACACTGTTCACATTCTAGCTAGTTAAATGCTCAATAACCTCTCATTTTCATAAGCTTTAAAAGATCCAAGACAAAAATAAAAAGAATGTAATTCCATCATTTTAATCCATTTATTTTTTCCTGAGAAAACTTCATCCAGTCCTTATAAATTACTACAATAGTAACAAAACCACATTTTTTCTTGGTATTATAACTATAGAAATTCTTAAATACTACTATTATTTTATATTATTATTCTAGTGGTTTCATAACATTCCATCAAGTTTTTGAAAGAGAAGTTTGCAGGTGAATTAAGATTTCTAAATTTGAAGCCAGACTGTCTGGGTTACAATTTCTATTCTGAGTCTTATATTAGCTTGTGAACTTAGCCATTTCCCTATTCTCAGTTTTCCCTTCTACATAAACAGACAATAAGAATGCAACCTTATGTAATTTTGCACATGAAGTACTTTGAACCTAGAACTTGAGTGAATGCTTAGTAAGTATTATATAAATCGCAATATGCCATGCTTTCCTTATGTGTATATATCTATTGCTGGAAATGATAGTCTTGGTAGGGTTTAAGGTTCTTTTGAAATTCTGTTTTCACTACTAAAGAAAATTCTGCAATAAGCAGTGACCTTTCTGTTGAGTCATTTATCTGGTTAAGTTTTCAAGAATGCTCTATTAGCTTTCTGCCCATGGACGACGCCAAGAAAGCATCCTTAAAGTCTGTCTTGCTGCTGCCGTCATGTCTAAATCAGAGTCCCCTAAAGAGCCCGAACAGCTGCGGAAGCTATTCATCAGAGGGCTGAGCTTTGAAACAACTGATTAGAGTCTGAGAAGCCATTTTGAGCAATGGAGAACACTCACGGATTGTGTGGTAATGAGAGATCCAAACACCAAGCGCTCCAGAGGCTTTGGGTTTGTCACTTATGCCACTGTGGAGGAAGTGGATGCAGCCATGAATGCAAGACCACACAAAGTGGATGGTAGAGTTATGGAACCAAAGAGATCTCTCTCATGAGAAGATTCTCAAAGACCAGGGGCCCACTTAACTGTGAAAAAGATCTTTGTTGGTGGCATTAAAGAAGACACTGAAGAACATCACCTATGAGATTATTTTGAAAAGTATAGGAAAATTGAAGTTATTGAAATCATGACTGACTGAGGCAGTGGAAAGAAAAGGGGCTTTGCTTTTGTAACTTTTGATGACCATGACTCTGTGGATAAGGTTGTCATTCAGAAATACCATACTGTGAATGGCCACAACTGTGAAGGGAGGAAAGCCCTGTCAAAGCAAGAGACGGCTAGTGCCTCATCTAGCCAAAGAGGTCAAAGTGGTTCTGGAAACTTCGGTGGTGGTCGTGGAGGTGGTTTTGGTGGAAATGACAATTTCGGTCGTGGAGGGAACTTCAGTGGTCGTGGTGGCTTTGGTGGCAGTCGTGGTGGTGGTGGATATGGTGGCAGCGGGGATGGCTACAATGGATTTGGTAATGATGGAAGCAATTTTGGAGATGGTGGAAGCTACAATGATTTTGGCAGTTACAACAATCAGTCATCAAATTTTGGACCCATGAAGGGTGGAAACTTTGGAGGCAGAAGCTCTGGACCTTACAGTGGTGGAGGCCAATATTTTGCCAAACCACGAAACCAAGGTGGCTATGGCGGTTCCAGCAGCAGCAGTAGCTATGGCAGTGGCAGAAGGTTTTACTACTGCCAGGAAACAAAGCTTAGCAGGAGAGGAGAGCCAGAGAAGTGACAGGGAAGCTACAGGTTACAATAGATTTGTGAACTCAGCCAAGCACAGTGGTGGCAGGGCCTAGCTGCTACAAAGAAGACATGGTTTAGACAATACTCATGTGTATGGGCAAAAAAACTCGAGGACTGTATTTGTAACTAATTGTATAACAGGTTATTTTAGTTTCTGTTCTGTGGAAAGTGTAAAGCATTCCAACAAAGGGTTTTAATGTAGACTTTTTTTTTTTTGCACCCATGCTGTTGATTGCTAAATGTAATAGTCTGATCATGACGCTGAATAAATGTGTCTTTTTTTTTTAAAAAAAAAGAATGCTCTATTAATAATAGCCAACCTATGGAGCCATCATAAGTGCCCTTCAACAGACGAATGGATAAAGAAAATGTAGTATACATGTACAGTGGAAATTACTCATCCATAAAGAAGAATGTAATTATGGAATTTGCTGGTAAATAAATGGGTCTGGTGATTATCATGCTAAGTGAAATAAGCCAATCCCCCAAAACCAAAGGCCAGATGTTTTCTCTGATATGTGGATGCTAACATATATATGGATGTTAACCCTTCCACACATCTCTTTGTGGCTGCAAGGGACAAAGGGGAGAGGAAGAATAGAAATGCAATGAATTAGACAAAGGGGAATAAAAGGAAAGGCAGAGAATCGAAATAGGATAATAATAGAATAAATCAGACATAACTTTCCTATGCTTATATATAAATACACGACCAGTGTACTTCCACATCATGTACAACCACAAGAATGGGATCCTAATTAGAACCAGTTATACTCCATGTATGTATGTCAAAATACACTCTACTGTCATACATATTTAAGAAGAATAAATTTAAAAAGAATGCTATAAATTAGACCCCAAAATGTTCTTTACAGGCCTATTTAAAGAAAAATATTTGTAATAATTTATAATACAGCTATTAAAGAGAACAGTTTTAATCACCATATTGTTGGCACTTAATCACTTGTTTTCCTTAAATATTTCTTTTTCCTTTACTTTCAAAGGCCTTTGCCTAATTTTTCTCTTTAATCAGTCAATATGCCAGTTTAGCCTATTTCCTCTTTCCTAAATTAAACTTGACCTTTCTGGCTCTTAGGTCTGTCTGCTTTTCTATGTTGTTTCCTTCCATATTATAACTTCATGACTTTGACATAATTTCTATTCTACAACACCCAAAACAAGATAATTATCCCTTAAATATCTTTTGTGACTAGACTTGAGTAATCTAACTTCCCTTTGAACACAAACTTTTCACTTTACTTGATCATTAATTAAATCTTCCTCGATTTTACAATGGCTAACCCAATCCCAGGATAAAAGCCATGGGGTCATATTTCTCTTTCCACTTCCACACATCCAGTCAGCTGCTAAAGTCTATTAAGTCCCTCTCACCCCCTTGGGGAAACTCTACAATCTAATTTCTAACATCAACTAGTTCATTTAATAAATTAATAATAAAATCACAAAGTAAAATTGAGCATTGAGCTATAAATCATATAAACCTATTGTTACTATCCTAAATAAAGAGGGTGATACACTACTGATTTTATGAAGAAACCTTAAAGGAGAGATGATGCCATACTGAGAACTTCAGGTGCTGCTTTCAGTCATTCTCCCTGCCATGGAATTTAAGGTAAATCAGTTCTACTTTACATTTTTATGTCAGTGAATTACAGGTATATATTTATGTATGTGTGCACTGAGCTGTGATTTCAATATGTTTTTTCCTCTTCAAAACTCATGTTGGAATTTAATCCCCATTGTTTGGTATTAAAAGAGCAGAAACTTAATCCGATTATGATGTTCAGAGGCAGGGCCTTTGGGAGGTGTTTATGATTAAATAAGGTCATCAGGACGAGCCCCCATGATTGAATACTGGTAGCTATAAAAGAAAAAGGAGAGACCACACACACACACCTACTGCCATGTGGTCCCATGTTTTTGCACAGGATCTGTCTGCAAGATGCAGCCTTTCAAACTCAGACTAGAACTCTCAGCAAAGTAAACCTCTTTCCTTTATAATTTATCCAGACAGAATCAATTACATAAATGTTACCTTCTCTATAAAATTCATTTAAGAAATTCAACGATTTAATTGTTTGGTAGACAACTCTAATTCTACATCCTCACGTTTTTTTGTTTTTTTTTTTTTTTTTTTTTTTTTTTTTTTGCTTTCTAGTATACACACCTTATTTGATTCTCTGCCCTTTGAGGGGATGAAAAACAATAAATATGATGGGATTCTGCTCATCAAGTAAGCTGACTTATGATGAAATAAAAAATAGATTATCCAATTAGGTTCAACCTAATCAAGTGAGTTCTTCAAAGGGCCCTTCCTCAGGTGAGAGATGGATGAAATCCATCTCAGAGTCTAAGATGGATTTCATGAGGAAAATTTGTTAAATATGGGTACATTTCACTGAGAGTGACAGAGTGTTTTAATTAGGAAATGTCTGCTTGTTTTATTAAGAACTGGGATAAATTATTATAACAATTCTGGATACTGGGTACCATTTAGCAAAAAGTCATGATAATAATAAAACTTCTCAATCCAAAATACATAGAAATACAAAAGTAGGAACAATTCATTTAAATGTCAGAAAAGAAAATAAATCTCAGATCATAGCCTACATAAATTTGGACTTTTAGCTACAAGTTTCAGTCAGCATTTCTCATGTCAATATATTCTTATTGGTAATCGCTTGTCAGCAATTTTCTAAGGCTTTCCAAGTATACTCATTTTAAGCAATTCCATGATAAAATTTCTTCCAATAAAACTCTGTTCAAAATCTTACAGATATTTTGCTCCTTTCATATGTAAAGAAAGCATTCATATTAATATAACACAGCCATGGAAAAAAAGCCCATCAAATAAGTAAAAATAGAGCAGCATTTACATTGCAAGTAAAACAACATCAAGGCCTGTTTTTTTTTTCTTTCTGGTCAAGGTCCATTACTTTTCATCACATTATATAAAATAATCTGAAATAACTTTTCAAGCTTGAAGTAAAGGTCCCCACTCACCTTTTAACGTCAAAATTCATTTTATTAAGCAGCCCAACTCCTCTTAGAGGTGACACTTCAGCCAGAACAAAATCATTTTTAACTCAACTGTTCAGCAAAAAAAAAGTACCCTGATACCATACACCTTCTGGACCTAACATCTGTTGCTAACAAAACTAATGCTCATTTTGCTGTTTCTAGTGCCATGAATATGCTTTTAAAACTCACTGTATTATTTTTCAATTCTTACAACAACCCAGCCCTAAGAAGTTAAGGAATCTGTACTAGCAAGATTTGACCCAGTTATCCCACTCCTTGGCACATATCCAAAGGATTTAAAATCCGCATGCTACAATGATGCAGCCTCATAAATATTTATAGCAGCACAATGCAAATTAGCTAAGCTATGGAGCCAATCTAGGTATGCTTCAACAGATGAATAGATAAAGAAATTGTGGTATATATGCACAATGGAAGATTAGTTGGCCATAAAGAAGAATGACATTATGACATTCACTAGTAAATGGATGGAACTGGAGACTATCATGCTAAGTGAAGTAAGACAGTACTCCCAAAATCAAAGGTGAATGATTTCATTGATATGTGGAAGCTAAACCACAATAAGAAGATGGGAGAAGAAGAAAAGTTTAGTACACTAGACAAAGCGAATGAAGAGAAGGGAGGAGAGAGAGGAATAAGAAAGACAGTGGAAAGAATCCGACATGATTTTCCTATGTACACATATGAAAAAAATTTAAGTGAATTCCACCATTATGTACATCCACAAGAATGGGGTCATAATTAGAATAAGAATAGGCATGTATAATTTTATCAAAATGGATTCTACTGTCATGTATAACTAAATGAAAAAAATCAATTAAAAAAATGATTAGGAAATTGCTGAGCTGATTTTCAAGCACAGGTAATCACCACCATAGGAACCATCTTAACCACTCTATAAATTTACAAGCCAAATGTCTTTTTACTTTGAAGCTTATTTTCATTTATTTATCCCTCAGCCTTAAGAAAAGGTACTTTACCCCCATGAGCCTAATTTTATAAATGAGATTTGAAAAGTTTTCCAATATTTATGATATGTACTTTTTTCTTCACCTATTAATATGTGGCATACCAAGAAAAAAATCAGTTCATAAACTGGTTAAAAATATTTGTAACTAACCAAATATGAGGCTAACCAATCTTCCAGATAATACATCAGTAATAATTATCTAGAATTCTTACATTCTACAAAGATTTAGTTAGCATCTATTATGCACTAGTTACCTGGAATAGGGTCTGATATTTATAAAATTTGCATTCTAGTAAGGAATAATACACTAATAAGTTAACTATTATGTTAAACAATAATAAGAGCTGTAAACAAAAGAAAAGATCAGGGTAAAAATACTGTATTATGGAAGGCAGTAGGCACTTATAGTAAGTATAATAAGGTAGTCAGAATATGCCTCATGGAGATAATAAGCAAATAATTGAAAACCACATTTTTTTTCAAACATAAAAAGAAGCACTGCCTCACTATTATCCTTCCATACCTTAAAAAGTAGAGACGCATATTAGTACTTAAAATTTTTTCCAAGGGCTTTAAAAATCCTTGCATCCAACATAGAACCAAATGAAGCCATTTCTAAATACAATTATAATTCTATTAACATAAATCATGTGTTTCACTCAACAAACCATTTGCCAAAAGGCTGTTTTTCCTTCATTAAACAAATGTGTATTGATCACCTACCACATACAGGCATTAAGAGTGCTGAGGAGACTAATTCTTGTGTTCCCCAGTTCACACTCTGGTGAGCTCATACAAATGAACAGAGAATCATAATGCTAAGTAAGAAGGTTTATTAGGGAATATGAAGCAGGGCACAAGGAGAAGTGAGTTTTTAGATGAATCTGAAAGAATAGAGAAGAGATAAAGACATGGTTAGTGGACAGCATTAGAGGCCTGCAAAGAGACATGGTGGACTGAAAGTACACACTCTGCTTGTGGCATTGAGCATGGTCCTATAGGGGGAAAAAATAAAAAGATTTAGTAGAATTTAATAAATAAGGAAACTCCACAGATAATCAAAACTTTTTGGAGGCTGAACTTTGAGAAACTGGGTTTCCTCAAGTAAAAAAATTGTCTTTTGCATAGCAAAGTTGATAAGCAAACAAGTCTCTTATAATGAAGATTAGAAGGAGATAACAGAACAGAGAGAGGTTTAGCAGGAAGAATTGACCAGAATTGAAAGCCCTTGCTTCTGATGGATGAAATGATTCTGAAGAGTTGTGGTGCTTCTCAAGAAGGCAGAGAACAGCTGAGGAACACTCAGGGAAGAGGATGAACCCAACACAGGCCATGTGGAACATGAAGCCTCTCTGCTACATTTCAATGGAAATGTTCTCTGGACAGTATAATTTATGACTGTGGAGACAAAGGCAAGAATTCTAGAAATAAGAATGAACTGTTTAATATTTAAAATACTATGCTGTCAGCTTAGGAAGGCTGGGAAGAGTAAGTAGATTATTTCATCTAATACAACCACACTCTGAAGTCATAGTTATTTCTACTTTCATTCATTCAGAAATGTTTATTAAGGGTCTCCATGTGTCCAGCACTGTTTAGGGCAAAAACAGGACAAACAAACCTCCTGCATCTGTGAGAATACTCTTCATAGGTAAAAACCTGAGGAATAATATCTCACTCAAAATCATACAACTAGCCAATACGTGGTCAGACAAGAATTTGAGTTGAGTCCTAACTCAAAAGAGTCAGAGCTCTAAACCATCATGCTATTAGTTTAGAGGTTACAGGTCAGCGTATTTAGTATTTTAATGAGACAATAAAAGGTCATAAAAAAGCAATCGAGTCTACAGATGAGAAACTTTTGGAATGTCAACAGTCTTTGCAAAGAGCCACTGTTCTAAGTTATGCAGAGATGATGAGAAGATGGTCTGAGGATATTTTTCTCACATGGGTTTTTATGTACTCATGATTCACCCTAAACAATGTTATTTAATCTAATTAGGAAGGTTTCTCTCATCTGCTCTGTTTCTGTTTTTAAACATACAAACACGGTTTGATTGCTCTGGGTTTGGTTCATTAACTCAAGCAAATTTCCATTTCTTCCATAATGACAAAATGTTTTCAAAACATGTCTACCTCAGCATTTCCTAACAAATGTCTTCTAGAACACCAATTTCTCAAACAACTAAGTATACTACAAATTTATTTTACTGCATAATCATTTACTATATAATCATATACATAATCATAAGTGATTATGTAGTAAAATAAATTTATAATATACTTAGTTTAAATGATATCCTATTGTAAAATTTCTCATTGCACTAATATATTAATACATGGAAGTCATATCTATAAGTGGACTAAATGTGAAGCATTTTGTAAACTTTCTTGACCAAGGAACATGATTTTAGTTTAGTATAGCATTATCGTGGTCTATGCTTTGATGAACAACACTTCTGAAAAGAATAAAACCTATTCTAGGTTATTCAACCAGGTATAATACCAGATTATATTGGGATCATTAGTTAGTGCATTACGTGACATGCGAACATAAACTTCAAGTGGTTTAGTGTACTGAAAAGTGAGCAAGGTTTTTATATAGAGGATTTCTTTTATAAAAACTGCAAAACATGTTCATTCGTTTGTTCTGCATGGCTCAGTTGGCACTATTATGAGTTGTATAGGTCTATTGTTAAAGGGTTTGTATATTTAGGTAATACCTACCTAATTACTTTGGCATAATTTTTTTTAATGAAGCATGTTATTTTTCTAGTACTTATGTATTATAGTATGTTGATGGATTAAACTAGAACAGAATGATAAATATGTGACATATAATAGGTGTCAAGAATTCCACAGAGTTTCATGAAAGCTGAGGAAATAGTGAAAAAAATTAACAAGTGTTCCTGCAAGCAGTTTACTCAATCAAAAGGTGTATTGTATAGAATCTTCTAATTAACTTTCCTTTGAAGTGTGGTTCAGGTAGAGTAGTTCTATTTTTTTGCAGGTATAAAAGAAAACTGCTTATGATTTGAGATGATGAGAGAAGTGGCAATATTTGGTATGTTGAAAAAAAATTCCACTTATAAAGTTATAAACTAGTAAGATAAACTGAAAATGGTTAGAAAATGTATGATAGTTGTTACTCCAACATTTTTAAAAGTAATCAATGTGAATATAAATTTAATTCCAGAATTTTAAAGGTAAACTTCCTCAACCATTACTGACTTGCGACCTGTAAAAGCTGCTAAAATCTTATTCTTTTGCTTTAAAAAACTGGAAGATGCTTTAAATGAACATCATTCTGTGGTTTGCCAGATTGGCAAATTGAAACAGCATGTCCTCTCACACAAAACTGTCCATAAACATGATTTCTCATCCCATTTTTGAAAATACAACAGAGAAGCAAATTGTCTTTAAGTCCAATTTTAGGCATTCCACACAGAAATTTTTAAAAATTATATTTATTCCTGTGGTTAATTCCATGTGTAAATCATTTTTTTACTTCTCCTGCTTGCTCTATTTCCCCTCGTCATTACAACTTATTTTTCAAAAAATTGACAAGGCAAATGTGATTCAGTCTTATATATGAACGTGCAACAGTGTATGTCATCTTTTCAAATGACATACAAAGGTCATTTTAGGTATTTTGTGGTATTCTGGGTCTTAACCTCTTCCCAAGGAAATTTTATATTTTAGATTCAAAATACACATACACATATTTGCACACATATATGTATATATAAGTATATATACATATACATATATAATTTTCCAATATTAGCAAATATTAAGGCAAAATACATTATATCATTTGCTTTTATGATACCAAGTATTCCCTTTTTCTCCTAAGATAAAATATATCTATAGTAAATAGTAAATACATGTAAATTATATTAGCAATAGTAAAAACTGACAAATTTAGACCTGAAAGGGCTTACTTGGATATCAGATATTATGGTATGGATATGAGGTATTCCCCCAAATATCCTATATTATGAGGAATATTCAGAGGTGAAATGATTAAACTTTGAAAGCTATAACCTAATCACTTCATCCTAGTTAGTCTGAAGGAACTAAGTGGGTAGTAACTGTCCACAGGTGGGGCATGGCTGGAGGAGGTGGGTCACTAGGGTATGCCTTTGGAGGATTCAGCTTCCCTGTGGCCCATTCCCTTTCACTCTTTGCTTCCTGGAAATGCTATGAGCTGAGCAGCTTTTCTTTAAGGGGCTTTTTCCCCATAATGTGCTGCTTCTCCTTGGGCCCAGAGCCACAAAGCCATCTGTCTAAGGAGAGAGACTTTTTTTTTTTTTTTTAAACTGTGAGGCAAACTTTCCTTCTCTAAGTTCTTGTTGGGTACTTTGGTCACAGTGACAAAAAAAAAAAAAAAAAAAAAAAGAAAAGAAAAGGTAACTTAAACACAGAATTATTAGCTTCACTAATTTTTCCATCACTTCTTTTCTTCACATAGGGTCAATAGAGGAAGGAATTTTTAAAATGAAGATAGAAAAAAAAAAAAACATTTACCAAATAGGGTATTTTTATTTAGTACTATAGTAATCTAATGCGGTCTCAATCTAGGATAATCACATTATTTCCCTGAGTCTAATTTATTTCTTCTTTAAAGTAGGTTTGATAAGCATTCCTCCTTAATAGCAGTTTTATGGAGCTGGTCTAGGAACAGTCCAAGGATAAGAAGATTTGCCAGTTGAATGAGTGAAGTTGGTCAAAACCAATGCACTTTCATTTTTACCTGTTTTCTATAGTAGGTCTTTACACTTCATATCATTTGTTAAAGAAATTTGTAATATTATAAAGAAACATAATATTCCCCTACACATCTTGCATCATATGCCAACAAGGCCCTGGTAGCTCATTACTCTGTCCATTTCTCAGGCTTGTCTTTACATTATGCATCTTCAAGGGCTGAGGTAATCTCTTGCATTCTGCTTGCTACAAAAGAGGAAAAGCCTACAAACTCAGTGATCCTTGCCTGTGACTCAGACCCACTATGTGCAAAGCACCAATTTAGACCCAGACTGTAACACCTGCATGGGACTGTGGGGCAAAGAGAATTGATACAAACATGCTGATTTTTATGCTATTTGCTATATGTTGATAATAAAGTTATTTTTCTCTGATCCAGGAATTTCCAGCATACTATTAAAATCTATGAAACCCTAACAGGATAATTTATTAGATGTAAGTTGGGCAAAGATAAATCCTAGGCCAGATTAATCCTATCACTAGATGCTTTTGCCAAGATTTGCATGGGTATGGAATATATTGAAATATTAAAACTAGTCTAATAAAAACAATAAGGTATGAATACCATAAACTAGACAATAATAGTATACACTAAAGAATTTAGAAAAATGAACAGTTTTAATGTAAATGTAATGCATGGTAAAGGTATCACTACAGATCAGGAAAAAAAGGATAAATTATTTAGTAAATGACATGGGCCAAGCATCTGTGCATTTTGAATATATGAAATTAGACCTTCACCTAATACTCCACCAAAAAAAAAGATGCACAGATAAATAAGACAGAGATTCAATGTGAAAAATAAAATTACAAATACTTAAGAGAAAATACCAAAAGCTTTTTCTTATAAAGAAATGTGAAGAAGGCCATTAGAAAAGTAGGTAATCATGGAAAATATTAAAAGATTTGCTTCCATTAGGAAAAAAAAACAACAACCCACATGCATGGATGAAAATTTTATAAAGAAATAACAAGTGATAGATAAGAAAACTCATTTCAAGATAGTTTTTGATAAAGGGTTAAATTATCTAAAATATGGTAAATAAATACATAGATTTCCTTCAACAAAAAATAGCTATGGTATAAATTGGCAACATAAAAGAGGAGAAATAAAAACGATTGATAAGCTCATGATATGAATAAAACTTCAGCAATGTTTACTTTCAAAATAGGCAGGAAAATGTAAATTTATGCAATAACACAACAATTACTGACTCATGAAATTGGTAAATGTGATGTACTAACAAATATAAGAAAGAACAAACATTGTTGGTAGTACTGTAATTATTATCAGTTTTTAACAAAATAATAGAAATTTTTGATAAAATTTTAAAACCCCATTTGCCTTAGCCTTATATATTCATTTCAAGGGATTTATCTTAAATATAAAAGCATAATGTAAAATATATGAATAAACATTTGACTTAAGCTTTGTTTATATACTAACAGAAACTAGAAATACCCTCAATTTCTTAGTTTCCAAGAAGACAATGTATGTTCAGACCATGTGAAATTGTAGCAACTTACCTCACATAGAGTAGATCAGAATGAGGTAAGTCAGCAAAGATTCATGTGAG
Source organism: Urocitellus parryii (assembly GCF_045843805.1). Lineage (NCBI taxonomy): Eukaryota > Metazoa > Chordata > Mammalia > Rodentia > Sciuridae > Urocitellus > Urocitellus parryii. The sequence continues at coordinate 64,291,576 of NC_135533.1, forward strand.
AATGCCCAAAGTATACCACTTAGTGACAAAAAGAAGTCAATACAACATACTTTTGAAGATTCACTTCAAAATAGATAATTTTAAAAACTACCCCCAAAAAACTTTTTAAAAATCTTAAGATACTTTCATGTTACTGTGTTTGTATAACCATTATAAAAATAAAGCAAAAAACAATAAAAGACATGTCTGAACAGACCACTAAAAGAAGTGTCTAGATGAAAAGCAGCCATTCATTTACCTTTAAACATTTCATTCATTATTTTACTAATTATGAGGAAGAGTTTCACTTCTATAATTCAAAATGTGGAATACAGTTTTAAGTGTAAAATGGATAGCCATCAAAAAAAGAAATGAATAAAATACTGAATGAATGATATATTCAATTTCAAATATTCTGTATTTCTGAGATTTCTGGTAGAAATTGATCCAAAATTTAAACTTTTCACTGAATGCCATAGGGAATTTATAAATAGACTCAAGATTTCTAAGAAAACAAGAGAGATCATTTGGAGGCAGAGGGGACGTTGGAGAATATAGGCTGTCCTTAACTAAAGGTTGAATGGCTACAGTAGATAGAAACTAGCAGAACTAAGATTTCATTTGCAGTGTTCACTAGGGGAGCACTGAGATTTGTCTTCTCAGGGAAACAAGCAAAAGTAACCAGTTATCTTATGTAACATAAAAGAGCCCTGAAAAAGAAAATTAGATTGCAACAAATACAAGAATATTCATATTTTCTTGTATAAAGAAATAAACATTCTACATAGAAGCAAATATACTACATGCATGTGCAACTACAAAGTGAAATGATAAGACACGATGGTAATAATAGCAATATTCAAGGAATGAAAACTTTATACAACAGTAATTGGATTTGAATGGACTCAGAAGCCAGAGGAAACCTTTTAGCCTTTCCACATTTTAAAATATTAATTGCTACCCAAAAAGATCCATAGGACAAGGATAAAACCCAGATTAAAAGAATTTTAAAAAATGATTTTCACAAAAGAGCAAGTGGGAACCTGTAACCAATAACGAAAACTGAGATCATTAAAAAAAAAAAACAATAAAAAACCCAATATGAAAATTTATGGCTATTTCAATATACAACTAATGAAAAATTATTAATAAGACATTTTTACATTTGTCTCCTGCTAAGGCTTTGAAATCCATTCTGCAGTTTACAATTAAAACACATCCTGCTGAATGCCTAGGTGCACACCAATAATGCAGCTACTCTAGAGGCTGAAGCAGGAAGGGTTTCAACTTCAAGACCAAGGCCAGCCTAGGTACTTTGTGGGAATCTCTCAAAACAAAAAAATTTTAAAGACCTGGGGATGTATCTTAGTTGTAGAGTAATTGCCTAGCATGCAGGAAGCCCTGGATTCAATCTGTGTACAAAAAAAAAAAAAAAAAAAAAAAAAATCCTAACTTGAGTCACTTATAGTACTTATAAGAACATGTGGCCAGGTACTTTTATATCAGATTATGCATCTCTAGTAAAATAGGAGCACACATGCAAAATGCGTTGTGATAAAAATTCATACAACCACTATGGAGAACTAGCATAGGATATGCATTCCCAGGAATATTCTGTGTCTAGGAATATCACCAATGGACTATCAAAACATTGGTAGGAGCAAAGATTCAACTTCTACCACCACCAATGGAACACTGAGACATTCACCATTTTTATGGTCATCATTTGTAAGTATTAGCATAAAAATATTCTTTACAACTTGAACAAGTATGCTTTATACTCTCACATTCACTACATATGAAGACAGGGACATCATTTCTTCATTGAGTCATATGCTGTTATCTGTCATCACTGACCACCTGGTGAACTTATCTGGGAAGAAGATTGCACAATGATGCTGGCTTTTACATTTCTAAACCTTTCAATAAGTCCTTTAAAATTCAACCGTGCAATACAGCCACTGTTATTCTAGTGGTCCCAAATGTTAGCTGAATTTGATGCACATATTTACAAATTTGTTAGTACTAAAATCCTACCAGTTACCAACTGACACAACTTATAGTTAAGACAGCACAGAACAAATAGTATTTGTCATCTAGTTCCTTAGGTTATTTAAATATAGTGTAGTAAAAAGAGCACTGACAGCCTCTGAGTTAAACCTTTGTGGCTTGAAAAGTGCACCTAGCTCTGATTTTCATACTACTCATCTCCAAATCTGCAAACCCATCTCAGAGAGTGGTTGAGAGAAAAAAACTTTGCACGAGGCCTCTCACAATGTCAAATGTGGCCCCATTAGAATAAAAAGAAAATGAGCATGGCTGATAGCACTTTACCTTTTTAAACACTGTCTGCTCAATGTTTTGTCTGGATCAAGATTAGAGACATCTATTTACATTTAATGTCTAAAATAAAAAATTTCCAGGAAGCAAAGAAATACAAATCAAACAAAAGCATTTTTAGACTTCCAAATTAGCAAATGTTATTTTAAATGATATTTTTCACATTTGGAGAGGCAGTAGTGAGAAAGAAATCACATGCATGAGTGGTGGCAATGCCAACTGCTATCACAGCTCTGAAGAGAATTTGATACAGCAGGGTCTTTATCCTTGATTTAGTAACCTTAATATGAGTACACTTTCCTTGGGAAACTGTTCAAAATACAAATATTTATGTTCAAAACAGTTTAACTTGTTCATAATAATAAAACAATGACAACAAACTAAATTCCTAATAATAAGAAAATTTTTTATAATGAACACAAATCCATAGAATACTTAATCATTTAAAATAACTTTAAGGTGTTTAATCACATGAGGAAATGTTATATGTTGATTAAGATACACAGATACCATATAGAGTATAATATGTAAAAATGCCTAGAAAAAGAAGAATTATTAGGAAATTTTCTTTTTTGTTCAAATTTTATTAAACAAAAACAATCTCAATTTTAAATCAATTGTTTGAATATTTTAACAAAATATCACTTGTAACATCAAAATTCTCCTAAATCTTAATGACTAATTTTATTTTTCAACAGACTACAGGATAAATTTTTTTATATCAGTCAAAAAGTGCCTTCAAGTGTCCTTCTTTGTCATGATGCAGAAATTTTCATCTAGGATGTAGATTTCCACTATGGAATTCTTCTGAAACAATTAGTAGAACTGACTTCTCCTAATTCACTTTTGATCATTCTTTTAGCCTTTCATTTTTAATGTGTGTGTATGTGTGTGTGTGTGTGTGTGTGCGCGTGCCCGTGTGCCTGTGTTCTTAAATACTTTTCAGTATTAATTCAGTATTAATACATACTTTTGAAAATAATAAGTTCTTTAAAAGAAAGATAATATGTTTTTTTGCCAAGTTAAGAAACAGCACATCCCCACTAAGCCACGTGCTGAGTATTTGATAGAAAATGCAGATGTTGCTGTTGCCAGAGAGCAAAGATCTGAAGGGACTCAGTCACACCACTGGGTCTTAATCAGCCCAAAAGACTCATTTGTTGCCTAGTGACAAATATATGCCAGCTATTTCTACATCGTTTAGGCCAGGCACAATTATCTTGCTAAGAAGCAAAATTATGATTCTAGGACTTCCTGAAACATGAGAAACATATTTCATTTTATTTTCATAATCAAAAGTTACTTTAAAGAGAGGATGGCAAGTTATTTTGGCTCCTTTAAGCATTTTAATTGCTTAATTGTTTAATGAATGATTGAAATTCACTAGGTAAATTAATTGCCATCTTGGACTGTTTTTCTCACTATGCTTTCAGATTTTGTAAGACTAGCCCTTTCAAAAAGCCCTACTGTGACTTTTAAAACTCCTTCCAAGACAAAACATCCCCTGAGTTGGCAGAAATTGAAGCCTAAAAGAATTGTCTCATGCTATCAAAGGTTAACAGATTTATAGCACCGTTTATATAAACTGAGCATCAAGCAGTTAAGCAGAATAACTTAGGCTAAAGTCTGGCCTGCAGGCAGCTCTGGGCACTTAGGAGCAAGGCAAGATGTTGGCACCAGGACTAGAAAACATCCTTAGAGACAGGTGAGTTGGATTAATGGGTGAGGGAAGAGGGACATTGTCTACAGCTCCCCAAACCACAACAAAGGATAAGGAGTCTTTTCACCACCAGAGGAAGAGACAACAAAAAGGGATGAGGTGCAAGATGCCACAAGCAAGGAATGACTTCCTGCCTCATGACTAGTCTAAGAGAAGTAGAGGCTAGGATATAATCAAACATAGCAGAAAATAAACAGAAATCACCAAATTCTTTCTTGAGAAATAAGATTTCTACTTCAGTCATAAAAGTCTGAGTAGTTTCAGGCTGTTCTCTCTGAAACTAACATGAAAGTACAATAATCAGCCCTGCAGAAAATAATAGATCTCATTAAAAATATCAAAATTAGAAAGTATAAAACAAAATATGAATCAAGAAGAAAGTGCTTCCCTAACTCCTAAGTGAGATAAATGAAAGGTATTTCAGCATGAACACTGGAATCATAGCACAAATTAAGCCTATAAATGATGTTTAGAATTTGTTTATATAGCACACACATGTGTATATGTACATATGTGTATATATTTATATGTAAACATACACATATGAACACACACACACATGTACATTGTGCCACTCTTTTTTAAAAATATTTTTAGTTGTAGATGAACACAATATCTTTATTATTATTTATTTTATTTTTTTAATGTGGTGTTGAGGATCAAACCCAGTGCCTCACACATTGGAGGCAAGCACTAAGCTACAGCCCCAGCCCCCACATTGTGCAATTCTTTTCAATTAACCTCTCTGCTGTTCTTCCAAAGTCCTTTAGGGTGATGATAATATAAAGTTAACCAACCTTGATTCACTCCATGATGCCAGATCAGCCAGTGGACTCTACTAGAAGCTAGAGCTCAGGCCTTGAGCTAACTAAAAACTTCATGTAGATTAGCACATTCAAGGTGAGCAAGGAACACTCTTTTGTTACATAAGATATCCTTCCCTCCTGAAATATAATCTTCCAAACTCAAAGAATTCACAGCAGAGCAGAATTTGAACAGTGAGATATATATATATATCCCACTGACCATATATAAAATAGGACCTCACCTAAATGGTCTAAACACTTGAGACAATTTTTATTTTGAAATTATTCAAACTTGATTTTCCACACATCCTCATTAATTTCTGTATCATTCAAAAAATCTCATACCCAAATTACCACCTCCAGTGTATAATTTACCAACACACAGAAAATCAAAGATTTCCCTAGAAGAGTCATTGATTCTCTAGCTAGAGGGCTCTCACTTCATTCTTCCAAACACTGACAGAATTCTAAGCATCACGATGATCTCAACATGCCCTTGTGCATATGCATATGCATGCACAGGCATGATGTGTAAATTATAAGTTATAGACCTCCCCTTACATGGCACAGTTTTTTAAAAGTGTTCAAATATTTAAAAATATGTATATAGTTTTGTTTTCAGTAGTACAGTTTGATTTAGAACTATTTTATTAACTGCATTGTATAGATAGCATAAAGTTCCTCATTAAAGGGTACACTTTTTTAAGCGTTTAGAATAAATGCAGTTGTATTGGGGAAAAATGAAAAATGAAATTTTCCTCATCATGAACATACAACCAAAAGCTATTCTTCTAAAATATAAAAGAAATTTAATGTTGATTTTTGTTTTGTTTTCATATTGAATCCCAAATGCTGTATGTAATAATTATAGTTGTTACCACTCATAACATCATAACATGCTAACAGAAACTAAAATTTATCTACTTTTAAAATGGATCTTAGTTAACATTATTCATCATAGCTGAAGAGAAAAATCTGTTTTAGCCTGCAGTGAAAATGCTTTCATGTGGTGTTAACTAGGTCAAACCATACTAATGTGTTTTAAAATAACAAAATAAAAATTTTCTATGGTTTGTTCCAAAAATAATTATTTAATGCACACCCCCCTCCCCAAAAAAAGACAACTTAAAGCTTTTTTTTTTCTATAAGATGCTAGTCTATTTGGTCTTACCATTCCAATGAGTTACAAGATCAAATACAGTGAAGTAAAATGGTCCTTAAGTATTTTTGACTTGACGAAATCAATGAATGATTATTTTAAATTCACTCTCAAAATGCTTATTAAAATATTGCTGTTACTTACTAACACCAGAATGATCATTTAACTCCTGAGATTCCAAAAATCACATATTCTGACAGCCTTAATGTGCTATTAATGCCTATAGACTCTTTCTTTTATAAATACAACATTAGGCAGAGATGCACCATCTGTTTTTTGGTCATAGACATTGCAGAGAAAGTATTCTTGACATCCCATAAAACATATCTTCACATTAGTCACTGAAATCCATCCATCTTTTCCCTTTCCACAGTTCTTAGTAAAGTACTCTAGGTGCTGCCAGATAATATCTCAAACAGAATCATAAAAAGCCTAGATATAATTGAGCCACTACTTTCTACTTGGTAACATTAATTTACACCAGATTTTTAAGTTTTTTTTTTAAATAACAGATTTTGTATCATTGTATATTCTGCGACCAACTTTTTTTATATATATATTAAACGGAGTAGAATGAGAATGATATATTACAACTCTTATTTGCAGTTTCCATATAAAAACTCAATAGTCCTCCTAAGATAACAGGTTTTGGATTCATGAAGGATGGGGATCATTGTTATTTTAATATCAACTTATTCCATTTTCTTACTTGAAGTGTATTAACCCATAAAAGTCCTAATAATTGGGAATCTTAGTAAATTAAGCAAGGAATAATTAAAACTTCTAATGTATCAATATTGATTTGTTTTCTCCACTAGAAACATATTTTTTGCTCATAAATTTGCCCCCAAAATATCTCAAAATAAACTGTGCATTCACAGGTCTTATATACACATTGCTTACCTCAGTCAAGTGGGGTGTCGGGTTAAATCCACAGAGATTACACACTTGATTCTTGCATTCAGTGCAAGTGTTGAAATTAGGAGGATCCTGAGAACCTACGTTGAGTTCAGTTTTGCAGAGAGGGCAGGCTGGTTTGGGTTTGGTGGTTTTCTCCAACTTGTCTGGAAGGACAGACTTTTGGGACTCAGCTGTTGAAGGTTTGCTATCCTTAACAGGTGGAGGCTTCTTGTCTGCTTCTGTTCTTCTGGTTGTTGGAGCCTGTTCAGCTTTGGGCTCTAATTTTTCAGCTACTGGAGCTTTCATTTCCTTTTTCACAGGTATGGCCTTTTCAGGTGCAGGTGGTGCCTGGCCTGCAGGTTTGGGTGGCCCCTTAGAAGCTGGGGGCTGGGGTGAGGGAGCAGCTTGTTTTGTTGGGGCTGTGGGCCCTCCTTGTGGCTGAGGTCCAGTCTGGCCAGCTGTGGAAATTAAATTTGATGCCTGGCTGAAGATGGATGCTCCAAACCCAAAGAGTTTCCCAGTCACAGTTTCCTGAGGAGTTGTGGGCTGTGATCGTGGCGCGTCAGTAATACTGCCCAGGTTCAGACTGAAGCGTCTTGACTGCTCCTGAGGTTTGGGGGGCTGTGGAGATGCGGGAGCAGTTTGGCCAGTGGAAGGTCTTGGGCCAGGGGGTGTCGGTGACCCTTTTGGCACAGGCTTGGCATCTGGTTTAGGGGTCGTTTTGGTTGGCGCTCTCTTAGGCTCTTCCTTCTTTTGAGCTGGATCCACTCGTTTTTGATCTTTGCTTTCTGAACTAGGCCCATGATGTGAAATTATTTTTGAATCTGATGCAGGTCGAGGCATGACTTTAGAATCAAGTGGGGTGACTTTTTCTCCTGCTGGTGGAAAACTCTGAGAGGGTTTGGCAGAGTCTGTTTTCACTGGAGGGGCTGTGCTCTCTGGAGCCTGAGCCTGTACTTGGGAGCTCCGAGCATCAGGTTTCCTGGCTGTTCCTTCTGCTGAAGACTGAATGTCTGCAGGTGGCTTTATGGTCTTGGGTTGCTTTGATTTCTCCTCAGCTGTGGAGGCTTTGACCTGCTCAGCTGTAGGAACAGAAGGGTCTTTGGGAAGGGCTGGCTTGGAGGAGGGCTCCTCCACAGGCGGCTGCTTGGCTGGGGCTGCAGGGGAGCCCTGAAGGGTTGGTTGTTTCACTAGTGGGGGCTTTTTCGACTCAGGGGCCTTTGCTGTATCCTGTTTGGATGGTGCATCCTTCTTTGGGGAACTCTGCGGTGGCAGTGGGGTTGATTTGCTCGCTGTTGTAGGAGCAACAGCGGGAGTCTTCTGTTTGGGCTGGGGTGATGATGGAATTGGAGCCAGTTCGCCTCCTAGAGCCCTTTGCATCTGACAGTTTAAACAGAGCCACTCTTTTACCTAAAAATAATACAAAATAATGGTCACTGAGATAATAATACTGTGAAAGCACAAAAAAAGTTTTTTTAAAAATATGTTGTTACCATTTCAAACTATGTCTCTCATTATTCAAAATATAAAATATACGCCACCTAATTTATATAAAATGTTGAATTATATGAAAACATAATTAATAAACTCAGAGACCAAAGAACAATGTTTTAAAGAAAATAAAAAAGTAAAAATTGACATGTTTAATTTTGTTCCAGTGTTAATTCTGTTATTCTGATTTATTCAAATTCTGATTACTCCCAGATATAGAAAACTTTATATTAAACTCCTTTAGTCAATTATGATATATGTTTTCTCTATTTATGGCTCATAAATGGTTTTTAGTTATACAACTCAGAGTAGGCTAGTCAGATTCTGAAAGCATTGCTAGTTTCTTAAATTAGCAGAGCATTAGAGTATTACCTCCCTGATCATACTTAAATATGAGAAAACAAAAATTGTTAACCATGCTGGTTAGAAAGAATATTACCTCCAAAGAAAATAAATTTAAAAATTGGCATCCCCTCAAATTATCATAAATAGGCTTATTTATTTAAAAAATTATAAGTTTTATGAGTATACTTAAAAAGCAATATAAAAAAGTAATGTATACATTTGACTAGCAATATGTGCAAATGTGAGAGAGAACAAGAGGGAGAGAAGGTGAATATGTGGGATATATTCATATATAATATGTGTATATACATTTATATAACATATATAATAATAACATATATAACTCTTCATGCTGCATCAACTATGAAAAGATGTTGAATTTAATGCCATAAATTAGAAGGTAATTTAAAAGTACCCATATTTTATAATTTTTATTTTTTTCAAACTATGTTTTCTTATCACAGAATATTTCAAATATCTCCAAAATAATTTAGAACATCAACTTCTACCACAATCCAATCCTCTCAACCCAAAGTAATCAATATATATAGTTGGAAACTCAAGTTCTTTGTACAGAATGGCGAAAAAAATAAATATATGGGGGTCATTTTCCCATAGCACAAACTATTTAGTTGGCAAACAAAATGTTATTTATTTTCAAGCACCTAATTTTGAAAAGAAATAGTATCATCTCTGAACTTGAAAGTTTCTTTAAACTTATGTGTCAAAATAACAAGGTTTATTTTGCCATCTCATGAAAAATACACTTATGAATAGAGGAGGTTAAAACAAATTTTCAACTGAAACTAATGTATTTCATTTCTTTTTAAAAACAAAATCAAAAAGTAAAATTATGATGTTTGTTAAATGTGGGTGGGAAGTATTGGGTGTTCATTAAGTTTGTTTTCACTACAGGTGCCAAGCACTTGTGTAGTCATTATATTTTTTATATTCCTATATGTTTGAAGCATTTCAAAAAATAACTTTATATATATATATATATATATATATATATATATATATATATATATATATATTTGAACTTCCAAAACAAGCAGTTGCTACTCCAGCAAGTACCAAGATAAAAGGTAGGCTAAAATGTAAGAAAACTTTCACTCCATTTTATCCCCTTCTTGAGGAATAAAATAGCTCTATAAATATTCATCTACCCACTTGTTCACGCTCTCTATTACTGCTGTCAATTCTGCTATTCTGCTAAGTTGTTTTCTCATTTATTTTCTTTCATATAGCCTTATATGATCACCTCATATTCATGGAGGCAGACAAAAGTATAACTTAAAAACAATTCTTTATAAGTATGATAACTTTTTTCTATTAAATATCTATTATATGAAATGTGTATCCACTTTAACCAGTTTAAATGATACACTTCTAGGGTTAGTAACTTTCATTATCATTATTTGCTTATTTCCTTTGTAACAAGTGTCATGACCAAAGTAAATGTGAAATTTAATTAATATTTATTCCATTAGTCAAATATTCATTAAGTACTCTCTATAGAGAACATGCCACTGAATAAAAAACCCCAAATCCCTGTCCTGGTGGAAGCTATGTTACAGTAAACAGATTAGAAACAAGTTAAATGCAGAACACAATTTCAATTTTACACATGTATAGTAAGTATCTGATAACATTGTGATAATTCCTTCTTTATTTCCTGCTAATGTTTTCCCACTCCAACCCCTCCAGATAATTTCTTTGGATACATTTGGCTTTATCAGTGAACTCTAAGCTCCTTGTCAACTTGACCATTGAAGCTTCATGCACAACCTGTCCTTAGGCTCTAACTTCATCTTTGGTCAAGTGCAAAATTAGAAAACCACCATGATATAGATAGTATATGATATATATCAACACTGGGAAGTGCCTTATATACAAAACTTATTTCCAAATAAAATGATTTGTGTTAGTTTATAAGTGTACATAAATATATCTCCACAAAAATGGAAAGAGAAAAGTTAGAAAAAGGGAGAAGGGAAACATGAGGCCCCTGTCCCTTTGCTGAAAATTCAGAGCTCACTGTCCTATCTTTTGTCCTTTTTTTTTTTTTTTTTTTTTTTTTTTTTTTTTTTTTTTTGTTACCGGGAGTTGAACTCAGGGGCCCTCAACCACTGAGCCACATCCCCAGCCCTATTTTGTATTTTATTTAAAGACAGGGTCTCACTGAGTTGCTTAGCACCTCGATAAGTTGCTGAGGCTGACTTTGAACTTGTGATCCTCCTGTTTCAGTCTCCTGAGCTGCTGGGATTACAGGCGTGCACCACAGCAACTGACTCTTTTATCCTTTTAATGACCATTTTTTTAACTTTGATAAGCACATAAAAGATATTTGATTCATGTTTTCTGTCACTGCTAGGATACAGATTGAAATGACTGTCTATAGCTGTCACAATATGAAAAGTTTTTAATCCTCTTAAGATGTTTTAGAAAAAGCCTCCATTTTAATTCTACTAGGCAAATCTGGTGAATATAGAAATGATTTTTATCTCATTACTTAACAATCTTTCTACTAAAAACACCAGCATTTCCAATATCCTAATTGAAAAACAGGAAAAGAGAAAAGGGAAAAAAAGGGTCTTCCTATACATTGAGCAAATAAAAAAATCCACAACCAGCCCCAACATTAACAGCCTTCCACTCTACTGTTAGGTAGGTCTGCCACAAGGCACTCAGGGAGAATACCAGTAGGAATAGCGCCACCACCCTGTCACTCATGTTAGAAACCTTGTCATAGTTTTCCCACATTCTCAATTATTCCCCAAGTGGATCTCCATTGCTTATGAAAAGAAATTCCCCATTCATTCTCTCACATTTCCAAAGTTACTATCCTTCATTTGACCCTTATTACAAATTTCTCAAATATTTTACACTTCCATGAAAAAAAAAAATTTAATAAACAACAGAAGAGGTTGACTCTAACCACTTCCCCTAAACTTCAATGCCTCTCTGCTACCTATCAAATAAAGACAATTTTTATGAGAAATTCAAAATATATAATTTCATTAGTGTTGTTATGCTAGAACTTACACAACTCTGCTACTTGCAGGTCTATACCCCATCCTTCAGCATGATTGAGTCTTCATTTTATAATAGCCATGAATGAGGACCTTATTTTAGTCCTTATCATTTCCTCTACATGCCACACAAGTCAGACAATCTTGGAGGCCAAGACCATTCCAACAAGTCAGTTCAAAAAGATTACGTTCATAAGCAACTTCCTTGATCCCCTGTCACAAGTAGCACCCCCTCCCTAACACTACACTAATCATCCACTTTGATAAACCATGAGACAAATGTGATAATTAGTACCAGTAGAGCCTACAACTGTATCAGTGTATCCTGGAGGACTCTTTCCCTCAATGTGCAATCATTAAATGAAATTACCTAACTATCGGGGTGGCAAGCCTGAACTATTGCTCAATTCTACATTGTATATGACAAACAAGGAGAAACAGTCATCTTTTGCTTTCCCTAACCATGGCCTTTCAGAAGGTGTATAAATGAAATTCAAGTTATTGAAACAATTATTTAATGAGCTACTCTAACTCAGTTCTATGAAAAGGATCAAAAGAAATGCATAATATTTTTCATTCATTTAGTTTTCCAGCTTGATATGCTATCTAAATGGGGAGAACAAAGTGATCAGAAAGCATTCCTGCTCATCCTCAGATCATTGTATATTTTTTAGATACTTTTTTAGTTGTAGATGGACACAATATATCTTATTTATTTTTATGTGGTGCTGAGTATTGAACCCAGAGCCTCACACGTTAGGCAAGCACTCTACCACTGAGCCACAACCCCTGCCCACATCACTGTATATTTTCATATAGATTTGCATTTAATTATTCTAATATACTTCCTTGGTAATTGCAATGCACAGGGTTACTTTTTGTTGAGCATATATCTATATTGGTGCTGGAAAATACAGTAATGAAATTTCACTGGCTAAAGCCTTTGCTGGATAATTATAAATGCCTTAGATCTTTCAAGAACTACAACTTGAAAGCTTAATGTGAACATTACATACAGAATTTCAACTAAGGGTGCCACTTTCAAAAAATGTCTCAAAACTATGATTGCCAAAAAATTATATTATGATTTTTATGAGTGTCTTCAGTAATAATTGAAAGTAATTAACTTGATACATCTAAGTAATGAATTAAATCAGTAGATTTTGGGAGCTCAGAATTAAAGTATATTCCTGCTCAGCATTACTAATTTTTTTAGCTTTGAAACTGAATGAAAGTCTCTCAAAACAACAATGAAAAACTTCTACTTCCAACAAATACAAATTTGTTGGAATTTGCATAAGATTTACAATGAAATTTGTACTCAATTACAAAGCATATGTACTTTAATAATGGAACATAGAAAGATAATATTAGGAATTTATATTTTCTGGTGATAATTCATATTAGTTGTTTAATAAACTATCTTAAACCATGATCAGTGTTCTCATCCTCTCACCCGAACAATGATTCTCAGCCAACTCTGGTCTTCTCTCTTATTTACCTAAAAGTTATTCATCCTTTACAATCCACAGTGAATTGCCTCCTTTACACTTACTCTTTCTCCATTAATGAAGATCTACCACTTCTTAACTATTACTATTATAGTCTGAAATGGATTTTAGACTCTATACGTGGTGGTTTAAAGTATTTTCCAATTATTTCCCCTTCTCTCATTTTAGACTTTAAAAAGGAGTGACATCTGACATAATTTCCCTATGTACATACATGAAAATATCACAGTGAATCCCACCTTCATGTTCATCCACAAGAATGGGATCCCAACTAGAATAAGATATATTCTATACTTTTATAATTATATTAAATGGATTCTACTGTCATGGATAACTAAAAAGAACCAATACACTGTAAAAAAAAATGGAGTGATGAGTTTTCAGGCTTACTATTAGCTTCTGTATTGGATACCAATTAAATTTTGAATTTCATTTAATGCTGAACTATACAAAAGGATTTTTTCCTATTTCTGATAAAATTGTCTTAAAATACTTATTGAAAACCTTATATTATTTTGAATGCCATAGAAAGATAACCAGACATATAGAGCCAAAAAATCAGCCTTATAAAAAATAATTCAAGCTAAGGTTTGGTGACAGATTATGCTTTCTGCTACTCAAAGATTGCCCAAAACACACGACCTCCCCTACAGAGGCTGTTACTCCCAACAGCAGTTTGGCTGCAGATGGCTCACTGTAGTTATCATCTTTAGCTTTGCATATTAATACATAATTTATTTTGGTTAAAAAATAGACACTAGCATTCGTCAGATTTTAATAAGATGCTCAGCAACTTGGAAAGGAAATTTCATTTAAAATATCCAAAAGTTAGATGGATATTTCCTCTCTGAAACTGTGAATTACAATTTTCAGCTGTATAATTCAGCAGTCATAAACAAAGCTTATGATATGCAAACTAAATATGCACTTTTTACATACACCATAACAATGTTCATCAATTGCTAGCAACAGCATTTGTAAATCCTAACAAATAGGATAGAATATAGAAGAATGTTTTTAATATGTTTGTCAGGGTAACCCAAAACAAAGAAAACTGACATTTTTGCTAAAGCACAAATTATAAAATAATTGCAGCACATAGACATGAAAGTATATCTATATTCTATTACAGTTACACAAAGAAAAGAGGATGACAAATTAGTAAACTGAGCTTACCTACATTATACATTAATACTTTTAGACTGCCTCACATATGGTGATTTCAAACTGTAGTATTTCAATGGATTAACACACACCTTAGGCTATCATACAATTTTGCAGCCTGTGATCTAGTGGATCCAATTAGACAATATTTGCGTGATTATTTGAATAGCTTATTAAATTTTCCTTTCATGATTTTATTTAAAGACGAAAAATGAAATAATAAATTACATTACTGAAATGAAGCAAAGGTCTCATGAATTTAATATAAAATGAAATATGTCAGATGTTCCATGGAATTAAGCCAATTTATTGTGTGTTGACTTGGAAAAAAAAGGAAGTACATTTTTGAAAATATATGAAATGCTTAAAATATATTATTGCTTGGGTAAAAGGAATTTTAACCTTTTCTAACTTGTTGTGAATGAAAGTCCCTTATATCTTATAAATTGCTTAAATTTAACATAGTTTCGTGAATCTTTAAGGAAAATCTGATTTCAAAATGATGCTTAATTTAGATTATTTTGTATTTTCCCCAATACTATTTATATTTTTCATTATCGTTTATTTTCTTCTGGTCTTTTTAAAATCCTTCCTCTGTCTGTAAAAAAAAAAAAAAAAAAAAAAAAAAAAAGATCTATACATTAAAATTTTTTTAATAGGTACAATTATAGAATTCCTAAATCACATGCTCACATAATGAAAACTGCCACTTAATTTATTTTCTTTTACATAAATAGAAATCTGTTGTTGAAAGTATACAGTTGAAAACTGTGATAAAATATCATAATCTATGAATTGTTTTGCATTTAATAAAATTTTTATTAGAAAAATAAGAAAAAAAGATGATTTGCTGTTTTACATCAGGTAAGACCAGATCTCACCTATATATACCTTATTACATTCCACTTTAGAAACAGGATTGTTCCCTTGTAGATTGCTAAATTATTGGCTCTCCTTCTAAGCTCTGATTTCTGCTCTTAACAGTAAACCAAGTTATTAACTTTACAATCTCTATTATCAAATTCTAACAAAATGGCTGGCTCAGAAGACTTTGAATTCTTATCTTCCTATTCTGCATACTTATTTTTAAAATGAATGCCTCATTAAAGGAGTATTAAATGACAAAATGCAGATATACTGCTTAGTAGTGTTTGAAATGCACAGTATTCAAACATCTCATCTCTGTGACAAAGAGCCAGTCTGCTTTTGTTCTGAAGAAAAAAGCAAGAAACTTTGCAATGAAGTTGTTGCTATGTAACTAGCAATATTTTCAAGTGAACTTATAGTAATACCAGCAAGAATGTAGTTACGAGAAGGGCAGAACTAGCCCTGGAACCAAGATCACCTGATGCCTTACTGATGCCTATAATACGGTAATTTCTTTTAGGAAAATTATTATACACCCCTAATAGATTATTTGTATATTTGTCTTCAGTGCAATAAACAATATGTGAGTTAATTTATCCCTGTGTTAAGCTTACTGATCCAAAAGACGATTTTGTTAACAATGTATATTCACAGAACATCTGGTATTACTAAGTTATGTAAAACATCATACAACTTCTAATAATACACAACAACAAGCTTACTATAAAAGTCAGTTCTTCAAAAAGATATCTGAGGCTGTACACACACCTGTAATCCCAGCAGCTCAGGAGGCTGAGGCAGGAGGATCATGAGTTCAAAGCCAGCCTCAGCAAAAGTGAAGCCCTAAGCAACTCAGTGACACCCTGTCTCTAACAAAATAAAAAACAGGGCTGGGGGTGTGGCTCAGTGGTCGAATGCCCCTGAGTTCAGTCCCTGGTACCAAAAAATTAAAAATAAAAAAAAAGATATCTGAAACATCTAGTGATTTAAAAGCTGGAAGTAAAAACAGTCTTTAGTTTTAATGACTAAAGTATGAGTACAACATGAGGTACACACAAACATTCAGGAAATAGCCACATAACAAGTAAAATGTTTCTAGAGGACCACATCAAAGATTTGACCAAAACCAATATGGTATGTGTAAACATATATAAATAATACATATTTTAAAATATTTGGGTCATTCTATTTCTTTAACTTCATTAGAAAATATTTTGAATAAGGGTAAATTCATTTTGTTATAATTAGGATATTCTTGTTTTAACAGTGATACTCTTATTATATATCATCATAGGCATTATCAGAATATTTTAAAAAGAACTAGATAGGATCCTTTGTCTTCCAAAAACCTTATGCTTAGAATTATGGTGCTTTATTTCCCTTAATGGGCTTCATATAAACATGGTGCCTGTTAAAGTATACACAACTTTGACAAAGAATGATGAAGAAAATGATTAAACAGTATCACAGACATAAGACAAATTTTCACTGTTAAATCGAACCAAAAATTCTTAAAATTTCACCAAGAACAATGTTGCCATACTTTTGACCTTATATATGCCCGCCCCAAAGGCTCATCTGTTAAGGCCTTGGTCCCCAGTATGGAACTACTGGGAGGAGGCAGACTCTTTAAAAAGTGGGGTCTAGTGGGAGGCCTTGTGGTCACTGGAGACATGCCCTTCAAGGGAGTAGTGGGGCCCTGCTGCTACTTCTTTTTGTTTCCTAACCATGAGGTGAATGTTTTTTTTATCCACCACGTGCTTCTTCCATGATGCACACTGTGTTAGCACACACTCAAAACAACAGGGCCAAGAGACCAAGGACTAAAACCTCCAAAACTTTGAGCCAAACTAAAATGAATTCCAATTAATTCTAAAATTATAGCTAACAATCTAAAAAAACAAGCATTTAAATCCTTTATCCATTCTTTCACATCATATACTTGGTTAAACAATCATTTGAACATTCAGAACTTTTAGATTACATCAGAGTTGATTTTAATTATAACATGAATTCACAAGTTGCAAAAATGTATGTCATTAAATGTCTTCTTCTCTCACACTGAGCCTTGAGTTTCAGGATCAATCAGTATTAAATTTTGCTTGTAATTATTTGTTGTGGTTGCCATTATAACTTTAAATAATGCTTTGATTTTTACTTTTGATCTATAAATTTAAAATGTTATATATCTTACAGCTTGCATGAATTTTTTTTCAAACTAAATTTTTTTTTCAAAAGACAATACTATCATCTATTTTTAGGAATAGAAATAGCTCTCTATGAAATAAGAAGAGCGTTTATTTATAAATATTTCAAAGGCATTGCATTGAAGACAAAGATACAATCAATTTATTAGAAGTTTATAATAATTTTCCTCTCATAAAATAACTAGTTCCCTACCTGTAAAGGAGGCAGGAATGAATATAAAATCTCAGAATTGTATACATTCCCGGGTGCATTCCTTCTCTTTCCTATTTTCTGCCCTCACCCCTTGACCCTCAGCCGCCATTAGGACTATATGCATCAATTATACATTTACTCACCATTCAAAATTTTTGAATCTCAAGTCATCCATCAACTCCAAGACTAATCTCCAAATGACAGAGTGAGGGAACCCCACAACTAATCCCCATCCCTCTTTTGGTACATAAGATAACCCTGCTGTACTTCAGTTTTCTTCCTAACACTACCATCTGTCACACCATATGTTTTACTGATTTGTGACCTCACTAGAAAATCCACTCCATGAGGAAAATATTTTTGTGTATTTTGTTTATTCTCATATCCCCATAGTCTAGAACATGCCAAAAATATAGGGGATGTTAAGTAGTTGAATAAACAACAATAGATGTTGTTTAGCTGTATAATCTAGGAAATTTCTGAGTCATTAATGAGGTACACTTTTATCCTCAACCAGCCCATTGATATTTTCATATGATAATTATCAATGAAATATCCACTTAAATCTTTGTGAGGAATAATAAGAATTCTTAAGTTATTTTTCCTGAATGAACTCTTATGAGGTTGGGTTTATATGTTTTTTTCCCTATTAGTTCATTTCTAGCATTCATATGGTATTAATGTCAAATGTCTAGTTAGGCTCTTAACCCACTAATTTATAGTATCACCATTCGTATGAGTAATTGACAGAATTTATTCGTATAGACAGTTTTGTTTTCCTGTTATTACTCTCTTTTGAGGGCAAGTAGGATGGTGGTCAAATAAGTAAGGCCAACTTTGCTCTGAAGGTAAAAGATTTAGTGCAGTTGACTCATGGTTGAGATTATTTCTTTTCTCTACAACACATTGTTGTGAGAAAGGAGCATTACCTCCACTCCTACTCTTATTTCAAAAGCTTCTAGTTTTCTTAAGAGGGCACTTCTTAGGCAACTCTCTTCTTCATTTAGAGAACATTCTCTAGTGGTACAGAGGGATAAATAAAGTGTCTATCACACCATATGTCTTACTTATTTCTACAATGGATGCTCTTCCCACTGAATGTAGGAAAGAATCTAGGTATCCTCCTTGCTCCTACTGCAATTTTAAAATCTATTCTTTGATTACCACCCACAAGCCACTACTACTTTTTTATATTTGTTGACTCCAAGTTTAGGGCCTTTCTCAGGTTCCTTCAGAAAGCTACTGTACAATGAATGGTTTTCTCAGCTCTTTGTCAACTCCTTCCCTTTGCCAGGAATCCCTCAATATACCAAATGATGTTACTGATACTCTTTCATCTTTTCAGGAACTATTATGCTATCAATATTTTAAAAGTAGGACTTCTAGAAAGAGTAGATGAATATTTGAGTGCTTAGTCCTCCTTTTATAAAGGAACTGTGTGGCAGTGAGAAAAAATTTAAAAATCTGTGCTAAAAACAGCAAGGAATTTGAAAAAGACTATCCTATTTTCTAAAACTTTTTTCAGTCATCCCACCCTGAGAAATACCTTACTGGTTTGCTTTTTCCACAGGTACCAGACTCCTGATATTTGGCATAGCTCTTCTCTTTTCTTACCAGCTCTTTTTAAACAAATCCTTACCCCCAAGACCCCTGCAGGCCCATTCTGTTTCTCACTAGAACCAGAAGCATCAACACTATCCACCTAAAAGAGGTGGCCAGTGAAGCCATTTTACCCAACTGGAGATTTTTAGTCATTGTTTGATCTGTCATTTTCGTAAATAATGAAAGTTTTTATGCACATCTATATATGTAAGTCTAGGGGTAATTTTTTTTCCTCCTGAAAGGTGGCCATTTTTTTTGAAAAGAAAATATCTAGTTTCAGCAGAAAAAACTAATTAATATATCATAATCTAATAAAACAGGGGGGCACCTAAATTCACTTTCATCATTAACATTTGCTTCGTTATCAACATTATGAAAAGTAACAATTCATTTTCATACATTTTAAAATTTGAAAAAGTTTAAAGAATTACCAAACATTAGGCACAAGCCTTTCAATCTGGCCCTAAATCTATCTTGCCTAAGATTATACACCAAAAAAGATAAAACAAATCTATACAAACAACAATAAAAATTGCTTTTGTCACTGATTAGAAAGTAAATGTTCAGTTTCTGTGTCAGAAACCAAGACCAAAGAGAGGAAATATATTGTACTGATTAATTCCATTAATGGATCAGGAAGAAGAGCTACAGCCATAAACTCCTTTTGGCATCATAAGTCTAGGCTTGGAGCCAATGGATTCTTAAGGTTTATTTGGAATAGCACACATCTTCATAGCCTCCAAGGAGGGCAGTTAATTTACAGGCCATCCTCACACATAGGTGACTGGATTGTCTAAGATGTCTTTGTGGATAGGAGAAAGGTTGGCAAATTATAATGAAAGAAGTAAACATGCCCCTAAATCTTGTGGCTCAGTGTAGCTACCTATCCAGTCCTTCCTCCCCAGAGGTTTTAGTAATTTAAGTCAGTTTAGTCACAAGTAAATATAGTCACAATTCTGATGTGTGGGTTAAAAAAATAATCAGAGAAATTCTTCTAGTGTTTTCAATTCAAAAGACCAGTATTCTGTTTTACTCACTGAACACAAAAGTCATATACTGAGTTACGTACATGTAAAGGTCAAACTGGAAAACAACATTCATGTAAACTGAAGTACCAAAGAATGTCCAACATCTGTTCCTATTTTGCATGGAAGAACTGTTTAATGAATGTGAATATTTGAGGCCAGCTTGGAATATGCATGGAGATTTACTTTTTCATGGATACATATAACAGCTTAGAAACAGTGGTCATCCCCAAAATTCCATCTACTTTATCTCATGGAACAGAAGCCTTCAGCCTCTACCCAGCCCTAACTTCCCAACTCTGACCTCCAGATAATTCAGGAGGTTCAGAAGCTAGCCATGTGGTGAAAAGATTAGGTAGGATACCTTTCTAGAATTAAGAATTAGAACTATAATTATATTTTTTCCTTATGGGGAAAAGAAATGAAAATTAAAACAAAATGTTATTATTAATATTATTGATCAAATTTTTTAGATTGCTACCTCAGAATCCAATTTCTGATATTATATCTATATAGAAAATAATGTGCAATGTACAAGTAAACTTTAAAAGTCAAATCTATTTAAGATGTTAATATTATCTATTCTGCAATGTATTACAAGTCTAAAATC
The DNA here is from genome assembly GCF_045843805.1 of Urocitellus parryii. Lineage (NCBI taxonomy): Eukaryota > Metazoa > Chordata > Mammalia > Rodentia > Sciuridae > Urocitellus > Urocitellus parryii. Next base: position 64,312,530 of record NC_135533.1, read on the forward strand.
ACACTGTATACTTAAAAAATACTATCTCACACAAATTTCCAGTTAATCCTTCTAACAACCCAATGTGTTTGACAGAGAATGTGTTGTTATTTTTATATTTTAATGGTTCCACTATAATAGAGAGTGTAAATGACCTGTCTAAGCCCATTCAGTCAATAAGGAATGCCTTCCTTCATTTAGCTAATGAGGACCTCTGCCTGCCTCAGCTTCACATTTCCTACTCCTTCCCTACCCATCCATGTGTGTTTAAATTTCTATTATTCTTCACATTTCAGTTCAAGTACTTCTGCTTTGATAACAGAGCTCCAAATTCCCTCTGGTAGTAATGGTTTCTTCCTTTGTCCTAAGTACTTTCTGTCTCTTCCCACAAAAATAAACAGATTTGGAATTAGATGCTTTGAGTTATTCTTGGTAATTTACTATCTGAGGAGCCTAATAACTAAAGCAATCATAACAACCATCTGAACACCAGTTTCCTCACTAGTGTAATAGAAAAAATAGAATATATGCCCATGGAAATATTTGGAAGTTTAATTTTGATAAAAGAAATAAGAATTACGTGAAATGTAAAGCCCTATATAAAGTTACTATCCATTCTCTCTCTCTCTCTCTCTCTCTCTCTCTCTCTCTCTCTCTCTCTCTCTCATATGCACAATTTCATTTCCCCTATTTCTACTTTAGGAAAGAGCCCATTATCTAACAAATATTTTATTCTGTCAAAGTACTCAATGGTGCTTCACAACTTGGCATTTGATACAAATTTAGAAAATAATCAAATGCATGACTACATTAATCAAAGTATGTTTCAGAAAACAGACATCTATCACTACTGCTGAGTATAAAAAGCAAAAAATATAACTTCAACCCATCTCCAAACTCACTGTCCATTTTCTCCCCATCATCCAGCTAACTTGGATTTATTCCTGATTTCCAACATACATCTTCCACTTTTCTGTTTCCAGATCTTGACCTAAGTCATTACCCTTTGTCATGTTCTCTATCTATTAAAATAGTACTGACCCTAACACCTAGCTCAAATTCCACTTGCTCCATGAAGATTTCCTTGATCTTATCCACTGGAAATGGAATAAATTTCTACTCTGAAATCCATATTTGTTCATATCCCTCACAGTTCTTAACATCTGTACACAAAATATATTTCCTTGTGCATACATTTATGTAGTTTCTAATTGAGTATATTTTAATCATGTAAAGATCAGCATTTGTGTTTTAGTATATGTATGTCCCACCAAACATGTAGCAGAATGTACATTTAGTATATATTCAAATACTATCTGTCTTCCAACTAATAGCTATACAATTAACGTGGTTTAAATTCCCAACTTCATATATTTATCTTATAAATTGATACTCAAATATAACAAATTCAAACATTTGATGAAATTATAATTTGAGATATTATTACTTTTTCTATTGAGATAGTACACAATGAGCAGAAACATATCATTACCAAAATTTTAAAAACTACATATATAAAAAATTACTTATAATATAATTTCTTCATTAATTTGAATGTAGTGTGTACTTATTAGTTGCAATACCAGTAAAGAATAATGTACTTAAAATGTTAAAGCATTTAATATGACTTTTGGTTAAAAGAGTAAACAGTACTTCCGGAAAAAAAAAAAACAGATATTGACATATTTTAAATCTATATCATTTTCATTTTCATTAGCACCCAAATTAACATAACAGTTATCAATTCTCATTATTGTTATAATTTATCATAACATAGATTTCACTTACAACAAGCATACACAAACCTCATTTAGGGATATTTAAATCAATAATCCTTCACTGCCTGCTGTCAGTTACTTCACAGATATGATGCGTGGTCAGCCCACTAACAGCTGTCCTCCAGATGGACTCCACATGCCTTCTCATCAAGTAGGGGCTATTGGATCTGCTCTCTTATACTGTTTTAGACCCTACACCTATTCATCCCCACTTTATTCATATTATTATCCCATCTTCACTACCTTAACTCAGAGAATTTCCTAAGTGCTCTGCTATTTTATGTTTCGTTCTTTTGTACCTATCTGTGTCACAATTAGTTCCTTTATGATTAGTGGTTAGGCACACTTATATAGGTAAAGCCTTGGCAATATTAACTGTAATCATCAGAGAAGACATTCGTCAATGTTAAACTTGCTCTAATGACTTCATTTTTTTTGTATTGATCTATGCCATTTTCAATGACTACCAACTAATGAGGGAAACATGCCCTCATTGGATATATCAAAATTCAATTTTACATTAAAACTGTATGTAGAATCCGAGAACACTGTCCACTTTTCCCTAAAACAAATATGATTCTAGTCAAGAATACCAAAATTTTGGTAGGTAGGAGCAACAATTTAAAACTTAAAGCAAAATCATTTTATGCCATATAACAAATAATGTAGATATTACACAGAGTGAAATGAGTAGGAACTCAGCATCTTTCAATCAATTTGTACTTGTTTTATGTGCCAAATTTTCAAAAATTGTGCAATATTTGGGGATTATTGGAGAAAACATAAAAAATCAATTGACAACTGAAAACAAAGAGGGGAGGGAAAAATGAACAATGGAACTAGAGAAAGACAATGCCATTCTACCATATAAGGTAAACTAAGCATCGTTTACAGAAGGATGATATGCTTTAAGAACATGGACTCTGAATACATCCACTCACCTTGGTTAAATGAGGATTGGGATTAAAACCACAGAGGCTACAGACCGTGGTCTTACACTCAGTGCATGTGTTAAAATTGGCCTTTTCTGGATCGTGCAACAGAAGTTCGGTGGTATTGCAAAGAGGACAGATGGTTTTACATGGGCCTTGTGCTGGAGTCTGTGCTACAGATGGAGAAGTTGTTGGTGGTTGTGGAGGCTTCTCAGTTACCATTTGGCTTACTGGTTTTGTAGACTGATGAGCTGAGGGCTTTGCTGGGCCAGGCTGCTGAGGTGGGGGCTTTGCCTGGCTAGGCTTCTGAGGTGGGGGCTTAGCTGGGGCAGGCTGCTGAGGTGGGGGCTTAGCTGGGGCAGACTGCTGAGGTGGGGGCTTTGCAGGGGTAGGCTGCTGAGCTGGAGTCTTTCCTGGCCCAGGCTGCTGAGCTGCAGCCTTTCCTGGCCCAGGCTGCTGAACTGGAGTCTTTCCTGGCCCTGATGGCTTAGCCGGAGACTGTGGTCCAGGTTGTTGACCTGGGGGTTTTGGTGTACCAGGCTGCTGGGCTGGAGACTTTGGCCCAGGCTGAGATGAAGGCTTCTCTGACCCAGCCTGCTGAGATGGAGGCTTTGTTGTCCCTGGCAGCTGGGCCAAGGGTTTCACTGTCCCTTGCTGTTGAGTGAGGGTCTTCACCAGCCCTGGTTGCTGGACTACAGGCTTTGTAGCCCCAGGCTGTGGTTTTTCAGGTCCAAGCTGCTGGGCTGGAGATTTTCCAGAAGTTGCTTGCTGAACAGGTGATTTGGATGGGCTCTGCTGTGTGGGTTTTCCTGGTTCTCCCCTTACTATGTCTGACTGTTTCGTTTGAGGCCTGGCTGCATCTCGCTGAAGTGGTGATTTTGCTGTGTCTGTCTGAGCAAGCTGGGCAGGCCCCTGAACTGGCTTTCCTGTACCAGGGGGTTGTGGTTTAATTTTTTCTGGCTGCTGAGAAGATACTGATTTGGGAGAGCCATCCTGCTGAAGTGGGTCCTTAACAGGTCCTTGCTGCTTGGGAACTGCCTTGGGTGACTGTTGCTGTGGTGGAGGTTTTGTGATTCCTTCCGGTTTTCCCTGTTCCTTTTGAGCTACTTTTTGTTTCTTGGTGGCTTCTTCCTGGGATACCTCAGAGTCTGATATTAAATCAAAAGGGTTGAATTTATTTACAACAGAGGATACAGCACTTAAAGGGTTAACTTCAGAGAGGAAACCAGGCATCATGCTAGACTTGTGCTCTTCTTTAAAGTCAGTTCTGGACTTTGATTCTTTCAAGCTAATAGTGGACGGACTCCTTCCAGGTAATTTCTGCTCTGACCTGAAAGTATCTGTAGTTCTACTTTTACTGAGACCAGGCTGAGCTGGACGCCCTGGGTCCGGAGGTTTTCCTGGTTGCTTTGGAGAATGACTACTATCCAACTCTTGTTTCCTAAAAAAGAAAAAAAAAGTGAAAATAGTAGAAGTTACTTCAAATCAAATATTAAAAGGCTATCACTTTGTTATATTCCTCAAAATTATGAATGCAAAAATTTAAGTAGAAACAATTATGTAGCAACCTGTGAGTGATCACAATGGTCTTGCTATTTTTTTTTAATAAGTGGGTAGAAATTTTCAATAGGGAGGTAAAGAAGAAACAATACTTGCCAAGAGTAATGAAAAATTAAGATATACAGATTACAAATATTTATAATGAAAATAACTTATGTATATTTAATAGAATCTTCAAATACTTAAAACTTAATTAAATGTATGTTTAAATTAAAAACCTAAGTAAGTCAATGAATGTCCTATCACAGTTCTTATGTGGTCACCAGTGCATCTTTTTTAATTAAAATTTATGGTCAAAGAAAGTCTCCTAAGTAGCAGGATCATTAAGAAGTAAAAATATTCATTTTAAAATGTAAGAGTTTGCTTGACTTTGAAACTGTACATTAGTTACATAAGGCACACAATGTGACATTAGGGGGTTCTGGGTAATGTAGGATAAATGATGCCTTTCTAGGGATATTAAGAAAATTGATAACCTATTCATATTTGCTCTATTCTATCTAGAAAGTTAACATCCATCAGATATTGTACCTTTAAACTTTATGGAATAAGGATCTCTACATTCATTAGATAGTCTTAAAAAATAAATCCATGTTTTTGTTAAGACCAAGGGTATTTATATTTTCAAATAGATAATTCTTGATCTGAAATTTCTATTCAGTGTTAACAACACATGCTTAAAGCATCTTGAGATACAGTCTGATATCCAAATAACAGCAAGCAAGGTATGTCCCCACTATTAGGAAGTACTGTTACTTTCCTCAAATGAAAATACACAGTGATCTGTATACTCAATATTGCTGCATTATTTATTATTATCACTGATAGATTATTCATAATCATATTTATTACTATTTAGATTGATATAAATATGTAAAAATTAATTTTAAAGTTTCCTTTAAATTTGTAGAAAAATATGTAAGATGAACTTTTTAAAAACAGTGAATACTATCAATTTTAAATGACTATGGTTAAATAATTAAAATAGGTGTTTCTTAATATAAATACGTATAATTTACTCAAACATTACATTAAATGTTTACTTTTTAAATAAGCCATTCTTTACAAATAAATTTGCAACTAAAAGAGTATTACATATGTTACAGAAAATCAGATAATTGTTTAATTTGCCAAGTATTGCTTTTCAATTTTAGAAAAATTATAAGAGATAAGGATAAAGAAGTAGAAATCCAATAGCACCTAAAATATAATAATAATAAAGCTCTACAGATCTTAAATCAGTGCACCAAAATTTACCTACTAAAAGTTAACTACAAATTTTTAAATTTTGTATCATTTAATAATATACATTTTCCAAAACTTCCCTACTGATGTAGAAATCTGGGTACAGACCATGAGATAAGACACAGAAGAAAAAAGCATCAAAGACTCAGAATGGAAACAATCTATAAATGGTAATGTAGGCAAATATTTGTGATAACAGTAAATGCCAAAATTGAGATCAAGCTTCTTGCACCACATATTATAATTGCATGTTCTTCCTACAAACATTAAGTTAGGCTATATTTTAAAAATTCTCCCTGCCAGAAAAGACCTATGTAGCCATGAAGGTTGCTCTACCATGTAAACTCAATTTAAATTTTTGTTGTTGGAATTATGTAAATAAAACACAAAGATCTGAGACTGAGAAATAGAAGGAAAATCATTAAGAGAAGGTATCAGCTTAATACCAAACAAAAACGTAAATCTACCTTAGTTAATTGTGGACTTCTGTGAATTTTTGTTGGTTTAGCAGTTGTTGTGTTAAAACCAAACTAATTAAAATATAATCTGTGCCTTGTACACTGGACCATGAACTCCTAGAGAGTGTATTTCACTCATCTTTCCATCACTAGAATCAATCCTGAAAACTAGTAGACAGGCATTAATGTTTGATGAATTAATGAATAAATGAATGGTTAGCAATGAGAAAACTGATGAATGAACATGTTGGGTTTTTGTTTTACTCTAGATTAATGTTTCTTGAATTCTTTTTACCTCAAATTCTTCTATAGGCCCTCTACCATACAAATGGATATATCCCATACTCATTTTAAAACCTGGACTTTTCAGGTTGCCCTGGGAAAAAAACAGTAGTGCAGGTGGCTACTCAGTAGGGGAGACCCCAAGGAATACTAACGGAAATAATCAATCTAGCCAGGACTCTTATATTCTATCAGAAAAGTTTTCTAGTAAGCCCTCTCATACAACAAATCTGTAGCCATAATAGAATGAATAGATGAAGTAATAAAATTGTACTACAATGAATAAAAAATCTAGGAGGATTTTATTTGTATCCTGCTTTCTACTTCTAGCTTATAGGTACTCAGGTTTAATGCTATCTCCTTTTTCATTTTATTATTGCCATCCCCAGAGAAGAATTTTTCTTTCAAACATTAGTAGAAAAGATATTTCAACTAAAATAAGGTCAATATGTATGCAAATATAAGAATGTAAAAGCAGCTGGAATAAAAAAAATATTTTAATCCCCATTATGACTCTATAAGTATTATTAGCTCTATTTAGAGACAAGGAACCTGAGGTATATTTTGGTTGTGAAGTGCATATAATTAGCTATGAGTCAGTTAAAATCAATAGGATAAGAATCTCGTTTTGGAACTGCCAATCCTTGTTTCTTAAAAATAAAAATAATACTAATAATAAATCCCACTATGTCCAATTTGCATCTCTTTAACATCTGAAATTTCAAATAATGTGGATATGCTCTCATATGCATATATACAAATTAACATAATTCTAAAATTCTAAATGATAGACCTATGTTTCTCTGGTTATCATATGTGTGGTCAATTTTCCAAAAGTTATATACATTTTACAAAAATCTTTTAGTAAGATATAAGCATTTTGCAAAAATAAAAGAATACTGTTATTCGAGTATCTGGAGGAAGCCTTCACCAAGAACTGTTTAGGTCACAGATTACCTGTTCATAACAGTTCCACCATAAAAAAAATTATTAATGGAGAGCTTTAAGAATATATTATCTAATAAAATATTACATAAAGTAACATTTTATGGGCTAAAATAATATTTCTCAGCCACTCTCTGAACAGAAAAAAAAAATTGAAGACCACACTTTTCTTGGTATTTGTAACCAGCATGCTAGACCTGTTGCATGTGCCTCTTTGGAAAAATTACAATGAGCTGCCATACATTTCTAAAAGGCTAATAAAAGCACTGGACCATGTTATTATCCTATGAAAATCTAGTATATGAACATTAAATGTTTTTACAAGTCAAGTTTTCATCAAGTAAATAAAAGAAATACATATTATAAACTCTACCACTGAGGTAATAAAAAGAAGGCTTTATATTAAAGAAATGACCCAATACATGAATAGTTTTTAAATACCAAAAAGCATATTTAATATAATGAGGCTAATTTTCATCAGTAGTGATTTTCTTTCAAGATAAATAAGGGTTTTACCTGACAGATTTTCCACACTTAAGATATTATGTGAAAATACTGTCATGGTCCATAATTCTTTAAGTTTCTCCTATATTAAGTTTAATATTATAGTTATCTGGAAAAATTATATACTTATACTATAGTGACTATGTTAAAATCCTCTTATTTTACAAAGTAGAGGACTATATACATCTGTATGTCCAGGTGTTTTGTATTTTCAGTATCTTTAAAAAATCGTATATTTCCCTTTAGTGTCATAAGGAAGGGATGATTTCAGGACCATGGAAAGAGACTTGTTCTCTGCTGAAGGGTGCAAAGTTAGTTTGTTTACAATTATAAAAGCAGGGCAAGCAACTATTATGCCCTTTTAGTACTTTAATTAGGAAACAACTGATTTATGGGATGAAGAAAAACACAAGAAAAAGAAATGAATAGTTGATTTCAGATTAGTTCTCATAATTGCCGATACAAGTTGTCACTTATTTGTTTTGTTTTTCAAAGTGTGTAATGAAAACTAATTTTAAAGTAATAAAATGTTCTTCCATAAACTGAAAGTCACTTTTGCATAAAAAGAGCAATGGTTTAAAAATGACATATGCTAATTCAGAAATACATGTACAGCACCTGCTCTGCTGTGACCAAACCATCTGTTTAATGCCACAACATATTTCAGGGTCTCACAACTGAATATATAAGGTGTGTTCGTTCTATGCTTTCTGCTTAAACAGCTCCTGTTCTCCTCTGGGGGTAAGGTGGAGAGGGCAAATCACTTCCAGAGAGATTAAGGGTATTGTTACAGGACTATTTAGACAACATTCGCAGAGAAAAAGACCCCCAAAATGCTGAGGAGGTTTAAACAGATACAGGTAAACACCCAGCCCAGCTCTATCCATTTCCTAACACATTCGCATTGTATTAATGGAAGACTTCCAGATTAGTAAAACACTGGAGGGCGTCTCTCCATGCCATCCTAGAGGGAAAAGGTTCCAAAAGGCCAAAAATCACAACCTAAAATCACAGTTCCAAGAATGCAACCCTTTACTATCCCACTAGAAACTCCATAATGCATCATTTTTATTACGCCCGTGAAAAAGCTTATGATCTCTTTATCGCCACCCCATTAAGGAGAATAAAATGAACGGAGGCGACATATATGTACCGCCCTGTTAGCACATATGGGTTGGCACATATGTGCACGAGAACCTGTACATATATGCCCGGACATATACAGCATGCTGTGCGTGCCTGTGCATGGAAGGCGACTCCGCAGCGGCCGGGGGAACGCTTCCCTTGGGCAGCCCCTGCGCCCTTGACATGACAGCAGCTATCTGTCTCCTTTCCTCTTCGCTCAGCTGGCTCAGATCCGCCTCCATGCCGGCCGGGATCACGGTGTGCAAGGGGGTCCCCGCCCCGCCGGCCCCTCCTCCGGCCGCAGCCGCCACCAGACCTTCGGGGAGCCCTTCCCCTTCCAAGCTCGCCTCGTTGCCCATGGCTCAGGGAGATTCGGGGCCGCTGCGCTCCCGCCTTCCGCTGCGTCCCGGTCCAGCAGCCCGCGGCCAGAGAAGCAATTGGAGCCGGGGTCCGCCCAGGGCGTGCAGGCTGCCGAGTCCTTGGTTCTGCACTCGGCTCAGTTGCTGGGAACGCCAGGCGAGGATTAGTCCCGTTTGCAGGTGACGCCCGCCAGAGCCGGTGTCTCCTCCATGTTGGACAGCGCCTGGCAACCTTTGCAGAAGACGCCTCCCCGACGCCGCCTCAGCGCCGTGAGCTGGGGAAAAGCCGATCTGAGCGGTGCCAGCCAGGCGCCGTCTGCCCCTCCCACCGCGCCCCGCCTCCTGCCCGCGCCCTCGCCATGCGCCTGCGCCTCCGAACAGGTGATGCCCACGCCCCTCGCCCAGCCCACTCTGCGTCGTGCTGTGTCGCTCTTCGCTCTCACCACCGATTTAAAGGAGCCGAGCAAGAACACTGATAAAAGCCAGGACCAAAGACCTGACGTTTCTTTCAGGCATATTTCAGGATGCCTCAACTTGAGTTTTAGCTGACCAGATTTAAGGGAGAGTGGGGAGGCAGTGGAGATAAGTGTCTGCTTCTAGCTTTGGTTCCTGGGATTTGTAGTTTCTTTCTTTCCTTTTTCTTTTTCTTTCTTTTCTTTTTTCTTTTCTTTTCTTTCTTTCTTTCTTTTTTTTTTTTTTTTCTTAAGGGAGGGTTTTAAAAGATCCTAGGAAAGAGTTCAGGTAACTGGAAATGAAAAAAAAAGACACTTCATACCTTTGAGGGAAACTTCCCAAAAGGAGCCAAGAAAGGCCTTTTCATTTAGAACTTTCCAATTAGATTAAAACTATTTAAAGTGATACATAAACAAGCCGGTAAGGTTTTTGAATCCTCATAGCTTGTGTTGTAGTCCAAATGGACTACACAAAAGTAAAGGATTGTGGATAATGGGATATTGTGCACTAGGGGAACTACAGTAACATCTAGATTGTTAAATATTAAAATGTTATAGCGATGTTGAAATATTAAAAACGAGATTTTATCCCCTTCCTCCTCCACTCCACCTTAATTTTTTTAACAAATATGGAGAGAAGACTGTATAAATGTAAATTAGTATGAATCACACAGCTGGTTAGCAGTATAGCTATAACTAATATAACCCCCCCACACCAAGCTTCTTGCTCCTCTTTAAGAGGGGACTTGTTTCACTCAGCTATTTTGCTGTTGTGAACAAAAGACCTGACAAGAACAATTAGAAGAGGAAAAGTTAATATTTGAGGGCCCACAGTTTCAGCAACCTCAGTCCATAGATGGCCAACTCCATTTCTAGGGGCCTGAGGTGAGACAAGACATGGTAGTAGGAGAATGTGGCAGAGGAAAGCAGCTGGGAACATGGCACCAGGAATCAGAGAGTGAGTTCTGTTCCAAAAGGACAGAATATAAACCCCAAAGGCAGGCACCCAGGGAACCCAGCCTCATCCTGTCTGCTTAAAGTTATCACCAAGTAAATCCCAATGTGGGGATAAATGCGCTGATTAGGTTAAACCTCTTATAACCCAATCATTTCACCTCTAAACTTTCTTGCATTGTTTCACACGAGGTTTTGGGGAAAACACATAACTAAAACATAACAGGACTGTTCTATTTCAGCACTGAATTTGTAATTCCAGTTTTGTTACCTACATTTTCTCTCAATGTAGACTTAAAATCTCAACTATTGAGGTTAACAGAAATTCAAAAGCTAACAGTTGAGAAGGAATAAAAAAATCAAATGAATAGGTTGCTCAGAAGGTACATTTCCAAGTTTTTTCTATAATAATCATATAGAAAGATATGTGCTTTTTACTTGTTTTAAAGCTAAAAAGTAGCACAGATGTAATAATTTATGATAATGTTTTGGTTTTAAAGATGGCTAGTTGTCAGACAAAGTCATTGGTGGATTTCTTAAAGAAACTTTGAGTAAGCTTTGATTCTCTGATAACAAAAACTTCCAAAGTCAAAACTGCAGGAATCACTCATTGAAATAAAGAAGAGAATACTCTCTCTTCAAACAAATCAAGATTAGGCAACCTAATATTCTGTTGGCCACATTTGCAGTCAAATACAATATACTCATAGCTCCTAAAAGTGAGTGTGCTTTGAAGAAGGACATAATTAGATACAGGAATGGAACCATAATACCTTCTCTTTCAAAACAGGTAGTTGTTCCATGGTCCAGACTGCCTGAGGATGAGTAGCATTCAAAGACAGATGTGAGAAAAAGGGAGATGGTTTACATGCTGGCTGTTTTCTCACAATATGCTCAAGTTTTGTGAGTATAAAATAATATATGATGTTTCACATCCACAAACCACAAGTTTAAAAAATTAATAAGATGAATAACCTTTCAGCCTCTAGACCTAGAACACTGATTAAGCAGGGGATATTAATTCCATATTCTTTGTCATCATTGGTGAAAGGAACCACTGAAGAAGAAATAATTGATAATATACAAAGTCATGTTGCTAGACAAGTAAAAAAAAGCAATAATATGTAAATAAAAATATTGTGTAGCCCCTTTGTGAAGATATAGATTCACTTTCTCCTTCCCTCCTCTCTTCTAGGAGCAAATATCATCAGAAAAATAGGAGAATGGATTGTATGATAGGAAGAATAAATGGACTATGAAACAAGAGAACTGATGCTGATGGCACTTTGGAAATATTTTGATTGTCTTCTTTTTAAATTTATTTTGCCTTTTAGACCTTTATAATGCTGAGTTATTTTAAAAAGTATTTGTTTTTCTCCACATCTTCTAATTGGGGCTGAGATGGCTTGTACTTAGAAAGTTTTTTGATCTAAAGAGAAACACTGAAGCAGAGTCCAGGTATGTTCCTTATGTGTGAATTGTTAGAAATCAAAAGAACAAATATGAGAAGTTTAATTCTGCTTTATAAAATTTCCTTTTGATTACCAGAAAAATATCAGAATTACTGATATTTTTACATGAACTGATAGTGCTATATCCCAAATCTTTGTTGTTCCTTGTTCATTATTTATACTTAGTGTAATAATTATTTGAATTTTCATGGAGTTCAATGAACTGATAGTTCATATATAATATATTCAACTTAATATGTTGGTCATGAAACAATTTCTGAAAACCTTTGCTAATACATACTTTATGTCCATTAAAATGGCAACTCCATAGAACCAAACTTTTCCTTTCATTTAACTCTAGTCTCATATCCCCAGGTATTTTCTAATTTAGTAGATAGAAGCCAACTTAACAATGATAATTCAAAAATATTTTTAATCCATGATATATTTCTGGAAATAATTTCTCAAGAATCATTTGAGTTATGAAAAATGGTTTTGTGAAAAAGATGTTCAGTGGTTGTTATGTATGATAACAATAAATATAAAAAACCATTACAGTTTCAACACATAAGAATAGAGAAATAAAATCTGGCACAACAAGGTGATACTATTTTATGAATATACTTATTTAAAATATAAGAAATGGTGACATGGTATACACCATATAGTGTTTTCATATGATGTGATGAGTGCTAAAATTCAAATGAATCTTATTCTTTGTTTAAAAGTACATGACATTTTGTGTATGACGGATCTGTAAGCATATAAATATAGACAACATAGCTTATAATTTTTATAATGGTGTATATACATATGTTCTTTTTTTATGTTCCTTCTGTAACAGAAGATGATAGAGGATTGTGTTCATACAGTGAAGGAAGAACCTGCAGTGGCTTAAGGTTCGCATTTCATTTTTTTTGTGATGGTTGAGCTGCTTCTGAATTGCTGCTCTCAGCCATTTTTGTTAACTCTAAAGTGGTATTTATAGCTAGAATGTAGGAAATTCAGTGAGATTACAGTTGATTATGAACTGGCTTCTCAATTTTGAAAGAAAAATCATAAAGGTGTTTTAGAGAAAACTTTGAAATATATATTTAAAATTCTGACATCTGAAACCTCAATTTCTCTCATTCATACTCTTCCAAAGTTAATCTATAATTCAAATGAACAAGTCACCTATATTTAAACTATGTTCCTATATACTTACGGTATATAAAATAGTCATAAAATTTGTTTCTGTCACTTTAAAGTATTTATTTCATAAATTTAAACATATTAAGAAGTCATGTTATATCTTAGATGATTAAGCATTATTTATCAATTTATAAATGAACTTTGAAATCTACTGTATAGAAAATGGGGATATGTGTACAGGTCTTATTCTTGATGATTTTTGATTGACAGTGTCCAACTTTAAATCCGATCTCTGCCATCTCTCTGCCAATCTCTGCCATTTGGATACATATGTCATTGACTTTTCAGATCTTGAGGTTCCTGAGCTGTAAAAATAGAGAAAATAATACTTCTACCTCTCTACATGGTTGTGACAATTCAATGAGAAAAAGGTGTGAATGTACTTGTAAACTATCAGATATACTATCTGAGTGTGGTAGATTGTTACAGTACTAGTGCTCAATGAATCACTACTCCCCATATCCACCACTCTTTGCACCTCCTATCAACCGACGTGATTCTGTAATCTGCATTTGGGGTAAAAATTGGGAGTTCATAACCCACTTCAATCTAATGTATGAAATATGATATGTCAAGAGCTTTGTAATGTTGTGAACAACCAATAAAAAAAAAATTAAATAAAACAAAGAAAAAAAAAGAGGTAGGGTTGATTTCTTTGCCCCTGAACTAGGGGGGCAAATGGGGAGAAGTATCATATAATTTCTCAGGTTAGCCTTCCAGTTTTGCCTTCTGTGTATCCTAAGAACTCGATGTTCTGAAAAAGCCCAAGTTGGTGAGACGGTAGAGCAAGCAGCCTATCTTGTCCTTTAGCTATCTCAACTGAGGCCTTAGTAAAACCCCTTAAAGCACACTGACTCAATTGGGACCCCTGCTGGCTAGACATATCAGTGAACCAGGTGAGAACAGGAAAACATGTGCAATCAAACCAACGAATCACAAAAGGCAGTGAAGACATTGAAAGAATGCAGAGCTTTATATCCAAGTCAATACACATTACAGTCATAGGCAATATAGCAACCAGAGTACAAAAAGCCATCTGATATCTGTTTCAGTCAAAACAAAAGAAATTACCTTTAAGAGAATGTATCATCTTTTCAAAGCTAGCAGAATGTGCTAAAGTGCAAGGTTTGTATGGGTTTTCCGGGAGCACCATAGTTTCCTATGTACTAATTCTAAGCTCATGGAAGAAAACATTGGGAAATTTTTATCTTGCATAGGTCTTTGTGCAAGCAGAAAAAAAATACATGACTTTTAATAGTGATGTGTAAAATGTAATTGGAAAAAATTATAAATTGCTCATATTACAGTGCTTAAATTCCTAACAGTGTATTACATGTATCTATAGCTATTTTGAAAATTGTTGCTATCTGGGCCTCACCTCAAGATAATTAAACCAGAATCATGAGGTGAGGTGATAGCATAAATATTTCTAGAACTCCCTAGATAACTGTAATATGTAGATTAGGTTTAGGACCACTGCTCTGAAAGGATAGCAAGTTTAAATATCAGAATTACAAGACCAAAGACAAGGAAAAGGCATCTGAGATGCAGTCTAGACTTTTATTTGAAGCTATGTCAAAAGCTATCATGAGAAATTTTTGAAGAAAAAGGTAGAAGGCACAGATTACCTTGTTTAAATTGGTATGTCTGCTTTTTGAATATAGGGTACAGTTCAGGTCACTGTGTTTGATAATTGTGTGATAGTACTAGAGGGGTAGAGTAAATTAAATGAGAAGATTAATTAATCACTTCATTCTAGAAGATTGAAGAGGGCACTATAGCATATTACTGAATAATGTGCACAAGAAAGTTCACTCAGATCTGATAAACTGAAACTAAGGGGCTTTTTGGATACATGAAAAAAGATCACCTTTAGTCAAATAAACAGAGACTGGTTCAATTAATTATTCATATCCCATATTAGGTGAAAGATGCTTACTCCTCACTAACATCAGTTTGGGTCAAGTGTCCAACTTGCTCTAGAATTATGTTTGACCTTATGACCATACTCCACCTCTTAAAAATGTGTGACTTTCAGGCCTGGCACAAAAGAATTCTAGTGTGTGCTCCTCTGAGACAGGGATGGAATCAACAGGCCACTCTAATGGTTCCATGGATTAAAGATAATAGAGCTGTTGGGCAGGTTCCCTAAGAGTGACTGACTATGTGTGGAATTCTACTTTCTTTTACTAGGATCACCTTAGGCTGTAGTTTGGATCTTAAATGTCCCCCAAAGGCCCTTGTGTTAATGGTTTCATCCCCAGTATAGCACTTTTTGGGAGATGATTATAAACTTTAAAAGGTGGGTACTAATGGGAGGTCTTTAGGTCATTGGGGGTATGCCCTTAATGAGAACTATAGTAACTCAGCCCCTTCCTTACTCGTTTTCACTTCATGATCATGAGGTGAGCAGTTTTGTTCTCATGTGCTCTCACCATTAGCCTAGAGTAACAGGACCTATTGTTCATGAACTGGAACCTTCAAAACAATGAGCCAAAATAAACCTTTTCTCTTTATAAGTTAATTATCTCATGTATTTCATTATGGTGACTAATAAGACTTCCTTGAACAGTTCTGTCAAAGTTTTAGTCAATTTTCACTGCTATGACTAAAAGGACCCAACCAGAAGAACTGCCAAAGAGGAAAAGTTTATTTGAGGGCTCAGAGTTTCAGAGATCTCAAACCCTAGACAACAGGCTCCATTCCTTGGGGCTCTAGGTAAAGCAGAACATCATGAGAGAAGAGTGTGGCAGATGGAAGCAGCTCACATCATGATCAGTAAGCAGAGAGAGAGGGACTCCACTCTCCAGATACAAAATATATACTCCTTAGCCATGCCCCCCAATGAACCACTTCCTCTATTGATATCCCACCTGCCTCCAGTTACCATTAAGTTAATCCCACTAGGGATTAATTCACTAATTAGGTTAAGGCTATAATGCAACCATTTCTCCACAAACCTTGCATTATCTCACATGTGAGCTTTTGGGGGATACTACATTTAAACCATAACAATCAATGAGGAGGAGAAATATTATGTTTGAGCCACAGTAGATTTTTGTTTCTTGATCTTTTTTAGAAGTAGTCAGTGTTAACTAATACAAGATGCTTGGAAGTATTTCTTCACAAGAGAAATTACCTTTAATAGAATGTATCATCTTTTCGAAGCTAGCAGAATGAGTATAACTAGGTGCCTAACTGATTCCCAAACATGCCTTGTTCTCTCACCTCTACAGCCATTTCTGCTTTTTCTCAACCTGCCAGGATTGTTTCTTTGCCTCTCTCAATCCATGCATTTGTTAAGCTCAAAGTGCATTTGCCATGAGAAGACCTTTTCCTATTCTACAGGTTACTATTAGTGTCCATTATTATTTAAGAATATTATTATTCATTTGACATTTACATATGGTCTTGCTTAATTTGCTTAATTTTTCAGCACTAAATTCTTCGAATGATGCAAAATTTGGTTATTGCTCTTGGAATCCTATCAGTATCTAGTGTACAAAGTGAATGCTCAAACCAACAGACAATAAGTGCATTATTTAGTTAGAAGTCTTCAGGTTAAAAATGTGTATGATGCAAAAATTGCATTCACTTATCTTGGGTAGGACATTTATAAAATGAGGGAATTATTTAATTGAGATTAAAGAAATCTCTCTTATAATGATGCAATTCTAATCCTTGAATATTGCATTATATTTAATATATTTCTACGTCTCTATGCTAAGAATTTTATATATTTTATCCCATATAGTCCTTCTGACAATCTTGTTATATATGACCATTTTGTCCATTTTATAATCCAAAAAATGAGATTCAGAGAAGTCATTTAAATTTCTTTCTTTCTTTCTTTCTTTTTTTCTTTCTTTCTTTCTTTTTTTTTTTTTTTTTTTTGGTGGTGAGGTACCTGGGTTTGAACTCAGGGGCACTCAACCCTGAGCCACATCCCCAGCCCTAATTTGTATTTTATTTAGAGACAGGGTCTCACTGATTTGCTTAACACCTCACTTCAGCACTTTGTACTCGCAATCCTCTTGCCCTAGGCTCCTGAGCCACTGTGATTACAGGTGTGCATTATCACACTTAAATTTCTGTGAGCCCTTTGTTTAAATATTCCATGTAGCCAGAGGTGAAAAAATGATAATATAAAAAAATCTATGAAAAAATTCTCACTATTCTGATTTTATAAGATAATTCTGTAAGAAATTATCCTTATCAGTTTTTCATTTATATTTTCATATAGGGCTGGATGTCTTTATCTCAAACCATAGGGTAAGAATTGTACTGTTCGCCATTTCAGAAGCTATTTGGAGAGTGTTTAATTTTATTCCAACCATGGTCGAGATTTGCCAGGTTAATTATTGATGAATAAGCTGAGGATGGAAAGGATTTCATATAATTCTGCCTGAGGCTTCCCATATCTTCCCCAACTCAACTTACTGCTCACATAAAAAGATCAGTGTCTGCTGTTGGCAGATGGTCCATAACCTGCCTGCAATAATAATACTTCATGTTTTCTAATGGCATTCACTATAGGGAACTCAAACTTCTGAAAATTGACAGTCACTTTTACAGGTCTGTTTTACAAATGGTTAAACTTCAGAAATGAATCTCCAGCATATCTCTGGAATTATTTACACTAGAGAAGTTTAATTTTTTACACATTTTATTTTCATTTTCCATCTCATAGGACCATCTTAATCATTGGTTCAAAATCTGAGCTCTTAAAAGAAAAAAAAAATAATTATATAAATCTAACAAATGATGCTCCAAGATAGATAATCAGGCTGTTTTATTGATTTTCTTGTGATTCTTGGTGGGAAGCAGTGGCTATTTTCAATCATAGAAAGTAAAATAGAAGTTGCTTGAGATATTTTCCATAGAGGAAAGGCTCTTTTTGAAGAGAACAAAAATATGGTTTGTTTTTTTCCTAGCCATTTTTGTATGTTTCATTCCATTCTCAATTGTGTCCTGAAGAAAGTTGAACCATCTTGTGCCAAGAGCCTGGCCATATCTTGCTGCTTACCTGTTGGCTCTAGGTGGCCAAGAGGCCAGGCCAGTCCTAAAGTGTCGCACCTGCCTGCCTCCCTCACCAGCTGGTGGTGATTTCCAGGCTTGGCTCAGCAGGGCAGGCTTTCTTCATTCAGTAATCATTTTAAATACCTACTGTGCACTGGTGCTCCAGAAATAATGGGATACAAAAGAGACCACTTTCCTGTTCTATAGAGTTTATATTGTACTGAAGTAAACAGACATTTTTTTTAAAGAGAGAGAGAGAGAATTTTTAATATTTATTTTTTAGTTCTCGGCGGACACAACATCTTTGTTGGTATGTGGTGCTGAGGATCGAACCCGGGCCGTAGGCATACCAGGCGAGCGCGCTACCGCTTGAGCCACATCCCCAGCCCCATGAAGTAAACAGACATTTTAAAGATTTTACAGACTTCTTATATTGACAATGAGAAGCTAAGATTTTTTTTTTAAATCATCTTGTTAAAAAGAACTAAGAAGTCAGGCAAAATTCATTTTAAAGAATATGAAGGTACATCAAAGAGCTGACAGTATAGTGAGGTAAAAACTCAAGGGAAATGGGAAATAGTGAGTGAACTATTTTGGTGCTAAGAACATTTGCCGATTCAGAAAAATGTGCATGTTCCTTTCAACAACCTTCTTGGGTGAGGGGGAATGAAATAAAAGTCTAGACTCTGCAAATAAATGCATTGAGTCTAACTTGAGATTCTCCCAATAAAAAAACTGGGACACCAAAGGCTACCCAGTAAGGGTGAACTAGAATAAGATCACTTCTTTCTTTAAATTGCTTAAGTTTGCATGGAAGCACAAAGTGCCCTGAACTGTTAGTACCTCTAGGTGAAAGGAAAAAGAAATGGTGGTGCACTCCTGTAATCCCAGAGGCTCAGGAGGTCCAGGCAGAAGGATCATGATTGAAATCCTGCCTCAGCAAAAAGTGGGGCATTAAGAAACTCAGTGAGACCCTGTCTCTAAATAAAATACAAAAAATAGGGCTGGGGATGTGGCTCAGTTGTTGAGTGCCCATGAGTTCAATCCCCAGTACAAAAAAAAACAAATCAAATCTAAAGAAAATCACTTCCATCCTAGACCTGTATGCTCCTGTATGCTTTTTTGCTATTTCTGGGAAAGAAGAGGTGATGTATGCGGAGATGTAAGGGTTTTCCAGAAGTGCTGGCGAAATGTAGCTAAAATTTACAATGTCTCATGAGAATAGGGAAAGAACCTGCAGAGAATGAAATAGAAATAGATAAAGCAATCATGAAATTCATATGGAAAAATAAAAGACCCCGAATAGCAAAAGCAATTCTAAGCAGGAAGTGTGAATCAGGAGGTGTAGCGATACCGGATTTCAAACTGTACTACAAAGCAATATTAACAAAAACAGCATGGTACGGTACCAAAACAGGCGGGTGGACCAATGGTACAGAATAGAGGACACAGAGACTAATCCACAAAATTACAACTATCTTATATTCGATAAAGGGGCTAAAAGCATTCAATGGAGGAAGGATAGCATCTTCAACAAATGGTGCTGGGAAAACTGGAAATCCATATTCAACAAAATGAAACTGAATCCCCTTCTCTCGCCATGCACAAAAGTTAACTCAAAATGGATCAAGGACCTTGATATCAAATCAGAGACTATGCGTCTGATAGAAGAAAAGGTTGGCTCCGATCTACATATTGTGGGGTCAGGCTCCAAATTCCTTAATGGGACACCCATAGCACAAGAGTTAATAACAAGAATCAACAAATGGGACTTACTTAAACTAAAAAGTTTTTTTTCTCAGCAAGAGAAACAATAAGAGAGGTAAACAGGGGGCCTACACCATGGGAACAAATTTTTACTCCTCACACTTCAGATAGAGCCCTAATATCCAGAGTATACAAAGAACTCAAAAAATTAAACAATAAGAAAACAAATAACCCAATCAACAAATGGGCCAAAGACCTGAACAGACACTTCTCAGAGGAGGACACACAATCAATCAACAAGTACATGAAAAAATGCTCACCATCTCTAGCAGTCAGAGAAATGCAAATAAAAACCACCCTAAGATACCATCTCACTCCAGTAAGATTAGCAGCCATTATGAACTCAAACAACAACAAGTGCTGGCTAGGATGTGGGGAAAAGGGTACTCTTGTACAATGCTGGTGGGACTGCAAATTGGTGCGGCCAATTTGGAAAGCAGAATGGAGATTCCTGGGAAAGCTGGGAATGGAACCACCATTTGACCCAGCTATTGCCCTTCTCAGACTATTCCCTGAAGACCTTAAAAGAGCGTACTACAGGGATACTGCCACATCGATGTTCATAGCAGCACAATTCACAATAGCTAGACTGTGGAACCAACCCAGATGCCCTTCAATAGATGAATGGATTAAAAATGTGACATTTATACACAATGGAGTACTACGCAGCACTAAAAATGATAAAATCATGGAATTTGCAGGGAAATGGATGGCATTAGAGCAGATTATGCTAAGTGAAGCTAGCCAGTCCCTAAAAAACAAATGCCAAATGTCTTCTTTGATATAATGAGAGCAACTAAGAACAGAGCAGGGAGGAAGAGCAGGAAGAAAAGATTAACATTAAACAGAGACATGAGGTGGGAGGGAAAGGGAGAGAAAAGGGAAATTGCATGGAAATGGAAGGAGACCCTCAATGTTATATAAAATTACATATAAGGGGTTGTGAGGGGAATGGGAAAAAAACAAGGAGAGAAATGAATTACAGTAGATGGTGTAGAGAGAGAAGATGAGAGGGGAGGGGAGGGGGGATAGTAGAGGATAGGAAAGGTAGCAGAATACAACAGTTACTAATATGGCATTATGTAAAAATGTGGATGTGTAACTGATGTGATTCTGCAATCTTTGTAATGTTTTGAACAACCAATAAAAAGTAAATAAATAAATAAATAAAACAAAACAGTGACCAATAGAGGGACTCACCTGATCCTTAAGCCAGATGTTGTAGTAACTACTTTTGGTCTTTCTTGGCAAAGTGTGGTCCTTGAACCTTTCAAATCAACCAAATTTTCAAGCCTAACCTCAGACCTACTGCATTAGAATGTGCATTTTATCAAAATATCCTGATGATTCATATGCATATTAAAATTTGAATTAACAAATGCAAATAATGAAGTCTGAACTAGATCAGGAAAATGGGGAAGAGGAAGAATCCATGGAAAAATAGATGCCATAGAGTCTCTATGGTTTCTACATTAAGCACCTGAAAAGATGATGCTTTGATATGTTTTCAAATTCTGTGGCATACACAAAGCCAATAAGAGAAGGGAAACAATATTATGTAACTTTTTTTTTTCACTTTATGCTATTGGATTAGAGAGTGTTGGCATTTAGACAGTACACGCATTTGGTTATGGTGGTGGTGTAATTGGAATTCAATACCCGAGTCTAGAACCAATGTTCTTTCTCTGAGCACATTATTGGATTGTCTTTTCTAGTTGTGAATAGCAAGGCTGATTATGAAAGATATTTAACAATGTTTTTTTTTAAAACTTAGAAATATTTATATTATCCCAGTAAACATCAATATTTCTTTAATCATGAAATTATGCTACTAAAAATTGTTCACAACTTCTTGTTAACCATCTGACAATAATGTACTAGAATTTGTTCCTAAAACATAGGAGAAGGTAATATTAAAACAAAATCAAATTAAATTAAATACAAATAAAAATGCAAAGTTTAACAAATTTTGAATTAAACAAAGGCAGATGGACACATTTTGAGAATTCAGTTTGGGCAAGAACTTTTGGAAAGCTTTATGAATACTTATACAGGTATCAGTGGGTGAAGTGGTGATCACATGTTCATTTCTTCTTCCATCGTTGTAGAGAAGAAAAACCAAATGCAAGAGGACTCAACATACCCCACCAATGTACTTTGTATCTCTCACAGTACCTTGCAAGTGCTGTGCTGTTAATTAGGAGATTTCTCATTAAAAGTTTAGGTATTTTTTTTGTTGTTGTTGTTTGTTTGTTTGTTTGTTTGTTTTTTGCTTTGCTTTTTTTGAAACCCAAAGCTGAAGCATTGAGTTCATTCTAGCTTGGCGACAATCATATGCAGTTGGGGTGGTAGCCTCTCCTTTAAATCTGCTCCACCTGACATCTTAGGTTATGTGCAGTTCCGCCTCCTATGGACTCTCTGTATTTGACTACTCCATAGTCTCCACTTCTCATGAAAAATAGAGAACACAGTCTTCGACTAGTTAGTAATATCAACTAATGGTTACAAATTTCATAATTTGTTTTGGACCAGTCAACTGACCTACAGTTTTTAAAGATGGGGGACAAGATGCACAATATAGATTCCAGTCACATTTTCCTCTTTGCATCTCCACTTATTCCTGTTATCAATTTTACTTTGAGGCATGTTGGTTTGTGTGCCTGAATTGTAATTAGTGATAGGTTGAACTTCCTCTGTACTTGCATGTGTTAGAGTTGCAATTACCAATCATGTAGGAAGAATAATAGTGATGGCAATATAAAAAGAAAAAAAATCTTTCTTCTAACTTAGTGTCTAGATGGTTTTTGTAGTGAACATTTTCCCTTTAGCTGAAACTGTTTCCCTGAGCAAATAATTTCTATAAAATGAAGACTCACTTTCTATGTAACTATTCTTATTTCTAGAAATCTGTTTGAGGTTAATAATTAATATTGGCCTATATTCTTTTATAAATTACTGTTTTGGAGATTAAATATTCTATGAGTCTTACTAATTTAGAGAAGTTAGCAATATTTAAAGACCTTCTAGATACTTGGAAAGATTAACCTATTGTACATCTGACAATAAATTTGATACTAAAAAACGTTCCATTTAACCTTTAAAGCTCACATTACATTTTTATACTCCTTTCAGAGAAAAAAACAAAAAACCTCTGGCTCAAGCCAGAAATATTTGTTACTTGTGATACATTATTTTCCTGAAGTCTAAGTTGTATAATCCATGATCTCTGGCAAAAATATTCCCATCCAGATTTATTTTTCCCTTGAGCACTATTTGAACCCTTTTATCCCCTTCAAGATTTGTCTCATTATCTTTCTTCTTTGTCAGTGCTCAGGTATTCCACTGCACTTGTATTGTCACCTCAGTTTCATTCCATTTGAATCCAGCCAAACATCATGGACCTCCTGAAAGGCTCCTCATCTATAAAACCATCCCTGCTCACTCTATTGCTATCTTCTGAATCAAATACTTAGTGAACACTATGTGCCATATTGAAACATTATTTCTCTTATGAAATAAATATGTATCAATTCCTTTAGTGGTATGGTTACAAAATAAATTGCAAGTATTCCATGCTTTTTTATTCTACTGGATTATTTTCCATGGGAAAGATTCTATAAATACTCACTGACAAATAGCCTAGTTCTGAGATCTAAAAGCTTAAATCAAAGATTCAGCACCATCAAATTTTCTGTCTCTACAGTGTCTCTCCTATCAGCAGACAAACATATTTCTATTCCCAGTCTGTTTTTTTAAAAAATCCTCTTTTGATCTCATTTTTCCCTCCAGCTACAGCCCATTTCTCTACCCCACTTTATAGCTTAATTTATGATCTTACCCAGATTTAAATGTCCAGTCCATATGATATCTAATAGTTATATAAAATTAACATGTCCAAGCATTATTGATCTTCACCTTGACCCACAATGTACTAATCTATTTCTACATTTCATTAGTAACTCTGTCTCCAGTTTTAAAGTCAGAGTGTGGGAACATTTTTAACTCTTATTCCTCTTATATACAATATCCAATCCAATGACAAACTCCATTGCCGCTAGCTTCAAAAATTAGCTTGTATGTGAATACTTTTTAACTTGACCTTGCTTCTACTTGACTACACAATTATCTGCTGATCAAAAAATTACAACAGCCTCTTATGGAGTCTTCTAATGGCAGTCTGTTCTCCTCATTAAAGCCAGAGTGGTGCCATCAAGTTATATAGTTCCTCTGACTCATCCATTGTCTTCCCATCTTAGTCAAGGAAGAAGCCAAACAACACTTTACAAAGATTCACAAAGTCCCATGTGATATTCACATGCCCCCCACCATCTCCTAGCATTCTCTCTTTAACTTTACAGCCATATCAATCAACTAATTATTCTTCAAACATACCAGCTATGCTTAAATGTAAGGGTCTTTGTTCTTGCCTTTCTGTGTACCTGCAACATTATTTCATTCTGTGCCCAAATAGCTCCATGTTTTCTCTTTAATTGTTGCTCCAGCATCACCTTCTTAGTAAGACTTTGTATGAACAGTCTCTTTAAAATTGTAACCTCTGCCCACATTAGAGATCCTCATTGTCCTCTATTGCTTTATGTTTATTCACATCACTTATCTACATCTGATACATCATGTATTTTACTTATTTATTTTGAATTCTCAACTAGAAAGTATGATTCAAAAGGAACAGGGGGTTCCTTTTGCTATGATGTTCAATGATTTATCTCTAATGCCCAGAACAGTGCTTGACACATAGTAGATATTCAATTAATATTTTCTAAATATAAGAATGGTTGAATGAATGAATAATTTATGATATATTAACAGGGCACCAATTGTAAAACTATGGGTCAAATTAAGTTATAATTTATTTTCTCTGATAAAGAAAAATTTTCACGATATCTTTGGATGATATAAGTTACTTTTTTTTTTGGACTTATGTAGCACATATTCATTATGACCTTCTGAAACTGTCTCCACCTCTCACTTTTTCTTGGAGCTATCCACTTACCTCTCTAATGAATATTGTGTAATATGTTGCTTGTACAATATAGACTCAACATGCTCAAAACTTATCATATCCTCTTATCATAATGAATTTACTCACTCTGCTATGCTAACCCTATCAACAATGGCAATAGTTCTTGTCCAAGCCAGTTATGCAACAGTTCTCCTAGTATCTTCTTCATCTACTCTAATTTTATAATAACACTTCAAAGATAAAAATTTCAGGCATAATCCACCTTTTCCTTATCATTTAAAGCAAATGTGGCAAGATAGTTTTGGAAAGAAAAATTTGGGAGACATTTTTTTTTTTTTCTGTTTTCTTGTTTTATACTAACACACACACGCACCCACACTACAGAATTTTTTTCAGGGTTGAATGTAGAAGCCAGGCATTAAGGAGCAAAAAATTGAACAAAGACAGAAAAATGAATGTCTAGTATCAATACAGATAGGTAATCATATGTAGTACATGGTGCTTTCAGAGATACACTGTCCTACATATAATGGTAATTAGACTTTCCAAACATCCACACATTTGAGTCAAGAACTCAGAGATGAAGAGTACTCAGACACAAAAGGAAGCTATATGCAGACCAGAACAGTGGTGTTCTTAGGGACCCCAAGATGACCAATGGCCAATGGCCTCCTTTGCTTTTGCATGAGATCTTTAATGTTAGCAACAAATGGAAACCTGAGTCCTATTAATGACTGATGATTTAGTCAGTTTTTGTTGTTGTTGGTTTGTTTGTTTGTTTGTTTTGGTGTGGCTGTGACTAAAGAATCTGGCCAGAACGATTTAAGGGGAGGAAAAGTTTATTTAGGGGCTCAAGGTTTCAAAGGTCTCAATCCATAGATAGCAGATTCCATTCCTCAGGCCTCATGGTGAGGCTGAACATCACGGAGGAAGAGTGTGGCAGAGGGAAGCAGATTACATGATGATCAGAAAGCAAAGAGAGATCTCTACTTGCTACATACAAATAAATGCCCCAAAGCCATGGCCCCAATGCCCACCTCCTCCTACCTACATTCAATTACCACTATTAATCCCTATCAGGGGATTAATTCACTAATTGGGGTAAGACTCTCACAAGCCAATCATTTCTCCTCTGAACTTTCTTACATTGTCTCCACATGTGAGCTTTTGGGGGCTACCTCACATCCAAACCATAACAACTGAGATTGAATGTCCCAGCAGAATGGTGCTTCTATCATTCAAAGGAAAGAATCATTCATGGTATTTAATATATGTTGTCTAAGATTTATACTATTTCACCAACAATCTTTCTTTCTCTTCCTCACTTTTTCACTTACTCTCTCTCCCCTTCTCTTTTAAGAAACAAAGATACTAAATGATGAAAATTTAAGATGATATCATTATTTAATAACAACCACAGAATTAAAAAAGAAAAGAAAAGCACTGAAGTCCCAAGAACGGCAACCATTCATCATATCTTTTAAAGTTGGGAGAGACTAATCTCTCCTTTTATTTCTCATTTTTCCTGTACCACACATTTAATAAGTAGCATTGTTCACTGACATAAAACATATTACTGATAAATTAGGATCAAAATCTTTCCAAAACCAGAATCTTACAAAATGAAGTACGGAGATTAGGAGCAAGCACCTATTGCAGATCGGATGACAAGGGTAAGAAATGATCAGCTTGAACATGTGTGTTTTGACTCAAGTATTTTTATGCATCCTTTACTAAGGGGCATTTTTTAAACCAGCCTTAGAGATGAAGTAGAGAGAAGAAGGTAGAAGCTAGATTAAGCAGGAATGTTAAGCCAAATCAAGGGATTTGAATTGTTATTCCAAGAGAAATGGGAAGCTATTAGAAGCTATTAATTACAAGATTAACATGGTTGGATTTACATTTTAAAGGATCATCTGGAAGCTTTGTAGATAATAATATCAAAAGTAACATGATTAGAAGTATTTCATTCATCTCTTTATTTCTAATTCCTTGTAGTATATTGGCTAGAGAATGAGTTGCAATGACTTTGGTATTAAAACGTAATTACAATTTGAAGTTTATAGACAAGCCAAGGGAGGAAGGCTGTAATGATCTATGTGGTAATATATTAGAGTTGGAGACACCTTTATAAACTCATGTTTTTTTTTAACAGAAATGTACAGACAAAATTATTTACATACTTGAATAGATATATTGGTTCGTATACATATGTATACATATTGGTTTGTATACACGTTTGTATGCACATGTATTTCCTTGGTTTTTCTGAAGAGAGAATGGAAAGCACAACATCCCATTAGTAGTGAGACCACTGACCACCCTGTTTTTGATTTTTTATATCATACTTCAATCAACAGAACAAGGACTTCTTAGAAAACTGATTGATTCTAGGGTTGAGGCAGTAAACATACATGAGTCTTGACCTTTTTGTGTCTGAATGTAAGAAAGTACTAAAAATGAAAAACTCAAACTGATAGGGTATGTCAAATGGACACATGAGCATCTGAAACAGCTGCCAATGGCCATGGGTGAAACAATATGAACAACAAAATAAAGTAGCATTGGATTACCTCTCAAAGTATAAAATTATATCCATGAGTTTATCCTGATATAATTAAATGAAAGAATGAATAAATGGGAAAAGAGAGATGAATCTCCCACATGGAATTCCAAATAACTGGAACATAATTCAAGGTGGCAGAGTGTAGTGCTTCAGTTCTTAAATATAGGTTTTATAAATAACTTTCTCCTAAAGATTACAGCACAGAAGGGGATCTGAAGGATTAACAGTGGAAAAACCCGACAAACAATATGTCAGCTAGGTGATCATGGTCAGCACTAACAGGCAAAAGTCATGTTGATAGTATGTACGCTTGATATATAATGGAAACAGTGTGCTACTGTTTTCAGAGGTATACTGTGGTCTTGATCCCAGAAACCTATAATAGTTAAATCATAAGAAAAAAATCATAAAGATCCCAACTGAGCATCAAAACTTAAAATAGCTGACCATTACTCTTAAAGCTGTCAAGGTCATCACAAAAGCAAAAGGGTAAATCTGAGACTGGCACAGCTAAAAAGTTACCTAAGAAGAATGAAGAATTGTTTCCCAGATGGAATCTCAGAACAGAAAAAGAGCATTAATTAAAAACAAGGAAAATCTGAATAAAGCATGGACTTCAGTTAGTTGTAAAATATGAATATTTCTTCTAAACTTATGGCAAATGTAGCCCTAATATAAGATGTTAATACTAGGGGAAATTCAATGTGAGTTATTATATCTCTTAGTACTACTTTTGTAGCTTTCCTACAAATCTAAAACTACCAAAAGTTAAAAGTTTATTTAAAAATTGTAGTAACAAAACATACTATCTAGAGGCTGGGGCTGTAGCTCAGTGGCAGAACACTAGCCTTGCATATGTGAGGCATTGGGTTCCATCCTCAACCTCACATATAAAAATAAAGACATTCTGTCCATCTACAACCACAAATATATATATTTTTAAATGTACTATCTAGTAGGTGAACTGGATTTTTCTAAACATACAAAATCTGTATTCAAGTGTTCCAAAGATTAGGTTAGCAGTGCAAGGAGGAAGGCTGGAGTTAAACAATTACATCCCCATCTGAGGTGCTTGGCTGGAAAAGTTGATCCACATCAGCCTCGTGGGCCTGCTCTGCATCAATCCATCCTTTCAGGTTCAGAAGGAAATGGAAGCAGCTCTAGTTCAGAAAATTATTGTATGATTGAACTTACTGCATTTCTAGCACCTAAATCAGTGTCTAAAACAATAAGTACATAATATATATCTGGATACAGGAAGCAGAATAGTATCATGGTTATACACATATACTTGGATTGGCTCCACTTGTCGACTTAATATTTGTGTCATCATTAGAAAAGTTTCCTGTTTTGACTCAAGCATTAGAATGCATCTGTTTTGACTCAGTTTTCTTATCTGATAAATATAATTTTAGTGATTCAGCTGATTATTATGAAAATTAAGCAAAATGGTTTATATAAGGCAATAGTACATATGAAGCGATGAAAAAATATTAGTAACATAAAAATTCAACCAATACAGAAATGAATCAGCCTAGAATTAATATCCTCTTCCCTATTTCTGGTTCTCAGTATTAAGACAGAAATTGTTTGTGGGAAAACAGTGGGAAAAATCCCAGATTATTTTCCAGATTACTTTTCTTTGATAGTAGGCCTATGTGAAGCCTTTCTCCCCTCACCAAAAACAACAACAACAACAAAAAAACAAAACTATGGGACTTCAAATTAGAAGCCAACTTTGTAGAAAGATAGACAACCATCTAGCAGTTTGTACAGGCCTGGAAAAGAGATCAAAAGAGAATTGAAATACATGGTAAACAAAACAACAAATACTTCTTCTACCATTAGTACATGGAGATCATAATTTTGAGACCTCCAGGCAATCAGTTTCTGGGAAAAAGAAAATGGAACAGTAGGTTAGAGATGCATCTTGGAAATTCCTACCTTCTCCATGGATTCTGAAATAATAGAACTATGCAACTGCAATCAGAAAGAAAGATTTGTTTACAGGTTCTGTAAGTGCCTGATCATCTTGTTTAAAGACCATTGGGGGAAAGAAAAAAAAAAAAAGATAGCATCGTTCTTGCCCTTCTTATCTTCTGCCTTCCCTAATGAAGTTACAAGCCTTAGATTTCAGACACAGTAAAATGTCAAAGTCAAAGTATGAAACTGAAATTAGGGAAGGAATAAAGATGGGAAGCTACTGGTCTTATTACTTAATATAAATCAATAGAGAGTTTAGGGCTTTTAATTTTGACAGAGAAATGTAGCCTGCCTTTTATAAAGGATATGTAGAAGTGATTGCCTCAAGATATTAGGCTTCACTGAGCAGTACCTGGGACAAAATTTTTGTTCTAAATTATCTATCTGGAAAATTGCTAAATTTCCACTTTAATTTATGAAGCATAGTTTCAAACTATGATTTGAAGACTTAAGCCCTTTATCTGAGAAATTAGAGTCATCCTCTTTTGGAAATTATGGTCAAGATTCCAAAGAATAATTTTCTAGAAGAGTCCTGTCTGGAGAAAATAACCTTTTGGGAGATTTAGAATATCTACATATTCTTAAACTTAAGATTTCCTTTAGAATTTAAATGATAAAGAAAAACTGAGGAAAAGTTATATCCAACTCTGCTCCCATGGGCTTTGTTTTCTTTGTTTCGTCATAGGAAAACATTTTAGTTATTTTTTGATGTAAGCTCACAGCTAGCCTTACAGTAACAGGAAAGAAGGGGGTTGCTCATAAAAGGAAAGTTAAAGGGACATTATCAAAAGCATGTTTCCTTATAGCTGTGCCGCAGTCCGACTGCAGCAAAATAACCAGGGGGTGATGAGGAACTTGTGTACATTGATACAGCAGGAGTGGGAGCCCTTTATTGTAGGACAGGAGGGGTATACATACATTATACACAGCTTATCTTAATTAACATAAACTAGATATAGCAGTCAACCAATAAGGAATCTCCACACTTAATGGCTTGCTGGCGTTACTTCACAAACCACTCCCTCAGACAAAATGCCAGGCGCCATCCCGACTTGTTTACATAAAGTTATAGCTGAACTTTATGCCCCATAGTACATCATCTTGATGTCTTTTAATGCAGTGGTCTTTCTTTGTGTGAATTTCTACTTAATGATAAAAAATTCAATTTGTGGCTGAATTAGAAAAACATATTAATACCATAACAGATATTAATGTATCTATTTATCCACCCTCATAAGAATAAATGAGGCTCAGGTAAGAAGGTTAGAAAAATTCTGGGAGCAGAAAAAAAAATAAAGTGAGGGAAATCTGGAGAAAAAGTGAATGTCCAGGATTTGTGAAGATCACACGTTATGCAGGGAGCAGCAAAAATTATGTCCTGGAGAGGAAATTCAGTGACAGTTTAGTGGTGATTCCCATACCACTCCATCCTCTATGCCATCACCAACTCCTCAGAACATCTGGAGTGTCATAGTCTTGGAAACAGTTTTAGAAAATAGGAACTAAGCATATTTGTTTATTTCTTCTGTGGCAGTCATTGTACTTTCTTACCTTCCTTTTGCTCATTGCATTAATAAAGGTGCATAGAAATGCCTTCAGTAAAGAAGGCCAAAGGGGATTTTAGAGGTAAAATTCAGCTTTAAGTCAGCAGTCTATATATTAGAATGCATTTCTGAAAAATAAGATGCATCAAAATTGTGATAAATGTAAAGGATGAAATAGATCTCATTTATTTCTGCAGTCAACTATTAATAGATCAAATATTTTTTAATTATCAAATTACATAACTTTTTATTTCTATGATGAAAATTTTTCTGAGAGAATAATTAATCTCTCTAAATTTTTTAGTTTAAGTGATTTTTCAATTTAAATTTTTCATTATGTCTTTAAAGATGAGAAAGCATTGTAATTATTTTTGAAATTAGAAACTTCACATTAGGAATGTGTGCTTGGTTGTTAAAAAAAAAAAAAAAAAGGTGTGATGATATACACGAGTCTTTCAAGAGTCTTTACCAGACAAGAATTTTTCACTAGGCTTTTTTACTATATGAATAGTAGTATTTATACTAATTCTTCCTTTATTTAGAGTGTGAAAAATCATTGGTACAACCAAAAAAGGCCTTTTGTGTTGTCAACAGTCTTTCTTTCTTTCTTTTTGAGGTGCTAGGGATGGAATTCACAGCCTTGTGTATGGAACATATATAGCAATCTACCACTAAACTGCACCTCCAGCCTGACAGGGGTGTTTTTCTAGACCAAAGATACAGTTGCTAAATCTCTTAGACTAGATGTGTGGGATGACTAAACTTGCATTTTAAAAGCCTTTCAATTTAGACAGGGTATTTTAACAAGCAAAAGATGTCATATTTTCAATTCCTGTGTTCCCACACATTAAAAACTGCTTTATATTACTTAGGGAGATGGTTTTTTAAAGAGGATTGAAGAATAGTGTTTCTTCCCATTGTGCACATTCGATACAAACAGGTCAAATTGTGAGATATTGGTTTCACTAATCTCTTCAGTATTCACCTTGTGATAAATAAATGCACTATGTTGTTCTCAGTACTAAATATGAATTATAAAATAAATAATACTTTAATGTAAAAATCTTTAGTTCAAAAAATTATTTACAATAATTTATAAAATGAAATTGTAATGTATGATTATACTTCCAATTGGTATTAATGAAATATGTTCAATGAATAGATAATCCCATATGACTAATAATAAAGCTCACATATATCACATTCAATGAATACTAAACATATCATAATTAACTTTTTAAATGTACTGTTTTCTAAAACTATATAGTTCCTCCCAATATGGCTATATAAGAATTACTAATTTTTTTTTGACTTAAGTAAACAATAGGAACATAAGATTAGACAGAAAAATGAGCAAGGATGTTATCAATTAATATGTATGTTTATTTGTGAGTTGTAAGTTGATATAAAGCATGATTTTTGAAACTATATTTTGCAAGTAACATCAATTTTAGAAGTCTGATTTCCTGATTGTTCACAGTTCCATTTCAGACCAGTTTGAATGCAGCTGTAGATTAAAGTACCACATTTTTTTATTGTAGATTTTGGTAAATGCTCTGTAATTTGCATCTCATTTCCTTGCTCAAAGCTCAGGGGAGTTTCCTATATTTTTGTATCATGCATTTATTTACAAGTAGGAAAAGCAAAAATTTAAAGATGACATAAAAAACAAAAATGTTAAACACGATTTTCTATTCTGTAGGCAAAGAATATAGCTTGAAAAAAGAAAAAGTGATAACCACTACACTATGGAAACGATATGATAAATTGTGGTATAAAAGTGTATTAAGAATTGTAATGCAAAAAAATAATAAGATAGCTCATGTATAATGGCATAATTTGGTGTGAACATACTTTATATACTGTTATGAAAAATTGTGCTGTGAATGGATAATTATGATTGTAATGCATTCCACTATTGTCATATATGTAAGAAATTTTAAAAAAAGAAAAAGGAAAAGTAATTTTATGTGACCATAAGACCCTGTGATCTTCTAAGTAAGAAACTGAAGTCTATTTCTGCACTCATCTATTCACTCTAAGTATTTTGGGATCATTTTCCTGTAAGAGTCATAGAACAGAACAGGGTAAAGTTTTGGGGAGGGGCACAGAAACAGTCAAAAAGAAACAGCATAATCAAGTGTCCAGCAAGGAAATTGTCAAGCAAGAGATCAAAACCTAGCTCTGCTCCATGGCCTATGAATTTTTTTGAGTAGTCCTAATGCATTTATGATGGGCCAAGTTATAAATGCTGTCCCATGTACTACATCATTGTCATTTAAGCTTCAAAATAGATTCATTTTATAGATTTATAAATTAAGGTTGCTTCATTTTTTCATGTCTATGTTGGCAGTGGAGTTGAGCTTTTATCTTTGGTAGTCCATCTCCAGTGCCCATTCCCATAATGACATTAGTTTAGTCATATAAAATGAAGGCCAGGGTATTCACCCATATATTCATAATACTACATTACAACAGTAGGAACAGTGTACACTAAACTGTTAGTAAATGTTGAAAACCTTTCACATACAAAATTTCAGTTACATGGAGACAATTACCAAGGTAGAAATAGAGCAACCACAGTGTCTGGAATTATAAAATAGAGCTTTAGAGATTATTTTGTTTTTCTTTAAATTTAGATTTCAGACTCAGATAAAGTAAAACTACTCTTAAAAGAGAAGATATTTTTCAGAACTGTTAACTATGTCAATCAAATAAAATAATTTTGAAATATCAACTTTATTTGGTACTTTTTGAATATTGACAGAAAGACTTAAGGAATATTGAATGTGCAATAAAT
This sequence comes from Urocitellus parryii, assembly GCF_045843805.1. NCBI lineage: Eukaryota > Metazoa > Chordata > Mammalia > Rodentia > Sciuridae > Urocitellus > Urocitellus parryii. Next base: position 64,346,408 of record NC_135533.1, read on the forward strand.
GTTTTAAAAAACTTAAGCAAATTGGCAAATTCAGATATCAGTTTTAGTTTTACATTGGCATTGAATGATATAACAGTGTTCTAGCCTGGAATTTAAATAGATGATAGCCCAGTACTGCCCAATGAGGATGGGCCCATAGCTTTTCAACTAATATGTAATATTGATGGTAAAAATAAATTTCAGATATCATAAGCTTCTATACTCGGTTACAGCTTATTGAGCTGAAGAGAGAGCTAGATATAATTTGCATAGATTTGGGCAAGTCACTAATCCTGCTAAGATTTTGCATCAACTGCATAAAATTTTTTACAGAAAGATGTCATGATACCTTCATAGGCCAAGAGCAGTGCAAAGCTGACTTGATTTGTGCCCTTAATGACTGTAGAGAAATTTACAGCCTAATAAACTGAGGAACTTGCAATTTATTTTGGTGAATATGTCAAAGATGGGGGAGAAAAAGGCACTAATGAATCAGATGTCAATGGACTGGCTATATGCCTAAAAATATTGATTATATTTGGCATGTTTTGTTTTTAAGCCTGTAGGTGATGTTTCATTGTTTAAAATCCAGAAACTAGTACACCTAAATTCAAGAGTTTCCTATATATTCAATTAAAATACTTGCACCAATGTTTCAAGGTTGTCAGCTTAGAGAACTCTTCCCTGTGTTTCATCAACACTTATTTAAATGATTTTTTGTACATAAGACCACTGCTATTAATTTTTAGTTTCCATTGCATATGTTTAATCTCCATGTAAAGAAGCCATATCTACATACTATTTTAAAAACTGCATTAGCCAAAGAGACATATAGCCTTCAAAAATTTATTAATAAGGCCTGAATCTCAGGAGCTGATTTGAAAAATAATAGGAGGTTTACATAAAATAAGCTGTTTATGAGATTCAGATATGCTACATATAGTTTCCTCAAACTTGATTAAAGGTAATACTCATTAAACAAATATTTTGTCCATTGTTTTTAACTACTTTGTCACTTTAACAATTTTGATGGTAATTCCTAGGAAGAAAAACAAAGAGACAAAAACTTTGCAAAGAAAATCTCAAACAATAATTCTGCATTCAGAAATAAAATTATGCACTTTAAAAAGGTCCCCATGCTTTAAAATATCACATATATGCCTTGAAATTTGAGCAATTAAGAAAATAGTTCACCTGTTAGAAGTCGTTTTCTTTTTAGACAGTTGCCAGATTGTTGTCCTATTGTTCAACAACTTCTCCCCTTTGCCCCCTATACATTGGTGCTGCTACCCCAATTGGATGAAAGGAACCAAATGTCACTTGACTTTTGGGACCATGACAGTCTTTAGCAAACAGAAACATATATGAATGAAAATAAACATTGTCTTTAATTTATGGATATTTAAGGCTTTCAAGTAAATACCTTTGCTTGTCAACAAACAAAAACAATAGGCTGACTTTTAAACGTACAATATCTAACATAACTAGTATACTGAACTAATGTATCAGGTGATTTTTCTACTAATAATAGAGTATTCTTATGCTTTGAATAATTTAGTATTAAATCTTTCATCTGTTTAACCAGCCATAAAATTGCTCCTTAACATACTATCAAATGACAACATTGATTTATAGTGACTTGTGAGTTCAACTGGGGAGCTAAATACTCTTTGAAATAAATATACTTGAACTTCATGGGCAAACTAAAACATTGAGTTAAAAATAACATGAAAAATACTTTTATTTTTACCATATGTATTTTCTGGTGTGAACCATGTCTTAGCTAGTAAAGTGTCCCATACATATCTATGTTTCAAACTTTTGTTGTAAAATAATTTTCTTTGGGAAAGAAGGACATATGAAGATTCACACATTCTCATATAAATTTCAGACTTATTGTTTACCTTTCCATTTTAATGAAAAGTATTAAATCATGAAAATTTAGTAGATAGCTCAGATTCAGTATTGGTTTCACAAGCATATAAACTTTATACTCACAGAAGACTCTGCACTTGGAAGGACCGTGCCCTTAATATAATCTTCTGTCGTCCCCATCTTGAAATTATCAATACTTAAACAAGGAATCCACATTTTTGTTTTCCACTAGGACTTGCAAACTATGTAGCAGTGCTGCTTAGATGTTTATTATATCTATGATTTTAATATTGCTTATGTTAGTTAAAGAATTGTTATTAATTCAAACATGTAAAATAATCCATTAGCAGGTTTGCTAGCCCCTTAACTAGGAGAACTGCCCATTCAAAATTGGATTCTATAAATCATATTACTGCATGGAGACCTTGAAAAAAGCTGATTGGTCTCCTGTCACCTTCATCAAATTTGACTGTCACAGCTTCTGCAGAGATTGCATGTGAGAAAACAGGAAACACCTAATTCTGTTTTAGCTTAACCCAACCTATTAAAATTTCAGTTAAATAAACAAATGATGTTTAACTGATATATATATCATAAATAGAAATATGATTAAAATAAACAATGTAAATGCCATTAAACAATATAATACAATATTAAGCAGAATAAGATATAGCTATGAATATGGTCAGGAAAAAAATAGTGTCAGTTTTTTAAACAAGTTGCTGAAGAATATGTAGGACAATGTTTCCATTTGTTTGTTTGTTTTTGTCGGGGCTGGGGATGTGGCTCAAGTGGTAGCGCGCTCGCCTGGCATGCGTGCGGCCCGGGTTCGATCCTCAGCACCACATACCAACAAAGATGTTGTGTCCGCCGAGAACTAAAAAATAAATAAAAAATTTAAAAAAAAATTGTTTTTGTCAAATACATACAAATATTAACGGACTTTGGAAAGATGCATATGCAAACTACTAACAGAGATGGTTATAGGAAGTGGCTTTATACATAGGGATATATATATATGTATATACATGTGTGTGTGTGTGTGTGGACTTAGACAAAGGGGTTATTTATAAGAGAATTTTATTTATAAAGTAGAACATTTTGCTTTTTTAATTAGAGAAAACTTGAAGATTGATTTTCATAATAAAATAAATATCTATGGTGTCTTTTTAAATTAAAGGTATCATCCACATTTTCAAAAATATTTAGCCATTTTCTAAATAAATATTTTTTTAAATCTTGAGTTTAAAACTGAAGTTGGTAGAGTTAGAATGTGAATTATTGCAACCCTCTATATAAATGCATCCCTGGAGACCATGTCAATTATCTATATTAAGTTTATGATAATGAGTTCTTTGAGTTGAAACTGTGTATGTAAGTTTCGAATATAGTTCATGACCAAGACAATAAGCCAAGTAACTCCATGCAGGGATTAAATATGAAATTATAGCTCCTACCCTCAAAAATTTTCCAGTTTAGTGAACCAGACACTGATAACAACAAAATATAACTTAATTCACATGTAAAGACAGATTAATGATCTGTTGGGAAGTATTCTAACAAGTTAAACTGCAGAGTCAATTCCCTGTTTTGATTATTAACTGGCTTTAAATGAGACCTTTTTCTGATTATCATAAAAGTGATTAATAGGAAGATGAAGAAGTAATTCTGTATAGGGAAATATTTGGAGAAATAATTTTGTTAATCCCCAAAAAAGGTGCATCCAGATTCAATGAGGAAAGTCAGTGAACAGTGCCATTCTAGATGATCTTTTTTTTTTTTTTTTTTAATATTTATTTTTTAGTTCTCGGCGGACACAACATCTTTGTTGGTATGTGGTGCTGAGGATCGAACCCGGGCCGCACGCATGCCAGGCGAGCGCGCTACCGCTGAGCCACATCTCCAGCCCCTGAGCCACATCTCCAGCCCCTAGATGATCTTATAAAATAAAATAAAATAAACTATGTGTACCTGAAAAAATGTGGCTAGTGGTAATATTACCTACCCATGTAAGTATGCACATGGTGCATGTTTTTGACATTTTAATCAGTTTGTTCATGAGATAGGCAATTACCAAAAATTTTAGAGTATTATTATTGCCATTAGTGATCCTTCTTGTCATATGCTCTCCCCCAAAACCCATACTGTAATTGAAAAATTACCATTTATCATCATTCTCCAAACTCAAGCATATGTTATAAGAACTGTCATTAGTAAAGAGCAAATGCTTTGATTTGTGCTCCATTTAAACGTGCTCAGAAAGAATCTAATAACATTTTATTCCAGATGCTGTACATAATCTTTGTTTAATAATTTCCCTTTTAGATAATTTCATGGATTCAGAGATTTATTAGTAGGAACTTTTGAAAATAATGACAACATGGTCCAAATCTTTTCTAAGCAATTTGCCTAGCAAATGATATTAAAGTTATGATGTTATTGTTGAAAAGCATGGGAATCCTTGAAAATGAAATTGCCAATATTATTTATTCTAAAGATTAAACCTTGCCAAAATTTTTTTCAGAAAGTAAAATGCATTCCAAAAACTTGCACTGTCACTTCCCATGCCAACTTATATGTGTGTGTGGCTGTGTGCGCACATGCACACATGTGCATACACACACACATGCACACATTGGTAATCCCACAGAATTTTACACACACCTACACAAACATATACAACACATCACAAGGATATAAAATGAAATAATTTCAAAAACTTTCATTTTCAAATATGATAAATTTTGTTATAAGATGAATTCTTTCCCTCCAAAATTTATATATTAAAGTTTTAGCATCCCAACACATAAAATGTAACTATATTTACATGTAGGACTTTTAAAGAGGTAATTAAACTAAACATCTCACAATAGTGGACCATAATCCTGTATATTTCAATTCCCTACAAAAAGAGATTAGAACACAGTTATGCAGAGGAAAGAACATATGATAATAGCTAGAAAAAGATGGCCATCTATAAGTGATGAAGAGGCCCTTAGAGAAAAACAACTCTGCCAACACATTGATCTTGGAGTTCTAGCTTCCAGAATGTTCAGAAAATAAATCTCTGTTGTTAAGGCACATGATCTCTGGTACTTTTATGGCAGCCCTAACAAACTAGTACAAGCCTCCACAGATGCTATTAAAAAAATGTGGTGTCCTGAACTGACATTTTGATGCAATTCCATACAGAAACAGAAGTAGATTCCCAAAAGAAGCTAGAATAAAAGCTGATTAATTATAACTAATTACAAAGACCACAATTACCTTCCTACCATGAAAAGTGTTTAGCATAGCCACCCAAACAGCACATCATCTTAATTATGTGATTATTGTGACAAATGCTTTCTTCACAGAGAGATTATAAAGGTCTAAAATTACATATATTGCCTTAAGAATTTTTATGTTTTCAGATAATTTGGGAGGCAAATATGGAGGATATAATGACTATTTTTGTTAGTCTTTTTTTTCACTGTGACCAAAAGACCTGATAAAAACAACGTAAAGGAGGAAAAGTTTCTTTTGACTCAAGTTTCAGAGGGCTCAGTCCATAGATAGATGGTCAATTTCATTCCTCTGGCCTCAGGGTAAAGTAGAACATCAAGGCAGAAAGACATGGCAGAGGAAAGCAGATCAGGACATGACCACCACAAAGCAGAGAGAGCTCCACACACCAGGGACAAAATATAAACCCAAAGACATACCCTAGGTGACCCACCTACTTCAGCCACAATTTACCTGCCTAAATTGCCACCAAATTAATCCACATATGTAGATTAATCCAGTGATTAGGCTACAACTCTCTCAATCTAATCATTTCATCTCTGAACATTCTTGCATTGTCTCACATGTGAGGTTTTGAGGAGACCTGATCTCTAAAGGAAGATATTCCAGCCCTGGCCCCTGAAAGCTCATGCTTTTCTCACAATACAAAGTAAGTAAGTCCCATTTTCTAGAGTTCCCAAAGACTTAACAGTCCCAGAATTTCAAAAATTCAATCCCAAAATCTCTTCTGAGACTAATGGCAAACTATTATTTCTTTTCCCTGTAAAGGTCAAAAGCAAGTGAGGAGGCTGGAGATGTAGATCACTGCTTGCCTAGCACATGTGAGGCACTAGGTTCAATCGTCAGCATCACACACACACACACAAAGAAAAAAATGAATAAAATAAAAGTATTGTGATCGTCTACAACTAAAAATAAAAAACCCAAGTGTGTTTGTATGTATATATTTACATATAATAATTATATTTGTATATAATATTTATATATGTATGTATATGTATATATAAAATTTCCAAACCACCAGGGAGAAATAGAGGAATATAAAGGAGAAATAGGGCCAAAGAAAGATAAAAATCCATCTGGGCAAACAAGTCCTACATCTCCTTGTACAACATCTGGAGCACAAAGCATGTTCTCTCCAAAGAGCTTGTATACCTCCACCCCATAGCTTCTTCTCAAAGAAATTTTTACTTTTACACTTTTAACCTGAGGTGGGTGTGGTCTTTCCAATTCCTGAGATGCCTTTGAGTCATGTATCTTATTGTCTCTGTGAAGTACTTAGAATCACTCTTGTCCAAACTCCAATGCCGCAGTTCGGCTGCAGCAAAATAATGGGGTGGGGGGGGGTGGGTGATGAGGAACTGAGGAAGAACTTGTGTAGATTGATACAGCAGGAGTGGGAGCCATTTATTGTAGGACCAGAGGGGCATATATACAGTCCACACAGCTTATCTTAATTAACATAAACTAGATACAGCAGTCAACCAATAAGCAATCTCCACACTTAATGGCTCGCTGGCGCCACCTCACAAACCACTCCCCCTGGCAAAATGCAATCCAGAATTGTTTACAGACTCTAACACTCCAAGTTTTTCAAATCTTTCTGCTCTAATTTATATTTCTGATTATCATAGCAAACCTGGCTAAAAACTTGGCTAAAAGACACCAGCAATATTCATGCCACTACCTGAATGCTATGCTGCCTTGAAATGTCCTCTGCCAGATTAATTAGTACATCACCTTTAAATTCAGCCTCACAGAAAATCTCTGGATGTAGGAAAATATAGACAATTTCTTTGCCAGAAGTAACATATATAGAATCTAGTCCAATTTCAAGTAGAGTCCTTCTCCTCTGAAATCTCATCAGCCCAATCTTTACTGTCCACATTTCTCCCAGCATTCTAATCTTTTGAGCTCCCACCAGAATCACCCATTAAGCCCTGCTTACAAGCTAACACTTTTCTAGCTTGCATGTCTAAACTTTTCAAAATCCCCCAACCCAGCCACAAACCAATTCCAAAGACATTTGAACCACATAGAACAAGCTCACTTTTGATACCAATTTCTGCTTTAGCCAGCTTTTTCATCATTATTACCAAAGACCAAAAAACATGAACAATGTAGAGTATGAAATGTTTATTTGCTCACGGTTTTAGAGGTCTTGGCCCATAGACAGTCAATTTGACTGTTTTGGGCCCCAGGTGAAGGAGAATATCAAGGCAAAAGTACATGGCGGAGGAAAGCAGCTCAGAACATGGCAAAAGGAAGCATACTTGCTTACAGTTATCAAATTAATCCATATCAATGAATTCATGCACTGATTCAGTTACAACTATCAGAACCTAATTATTTCACCTTTGAACATTCTTGCATTTTCTCATTAGTTTGGGGAGACGCCTCATATCTGAACAATAACCATAGCTATTGAATTTAATGCCCATTTACTTGATATTTGAGGATATGGTGAAGGAATTGACTATCAAAACTTTGACAAGAAGCCAAAAGCATACAAATGTGAGAGGACTGGAACTTCAAGATGAAGGAGGTTCATGTATCACAGTGGATATTCATACTACCTCTGCTATATATTCTATAACATAATGAATTGATTCGAATATTAAATGTCCCCCAAAGGCTCTTAAGCTAAAGCCTTGGTTTTAATGGGAGTTTGTGGAACTTTTCAGAGGTGAGACCTAGCAAAAGGACATTAGGAAGTTAGGTCATTAGGGGTATTCTCTTGAAGGGGATATTGGTATACTGATATCTTTCTCTCTTTCTCTCTCTCTCTCTCTACCCCCCACCCCATCTCCCTCTCTCCTTCAGGGACACTATTAGGTGAACACTTTGTTTCTTCCTACCCCTGTTGTGCCTTGGTGCAAGTCCAAAAACAATGGTACCAAGCACTCTGGATTGAAATCTATGGAAATGTGAGGCAAAAATTCTTTCCTCCTTTTAAGGTGATCTTCTCAGGCATTTTGTCATAATGATTGTCATAATGATAGAAAGCTAATACAGTAATGCACCTCACAATTGGTGAAGAGTAAATGACAATATATGTGAAGTTCATGACACAGTTTCTGAAAGAGAATTAATGTTCCTTAAAAGCGTGAAGAAATAAATGAAAACAAGTCAAATGGTTTGGAACTGAAGGGAAAACTGCTGACTTCAAATAAGAATAATGATAGAGAACACTCAGTAGGAAATCTTTTAGACTTGAAATTCATTGCAGTAAACAAAGAATCATCTAAATATATGTTCAAGAATTGCCAGCTGTGCTTATAATTTATGCCCTGAGATGATCTCGCATGTCAATAATTTTAGTTGTGCTAGAGTGCACTGTGTAGGGTGAGGAAAAATGTGGCATATGGGAAATAAAGGAAGACTAGAATTCAGAGTCTTTCTTTCAAAGACCAGTGACAGCAACCAGGCTGAATATTCTGTGGGGAAAGCAGAAAGGATTCAAAGTTATGATAGATTAATGTCAATTTAAATTAGTATATGGAGAAAAACTATTCAGATTTTCCCTTTTTTTGTAGTAAAATTATCTAATTTTTGTATTACCCAGGTTTTCACCACTATATGGAAATACTGGAGGCAGATAACATTATAAAGAAAAGAGGTTTGTTCATTTAGCTCAGTTTGGGATGCTGAAAGTCCAAACAGCATATCCTCTAGGGAAGGGCCCATGACAAATGGCAGGATTATCTGTAGGGGAAAGATAACATGGCAGGGTGGTAATCATAAAGAAAAGGAAGGTCTGGGCTTGTTATTTTTATAACAATACTTGCATGAGAATTCAAAGTTCTAAAGAGTTATACCATAATCCTTTTATAGGGTCTTGATGACCCAGGGACTTTCTACCAGGCCCAACCTTTTAAAGGTTCCATTGTACTTCCCAATACAATACTCTGGACACTAAGGTTCCAACAACATAGACCCCTGAGGGACACCCCAACCATAGTAATTTCTCTCAAAGTTAATTCTATAAATGTAGATGAAATAATGATAAGCTATAAAATTATTTGAGTTTTTTTATTTTTGTATTTGGTACCAGGGATTGAACTCAGGAGCACTAAACCACTGAGCCACATTCTCAGCCCTATTTCATGTTTTATTTAGAGACAGTGTCTCACTGAGTTGCTTAGCACCTTGCCCTTGCTGAGTCTGGCTTTGAACTTGAGATCCTCCAGATTCAACCTCCTGAGCTGCTGGGATTACCGGCATGTGCCACGGTGCCTAGTAAAATTATTGGTTTTTGAAATAAAGAAATAGATAATATTACCTTGAAAATAGTGATTTGTAGGTACAAATGAAGCAGTTGACTTGTGAACTATTTTGCAAATTGTTTTGGTTTATATAAAAAGTGAAGAGTTCTCTCTGTTGGAAACTTCAACTGTCAGATAAATATATTTTTAGGAAACAATGAAATTTTTGAATGCTCATTCTTTGTCTTGGCAAGAATGGGTATTTATTTCTTAGTTCCAAATTTTAGATGGTCCTGACTTTTGTGTATTAACATTAAAGGTGGTGGTAATATGCTAAAGATATGCTCTGCTGTGAGTTCAGGGTAGTAAATGAGGGCTGAACCATCTGAGCTTTGACCATTTTCCTAAGATGCCAGAAACACTTCTGGGTGGTGACTGCCTGTGGACAGCTATAGGAACTTACAGTAAGTCTTTCTGAATCTTGAGAATTTTATCAAAATTAATCCATTGGCGAGTATTCTAGAAACTTCCTTTGGTTAAACTAGAAAAAGGTTAAGTAAATTCATGAATTTTAAGGGTTGTTTGCTCTTTGGAGATACGGTAAGGATTATTTTTATGTCTGATCAGAAAACTGAGAATCTTGGTGGTTTAGATAAAATCATGAAATTAGATATCATGGATAAAAACTAGTTAAATATTGTTATAGTTTACATATGGTGTCCCACAAAAGCTCACGTGTGAGACAATATAAGAAGGTTTGGAGGGGAAATGATTGGGTGAATTAATCAGTGAATTAATCCCTTATGGGATTAGCTGAGTGGTTACTGGACGCAGGTAGGTTGTGGCTAGAGGAGGTGGGGCATTGGGGAGCATGGCTTTGGGGTATATATTTTGTATCTGGCAAGTGGAATCTCTCCCTGCCTTATGATAATCATGGGAGCTGCTTCCCTCCACTACACACTTCTTCCATAATGTTCAGCCTCACTTTAAGCCCTGAGGAATGGCCTTCTATGAACTGTGAGCCCCCAAATAAACTTTTACTCTCCTAAAATTGTTCTGGTTAGATCTTTTAGTCCCAGCAGCAAAATAAATAAATAAATAAATAAAAATAAAAAACAAAAAAAAACCCAAACAAACTGATTAAAACAGATATTTTCTAATAATAGCCTACCTAATAACCTGTATACTTATCCTCTTTCTTACTTTTTCATTTCTTTCTTTCTTTCTTTTTTTGTATGTGTGTGTGTGTGGGGGGGGGGGTTCTGGATATTGAACCCAGGGTCTCAGGCATGCTATGCAAGCACTCTACCACTGAGATACAAACCTAGCTATTTTTATTTGTATTTAAAGTTGCCAAAGGCTGGTCTTGAGCTTGTTCCTCCTGTCTCAGATTCTTGAGTAGCTGGTTTTACAGGCATGTGCCACCATATTAAGTGCCTGAGGTACTGTCTAGTGGACACACTTTAAATTTTTTTTGTGTGTAAACAAGCTCTCAACTTCTGGGAAATTATGCTTTCCTTAACATCTACATTTTCATTTTTTTTGAACAGCAAAAATAAAACATTTTATTGAGAAAACTATGCTTGAAAATATTTATAATATTTTTTAACTTACTTGGCCAAATAAGATGGAATAAAATTTATTTTTTATCATTTAGAAAATGTCAATAAAAATATAAGCTCTTTTTAGTTTGTCAACAAATTTAGTGATTTTTCAGAAATAACCACATAACTTAATTGCTTTTAGGATTTTGGCTTTCAGAAGCATATGATATACAGATGTGATCACTTGGTGGAATAAACACACAAATAAGGGCAACATTTGAAAAGAATATAAACTTGTAAAGTTGTCCACCTCTGTGTACTTCATTATCAAGTCAAAGATATTTTTTACAAGAGTTTGTGCATTTGTCTTTGATCTTTTCCTTAATAGAGAGAACCTTGATTTAAAGAAGTATCTCTTCCCTCTTTGACATTTATGCATTAGATGCTGAGTTTAATTGCCTAATTGCAAATTGGAATACTTTGTGTAGTGACAGAGTAAGAGAAAAGAGGACAAAAATGTGGAGGTGTGTCTTCTTCTCTTGATATCCCCAGGTTTCAGATATCTGTCCTTTTCTCATTTTTTCAGGATATCCTGGGCAACTGCATTCTTTCTTAAAATTTATTTATTTTTTCTTTTAGGTATGCATTAAAGTATATTTTGACATATTATATATACATGGAGTATCTCAACATCCTCCTCCCTCTCCTACACAGGCTTGCACAAATTACACCACAGAAATATTCCTTCCCATTTTGTTTCAACAATAATTTAATTTTTTTTTCATTTTCAGTTACTTTTTTTTTTCATTTTCATTTTTAAAGTAAGAACAGTATAAATTCATATGATTCTGCTCCTTTTGGCCACAGCTGCTCTAAGTCCTGAATATTCTTTTTCCACAAGAGTTTAGAATTGCTATTAAAACAATCTAATTTTTATGTTGCTGGTTTCTGGAAGAAAGAAAATGAATATCTGAGACCTCTAAGTGCCTCTTCCTGCCATGTTAGCAGATAATCAAAGCAGATAGAACTGGAGGGAAGAAAGAAGCCACTTTCCAGAAGGGAACACAGGCAAGAGAGTAGGTCATGCTGACATTCAGATTTCTGGTTCAATTTACTCCTAAAGTCTTAAGTCTCTGCTCTCAGGTTCTTAAATCACCTCTAGATTCTTACAGTACTCATTTCTCTTATTTTCTTAAGCAGACAAACCAAAAAGACCTAATGAATTTATACTTTGTGTGCCCCTGTAATGATTAAAGCAGCAAAATTTGTCTAAATTGATAAATAAAAAAGCAAAGAATAAAACAGAAATTCTACATAAGATATACAAAGCTGCACAGATTTATATTATCTGAACAACTGAACAAGCAAACAATTATATGACTAATTTCTTTTGCTTTGTTCTATATTATGCTTCAACCTATCTAATGTTCTTGTAAGACATACCCACATTTCATGGTGGAGATCATGTTCACATGTACACATGGTTTCTAAATGATGGTCTATGCTTTTCTTGAATATTATGCGTATAAAGACTTAAGATTTAAGTCCTCAATGAATGAAAATGCCTTTTTTGAAAAATTCATACCATTTGCTAAGAAGAAGCTAGTGATTTTCTCTGTGACTCTCATTTTAAATATGGACAAGTGTAAGTCATCGTCCAGAAATGATCATTTCTCTACTGTCATCTATTGTTAATTTTTAACAATTGTAATACTCCAGGAACATTCAAATTTTTGTGTGTTTCAAGATTTTCATATAATTTTCTATAATTTCATAGCTAACTTCTTAGCTAAGAAATTATTCTTTATTCTTTTACCATGATTAAAACTCAAATTATCCCACATTGTATAGATGTTTTAACCTTCATAGACTTCTCCGTTAAGGTCCATCAAAATTTTTCATTGTCCTTGGTCAAGAACTGTCATGTAATAAATCCTTTTATAATGCATTCTTCCTTTTACATAAATTGAAGCCTCCATAACAACCTGCAGATTTTCTACCAAGTAGACTTTCTTTTATAGTCTTTCATAAAGTTTGCCTTGTCAGTTATATAGCCCATTACAATGTTCAATCAAACCTTATCATGTGGTTACTAAGAGAATTTGGACTTAATGGGAGGTAAAATAATTATTTCACTTTTATGGATAAGGTTTGTGTTAAACATCTTCCCTGCAATTATGTGGGTCAAGAAAACTTAGCTGTTAGTCCCCATTTTCTCCAGTAGGTTTATGGTAACAAATATCCATGCTAAGATTTTGCTCAAGAACAGGCATAAAAATCTTGAAAACTCTCAATCAGTCACATTTTTCTAATGCCCTTAAAATAGTGATCAAATCACCAGAGTTAAGTGAGTCAGAAATTCCAAGCATTGCTTCCACTGCTGGATGCACTAAGATATTATAAAATAAATCAGCACTGGACAGAGGAGTGATGGTGTTATAAAGAAAAACTATATATATATATATATATATATATATATATATATATAAAAATGTGTATTTTTTATTTACTGGTGATGCCACAAAATAAGAGAGAGAAAAAGAAAAAAGAAAAATGACAGGGTTAAAGAAAGAAGATACATGGCCATGCAGCTGCACTGCTCAGAACTCTCTTCAAGAGAACCTGTAATAAGGAGCAGGCTGACAGTCCCCATCAGTAACAACTTCACCTTACTCACAGTGCTCAGTGCTACACTTCCACAGGACAGCTCCTGGACATTGACTGTGCATAGCAGCACTAGGAGAGCTGATGCCTATATCTAGTTCTCTTCTAAAAGGCAACCTTTGCTCAAGGCTTGGTCAACACTTTCTTGGAATGCATTGCAATCTCAAGCTCTTCCTATGCAATCATCCTTCTTCCTTCTTTCTCCTTTCGTGGCTATCCAGTAATAGGCAACTGGCACACACACATCTATCTGAAGTCTCTACACCTTTCTCTGCTCCCTTCCCTCTTAATCCTTTATAGGCATTTTCTCCAATTACATGTATTACATATAATGCCAAGTTGGCATTTGCTTCCCAAAGGACTCAAGTTGACACAAAAAGTAAGCTGCTCACAGAATGAAAAAAAAAATCATTCTTTAAGGAAAAAACTCTCCACACTATATTGACTCCTTGTTACATAAAGATGAGAACATGTATAATTTGAAGAAGCATTTTACTTTAATGATAAATTTTAAAACAAATGCTTTTCAACAACGTTTTGATATGTTTCTCGTGGCATTACTCATGTAATAACTTTGGTGGACTACAGTAAGTGGACATATTATCAAAAAAAATGGCTGCTACAAAAACAATTTAATTTTAGACCCTTTTAGGAGGATTCCACTGATGGATTTTTATTGGTACAACAGTACAAGGAAACAAAGCTACTTGAGGTAACATGTTAATATTTAATCAGTGCTCCATACACCAAATTTTGGGCCCTACATACTGGCTGAAGGGCATTATTAAAACTTGTTCTTCTGTTTTCCCATCTGTTCCTTCATCTTTTAATTAATATTTAGAGAAAACATTTACTATTACTTGTTAGGATACCTTCAATAAACAATAGAAATATGTATAGAATTATATTGGAGGCAAAGTAATTTCTACTATCTATCTTAATTCCTATGGGTGATTTATGAATCACAGCCATATGATCACAAAGAACAAATAAATAGTTACACACGGAACAAAAATATGGAATCTAGAATCAGAGTACTGGGTAGTGTAATTATAGTTAAATTCCCTTCTGATAAACCAAAGCATTAGTTAAGATATAGAACAATAAAAAGAATACTTGGTAAAATTTTGAGATTGTTTTAAAGTTTGCTTCACTTTGCTTTACTATAAAATTCATTGAAATGTGAATAGCATTCCACGTTTTCATTCCAATTTCAGTATCAAGGTTATTATAATTCCCATTAGTACTTTTTCTGTTCTCTCACTAGCATCCAACAGTGACTCAGGTGTGACTGATTCATTTACTATTTCCTAAAATCAATTTTTTCCCTGTCTCTTCTTTGTTTATATCATGTCTTCTACCCAGAGATCTGGAATATTGATGGAAATCTACCTATTTTCATGCCCACAGCAAGCCAAGCCAAACTTCCTTTGATCATCACAAATAAAAGATAATTATCCTTCCAGTTAGCATTATTTATTTATTATTTGGACATTTGTGCCCTCCTAAATTTAAAATTGTAATTTTTCTTAATAATCACCATCTGTTTAATTATTGCCACTCAACTATCACGTCTTCCAAGTTTAGGAACATTTATTTTGACATATGGTAGTACCAACTTGAGCAAATCTCTAGAGAAGGCCTGCACATGGTACAGTGCATCCTTAGCCATCTAAAAATACATTTATTTTTCCTTCACATCTGAATAAAAAATGGAATGGATAATGAATTCTAAGTTTTTATCCATCTTTCATTTTCTTCTTATGCCCATGATGAAAAATGAGAAATCTGAAGTCTACCCACTTTTCTTTCATCCTCTTGTAGATAAGTTGAAGAAGTTGTTTTTATATATTTTGGAGTATGACACTTTTCCAGAGTCTGATCACTTCTGATATTTTCAGGTTATCTTGCTTAATCCAAAGAATTACTACCAGTATGAAGAAGTATTTTTTTTTTTCAAGTTAAGGAGGAAGTTTCTCTTCATGTTTCTTTGATTTCACCCTCTTATACTTACTTTTTTTTAAAAAAATACCTTTATTTCACTTATTTATTTTTATGTGGTGCTGAAGATTGAACCCAGGTCTTGCAAGTGCAAGGCGATCGCTCTACTGCTGAGCCACAACCCCAGCCCTACTTACTTTTTTACTACCACATATAGCTCTTTCTAGGAATATATTAAAAGTATTTTTATTCTCTAAATTTTCTAGGTATATTCTTTATTAACTTTTCAGATTATTAATTTGGTCTATAGTCATTTAAGTTCTAATATTCAGCCCTTTTATGAATGTTAAAAAATCTTCTAAATTTATTTTGTGTGGTTCTCAAACTTTTTGCTGTTCTCTGGTTGCTCCTTTTATAGAAGCCTGGTTTTGTTTTCAGATGCAGTCTCTTCTATAATCCCTCTGAGGACACTCATCAGAATTTCTTTCCTTTGTTCCCTAAATTATCTGTTCTCTTCCGTGTCATTTGTTCTGGGAGCCTATATTAGGCCTTCTATTTCATGCTGTTAATTTTCCTAAATTGTGCTGATCCTTGATTTCCTGGACATAGTATTAGGTATCTAGCAAAGGTTTCTCTAAAGTTGTGTTGTCTGTCTCACAAAAACATCCTTCTCAGTAGGAGGAGTGATATAACTCAAATTGTTACTTCCAGACTTTGATTTTTTTCTGCATTGGAAGCTTTCCCAAATTTTCATAGGGCATTTCCTTGGATGCGTCTAAGAATTCTAAGTAAATGTTTTTTCTCTTCAATATTATATGTTTTAAAAAAACCTTAACTACTTGATTAAACTCCCATTATATTCTTCTGTTTCCTCATTTTATAATCATAAAAATATAAATACTCTGTAGTTTCCCCCTCCTTATTTTTTTTTCTTTCCAAGATATTGCTGACTCTACCCATTTTCCTATATTCTATCTGTACTAAATAACTGGTTTCTTTCTCCCTTTAAAAGGTTAGATTTCACCAGACACTTCTAAACAATTCTGCTTATTCAACAATCTTTGTTACTTACTCTCTTGTCTTTCTGTTTCTCACTGTAAGGATAGCTTAGATACCTGCTATTGAAGTAATCAAAGACCAGAGAGGAGACTGCTCCTGTAAAGTAGTACCATCTACAAAACTTATTTATTCATCTTGGGGTCTCAATGATCAGTCTACCTGCAGACTAAAAGTGAACATATTTTCACTGACCTTCTTTCCTTCCTTGGTGAATCCATCACTTGGCTTTTCCCAAGTTGTAGTTCTTATTATAAGCTTCTCTTATATAAAAATTTTAACTAGTCAGTGTACATTGGGAGACAATCACCATTTTATGCTGTTGTGTAAAGGAAGACAGCAGAAATATATATGAAAGGAAAAAGGAGTGAAAGTGAGTAAAAGGAGGAATTTTACTTTAGGAAGACAATAACTTGCAAATATTAGATCATTTATTTTGTTTGGCCCTCAAAATAGGCTAGCGGGCAGCCTCTTGAATTCAAATATTTATCATACAATGCTGGTCCTTCATTCAATACTAGACAGGTACATCATAGAAAAAAATGAGGAAATTGGTGAGCCTTGATGCCAAGGCTGAATTTCTTCACACTTCTAGTTTAACAGTGGTTATCAACACCAAAGTACTAACCAAAAAAAAAAAAGTTTTTAATTACTTCAATTTTTAAAAACATATTAGTTTAAAGACTAGAGAACTTAGATTACAGGGTTTATTCCATATTGATGAAAGATTGTCCTGTTCATATGTTGGCTTGTTATATTCTAGGGCAGTAAAACCCAGAAAATAACAAGCCAAAATTCAATCAATGCTGGCACAATTATATTTGAGATTCATTTTACAGCAGATACCTTAGGAACTTCAAAATATTCCAAAATTATTTACATGACCTCCTGTATGCTCCCTTTGTCACATGGTTATATAAGTTCCTACTATACATACATTGACACTATCTAGAGAGGACCATCATAAAAGAACAAAAACATCAAGCACATACCTGAGACACCCAAGCAGAGGGTGAATTACCTTAGAATGTTATTTAAATTATGAGATATACATTTATTTATTCTTATACTTATTCGGCATACTTATTGAGAGATTCCTGTATGTTCAGCAAATATAATAGTAACACAGTGAGCAAAAAGAAGAAAACCCACAATCTCATGGCAATTTTATTCTACTAAAATTATTGGATCATACTGAGTTCACAAAGACTGGATCAAACATACTCTCTCCAAGCATTGTGGCATTTTTTTTTTCAAGATAAGTTCTTTGCTCTAACAATAAATGTTGACAAGGATGTGGAGAAAAGGGAACACTCATACATTGCTGGTGGGACTACAAATTGGTGCAACCACTCTAGAAAGCAGAACAGAGATCCCTTAGAAAACTTGGAATGGAATGACCATTTGACCCAGTTTTCCCACTTCTTGGTTTATACCCAAAGGACTTGAAATCAGCATACTATAGTGATGCAGCCTCATCAATATTTATAGGAGTTCAATTTAGCATAGTTATGCTATGGAACCAACCTAGATGCTCTTCAACAGATGAATGGATAAAGAAAATATTGAATATACATTCAGTGGAATATTACTCATCCATAAAGGATGAAACTATGGCATTTGCCTGAAAATGAATGGAACTGGAGACTATTATGCTAAGTGAAATAAGTTAATTGCAAAAATCCAAAGGTTGGATATTCTTTCTGATATTCAGATGCTCACACAATGAATATAAGCTCATTGGTTTAGATGCTAAACCAATTCATATACGTTCATTGGTTTAGACAAAGGGAAGTGAAGGGAAGGGAGGACAGAGGGGCATAGCAAAGACAGCAGAATGAATGGGACATGTTATAGTTTGGATGTGAGGTGTCCCCCAAAAGCTCACATGTAAGACAATGTGAGAGGGTTTAGAGGGGAAATGATTGGGTTGTGAGAGCCTTACCCCTTCCCTGATGGGATTCACTGAGTGGAAACTGGAGGCAGGTGAGGTATGGCTGGAGGGGGAAGGTCACTGGAGGTGTGACTTTGGGGTATATATTTTGTATCTGGCAAGTGGAGTCTCACTCTGCTCCTGATCACCATGTCTGACACACTTTTCTGCCATGATGTTCTGCCTCATCTTGAGCCCTAAGGAATGGAGGAGCCTGTTGTCTGTAGATTGAGACCTCTGAAACCATGAGCCTCCAAATAAACTTTCCTCCACTATGACTGTTCTGGTCAGACCTTTTAGTCTCAGCAGCAAAAAAAGCTGACTAAAATAGAAATTGGTACCAGCAGTGGAGTTGTTGCTGCAACTGTCCTGTCCATGGGGTTTAGAAGACTTTGGAGCTTTCTGGAAATTGGTAGCAGAAATTTTGAGATATATAGCACTGCAAGCTAGAAGTGCTTAAGTTTGTTGAAATTGGAGCTTACTGGCTGATTCTGATGTGAGCTCAGAAGACCAGAATGCCAATAGGACCATGGACAATGAGGACAGGGCTCAAGAGTGTTCAGAAGAGGAGTCTATTGGGATTTGGAGTAGAGACCCTTTGTGTTATGTCTAACTGAGAAACTGTCTGCCTTTTTCCTGTGTCCTGAGACTTTCTGTGAATATGATTTTAAAAGTGATGGATTTCTTAATCTGGTGGAAGAAATGTCTAGATAACATAGCAATCAGGCAGTAGCATGGATATTACTGTAGGCTTTTTAACCAAGTTTATTGTGATAATCAGAAGCAGAAAGCAGAATAGAAAGATTTGGAAAAGTTAAACTTGAAAAGCAGGAGTGAAACTGGGGCTAAGGAAGTTGCAGTTATTAAAGACCTTACTGACACTCAAGAATTCCTGAGGATTTTGCTGAGAGATAATAAGGAAGATGGCTTGAAGGCACCTCAGAAGCTAGCAAGACCACACCCACCTAAGGCTCAAGGAAGTAAAAATTCTCTTGAGTAGAGACCAGTGGGTGCATCCTTCTTGCACAAGGAGTCTAGGTAGTTTTTTTCAACATGCTCAACTACCCAGACACACAGAGGCTGCCACAGCCAGAGTCCCTAGGAGGCTTCACTACTGCTCAAGATGGCAGCAGACCTTGGCATCAACTATGTGGTGCTGGTTCTGCAGGGTGCTAGATTTAAGGGGCCATGGAGGCTTCCACCAAAATTCAAAGGAAGGCCTGAGAGGCCAAGGTACAGCAGGGTCAGCATCTCTGCGGCTTCCCTGAGAGGACAATGCACGGAAATGTGAGAAAGAAGCTAAAGCTGAAGTGGAGCCCACCAAGATTAAGAAATGCCAGTAACTTGGGACATCATCTGAGGAAGGCTTTGGGTATTGAGATAAGACAAGCCAACAGAAAAGCCACTTGGGCTGCAACCAACAAGGCCACAGGGACAGAGCTACATATGGCCTTTAGAAAGAACATCACCATGCCAACAGAACATGCCCAGATGCCAGACATGGAGCTACAGGACTTGTTTGCCCAGATGAATTTTGGTCTTGCTTTGGTCCCATCCCTTCTTTCTATGCTCCTATTTTTATAAATGGAAATGTTTACTCTGTACCTTTATATATTGGACACTTGTAAATCACTTTTGGTTTTTATAGGAACTCCTGATTCAAGTTTGTGCTGAGTCTCAGAGGAGACTTTGGACTTGAACTTTTGGGAAATCCTTGAACTGCTGAAACTATGCAGACTATTGGAAATGAACTAAATGTGTTTTGCATTGTTAGATTGCCATGAGCTTTTGGATGCCAGTGGTAGAATATTGTGGTTTGGATGTGAGATATCTCCCAAAAGCTCATGTGTGAGACAATACAAGGAGGTTTAGAGGAGAAATGATTAGGTTATGAAAACCTTAACCCAATCAGTGAATTAATCACACTTGATGGGATTAATTGAATGGTAATTAAAGGCAGGTAGGGTGTGGCTGGAGAAAGTGGGGCATTGGGGGCATGGCTTTGTGGTATACATATGTATTTGTCTAGTGGATATCTCTCATTTCTGATCGTCATGTGAGATACTTCTTTCTGCCACACTTTTCCACCACCCATAATGTTTTGCCTCACCTCAAACTCAGAGGAATGGAACTAGCTCTCTATGGACTTAGATCTCTGAAACTATGAGCTCCACTGCAACTATGAGCTCCTCTACTTTTCCTCCTCTACAATTGTTCTGTGTGGTCTTTTAGTCACAGCAGTGAAGAAGCTGACTAAAACAGGACATAACTTTCCTATGTTCATATATGAAAACACAACCCGTTAAATTTCACCCATGTACAACAAGAATGGGATACTAAATAGAAAAAAAATATATAATCCATGTTTATATAATATGTCATAATACATTCTACTGTTATGTATATCTAAAAACAACAACAACAAATGATAAGTGTTTTTTTTTTGTTGTTGTTGTTGTTTTATTGTCTCCTGCCCTCTTTGCACTTTTGCATCTTCTTTCCAGAGTACTGGAGAAATTTGGAGTCCTTTATATATGAGTTAATACAAAGAACTGGATTGTCAAATCCAACCAATATATAAGTCAGATATCTTACCCAAATTCATGCTTTATAAATAATCAAGAATATAAGTAATTAAGACCTGATGAAGAAGGGAGATGTCTAGATACACCAAAGCCAAAAGTCCCAGATATTTCCTTTATATATAAACTTTTCCCAGAATAGTACATGAGGCCTTCAATAAGATATATGACTACTTCACATGGCATGATGCAGTGTAGATTACTAACAGCTCTATTTTACGACTAATATCATTGTATAGCTTAGATGACATTGTCTAGAACCATACTTCATAAATCTGTGGTTTCTAGATTTGTTTGCCATAAGCAACCTCAAACCAGGTTGAGATTTCCATAGGTAAAGATTGTCCTCCTGATAAATATTTTCTCATGTGTGTGTGTGGGGGGTGGGAGTTATTAGTGTGTTTACAAGAAGACTGGACCAGGTTGCCTGGCTTTTTTTCTTTCTCAATAGTATCCATACTTCCCCACCTATAGGGTGAAAACAGATTACAGATCAGCTGTGTAAAACTGTTTTACCCAATATACATACCATACACACTTTGAGGAAACCAAGATCACAATCTCAGATTCATCTAACTGCCCACTTTTTTCTGCCATGTTCCTATTCCTATTAAGAGGGTATTTTCAATGGTTGACCTGAAGCTTGCCTATTTCTGAAGAACTTAAATCTTTTTGATATCACACTTCCTCAGAAAATTTGGACATCTTAACAGCTCTCAAACTGAATGGTGGACTAGGTGAGAGAAGAGGGAGGGATGAGAACTCTGGCCTTTGAAAGACTTGATTTTTCTCATTCTTTTTATTCCCAATAATCCACTAGAAATTGACAGTAGGTTCTCTCCATATAATCCTTTTTATAAAGTTGACATTTCAGTATGTTTTTAATATATTAAAGCAGAGCCCAAAGGGCTTAAACTTTTTAAAAAATTTATGACAAAATAGAGTTTTTCATATCCTCTTAAAATAATAAAGAAATCTAATTCTGTGGCTTAAAGTTATCGTAAGACCCCTTTGGTTTAAGCAAAGATACTTGTTTTCCATTTATATCAGGGAGTTTGGAGATAGATGACTGCTGGAGGTGGATCAGCAGCTCAACAACATCCAGGTCAGTGTTTCAGATCTTCTTTAGTCTTGTCCTATTTTCACCCTCCTCACAGTCATGTGATAGATGCTTCAGCTCCAGACAGCACATCTGTGCTCCAGGCAGAAGGAAGGATAGGAAGCAAAATGCTAATCCCATTTTTCCTTGTGTTAAAAAGATAAAAATCTTCCCAAGAAAAAAAACAGGATGCTGTTTGCATCCCAGAGACATGAAATATGTGAATGTTACCTCTTAGCACCAGAAAAACTACACAAACAAATATTATGCCTGGGATAAGAAATACTATTTTCTTATATAAAATTATATTTTGGTTAGTAAAAAGAAGAGGAACATTTAAGATTTGACTGAAAATTAACTTTGTTGGCCACAGACCTGTACATCTCTTTCTATTATATCACACATACCCACACATACTCACTAACTCTCATCATGAGTTGTGACTTCTCTATTTAGATGGTCTACTTAAGTATCATTATACTGTTTTAGGTAACATATCCTATGCACCATAAATACGTTTTGCAGTCAGAATTCTCCAGGAAGCAGACTCTAAGAAAGAATTTAACATGTGTTATGTTTATTAGAGATATTTGAGATCAACAGATGTAAAAGAGAGGGAATGGATGCAGGGTTGGACAGCTGTAGGGTTGGACAGCTACAGACTTAGATGATCTTACAGGGAAAAAAATCAGATCTAGAGTGGCTTCAAAGTGGTCTTGAGTTCAAAGGAAATGACTGGTTCTTTGTAGCCTTATGCTCATCAGTCACTGGATTTAGGCCATGTAGCCTTGGATAAGGAAGCTCAGCTCAGACAATCCCAGAGAGACTGGCAGCAGAAGGGCACCAGCTGACACATCCATAGCAACATGGACATCGTGATTTCAATGAAGGGAAATTTGAGCAGAGCACCATCAGTAAACAAGAAAATTGTTTATCAGAAATGAAAATTGTACAATTATAATATCCTAGTCCTTATTGCCTCCCATATTATAAACTTGCTACTTTATTCACACTGATGACCAATAGCCTTAAAAATACACACACACACATATACACACATGTATATTTATTTATTTATACATAATTATATATATAATTTTATATATATATATATATATATATATATATATATATACATACAGCTAATGTGAGTTGAAGTTTGTCCTTTGTAAAGAGACCATGGACAGCTCTGCTGTCTATATATCATTATAAACCCTATATTATGATCTATTCAATAGATAAAGAAACTGAAACTAGATTACTTGCCAAAGTAACTTTTTAAGTGAGGAAAAGATATATATTTAAGAACAAAAATATCTATTGTAATTTATGAGACTTCTATGACCTGGAAACACCATTAAATAAAGTAATATATGTGAGAAAGCCTTATTAACTGCCAAATTCTATACAGACATCTATTATTTTTATTATTCCAGAATAGTTTAATGTTGAAGTTTCTGTGAGTACTTAATCTATTTCATTACTTTTATGTGTCAGGAAATCCATTCAAAAAAGGCCTAGAGTCCTTTTGATTTTGTAATCGCTGTGAGAAGAGCTAACACTGAGATGCAGCTCACAGCTTCTGATTATGTGTGCTTTCCTTTATCCATATCACATTTTAAAGAGGCTTCCTGTGTCTTTAGGGTGCTGGAGTAGATCACTGAAAACACAAAAATAGAAAGTATTTCTATGATGTTATTAAAGTATCATGAAGTGGGAGAGATGTGGTCTCTTCACCAATAAATTTCCAAGAAATATGGCGCCTTCCAAGATACAGCTTTCTCTTCCCGAAAGAGTGTCTTCTTGAGATTGCCACATCAGATCCTGCACATTCTCCAAGACCTTTCCTTAACAGGTTATTGACTGTTTTGTTAGTTTCAGTACTTTTTGCCTAAACTTGGGCTTCTGGTTTGGGGGAATGAATTATAAGTCATTTTTTGCTGCTTCTATTGCCAAAAGTGCCTGCTACCCTTTCCTTTCTTCTTCCTAACCTCTTCCTACTCTTCTCTCATGAATTCTGGAGCAAGCTGTACTGGTCTCCTGATGATCTCTTGTGTTTATTCTCCCAACTACAGGTAGATTATATGTGTAGAGTCCTATGACTCTTATTTGGGCTAGAGATGTGAGCTATGGGGGATTTTGTCATCCTAAGCTATACTATAATTTAAAAAAAATGGAGTGCTTGGAACATGAAGGGCACTATCATCTTACAGGATCCTAGACAACACTTTAAATTTGTAAACAACTTGGTCCAAAAACTGGACAAATAGTATATCTGTATAGATTTATTGCTGTACAATGGAATTTCACATACTCCTTTCCACAAAGATTTGCATGATCTTATCAATTAATGTTAAAAACTCCTGTATAAATTTGTTGACTATGTTATTTTTAAAATCAATAGTACTCAAATCTCAAAATACATAAAAGTACCCCAGGAGCTTTCAAAAATATATATATTTGACTCTAGTTTCTGGTCTGGAATAGGTTTAAGAAACACATATTTTAAAGAAATCCTAAACGGAAACAGGTGAGAAAAGTAAATTCTTCTGATTCTTCTCATATGTTATATGATGAGATGAGGTAAGTATCTTCTTGGTGATAATCTGAATACTTTTTGTACTATGTAATTTCCAAGACCGCATGCACTCAAACCCTGATTAAAGAGAGAAAAATATAAAATAATTCTTCAGGATCAAATTTATCTGTCAAAAAAATTCAGAATTTCTTCCAGTTAAGTGCCCTCAGATTTCATTCCCAGAAATGCTTCATTCTGACAGTCAATTTTGTGAGAACTTCTTTAAAATACATAATATATGATTGGGCAATTTATGCTTTATATTCTGAATATTCTGATTTTTTAAAATTAATGATAGTGAACTTACATATCTCATTTAATATTAGTATCTAAAAAATTGTAAGATGCTCTTGAATGAATTCATCAAGATTTCATGACTTATGAAAATTAAGAACTTACATCTAAGTATTATCATAGCTTACAGATAGCTTAGCTGAAAGATGCAAATTCTATTATGTTCATGTTATTAAAATCTCCTTAAACTAAATAGTATTTGCTGGATAATTTAATTCTTGCACCAGAGAATAGTTTGTGTAAATTGTTTAACCATTGAAAAGTAATTTGCCATTTTTATAAAGGTTTTTTTTTGCATGGAAATTATGACTGTTTTGCAGTGCTATTTTACTTTGTTCAAGTTTAACTAAAAATTAAAGTTCAGAATTTAAAATGACTTGCCTATTAATTTTGTTCACCTGTTTTTAAGGACTATATATACTCATTAGTATAGACACCAAATTTAAGTTAATTCTTAATTAGCATATCCTCCAAATTTTTCTGTTTAGAATATCCCACAAATATATTTAAGATATATATTTTAAAGATGTAGATGCAATTCTATTTTTGTTACTTTTTGATTTGGTTTTATATGTATATATATATATATATATAGATAGATAGATAGATATAAAATACCATATATATAACAATTTAAAGAACATTATTTTTATTCTTACATTTTATGACACTATTTTATTTAAAGTCTTTTAAAATATAACTTTATATATAAGTACACTTATATGACTAAAAGCAATTTTCAACACATATAACTATTTCAACATTTTTTTCAGAATCTATTATCTTTACTTAAGAAGGCTGACTAAATGATTCAGGCATAGCATTAAAAAAAATCAAGGACAGTGTATTCTTTGAACCAGTATGTGGTATTATCATTTTAAATTTAGTACCAGCCCAGTTACTTGTCCACATAACTTTAGGATAGCTTTGTTTTTGTCTTTATTTTTAACATCTTTCTTATGGACATATATTAAGACCTCTAGAACATATCCCTTAAAACATGGTTTTAGAAAGGGGTTTTAACAGGATTTTATTTAAATAATGGCATCCATTAGTTGCAAATGTGAAGCCATACTCGCCTCATGCCCATCTTACTAGATCTGCATCAAACTTCTGTGCCTTTAATTTAATTCACCAGGTGATCTCAGAAGTATCCAATATAAGTTCAATTAATTTTCTAAAATATAGTTGTGATTCAAATTTTTCAGCAGATGAAATCAGATTCTAGCATAAACTTAGAAGGCAATACAAAGAATCTTGAAATAAAGGCTTATCCCTGGTATAGTAAGCCTGAACAGAAGCTAAATACAACACAAGTGCCATCTCCCCATCATGCTGTCTCTTGATTTATAACAATGTTGGTATTGTGAATAAATGGGAAAAAATGTAATGTTTGCAATTAAAAGAACTAGATCAACTAGCTATCTGAAGGAAAAAATAAAATGAATCATGATTTCTACCTTAAATTATGCCAAAGGGAAAAAAATATGCATCACAGAGTTTACATGCTAAGGGTAAAGCTAGTAAGCATTTAAAAGAAAAAAATTAGACTTTGGGGTAAAGAAAGATATCTTAAGATACAGAAATCAACAACTATGTAAGAGAAGATAGATAAACAGGACTTCATAAACACTTAGAACTTCCGAAATATCATTAAGAATGAAAACATTCCAAATATATATGACAATGGTTTATATTCAAAATATTTTAACTACAAATTAATAATAAAATTAAATTCCAAATCCCAGTATTTCTGCATTATATCTGCAAGGGGTACTGTTCTCATTGTATTATATGAAAATATTATATGTTCATGTGGGTGACCCTGGAATACTGTTATTAGCTTCTTGATGGGACAGTTATTTTTCTTGAGATATCCTTCTTCTCCAGAATTCATTTTTGAAAACAGCTAAAATTTTGGTTCTAAATTTTGGTTATGTGTCTGAATTTCCTGCAACATTTCAATAATTCCCAGTGCCAGAGTCACATGTAAGAATAGTTGAATCAGAGGTTGGGGTTTTGAGTTCTGGGTAAGTATCATTCAAAGATCACTAGATTTGTTCAGTATACAGAGAGGTTTAAGGGACTGACCTGAGAATTTACTCAGTTATATTACCATGTTGACACTAACTTGACTCATTTATATTACTGAATTTACCTAGCCTAACTCCATGCTTTTATTTTCTTTTCTCACAGAAACTGTTTCACATAAATAATGAACAAACAACAAATAGATGTATCTGCTATTTGGGAAAGTTACTATTTTATGTAATTGTATTTTTCCCAGTCTTCAGAACTCGCTGAATTATAAGTTCTTTGTGAAAGTACTCCAGAGATAGTTGAATTTTGATTGTGTGTTCTGTATGTGCTTATTTCTCTAGAGCTCTCCCCTATTCATAGTACCCCTTACCCTGTAGAGTAACTCTGAGCTGTTCTATTTCCTCCACTAGATCAAATCAACTAAAGTTAAAGAAATATGTCCTAGTCATCTAGCATATAGTAGACAATAAACATTTGCAGAGAATGAATCATTCAATTTAGGAGGTAATATTTTTGTATTATTATTTTTTTTATAAAATCAATGTATACTTTATTGTAGAAATCATATATATTAGGGAAATGATGCTGAATTTATTTGGGTTCTTTTTTTTGGCTTTTATCTAAAAATAATGCAATTTCCCTCAGTTACCTCTTAGTAGTGAGTTCCTGGATGCTTACTCTGAAGTGAACATTTTAAAGCATCTGAAGGAATACTAGAAGGTACATATGACCAAATAGCTCCACTTGTTTATCTATTCTTCTTCTTGATGTACTCAACAAAATTATAGTCAAGGAATTTCTTAATTTGGTCTTTGTTCTTATACTTACCCAGGTACAATTTTAGGGATTATATGTTTTTACAAAGATTCTTATAAAAAAGCAGTTCTTTCTGCCCAGCACTATTTCCCCTTCCCAGAGGCAGACACTTTGAAATCCCCACTGTTCTGTCAATTCCTGTCATTCAATCAGACACCAAGGTTTTTTTTTTTTTAATTTTTAATTTCATACATTACTTGCTGACTTTCAATAACTTCATTTTTGTAACTTTATCTACATTCACTGCACACTTACACCCATTATATATGTATACAATCAAAACACTCACTTACGATAAATAATCACTCATTGCATTTATCCTCCTGATTGAGTTATAACATACTTTGCTTAGATCAGTATTGAGAATTTATATTATGGTGATAAATGTTCTTTTTTTTTTTGTCTATGCAGTTGCTGCTATTGCTTTCAAATTATTTTCTATTTTTATGATTTGGGCACATATTTTATGTTAAGTAATTTTCTAAAATGTTTTTTGGACTTTAGCCTACTTATAATAATAGTTGAGCTTTAGAAAGCTGATTTGAATTTCTGTGTACATGAACAGTTTGATAAATATAGGGTCACTATAGAATGGTATGACTGGATTCTTCTTTGGGATACCACCAATATCAACAGATTTGAATGTTTTCTGGTAAGTTCCCTACAGACTAACTTTTACATTTCTTGCTTAGAGAGAACAAACCTCTTTCCAAAGCAGTAGGATCCAAGAGATAGAGTTGAGAAATTAGTTATCAGGGAAAAACTCTTCAGACTCAATCATCAGGGAAAAGCAAATTAAACTACAATGTTATGTAACAATTCAGATAGTAAATATGATATGTTGGTGAAGATGAGGAGCCAGTGAAACCCCCCATATGTCTGATAGAAGTATGAATTGGTGCAACAATATTACAGAATTATTCTCCAATAACTAGAGCATAACATATGCATACTCTAGGAGTCACCAACTCCACTATTTAGTATATGCCAACATAAATTATATATATACTCATATAATTTAATTTGAGATTTAAAAATAGGGTATTTTATTATTGAACATAGGAATCTAGAACAAGAATGAACGTATACTCTCTAGTTCCATTTATATGAAATACAAAAAGAGCAAAACTAAGTTATGTTGTTGTAAGTCAAGGTCCTCGTTCCTCTCAGAGGGACATAGGAAATGGGTGAGAGCCCAGAGTTCTAGAGAGATTGTAATGTTCTGATTTTGTGTCTTTTGTTTTTCTATGCTGCTAAATAGGGATATTCAGTGATTAAAACAAATTTTCACAATTATAGGCAAAGACTGATTCTCTCCTACCTGTGATACCAAAAAACTACCAGCACCAGTATTTAAACTTGTTCAACTAATTAAAGCCCACCTTAGTGAATATGATTTCAGTCAGTGTTAGCTCCTTTCTTCTGAAAAGTCAACTTATCAGAAATAAATTTTCTGCAAAAGGCATATTTCATAGCAACCATTAATCAACTCATACCTCACCTGGATAAATATTAGATGATGTTAGCACACTTACATTCTACAAGGGTTTCAACATCTGAATTCCATACTTCTCCCCAAATTTATATAAAATCAACAGTTTGTTCTGCTTTGAGACACTGTGAGTTAATGAAAATAAACAATAAATTCAATCATCTTTTTATTTTATGTGTTGAGTGGTGGTCTTATCATCCTTTGATTATAGATTATGAAAATTTATCTCAGCACATATTTATAATAGGTGCAATTTTCTGTATGAACATAGATTACAACATAATATTTTTTAAAAATTCAAGAGGGTATCTACTTCTTACCAACATGAAGGATCGGGGACCAAATTTACCCTATTTCCTTGAATAAACAAAAAGAGGACAAAATAAATATGAATAAATGGGTTTCAAGACATTAGACATTAGTCAATGAAGGACAGAGAGACCTAAGAAAAAGTCACCATTCTGACCTCCAGGTTTACTGTTTACTGCCTTGAGAAAATTTACAGGCCACAGAAAAGGGAGGAGGAAACCTGACAGAGCTAAAAGTCTTCATTTTAAAAAAAAAAAGTGCCCATAAAATTCTGAGGTATGTGATCAAGGAACAACAATTTGAGGGAGGAAAAATTATTCCAAACACATTCATATTGCATTCAAGCTTTTCCCAGTAACATGTAGACTGATTACCATTTGTTCTTTTTAGTAAGTCACTTCAGTCTCTTTTTTGCAAAAAAAAAAAAAGAGAAAATAATAGCAACTGATTCATGGGTTTACTTAAGAGTAAGTGAGGTACAAAATTAATAGGTACAAATTTTACAGAATATAACCTGGCATATATAAATACACACTAGATTTAATTGTGGTATATTAGATTGTTAACTAGGTTCATTGCGATCTCCTCTGAGAAACTTAGAGGTTATATGATGGATATTAGAAGACATAGATGTAAAACCAATAATTCTAATTCATTAATGATATGACATACTAACTTGCTAAAATTTGTTCAATATGAAATTCAGATCATCTATAATTACTCTCAAATTCTTCATAGAGATAATATAAATACTGATATTCTGTGTTAGTTAGCTTTTTATCACTGTGACCAAAATACTGAAAGAACAACTTAGAAGAGATAAAAATTTATTTTGGCTCATGTTTTCAGAGGTTCAGTCCATGGTCAGTTGGCTCCAAGGCAAAACATCATAGTGAAAAGGCAGGATAGAGGAAAGCGGTTCTGCTCATGGTAAGCAGGAAGCAGGGTTGAGGACAGGAGTAGATAAACCCTTGCAGAGCACACCCACAGTGACTTACTTCCTCCAACTGGGTCCCACTTCCTAGTAGTCTATTCAGCCAACAATGGATCAAAGCACTGATGAAGTCAAAGCCCTTAAGATCCAATCATTACTTAGAACCCAACCTCTGAACCTTGTGCATTGGGGACCATGCTTTCAAGATATGAGCCTTTTGGAGTATACTCCAGACCATAACATATATTATAATAAGAATTTTCTGAGATGACATCTAAAATAATGTTTTTAAGCTTTTTTTCCCTTAAAGTGTAACATATCCTCAATATTCTAATCATATTTAGAAGATAAATTATTTTTCATGATTGGGGTGGGGGGAAATACACCTGTTTAAAGAAACAGCAATGGATAGCAGTCTCTTTTCTAGTCTCTTTTGTAGAGACAAAAGAAGCTGAGCAAAATTTTGTGAGAAAGACTCTGCTGGTTATATAACCATATTGACATATGCTTCTGTCTAGAAACCTTGGAACCTTTTGAACTGAAAGCTGAGCTCTACAGAATGGATTAATTGACTGGGAAAAGCTGCATATTGCACTTGTTTGGGCATCTATGTAAATAATAAAATTAGAGTTGCTAGGTCCTTTAATACAATGTCAAGCGTACATGAGGCTGAATGCTTTCTACATGAAATCTTTACTAAGATTTGTTGGGAATTGTGGCAATGTATATGTGAATCTAAAGAACAGAATAAACTAATAAAGACAGTCTTTAATGTCTGTCTCTCCCCAGGAGGTAGACAGATGGCTGTGTAAGGCTTTAACCTGGCACTGCTACCACTTATCAAGTCCTGAGACTTTCAATTCTGAGCTTAGTATTAATCCCTTTTGTAAATAAAAGGGATTCTCTTTTGTAATTATACTCATATGTAATCTTCAGCTCTATTTATGTGCAAAGGTTACCTGAAGATCCTCTTGAAATTATTTTTGTCAATAGAAGGCAATTTGAAACATGTAACATAGCAAAGAGAAAAAAATTAGAAAATGCTTATTATGTTTTTACAGATAAAATTATATTGTAAACTAATATATTTCAAGTACATTTTTTGTTTGTTAGAGCTATTTTAATACTCTAGTATAACCCATCATAATTGTGTTTTGCTGATTTAATGAATTCATTGGTGATTCCTCAAGACCAGATATAACCCCACAAGTACTCATCTAAAAATATAGTAAATCTATTTAAAGAAAATGCTGGTGGATTGGTTCAATATAAACACTTGCTTCCCTAAACAAGTGGAGTCTCAGGAGAGAATGAGATTATTGACAGTATGAAAAGTAAAGTTAAAGGTGTCAGAAGAGCAAGGAATTTTTTCTTTATTGGGTAGAATTGTGTTCAGATTAATTGGACAGTGGTCTCTCTGTGTAACAGAGTGATATGTATTTATTTTCATTTCTTCTTCATTCATCGACTCTTCTAATCATCCACTGGCTTCTGCCTCAACCTTCCTAAAGAAATATTTGTCTTGTATCACTGATGGGTGACTTCCCTACTCAAAATTAAATAGCTACTCTTTATAATCTTTTTCAATGTGTTCTATGATATATTCAATCAGCTTTTCTGAAAAGTGGTTTCTTTGGAATGTATGACCCTGTACTACCATGACAAATACTATTCTGTTAGTTCTTATCATTTCACTAAAAATTACTTGTTTCTGTCTGATCCCCTTTTACACCTCCACAGAACTGCCCTTCCATTTTGCTTCTTACAGTTCAATCACTATGCATTCAAATCCCATGTTTCCTTTAACTTTCCCCAAATTTCTGTCATCCATCATTGAAAGTACATACTTAATCTCCACTTTCTCACTTTCCTTAAAATGTATTCAATCACAAAGTTCTGTCACATTTTACTTACATCTATTTCATCTTCTTTGTTCCCACTGAAACAAATGGTCTGAAACTGGAGCATTTTCTAGATTCTAAAATGCTAAGCATATTCTTCACTAGATTCCTAATGTCAATATCCTTTACAATCAATCTTTGTTAGAAAAACAAACCTCTATGAACATTTTCACATTTCTCCAAAGTCTGGACATTCTGAGCAGAGTACTGACAATCTAAGTTAAAGAATGACTGAATGTAAAGATGTCTTTGGAGTTAAAGATAATGAATTGCTCTGGAAAAATTTTGACATGCATTGTTATGGTGTGAACACTTGGTTTCTCCCAATTTATATGATGAAATCTAATCTCCAATGTAATAGAATAAAGAGGTTGTGTCATTGCAAAGTGAATACATCATAAGCATGAAGCTATCATGAATGGAATTAGTACCCTTAAGTGGCCCAAAGGAACTTGTTTTTCCTTTGCCAGTGAGTACACTGTGAAAATGAACCATCTACAAATAATAATGATCCCACACCAGACTCTAAATCTGCTGGGCACCCTAATCTTGGACTTTTTAGCCATAGGAAATAAATATGTTACTTATAAACCACACAACCTCACACGTTTTGTTTATAGTAGTCTGAAAGGAGTAAAACATCTCCCAAAGTTGTTTGTTCACATCCCAAGGATAGTAAAACCCAGAGTGCTTTTCATTCTTAGTCATGTGCTTACTTCCAAAATAGTACCCTCCTTCTTCCTGGAAAGTATTTGTTTGCTTATTTATGTTAAAAGTTGTTAGGGTCTGTAAACAAGTCAAGATGGCGCCTGGCATTTTGCCAGAGGGGGTGGTTTGTGAAGTAACGCCAGCGAGCCATTAAGTGTGGAGATTCCTCATTGGTTGACTGCTGTATCTAGTTTATGTTAATTAGATAAGCTGTGTGGAATGTATATATACCCCTCGGGTCCTACAATAAACAGCCGACTCCTGCTGTATCAAGGTACACAAGTTGTTCGTCCCACCCCCGGTTATTTTGCTGCAGCCCGACTGCGGCAAAAAGTTCTCTATTGCTTTCTGTAAATGAAAGGAGGGATAGATGTGTCTAGATGTGTCACCCTTCTTATAGAAACTCCAAGTTTCAGAATTTGGGAATTTCTTGCTTGTGATGCACATGGTGCTGCATACACAAATAACATCAGGTGCTGCACATGAGGAACTGCAGTGTGGCATTGCTAAGATACTCTGTGAGTAAAGGGTCTGCTTTCTGATCCATAGATAGATACCATGTTTCCTATTAGGATGTTTATTAATTAAAAATCTTACCAAATCGATATTATTTAAACAATAATCTTAGCCAAGTACTTTTTTGCATCAAAGATTTGGTGTGTAAGTATATTTTTCTTTTTACTACTGGGCTTTCAAAGTCCTCACTGCTCCCCAACACGATAACTTTAAATCTAACTCCAGTTAGTCTTGTGTTTCACAAATAACATTTCATACTACTTCTTGAGAAAGTACTTATTTCTCTTTAATAGTGATATTGTACTAATAACAGCCTTATGTTGTTAGGGAAAAAGATAAAACAATGCATAACTCATATCATGTTCAGGATGAATAAATCAGAGAATTAAAGTTAAAAAATGACATCATAAATATATCCTAATAAAATATGGTGCCTTCCCTATGTAGTCTTAAATTTGGAAAAAAAATCCAACTATGATATAAAAGTTGAAAGAAACAAACTTAAGAAATAAATAAAATTAAGAGAAAAATAAGCATATCAAAAGCACTCTAAGCAAAGAAAAAAAAGTAAAACTCTACATTAAACTCTACTTACAAAGGTTTAGTATCTCTAATATGTAAAGAACTTCTGGAAAACAAGAAAAGCAAATATACAAATGAAGAAAAGAAAAATCACAAGGCAAAACATTGACAGGAAATACATAATCAAATGCCTTTCAGTAATATAAAATGAAGTTTATTCTTCCCTGTCTCTGATGAAAAACAAATAGTCCTTCATATTGTTCCCTGTATTTAATATCTATTTTTCCCCTTAATGATTGCTTTCAAGTTTTTTCCCTTTACTTTTTAGCAGTTCAAATATTTTGTTACTATTTGTAGTTCTTTTTATTTATTATGTTAATAGTTTGGAGTTTTGCTGATCTACAAGTCAGTTTTTTGTTTTTTGTTTTTTTTAATTCAGATTTGGGAGTTTGAGGCCTGTTCAGTTTTTAATTTTTTTTTCTTTTTCTGTCCTAATAAGCATCTTTTTCCATCTGTGCCTCCAATTACATATATGTTAAAGATTTCTGATGATGTCTTCCAGGTCTCTGGAGCTTCATTTTTTTTATATATATATTTTCAAATTGTATAGTTTCTATTGTTTTAAGATTACATTCATTATTTTTTTCTCATTTCCATTAGCTGTTAAGCTCTTTCAGTGATGTTTTCATTTTTATTATTTATTTTTGAAATTTTCATTAGATTTGTTTTACTGTTTCCATTTTTCTGTTGAAATTGCTGATCACTTACTAATGAAATGACTTTTTTGCTGATTAATATTGATTTTTCATTTAATAATTTAATGATATTTTCTTTTAATATTTTTAACATATTTATAATAGCCAATTTGAAATATTTTCTGCTAATATCTTTGCCTTCTTGGATTTGGCTTTTATCAACTAATTCTCAGTGCCTTAATTTGTCTTTTGAAACTTTATTAAAATCACTGGACATTTAGATAACCATTATAATAACTTTGATCCAATTTTTGCAGGAACCTCCTCAGAAAACTTGGAATGGAACCACCATTTGATCCAGTTTTCCCATTCTTTGGTGTATACCCAATTGACTATAAATCATCATAGCACAGTGTCACAGCCACATCAATATTTATAGCAGCACAATTCATAATAGCTAAGCTATGGAACCAACCTAAGTGCCAACCAGATGAATGGCTAAAGAAAATGTGGTATATATACACAATGCAATATTAGCCATAAAGAAGAATGAAATTATGGCATTTATAAATGGATGAAACTGGAGACTATCATGCTATGTGAAATAAGCCAATCCCCCCAAAACAAAGGCTGAATGTTCTCTCTGATATACAGATGCTAACACACCATAAGGGAATGGGGGTAAGAAATAATAGAAGTTCATTGGATTAAACAAAGAGGAAGGAAGGGAAAAATTTGCTGGGAATAGTAAAGGCAGTAGAATTAATCAGCTATTACTTTCCTATGTTCATATATGGATACACAACCAGTGTAAGTCCACATCATGTACAAACAGAAGAATGGGAATTTATATTCCATGTATGCATATGTCAAAATATATTCTACTGTCATATATAACTAAAAAGAACAAATAGATAATTAAAAAAAACAATTTTAACAGGAATCTAACTTACAGTAGATTGCTTTATACTTGGAAAGATTTGAATTTATGACTTTGTGAAACTAAATCTGTGAAAAGCCCAAGACAATTTCCAAGTTTTTCTAAGTTTGTAGGACAGACTCAATCTTCTAAAGTCTCTCTTGTGGGTCTTATTAAGATATTTTTAGGCTTTATTATTCAGGACTAAAGTAGGCACAGAACTTTGGTTCCTGTGCTTCATGGGCAACACTGAAATCTAATGTGTTCAGAGTGAGCACATTTTCTCATTGTGCTCACTTATTTTACTCCTCACCTCCTTACTTCTCTGATTTAGCACTTCTTGTCATTGCCTGCTTCCCATTATATTCTTTGTTTTTCCTCCCAGTAAGTTATGCTTTTAAAAGATGTTATATCCAGCATTTCTAGATGGTCTGTATCAGAAATTTATCTCAATATCGAATCTGTTTTTAGAAAAAGAAGTCATCTAATCTAGTCTTTATGTTTCTTAGAAAGAGTGGTGCTTGCCATTGGGTAGAGCCTTGTGGCTTGCCATTAAGTAGAACATTGTGCTGGTTCAGAGCTTTTGCAGAATTCTGGATATTTAGAAGAGACAGAATTGGAAGGCACAAGTGGAACTGGAGTTGAATATTCCTTGAACTAAGCATAGATGCAGATAGGGAAAAAAATCCACTGAGAGTTTAAAAGGGGCTGGAGTCAGGCTGAAACATTCTTTTCCAGTGAGAAAATGCATTACAGAGAGACAAGGATTATAGAATGAAAGGGAGCCAAGAACCTGGGAATCATGGTGGCAAAATTGTATACTAATTATTTGTAATATATATTCTTATATAAAACCACAAAGACAATCTTGAGTTTAATTTCTTTCACCCCCTTTGCATATTTTTCTGAATTATCTTTTCAATAGTTACTTGCTCTGATAGCTGAAATATATATATATAATGCTTATAATTTATCAATACATTTAACATGTTAATCTTCATCTTCTATGATCTGAAGGAAGATATAAACTCTCTTGAACTTTGCTTTTCTCATTTATAAACTGAGAATAATGAAAAGTTCCTTGAAGTACTATTATGAAGATTAATGAGAGTGTGTAAAATTTTTACCATTGTTGGCACTTCAAAAATTGTAGCTACCTCTCTTATTTCCTTAATGAAATGAAATCTAATTATGTACTATAGTCTCCTAAATAGCAAACCCTGATTTGGAGAAAAACAATAGATACTGGAAACATTTAAAACAATTGTAACTTCTTAACATTCTTTGGAGTTGTTCATTAATCTATCTTAAAATTTTCTCTTAATTTACAATTTTAAATTTAGATATTTTGGGAGCAACTTCTCACGTAACATGTTTAAATCAAAGGGTTAAGACCCAAAGGAAACAGAAATCATGTAACCCAACACATCTGTCTTATACATAAACTGCCACTCAGAAAAAATTTAAGTATTGATTAGGGACTCATATTTACTCAACAGGACAGACAAAACTGGAACAATTTCTACTTTCTTTTTCAAAGTGATTTTCACCACAAGGGGCTGTTTCTACTTATAGAACCCTAGCACACATTCCATGCAAGGTGTCTTCTGATGTTGGCAGATTCCATCTACTATATAGAATAACCAAAATATTACTGACAGTTTTGTAAATTACAGGGGTACTGCAACCTTTACTAATATTCTCAGTGGATCATAAGTGATGAAAGAATAACCATTAAAGCTAATTATCTTAGAAACCTCTTATTAAGAAATAACCAAATAACATCAATGGCTTATGCATAAACTTTAGCAATGCATGAAGCTGTATAGGCATGGTGAAAGTGTCACCTTAATGGTATATATTTCTAAACGAAAAACCAGATTAGTTACATATAGATATTAAAGGTCAATTCATTTGATTTAATTCCTTCTTACATGAATATCTTATGAATATATTTCATTTTCTAACAATAGTTGTTTATACTCTTACATAAAGAGTGTCAGTTAAACATCATTTGATTGCTAAATACTCACAGGACCTAAAATGAAAAGGCTTACAAATATAAAATTTACTGCAGGTAAAGACAGATATATCATTGACATGAATGAAGATATTCATGTTGTAAGGATATGCTTCACAGCAAGGTTGAGGTGCAAATTTTCATTTTCCCCTCTTTAAAGATATACTGGATACACTTATTGTTTGGATCAGGAACACTGGTGTGCATTCAGAATATCTCAGAACCAAGAATCCCAAATAGAGTGTCAGCTGTGGTATCTTATAAACTTTGGTATTTCTAATGATTATTTCAGAATATTCTTGGTATATAAACAGACATACAACTATTTGAGGGTTCTCACTGAGACTAGATGAAAATAATCTCTCTGTGTTCAATAAAAAACACCGAGAAGATGTTATAAACTTCTCTAAAACCCTCAGAATCAGGATTGCAACCAACTCTACTAATTTTCTTTTTACTTCAATAAAATAGGTCAGGTTCATTCTTGATATGCAGGAATTAAACCTCACAGCACTGTCTGCTTACTTTACCTGTGATCAAAGCCTTTTATGACAAAATAATCATTCTAATATGACAGCAATTACTTGCCATGCAATATTTTCTAATTAGATGGCATCTATAAAATATGAGTAACAAACATATCCCGAATGTCTACAACAACTAGTGATAGGTTATATGAAGTTAAGCAGACAACAAATCCATTCAATAATATCAGCAAATTTTCTCATTGTTTTAACTATGGTTAACTATGAACTTTGATTTCTTTTTGCCTCCTTGATCTATATATATCTTCACATTAGTGTGCACATTTGCTTAGCAAATAAAGATTATAATCAAATTATAATTTATAATCAATCAAGTCTACATCTTCAGGCCAATTCTCCTTTATAGTGATAATATCCTGAGGGAATTGTAATTCAATCTCCCAATACATTAAATCTTCAACATTACTGAT
Organism: Urocitellus parryii; assembly: GCF_045843805.1. NCBI lineage: Eukaryota > Metazoa > Chordata > Mammalia > Rodentia > Sciuridae > Urocitellus > Urocitellus parryii. The sequence continues at coordinate 64,385,270 of NC_135533.1, forward strand.
GATCATTGCTTTCATCAAGTTCTGCAACATTAACTTTATATATGATCTCTGTATTACATTATATGAATATTGAGTCATATTCAGAATTTATGGTTATAAAATAAATCAAATATTATTGAAAGATAATGTATAATTTTACTAATATATAAATGCTGCATATGTTACTGAATGACATTCAGTGTGAATACCATTTTTTATTTAGGAATAATACTGATGAACATTATTGATATCTATTGATGATTTTCAAAATATTCACAATTTTTTGATGAATGTTTAAGATGGTTTTCTTCTATTGTAAGCACTTTTAACACATATTCATGAACTTTTTAAAACATTTCACTAAGAAAAATTCCAAGAAGTTGAATTCCTATATTTTAGGCAATGAGAATGTGTGTTTTAATATAATGGTTATTTTCGAGTTATATACCATGTAAAAATTCCACAAAATGTGGGCTGGGGATGTGGCTCAGGCAGTAGTGCGCTCGACTGACATGCGTGCGGCCCGGGTTTGATCCCCAGCACCACATACAAAGATGTTGTGTTCCCTGAAAACTAAAAAATAAATATTAAAAGATTCTCTCTCTCTCACTCTTTCTTTAAAGAAAAAAAAATCTACAAAATTATTAAATTCATGATTATCCAAATTGTAGGTTAAGATTTTTTTTGGACTTCTTTTAAGTGATCTTTTTATAAATGTGTCTTTTAATGATGACGAGACTAAGTGCAGGTACAAGAGTATATTCTGAAAGTAATAGTATATTTATCACTCCCCACATTTTTAGAAGCGAATGGATGTGAAAACCAGGAGTTTCTATTAAGTGAACTGTAAGGGGGGGTCCAGCGGAGCGTCGGAGGGAGAGAGCACACAAGAGACTTACTCCATGCAATTGGCAAAAGGGGATTTATTGGGGATCCATTCCAGCGAGCTGGGGTTCTGTGCTTACTCAAGAAGGGAGAGCAGCCCAGAGCCCAGAGCAAAGGTCAAGCAGAGCTTAAGTACACTTTTTGGGGAGGGCGGGAGTCTTTGCATACATCAGAACAAATCATCATGAGGCGCGGGGAAATTGAACAACAACTCTGAGACGTGATTGGCACATTCATTGGCGGGAGAGGGTGATTGGTCATTCGTAAGCGGGTTACACATTCAAACTGATTGGTTTCGGCCCTGTGAGGAACTGCACAGGGCCCTAGGCTAAATGGCCAGTAGGGTGTTGTCTTAACTATCTCAGGAATCTGGGTGTAACAGAGGAACTTAATAATACCTAATCTTTTACATTCAAGCTTTCCAGCTTAGAAACTTTATCCTTTCAGATAGGGCCCGCATCAAGTCCTCATTTATATGCCACAAGAAGCACACTGGTCCTATTTAAAATTTGTCTTATACACATAAGATAGACTATATAGAAAGAATGGTTAGCAACTAGTCATGTTCCAGAAAATCCTGGTAGGCTGTGTTTTCCAGTTAAAATTTTTCATAGAATAGGAAGTCCATTAGTCTCCTATAGATGCATATCTTGAGCTTATACTGCAATAATCTCTTGGCATTGTTCTTGATATAACCTCAAGCTCCACCTGAATCAATATACCTACACACCCACCTTGTGTTAATGTGCAAGATAATTCTGTTTGTCATTTCGGGAATGTCATTTTAGAGTCTGCTGTAACTGAAGAGCCCATTTTGTGAGTATATCATTTTGTGAGTTTATAATTCTAGTTAGTTGTGCCTAAACCTCCTTCCTGAAAGAGGATCATGGTAAGGTTACCTATTTGATCTAGGCAAGTTTTTCTTAACTTCTTCAGAATATTATTTTCATTCTAGGATGCCCATTTCCAATTGTGTGGCTATTAATCATGTCACTCATAATGAATGACAGTGTGGAGAGTCTTCATTGATACAGCATAATTCATTCTACTTTAAAAGGGTTTGATGCACTACTGTTAGTTGTAATTCTTTTCTTCTCAGATTTATAACTATTTTAGCATTTGCTGTCTATCTTCAAATTTCTTGCCCCAAATAGTTACTAAAACATCTTTTTTTTTAATAGAATTATGTCAAATTTTTATTGGTCCATAATAATTATACAGAACAATGGGTTTCATTGTGTCACACTCATGCACGGGCATAACATGCTTTGATCCATTTCCTTCCCTAGGACCTCCTTTTTCCCTCCCCTGCTCCTTCCCCTCAACACCTTTCTCTATCACACTGGGCTACTTTCTATTTTCATGATCCCTTTTTTTCCTTTTTCTTTCTAGTTTTTACATATGAGAGAAAATGTAAAACCTTCAACTTATGAGTCAGGCTTATATCATTAAACATGATGCGCTCCACTTTCATTCACGTTCCTGTAAAGAACATAATGTTGTTCTACTTTCTGGCTCCATTATGTGTGCATGTGTGTCCTTTTCTTTATCTGTTCAGCTGTTGGTGACATCTAGGCTGGTTATATAATGGCTATTATGAATTATTCTGCTATGAACATGGGTATATATGTATCATTGTAGTATGCTGGCTTTAATTCTTTTTTTAAAAAGAGGGAGAGAGAGAGAGAATTTTTTTAATATTTATTTTTCAGTTTTCGTTGGACATATCTTTATCTTTATGTGGTGCTGAGGATTGAACCCAGCGCATGCCAGGCGAGCCGTTACCGCTTGAGCCACATCCCCAGCCCAACTTTAATTCTTTTTTTTTTTTTTGTAGGCATTTAGTTTTATTTAACTAGTGCTCTTAATCAAAAAGGTAATATAAACACATGGCAAAAATATTTCCAAAAGTAGCAAAGAGGATAAAATAAAAAGTTAATTTCCTTTCTAGGCTAGACTTCTAGTTCCTTAGGCATTTTACCCAGAAGCAATGTGACAATATATTCTTTTTTTTTTTTTTTTTTTTTTTTTACCCAGTTTCCTTTATTATTAAAATTTGTAGTAGTATGGTGGACATGTTATAGTTGATCAAGCAATATTACTGCATTGTGTTTTTTTTTATTGGTCGTTCATAACATTACATAGTTCTTAATACATCATATTTCACAGTTTGATTCAAGTGGGTTATGAACTCCCAATTTTACCCCGTATAAAGATTGCTGTATCACATCAGTTACCCTTCCATTGATTGACATAATGCCTTTCTAGTGTCTGATGCATTCTGCTGTCTGTCCTATTCTCTACTATCCCCCCTCCCCTCCCCTCCCCTCCCCTTTTCTCTCTCTACCCCTTCTACTGTAAATCATTTCTTCCATTTGTATTAACTTGTCTTACCCCTCCTTTCCTCTTATATGTCATTTTGTATAACCCTGAGGATCGCCTTCCATTTCCATGCAATTTCCCTTCTCACTCCCTTTCCCTCCCACCTCTCATCCCTGTTTAATGTAAATCTTCTTCTCAAGCTCTTCGTCCCTACCCTGTCCTTGTTTACTCCCCTTATATCAAAGGAGTCATTTGGTATTTGTTTTTTAAATATTGACTAGCTTCACTTAGCATAATCTGCTCTAATGCCATCCATTTCCCTCCAAATTCTATGATTTTGTCATTTTTTAATGCAGAATAATACTCCATAGTATATAAATGCCACATTTTTTTTATCCATTCATCTATTGAAGGGCATCTAGGCTGGTTCCACAGTCTTGCTATCGTGAATTGAGCTGCTATGAACATCGATGTAGCAGTGTCCCTGTAGCATGCTCTTGTTAGGGCTTTAGGGAATAGACCGAGAAGGGGAATAGCTGGGTCAAATGGTGGTTCCATTCCCAGCTTTCCGAGAAATCTCCATACTGCTTTCCAGATTGGCTGCACCAATTTGCAGTCCCACCAGCAATGAACAAGAGTGCCCTTTTCCCCGCATCCTCTCCAGCACTTATTGTTGTTTGACTTCCTAATGGCTGCCAGTCTTACTGGAGTGAGATGGTATCTTAGGGTAGTTTTGATTTGCATTTCTCTGACTGCTAGCGATGGTGAGCATTTTTTCATGTACTTGTTGATTGATTGTATGTCCTCCTCTGAGAAGTGTCTGTTCAGGTCCTTGGCCCATTTATTGATTGGGTTATTTGTTATCTTATTGTCTAATTTTTTGAGTTCTTTGTATATTCTGGTTATTAGGGCTCTATCTGAGGTGTGTGGAGTAAAGATTTGTTCCCAGGATGTAGGCTCCCTGTTTATCTCTCTTATTGTTTCTTTTGCTGAGAAAAAACTTGTTAGTTTGAGTAAGTCCCATTTGTTGATTCTATTTGTTAACTCTAGCGCTATGGGTGTCCTATTGAGGAATTTGGAGCCCGATCCCACAGCGTGTAGATCATAACCAACTTTTTCTTCTATCAGATGCCATGTCTCTGATTTAATATCAAGCTCCTTGATCCATTTTGAGTTAACTTTTGTGCACGGCGAGAGATAGGGATTCAGATTCATTTTGGTGCAAATGGATTTCCAGTTTTCCCAGCACCATTTGTTGAAGATGCTATCCTTCCTCCATTGCATGCTTTTAGCCCCTTTATCAAAAATAAGATAGTTGTAGTTTTGTGGATTGGTTACTGTGTCCTCTATTCTGTACCATTGGTCCACCCGCCTGTTTTGGTACCAGTACCATGCTGTTTTTGTTACTATTGCTCTGTAGTATAGTTTGAAGTCTGGTATTGCTATACCGCCTGATTCACACTTCCTGCTTAGTATTGTTTTTGCTATTCTGGGTCTTTTATTATTCCATATGAATTTCATGATTCTTTTATCTATTTCTACAAGATATGCTGTTGGGATTTTGATTGGCATTGCATTGAACTTATATAGGACTTTTGGTAATATCGCCATTTTGATGATGTTAGTTCTGCCTATCCATGAGCAGGGTATATTTTTCCATCTTCTAAGGTCTTCTTCTATGTCTTTCTTTAGGGTTCTGTAATTTTCATTGTATAAGTCTTTCACCTCTTTTGTTAGGTTTAGGTTGATTCCCAAGTATTTTATTTTTTGGGGGGATATTGTGAATGGAGTAGTTGTCCTCATTTCCGTTTCAGAGGATTTGTCGCTGATATACAGGAATGTATACAGGAATGCCTTTGATTTATGCGTGTTGATCTTATATCCTGCCACTTTGCTGAATTCATTTATTAGCTCTAATAGCATCTTTGTAGACCCTTTTGGGTCTGCTAGGTATAGAATCATATAATCTGCAAATAGTGATACTTTAAGTTCTTCTTTTCCTATTTTTATGCCTTTAATTTCTTTCGTCTGCCTAATTGCTCTGGCCAGTGTTTCGAGGACTATGTTGAACAGAAGTGGTGAGAGAGGGCATCCCTGTCTTGTACCAGATCTTAGAGGGAATGCCTAAAATTTTTCTCCATTCAGAATGATGCTGGCCTGTGGCTTATCATAGATTGCTTTTACAATGTTGAGGTATGATCCAGTTATCCCTAATTTTTCTAGAGTTTTGAACATAAAGGGATGCTGTACTTTGTCGAATGCTTTTTCTGCATCTATTGAGATGATCATATGGTTCTTATTTTTAAGTCTATTGATGTGGTGGATAACATTTATTGATTTCCGTATATTGAACCAACCTTGCATACCAGGGATGAATCCTACTTGATCATGGTGTATAATTTTTTTGATATGTATTTGAATCCGATTCGCCAGAATTTTATTTAGGATTTTTGCATCAAGGTTCATTAGAGATATTGGTCTGTAGTTTTCTTTCTTTGAGGTGTCTTTGTCTGGTTTCGGAATCAGGGTGATGTTGGCCTCGTAGAATGAATTTGGAAGTTCTCCCTCTTTTTCTATTTCCTGAAATAGCTTGAAAAGTATTGGTGTTAGTTCCTCTTTAAAGGTTTTGTAAAACTCTGCTGTATACCCGTCCGGTCCTGGGCTTTTCTTAGTTGGTAATCTTTTGATGGTTTCTTCTATTTCCTCAATTGTTATTGGTCTGTTTAGGTTGTCTATATCCTCCTGACTCAATCTGGGCAGATCATAAGACTTAAGGAATTTATCTATGCCTTCACTATCTTCTATTTTATTGGAGTATAAGGATTCAAAATAATTTCTGATTATCTTCTGTATTTCTGAAGAATCTGTTGTGATATTGCCTTTTTCATCCCGTATGCTAGTAATTTGGGTTCTCTCTCTTCTTCTCTTTGTTAGCATGGCTAAGGGTCTGTCAATTTTATTTATTTTTTCAAAGAACCAACTTTTAGTTTTGTCAATTTTTTCAATTGTTTCTTTTGTTTCAATTTCATTAATTTCAGCTCTGATTTTAATTATTTCTTGCCTTCTACTTCTTTTGCTGTTGTTTTGCTCTTCTTTTTCTAGGATTTTGAGATGAAGTATGAGATCATTTATTTGTTGTTTTTTTCTTTTTTTGAGGAATGAACTCCAAGCAATGAATTTTCCTCTTAGAACTGCTTTCAATGTGTCCCATAGGTTCTGATATGTTGTGTCTGTGTTTTCATTTAACTCTAGGAATTTTTTAATTTCCTCCTTGATGTCTTCTAAAACCCATTGATCATTCAGCAACCTATTGTTCATTCTCCAATTGATGCTTGATTTTTCCTTCCTACTTTTATCATTGAATTTCAGTTTCATTCCATTGTGATCAGATAAGATGCATGGTGTTATCTCTACCCCTTTATATTGTCTAAGAGTTGCCCTGTGACATAATATATGGTCTATTTTTGAGAAGGTTCCATGTGCTGCTGAGAAAAAAGTGTAACTACTTGATGTTGGGTGGTATAGTCTATATATGTCAATTAAGTCTAGATTGTTAATTGTGTTATTGAGTTCTATACTTTCCTTATTTAACTTTTGTTTGGAAGATCTGTCCAGTGGTGAGAGAGGTGTGTTGAAGTCTCCCATGATTATTGTATGGTGGTCTATTAGACTCTTAAACTTGAGAAGAGTTTGCTTGATGAACACAGCTGCGCCATTATTTGGGGCATATATATTTATGATTGTTATGTCTTGTTGGTGTATGGTTCCCTTGAGCAGTATGACGTGTCCTTCTTTATCCCTTTTGATTAACTTTGGTTTGAAATCTATTTTATTAGATATGAGTATGGCCACTCCTGCTTGTTTCCGCAGTCCATATGAGTGGTATGATTTTTCCCAACCTTTCACCTTCAGTCTATGAATATCTTTTCCTATCAGATGCGTCTCCTGTAGGCAGCATATTGTTGGGTCTTGTTTTGTGATCCATTCTGCTAGCCTGTGTCTCTTGATTGGTGAGTTTAAGCCATTAACATTTAGGGTTATTATTGAGATAGGGTTTGTTCTTCTAGCCATATTTATTTATTGATGTTACTAAACCTGATTTGCTATCCTCTTTGACTACTTTCCCCCCTTTACTGTCCTACCTCCCATTGTTGGTTTTCAATGTTATTTTCCATTTCCTCTTCCTGTAATGTTTTGCCATGGTTTTTTTGAAGAGATGGTTTTCTAGCTGCGAATTCTTTTAACTTTTGTTTATCGTGGAAGGTTTTAATTTCATCTTCTATCCTGAAGCTTAATTTCGCCGGATACACGATTCTTGGTTGGAACTCATTTTCTTTCAGTGTTTGAAATATGTTATTCCAGGATCTTCTAGCTTTCAGAGTCTGTGTTGAGAGATCAGCTGTTATCCTGATTGGTTTACCCCTAAATGTAATCTGCTTTCTTTCTCTTGCAGCTTTTAAAATTCTCTCCTTATTCTGTATGTTGGACATCTTCATTATAATGTGTCTAGGTGTGGATCTCTTATGATTTTGCATATTCGGAGTCCTGTAGGCTTCTAGGATTTGGGAATCTGTCTCATTCTTCAAGTCTGGGAAGTTTTCTCGTATTATTTCACTGAATAGACTGTTTATTCCTTTGGTTTGGAGCTCTGTGCCTTCCTGTATCCCAATGACTCTTAAATTTGGTCTTTTGATATTGTCCCATATTTCTTGGATGTTCTGCTCATGGTTTCTTAGCAGACTTGCTGAGTTGTCTATGTTCTTTTCCAGTTGAAATACTTTGTCTTCATTGTCTGATGTTCTCTCTTCTAAGTGATCTACTCTGCTGGTAGTATTCTCAATTGAGTTTTTAAGTTGGTTTATTGTTTCCTGCATTTCTAGGATTTCTATTTGTTTGTTTTTTATTACCTCTATCTCCCTGTGAAATTGATCTTTTACTTCCTGGATTTGTTTGTCAATGTGATCTTTCATTGTCTGATTTTGCTGTCTCATGTCTTCCTTGAGACTCCAGATAATCTGAAGCATGTATATCCTGAACTCTTTATCTGACATTCCATCAGTTGCAGCTATTACCTCTTCTAATGTTGAGTTGACCTGCATTGCTTGTAGTCCTTTCTTTCCTTGTCTTTTCATACTGCTCGCGTTTCTTTCTGCTTGGTGCAACTGTTGTGTTTTTGAAATTTACCCCCTGGCCTGTCTTTCCAGTGGGCCGCAGGTATCTTTGCTCCCCCTGCTCCGGCACCTTGCCGCTCCCCAGTGCGCGCCACAGACTCCAGCCGCAGGGCGATTGCCTATCAGGCTATGCGACCCTCCGTGCGGAGAAAAGGAGCTCCCGCAGTCGAACTTTGCACGATGGAAATCTGTCCACTAGATTCTGGAGCCCCTCGATTTCACTGGAAATTCCCTATAAGATAGCCTTCAGGCGATTCACAGCATCTTTCTCCCGCTCAGTGACGTGGCACACTGGGGTGATGCATTCCCTTCGCTGCCATCTTCCCTCCTCAGGACTTGACTTCTGCACCCGCCGCGGGGCCACCTGTGGAGCCGGGTAGCTGCGGCCGCGTGGTTAGGAACCGGGCAGGAGAGGCGGCTGCTCCCAGAGCGAGCGCTATGCCTCCCGGGGGAGCCCGAATGGCGGAGGCTGACTGCGGGTTCGGGCGGGGCGGCCCAAGCCGCTCAGGGTGACCGCCGCTTGCAAAAGCGAATGCTGGCTCCCGGACTTGACTTTTGTACCCGTTGCGGTGCCACCTGTGGAGCCGGTTAGCTGTGGCCGCGTGGTTAGGGACCCGGAGGGAGAAGCAGCTACTCCCAGAGCGAGCGCTATGCCTTCCGGGGGAGCCCTGATGGCGAGGCCGACTGCGGGTTTGGGCGGGGCGGCCCAAGCCGCTCAGGGTGACCGCCGCTTGCAAAAGCGATTGCTGGCTCCGGGACTTGACTTCTGCACCCGCCGCGGTGCCACCTGTTAGGATTGGTGACTGAATATGGGTCTTAAACTGTCCTGTGACAGAGGTGATGCCTGTCTTGGGAATTCTCAGTGGAAAGTTGTCTATTTGAGACTGCCTAGTTGCTAAGGTGATGCCCTATCCAATAGGAGGTTCCGTGTCAACCACAGAGCTATTCAGTTCTTGCCCTGGAGGTTCAGATGCCAGCTGCTTGGGGGTAGAAAGTTATTGGTGCCAGCTGATAAACATAGTTGGGCTGTTCATACTCATGACCTTGATTCTGCTTACTTTAAAGAAACTTTCTCACAATAAATCCTTTTGGTGTTTATACCTATATAATAAATGTACTGAGATTGTTGTGTGTCACTACCTCCCTACCAAAAAGTAGTCAACCACTGAGACCCAGCTTTTTCTCTATTTCTGTGTCTGTTCGTCTTTTCTCTATCCCCTCACTGCTGGGTCTAGGAACATGAATTAAAGGCCATGGAGAATGTGACATTTTAAATAAATTTAAACTTGTCAAATATATAATAGTACAGTCTATAAAGAGTTTTCTTGTCTATTAAGACTATTACTTGAATATGATAATTAGAATTTACACCAAGGAGAAGAAATACAAAAAATTAAGGGTTTTAAAGAAAAGCTTATAAACCATTGATAGCTTGTATACAAATAAATATTTTAAAGTAGCTTTAACAATATATTTTTCAGTTATTAATTGTGCAACATACACATTATATAAAATAAATCATTTTAAGATTATAGTTTTAGTGATAGTAAATAGACTCATAAGGCAACCATAACTACCATCCATTTCCATGACTCCTTTCATGTTGTAAAAGGGAAATTACACTCATTAAACACATCCCCATCTTCCTTTTTCTCCAGCCCCTGGCAACCACCAAGCTACATTTTGACAACTTTATCTCATATAAGTACAGCATTTGTCTTTGTTGTGACTGGCTTATTTCACTGAGCATAATGTTCTCAAGATTCATCCATAGTATAGTTTATGTTAGAATGTCCCTCATTTTTAAGCCTCACTGTGGATTCCACTATAGGTATATAATATATTTTGCTTGTTCATTCATCTATCAATGGACTCTTGGGTTGACTTCCCATTTCAGCCACTGTAAATAATGTTGCCATGAACAGGGTTTAAAATATCTCTTAGTACTTTATTTTCCATTCTTGGGTGTATACCCAGAAGTGGATTATTTAACCATATAGTAATCACATCTTTAACTTCTTGAGGAATTGCCACTTTATTTCCATAGTGACTATACCATTTCACATTCTTATCAACAGTGCATAAATCTTCCAATTACTTCATGCCCTTGACAAAACATTATTTTCTTTCTTTCTCTCTCTCTCTTTCTTTCTTATAGTAGTCATCCTAAAGGGTATGAAGTGGTATCTTCTTGATCTGCACTTCCCTAATGATTATTGATGCTGAGCATCTTTTCATATGATTATTGGACATCTGTTTATCTTTGTTAATTTTTTTTAGTTGTAGATGGACATAATATCTTTATTTATTTTTATATGGTGCTGAGGATAGAACTCAGTGCCTCACACATGTGAGGCAGGCACTCTACTGCTGAACTACATGCCCAGCCCTGTATATCTTTTTTGAGAAAATTTCTATTTAAGTCTTTTAATTTGGATACATTTATTTATTTATGTTACTGGGGGTTGAACACAGGAATGCTCTGCCACTTATCTATATCCCAAGGTCTTTTTACTTTTTATTTTGAGACAGAAGTTTCATAGGTGACAGTCCATGAGCAGTTGGCCCTTGTTACTTTTAGGCCTGGGTTGAGGCTGCACATCATGGCAGGAGTGTGTGGCAGTACAAAAATGCTCAATTAATGTCCAGGAAGCAGCCTAGGTATGACTATGTTCTTTGAGGACACTCCTCTGAGGACCTGAAACTTCTCAGGACGTCCCAACTCCTAAAGTTTCCACACTTCCCAATAGGTCCAAGCTGGGGACCAACCCTTTAACACCTTAACATTTGGAAGGCACTTAAGATTTAAACTATAGCAGTTCAACTGGGCAATATGTCATTTTCTATGAAAGCTTTTCTAAATCAAGTTGAAAGAACATGGGAAAGAGATTGTTATTTGAATTATTTAAAAACCTTTAGCTTCCTAAAAGGAAAATATATTTCACAGTAAAATTTTACAAATATAAATAATGCTAGCCAGCTACACAGGAGTAGAGGCAGGAGGATTGCAAGTTTGAGGCCAGCCTCTTTCATATGTATATATTCATATTTTTATATATTCATATATACACATATATCTTTCTCATACATATTTATATATATTATATATGTATATATTTTATCTTATATTTTAGTGTCTGATACATTATATATGTATATATTTTATCTTATATTTTAGTGTCTGCATGAACCATTGATTATTTATCCATTTACCTACTGAAAAACAACTTTTTTGCTTCCAAGTTTGGATAATTCTGATTAAAGTTGTTACAAACATCTGTGTGTAAGTCTTTGTGTGGACATATGTTTTCAACTACCTTTCATATTATCCTGTTAACATGTTATTTTTCCCCCAGAGAATTTTGTTGGTATAGAACAAACTACTAAGAATTGTTGTTAATTAAAACAAATCAACACCATAGAGACTATCTACAGAATATAAACCTGGAGAAAGCATGCTAAACCTCAAAATGTGATATAAATAAGGAAAGAGGAATTAGAAGGGATAAGAAAGGATATATCATTATATGTGTGTATACATATGTGTGTATATCTTAATGTATAAGAATATGTATCTGTATACATGTGGATGTTAGTGTATACACACACATAAATACATACTAATAGGGAGAAAGACATGAGTAATGGGCAAATTGACAGTTGGAAATATTTAGCTGATGAGACAGAAAAATAGCTAACACATTTTTTTCTGTTTTCACTAATTACAAGCTTTACAACATTTCTTAGAATAAAAAGAAAACATAAAGCAAATATTGAAAATATGCAACATCAGGTTTAAAGGTTTGTTTTTAAGTACTGAGATAGACATTTACAAATCCATCATCTTTAATCTTTATATAATTTTTTAAAATGTCAACTTGGTTTCAGAGTTTTTCATATCATATCCATTAATGTCACAAAAGAAAAACAGAGTCTAAAGAATGCTGTCAAAAGTATAATTCTGCTTTGCTAACATATTTTGGTTCTTTTTTTGTTGTTGTTTTTGCCTTTTTGTTTGGCTTTCTGCCCTAGGAAAATTTACCAGTTATCCTGACCTCTACTTCATCACTACTGTATCATCTATTGTTCATCTGCAGACATAAAAGCACAGCCTCGCTGCCTTTTTTAAAAAGTATAAAAAATGGTTTCACAGAAGAATTAGGAAAACCTTTAATAAATCGAAATAGTGAGATTGTAGACACAAATCTTAACTATTAGCAGCTTTTCAAAAGCAAAGTCCCGGAGGAAAGCTGTCTGCAGATGCCTCAAGAAATTGCACCCTTTGGCTGTGCTTATGGAGCACATGTCATGGAAAGAATTTACTTGCAGCTGTCTTATGAGGAAAATAAAATGAAGAAAATCCTCCAAGAGGAATTATCTCTCTTAATTCTGATTCAAACTGACCCTTTTGACCAACAGTCTTAAAAGGAAATTTTCTCCATTATTTACATTGTTTTACCTAACACTTGAATCTACAATTTTGCAATATATATACTACAGCCTTTGGCACCAGTTTCCTCTTGGTCTGCAATAATAGTAATCAGCATCCATATGACCATTTCTTCCCAAGTCAAATATCAGTGCAAACCAATAGGCTGAACAACTATGAGTATTAATTCTTAAAATTAGAGGGAAGAAACATTTTAATTTCTGTAAGCTTTCCTAGCAACAATAGATTCTTGTATATTAAATATCATTAAACCAAAAAAATTGTTCATTTTAAATTTTAGTCCACAATTGATTAGTAATTACATGGAATGATCACAAAGTTTATAATGAAGTAATATATCATCATAGCAAAAAATTAAAAATCTGTATGTTTTAGGAATTATCTCACTGTTTCTTCAGAGGTAAAGCCTTACTTATCTGCTATTATTTTAGGTATTAAAAATAGAAACAGTTTTTTTCACTGCCAGTTCCTTTATCAGGAGAAACGTTAATGTATAATATCATGATATTAAATTTTACTCTATTTCACCTCTGTAAATTTTTTGAAGAAATGATTATTATTGCTTTTTATTTTATTTTTATCTCCCGTTCCAAGAAGGTAGCCAGATTTTTTAAATGAAATTTTAAATAGAAATTTTTGGAGTCTACTTTCTCAGAAGATATTAAACTTACTATATCATAAAAAGTTTCTCTCTCTCTGTCTCTCTCTCAAAAAAAAAAAAAGAAAGAAAGATAGTTTAAACTTATTGAGAATTGGATATATCGTCAGTGACAGTCAAAATATGCCTGAGATATCTGAGGGTAACTGACATCTTGTAAGTTTCCACAAGTTTATGAGAATTTCTTATTAATAACTACATGATAGGTGATATCATTATGTGGTCAGTAAGTAGAATGTGGTTGCATATTCTTATGCTTCAATATTTTCTGTTTTCTAATGTGGTAATTATTGATAAAATAGAAATTGCTTAAACAAACATTCTATGGGTTCTTAATATTGTGTATGAAAGTAAAGGAAAAGTATGATAACCAATGCATTAGGTAATCTAGAAGAGGAGGGAAAAAATTGGAGTGCATTTGTGGGACTAAGAGGGATTATGGTGAGAAAGAAAGTAAATGACTGGAAGTAGTAGAAATCAACTTGACCCAAATCACTGGCTAGGTCCCTGGAAGTTGGCAGGATCAAAGGAGGTTGAATACTCAGCCCTAAGTACTCTAGCCCTGCCAAAAATTGTCTGCCTTTATGAAAATAGATCAACCTGAGAAAACTGGAATATATATGAGAGTATTAAAATATATAACAACCATGATATATTAAAGTATGGAAAGTTTTTCTGTCTTCCTCAGAAAGTTTGTGCAGCCATTTGTTATCCAAATGATTATTTTTTTGTGAAAAGCCTTTTTATCTAATTTGTCTAGAAAGAAGAAGATTTCAGGTGCCTACTCCTCATTATATAAGTCAGATCTCCCCTTTCCTTTTATGTTGATATGACCAGGAGGTGGTAATGAGACTAAAGTCTAAAAACCAGATGCTGTCTCCTGAAATTGTAAACACTGAGCCACTGATGCCAGGGTGGGAAGAAAATTTGAAGAATTTACATCATAGTGACTCTGCTGGCAGTAGCAGTGACAATAGATGTCCCAGATGCTGTGCTTCATGACTCATTTTAGTATTCCCTTTTTTCCAAGTAAAGCCTACAGCCCCAATTCCCCACCTCACTGTCCTTCCCATCAACTCCTTTTTGCTTAAATCAGGAATTTCTGCATAAGGTTTACAACTCTAAGGGAATAACAATCATTCCCATTAAAAACAACCAAACTATTTACATTGAATATCTCTCAACCTCTTATGGATGAGGAATTATACTAGACTAAATTTAATTTTAAAAAGTAATGTAGAACATACTATTATCTATTAAATTATGAAGACAGGGAAAAATCTACCCATTTTAGCTGCTTTTTTACTTATTTTATATCTACTGTCAACAAATAGCCTTCTTTGTATAGTTATAGTTTCTAACTTATATTTCTTAGATAATCCTTTTCTTAAGTGAATATGAAGATTATAGACATTTGAATTAAAGAGATATAACAGAGTAGCTGGAAAGAAGGTTTTTCAACACACATACACACTGCTACTGCTATTTGGGGGTACATTCTTAATTTATCAGCCCTCAATTTCTTTATATGTAATACAGAAATATAATAATACCTATACCATAAGGCTTCTTTAAGATTAAAATAAATTATATGTAGCTAAATATATTTTAGCTATTTTAATAGGGCTTAAAAGGAGTCCATTCATGAGCATCAGCATTTCCTTTGCAGTTCAACTATTACTAAAGCCTTTGGACTACTTTGTGATGGTTCTAATTGAGATTCATTCTTAGAGAAAGGGGACAGATAAATCCAAATGTGAACACCTAGAAAGAAAAAGGGAATCTTTCAGGTGACACAGAATGAAGAAATTATCAATTTGGTTAAGATGAAATTCAAAAGCCATTAAGTTATAAATGAGATTTTTTTTTCTATTCCAGACTTGAATTATACTATTTGAAAGGGACCTTACTGAATACTTATGAAAGTAAGATAATCATTCAATAAGAAAGGTCAATGAGCAGGAAATACTTTGTATTGAGATTGGTAAAATTTTCTTGAAATTTAATAAGAAATTAAAAACAGCATCTTGTTGGTAAGGTTGAACCATTCTTCTCAAAAAGAATTTTCTTTTTATGTAGAAAGTGAATTTGAATGACTCATGAAGAAGCAATTTGAAAGAACAAAAAGGAGAAAAAAGTCTTTGCTGAACTGAATAAGAAATAAATTTTGAAAGAGGAAACAGGAAAAGATAATGGTTTCTAAAATAACAGAAAATGTGTGGATTTAAGAAGGCTGGAGACAGATAATTTCCAAATTCAGTAACTTCTTAAACTAGAAAAATTCAGTTTAAAATGTAAGTTTTGTTATTAAATACTGACAGACAAACTTTAGTAATATACAGCCTTGTATATGTTAATGCTTTGCTTGTAATGTTTTACTTTGGATGGCCTAATGTTTTTTCTATTTGGAAGTAAAAAATGCTAAATCAGATTTAGCTGCTATGGAATAATACTATATTTTAATGTCTTTCGATTTCAATAGAATTTGATAAAACGAAGAAGCGATTCCAAGGTTTTCAGTATTGTTCAATTTATTTCCAAGAACAGAATTAATGATTTCTACAATATTAATACTGTATTTATTACAGTATTGGAAAGAACATCTTTGGAGAATTCTGCATCCAGAGGATATGGACATAATCTAAACAGAACATTACTCCAGCCAGGAAAAGCAAAAGTATAAATACTATTAAAATTAAGGACTTATTAAAAGCACAGAGAGTGGCTGGGGTTGTGGCTCACTGGCAGAGCACTTGCCATGTGTGAGGCCCTGGGTTTGATCCTCCACACCGCATATAAATAGATAAAGAAAACAAAAGCAAAAGAGCAATAAACACAAAGAGGTCAAAAAAATAACTGAATCCCCAAAATAGGTAAATAGTCTTTGTGCTAACACAGATCTGTGCTCACTGTTTTCCTCATCTAGAAGATTGACCTTTCCACAGGCAGAGAAACTGCCAAATTAAAGAGAAACCATAGGGATTATATATATATATATATATATATATATATATATATATATATATATATATCCATATCCCCAAGTATGCATCCATTTTGAATGTTTTTGTTGTGTTTTAACAAATTTATATATATATATATATATATATATATATATGTAAATGACTACCACAATCAAAACATAGGACATATCCATAACATGAAAAATTCTTTTATAATGCATTTCAATTAATCTTTTTTCCCATTGCCTTGACTCCCACATCCAGATTACCACTGATCAGCTTTTTAAAATTTGTTCTAATTAAGTTATACATGACAGTAGAATACATTTGGACACATCATACATAAATGGAGTATAACTTCTCATTCTTTTGGTTGTACATGATGTAGAATCACACCAGTCATGTAATCATATATGTACATATATGTCTGATTCATTTTGTTATCCTTCCTACCCCTATATTCCCTCCTTCTCTTCACTCCCCTCAGTCTAATCCAAAGTAGTTCTATTTTTCCCTAGTCCCACCCAGTTTACTGTGAATTAGCATCTGCGTATCAGAGGAAACATTTGGACTTTGGTTTTGGATGATTGGCTTATTTCAGTTAGCATGATAGTCTCCAGTTCCATTCATTACCCACAAATCCCATAATTTCATTCTTTTTTTACGTCTAGAGTAATATTCCATTGTATATATATGTATGCCACATTTTTTTATCCATTCATTTGTTGGAGAGCATCTATGTTGTTTCCATAGTTTGGCTATTGTGAACTGAGCTGCTATAAATATTGGTGTGGCTTCATCACTGTACTACGCTGATTTTAAGTCCTTTGGATATAAGATAAGGAGTGGGATAGCTGGATCAAATGGTGGTTCCATTCCAAGTTTTCTGTGGAATCTCCATAATACTTTCCAGAATGGTTGCACCAATTTGCAATATATAGTGTACCTTTTTCTCCACATCCTTGCCAATATTTATTGTTGCTTGTATTCTTGATAATTGTCATTCTGACTGGAGTGAGATGAAATTTTAAGAGTATTTTTGATTTTGCATTTCTCTGATTGCCAGAGATGTTGAACATTTTTTCACATAATTGTTGATAGATTGTATTCTTCTGCATAGTGTCTGTCCAGTTCCTTAGCCCATTTGTTGACTGAGTTATTTTTTTATTTTTGGTGTTGAGTTTTGAGTTCTTTATATATCCTGAGATTAATGCTCTATCTGAAGTGTAGCAAAGATTTTCTCCCATCCTGTCTGCTCTCTTCACATTATTGATTGTTTTTCTGAGAAGAATCTTTTCAATTAGAATCCATCCCACTTATTGATTCTTGATTTTATTTTCTTGCACTTTAGGATTGTTGTTAAGGAAGTTGGTTTCTAAGCCAAAATGATGAAGATTCTAGCCTACTTTGGCACAAGGTCTCTATTCTAGTGCTTTAGTCTTTGATCCTCTTTGAGTTGAGTTTTGTGCAGAGTGAGAGATACGGCTTTAATTTCATTTTGAAACCAGAGGTATTTTTAACAGTCATGTGGGCAGTATGAATGACTGGAATAAATAGGAATCCTTGTTGAACAGTTAGATCTATTTTCTCTCCTTCCAATTCAACTATATGGGACTTTCACTGAATGTGGAAATGCATGGTACAACACACATTTTGGAGTTTGACTAGAAAGCAGAAAAAAGAATCTCAGATTTCTCTAATTCTTCAGTTTTCAGCTGGAGAGAAAGACTTATAGTACACACAGTCTTATAATCTTTGAAACAGGAGCTTTAATAATTGTGAAAGTAATCCAGCTAAACTATTGATTGGGTTGGATCAAAGTAGTCAGTCAGCCTTTCATCCTAGTTGCCCAGAAGAAGGAAGTGGGTGCAACTTATGTGTGAAAATAATAGGCTCTTTTGAGTTTATTGAATGTAATCCCCCCTCCCCCAAATTAAACATTATAAGATATAATAAGGATCTAAAAGCATGAGCAATAATCAAGAGAAATAACTAAAACAATAGACAGGTTTCAAAAGGGTCCAAAATTTGGAATTATTTAATATTGTATTATGAACATTTTAAGTATATTATAGCAAAAATGAAGTTAGAAGGTAGCAAACTGTAGAAACTCAAAAGAAATATAACTCTAAGAAAACACTGATAATAATAATACTAATTTAACATACTAGAACAGGAAAAAAATGCAATATTCAAATATGAAAATTTATTGGATATATGTAACAGAAAATCTGACACAGTAGAAAAAAATCTTAACACTATAATGCATAGATAAAGAAATTTCCCAAATTTAACAGAAAATAATGATGATGGCAAATCTAGCTGAGTAATGAACAAACACAAGAAATAAGTGGGATAAAAATCAAGTGTTGTGGGCTGGGGTTGTGGTTCAGCAGTAGAGTGCTCACCTAGTACGTGCAAGGCCTTGGGTTCAATCCTCAGCACCACATAAAAATAAATAAATAACATACAAGCATTGTGTCCAACTACAAGTAAAAATTAAATATTAAAAAGAAAAAAGAATCTATTTAAAAAATCAAGTGTTATGGTTTGGCTTTGGAATATCACCCAAAGTCTCAGAGATAGGGTGTTGTGGAAGTGACTTAATCATGAAGTCTCTGATGTCAACAGTGGATTAATTCATCATTGGTTGCATGGACTACCAGGAAGTGGGATTTAGTTGAAGGAAGTAAGTCTCTGAGGGCCATGCTTGAAAGGGTTTTTTTTTTCTTCAACTTCTCCCCTTCACCTCCTGGATGACATGGACACTTACCCTCCCATCACAATGTTCTGCCTTACCTCAGGCCCAAAGCAGTGGAGTCAGGCAACCATAGACTAAAGCCTCTGAAGCCATGAGCCAAAATAAGTCTTTCCTCATTTAAGTGGTTCATGTTAGGTATTTTGAATACTGCAATGAAAAGCTGCCTAACACGTCAAATTGAAACATTGTTTATTATAATTTCATGAATTAGGCAAAATGAATTCTTAAAAAATTAATAGCTGTGTGTTAATACTGATGAAATAGAAATCACATAGTTGATAAATTGAGTAAACCTCATCAATAATGAACTCAAAGAAAACTAAAGCTGGGAAATTCATAGTCTACTTAGAGAAAAGATACAAAAAACCTAAATGCAGCCAAAGAAGGAGAGATATTTTTGGAAACAGCAATAAGAATGAAATCTGACTACTCATCACATACAGTGGAATCCATTAGACAATGGAGTGCCATAATTTTTGTTTTAAAGTGTTGAAACAAAAATGAAGGCAGCCTAAAATTCTATACAAGAATATATAAATGAAAATAAGTACCTATTGAAATAAAAAGGTAGATATAAATTAAAAATAAATATATACTCAAAATACCTCCTAATAATAGCAGAATACACATTTTTTCCCTCAAGAACATACTACATATTCTCTAAGTTAGATAAAAAATTAAGACACAAAAATGTCTCAATATATTTTAGATTACATCATACAACTTATCTTCTTTGGCTACAGTAGAATTAAATGAGAAATAAGTAATAAAAGAAAATATGAAAAAAGTCACCAATATGTGGATATAAAACACCAGAATAAACTATTAAACTGAAAATCACTAGAAAATATTTTGAGATGAATGAAAACAAAATCAGAGTGTACCAAAATTTATGGGATGTAGTGAAATCAGTTGTGAGGGAAATTTATAGAAGTGAATTCCTATATTAAATAGGAAGAAATATATATAAAAAATCTACTCTACTACCCTAAAAAAACAGGAAAAATGAACAAACTCAATGCAGAAGAAATAAAATAATAAAATACTGGTTTTTTTTTGTTGTTGTTTTACAGCTTTTCTACTAGTAATGATAGCTCAATAGTATCAACAGCACTTTTGCCATGATGGGTTCTTAATATACCAACAGTTTACAGATTTTAATTATTCACATAATAACTATTTACATAATATCTACATATATATATATAAATGTGTAACAGATTATATTTGTGTTTTTTGTTTATTGTGTGTGTTTAAAATATTCAAAATAATTAATCAAGCTAGCTGGGAAGATGGCACACACCTGAAATCCCAGCAGCTGGAGAGGCTGAGACAGGAGGCTCATGGGTTCAAAGCCAGCCTCAGCAATTTACCAAGACCCCAAACAACTCAGCAAGACCCTGTTTCTAAATAAAACAAACAAAAAGGGGAGGGGGGCTGGGGATGTGGCTCAGTGGTTAAGTGCTCCTGGATTCAATCCCCAGTGCCATAATAATAATAATAATGATAAAAACAATAATAATAAATAAAGCTAAATTTGCCATCAGAATTTAGATATTTAATGGAATTTAAATTTCCATTACTGCTAAATATTTAAAATTTGTTTTTAAAGTTTGATTTTACTGGATTGTAAATTTGCTAGATCATCAGCATTAAACAATATGCCAATAGTTCTATTCCTTTTCACAAGATAAGAGTACTTACACAATGGAGGAGAAAGGAGAGTGGGGAAAATATAAAGAAAAGGGGTCAGGAAAAGAACTGACATGCATCAAGTGTCTATAGTTCTAAACACTTTTATAATACATTATAGAGTGGGTATCCTTTATCTGAAATGCTATGACCAAAAGTATTTTTGGATTTTGAATTTGGGGGGATTTTGTTATATTGCATATACATAATGAGATGGGAATCAAGTTTAAACATGAAATTCATTTATGTTTCTTATGTGCCTTATACACATAGACTACAGGTAATTTGCTTCAATATTTTAAATAAATTTTGCACATGAAACAAAAAAGGTGTACTCATATAATATGTAAAATATTAATATTTCAGAATGCATATGAAAGTTCAGGGATACTTTATACCTCTTTCATTAAGAGTTTGTTTAACTGTTTAATCCATCTCTTAAAAATTATATGTCCATCAATCCTTTTCATTTTTTCCTAGGAAAACTTAACATCAACAGAAGATACCTGTTGAAATATTGAAGCCCATTCTTCCTAATCTGGATTCCAATAACCTGTTCTGGATATGCAAATTCTTCCACTAAGGTATCATGACCTCAACACCACCATTACTCAAAGAGTAACACTGTAAACAAACTGACATATTTTGATTTCTAAATATTGATTCTTTTTCTATGACAGAGATCAATCAAAATGAAACTGGAGGGTTAATAAACTCTAATGTATTCAGAAGAATTCATACTTGATTTTATAGCTTTAAATAATATAAATTTCATATTAAAAATAAACCAATATGCACACCAGCATAGGAACTTAGGATAGTATGAAAAAGAAAATGAAATGACCATCTCCTTTCTATTACAGTACTTCAGCGCATAGCCCTCCAGAAAATCATTGGGTTAGTATTTGTGAATATTCTTCAACACATATTGAATATCCATTTAAGACTAAATATATATATATATATATTCTTTGCTGTGTACACATATGGGAGAGTACAATACTCACTATTTTCTACTTTACTCTTTTATTCCATAATAAATGTTGGAAATATTTTCATATTAGCACTTGTGAATCTACCATATTTTAACAGTTGCATAGTATTCCAGAAAGTGATATGTACTTCATTTTTTTAGTATCCTATTGTTGGTTGTTTTCTTTATAATTATGATTATAATCAAAGCTGCAAAAAGTTTTTGTCCCATTGATCACTTTATGCAAAATATATAAATATTACTTTCCCAACAATTTTATCATTATTTTGTTTCATTAAATATTTCATCTTTTGGCAATTTACTACTAAAAAATAGCTCATAGTAGATTCAATTTATTTTTATTTGAGTTATGGTGAATAGCTTTTAAATGTTGAAAATTCACTTTTTCACTAACTCTATATTCATGCCCTGTATTGATATTCCTATTGGCTTTTTGAAAACCTGTGGTTCAATATTTAAATAGACCTTCATATTTCAACTCCAAGGCTAACTGCAACATGCAAAATGGCTATGGAGGTTGTAATATAATCAGGCTCTCAGAGAAAGGACTCAAAACAGTGGGCAATGACTTTGATTTATTGTTCCAAGTCACTACTAAATTTATTATAAAAACTATATGAAATTGTATAAAAATTCATATGATATCAAGTGACCCTCTTCCTATATAATTCCAGAAGTAAGAAAAGGTCTTACGTGGTAGGGAAAAAATGTTGTCAAATTTGAAGTGGATTGTCAAGGATATTTTCTATAATAAAGTTAACATTTGCTATTAAATATATTGTGGAAATCAAAAGAAGTGTCTTTTGTCAGCACCAATCCTGGTTGCTTAATACTACTCAGATGCTACTACTGTCAATTGCAGAAATGCATGGCTTCTAAGCTTTCCAATAAAACAAACAAACAAACAAACAAGAAAATTATTTTCAGCATTGTGATTATTGAAGATGCTCATGACTAGGCTGGGGTTGTGACTCAGTGGTAGAGTGCTTGCTTAGCACATGTGAAGCCCTGGGCTCGATCCTCAGTACCATTTAAAAATAAATAAATAAATAAATATATTGTATCCAACTACCATTAAAAAATGAATATTAAAAAAGATGTTCATGACTTCTTATGAACCTTCAGGGAGTCCATAAAACACTTGTAATATCAATTACAGGATAAAGAAATAAATTGATAACCACTAATAAAATATTATTATAGGACAGTCTTTGTTTGCAAGAGAAATCAAGTTCATATGACATCACAGTGGATTTTTAAGAATCTGAAACTTATTGTCATAAAAGAAATTTATGTCTTCCATATCCCAAAAGACTAAAGTATGGGAGAAACTGACATTTCAAAGACCATTATATTACTACAGTTCCTGTATGTCAAGGACAATTTTACACAATTTTCTATAATCTAATACTGAAATTCAACATATGAGATTACTTTCATTGAACAACCTATTAATTACTTAGAAAATTATCTTATGAAAATCTTCGAAGACTGTGTAACTTCTAGATTGTGTCTTTCTTGAGTCAATTTTATAGCTGGTTCTTCAATATAAGTCATAAGAATTGTTCATAAATGTTAAAAAGTTATTACATATAAAAAGAACTAATAAAGAAACTTTTAAATTATTTTGTATTCTAATTTTGTTATGTATGACAGAAGAATGCATTACAATTCACATTACACATATAGAGCACATTTTTCATATCTCTGCTTTTACACAAAGTAGAGTCACAGCATTCATGTCTTTATACATGTACTTAGGGTAATGATGTCCATCTCATTCTACCATCTTTCCTACCTGGATGCCCCTGCCTTTCCCCTACCACCCTTTTGCCCTATCTAAAATTCATCTAATCCTCCCATGCTCTCCCTCCCAAACCCACTATGAATCAGCCTTTTTATATTAGAGAAAACATTCAGCATTTGGTTTGGGGGGATTGGCTAACTTCATTTAGCATTATCTTCTTCAATTCCATCCATTTACCTGTGAATGCCATGATTTTATTCTCTATTATTGCTGAGTAATATTCCATTGTGTATATACACCATATTTTCTTTATGCATTCATCAATTGAAGGGCATCTAGGTTGGTTCCAGTTTAGCTATTGTGCTGCTTTAAATATTGATGTGGCTGTGTTCCTGTAGAATGCTGTTTTTAAGTCCTTTGGGTATATAGACTGAAGAGTGGGATAGCTGGGTCAAAAGGTGGTTCCATTCCCAGTTTTCCAAGGAATTTCCATATTGCTTTCCAGATTGGCTGCACCAATTTACAGTCCCACCAGCAATGTATGAGTGTACCTTTTTTCCCCACATGCTTGCTAACATTTATTGTTGTTTGTATTCTTTTTTTAAGAGAGAGAGGGATTTTTAATATTTATTTTTTAGTTTTCGGTGGACACAACATCTTTATTTTATTTTTATGTAGTGCTGAGGATAGAACCCAGGTCTTCACATATGCTAGGCAAGTGCTCTACTGCTGAGCCACAATCCCAGCCCCAAGATCTTTAATTTCTTTTTTTAGCATTCTGTAGTTTTCATTGCAGAAGTCTTTCACCTCTTTTGTTAGGTTGACTTCCAAGTGTTTTTTTTTTTTGAAACTATTATAAATGGAGTAATTTTCCTCATTTCCATTTTAGAGGATTTGTTACTGATATACAGAAATGCCTTTGATATATATGTGTTGATTTTGTATCCTGCTACTTTGCTGACTTCATTTACTAGATCTAGAAGTTTTCTGATGAAATTTTTTGGGTATCCTCAGTATAGAATCATATCATCAGCAAATTGTGGAAATTTGAGTTCTTCTTTCTCTATCTATATCCCTTTAATTTCTTTCACCTGTCTAATTGCTCTGGCCAGTGTTTCAAGAACTATCTTAAATAGAAGTGGTGAAAGAGGGCATCTCTGTCTTGTTCAAGTTTTTATAAAGAATGCTGTCAATTTTTCTCCATTTAGAATGATGTTGGCCTGCAGCTTAACATAGATAGCTTTTATGATGTTGAGTTATGTTCCTGTTATCTCTAGTTTTTCTAGTGTTTTCAACATGAATGGATGCTATATTTTGTTGAGTGCTTTTTGTGCATATATCGAAATGATCATATGATTCTTATCTTTAAGCCTACTGCAGGACAGCAGAATACAACAGACACTAGTATTGCTGTATGTATATATGTAGCTGTATAACCAATGTGATCCTGCAATCTGTACACTTGGAAAAATGAGAATTCATACCCCATTTGAATCAAATGTATGATATGTCAAGATCATTGTATTGTCTTGAGCAACTAATTAAAAAAAAAGACTACTGATGTGATGAATTATATTTATTGATTTCTGTATGGTGAACCAAACTTGGATCCTCAAATGAACTCCACTTGATCATGGTGCACTATCTTTTTGATATGTTTTTGTATTTGACTTGCCAGAATTTTATTGAGAATTTTTGTATCTATGTTCATTAGAGATATTGGTCTGAAGTTTTCTTTCTTTGATGTGTCTATGCCTGGTTTTGGAATCAGGGTAACATTGGCCTTATAGAATGAGTTTGGAAGTGCTCCATCTTTTTCTATTTCACAAAATAAATTGAAGATTATTAGTTCTTCTTTAAAAGACTTGTAGAACTCAGCTATGTATCCATCTAGTCATGGGCTTTTCTTTGTTTGTAGGCTTCCCATAGCATATTCTATTTCATTGCTTGAAATTGATCTGTTTAAATTATGTATATCATCCTGATTCAATTTGGGCAAATTATATGACTCTAGAAATTTGTCAATGCCTTTGATATTCTTTTTTATTGCCGTATAAGTTTTCAAAATAATTTCTAATTATCTTCTGTATTTCTGTAGAGTCTGTTTTGATATTTCCATTTTCATCATGGATATTAGTAATTTGAATTTTCTGTCTCCTTCTCTTTGTTAGGATAACTAAGGGTTTATCAATTTTATTTATTTTTTTCAAAGAACCAACTTTTGTTTTGTCAATTTTTTCAGTTGTTTCTTTGTTTTAATTTCATTGATTCCAGCTCTAATTTTAATTATTTCCTGTCTTCTACTGTTTTTGTGTTGATTAATTTATCTTTTGCTAGGGCTCTGAGATGTAATGTTAGGTCATTTATTTGTTGACTTTTTCTTCTTTTAAGGAATGAACTGAATGCAATGAACTTTCCTCTTAATACTGCCTTTATAGTGTCCCAGAGATTTCAATGTTTTACCAGTGTTCTCATTTACCTCTAAGAATTTTTTAATCTCCTCTTTGATGTCTTTTGCAACTCATTGCTCATTAATTAGCATATTATCTAGTTTCCAGGAGTTGGAGTAGTTTTTATTTTTTATTTTATTATTGATTTCTAATTTCATTCCATTATGATCTGATAAAATGCAGGGTAGTATCTCTACCTTTTTGTATTTGCTAAGAGTTTCTTTGTGGCATAATATATGGTATGTTTTGGAGAAAGATCTATGTGCTACTGAGAAGAAAGTGTATTTACTCATTGAAGGGTGAGATATTCTATATATGTCAGTTAAGTCTAAGTTTTTGATTGTATTATTGAAAATTATCCCAAATAGCTTTGTTTGGAAGGTCTATCTAGTGATCAAAAAGGTGTGCTAAAGTCACTGAAAATTATTGTGTTGTCTTCAATTTGAACTTGAGAAGAATTTGTTTTATGAACTTAGATGTTCCATTGTTTGGGGCATATATATTTGTAATTGTTATGTCTTGTTGGTGTATGTTTCCCTTGAGCAGTGTTAAATGTCCTTCTTTATCCCTTTTGATTAACTTTAGCTTAAGGTCTACTTTATTTGATATGAGGATGGAAACCCCTGCTTGCTTCTTCCATCCATGTAAGTGATATGATTTTTCCCAACCTTTCACCTTCAGTCTGTGTATGTCTTTTCCTATGAAATGGGTCTCCTGGAGCCAGCATATTGTTGAGTCTTTTTTTAATCCAATCTGATACCCTATGTCTTTTGATTAGTGAGTTTAGGCCATTAACATTCAGTGTTATTGTTGAGACATAATTTGTATTCCCAGCCATTTTTATTTATTTTTTGTTTTTTAACTTGTCTTGGTTTCTCCTTTGATTAGTTTTTCCTTTAATGTATACCGCCCTCTACTGATTTTCATTGTTTTTCATTTCCTCTTCATGGAATATTTTGTCAAAGATTTTCTGTAATGCAGGTTTTCTAGCTATAAATTATTTTAACTTTTGTTTATCGTGGAAGGTTTTTATTTTATCATCAAATCTAAGGCTTAATTTTGCTGGATACAAGATTCTTGGTTGGCATCCATGTTCTTTCAGAGCTTGATATATGTTTGTTGAAGGATCTTCTAGCTTTCAGGGTCTGGGATGAAAAATCTGCACATGACTTAATAGGTTTCCCGGTATATGTAATCTGATTCCTTTCTCTCATGGTTTTTAATCTTCTCTCCTCATTCTCTGTGTTAGGCATTTTCATCATAATGTGCCTTGGTGTGGATCTGTTGTGATTTTGTACATTTGTCTTCTTGTAAGCCTCTTGAATTCGGTTTTCCAGTTGATTCTTCATGTTTGGAAAACTTTCTGATAATATTTCATTGAATAGACTGTCCATTCCTTTGGTTTGAAACTCAAAGCCTTCCTCTATCCCAATAACTCTTAAATTTGGTCTTTTTATGCTATCTCATATTTCTTGTATATTCTACACATGGTTTCTTACCATTTTCACTGTGTGGTCTACATTCTTTTCAAGATTATATATTTTGTCTTCACTATCTGAGATTCTGTCTTCCAAGTGGTCTAATCTCTTTGTAATGCTTCAATTGAACTTTTAAATTGGTTTATTGTTTCTTTCATTGCAAGGATTTCTGGGTTTTTTTTTAACCTCTACCTCCCTATTGATGTAATCTTTTACTTCCTGTATTTGTTTATGTAGCTCTTCATTGAAATGATATTTTGCTGCCTGTATTTGCTCTCTTATATCATCCTTTAATTGACAGAACATTTTAATTATGTACATCCTAAACTCCTTCTCTGTAATTTCTTCACTGTCCTGGCCATGGATTCTAATAATGAGGTATCTCGATTTGTTTGGGGCACTTTCTTCCCTTGTCTTTTCATGTTGCTTGTGTGTCTTCCTATCTAGATCAGTGGATCCAGGCGTTACCATTTATACCCTATAGGCTTATAGTGTCCCTGTAGAGTTCCAATACCTCTCCTTTGAGGGAAAGGACAATGTTAACAGATCCCAATATAAACAATATTAGACCTATAAAAATGTAGTTTTTGCTATTAAGACATCTACAGTTTGGTCATAACATATAGAAGTGGTGAATTCAATTATTATCTGCAATATAGTCAGTAGGTAGGTTTATAAAAGGGTATATAGTTTCTGACAGTCAACAAGGGTGAGGTGTAGGGTGATATGCTAAGGAGGGAAGAGGTGAGGATATAGAGTTATTATATCTTAGGAAGTGTGAAAGAATCTAAAGAAGAGGGTTAGTAGCAGGGGAATAGAGAGGAAGTAATTTTGGGTAGACAAGTAAGTGGGAAGACAACAGAGTACATAAAACAAACACACGTATATTAAGAAAAATGTTAAAAATTGGAGAAAAAAGAAAAGAAAAAGAATATACAATACAACTGTAATATTCTATTCTGACTTCCCAGTGGTCAAAATCCTAATTCATGCAAAGCACTTGGTTTCACATAGGTTGGGGATGTGAGGGTGGGAGAATAGAGAGGGAGAAGAAAAAATAAATCTCAAAAGAAGAAAGGAGGATTGTTGTGGTTGGAGATCAGTATCTTTCCTGCTTCTCTTCTCATCCAACAGGTGCAGTCCTCTATTGTTAGCTGGTATTTCTGCCCTCAGGATGGTGAACATAACCAAGGTGGAGGGTTGGTCCTGAGTGGAGGGCACCTGGAAGTGGGGTGTGGCACCCGCTGGTCCCCAAAGGGAGACTGCACCTTAAGGATCTCTTTTGGGGCTTGCTTGTATGATATGATAGCCTGGTCTTATCTCCTTATCTCACCTGACAACTTCCCAGTTCCTGGTTTCTATGTTAGTCTCTAAACTGTAACACACCCACCCTCTCCCTTAGTACTTCCTATTAAGGGACATTTCTCCCCAGGGGTCTTGTGTGGTGCTTTAGGCATGCTGCATACCTGCCCCCTCTAAGAGATGGTTTGTGTTGGGCAGTCACTGTGCTGGGTTAGCAGCTGCTGTGGAGAGGGAGGAGTTAGAAACTGGATACCTGACCAGCCAGAGTTCCAAAGTGGAAATTGCCCAAACTAAAGATAGTGATGAAAGTGACTCAAGATGAAGGCACATGCTTTCAGTGATGGGGTGTCGGGTCAGGTCAGGTGGGGGGAGCTGGGCAATGTCATTGGATGATGTGTTCAGAGACAGCTTTGTGGCATGTAGTGTGTGGCTGTCAGCTATCTCCAGAGCTTTTACTAAGTTCCCAGGTGCAGGCAGGCTACTGTGCATAGAGGACTATCTCTGTTGCTCCAGACTCCCAAGATGGAGGCGACCAGGGCTGCTCCACCTTGGTAGATAGGGGTCCACACAAGAGTGACGGCCAGAGTTCTTGTCTGTGGGTAGCTGCCAGGTGTCCTGTGTGGGAGTGGCGTCTGGGATTTCTTCACAAGTGCGTAGCCAAAAGAAAGTTCTGTATGGGTGCTGATGCCAACTGACCCACTTGGGCACCCAGTAGTCCTGCACGGGTGAGTAGTTGGGAGACCTAGTCTGCTGCTAAGGCCTGGAGCCCTTAATGCTGGAGCCCAGAATGCTGCCTCCCACTGGCCCACCATCTGGGATCCCCCCATTAAAGAAAGTTTTTAAGTGGCAACAAAATTTTCCTAAAATTTTCAACCAATTTTATTCAAATAACCAATATTTCATCCCCAAACATTCTCATTCATTTAAGAAATCTTATGATTTTATTACCATATATAATGCACAATTCTATGTCCTAGGATACAACAATGAACAAAATAAAGAAATATTCTTATTTCATAAATTGCAATAAGGAGGTATCTATGGAAAGAGAAACCTGAATAAAAGTATTTAGTGGGGTGACTGTGCAAAAGATTAACAATTTCCTCCAGTATCTTCTTTTAGAGCTTTTTATGATGATCTTTAGAATTGTTCTTTAGAATAAAATCACAAAATAATACAAGATTTTAAAACACAAAAGACCAAATTTTATTAAATATGTTAGAGTTGGCAAAATCATTCTCTAGCTTCTTTTGCCACTATATATAGATGTATATTGTCTTTTTATTGTTCTATTTTGACATTAGATGTATTAAAAATTGTATCTTGCAAAATGTCCAATTGCCATTTGCACTGCCACTCAGATTGGGGAGCTACCTCCACTGTTTTCTTATATATCCTTCTAGATATTATGTGCATTTATAATCATTACCTTACCCGAATTTAATATAATGATAACATACCATATCCTAGCTGTAATTTTTTTTTTACTCAACACAATATTGTGAATGACTTTCCCTTTCCATATCAGTATGTAGTTTATTCAATTTGTATAGCTACATAGGATTCAATTTTGTGGATTTTCCATTTAAAAAGAAATCACTCCCTGGATATTTGACATCTGTCTATTAATACCCAATGAGGTCAAGACACTGGGTAATTGATTAGTAGTATTATTTTTATTGTAATTTCTTAAAACATTCTATTTCACATTTGCCTTTATCATATTTTAATCTGACAGAAGCAACATATGCTCCTTAAATGCTGCTATTAAATTTGAACACATCCATAATATTTTAGGAAGTATGTTTGAATTTTTTGGTTTGCACCTAATCTTGTGTTTTATAAACATAACTATATTGAAACATCTCTAAAATAGAAAGAAAGAATGAGACAATGCACTTATGGAGTAACTGCAAACAGGTGTGTTGGAAGGAGAGAAAATTAGGACTACACTAATAAATTGAGTATGAAAGGCTGGATAGAGAGATATTTATAGTATTTATGATATAGAAAAAGCAAAAGTGATGGTGGGACTGCTGCTCTACCATGGAAATAATCCTTTGAAAAAAGTAAAAAACTTGTAATTTTAAATTCTCATAATGGGAAGATAGAAGAGCATACACGTCTGGGGGAAAACTTAGGGGTGAAAGAGAAGCTGTGGCAAGAGAGGAGCATGTGGTGCACAGTCCTTTATGTTGACAGAAGCCTACCCTATCCTTCCTCTGTCTTCCTTGTTAGTAGCCAGGTTTCCCCTGGGGAAGTGTCATTCATGCTAATTTGTCTCTAGACTTACCTAATGGTGTGGCAGCCATGCAGTTCAAGGAGGAACAAATTCACCCTTGATTCAGGGAACAGAGTATTTCTCCTAACAAAAGGATGTATTTTGGTAACCCAAGACCAACCAACCGGCAGATAAATCTAGATTTTTGGCAGGAATACAACATGAATGTGTATTGCCCTCATACATGGGACATGAATAATAGAAAACAGAATTTCCATAGCCTGCAGGGGCCTTGAAGGATGTGTCCTGAGGATGAACCGAACACCTGGAGAAGTGTAATCCATTAGAATCACAGTGAGTTGGCACCAGATCCCCGCTCAAACCACTCCTGAATGTATACATCCTCTGGAACTTTAAGGCATCTGATCTAAAATCACCTATTCCAGTTTGTGTTGTCTATTCCTTAAAAGAAGAGGGAAGTGTGAGTAATTGATAAAAGAGCAGAAAGTTAAATTTGGCCTACTGTATGCATTTGCTTATTTAGCAATTCTGTTGAATTTTTTGATATAATTCTTTTTAAAAGGGACAGGTAAACAAAATTTTACTTATATGTCATATTTCTGAGTCTGCATCTGTATTTATCTCTAATCTCCCTCCCAGTTTTCATCTCAAAGCTGATGTTCTTAGGCCTTCAATTTTTTTATATTATTGCCTGTGCATGTATATATTATAATGGGATAATTTTATAATTTTTATCATTTTATTCCCTGTCAGATTACCTTAAGTTTCTATTAAATTTGATCACTTTTCAGTCTCAAAACATTAAAGTATAAGTTATTAAATGTATTCTATAGTAATTAACCAGTTTAAGGATATAATGGATGGAATCAGAAAGAAAAAAGCAATCACAAAATAGTAACATTTTTCTATGCTTTTATATTCTGCTAATAAGATTCTAAAATAAGAATCATAAACATAACCATGTAATAATGTGGTTTATACACTGCTGAAGAGAGAATATTGAATATTTAAACAAAGCTTTTAGGATGATTTTCAAAGTTTCTGCACTTATAATGTGCCAAAAAGAGAAATGAAGATCCATTGAGGAAAAGAACCACAGAATTTGAAACTGGAGACCATTGCCAGACTCTTGAGAGTTATGGAAGAAGAGTTTCTTTTTAACTAGCTCAGCTCCTGAATTCTTATAAATAAATAACATCATCCTGCATTTCACCAAGAAGTAAACAGAAAGAGTCTTTGAAGAATGAAGCAGCTGTACGCCACAACATTTGTCACTAAGCATTTATATACTACATTTGTCAGCAAAGGTATATAGCAAGAGACTTTTTGTTTCTTTCCTGTTGTTATGGAAAGTGTTATGGTGATAATGCATTTTTGATGATAATAACCTTGCATGACAAGAAGCAGTACAGATATGTCACAGTGTACCAGTACTGTTTCTTTTTATCTGCTTATGTGTGTCTTTGCAATTAGTTATTAACTGTGTCCCATTCACTTTTAAACATTTCCTGGTTTGGAGGATAAATTACATGGTCTTCCTGCTTAGGGGAGTCAACATTCATATATAAATATAAAGAAGGCAAGTTAGAGGAGAGATCAATAATTGCCTAACTAAAGGAAAGTTGAATAGATAGATGCATAATCACCCCCTTGTTATCAGAGCAATCTGCAAACAAATTATGCAACCAGGGAGTTTACTGACAACTGAAAGTCTTCATTCCTTCAATTTTTCTTCTGGGAAAGCATTTCTTAATTCTTATTCTTTACTATCTTAATACATGGTAAAATACTAATTTCCAAAGTTAAAATAATCAACTAGTTCTTGATTAATAGTATGAATAGAGGGATCAAAGGAGGATAAGAAAGGAAAAGAGGAAGGGAGGCAAGTGGAATAATTTTAACATGTAATCCTATAAACCAGATCATCTCAATAAGCAACTTTTCAATTGTGATGAATAATAAAATAGTGAATATCTCAGAGAGAACCTAAAATGAGAACCTCTAGGAAGCGTATCTTCATTTGACGAGTGTTGGAACTCACTGTGAAGTGCCTAGCAATTTCCCCCTGCTTACTTAAATTGTACCCTGAAAAATTAAAACTAATACACAGCACGTGTAATATCCTTTTTAGTCTTCTTACTCAGATGTATGTTCTGAAGACCTCCATCAAAACTTTCGAAGGTCACATGTGCAGCCAGGATGGCTGCTGTGGAAAGTGTCTCCTGTGGCAACTCTATTGCAGCTCTGTGTCCATGTGTGATCAGGAACAACATCCACTGACACAAACTGAAATTTTATGAGTGACACATTGTACCCCAGGCCATGGATTTTATGTGATTTATAGCTTTGACTCTTAAACTGAAGGTTTTACAATCTATTTTATTTGTTGAGCATATTTCTTCTGTTAATCCACATTATGGAGTACATCCTCATAAATAGAGCTGCTACAATTGTCTTCCCACTTTACTTCCCCTCATTTGCTTGTATACATAAACAGAAGTAGGATGGAAAACCACGAAATGGCAGTGCTGCTTGGATGCCTGAGTGACTGAATCGCTAGACTAAGGATGTTGCTAGGAAGCTGCGGCTGCTCCCACTGTAAATTAGCCACTCATTACAACCAATCAGATAAACAGCCT
Source organism: Urocitellus parryii (assembly GCF_045843805.1). NCBI lineage: Eukaryota > Metazoa > Chordata > Mammalia > Rodentia > Sciuridae > Urocitellus > Urocitellus parryii. The sequence goes on from NC_135533.1 coordinate 64,419,003, forward strand.
TACACGGGATGACTAGGGGATTTTGAGCTTTTTATATTATTTGCTGAAGATTGCTTTCCTAGGCATATTTCCTCCCATTTGATTAAAATGCATATATTTCTCTCATCATCTTATCTTGTCACATATTTCTGCATTGCTAAGAAATTGTCACGGAATCACAGGAAGTATGATATCCGTGAGGAAGAATATTCATCCCACGTTTTCCTCTTTTCTTTTAGCTTTGTCTTACAATGTAATTTCCCCAGAATCCATGACCCAGTATTTTTTGTGTGTGTGTGTTTCTCACCCAAAAAAGGTGTCTGTAGTTGAGTCAAAATTATTCTATTTAAGCCTCGGCACTGCTGCCAATGTGAAGTTGGTGAGTCAGCCAGCAGCTCTCTCCCAATCCTCTAATCTTAGGAAGGGTGACGGTGACATTTCCTGCACTCTCTACCTCAACAACTCATTCTCAGAAAAAGAGGAAGACATTATTGGATAAAGAAGTTTTGAAAAATATACAGTACTAAAAAAAAATGGAAGATACCACAATACAGTTTTTGTATTTGCTTTAGTTCTTACCCTCTGAGCTACAGCACTGTGCCGCAGGATTTTCTGCAGTGATCAAAGTAGTATTTGAAAATGTGGCTATTGGCATGTGAAATATGGGGAGTGTGAATGAGGAAATACATTTTTCAGTTTATTTAATTTTAACTGATTTAAATTTAAATGAGCACATAGAGCTGGAGGCTACCAGATCGAACAGAACAGCTCTAAGGCACGCAGAGGTTTTATCAGTTACTACTCATTGCAACTGTTTTCAAAAACCTGCAGATAATCAACCATGAAGCTAACGTGGTTGAGTCCAGAAGACAGAGGAGTTAAGGAGACCTAGATCTAGGCTTCTCTGGGGTAGACTATTTAAAAAAAAAAAATATTTCAGATTAAGAGAGTAATTTGCTAATGATCATATTTATGACTGCATTTTAATAAAACAACTTTTTTATACCTGGCTTTCATTATGAGAATAAAAGTAAAAACACACATGAAATATATTTATTTATCTATATAGTATATTCTATCAAGCTTGTGATTTTAATGTGGAACAGTTCACTAAGGCATCAGAAAGCTCAGGTATGAAGTTTTTACAATGATACTTTTACATGACGTTGGTTGATTTATTCTTCTCAAACATCTTCAATGATTTCTTTTCAGCATAGAATTGAGTCTTGACTCCTCTAAGTCTTCAAAATCTACCTCCTCTACATTATTCTTTTCTTCTATCACTCAGTAAGTCATAATAGGAACCTAGAAGGCCCTCTCTTTGAGAATGACAGCCAATGCTGAAAGTTAGCAGCACTTAGCCTGGATGAGAAACACAATATGATTATGAGATGTTGCTGCCTCTGCCTTTCCCTCCTTCTGAACATAGTGAAATCCTGCTTGAACTCACATATTAACTCCTTTGGGAAAAAGTACCAGAACCTTCATTGCAAGTAACCTCTCTGTCATAGCAGCATCACATTCTGACACCTTACAATTGCTTGTATTTCTGTTAATCTCCTTAGACCTTGAATCCCTCTGGAGAAATATTTTCATGTTTATGTCCTCTAGCATTTATTTCTTGTAAGGCTCTGAATCCAGTTGAAAGGTGCAAGAATGAATAAAAAAATCCCCCTTCCCTTTAAGATCCAAAGTTAAAAAGGGAGGGAGATACTGAAATGAATCTTTTTTATTCTAGTTGATACAGGCCTCCATCAAGTCCCACCAAGATGCAGTGGAATAATGAATAACAGCTTTTGGGAGGTAGGAATGGAGAGAAAAATAAGAAGCAAGTAGACAAATATCTTGTATATTCTGATAAAATTTAGTCTATGATGATTCTAAAAGGAACTAGAAGAATGAAGATGGGTAAAGACAGGTGAAATACAATAAGACAGATGTAATAAAAAGTAAAGGTAAGAGTGTGTTCAATATCTCCATGGAAATAAATCCACTGTCAATATTATTGTGTCCATCAAAGACAGCATTTCACTGTTGCTAACTAAATTTATAGCATGGGCAATCACTAACCTGAGCTTAATTCCTCTTATACATATAAGCAGTATTTTCTAAAGGGTCTTCCACACAACTTTATTAAATGTTAATACTAAAAAATAACTTTCTAATATCTGAATTAAATGAAATTCAGTAGGCTTATTTGGAATAGGTGTTCTTGGAATCTATCATAGAGGCTATGTGACTTAGGGGAGCATCATACGCCTTCCTCAAATCTATTTGAAATAGGAAGTTTGTGCATCATTTGAGTATACTTATAGGCTATGATAACAGTCACAAAAGGAAAGGAATTGGGTGCTATGTAAAGAATAACATACCTTAGGATGGGTGGCCTAGGAATACTTCTCTGACTCTAGAAGTCTCTTATGAAAGATGAAACAAAATCAGTAGAGGATGAGCAAATATTTCAGAATTAGGTTATAGTATGTGCAGATGCTCTAATGATAAAAATTAACAGGGTTCGTTCATTTTAGGTACTCAAAGACCACAGTGAAATGAGCCTTTGAAGCAAAAGGCAGTGTCAGGAAAAGTAAGGTGGCATAAGTAGACACAGACAAAGGGCACTCAGACAGAGCTATTGTGCTTCTAGTTATTCAATGCACTCCTTCCTTAGGTGAGAAAGTCTTGATAAGAAAAAGAAAAGGTCAGCTGAATTGAAGTTTACTTAATGACAGGATTTATTTTTTCCATCTGTCATAAGTATATTATGTTATGACAAATCCCTAAGAACAGTCCATACTCTGTTACTTTGAGTAACTCCAGGAGCCTTAACTTAATTCTGAGTGCAACAGAAAGCCACCTAGTATATTTAATCAGAAAAATAATATTCATTATGTAGAAATTCACCATGAATTTGATTTAAAAAACAGAGGTGGATGTTTTTGCCCTAACATTACTTGCCTTTGCAATCTAAAATGTAATATTACCAGTTCTATTGACAAATCTGACTTTCATTCCAATAGGAACGGTAGAGGAATAATCTCCTTTTCACAGTTTTAATGCCCATTTAAAAAGTAGGTATATAATGCTCAAAATTACCACCTTAATACTCCTATTTTTCATTTTCCCTTCATTTTTGTCCATATTATTTCTGTTCCATTCTAAAGTGGGGTGAATAAGACTTGCCTGAGCAGGATCTTCTATAGTTATATCTTTTCTTTCTCTTGACTACCTGACATTAAAATTATTTTAAAGCATGAATTTTAATTCTTGTATTTATTGTGACACAAGCTTTGAGTTTTTGAAAGTTTTTCTCCTTCGATTTATATTACTCTTATATTCTATATTACTTTCCAAAAACCCAAAAGCAAAGCGTGACTGTTCAAGAGCTATGCCAATGGCTTCTTTGTTGCAGTTTCTTTCCTAAATAGCGCCATCTTGTGACAAAGGAAATAATTGCTTGTAGTGAGTTGAGCATTTGCACATTAAAATCTGAAGCTTTGCTTAATGAACACAAAAATTTATAGTCAGTGAGCAGTGTGGAATTGATATGATATACTGGTGTTTTATGTAATTTTCCATAAAAATGAATTTAAAATTAAAAACAATGATGCTTGGATTATTCAATGCTAAGAGCATTCTTTAAAAATTTATAACCTATTTGTACTCAATAGTATGCTAGATCAATGCAAAGGTAAGCTACAGGTTACATCATGCACTTAAGAATTTAGCATCTCCCATGATAACGTTTCTAGACATTCAATTTAGTTTGCTTTAGTCTGATGACATAATAATCACACCACTTTCCCCAAAGTCCTCCTTGGCAAGCAGGCTAAGAAGAAGTTATCCACTTCATTTTCAATGCACAATTCACAGTTTGCATACAATTATTTTCAGCTAAATACTGCGTTGCTTTATGGCATGGAGGAATTGCTTGCCTTATATGCTTTTGAACACAAGTTATGATTGAATTGTTATCACAGCCCTTGCTCTGCTTAACATCTTTAGAAAACACATTCAGAAAGAATTTTTTTTAAATTCTACCCAAGAAAAATATTTATCTTTTAAAGTGGTAGAAAACATTTTCTGTTAAATATTGTTGAATGCATGCATTATGTGAAACAGTTTTCTTTTCCAGATCTTGCTGTTTTAGTTACAATGTTCTCAAATGCTTATATAAGAGTATAGCATGATTTGGCCTTCTGAAAGAACTGGTATAGGTTAGTATTCCCCATTGAGTAAGTTTCTATTGAGTAAGTTTTAAGGCTTCTGGAGTTACTCAAAGAGGAAGAGGAACTTCAGAATGTGCAAAATGCTGACCATGAAAACAGAAGGATTGAAGAATTATTCCATTTTTTCCATTCTCTGATGGAAAAAAAACAAATCCTGATTAAATATACAAATCTGCTAACATTCCAATAAACAACTAAATGTTATAATTTTACAGATATATTTCTATTAAGGAATTCTTTAGTCATCTAAAACTTTAAAAAAAACACCATAGGACACTTCAGGAATCATATGGGCTTTTAAAAAAAAATTAGATCTAACATCAAGGAAAAAAATATAAATTAATGTAAATCTATCACAATCACTTTTGTAAGTTCCCTGGGCTCCTGTTATTTCTTCTATACTCAGAAAAACAGTAATATATGCATTAAAAAGTTGTTTAATTTCTACTCTTACACTATTTTCAGAATGGAATTTTCCTATACAAATAAATGTGGGCTCTGCTACAAGAATTGAACAAAAGAGCATATTTTTTTCTAAAGAATTGCTTACTTATGAAGTCTTTTGATAATTCAGACATCTGGACAGCTGTGTTTAATTTGTTCTTAGTCTAACTCTACTTGCATTCAAATTTTCTATAAAAATTCAAAATGTAAAACATGCATACTTAATTTCATCTTTAAAAGATTTAACATCTTAATGAATCAGCTAATTTAGAAATGCAAGAATGAAACCTGGGTTTAACTTCCTGAATTTCTACAGGCATTGCTGTAGCTCCTGGGGGAGAAAAAATAATATGTTGTCCATATCTTAATCAAGCTATTAAAAGTTACCACCGTGGCTAACAGTTGCTTCAAATGAGAATATAAATATCAAGCATATAGAAGTTTGGGGCAGTTAGTAAAAATTCTTGTTTACTAACATTTCTATATAATGCAATTTTTAAATAATTAAAAAGCATGGACCCAAGAAATCTTTGCTGAAAAACAACAGCTAAAAATCTATTACTTTTAGGCGAACAAAATCTCTTATAAAAGTGCAGATGTAATTGGAATTAGCACATTGAACTGAATGAGTCATTCAGTTTATCACATGACTTGATTTAAGGTGGCTATCTCCATTTATAAGAGTTTCTGCTCCTAGGCATTACATAAGACCATCCCTCTGGGGTGCTAGGAAGCCGCGGCAAGTATCCCTGGGCTTGGGAGTAACAACAGAGAGGTTTGAGACAACCAGAAGTGTGTGGGAAAGAGGTGACATAAACAGAAATTGCACCAACTTTCTGTCCAGTACCTCTGAAAGCCACAGCCTAAATTTAAATCCTTGAGTCTATTACAGAACAGGAAAATCCTCCATTAGAAATCCAACTGTTTTCATAAAGAAGGAAGGGAGGGAAGAAGGAAGAAATACAGACTCCTCATATTTCACCTTTAATTACAAAGAAGATTTTAAGCATTCTAAATGAACAGAATATTGTGGGACTTGAAAACCAAGATAAACTCTTAACATTTCCCCTACATTTGTCATGCCTTCTCTTATGTTGAAAGATTTCTTCAGATCTTTCCTCTGAAACACTTCCCAAAGTTGCTTATCTCCATCAGCTGGTCAACATCTGCACCATTTGAAACAAAACGACACATACTCCTTAAATCCTTTACTCTCCCCCACAAGAAGAGAAGTTTTGCACCTTTTATGTACATCCTAAGTACTGCGTGCTCACTCCATCAAAATACATATCCCGTGTCTTTTCTTTTTACTCTGCAGTGTCAATACCTAGCACAGTGTTGAATAATAAATTCTAAAATAGTCAATATTTCCTATTCTAAGCCCCATCTGAAAGACATCAAAAGTAGAAATAAGTTGACAATGTTTCATCACAGTTGAAAAACTTAAAGTTGGTCTATGTAACAGTTGATTCAGTTATCCATCAATTGGTTCAGCTATTACGCCAAACTAGGGTTGATGTGGTTGGAATACATGTACAATAATGTACATCTTTTATTAATTTAGTTTCTCTTCACAGATATTGTCTGAGTTCTTATGTGCCAGGCACTGTACTAACTACAAAATGTACAATATTAAACCAAACAGACATAGTCTCTTTGTTCTTGGAATAAGTGCATGGGTCATTTTGTTATTGTGGATTCACTTGACCTGAATTTACTCTCTTGAAAAAGTAGATGCAATCCATTAAGTAGAATAAACAAACATGCCCAATCTTTGGATTTAATAGGTTTCTTACACACTGATGGAATAAGAAAAGAAGAAAAATGTTCTTATGAATTTGATATCCTTGATTTGTTGATTTGGGCTTATTTTAATATGATTTTGAATTATACAACTCATCACCAAGGCAACTCACTTATGGGGTCACACACATACACACACACACACACACAAACACACACACACACACACATTTAACAGTTTGAGAATATTAAAAATAAAGTATCAATACCTAGTCCCATACATAGTTATAATGAGAAAAATAGATTTAAGAACAGGCCAATAACACCACAGAAAATAAAAATGCACCAGAATATGTGCCCACAAGCCTAATAAAAGATAGTAGAAAACAATGATAAAAGACATGAGAAAAAATATGAATTATATTTTTATGTTTATTTTTACTTGTAGGTGGATACAATATCTTTATTTCATTTTTATGTGGTGCTGAGGTTTGAACCCAATGCCTCATGTGTGCTAGGTGAGCACTCTACCACTGAGCCACAACCCCAGCCCTGAGTTATATTTTTTATACTTTTTTTTCTTAGTTGTCAATGGACCTTTATTTTATTTATTCATATGCAGTGCTGAAAATTGAACCCAGTGCCTCACACATGCTAGGCAAGTGTTCTACCACTGAGCCACAACCCCAGCCCATGAATCATATTTTTAAATGGAGAAGTGAATGGACAAAACTCAGAAACATAATTTTTAAAAAATTGATAAAATTAAGGAAAATGAAAATGAAGAAACATAACATATAATACACTCAGAAAAACATAAAAATTGAAATAATCCTGTTAGTAGGGGAAAGAAGTTCTGGTAGGCTATTGCACAGCAGGATGAATATAGATAGGGATGAGGTATAGTACACTCAAAAATCTGAAAGGAAGTATTTTGTAAGTTTTCACCATAAAGAAATAGTAAATGAGACAAGAGAGAGATTTAACTTGATTTAAGCATTATACAATGTATACAAATATCACATTATCCCATTAATATGTGCAATGTTTAAAATTTTTTATATGTTGGTTAAAAATAAATTTAACGTAAGTTTAAAAATTGAAATATTTTAATCTTAAAAAATGAAGGAGATCAAAGGAAATTAAAAGAAAGTAGTATATATATATATCAGGTGTATATGTATTAGTATTATTTATTATGCATATAATATATTATATTAGTATATTTATTAGTAGACAAAGAACTTAGGGATAACAGAAATTCCTAAAGATTAAAAAACAAAGTCAAATAAACTAATATTAAAGCTATAATTCAAGGAAACATTCTTGAAATAAAAAATTTCAACTACTTAATAAAAGAACACAATGCATATTTGAGAATGTTACTTAAAGTGCACAATAACAAGATATAGTGTATAAAATCACTGGATATTAGCAGAAAAGAAAAAAAAACTCTTTTAAGCATCTAAAGAGCTCTGCTTTTGAAAAACAGCAAATGAGTCATAAGGGAAATAAAATTAGCTTGTCATCACTTTTCAACAGCAATTCTTAATGCCAGAAGAAATTAGAGCTGTATATTTAATTTACTAAAGGAAAGATAATGTGGACAAATGACTTTATATGTAGTAAAACTGACTTTCAATTACAAAGGTCACAGATAAACTTCGATCATCATCAATATCTTTCTCAAGAATCCTTCTGAGGCATTTACTAGAGAAAAAACTTCAGACAATCAAGACAACTAGAGTCACTATGGAAGAACTTAGGGTCAAGCAAAAAGTTAGGAGGAGAAGTAATACCATACCATATAAGCTTTAAATGTGAGGGAGTAATGTCTATATAAAACAAAAATATAGAGTATAGCTATTTTAAATGAATAAAAATATAAAAGATGCTTTATTGTATTCTTAAGGTTAGATTTTTTTTCAGTAAGCTTATCAGTAGTTGTAGTGTTAGTCCTGCCATTCCAAAGTAGTTGTGTGGGCAATGTTTAAAAGCATTAATTATAGGAAACTGATTCCTTCCATTTTTATATCCTTGACAACCATAATTCCTGGTTGAAAGAATGGAGTCAGAGATGTAATATGGAAGGTTATAGCAAAATGTGACAGTCCTGAATTTAAGCTGGAAAAATAAACTCAGAAGATTTTTGAATTTTAATATTATATGAGTATTTGTGGGTATGTGGGTGTGCAGGTATAGGGTGGTGTTTGGGCTTATATATATATATATATATATATATATACACCAAGATTCTTATCTTTCCTATTAAATAAAACACTAATCTAGATTTGTGGATATAATTAAAGTCCCAAAGAGAAGTCCTGGCTAACTAACCTAATCACATGAACACTTTAAAAGCAGAGAGTTTTCTCCTGCATGTTGTAAAAGATGTTGAAGACAAAAAGTCAAGGGTATTTTGAGATGCCATTGCTGAATTAAAGATGGAGAAAGTGGCATGTTGAAAAAACCAGAATGGGGCCTGTAAGAGCTGAAAGTGACCAAGAGTGAAAAAATGTCAAGGAAATGGGGGATCTTGGTTTGACAGCCTGAAGGAATTGAATATGTCACCAACCTGAATAATTTTGAAAGCAGTCTTCTGTAGGGCCCCACATAAGAATGTATTCTCATGCAGTTCCTCTATTTCAGCCTCCTTAAGACCATAAGCAATAATCCCAGCCTTAAATCCCAGACTTCTACACTATGAAACTATAAGATAATAAATAAATATTATTTTAGAATATAAAATTTGGGATTTTGCTAACAAGAGGAAACTAATTCAAACTTGGAGCATCTTATTATACTAGAGAGAAAGGATGCCATCTGACTACTAGTCATGTTGAAAAGACTGAAAATCTAACATTAAGAAACTTCACTTGCCTAAGATGTGATCAAGAGATTTTGTAAAAACCATATTTGAAATGTATAAATTCAGAAAATATGCTTAAATCAATGTGATCATCATAATAGTAAATAATTATTCACATGCAGGGGAAGATGGGGAAATAATTTCAATTCTCAGTTTCTCTCTTTTTTATTGATTTTGTTTTTTTAAATACACAACAGCAGAATGCATTACAATTCTTATTACACATATACAGCACAGTTTTTCATATCTTTGTATATAAAGTATGTTCACGCCAATTCATGTTTTATACATGTACGTTGTGTTTTTTTGCATTACAATTCTTATTACACCTATATACCACAATTTTTCATATCTCTGATTGTATATAAAGTAGGTTGACACCCAATTCGTGTCTTCATACATGTACTGTGGATAATGATGTCTTCTCCCTGTATTTAAAATCTATGTAAGAAGTAGATGAGAGAAGGAGTCCCTTTGTAGAAAATTTTATGCTTGTGAATCGTAAAGAACGGTTAGCATTATAATGTCACTGTTTTTCTACCTCCTAGTGAATTACACATTGACGAGCACATCTGCTAACATCATCATGCAAAGAGACAAGGAGAACACAATGTTCCTAATGAAAGAATATAACAATATCTATAGTCTTGTCAAAAGAAAGGATCTGAATCTAATCAAATATCTGGATCCAGCTGCCAAATATCAGAAAATACAAAGGACATACCTATGTGATGAACTGTATAATGAGTTTTCAATCAGTAAAATCTTGTCCATGAGAAGAAATCAATTGGCCCAAGTGTTTCAGCAGCTAAACTGCAAGTAAATGAAAAAAGATATAAAGGGAAACTGAAGATTAAAAAGGAATAGAGAGACATTTAAATTTCAGTATGATTGTTTCAGTAATACCAAACTGTATTGTATAGGTATACATATTAGATAAGATTGTAAAATAAAAAAAGGAAGTTATTACTATAAAACCCAGGTATGTGTGTGTGTGTGTGTGTGTCTGTGAGTGCATGTGGAGAGGGAAATGGTGGTTGTCATTTTGGCCATAAGGCCAGGCTTGCTGGCTAATTATAAGGACATTTCCCTTAAAAGAATTCCTTAAACTCTACATTTACTTATTTCCTTGGTAATATTTTACATATATATGTTTTATTTTATAACACAACAAACTTAAAAGACAGAGAACCTACCTACCATCTATTTAATTTTCATCTGGGTACATATGATTTCATTATCACTATGGGTATTACCGTGTTTGGGTTGTGTCACACCCCTCTGGATTACAATTAAGAAAATAACTGGTACACATATCCAAACTCTGCAATATTGCTGATAACTCCAATTTTAGATTTCTCGCTGATGCTAATATAATTCACCTATCATTTTCCATATTAAGTTACATATACTAAACATGTATATTATGATGACTGTGAATTTTTTTAAAACAGATGACATATTCTATTGCCTGCCTTCTGCCTACCATATTTCTCTGAGAAAAAAACAAACAATTCAACCTGGAATTTCTCCAATCTTACTGCCCCCCTCTGTAAAAGAGCCAGTTAAAAACTGAGCTATTTCCAATTCAATAACCAAATCCCTGGGCCTGGCTCAGGACCAGGCTGTGATCTTGTGCATGAGGAGTGGGACATCCCCAGGTTCCTCTGCAGTGTGTGCTACCCATTCTATTCAGTCTGGTAGTGACTTTTTAAAGAAGGTTCAATAAAATGTCCAAACTCTGGCTACTCATTAAAGCCAACTGAAGGGATTTTTAGAAAATAGTCATTATTCCTGCCCCAGACCAATTAAATCAGAATCTCTGTGGGTGGTAGTTTGTATTCTTTTTCAAAGATCCTCAGGGGGTGGGTTTTAAAGAGAGTTAGGACTGTGAACTACAAGACTAATTAGTTGTAAGATAATTTGCTAATATAGCTAACTCTTTTGTGAAGTAATAAATTAATTTTTAAAAGGAACAAACTCTTTTATAATTTATTTGTATGTTAACATTGTACTTGTTAGTTGCTCTTAGTAACATATATGTTATGTTAATATGCCAATATATGTTAAGATGAAAGGTGAGAATGAGAAAACGAAAAGAACAGAGTTCATTGTCTTATGGTTTTAGGGTTAAATTTGAATCACTGCCTGGTCAGAAAAACCTCTGGAGTACTCATATATCTATTACAACAATACAATTCAATTTATATATTCTCTATACTACAAAATGTTAAAAAAGATTTTATTTTCTACTGTGTTATGTGTTTATGGTCATGTTAACTGATTAGTACTGTAAAATAGGAGTAATGTGGTAAGGCGAAACAAGACTTTTGTTGTGTTTCTTTTTTCTTGTTAGATCAGTTGCACTAGAGAAGAGAGAAATTTAGTTCAGATTTCTCCAGAATGTTCACCAGGCAACTTTTAGCTGGAAATCTGAGATAAATAAATTGAATACAAGTTGTTTCATTTAAGACACTTTTAGTAGATAATAACACATAAGCAATAGAAGTTTAATAGCTGGCATGACAGGAAATCCAGAAAAGGTTGTTCTAGATAGGAGACAGTGATGTCAGACTTCTGGCCTGACTTCTCAACATTTATTTAAAGTCCACAAAATAACTACCAAAGCATCATAACTTACCCAAGAACATTCAGAGGAGGAAGAAAATAATTTTCTTCTTGCATACATTTTTGTATCACAGAAAAAATCCTCTAAGAGAATTCTCAATTTTCCTTGCCCCAAATCAGGATGAAGGTAGAGAAAAATGAATCTCTCCATATTCAGCCTTTAAAAAGAAAGGTTACCTCCACCAGCAAGGAATTAATGTGATTAGACATTGTGCTCAGTAGGTAGTGGTTCTTTGTCTAAAATATAGGCCTTTAATAGTCAAACTGAATAAATTGAGTGAATAATATTCTGCAAGTTATAAAAGCAAAAGCACCAGCAAATTTTAAAATAAACCCTGCAGTGTCAAAGAGTCTTTCTGTCTCTATACATCCATGTTTCTCACACTTCAAGGTACACAAAATACAAAAGTACTTGTTAATGATTCCAGCCTTAGAGAAAGTAGAATGGAGCTCAACATAGGGAAAAACTTCTATCAAGGTCAAAAACCAGATGGTTGTTCATCCTTAGCCCAAACTTGGAGAAACTTTCTACCCTTACAAATGTTAGGTAGTAGCCAGCAATGAACAGTGAAAAGCATGGCGAGATCACAAGCGTTATTTAAATTACTTAAAGGTCTTCTTTAAACTACTTTTGAAGTAGACAAGAAAGCAAAAGGTGGTAATTAAATTTGTAGAAAATGAACAGAAACAAGGGAGAAAAAGGGAAAATATGTCAAAAGAAAAAGATTAATGGGACTAACTCTTGACAGGGTCCATTGATGTTGTTATGAAGCTAGAAATTATGGCTAAAGGTGTCTCCATTTGTCTGGGAAGGAAGATTTCTTTAGTAGCACAGATGCACTAAGGTAACTTCTGACCAGTATTGACCCCCAATGCCCACATTAACATGAGATTGACTTGTAGATGAAGCCCCACTAAATAGAATAGTCATCATGGTAGTTCATAGAGGACCAACTAAGGTCAAAAACTGCACCACCTTATGTGAAGGAGGAGCTGAACACCTTATTGGCAAAGAGTACAGAAGGTGGTCTCCAATTCTTCTGGTAAACATCAAACAGTAATAAGTTGGGAGACAGCATTATCTCCTTTGTTGTTCTCTGAAGATAGCCCACTCTCTCTCTCTCTTGAGAATGCTCTTTGCTTAAGCTTTACTTTGCTTTTACTTTATTTTTTCACCTCATTTTCACTTATAAGAAAGTTCTCTTGCATGGATTCTGGTGTCTGAATTTAAATTTTCTTTTGTCAGAACACAAGAACCAAGTTTTGTAGTTTCAGCTCCCTGCTTTTCAGTGACACAACTACTACTACTCCCAAAATAATTAATGTGGGTTTTTTGACCTGTCTCTCAAGTTGCTGAAAACTTCTCTAACCAGGTTTATTCTAACCTAGTAGTCTATAATAATCCATGAAGTGGTTTTCATTTGCTGTTAGATTTTACCCATAATTAATGAATATGCCACATCACAGAGATTCAGCCATTCTTATTCAGGTAAATCTCTGAAAATTGATCACAGGCCTGGAATGCTTCTGGCGTAATGCCTCACTATTATAAACAGAAAATGTCCACTACTCCACTCTCTCACAGTTTTAATTAATTGAAAACACCACAGTCCTCAGGAAGTCATATGTTCAGCATAATCCTGTGACAAGACAACTTATCAAATGACCCTCTTCCGTACGAAAGTTAATTTACCATATAGGCAGAATATTTCCTGTCCTCATTTCAAATCCAATTTTTTCCTATTTTTCCTGATATAAGATTACTTAAAGGTCTCAAATCTTTATTATTTAATGGTATAACCCATAGAACATTGCCAATGATTCTATTTTAAAGAAACACAATTTTCTCATAATAAACAAAATTACACCACTGACTTCACAAGTGATTTGGCAAAAATGCCATAAGAAGTTCAATCCAGTGGGCTGGGGATGTAGCTCAGTTTATAGACTGCCTGCCTAGCATGCTCAACGCCCTGGGTTCAATCCCTAACACCACAAGGAAAAAAAAAAAAAGAATGAGAAAGAAAAAGAACAGAAGTTCAATCCATTTTCAGTGGTACAGACCTTACCAATGTGACTCACTATTTTTTTTTTATTTTATTGGTCGTTCATAACATTACATAGTTCTTAATACATCATATTACACGGTTTGATTCACATGGATTATGAACTCCCCCTTTTACCCCGTATACAAATTGCTGTATCACATCAGTTTCCCTTCCATTGATTGACATATTGCCTTTCTAGTGTCTGATGTATTCTGATGTCTGTCCTATTCTCTACTATCCCCCCTCCCCTCCCCTCCCCTCCCCTTTTCTCTCTCTACCCCTTCTACTGTAAATCATTTCTTCCTTTTGTATTATCTTGTCTTACCCCTCCTTTCCTCTTGTATGTCATTTTGTATATCCCTGAGGATCGCCTTCCATTTCCATGCAATTTCCCTTCTCACTCCCTTTCCCTCCCACCTCTCATCCCTGTTTAATGTAAATCTTCTTCTCAAGCTCTTCCTCCCTACCCTGTCCTTGTTTACTCCCCTTATATCAAAGGAGTCATTTGGTATTTGTTTTTTAAAGATTGACTAGCTTCACTTAGCATAATCTGCTCTAATGCCATCCATTTCCCTCCAAATTCTATGATTTTGTCATTTTTTAATGCAGAATAATACTCCATAGTATATAAATGCCACATTTTTTTTATCCATTCATCTATTGAAGGGCATCTAGGCTGGTTCCACAGTCTTGCTATCGTGAATTGAGCTGCTATGAACATCGATGTAGCAGTGTCCCTGTACCATGCTCATGTTAGGGCTTTAGGGAATAGACCTAGAAGGGGAATAGCTGGGTCGAATGGTGGTTCCATTCCCAGCTTTCCAAGAAATCTCCATACTGCTTTCCAAATTGGCTGCACCAATTTGCAGTCCCACCAGCAATGAACAAGAGTGCCCTTTTCCCCGCATCCTCTCCAGCACTTATTGTTGTTTGACTTCCTAATGGCTGCCAGTCTTACTGGAGTGAGATGGTATCTTAGGGTAGTTTTGATTTGCATTTCTCTGACTGCTAGCGATGGTGAGCATTTTTTCATGTACGTGTTGATTGATTGTATGTCCTCCTCTGAGAAGTGTCTGTTCAGGTCCTTGGCCCATTTATTGATTGGGTTATTTGTTATCTTATTGTCTAATTTTTTGAGTTCTTTGTATATTCTGGTTATTAGGGCTCTATCTGAAGTGTGTGGAGTAAAGATTTGTTCCCAGGATGTAGGCTCCCTGTTTATCTCTCTTATTGTTTCTTTTGCTGAGAAAAAACTTTTTAGTTTTAGTAAGTCCCATTTGTTGATTCTATTTGTTAACTCTAGCGCTATGGGTGTCCTATTGAGGAATTTGGAGCCCGATCCCACAGCGTGTAGATCATAACCAACTTTTTCTTCTATCAGATGCCGTGTCTCTGATTTAATATCAAGCTCCTTGATCCATTTTGAGTTAACTTTTGTGCACGGCGAGAGATAGGGATTCAGATTCATTTTGGTGCAAATGGATTTCCAGTTTTCCCAGCACCATTTGTTGAAGATGCTATCCTTCCTCCATTGCATGCTTTTAGCCCCTTTATCAAAAATAAGATAGTTGTAGTTTTGTGGATTGGTTACTGTGTCCTCTATTCTGTACCATTGGTCCACCCGCCTGTTTTGGTACCAGTACCATGCTGTTTTTGTTACTATTGCTCTGTAGTATAGTTTGAAGTCTGGTATCGCTATACCGCCTGATTCACACTTCCTGCTTAGTATTGTTTTTGCTATTCTGGGTCTTTTATTATTCCATATGAATTTCATGATTCTTTTATCGATTTCTACAAGATATGCTGTTGGGATTTTGATTGGCATTGCATTGAACTTATATAGGACTTTTGGTAATATCGCCATTTTGATGATGTTAGTTCTGCCTATCCATGAGCAGGGTATATTTTTCCATCTTCTAAAGTCTTCTTCTATGTCTTTCTTTAGGGTTCTGTAATTTTCATTGTATAAATCTTTCACCTCTTTTGTTAGGTTGATTCCCAAGTATTTTATTTTTTGGGGGGATATTGTGAATGGAGTAGTTGTCCTCATTTCCGTTTCAGAGGATTTGTCGCTGATATACAGGAATGCCTTTGATTTATGCGTGTTGATCTTATATCCTGCCACTTTGCTGAATTCATTTATTAGCTCTAATAGCTTCTTTGTGGACCCTTTTGGGTCTGCTAGGTATAGAATCATATCATCTGCAAATAGTGATAATTTAAGTTCTTCTTTTCCTATTTTTATGCCTTTAATTTCTTTCGTCTGCCTAATTGCTCTGGCCAGTGTTTTGAGGACTATGTTGAACAGAAGTGGTGAGAGAGGGCATCCCTGTCTTGTACCAGATCTTAGAGGGAATGCCTTCAATTTTTCTCCATTCAGAATGATGCTGGCCTGTGGCTTATCATAGATTGCTTTTACAATGTTGAGGTATGATCCAGTTATCCCTAATTTTTCTAGAGTTTTGAACATAAAGGGATGCTGTACTTTGTCGAAAGCTTTTTCTGCATCTATCGAGATGATCATATGGTTCTTGTTTTTAAGTCTATTGATGTGGTGGATAACATTTATTGATTTCCGTATATTGAACCAACCTTGCATACCAGGGATGAATCCTACTTGATCATGGTGTATAATTTTTTTGATATGTATTTGAATCCGATTCGCCAGAATTTTATTGAGGATTTTTGCGTCAAGGTTCATTAGAGATATTGGTCTGTAGTTTTATACAATAATCATGGGAGACTTCAACACACCTCTCTCACCACTGGACAGATCTTCCAAACAAAAGTTAAATAAGGTCATCCCCGTGTTCTACTGATCTCAGCCCATTCAACTACGAACAGGTGATATCAGGCTGGTATTTGCCTGCTTCTAGCAGACAGATTTTCTGCTCAGGCTCGGGGCGGGGGTTCTTGTGGAGAATACTCCTAGAGGCTCGTGCCTGGCAAGGCGTGCGCCGGGCACTGAGCAGCTGGATTCGGGTTCCCGGGGCTAACCTGGCCCAGGTCTGAGGAAACTGCGGAGACTGCCGGCGGAGGCCAGCTCCAAGGGGAGCGTGCGCTGAGCTTGGGGCGACTGGGTTCTGACTCCCGGAACAGTTTTGGCCTGGGGCTGGGAAACCCGTGGCGTCGCTCCCTGGAGCCAGCTCCCAGCGGAGAGTGTATCAGATCGGAGAGGCAGGGTTCCGGCTACCTAAGCTGCTTTGGCCCAAGGCTAGGGAACCGGCGGTGACTGCTTCTCAATCAGGGTCCGGCGGGGTGTTGTAGGGACAGAGTGGATCTTCCTCCTGCGCCCAAGCAGTCCAAGTGACCCGCCGGCGTGGTGCCATGACACCCCAAATGCAGCTGGGGCTGAAGAGAGCAGCCGCCCACGCATAGAATAGGACCAGCGATTCCGCGGCGCAGCAGCCAAGTAACCTCATTTGGAGTAGGGGCTGTGCGGAGCTGCCATCCGAGCAAGCAGGGCAGGCAGACCTGCCGCCAACTGGCAAGACAGGCCAGGTAGCTTGCCAGCGGGGTGGACACGTAACACCGAGGCAGTCGCGTCACACTGGTTGGAGTGGGGGTGGAGCAGGGTCGCCGCCAGGGTCCGGAGGGGGCTCAGCGACCCGTTGGAGAGGTAGTTAGGTACCCCCATTGGGAGTGGGGGCTGTGCAGAACTGCGACCCACCGGCCTAGAGGTCTGCCAGCGCGGTAGACTCGTCACACCAATTGGAGCGGGGGGCCCAGCTGAGCCGCCACCCACATCCAGATCAGGACCAACGATCCCAGGGCGTGGTAGTTAAGTTACCACAATTGGAGTGGGGGCAGAGCAAAGCCACCACCCGTGCCCGCAGCGGGGGCAGACCTGCGACCGATCAGCGGGGTAGACAGACCACCATAATTAGAGGAGGAGCACAGCAAATACCCGCCCTGCAAGGGAGACTTCCCAACTATACAAGAGCAACATAAATAAATAGGGGGTAAATTTCAAAAACACAACAGTGGCACCAAGCAGAAAGAAACGTCAGCAGTATGAAAAGACAAGGAAAGAAAGGACCACAAGCAATGCAGGTCAACTCAACTTTAGAAGAGGTAATAGCTGCAACAGATGGAATGTCAGATAAAGACATCAGGATTTATATGCTTCAGATGATCTGGAGTCTCAAGGAAGACATGAGACAGCAAAATCAGACAATGAAAGATCACATTGACAAACAAATCCAGGAAGTAAAAGATCAATTTCACAGGGAGATAGAGGTAATAAAAAACAAACAAATAGAAATCCTAGAAATGCAGGAAACAATAAACCAACTTAAAAACTCAATTGAGAATACTACCAGCAGAGTAGATCACTTAGAAGAGAGAACATCAGACAATGAAGACAAAGTATTTCAACTGGAAAAGAACATAGACAGCTCAGCAAGTCTGCTAAGAAACCATGAGCAGAACATCCAAGAAATATGGGACAATATCAAAAGACCAAATTTAAGAGTCATTGGGATACAGGAAGGCACAGAGCTCCAAACCAAAGGAATAAAAAGTCTTTTCAGTGAAATAATACGAGAAAACTTCCCAGACTTGAAGAATGAGACAGAATCCCAAATCCTAGAAGCCTACAGGACGCCGAATGTGCAAAATCTTAAGAGATCCACACCTAGACACATTATAATGAAAATGTCCAACATACAGAATAAGGAGAGAATTTTAAAAGCTGCAAGAGAAAGAAAGCAGATTACATTTAGGGGTAAACCAATCAGGATAACAGCTGATCTCTCAACACAGACTCTGAAAGCTAGAAGATCCTGGAATAACATATTTCAAACACTGAAAGAAAATGGGTTCCAACCAAGAATCGTGTATCCGGCGAAATTAAGCTTCAGATTAGAAGATGAAATTAAAACCTTCCACGATAAACAAAAGTTAAAAGAATTCGCAGCTAGAAAACCATCTCTTCAAAAAATCCTTGGCAAAACATTACAGGAAGAGGAAATGGAAAATAACTTTGAAAACCAACAATGGGAGGTAGGACAGTAAAGGGGGGAAAGTAGTCAAAGAGGATAACAAATCAGGTTTAGTAACATCAATAAACAAATATGGATAGAAGAACAAACCATATCTCAATAATAACCCTAAATGTTAATGGCTTAAACTCACCAATTAAGAGACACAGGCTAGTAGAATGGATCAAAAAAAAAAAAAACCCAACAATATGCTGTCTACAGGAGACGCATTTGATAGGAAAAGATATACATAGACTGAAGGTGAAAGGTTGGGAAAAATCATATCACTCATATGGACCGCGGAAACAAGCAGGAGTGTCCATACTCATATCTAATAAAATAGATTTCAAGCCAAAGCTAATCAAAAGGGATATAGAAGGACACTTCATACTGCTCAAGGGAACCATACACCAACAAGACATAACAATCATAAATATATATGCCCCAAATAATGGTGCAGCTGTGTTCATCAAGCAAACTCTTCTCAAGTTCAAGAGTCTAATAGACCAACATACAATAATCATGGGAGACTTCAACACACCTCTCTCACCACTGGACAGATCTTCCAAACAAAAGTTAAATAAGGAAACTATAGAACTCAATAACACAATTAACAACCTAGACTTAATTGACATATATAGACTATACCACCCAACATCAAGTAGCTACACTTTTTTCTCAGCAGCACATGGAACCTTCTCAAAAATAGACCATATACTATGTCACAGGGCAACTCTTAGACAATACAAAGAGGTAGAGATAATACCATGCATCTTATCTGATCATATGGAATGAAACTGAAAATCAATGATAAAAGAAGAAAGGAAAAATCAAGCATCACCTGGAGAATGAACAATAGGTTGCTGAGTGATCAATGGGTTTTAGAAGACATCAAGGAGGAAATTAAAAAATTCCTAGAGTTAAATGAAAACACAGACACAACATATCGGAATCTATGGGACACATTGAAAGCAGTTCTAAGAGGAAAATTCATTGCTTGGAGTTCATTCCTCAAAAAAAGAAAAAAACAACAAATAAATGATCTCATACTTCATCTCAAAATCCTAGAAAAAGAAGAGCAAAACAACAGCAAAAGAAGTAGAAGGCAAGAAATAATTAAAATCAGAGCTGAAATTAATGAAATTGAAACAAAAGAAACAATTGAAAAAATTGACAAAACTAAAAGCTGGTTCTTTGAAAAAATAAATAAAATTGACAGACCCTTAGCCATGCTAACAAAGAGAAGAAGAGAGAGAACCCAAATTACTAGCATACGGGATGAAAAAGGCAATATCACAACAGACACTTCAGAAATACAGAAGATAATCAGAAATTACTTTGAATCCTTATACTCCAATAAAATAGAAGATACTGAAGGCATAGATAAATTCCTTGAGTCCTATGATCTGCCCAGATTGAGCCAGGAGGATATAGACAACCTAAACAGACCAATAACAATAGAGGAAATAGAAGAAACCATCAAAAGACTACCAACTAAGAAAAGCCCAGGACCGGATGGGTATACAGCAGAGTTTTACAAAACCTTTAAAGAGGAACTAACACCAATACTTTTCAAGCTATTTCAGGAAATAGAAAAAGAGGGAGAACTTCCAAATTCATTCTACGAGGCCAACATCACCCTGATTCCGAAACCAGACAAAGACACTTCAAAGAAGGAAAACTACAGACCAATATCTCTAATGAACCTTGACGCAAAAATCCTCAATAAAATTCTGGCGAATCGGATTCAAATACATATCAAAAAAATTATACATCATGATCAAGTAGGATTCATCCCTGGGATGCAAGGCTGGTTTAATATACGGAAATCAATAAATGTTATTCACCACATCAATAGACTTAAAAATAAGAACCATATGATCATCTCAATAGATGCAGAAAAAGCATTCGACAAAGTACAGCATCCCTTTATGTTCAAAACGCTAGAAAAATTAGGGATAACAGGATCATACCTCAACATTGTAAAAGCAATCTATGATAAGCCACAGGCCAGCATCATTCTGAATGGAGAAAAATTGAAGGCATTCCCTCTAAGATCTGGTACAAGACAGGGATGCCCTCTCTCACCACTTCTGTTCAACATAGTCCTCGAAACACTGGCTAGAGCAATTAGACAGACAAAAGAAATTAAAGGCATAAAAATAGGAAAAGAAGAACTTAAATTATCACTATTTGCAGATGATATGATTCTATACCTAGCAGACCCAAAAGGGTCTACAAAGAAGCTATTAGAGCTAATAAATGAATTCAGCAAAGTGGCAGGATATAAGATCAACACGCATAAATCAAAGGCATTCCTGTATATCAGCGACAAATCCTCTGAAACGGAAATGAGGACAACTACTCCATTCACAATATCCCCCCAAAAAATAAAATACTTGGGAATCAACCTAACAAAAGAGGTGAAAGATTTATACAATGAAAATTACAGAACCCTAAAGAAAGACATAGAAGAAGACCTTAGAAGATGGCAAAATATACCCTGCTCATGGATAGGCAGAACTAACATCATCAAAATGGCGATATTACCAAAAGTCCTATATAAGTTCAATGCAATGCCAATCAAAATCCCAACAGCATATCTTGTAGAAATAGATAAAAGAATCATGAAATTCATATGGAATAATAAAAGACCCAGAATAGCAAAAACAATACTAAGCAGGAAGTGTGAATCAGGCGGTATAGCGATACCAGACTTCAAACTATACTACAGAGCAATAGTAACAAAAACAGCATGGTACTGGTACCAAAACAGGCGGGTGGACCAATGGTACAGAATAGAGGACACAGTAACCAATCCACAAAACTACAACTATCTTATATTTGATAAAGGGGCTAAAAGCATGCAATGGAGGAAGGATAGCATCTTCAACAAATGGTGCTGGGAAAACTGGAAATCCATTTGCACCAAAATGAATCTGAATCCCTATCTCTCGCCGTGCACAAAAGTTAACTCAAAATGGATCAAGGAGCTTGATATTAAATCAGAGACACGGCATCTGATAGAAGAAAAAGTTGGTTATGATCTACACGCTGTGGGATCGGGCTCCAAATTCCTCAATAGGACACCCATAGCGCTAGAGTTAACAAATAGAATCAACAAATGGGACTTACTAAAACTAAAAAGTTTTTTCTCAGCAAAAGAAACAATAAGAGAGATAAACAGGGAGCCTACATCCTGGGAACAAATCTTTACTCCACACACTTCAGATAGAGCCCTAATAACCAGAATATACAAAGAACTCAAAAAATTAGACAATAAGATAACAAATAACCCAATCAATAAATGGGCCAAGGACCTGAACAGACACTTCTCAGAGGAGGACATACAATCAATCAACAAGTACATGAAAAAATGCTCACCATCGCTAGCAGTCAGAGAAATGCAAATCAAAACTACCCTAAGATACCATCTCACTCCAGTAAGTCTGGCAGCCATTAGGAAGTCAAACAACAATAAGTGCTGGAGAGGATGCGGGGAAAAGGGCACTCTTGTTCATTGCTGGTGGGACTGCAAATTGGTGCAGCCAATTTGGAAAGCAGTATGGAGATTTCTCGGAAAGCTGGGAATGGAACCACCATTTGACCCAGCTATTCCCCTTCTCGGTCTATTCCCTAAAGCCCTAACAAGAGCATGCTACAGGGACACTGCTACATCGATGTTCATAGCAGCTCAATTCACGATAGCAAGACTGTGGAACCAGCCTAGATGCCCTTCAATAGATGAATGGATAAAAAAAATGTGGCATTTATATACAATGGAGTATTATTCTGCATTAAAAAATGACAAAATCATAGAATTTGGAGGGAAATGGATGGCATTAGAGCAGATTATGCTAAGTGAAGCTAGTCAATCTTTAAAAAACAAATACCAAATGACTCCTTTGATATAAGGGGAGTAAACAAGGACAGGGTAGGGAGGAAGAGCTTGAGAAGAATATTTACATTAAACAGGGATGAGAGGTGGGAGGGAAAGGGAGTGAGAAGGGAAAGTGCATGGAAATGGAAGGCGATCCTCAGGGATATACAAAATGTCATATAAGAGGAAAGGAGGGGTAAGACAAGATAATACAAATGGAAGAAATGATTTACAGTAAAAGGGGTAGAGAGAGAAAAGGGGAGGGGAGGGGAGGGAAGGGGAGGGGAGGGGGGATAGTAGAGAATAGGACAGACAGCAGAATACATCAGACACTAGAAAGGCAATATGTCAATCAATGGAAGGGTAACTGATGTGATACAGCAATTTGTATACGGGGTAAAAGGGGGAGTTCATAATCCACTTGAATCAAACCGTGTAATATGATGTATTAAGAACTATGTAATGTTATGAACGACCAATAAAAAAAAAAAAAGTTAAATAAGGAAACTATAGAACTCAATAACACAATTAACAACCTAGACTTAATTGACATATATAGACTATACCACCCAACATCAAGTTGCTACACTTTTTTCTCAGCAGCACATGGAACCTTCTCAAAAATAGACCATATACTATGTCACAGGGCAACTCTTAGACAATACAAAGAGGTAGAGATAATACCATGCATCTTATCTGATCATAATGGAATGAAACTGAAAATCAATGATAAAAGAAGAAAGGAAAAATCAAGCATCACCTGGAGAATGAACAATAGGTTGCTGAGTGATCAATGGGTTTTAGAAGACATCAAGGAGGAAATTAAAAAATTCCTAGAGTTAAATGAAAACACAGACACAACATATCGGAATCTATGGGACACATTGAAAGCAGTTCTAAGAGGAAAATTCATTGCTTGGAGTTCATTCCTCAAAAAAAGAAAAAACCAACAAATAAATGATCTCATACTTCATCTCAAAATCCTAGAAAAAGAAGAGCAAAACAACAGCAAAAGAAGTAGAAGGCAAGAAATAATTAAAATCAGAGCTGAAATTAATGAAATTGAAACAAAAGAAACAATTGAAAAAATTGACAAAACTAAAAGCTGGTTCCTTGAAAAAATAAATAAAATTGACAGACCCTTAGCCATGCTAACGAAGAGAAGAAGAGAGAGAACCCAAATTACTAGCATACGGGATGAAAAAGGCAATATCACAACAGACACTTCAGAAATACAGAAGATAATAAGAAAGTACTTTGAATCCTTATACTCCAATAAAATAGAAGATAGTGAAGGCATAGATAAATTCCTTGAGTCTTATGATCTGCCCAGATTGAGCCAGGAGGATATAGACAACCTAAACAGACCAATAACAATAGAGGAAATAGAAGAAACCATCAAAAGACTACCAACTAAGAAAAGCCCAGGACCGGATGGGTATACAGCAGAGTTTTACAAAACCTTTAAAGAGGAACTAACACCAATACTTTTCAAGCTATTTCAGGAAATAGAAAAAGAGGGAGAACTTCCAAATTCATTCTACGAGGCCAACATCACCCTGATTCCGAAACCAGACAAAGACACTTCAAAGTGACTCACTATTTTAATTGCCTCTATTTCAAGGTCAGCTGATTTTCCCTTTATGTCTATCATTCCAAATTCTGAAAAAAATATATATTCTAGTCATCCCTTATCTAATTGGTAGTAACTTAGTAAAAGTAAATATTTTAATGCCTCATACTCTTTCTCAAAAGGACAATGCTCAGAAAGAAAAAAAAAAAGTTGACCTAATTTAATTATGTAATCCCATAAAGAAGAGTTGCTTATGAACTTTAATGATCTATCGATTCCACAATGCCCTATGCTGATACCATAGTACTCACAATACCATCTTATTCTTTCTAATTTTCACTCTCCTATAATTGGCACTATCACAGTGAAAGCAGCAACTATTATCTTTCACCTCTGTTCCTCAATGCAAAGTCACTCAGAAAATCACACTTTACTGCTTTTTCTTCCACAATGCAAAAATATTATATATAATAGGAATTAATATTATGTTACTGACTCACCTGTTTTCAGTTCTATTCTGACTCAAAGAAGTAGATAATAATTTTATAAAAATAATCTAATATCAAGGAAATAAAAGCTCAATTTTATCTGATTGATTTTGTTGCTGAATTATACAATTTGATATACTGTTCACAAACCAGTTCCCTAAGATTAGCTCAGTGATAACTTCTAAACTGTCAAATACAGAGTAGTTGCTTTTAGTTTGGAAGAGTCTTAAGTTTATTACCACAGGATTTTCTATGATTTTTTAATTTAATATTCCCATTTGTCTTATGAGCAAGAAATTAAAGTATTATTAGGTGTAAAATAGCTACTATTAACTGTCAATGATTGTAAAAATTATGTTTCATAGATTATTCATAGTATATTCAATAGTGAAAAAATAGGTTAAATTGTTAAATATGTGAAATACATTTTTGTTAAGCAAAAATTAAACCCCTAGAAAAACCTGCGGAACTGCTTAGCTTAAAACCTGTGAACATACATTTTAAAGCTCTAATGTGGGTGTGAAGGTGTGGGTGTGCAAGAATGTTAATCTTGGATGCAACATGTCTACAAGAGGAGGTCAGGAATGTATTGTAATCTATTTTACTTAAAAAAATCTTTAGCTTCTCTGTTAAATCATTGAAAACAGAGTACTTTGCTACTAAAATGTGATCTAAGCAGAGATAAAAGCCTCAAAGCTGTGGTGTAAGCAAGTTCTTCTCAGTTGTGCATGCATGTGAGGACACAGCTTGGGTAGCTGGAAACTTCCTGCTAATAATCCTGGGGTGGCAAGATTATGAGAAAGGTTGAAGCTGGTTAAGATTAGGAAACAGGGGCTGGGGTTTTGGCTCAATGGTAGAGTATAAGCACTTGCCAGGCACATGTGAGGCACTGGGTTTGATCCTCAGCACCCCATAAAAATAAATAAATAAAATAAAGGGATTGTGTCTATCTACAACTAAAAAAAATAAATAACGTAAACATATTAGGACACAGACCCCTTTCCTTTTTTTTTTTTTTTTTGGTGTGTGTGTGTGTGTACACAGACATGTATGCTAGGATTGAAACTAAGCCCTTGTTTATGTTGGGAAAGTGCCCCACCACTGAGTTCCATCCCCAACTCAAAAATGTATCTTCTAATCTATACAACCATCAGACCAGGGCAGCTTAGTGAGGAAGAAATTTGAAGAATGCCAGGATATCATTGTTCAAGAAGAAGAAGAAATAATAGATATGTCTATGTACTTAATACAGGCAATTCCTATAGATGTGGTTTTCATGACTTCAAGGAAAACAGTTCCAACCTTAAATATGCAATATGCAGTCTGTATTAAATTTCTTTCTTAGTTTTGGAGGTAGCCACTGAGAATGAATAGCATAAATTGCTGTTGTTAATTTGTCTAAAATATTGTGTGTCTTCAAGTTAACTCTCTGTGTGCATATAATTTGTAATTGAGATTCTTTATAAGAGTTTCTCAAAGTACAATTCTGCAGTCATCTATAGTAGAATCCTGGGATAATTCTTCTCAAATCCCTATTTCTTACTTAGACTTGTGAAATTAAAAGTTTTGAGGGTAGGCATAAAAACCTGCATTAGAAAACAAACCCTCCATGTGACTTAGAGGTTAATAAAGTTTTTGAAGAGACTTTTTAATCAGAATAATTTAAAAATTCTTAAGGTGCTTAAATGCAGGAAATCAATTTGTAATGAAGTATGTGGGGGTTGGATGGAGAAGAGAGGCATGGTAAAGTGAAAAAAGAATCAGGTTTTCTTGGAAGTGGTTGTGAAAAACTCAATTTTTCTGTTTTCCTAGGGGGAGAATGTGGAAATCAGATAGGGTAATGAAGAAAATGAACCTGAAAAAGTAGTGGTGGCTATGGAGAGCTGATGGCTATGACCCATACATAGTTCCCTCTGTGAAAGATATCCTGCTATGATGATTGTTTCAAAACTATTATGAGAAATAAACCAGATAAACTGGAACATATTCTATAAAATATGTATTTAAATTTGATTCCTAGAGGAAAAATTTGGTGCTTTAAGAGTAGTATTCTTTTTGAGGCCCCCCAAAATTTAATGACTCATTATTTTGGATAAGTTTTATCACCAGACATCACTCTCAAACCAACATATAAGTTTAACTTAACAAACTCTACCTATGAGGTTAATAATCAATATGAATAAATTTGAATTTTATCTACTTTCTCATCTCCAGTTCACAATGTTCTTGAAACTTCAGAAAGGTAAACACATTTTCAATATAGAAAATAAATAGCAAAGGTATTCTATTCCATTAAAATTTGTTACCAATGTTGAATTTGTCTATTAAAGAGAATGTGAGATAAAGGTGGTCCTGGGGTAGCAGATCACTTGACATATCCCTTATTTCACAGTTTGATAACATATTTTTTAATGTTAAATTTTTAATTAAAAGCTAACTATTACTATCCAGATCATATTGCTCATTCTGCTTACTTCTTGGGAAAATTTTACAACTGAGGAAGAAAGTCACAGATCTAAAACGCAGCTATATAAACAGCAAGTACTTATGTACCAATACATATTATTTAAAAATTTAACTTTTGAATAAATATCCTTGTGGATACTTATCCTTTCAACTGGATCAATAACTAAGAGGTATAAAATGGAAGAGTAAAAATGCTCTTCTGTCTCCTACTAAGTTCCTCTTATTGAAACAAGGTATATTTTAAAAATATTTTCAGAAACTTTTGAATATTATTATTTTACTTATTTTTTCTATAAAAATAGATACAAAGAAAATGAAAAATATAGACTTTTTCCTTCTTAATTAAAATATTATGAATCTTTTGTGTAATTTTAAAATCAACTCCAACCAAATTTAAGCAAGGTTTAAACCAACTTAACAAACAGAACTTAATTCTAGAATAATAATACTAAAATCTATAAATAAAAAAGCAATGTGGAGAAAAATGAATCATAAAAATTAATTTTTCTGTTTTTTCAAATTACTTAGATGGTGTTAACACCGTCTTCTTATATATTCTGATTTATTTGCAGAAAAAAACTGAATTAACCAAAATGCCCACAGTTCTGAAAATTCCCTTCCTCATATGATTTTAAAAATTAAAATTCTGAATAATACCAAATTCTATTTCTATGTTGTATTGTCTTTTCTCTGTCCTCCTGTTGATCAGTCTTTTCTTGGAACCAATAAATTTGTAATACATCCATTGACCTGAGCCATTTTACAGTTGAAAAGATTGAAGACATTTCTGTTTCAATGGAATAGGCTTAAGATATTCTTAGATATCATACAAGGAGTTGAGATTATTACTCACTGGTAACCTAATTGTTATTTCTTTCTCTTCAGTGTATACTAAGTGATCCAACAAGCACAAATGAAGAGTAAGTATATATTTATCATTTTTAACAAATCACTTGCATTGTAAAATTCTTAAAAGATATATTCAACTAATAAAAGTTACAGGATTTCTATGACATAAAAAAATTGTGCTCCAAGTCAAATGTCATTGTAACTCATTATTATATTTACTTTTATTAGTTTATTTTTCTTCATTGAACAAAGGAAGTTTTGCTAGCTCAGAGAAGAAATCCTTTCTATTCACTTCATCAAATCTATACACCCACACAATCCAGTATTTTATAGCCAGAAGGTGTTTCTTACTCTGTCAAATGTGAACATTTCCAGATGCCTCTGAATCCCTTCCAATTTAATTTTACTTTTTTCTGGCATCTTCTCTGTCTTGTATCATTATAGAAGCTCCCTATTCACTGCGTCAGCCCATCAACATGTTCCCATCTTTAGAAGAATGCACAGAAACCTCCCCCTGCAACGTCATGTTGACTCCATATTCCAATCCAGCAATTAACAGTTATTCTTCTACATTTAGAGCATAATTTGATTCTTAGCTTTCTTCTCTGACCTCATCCATTTTCACTTTTTCTCCAGGAAGAAACCCTTTGGCATACCTGTTTCCATTCTATTGTTGAGTTCACCAAGACTGTTTCTCAGAGAACCCTACATCTCTACAATGTTCTTTCA
The DNA here is from genome assembly GCF_045843805.1 of Urocitellus parryii. Classification (NCBI taxonomy): domain Eukaryota; kingdom Metazoa; phylum Chordata; class Mammalia; order Rodentia; family Sciuridae; genus Urocitellus; species Urocitellus parryii. The sequence goes on from NC_135533.1 coordinate 64,447,907, forward strand.
TAATCTATTTTCAAAATCTCATTTCTAAGACTTTTATTCTCAGAGATTATCCTTCCTTGAGTATCATACATAAGTTATCTATACTCTCTCTTTCCAGTTATCTAATATCCATCCTTGTCCTTCCCTTAACCTCCAACTCTCAAATTGATATCTTAACTATTTTATGTCTTCCTTCTATAATGTAAATTCCAAGACAGAATTTCTAGCACTTAAATAGTGCCGACAACACTGGATGGATTGTTGATCTGGGTCTCTGGTGCTTTGAATGCAGATAAAACATAGTCCTCTTTCCCCCCAATATTTGCTAACATAAACTAAGGTAAACACCATGTACATAACATACTTGGGAAACAAAGGAAAATCCCTTACAATCACATGGAGGAATCATATAGCTATGGTTTGTATTCTAAATCTTGTTCCATGAACTGATTTTGAGCTTCTGAGGCTAGAGAATTCCAGGAATAAATAGACATATAGTTAGTATCTTATGTTGTTTCTTATTTGGTTATTGGGAATATTCTAGGCAAGAAATGGTCAGAAGCATAAAAAGGGTTAGTGAGAACTACTTTAAGTGTCTAGAGACAGAAGTGTAGGTATGATCAGAGAACAAAAACTTATACCTTGAGGTCTGAAACAATCTATGTCAGTCATGGTGCTATGACTGGTATTATCTATAGCTTTGCAGCCAGCAGAAATAAACATGTGAGAAACAGAATAAGAAAGAAAAGAATGGGGAAAAATTGTGATTACAATTAATGGACAGGTTATCAATATGCTTGGGAAAACCCTTTTATTGCACCATAGAAATAATGGTTGACAATTTAAGAGGAAAGGAACTAATTTCCAGCATTTGAAATGGTGAGGGATAAAGTTTTCATAATGTATTAATTAAAATTAAATACGTGTGTTGGGGGGGGCTTAAATAACCTCAAAACGTAAAGTTTATGACAACAGGGCAATACTGTTAGGATCACATCTAAGGATCGATTTTCATCTTTCATCTTGGAATGTCATGACTTGTTTTCTTTGCCATTTCTGAGTGTGTTGTGCCATCAGCTTCTTTGATCAGTACATCACTATGTTAGTGTCACTTTTCTTGGGAAGGTCTGTTCTCTAAGGTTCTCATCTGGTCAAAGACCAGTTGAAAGCAGAATTTCTTGAACTGTGATTGGTTATGAATGTTTATGTCTCACAGAAAATTCTGTTAGGAAATTTGTCCTTCTGCCTATAGATCATTTTATGCTATGTCTGACACAGGATTTAATGGAAGTATTTTCTCACATTAAATTTTCCAAATATCCAGCAGATAATACAAGAAAATCATTAGACTATATCTTTAGCTTCCTTGATCTGATTTTGTAGTATTTTAAAATGTGTCAAGAATGAAATTTTAGTATGTTGTAAACAAAGAGAAAAACTGGCAGTGTGTCTGAGAGTAAGAAAGTGCTGTCATAACCATAAAAGTAGAAAAAAATAAGTTCTTATAAATCAACATTTCATATACTAATTGAGTAACTATAGTTTGAAATACATAAACTTCATGATATTTAGCAGAGATACAGTTTGTATACCGACACTGCATAATTTCAGCCAAAATGATAGCTTCCTGATTCAATATGCAAAATAAAACTAATTTATACCCAGAACATCTACATTCACAATTCCAGAAGAGTACATCCATCTAATTAATGAAGTAGAAAAAGAGACTGATCAGCTCTTTTAACTATGCGATAAACATAAATTATGAAAAGTACTCTCATGTAAGGTTTTTAATTCTGGTTTTCAAAGGTCTACAAGGGTCTGCTATTAACTGGTCTTTTGCTTAAAGAGATTCATTACAACACAGTGTTCTCAAAAGAATAAAGTTTGATACCTCCAGTAAGATGCTTTTGACAAGGTAGTGAGGGAAGAACAGGAGACAGATTATACTCACAGTGAGCTAAGAATAGTTTCAGTGGCTTCCTACCTCTTTTAAAGTTTTCTTTAGAAAAAAATTTCAGCAGTATTGTTGGAAAGATCTCCCATAAAAAAATGCCTAAAAAGATAGACAAAACATAAACAGACTCAAAGGGAATGTCAAAGGTAACAACATGTTGTTCTATTTGTTACAATAGGTGGTAGGCTTGGGGGCATTAATTTTTATATTATGCTTTATTTCAAATAAAAATGTTTATATATATATGTGTGTGTGTGTGTGTGTGTGTGTGTGTGTGTGTGTCTTTCCTACATTGCTTACAATAATCATCTCATAGTAACAAACTGAAAAATTAGAATACAAAGTTATATTCCATATGAAAATTAGCACTATTTATAAACATCAATAAAATTCTTGTACATAAAAAAAACTAGAAGAAAAAATATTATGGTGATTGACATTCAGTTGTGGAAATATAGGTAGGTAATCATTTCTCCTTCCTTTAAATGCTTCTCATAATTTCAAATTTTCTATGCTACTTTTCATATATCGTTTATTTATTATATTAACCGAAATGCAAAAATAAAACTGAGCAATTATGTCCTCATAAAAATTGGAAACTATGAATACACAAAAGCCTTTACATACTTGTTCATTATAACTTTATTTGAAATAGCCAAAAACTGGAAAGAGCCTGAATGTCCTTCAATGGGTGAAAAGTTTTTTTTTTTTTTGGTCCAACAGAGGGAAAGCACTCCAAAATGAAACAAACAAACAAACAAACAAAAAGACATTGGGCTGGGGTGGTAACAGACCTAACATGCATAAGGTCCTGGGTTTAATCTACAGCACTGCAAAAAAGTAAAAATAAAAAATAAAAAAACAAACTATAAATGCCTGCAACAATTTGGATGCATTATAAGGTTATTATGAGCAATGAAAAAGCCAATACTGTGTGATTCCACTTAAACAACAATTTCAATATTAAGGAAGAGATTATAGCTATCAAGAGCACATTCAAGATTGCCAGCACTAGAGATGATAGGGGAATGACCATCGTGAATGGCATGAGGTGATGGTTCTGTAATGCTTTGCGGCAATGGCACAGCTCCATGTCTTGATTGTGGCCATAGTCACAGAGATCTACATGTAACAACATGACACAAAATTATCCACATTCATTGTATCAATATCAATTCCAGTATACTGTGTGCTATGATTATATAAAATGTAAACACTGGAGAAAGTTGGGAAGAAGGTATAAGAGACCACCATGTACTGTTTTTGCAATTTCTGTGTAGTTATAAATATTTCAAAACCAAGAGTTTACATTTTTTCTGTAGTTTAATATTTTCTGCAGTGAGTGTTTCTTTTCTATCGAATAAGGTTTAATTTTGTTATTTAAAAAAAAGAAATTCAGTATAGAGAAACACATAAATGTTTTTCTTCCTTGCTTCCTATTCTGGTTGTGACTCAACACAAACTAAATAGAGTTAATTTAAAAAATCCATCACTGTATTATCAAGTTGAAATACATTACCATGATCAAGGCTAATCTTGTTGAAACTGTAGGTGAAGAATAAATGTGTTTGGGGCTGGCATATTACTCAATGCAAGAGTTATAATGGTGAAAAACAAAGACTGCATCTCTGATCTCAGAAAGCTTACAGAATATAAATAAACAATACTTGAAAATGTTCATAATATCCATGAAGGAAACAGAACACTGAGATAACAAAATAACAGTGGAATCCTAATTTAGGTGGGGTCGTCAGGGAAAACTTCTCTGAGGAGATGATATTTAAGCTGAGATTTGAAGTAGTCAGCCACACTTTAATTAAGAAGCTCTCCAGGACATTAAATAGAATTCTGCCTTTATAGAATGTGGCTTTGTCACAAGGCAGGAACAGATATTTGATTTCTGCAGAGTACTGCTCTCTCTCCCATATCTCAGAGTCCCTAGCACATGGTACACATATGTGTGTTGAATAAATTCTTGAGTATTAATTCAATTTGTAAGCACATCACAACCAAGTCTTTTGCAGATAGAGAAAGATAATGAATTTATATAGGGGGAAAAAACCCTAAAATTAAAATCTAAAATTTAAAAACATCTTACATAATGATCTCACACAACTGTTCTTATGTTTTTGTTTAAACTCTTTGCCCTATCTCAGCTTTATTATTATCCTTTAAATAGAATCACATACCTCTGTCTTTTGGCTTTGCACTTCAAATAAAGACACGATGCTATCTCATTTTTCATGAATTTCATTATAATCAGAAAAAATTATGTGTTTTTTTAAATTTTTCAATGTTACCAAATGACAGTATTTAAACCCTAAGATGAGTTCAAGGATATTAGTAAAACTGGCTTTCTACTATTTATGCTAGGCCTGCTAGGCTACTCACTAGCTCCCCTGTCCCCAGCCCTTAGTGGCCACTTTTGAGTAATCTGGTCCTGGATCTAGAAACTAGCCTGATGATCAATCACTAGAGTTCAAAAAGGTTGCTCACTCAGCTTCTGACTTAAATTAAAGTGAGGAGGATCTTTCAGGCTCAGCTTTAGTGCCAACATTTAAAAAGAATGGGTCCTTGTTCTATTGCTAGTGGATATTTTTCTCAGTGAAAAATAGTCTATTGTGCAACCCCATTTAACATCTGGAAATACAGAAGCAGATTAAAATCAGTAAACCTTAAACAAGTTCTGCCTCCACCTAGAGTAATAAACTGATCATTACTCATAAAAGAATTATGTTTTACCACCTGTGATGTTCATCTAGAGGAGGGAGGTATTTGCCTGTTTTGGAAATTCATTTCACAATGTAGTACATCTTACCACCCAAATACCACCACTGTTCCTCATTTCTCCAATCACCAAATACAGAAAGAAATGTTAAGAAAAATGTTAGATTGGGGAAATTATATTGAAAAAAAGAATTTTTCTTCAGTTTTACTTTCTCAAACTATTAGAGGCAAAACCATTTCTTTATACTTGAATTTTTAAAGGCCAAATATGATTTTTATTAAGCAACAAAAAGGTAGAAAAGCTAACCTCCCGGATTATTCTGAAAGCATCAACATTTTGAGAAAACTTCTAAAATCATATAAGAAAAAACAAACCAGAAATACAAAGCAAATATAGAAAAAAGAGAAAGAGAACCATTCAATGATACTTTTACTCAGATATATATTAATTAAACCATGTAGCAATGGCTATTTTTATATTTTTTAATGTACCAAAGTTTTGCTTGCCAATAGTACATCACTACTGTCAAGCAGAAACACAAAGAGGAGAGGTGATATTTGCAGCATTCTCCCTAATGTGACAGACTAGTTCTAAAACAAGCTAACTTTATAAAACATGAATTTATGCATTCTTAAATAATGTCATATACTCTCACAATCTAAAAATAATCTAGTGTGCAATGATTTTACAATATCAGCATTTATATATGGATTACTGATTTAGCAGTGATTTAAAAAATAAGTCTTTAGAATTTTTTTCCTACTTTTCCTAATCTCTTGTATGACTTAAAGACTTTTGAACAGAGTGATCAGAGTAAAATTATCAATCTATATCTTTAAGGCATTTAACAGAGTGTACTTTCTATGATAAATTGCTGGTCTATTAAAATCACATAAATACAGGGGAAATACTGTCTTTCCTACCTTTCTTTCTTCAAAGCCATTTAGTGATCAGTTATGGTCAATTTACAAAACATAGTATAGTAGCATAAACACCCTGAGGGATGACAAGTGAATGTGCCTACAGTGTACAATCCTCTTATATTTTTCTGTATTTTTTTAGTAAAGGGACAATTGAAAGCCCACTGAATATAGATCATAAGCAACACACTTTTAAAAAATAGCTATTGATTTACTGCAGCATGAAACAACTCACAAAAGAAATGGCTCATAGGGTGTCAGTGTCTCTTCCAGGGTTTGGATTGGTGTTGTACTATTCTCAGGAAGGATAAGGAAAGTATGGGCTAATTATGGATTGGATTCTATCAAAAATTGCAACAATTAAGCAATGTATGCTTATGAAGTTGGAGGATAGAGAGGGATGGGGGAATAAGAGGAAAGAAGACAGTACTTATTCAGAAAAAAAAAAGGTTAGTCATTGTATACCTGGGAAAACATGAAAACATAATGTTCTCTTGCCCTTGCCCCTGTCCTTTTGCATTCATTGTTGATATTCTCTTAAGAATACTATAATATGAATAATTGCCATGTTACAAAACAACTCATTTTTATCAAAGCCCTTGTCCACATCCTTCATGAGTCACAAAATTGCGACAAGAACACCAGTGGCAATTGCACATTACATAAATGACTCTATAAAAGGGGAACTAAATAAAATGGTTTTTAATATTAAAGCAAATCTTCTAAATGCATCATTTGTACCAACTATGTGAAAGAGCAAAAATAATTTTTATAACTCCATTGTCCTGACCTGAAGAAAACTGCTTGTCCAAGATACAGTGCTCCATTTTAGAAAATGAGGATAATTATACCCACCTTAGTCATATTTCACAGAGTTAAAATGAAATTAAAAAATCAAAGAAATATAAAGGATATATACAATAATGTTTGACTACTTATTTATGTAATAAAAATAATTGTAAGGATTTACACACTGACCTAAGAACTTCACATATATTAATTCATTTACTACTCATACACAACTTTTTTTTGTTCCTAATAAGTGTCTAAGTAACTTGGAAATTTTTAAGCTAAGTGGCACACATGCTACTTAGACCCAAGATGTCTGTCTCCAGAGTCCCTGGTTGCTGAAGTTACAGATAAATGAAACCTGCCTTATGAAAAGTCTCAAAGGTACTTATTTCTAGAGTCTAGAGCCTCCGTCTTTGTGATTCATTTCTAGTGAGGGATACAGTGTTGGAGTAAATCTGTCTTAGTTTTAGACAATGTAGATAAATCTCCAACTATTTGGTCAGACTCAGCTATAACAAAACTTATTTAAGTCTATAAATTACATAACAGGTTTTTTTCATATATTTAAGTCATATAGTTGGGACTTGGTTGAGACTTTTCAGGAAGTTGGAGGTATAATATATACAAAGGGTGAAATAGTGGATTTATTTATTCCCTAGAATTCTCTTTTTTTGTAAATTTTTGTTATAATTACATTTTCTAACAAAAGTGGAGTTCTAAATAATATAACAACCAATAAACATAAGGGACATTTGTTTTCCTTCATCTTCATTAAATAATTCAACATAGAAAATAAAGAAAATTGGGACAATCGGGTGCTATTCCATAGCAATTGCTTATTGAGCACCCCAGTAAGTCCCAGAACTTGTTCTACACTCAAGAAAAATGCCAAAGTACAATCAAATCTCACATTCTTATGAGTAAATAGGAATTACACAAATAATGATAATAAATTAATACTATATATTCATGGGGATAAATAAAAGATGTAAGGAACTGTCTTAACCCTTTTGGATTCCAGAGAAAATACCTCAGAAATGGGTAACTTATAAACAAAATAAAGTTTTTCTCACAGAAGGAGAGCCACATGAAGGTGCCGTATTGTCTCATGAGGACTCATTTCTTAGGGTTCCTGTGTCTGCATATGGAGAAAGGGGCAAAACATCTCTTGGGGGCCTCTTTTATAAGGGCACTAATCCTATTTCAGTACCCTCAGGACCTAATTGCCTTCCCCAAATCCCTCCTTCTAATATCATCGCCTTGGTAATTAGGAGTCGGCATAAGAATTTTGAGGGGACATGAACATTCAAATCATAATATACCTAAAAAAAGATAGTAAGATGTGACATCCAAAAAAAGAAACAAGAGGAGGGCAAAAAGATTTCTATGAGAAGGTAGCATTTGAGTTGAGAGCTAGTGGATAAGAAGGTGGAAGTTGTGCTTGCTTTGGCAGCACATATAGTAAAATTAGAACAATACAGAGAAGATTAGCATGGCCCCTTTTGCAAGGATGACATGCAAATTCATGAAGCATTCTATATATTTTTTATAGAAATAGAAAAAGGAATCATGAAATTCATTTGGAAAAGTAAAAGACCCAGAATAGCCAATGCAATCCTTAGCAAGAAGAATGAAGCAGGAGGAATCACAATACCAGGCCTTAAACTATACTACAAAGCTACAGTAACAAAAATGGCATGGTATTGGCACCAAAATAGATACGTAGACCAATGGTACAGAATAGAAGACACAGAGATAAACCCACATAAATACAGTTATCTCATAGTAGACAAAGGTGACAAAAACATACACTGGAGAAAAGATAGCCTCTTCAACAAATGGTGCTGGGAGAACTGGAAATACACATGCAGCAAAATGAAAATAATCCCCTCTCACCATGTACAAAAGTCAACTCAAAGTAGATCAAGAACCTAGGAATTAGAACAGAGACCCTGTACCTAATAGAGGGAAAGTAGGCCCAAATCTTCGTCAGCTTGGATTAGACCCTGACTTCCTTATAAGACTCCTAAAGTGCAAGAAATAAAATCAAGAATTAATAAATGGGATGGACTCAAACTAAAAAGCTTTTTCCTCAGCAAAAGAAACAATCAATGAGGTGAACAGAGAGCCTACATTTGGGAAGCAAATTTTTGCCACACACATGTCAGATAGAGCATTAATCTCCAGGATATAGAAGAACTCAAAAAATTTAACACCAGAAATACAAACAACCCTATTGATAAGTGGGCTAAGGAGCTGAACAGACACCTCTCAGAAGAAGACATACATATAATCAACAAATATATGAAAAAATGTTCAACATTTCTAGTAATTAGAGAAATGCAATTCAAAACTACTCTAAGATTTCATCACACTCCAGTCAGAATGGCAGCTATCAAGAATACAAACAACAATAAATGTTGGTGAGGATGTGACAGGAAAAAAGCACACTCATACATTGCTGGTAAGACTACAAATTGGTGCAACCACTCTGGAAAGCAGTATGGAGATTTCTTAGAAAAGTTGGAATGGAACCAGCATTTGAACCAACTATCCCACTCCTCCGTCTATATCCAATGGATTTAAAATCAGCATACTATAGTAACACATCCACATCAATGTTTATAGGAATTCAATTCACAATAGCTAAACTGTGGAAGCAATCTATATGCCCTTCAATGGATGAATGGATAAAGAAACTGTGACATATATACACAATGAAATACTAGCATTAAAAGAGAATAAAATTATGGCATTTGCAGGTAAATGGACAGAGTTGGAGAATATCATGCTAAGCAAAGTAAGCCAATTCCAAAACACCGAAGGCCAAATGTTCTCTCTGATAAGTGGATGCTGATCCATAATGGGGGGAGGCGAGCATGGGAAAAATGGAGAAACTTTGTTTGGGCAAAGGGGAGGGTGGGGAGAGGAGAGTGCATGGGGGCAGGAAAGATGGTGGAATGAGATAGACATTATTACCCTAGGTATATGTATGACTGCATATATGGTGTGAAGCTACATAATGTACAATCAGAGAAATGAAAATTGTGCTTCATTGTGTACAATGAATAAAAGTGCATTCTGCTGTCAGATATAACTAATTAAAATAAATAAATAAATTTTTTAAAAAGAATGACAAAGTCACTTAAAATCAAGAGAATTGCCTTCTAGAGAAAATAGAAAATAAAATAATAAAATAGAAAATTTTAAACTAAAATTTTCACTTACTAAAGAAAAGTATTATGCCTTGCATGCACCTTTGAAGTCCTGAATCATCATGGAGTGTTGGACATGTCAGAAGGCCAGTGGAAGAGCACTGGAGATAAGGAGGGAGAAGCAGGTAGATCACAAAGGTTGCAATGAATTCCAGAAGCAGAGATTGCCTGATGTGCAAGGGGATCTGAAGTGCAGGCAGAAGAAATTGGGACACATAGGAGATAATCAACAAATGAGCCTTCTCTTGCTGAAGACATTAATATGAAATATTCTGGCACAGCAGAATGACAATTCATAGTAATGCTGAGTGATAGTTCTTGCTTCTCTTAAGGTTCTAACTTATTGTCCTAGAAGTCCAGATTCACGGCAGCTACAATTGGAAGCTGAGGAATATTAAACAAATCATAAAAATTCATCTGACTCAAAGTTCTTTTTAAAATATACTTTAAAATATAACATACATGAAAAGTGATGCTTATTTTTACAATTCTGTTTGAACCATTACAAGTTTTTACTTATTTATTTATTTATTAGTTACATATGACAGTACAATGATCTTGACATATCATACATTTGAATCAAATGGAGTATAATTTCTCATTTTTCTGAGTGTACAGGTTGCATAATCACATTGGTCGTACAGTCATGTATATACATACAGCAATACTCGTGTCTATTTTATTCTGCTGCCCTTCCTGTACCCTCTTCTCCTCCCCTCCCCTCCCCTCCCATCACTTCTCTCTACCCAATCTAATGTGACACACTTCTTTTTTTCCCTCACATCATCATACATATATTCTGTATAACTTATAAACTAAACTTAAAATATTCTGCAACATTTTTACAATAACAATAATTTATCCCACTACAATGTTTGAATATATATGGCAAAAATCAGGAATTATTTCCACACTTAAATATCATCATTAGAATTTTTAAAAAGTGCCATTTGTGATGATTTACAACACAAAGCTAATAAAAACTACAAAAATGGTAAATTTAAAACTGTTAAATTTTGAAGTAAGGCAAATACAACATGAATTATGTAAGCTAATTACAAAAATATAACTTTTCTAAAAGAAGAAAACAAATTTTGTGGAGTAAACATAAAATAATCTGTGAATTATATGTATTTTTATTGTACTGCTTATGCAAACATTATATCTGGACCATCAACAGAACACATAGAAGTATACTATAATAATTTAATCAAAATTGTTAACATTTTTCTGTCAATTCCAGTTTTTAAAATATAGAGACAATTATTTTGTTATGAATACATTTATCTACTTAAAATGATATAATTTATTTAATAGTTGACAACTCTATTTATAACCACTAACTATTTGGATCCAGAACATATAGGGCCTTGATATTTATTCTTGTCTTAACCTCACAAATATTAGGTGTTGGAATCAGGAGGCCATTTATTATTTTACTACCCAAACTTGAAATTTTATTTGAAAATAAGCACTATTGCTAGCTATAGCAGAATTTCCAGGCATAAATTAGGATTATCCCAACGAAATTTGAACTGTTCGGTGAAAACCAGCACACTTGTTACCTTAGATATATAAGCCTGGTAAGTGAAGGGGGTGATCACAGTCAACTTACAATACATTCTTAAGGTTTCTGCATTTGCTAAATAGCTTCAACCATAAATTCCTTATATTGCAGTGATCCATTTATTACTTATTGGTAGTTTTATTTTCCTTACAAATTAATGTAACATTCATTTTAGTACATCTGAAAACCATTCTGTTCATGATGAACAATCTAGAGTTAATGGCTATATTTTATTTGAAGCTTAACCTTGTTTTGCCTAGAACACATCAGATATAAAATATATGTTTGGATAAATAAGCGGGAAGGAAGAGTTGGGGAAACAAAATGGTATTCCTAATATATTTGACACTAATGGTGGGAAACTGCAAATCATTTTAACATACCTTCAGTCACAAAGTTCTTTTCTGTAGCAATTATGAAGTGAAATTAATAAAATAACAGGAAAAAAGAAGCATAATTATTTTATTGAAATACATATTTCATGCATAATTGAGATATTTCCTAACATCTTTTTCCCTCTCTCCTTCCTCCTTCCATAAATATATGTATTTATGTATGTGTATATATGAATAAATGAACAAATAAATGAATAATAAATATCACAGTCCAAAAAAATAAAGTAAAATACTGATTAATATGTCTAATTCATTTTTATAAAATGGGGAGATATATAACTACATATTAGTTTGTTGCAGTGAATGATAACTCTACAGCTTAACAATAAATTTCAACTTTAAACACATTATTCAAATTCAATAAAATATTTCCTTATTAAACTAAAATTTCACTTACTAAAGAAAAGTATTATGCCTTGCATTTGCACACCTGTACTCCATTTCAATGTTTTAATTCTAAACAAAAAATAACTCCAACTGGCCACATAGAAGACAGAATTAAAGAAACTCAAGGTTGTTTCTATATCTTTACAATAACTGTTGTCTCTGCGTATTTTTTTAAGATTTTTTTTTGGGGGGGGTTAGACACAATACCTTTATTTTATTTATTTATTTTTATGTGGTGCTGAGGATTGAACCCAGGGCCTCGCGCATGCCAGGTGAGTGCTCTACCACTGAGCCACAACCCCAGCCCTGCTTATTTTTAATCTAGTATTTAAACAAAAAACTATTTCACATTAACTAGAGATGGAAATGGGAACTGTAACTAAAGCCAAATTAAATGAAACTGAACCATTATAAGCTTACTATCCAAATTAAATTATATATCTGAATTTATTTAGAATAAAGTGGATTTCTCCCAAGTTCCCTGCCACATAACATATGTTTTAAAAAGATGAATAAAAAATTGAGCTGATTCAACATTTCTTATTAAATCTAAGCAGTAAACACATCATTCCTTAGAACTTAGATCCACACAATTTTATCAAAGAGGGATAATTTATCACATATTTAGAACTCATTAATTTTCAGAAGTACAGGTGTAGTGTGTAAACAATAAACTGACTCTGAGTTGATATTATTGATTTTATATATAACTTACACCCTATTACTTGCACCTCAGCAGACAATTTTTTTCTCTTGACCTTTGGTAAACTATTGGATAGAGAGAAGAAAAGAAAGAAGAAGATATAATGAAAGACAATAATCTTAATTAGTCTATTCTGATAGGCTGAAACCAAAGAGCAAAAACAACACTGTAAGAGGAAGGTAGTGTTTTTTTTTCTATATCAAACATAGCAGGCAAATAACTAACTCTTGAGATCTAAAGAGTGCCATGTTGAAATGAAAGCATATGCAATGTAATGCTGGTTTCCTAATAAGATGTATTTCTATATTGGTTTATTACCTCATGGAAAAGAATCAGCATAACAGGAAGTTGCTATGAGTTCAGTGCCAAGGCTATACATATAATTATGTACCCACATAACAGATTTTTGATCATTATGTCCATTTTAACATTTCTACTAATAGAAACAATAAGTATATTAAGATAAGGGAGGGATGTAGCTAGCTGTTCAGATCAGTTTCTCATGGGATGCATTCCTTTCAAATAAAGTAATTATTTGCATATAAAATATAAATATATCATGCAGACTTTGGTATTTTAACAGCTCCTACATTCTTCCTTATGTCTGGAGATTTTTTTTTCTTATTTGTGGAGCTGGGGATAAAATTCAGGGCCTTACACATAACAGGTAAGCATTGTACCACTAAGCTATACTCCCAACCTGAAAATTTTCTTTTCAGTCATAAAGAGAATTAATTAAATATTGCTCACATACATGTCTGTGATCTAATTTCATGTATTTTGAAGGGGTAGATGTCACATAAATGTATTAAGAACCAAAATAAAGTTTGTAGGAATTAATGATTACTGAAATTTTCCAAAGCATCTGTGATAAATTAACAGTCAAAAATATAATCATAATAATCTTAGATGTCATGAATTATAATACTTATCATTCAAATTAGTCATAAAATGGTTATGTGCTAATCAGTTAATGAGTAACAGATTGAAATAAATAAGAGACTTAAAGTATGCGCCTGTTTTGTGGAGAACTATTATCAAAAATTTCCAAAGACAGGTATTACAAGAACATAATTCTATAAACAGTCACCCAAATATTAGCTATTCCGAGAACAAGCTATATTGACAAACTATATTTAAGTCACAGAACAAAAGACACCAACATGCTAAGACTTTCCATTATGATTGAAATGATGAAAGACCGATATGGACATCCATAGATCACAGCAATCATCTCTAGGTATCAAATTGTTTCTTGCTTCTGTCTGCCAAAGGGTCAAGCTCCCATCTAAACTTGTCATCAATCACTGTATGATCACATGAATCAGACCCAAACTTCAAAGAAAGAGATCACTTTTTAAAAAGTCATCTTGGAGATTTGCACAACAGGAGTATGCAGCTGCTCCAGGGCCCTTCCACTTAACTGCCAGAGAACAGCAAGTGCCTAATAGATCTGTCCTTAGGGAGACCCTGACCTTCCCTAGCACACAGACTTTCTAAACTAAAAAGTGAACAACTTCAGCTCACTTAAAACATCCTTCTTTCAATTTATAGGTTTCATCTAACCCCAAAACCTGTCTTTCTGAGACAGTTTTACTAGTTCAGACTTTTCCACCAGGTTTGTGGATTTGGGGAAGCTTCAGTTTTCTGTCTTGAAATTCTTCTTTTCTCCTTTTGTGTCAACTTCTTAGGTGATACATCTGGTTGTATGGCTTTAAAGGAAAGCAAGCCAATTCAAATTGACTCTGACTGAAATCTGAATTTTAAAATGAATTTAAATTAGTTTATATTAAGATCAATTAAAATTTTAAATTGAAATTGAAAACTATCTGAGCGAGGAATTTAAACTTAATTTAAAATCTAACAGTCAATTTTATTTAAATTATTTCTTTTAAATTAGATTAAAATTCAGAAGCATCTGAAATGAGTTAGAAGTTAGCCAAAACATTAACCTCACATATAAAATGCTAAGATTTTTATTTCTAACCAATAGGAGCTGAAATGGTTTGACACAAAATGGTTTGACATAAAGTTCAAAAGAGTCGGGCAAGGTGGTACACACCTGTAATTCCAGCAACTTGGGGAGGCTGAGGCAGGAGAATTGCAAGTTTGAGGTCAGCCTCAGAAAATTAGTGAGGTCCTAGGCAACTTAGTGAGTCCCTAAGAATAAAAATACAAAATAACAATAAAAAATAATGGGGGATGTAGCTCTGTAGTAAAGTGTCCCTGTGTTCAATCCCCAGTACAAAAAAAAAAAAAAAAGACAGAAATAGCCCAAAACCAAAATCAAGTTGACCAATATGAATTTTTTAATAGGCCACATGTATATTGTGTAGAGGCATCATAAAATAATGTAAAGTGAAATCTATTTCTATACAAAAAATAACAATTTAGTTACTTATGACAGTAATATGTTCTGAATGTTTCCATCATTTCAGCTGCCCCTCTGTTGGCAAAACCTTGCCTACCACTACAGTGTGGTTCACAGACTGGTAAATGCTCCTGATGTAATTCCTCTAGGCCCATACCATCTGCCTCATCACTAGATACTTCCTGAAAGAGGAGTTCCATGAGTTTTAATTTTTAATTAAAACTATTGCTCACTCCTTTTGAGGAGCTCACCAAGCAAATTCCATCTAGTCTCATGTCCCTATTCATGTCAATCATTACCAGAAGGTCCAGCTCCCTAGACCTCTTATCCCAGCTCTCATCCCTAAATATGCAGCCTCTATCAGGAGAACAAAGTCTAATTTCTCAAACTTTTGCTAGTCTTTCTGAATTTATGATTTATGTTAAGCAAAATCTTCAATGGTAAACTATTTCCCTGATTCAAGAGATAATTTCGTCCTTCTCATCTGGTTCTTTTCTTTCTCTGAGAGACTCCCAGACCATGGGACTAGAAATGTTTAGAGGAATGTCTGCTTCCATGACTGGGGACTTTCCTGGGTCATGGATGTTAAATGGCTTTGATGGTCCAATATAGTCCTACAGAAGATCTGTCCTGCCTAATATGCCAAAGGTTTACACTGAAGAACATTGTGGGAATTCAGTTAGCAACAACTCTATCTCCCTGGCATCCTTCTCATCTGGTTCTTGTCTTTTTGTTTATTATCATTATTTTGTTTATTTCATTTCTAGTACCATTGGGCTGAATAAGGAATTTGGTTTTACTCTTGCTGCTGTGATTTGGATATGGTTTGCATGTATCTCCCTAAAGGTTCATGTACTAGAAGTTGGGTCTCCTGTATGGTGTTAAGATGATGAGGCCATTAAGAGGTTTGGCCTCACAGAAGGTGATTACCTCATTAGTGATGCTGCCCTCTGAATGGACTAGTCTAGCTTTTGAGGGACCCTTTCCTCTAGGAGGGTATTGTTATAAAAAAGTGAGTCTAGCCCTCCAATCTCTCTGTCTTCCTGTCTTATCATGCGTTTCAGTTAGGTTTTATGTACTTGTGGCCAAAATACCTGACAAGAACAATTTAGAGGAGGAAAAGTTTGGCTTGGCTCATGGTTTCAGAGGTTCCCTCTAGAGTGGACTGATTCCATAGCTCTGGGATGGAGATGAGGCAGAACATCAGGGCAGAAGGATGTGACTAAGGAAAGCAGCTGGGGATATGGTAATCGGGAAGCAGAGAGAACACTGCTGATTATGGACCCAATATAAACCCCAAAGGAAGGCATGCCTCCAGTGACCTACTTTAGAGGTTTCACTTTCCTACCAGACCTTTCATACTTGGTCTTATGAAAGAATGTGGTGCCTTCATACATTTAATAAGAGAATGACCTGTCCTAAATTTTCTATTTCCCATTGATCTGAAAAAATAAAATAAAAACAAAAATCCTGGAACACCATATGAAGGGACTAATAAACTATGGCTTGTTGTGACCTGCATGACCATTTATTTGGTTTCCTGAACCCATCCTTGAGGGGATGGGAAAAAACACAAAGACTCAAAAGTAGAAAAAAGCTGGGACCCAGTGGATCAGCCAACTTCTGATAGAAGACCGACCATGAGCAAGCTTGCCATGTTTATTATATAGGTTTAAACATCAAAAGGATTTATTGTGAAAAAACTTCTTTAAGATAAACAAAACCAAAGTTGAGAGTAATATAGCTTAATTAGAGCTTATCAGTGTACTATGTCCATAACTGTCTACTTCTGGGCAGTAGGAGTTTGAACCCAAGGCTGAGCACTAATAAAGTTCATGGCTGGCATAGAATCTCCCTTGAGCAGGGTGTCACCATATATCAATTGAGCGATCTTCGATCTGCACCTTTGCACAGAGAAATTCCCAAGGAAGGTGTTGCCTCTGTCTTTGGGCAGTTCAAAAGAATCATGATTCATTCGCAGCTCCTGACAGTTGCTCTATTCCAGGCAACTTAAATATTCTTTTATGCCTAACTCCTTAAGTGACAAAATTCCAAAATTTACTTTTCATGCTTAAAATTTATTTTCCAAGTTATCAATTCTTTTGACTAGTTTTACACTAAAAATAATTATAATGATAAATCAAGTCATAAAATATTTTAGCAATTAATACATTAGAACTAAAGGTAATATAACATTTTAATTTTATATATACATTTTTTGTTGTTGTTTAAGAAGATTGTGTCACAATGATCAGTAAGATTTCAGACATATGTTTATATAATATTAAATATCAATTCTAGAAGAAAGGAAGGAAAAAATATATGATTCAAGTTGGAAATAAATGCTGTAAATTTCTCATGTAAGGAAGACCTTGTCTATGTACCAATTTAAGTTTTAGATTCCAATGGATAGAGTGATATAATTGTTTCTTTTGAAACTTCCATATTACAATATGATGAAAATCTCATATTTCAACTTGAAAGTGTATGAGGAACTTCATGAATCTTTATACTCTGATTCCCATCATGAGAATGTAACCTATGAGCTGGCTGTGGTGGCACATACCTGTGAACCCAGTGATTTGAGAGATTGAGGTAGGAGAATTGCAAATTCCAAGCCAGCCTCAACAACTTACCAAGGCCCTGAACAACTTACCAAATCACTGTCTAAAACTAAAATTAAATTTAAAAATTGTAAAGGTCTGGCAATGCAACTCAGTGTTAAAGAGCCCCTGGGTTCAATCCCCAGTACCACTATTCCCCAGAAATAAAATAGAAGAAAAAAGGAAAAGAAAAAAACTGGTTAATTGTTATTAAGTATCTATTAAAAGTTTTAAACTAAATTTTGTTTAGAATTCAAAACAAGAGAAAAACTAATCATGATGAAAATTATTTTTCCTTTCAGGAAAAGAAAAGAAAAGGAACAGGACATATTAGCAAATCTTCCCCAATATTCAGAGCTGAGCAGAAACAGTGAGAATCTGTACTGGGAAACAAGTTTAGCAACTTCAAAGCCCAAGCCACTTCCATTATTGAATACTGGGACTGGAGATTCTGCGAATGCACAACCGAGTGTTCCATCCTAGAGATTAAAGTATGTTTTCCTCTGAAACAGATGAGCTTCTGCAACATTAGAGAGGAAAGAAAAGCAGCATAAATATTTCCTGTAGAGAAGCAGGTCCTTGGGGTAATGGAAGGGGGTGGTCTGTGATATGACACCAGTGACCATCTCTGATCTCAGTTATACCACTCAGTTCACTTCTCAAGTAGAGATTTATCAACCTGGCTCCAACTCCATAGCGTAGAACCACAATAAAAGAGCAAATTCACTCTATGCAGGTGGCTTGCTCAAAGTTTATCACTCCTACAAAACCTTTTTTCATTTCCTGAGTCTCCAAAGCCCCTGGGTAGTTGTTTTAATATATTTTGTACAATTTATAGTTGATATTTGCAGAAGGATTGATTTGTCAGGATCTCAAGCCTTCATCCAGCTGTTTTTTGACTTTAACTTCAACTAGAGATGATTTTCCTTGTTTATAATTTTCCTGAAATATAAACCATTTATCAGAAATTGGTCTATATTTCTAACATTTAAAATTTTAATTTTCCTTAATATTTTTACTAGTTTGATATTATTGTATTATGAATTAAAATTATGTATGTATGAACATACATGTGTATTTTAAGTGTGTAACATATTATACATATACATATATATCTTGATTATTAAATCCATTTTATTAATTTTTATAGCTATATTACCATTGTGCATTTTATTACATAGAATAAATATAAATTTCAATAACTTTTTATTCATATTTTTATTTTTATATTTAGCAACAGATTTATTATTGGTTATGCTAGTTGAAATAATTTTATAGAACATAAATCTTTCTATATAACCTAACAATTATATTCAAATCATGGCAAATTTTTATTTCTCATTCTTGGATCATGAAATTAATTTTAATCTTCATGCTATTGTTTAATTGTGGCAAATATAGCAGCTTCTTTTTTGTGTGTTTATGACTTTAAAAATAATATTCTAATTGATATTACCTTGGTGGTGATTTTTGTAAATAGCTTTGGGGGCTTTTTAGACAGTTTTATGACATTGTCTTAGCCTGTTTAACCATTTATATAGCAAATGAAGGTTAAATGTGGCCAATGCAGCTGTCTTTAAAATGATATACTTTTCTCTCCTCTAATTTAGTAATGTGATAAATTATATTAATGAATTCCAATTGTTTATTGTTCATCGATTGGGATGTTCTCCTTACATTATTCTTAGACAGAATCTTCTTTTTCATTAAGTATTATTCTTTTTATAACCCATTGTATTGGTTTACAAGTATTTTACTTAGGACATGCCTGTCCCTCCACTCAGGCAGAAGGGTAGGTGAAGGGTAGAAGAAATCAACTGAGGATTTAACATGAGAAATCTGCCCATCTTTTTACTACATTTAACTCTAATGCTACTACTTTTGAGGCAAGGAGAGCTGCCCAAATTCTGCTACATGAAGTCTGCCATATATTTTCTCTGACCCGGAATTACACTTTCTAGATTGTCCTGAAGGACTGGAATGGGAGAGCTCAAGTTTGATGAAGAAAATTTCCACAGGTTGAGAGAGGATCTGCTTTAACTTTGTGCTCATTTTTTTTTTCTCACAGTATTGAACAGAATCAAAGTCCACAAATTTGAGAATACTTTGCGTAAGGAAGATAGCATCCCTTTGATACAAGCTTAGTGTTCATACTCTTTGATTAAATAAGGTATTTCCCCCCTCTTGTCACTCAAGGAAAGAATTTGTTTCCTGAATATAGGTGATTTTAAAACTTTTAATAAGGGAGAATTAATGGTGTACATTGAGGTATAAGTGGGGTGGAGTTTATTTTTAAAATGTGCCTGCAGTTTAAAAGGTTACTTGACAGAACAGTAAATAATCCTTTTATGAAGAATATTTCTCGCTTTGCCCATTTCCTTATGCAAGGCTGGCCTTCTAGGGAAATACCAACAGGAAAAAAAAATTGGACCAAGAGTACTTAATTTTATATCTGTTATAACATAACTGGAATTTCAAACAGGCAGACTAAGAGATAAAGGATTTCCTGGGAACTAGTACAAAGAAGACAGGTTCTCTTCAAAGGACAGAATTCTGAATAAGAAGCTAGTGAGAGCAGGTGCCAGAAGGAAAGATCCGAGTTTCAGGGAGAATATCAGAGATGATGGGGGATATATTCCTCATTTGGAGAACAGTAAAATGACTTTTGAGCAGTAATATCTAATGTGAACTCTATAGGTTTTGGGGGCCAGGCATTAACTAGTGTTTTATTGCCCAATGGAAAGACTAAGAATGTGCTTTAAGAAATGTACAAAGAACTGCACTCAAAAAACATAAGCCTAAAGATTTTGTTTTCTAAATCCTCAGGGACAAAAGCCTTCTGGAAAAGTACACAAGAAAAAGATACTAAGGGTTGACTCTGGAAAACAATGGGAAAATGCAGTGGGAAGGAGAATTATCCTTCATATTAAACCTTTTCTCATATTTAAACTGTATCCCTATGTTTATGTATCTATTCAAAAAACTTTAACTGGGTGTAGAGGCACATGCCTGTAATCCCAGAGGCTCAGGAAGCTGAGGCAAGAGGATCTAGAGTTCAAAGCCAGCCTCAGCAAAGGTGAGGCACTAAGCAACTCAGTGAGACTCTGTCTCTAAATAAAACACAAAATAGGACTGGAGATGTGGCTCAGTTGGCAGAGTGCCTCTGAGTTCAATGCTCAGTACCCACCCCCACACACAAAATTTTTTGTTGCTATTTTTTTTCTTTTTCTTCTCTTTTCTTTTCTTTTCTTTTCTATTTTTCCAGTGCTGGGGATCAAACCCAGCTATGCAAGTGCTCTACCATTGAGGTACACACCCAGCCAAAAATAAAATAATTTTTTTTAAGAGAGAGAGCGAGAGAGAGAGAGAGAGAGAGAGAGAGAGAGAGAGAGAGAGAGAGAGAATGAATTTTAATGTTTATTTTTTAGTTTTCGGCAGACACAACATCTTCGTTTGTATGTGGTGCTGAGGACCAAACCTGGGCCGCACGCATGCCAGGCCAGGGCACTACCGCTTGAGCTACATCCCGAGCCCCAAAATAAAATAATTGAAAACAGAAATCCAGATAGTCATGATTATGGTGGGAATAATCATAATGATGATTGTAATAAAAAGAATATCATATGCAATGGCTATGTAGAGTATAAATAAGCACCAGAAGTCTCCTTTCTAGCCCTCTTTATTAGCATGGAATGAAGTTGAGGACAGGAGGTTTTTATAAAAAAATCATATAGAGCAAACCAGTACTTTGTTGAACTTCATCTACTAATTTAATTCTCCCTTTCCACTTTGAAATAGCTAGAGGGTGGGTAGCAGTATATAATTTTCACTGTTTGGGACACTGCATTAATCTTTCAGATAAAGAAGGGGTGACAGGACAGCTTTGTGTTAATGGTGCTTTGGAGATCTAAGAAAAAGGGAAGTGAACAGGTATGAGGCAAAATAAATGTAAATCATAATCAGATTAAATAATAAATGTAAAGCTGTCTAACTCGTGACATAAAATATCATGGAGAAAGGATAAGAGCCTCACTGAGCAGAACAAGGAACCGGGATTGATAATTCAGAAAGAAAGCAAGAATTAGAGTGAGTGGTAGGCAAATAAAACTTCCTCAGGAAAACTCAGAAATCTCAGGAAGTTTGATGGGTTTCATTCACTCCCTCAAATTGAAGTTTGGATTGGTTATTGTATCAAAATTGGTATCACAAGGCTGAATGATTTAAAGATCCTCAAGTTATGTTTGTTTTTCCATTACTTTAAAATCCTGCTTTATTTTTTTGAATGCATAGCATTTTGTCAAAGCTTCTTGTCACTACCAGAATTAATGATAAATTACAATAAATGTGCTCTAATTAGTATAGATCACATGTAAATTTTATAATACTTGATCTAAATATGGCATTTTAAAAATGTCTGCTCTATTTTAATATCAAACTCTATAACACACATAGTGTACTAAGCTTTTTCTGTGATTTAAAATGACTTCATACTGTTAAGCTTATGTTAAATATTTGGTCTCCTACCATCACCATGTCTTTTTCACCAGAATTTCTAGTAGTAGGATTATTCATCCATATACTTGCATAGAGTTACATAGTGACATCATTGAGGGAGTATATATTATCTTGTCTATCATTCTGTTGAAGTCATTTTCTAGATCTTGTTACCCACTTACTTCAAAGGATTGCAAATGAAGATCAAGTGAAATAATAAATGTAAATCTGTCTAACACATGACATAAAATAAAGATTATGAAAACTTTTTTTAAAAAAATCATTTCTCCATTTCCTGAGGGAAAGTTTTAAGACAGATAACAGATTGGTCAGATGACTTGTTTTTAGCAGCACTAATATGACTCAAGTTTCCTCTTTGAAAATTATATAGGCAGAGTAGTTTTATCAAAACTCTTGTTACTTTACAGACCAAAACACTGGCAGAACTCAGGAGCTTGTTAAAAATGAAGAACTTCAGACTTTACCCAAGAATACATAGTCTTCACTTAAAAAAAAAATTCCCCAGAAAATTCAAATGCACATTAAAGTTTGGAAGCTTGAGAAGCACTGCTCTAGAAATTTCACTTTGACATATTTTTTAAAATGAAGGTTTTTTTTTAACTTCCTTTTATGTTACCTGGATATTGAAATTGCTTGACTCATTCTCCCTTAGGCACACATGTCTTTGGTTTGGGACTTCTATTGAGTCACATGATCTCTCTGCCTTGTTTACTTCCTTCAGAAACTATATTATGTATGCAGTATGTGAAAGGTCATCCTCATTTTGCTTCCTGCCTTCAGGAATGGCCTTAGATCTGTATTGTACA
The DNA here is from genome assembly GCF_045843805.1 of Urocitellus parryii. Lineage (NCBI taxonomy): Eukaryota > Metazoa > Chordata > Mammalia > Rodentia > Sciuridae > Urocitellus > Urocitellus parryii. The sequence goes on from NC_135533.1 coordinate 64,470,845, forward strand.
ATTTTTATTTTGTAAATCATTATAAGGCTATTGAATTATTTGTACATGTAAGAGGTTTTAAAAAATATCTGATATATTATTTAGTATCTTGGAATAATTTAAACATTCATATCACAATCAATATTTAGTGTGGGGCTCTTTCAGTATTCAAGAAAATATTAGAAATGTGTACTCCCTGTTGTGGCATGAGTGTATCTTATTTGTCTATTTTCCCACATTTCTGTGTGTTTTATGTTGAATACTCATCTGTATTGCCTGAAAAACATCTGTGTCTAAAAGGATACAAAACTTACATCTTGAAATTTTGTGTGAGACTACCACATAACAAGATCCTGCAATTATCCCTTACCATTGTTCATTTAGTATAGATTTAGCAGGCCCTTACGTAGTGATTTTACCTGTCCTCTCTCCCATCAGCCCTGAAGGACATTCCTAGACTTACGAGATTTTACCTTTTGCTTGCCTGCCCTCACCTCTAAGATCTTTCCACTTCCCCAACACTACATAAGAGTGACATGGAAGTGTCCACTCCTCTCTCTTCTCCTCCAGGTCCAATAAACCTGTGTACCTGTCCTTAGTCCTTGGGAAATATCCAGGGCCCACTAATCCTCCCTAATCTCCTTAAACACAAAGTATTTCTCCTTCTACCAATAATGAAACTTGCTGATTCTCTAAAAGATGTAAATGGTTCATCTACACACACAGACACAAGCCCTAAAAGCACCACAAATCATTTCCTAAGGAATACTTTGGCCTTAAGGACAAAAAGACCTGTCTACAATTATGGAGGAAAGAGTTGGGGAAAATATTATGTTGCAACCTGAGGAGTTTACAGTAGTAAAAAAACAGAGTTCAAGATAATTTGTTAATTATCTTTTCATTAAATTATCAATAAATCACCGAGTACTAGCTAATTTCTAAAATGCTTTGCAAATTTGTGTGTTAAAGAAAGTTGCATTTTTTTTCCTGGTAGGATTGCAAAGGTAAAAAAATATAAAAGTATTAGTCTTCTTTTAAAAATAAAGTAACCAAATACCATTCTATACATTGCCTTGGTTACTACTGTGGTTTGGATAAGTCCATGTGTCAAAAGCTTGAAAACTTAGGATGGCACCATTGAGAGGTGGTGGACACTGTCAGAGGTAGGGCCAAGTGGGAAGCCTTAGGTCATTAGGGGATAATGGGACCCAAACTCTTCTTCTCTCCTTTTTGGCTTCCTGGTTACCAGGCAGTAAGTAGCTTGCACTACCACACATTCCCTGCCACAATGCAATACCTTGCCATAGGTCCCAAAGTAGAAGACCCACTGATCATGGACTAAAACCTTTAAACTTTGAGCCAAGTAAACCTTTCCATCAACACTAGTAAAAACAGTAACAATATTTCTATATCCTCTTTTAATGTTTGCTTTAGAATTTCCTGTAATTTTAAAAGATAAATGATTTTACTTCATCCTGACACTTATAATAGTCTGTTAAGGAATTAGTATTTTATTATACCGTCAAGTATAGCAATGCTTTATTTCTTCTGTTATATTTAAGCTCATTGAAGATGAGTTATATATCTGATTCCAAATTGTAAATAGAAGGTATCTTAAGTGGTCTTTGTTCTATTAATTGGAGTCAGGGGAAGAAGCAGGTGGAGCACTCAATAGGGTTAACTAAAGTGGGTTATTTTGATAAGTTGTCTACAGAGATGTGGGTAGAATGTGAGAACCAAGGATGGATGGTAAAATACCAAGGACTACTAACAGGAAAGAGCTGTAGGAGCTCCTTAATCTTGAAAAACACAAAGAGTTCTAGAGTATGGTGCTGCCAGAGCCCAGTGGATCTATAGAACAGGGACCACCTGAGTGGATCAGTACCCACAGAATAACACAGCTACTATCAAAACCTTAATAAGACAATAAGGGAACTGGGACTTCTCCTATAAACTTTCTAAGGTCGCAAACTCATTCTTTCCTCTTGCTCTCATTTGTTTGGCTGGTATCTTCATTGTCTTCTAAAGATGAATTCTGCAAGTAAGTTATCAAGAATAATAGTATCTGTTTCCAAGACCCAAGTATTCTTTACATGGGGTGTGTAAATTTGCTGCTAGTTTAACTTTATCCTGTAATTCAACAATCCAATCTCACAGGATATTATTTCATAGTTGGGCATTATTGAGACTCCAGTAGACAATTCCATTCTTCTAAGATGTTTCCAGGTAATGGACCACGTGGTAACACTGGAGATTTCATAAGCCTGACTTCATTACTGCACATCTTTCAACATATCCTAAGATCCTTAATTGGAGGATAGGTTGTAGAGGATTCCATGCTGATGACTGAAGCATTCTAAAAGTTCTCAAATGATGGTGCCTGTAGAAGAATTTTAGTTAGAAAAACCATATTGTATCAATAATGCACATTTATTCTCATGACCTAAATTAATGCCCCCTCCTGCATGGAGGTGATACAACATAATCAATCTGGTACTGTATGATGGTTTACTATCTGGACAATGGTGACAAATCAGAGAACCAGCAATAGCTTTTTACCAAACTAAAGGTGAGCAGTTAGCAGTATAGTAGTTGCCAAATAAGCCCACCAGAAAGTGCATATCTCTGATCATATAGCCCTCAGTCATTAGCCATTACTGTCATTTATACCAGGGAGATTAATTTCATGGTGATCTTCCTTTGTTTGCAAAAGATAAATCAAGAACTTTTCCTGGATGCTTGTGCTCCTCTCACTACAGGAAGTTCTAAGTGCCTTGGTAAAGAAAGGGTTATCCGAGTCCTTCTAATGAAAACGATTAGAGTGTGGCTGAGCAAGCTGTACCTGATAGAGCCACTCCATCTGTCCTATTGACCTAAGCATTAGACTACTTTTTAAAATGTACTTGAAAAGTTCCATCATCTACATTTCATTGATTTTAGGCACTGCTATGTCCAGGATTCAAATAAATAGCACAATAGACATTTAGGGCCACTCTCAGGTATTCTAACCAACACATTAAATCTTGAATTCCAGAAAAATATCTCTATATTAAGAAGTTGAGGCTGATTCATAGTGGGATAGGGAGTGGAAGCATGGGAGGAATAGAGGAACTCTAGATAGGGCAGAAGGATGGGAGGGGAAGGGAGGAAGATGGGGTAATTAATGGTGGTGGAATGTGATAATCATTACTATCCAAAGTACATGTATAAAGACACGAATTGGTGTGAATATTCTATATATACAACCAGAGATATGAAAAATTGTGCTCTATTTGTGTAATAAGAATTGCAATGTATTCTGCTGTCATATATAAATAAAAAATTTACATTAAAAAAAGAAGTTGAGTGAAATTCAAATTTATTTTCCCTATTCTTATATCCTTGGGTATAGTCCTATATCTGCACCCCAGAGCTCTGTAATGAGACAAAATTGATCTCATAAAGGTGGAGAGTAGAATAGTGGTTATCAGAGTCTGGGGAAAATAGACAGGAAGGAGGGATGAAGAAAGATTGTTTAACAGTAAGTTACATTTAGGAGAAATAAGTTCTGGTGTTCTATTACACAAATGGTCACTCAAGATAATAATAACCTACTGTAAATGTTTAATAAGGTAGAAGAAAGTATTCTGAATGTTTTCATCACAAAGAAATGATTATTGAGAAAATAAATATGGTCATCCTGATTTTAACATTCTACAATGAATACATGTATCAAATCATGTATCTCACAAATATGTAAAATTTTAGGTGTTGATTAAAATTATTTATAAATCAAAAAAAATAAATAAATACAATGATGCAGACTGGCAAGATGCTTCATCTTTCTGAAGCATCACTATCTTCCTGAAGGAAAACTCACTCTTATTTTTCTGGATTATTCCAGAATCTAAAAATCGGAATATGCCTTGAGAAAATAAAGAATATGTGATCATATATTTGAAAGGTGTCTATTACTGAAAATAGTTATTTTCCTGAGATAACTACTTTAGGTGTTTGAGTTTAATTTCAATTCTAAATCTGTTGAAATGCTTTTATCATCTGCCTCATGGTACTGTGATTTGAACTGAGAGGCCAAGGTCCTAAATTTGTATTTTCCTTTTTTTAATATCCCCAATGCAATAATAAGCAGTTATTCAATCCCATTATCTCTGCAATCACCACTTTCCCCCATGGAAATGAAACATCACAGCCTTTTTATCTTGTGGTACCTTGCTGTTGGGAAATAACTTTTCTCCTTGATAAAGTAAGTGGTTATGACATCTGAAGCATGCCATGAATAACCATAGTCCTATCTTCCCTGGGAAGATGATTACTCATGTGCTTATTAATCTATGACCTACTCCATCCCAGAATTCCAATCACTGGGTTTATTTTCCTGGAGCCACTCCTGGTACTGTATTAGGCAGCAAACTGGTTTGAAAAAGAAAAGACTACTCAAAATTATTTAACTGAAGAGAATTCAACTAAAGGATTACTTTTCAGAGGCATGTGAAGAGTTAAGGGAAACCTCTGTAGGGGATGAAAGAAAGATTCATCTTGAAAGATTCATTCAGCACAAGAAAGGAAGCATGTTTACCAGAGCTGGGTGAGAGCTGGAGCTGAACAGGAGCAACCATAGGACAAGACCTGTGGCTGCTGAGGGACTTCAGAAACACAGCAAAGTAGGCAAAAGGAGGCATAACAGGTGACTGCTATTTCACAGCTCCTCTGACCTCCTTTTGTTGCCTATGTTTGTTTGAACCCAACTGGAAGCCAGATGAGACAGAGGAGCCTCAGTGTGTGCAGAAGATAAGTGAAGAAAGAAAGAAAAAAGTAGACACAGCTTAAATCTCTTTATGCATGAGAAATTTAAGGTGCAATAGGTTCAAATATTTACATGGTAAAATGGCAATTTTAATTAAAGATCCATGGTGGAGATAAAAGAGCCTTTATAACTGCAAATATAAAATAAGTAACACCCTTCAAGTATAATTTTCATTTTCCAGTAATATCCCTACATAAGGTCAAACTATCCAAATACCCCAATACTGATAATGGGGGTTTTTAAGAATTGAAACTATTTTTAGTAAAATTTAATATTTTAGTGGGAACATAACACAGATAATTAAGTCTTCCTGTGATTGTACAAATTCCTTGCTTGTGACATAAGAGAACAAATGGTTTAATGTGATCTTCTGTTTGTTGATGGAAATGATAAGGACTTTTAGAATAAGAAACATCAAACACACTTATTAAGTCTATAGGAGATTCAACAATTGAATTTTACTGGAATAATTTTGTACATTCTGTTCACTATGACTGATTGTAAAACTTACAGAGCACATGTGGTTCCTCTGTTTCATGCTGCTGTAGTCTGTAATTGCAAACTTTCTGAAAGTGAAAGGCATCACAGGTAAAAATCTACAAAAGGGATTCATGGATCATAAAATACTCAGAGACAGCTGGTTTTCCAGGGAGCAAAGAACTGTACTACCTATTAAGACACCAGATTTTCAATATCAAAGTTGCTCTCTGGGCTAGAAATAACTCTCCCAACAGGTGTCCACCTCACCATTTTTGCTTTCCCTATGTGATGAGTACAGAGGAAGTAAAAAAGTCAGTTGGAAGGAGAGAACTGCATTTTATTTTCTCAGGATGAACAACTTTGTTGGCATGACACTTGAGTTTTTACTGGATGAAAACTATGCTTGTCTAGCATGTGCGAGGTCCTGGGTTCAATCCTTATCACCACATAAAAATAAAATAAAGGTATTGTGTCCAACTATAATCAGAATAAAATATTAAAAACAAGATCTGCTGATGAGTCATCACATGTTTTAAGTCCTTTAGAACAGATATTTAAATTTAATACTGTTCAAATTTAATTTTAACTACTTGTCAGAACAGGTATCAGCTATAAATGAAATATGTGATCACATTTTGTGGAGGCCAAGTGTGCCGAGTCCTTGGAGAGAGTGTGCAAGGTTATCTTTACAGGTACACAATGTCATCACCTCCAACAACAAAGATACAGCATAAAAGCATTAAGTCAAGAGAATGTTATGGAGAATGCAGCCAAGGGAGATGTTGGGAAAATGCTTGGAAATCACTGTTGAAAGAGAAGAGGTTCTTAAAAATGGTTCCAAGTAATGATTTCTGACATCATAAGGGATCTAAAAAGCCCTTTGTATCTTATTTAAATAAAATGCAAAACAGATTTTTGAGCAGTCTCTCCTCTCTCTCTTTCTCTCTCTCTCTCTTCTTCTTCTTCTTCTTCTTCTTCTTCTCTCTCCCTCCCCCCACCCCTCTCTCCCTTTTCCTCTCTCTCAATCTGTGTCTCACAGAGGAGCTTTCTATAGTACACCTCCTTTCTATACTCATATTGACTATCTTCACTGGAAAAGCCAAAATATATCTCATTATCCTGGACATGTGCTGAGACAGTCTCACCTTTAATATGGCTATCAGAACTGGCTTCAATAGCTTCTCAGAGAATGTCCTTAAAATGCTTAGAATCTTATTCTTCTCTATCATCAGGCCTTGCATTTGCTTTGAAACCTCAAGTAGCATCCACTGTCGACGGAAGTGCCCCATTGCCATCCAACTCCAGCACACCTTTTCAATCTCATTTTTACCCACTTGCATTTTATATTCTAACAACAACAAATTTCTACAGAAACTTGAATTGAATATAATCTTCCAATTCTCATTCTTTGACTTCTGTATAGCTTTCTCAAAAACCCAAATGTTTTCCATACTAATCATCAAATTATTGTTCAGATCATGAACTACAAATTGACATTAAAATGTGGTTGACTTATGTTCAGTATTTGTAACATATTTTCATAGAAAAGCTATTGTTTTATGAATTATATTCTTTTGGAAACAGGTCCCTGTATTTCTACGTTTGTTTGTCTGATCAGTTTTTCTACTTGAGTTATTTTGTCATTTGTAAATGTTAGTAATGATGAGGATAATTTCACTAAAACCTTTATAAAATATTTTAGGAAGGGAATAAACAACCAAACACATTTGAAACAGCTTTGGGGATCAGAGATTTTTATATATCCATTAGATTATATTTTTATATGCAGAAATTCTATTGTCTTTGTGTGTATAAAAACAAACAATCAAGGGCTTTATTAATCATGCATCCAAAAGATGTAAAGAAGCAAAGAAAAAAAACCTTAATTTATTAAGGTTATTCTCCTTATCCTTAGTCTTCTTATGACTACCATCAACTTTCTTAGTTAAATGATATTGATTTATTATCTATAAAAAGAGAAAATTAATTAATTCAAGGGCCAAATAATTTATTTTAGACACCGTCTTTATAATAAAATCATGACTAAAAAGATAATTATAGAGAATAATCATATGTACACCCACATCTGGTGGGGAAAAACAGAAATCCAAAGAAAAGAAGCACATGAGTGAGGGACAGACAGTGGCCACTGTCGTCATCAATTAGTCTTCCTGTGTTAAGATCTGCTGATGAGGGGGCTGGAGTTGTGGCTCAGCAGTAGAGTGCTTGTGTAGCACATGCGAGGCCCTGAGTTCAATCCTCAGCACCCACATAAAAATAAAATAAAGGTATTGTGTTCAATTACAATTAAAATGAAATATTTTTAAAAAGATCTTCTGATGATCATCACATATTTGAAGTCCTTTAGAACAGATGTTTAAATTTAATACTGTTTTTAAAATCTTTAACCTGATTTCTCATCAATAAGTACTCCTGGGCTGGGTATGTGGCTCAAGCGGTATGCGTGCGGCCCGGGTTCGATCCCCAGCACCACATACAAACAAAGATGTTGTGTCCACCTATAACTAAAAAATAAATATTAAAATTCTCTCTCTCTCTCTCTCTCTCTCTCTCTCTCTCTCTCTCTCTCCCTCTCTCACTCTCTCTTTGAAAAAAAATAAGTACTCCTATAAAATATAAATTTAATGTCTATAACTTTTGCCGGATATCTCCTTTAATTACCCCCTTTTAAAACACAAAAGTCTTTAATACATCTGTTCAATAAAAATAAGAAAGAAATTAAAAGCATTAAGTGACAATAACAAAAAATATCTGTGATGGTATATTCTCTGCATCGCAAAAAATATATATATACATTTAATCCTTAAACTCTGTAGTTATCCATTCTCAGATAAAAAGACAGTAGAGCAATGAATCATTGTCTGTTAGGCCACTCACATTATCTAAACAGCTTGTATGTGTGTGTGAGAGAGAAACATTGACATTGCTTAGGTCTTTTGAAAGGAGATACTGTCAAATACTTAATTTTGCTTAAATTTGAAGTATTTAACTCTGGATTTGACAATACTTAAACTGTAAGAAATCTCTTATCTACTAAACAGTTAAGAGTCTTCCAACTTTAAATATCATAATGGGTTCAGTCCATTAAGTTTGAAAATCAGCCATGGGTAGGTTTCAATGCCCACCCCCCCTTTTTTTTTCTTCTAAAATACTCAGTGCTTCAACAGGTATGTCCTTAGGGCACCTGGATTTCTTGCAATTCCTTGACTGACCTTCAGATCAGTCATCCTCTGTATTAAGACTACTGTCTTGCAATTAAAAAGTTATAAAGAAGATTTTGCAAATGATACTCCAAATGAGAAAATTACCTTCTCAAAGACTCATCTTCAATGAGGCCTGACCACTAACTTCAATGTTAAGTATAATAAATTCAAACTACCTCTGGCAGTGTTTGAAAAGGACACAATGTATTTCTGAGGATAAAAACAAGCTGCCAGCCGCCAGGCACAGTGATGTGTGCTTGTAATCCCAGCGGCTTGGGAGGCTGAGACAGGAGGATTGTGAGTTCAAAGCCAGCCTCAACAAAAGTGAGGCTTAAGCAACTCAGTGAGACCCTGTCTCTAAATAAAAATACAAAATAGGGCTGGGGATGTGGCTCAGTGACCAAGTGCCCCTGAGAGCAATCCCTGGTGCTGCCCTCCCCCCCCAAAAAATGCTGCTAGAAAATGAAAGATTTTCTTTTTCTTTTCTTTTTTTTCCTTTTTCTTTCTTTCTTTCTTTCTTTTTTTTTTTTACATTAAAACACCTATGGTAAACCATATGAAACTCACTTATAGCACTGGAGCTAAGTTCTTTGAAAAATATCAAGCAAAGAGAGGGGACTGAAATAATAAGTGTTACTCCCCAGATGTAATACTATGAGACAAAAATTTTGCATCATTACATGTGTCTCCATTTTTTCTTCATATTAAAAAAAATGGAAATTCTGTTTATATTAGGCTTTTATCCTTATCCTGGCCAAATCTGATTTTCTATTTATTTCTGGTTTAGTGTTAGCAACTTATCTACTTTCCTCAATGGGGAACTTCATTTATGTTCTATTCTAGCTGTCTGTCACACTGACATTCAATCAGCCACTAAATCCTGTTGCTTCTGCATGGATCCCAATGCTACAACCTCATTTCAGGCCTAATCATCTCTGCCCTGCATTATTGAATGGACTTCCTATAACCCACCTTTTTTCACTTCAATCAAAATATTAATTCTGCTGTATCTTTATTTTTTTATAAAATAAAGTAAAATCTCCTTGGTATCTCTTCTCTTCTCTTCTCTTCTCTTCTCTTCTCTTCTCTTCTCTTCTCCTCTCTCTCTCTCTCTCTCTTTCTCTCTCTCTCTCTCTCTTTAGTACTGGACTCATTTTGCCCTCAGGACCTCCAACATGCTAAGCTTATATACTCTATTACTGAGCTGTTTAGTTTTTGTATATTACCAACTGCATTTCTTATCTCACTTCTATTATTCTACACCAAATATGAGTTCACTATTGCTGCCATTTTCAAAAAACTCTCTTTTTCTACGTATTGGAGTATTTATGTTATTTATTATTTATGCTTGTCTAGCATGTGCAAGGCCGTGGGTTCAATCCTCAGCACCACATAAAAATAAAATAAAGATATTGTGTCCAACTACAATTAAAATAAAATATTAAAAAAAGATCTGCTGATGAGTCATCACATGTTTTAAGTCCTTTAGAACAGATATTCTATTTATTTCTGATTTTCTATTTATTTCTGGTTTAGTGTTTGGTATAAACTGGAGAATTCAGTGGTGGACTATGGAATCCATTTCCCTGACTTACTCCTAACTCTACAAGTTGTTATTATTTAACTTGAGGGGGTTATTTTGATGATGTTTATGTCTCTGTCACACTAGAATAGGAATCTTCTAATTTCAGAGACAATCTTGCTCCTATTTTTATTTTCAGGTTAGTATAATTCCTTATATATAACTGGTTCAAAGTACTCATGTTTTCACAATGCAAAAACTTTGATTTGGAGTACCTACTACTTGTGTTAATTATCCTATTTTATAACAAGTCCAATCACTGATTGCTTCATTTTCCTTTTTGTACCTTTTTCACTTTGGCAGCAAAAGGAAGTATAGCAATTCAGGAGGTAGTAAGTAAAAAAGTGTAGCTGTGGGTGATGCTTGGAGACAGGGAAGTGTTTGGTATAAACTGGAGAATTCAGTGGTGGACTCTGGAATCTAGCACCCTGGCTTACTCCTAACTCTACAAGTTGTCATTATTTAACTTGAGGGGGTTCTTTGGATGATCAGCACCCCATATTTTAATTGAGGAGTATATAATGTATCAGGAAATGTATGTATAAGGTCCTATTCTAAGTGGCATTGATAGACTGATGAAGAAAAGCAAATTCTATGCCCTTGGGCATTTTGTATTCTAGTAACTAACTCAAATGATTCATTATGGGAATTAAATGATATTATACATATAAAGCATTTAAGGCAGTGCCAGGCACATACAAGTACAAAGCAAACATTATCCATCATTATCACTACCATCAACTATTATTATTATTATTATTATTATTATTATTATTATCATCATCATCATCATCATCATCAAGTCTATAGCCATGATACTGCATAACAATGGTTTGGGTCATTTCGTACCTCTACTCCAAACCTTCTATCCCTATTTCCAGGTATGTTTGTGTTCCCTTTTGTGCAGCTGACTCTGCCCACAGTTCTTCCCTAAACCCAGGATTAGTAGCTTTGATAGTGAAATTATAAGAAGCTTTTGGCAGACACAGGAATATTATTCAGAAAAAAGTTTCCCTGATGCTGAACCCATGCCTCTGCTTCATTTGCTGTGCCTCAGTTGGTGCTTCTGTGAACCTCTTGGTTCCTGCATGCTCAGTGTTTTCCCTGTCCTTAACATTATATGCCACAGCTCTCCTGTCTCTGCTTACCTGGTGGCATTCTCACTCCTGATCCTGGCCTCCACTATCTATGGTGTCTTGAGTTTTTGTCACTATCTTGATTTGAAAACACACTTTTCTGCAGGTTTTGTGTATTTAGGACAGTGAATCAAAACCCTCTTAGTGACCACTGACCAGTGTAAATTAAACATTATCTGGACCTCATCATGCCAGTTACCTACTTTAACCATTCATTCTTTCACTCTAATAGTAACACTAATTGAGGGTTTACTAAATGCTGTACATATAACAACAAGTACAATGCTCAGAACTCTTCTTGGGCTGAAATATTAGAATTAATGGCCTCTTGCTGAAACCTTCTCTTAGGGCAACTCCATGACTGAGAGAGATGACAACACTAGTATCTGGTCAATTCTCCCCACATCCAGCTTTATCAAGGTATATTGGTGTATAGAGAATGATACATAATTAATATATGTAACTTGTGAGCTTAAAAAAATAGACACACACACACATACACAATATCACATTATTCCAGAGTAATAAACAAATAATTGTGACAATAGGTATTACTTTACAGTAGGTATTATTAGCATTTCCTTTTTACAATTAAAGAAACTGAGGTATAGAAATATTGGACAATTTGCCAAACTTTTACAGTTACTAAAAAACACAGAGGGTTTTGAATCCATTCAGTCTGACTCTACAGTCTATTCTAAGCCCTTATGAAATACTGTTTCTCACCCAAAATGAGGATAGCAGAACAGTTTCACAGCTTAGATATTATGTATAGTTCAAGTGAGTTTCATTCTGTCAAATGAGTGTTTAAAAATACTGCCAGGTATGGTAGTTCATGCCTTAATCTCAGCAACTCAGAAGGCTAAAGCAGGAGGACCACAAGTTCAAACCCAACCTGGGAAACTAAGTGAAACACTGTCTTAAAATAAAACATAAAAAAGGGTGAGGATGTTGCTCAGTGGTAGAACACCCCTGGGCTCCACCCCTTGTACTGCAAAGAAATGAAAATAAAAGTACTGTGTAGTAGATTTTTGTCATTTGGGGCCATCTGGTGTCCATTTCTGTTTCTTCAGGCATCCTGACATTTTCTTCATTAAAGGAAGTCTTCCTCAGCTTGTGCAGTCTTAGAAGGAAAATGAATAAGAATACTCTGACCTCTCCTTCAGCTGCTGAAGGCATAACAATAGTGTCTTTCTTTCATAATCTTTTAATTTATTTCATTGATAAAGCCAAGGCATGCCCAGCTGACCTCAGCAGCTCAAATCAAACTCTCTCAGGGCATTTAAATTTGAAAAAAATGTTACAAATTAAGGAGAAAACAAAACAAACAATTCTGTTCATTGATGTATTCATTCTGGCAGCAATTCTGGGGCTCTTGCTGTGGAGACTTTCCCTTCTCTAAAGGAAAGTCCCTTTCCTCTAGCGTCTGGTTTTTGCTCTCCTTCGGTTCTATGCATGTGCTCTTATCCTTCTGATGAATTCACTTACGACTCAAATTATACAGAGTTGGTTTCTTTTGCTCTCTACCTGCTATGTATTGTAGGTGGAGCATATCTAGTAAATCTAAAGCTGCTGAGTTTCAGCAAGAAGTATTTTTCATTTTTTAATGTTTCTGTCCCTTTCTTGGATTACTGATATTGGCTGCTTCAAAGCACCCTGTGATTGTTTTGAGAAATTGGTACAGATAAACAAAAGATACCAAATGAAAAGAAAAATCAATATGAAAAATACATAGAATATTTCAGACACTGACACTTAAAAAAAAAAAAAAAGGAAAAGGGAAACAACCTCCATGATTATTTGAAAAACTACAGTCCTGTTGTAAGCAGCACCAAACAGGAAATTCAGCATAATTCAATTAAAATTGCATGCCACAAACCTAGATCTATATATATTCTTAAGAGTGGTGTTAAAATGGCTTTCATTTCTGGAATGTGAACTCTAAATTCCATACTTGGGAGCAAATTAGAAATTGTCCAACTGTAATTAGAAAAGCTCTCACCACAAAATTCAACATGATGAAGCCTTCATGATCAGACAGACTAGTCTCCCTCTCAGCCTCCCTCAAAATGTTCACTATTCAAGTTAAACACAGAGCACCTATAATCTAAAGCCTAGAAAAAAGGTTCACTGGCTGCCCATGCCAATGCACTGAGCTTGTCTCAGCTGTGGGAGCAGCACAGTCTCCACCCCACCATGTATAAGTGACAATGTTCAAAGGTTTAGTGAATATCTCTTTTAAATGGCTTTGAAGAAAAAGCATTTAAGAGCTGAGTTATCACTAATTAGAACTTCTGTGTAAACTGTATTACCCTTGTGTCTTGGATTTCATAAATTTCCCCTCAAGCCAAAATAGAATTGGTTCCTAAAGAATTTTTTCCATTTAGAAATAAAACATAAAAAATGAACATGGAGCAATTTAGGCACTAAAGTAAGAACATTAATATAAACAACTACACAAACATAGAAATGCACAATAAATTAGAAGCCAACTTATAATCATAGATGAAAGGACTTTCTTTTACCCAATAATTTAGAGCTTCAGTTATAAGAGGATGATTCATTATATAGCTTAAATGCATAAATGTCAGAAACATACTCAAATATACCACTTATTCAATAGGTATATTTATGCCTATTGCAAAAAAACCTGATTTAAGGCATAAATAAATATACATGTGACAGAGGAAGGTTTAAGAAACTTAATTCAAGGAAGAACAAAATTATTGGCATTTCTATAAAACTAGTGTAGTCTGAGGCACATGATGCTACATGATATATAAATGTGGATCTTCTTGATCTTTTTTTTGTAAATTTCTGGAGAGGATATACAGTGTCTCATTTATGTCTACATTCTCAGTGTATTTTCTGTGTTAAACATTTAAGACATCTTTGTTAAATATTTTATATTTTATATGTAATAAGGGTCATGATTTTAATATTTACTAATCAAAATTAACATAAATATATAACCATCAGAACTATATGCAAACTCTATTTTTATGAATTTACTAGAATAATATATAAATGGAGTTAGATGACAACTATCATCTTCTACTACTGTGGAACATAGACCAAGCCATAAACATAATTCTACAGAAAGAGAGAGTTTAGGTGTTTATACTCTAAATTGAGAAGCATATTCAGGGAACTATGCTCCAAAGTTCATATCACAGAAATTCAAAAGTAAGATTCTAATATGTGGGTCACATTATGTTAAGTTCTTTAACATCACATATGTTAAGTTCACAACACTAAGTTACAAATACACTGAATTGTGGAAGATTTAAATTGAACTATAAATATCATTGCTTTTATGGGTCATAAAATGGCCAAATTGTTTTTGTGGGCCACAAAATGGCCAAATATAAACAAAAAATTTCATTAAAGTAAGAAGTCCTGATAGGAAACAAAAGAATAACATTGAACTATGAGTGGGAAAATACTTCAGAATATTTTTTTAAAAGAGAAGAATCATTCACCCTCATTGTTCAATAAATATATTTATATCTGTATGAAAAATACTGGCTTCTATAAATATAAAGTATTTATAAGTTATCTACAAATATAAATATGATATCTAAAAATATAAATATGACACAGGTAAGTTTCTTACAACTTAATTCAAGAAAGAATACAATTATTAGTATCTGTATAAAGCAACTATATTATGAGATGCTTGATGGCACAGTATGGAAAGTGTCATAAAAAATGCAAAACCAAATTCCTACAGATGGGAAAGAACCACACTGGGTAGCTGCCATAAGTAAAGACAAAGGATCTTGTTATCTCATAGAAATATACAGGACCATAAATTGTGCTATGAGACTATCATAAAAATGCAGATGACAGTCAATTCTCATCTAGATCAGCTTTGGACATCCCTTCCATATAAGAAGAGGGTTTGGAAATCAAGAGTCCTCCTTCTCCACTAATAGACAGATTTCTCATTCTGTCACTTAGTCTTTATCTAGGAAAGGGATGCTCATGAATTTCATAGAGCTGAGTCACATGAACATTCTGCAAAGCAACTCTTCCTCTTATATGACAGTCTCGAGGCACTTACCCTGGAACCAGCTTCTGGTTCATGCACTTTCTATTATTATAACTGGGAAAATAA
The DNA here is from genome assembly GCF_045843805.1 of Urocitellus parryii. NCBI lineage: Eukaryota > Metazoa > Chordata > Mammalia > Rodentia > Sciuridae > Urocitellus > Urocitellus parryii. The sequence continues at coordinate 64,486,170 of NC_135533.1, forward strand.
GCAGCTCATTACAAAGCCTATTCACTAGAAAAATTCTCAGCCAGACCCACTGATTAAATCACAGCACAAGGAGGGCTGCTCTATTCCCTGTACTCAGCTCACTCTAGATTACATTTATATATCAAATTCAAATAATCTCAAGGGAAAAAGTGGTATGATAAATTTTGTAGAAGTCTATGAAATATCTGTTTTACAACACTAATAAAGAAAACCCTTTCAAAGGAATTAAACATGATCATAAATACACATTTTTCAAAACTTACATTAACGAACATCAAACTAGTTTATTACCAGTCAATGGGAGGATAGATTCAGCTTAGGTGCTTTAGAAACTCCACATGACTTTTATCTCAGAAATGTGCATCAGATATTGACTGTATTATGCTTTTTTTCTCATCATTGCCTTTCCTGGATGAAAAATAGTAACACTCTGACTGAAACTCCATTTTTTCTAGGTGGGGTGGTTCCAGGGATTGAACTCAGGGGCATTCGGCCACTGAGCCACATCCCAACCCTATTTTGTATTTTATTTAGAGACAGGGTCTCACTGAGTTGCTTAGGCCTTGCTTTTGCTGAGGCTGGCTTTGAACTCACAATCCTCTTGTCTCAGCCTCCCAAACTGCTAGGATAAAAGCATTTGTTACCACTCCAGGCAAAAATCTATTTGTGTTTGGTCGTGGGGATTGAACCAAGGGGTGCTTTACTACTGAGCCGTATCCCCAGTCCTTTTTATTTTGAGACAGGATCTCACTAATATTAAAGTTCTCATCGAGTTGCTGAGGCTGGCTTCAAACTTTAGATCCTCCTGACTCAGCCTCCCAAATTGCTTGGATGCAGGCCATTGTATTAGGCTCTGAAATTGCCTTATTGCTATACAAAGTCAACTGCTTATATATGGATTCACAGCCATTAGTTTTTTAAATTATTTATTTTAATTAGGTATATGTGACAATAGAATGCATTTTGATTTGTTGTACACGATTGCAGTACAACTTTTCATTTCTCTGGTTGTATAAGATATAACGTCACACCATATGTACAGTCATATGTGTACCCAGGGTAATGATGTCCAACTCATTCCATCATCTTTGCTGCTCCCATACCCCTCCCCACTCTTCCCTCCTTTTGCCTAATCAAAGTTCCTCCATTTTTCCTAAGCCCCCAAATTATGGATCAGCATCCACTTATCAGAGGGAACATTCTGCCTTTTTTGGGATTGGCTTACTTCATTTAGCATGATATTCTCCAACTCCATCCATTTACCTGAAAATTTCATAATTTTGTTTTCTTTTAATGCTGAGTAATATTCCTTTGTGTATATATGCCACAGTTTCTTTATCCATTCCTCTACTGAAGGGCATCTAGGTTGCTTCCACAGTTTAGATATTGTGAATTGAACTCATAAATATTGCTCTGGCTGCGTTATTATAGTATGATAATTATAAGTCCTTTGAGGAGAGAGAGGAGTGGGATAGCTGATTCAAAGGGTGGTTCCATTCCAAGTTTTCTAAGGAATCTCCATACTGCTTTCCAGAGGGGTTGCACCAATTTGCAGTCCCAGCAGCAGTGTATGAGTGTGCCTTTTTCCTCTCATCCTCACCAACACTTATTTTTGTTTATGTTCTTGATAGCTGCCGTTCTGTCTGGAGTGAGATGAAATCTTAGAGTAGTTTTAAATTGCATTTCTCTAACTACTAGATATGTTGAACATTTTTTCATATATTTGTTGATTGAATGTACATTTTCTTCTGAGAAGTGTCTGTTTAGCTCCTTAGCCCATTTATTGATTGCATTGTTTGTATTTCTGGTGTTAAATTTTTTGAGTTCTTTATATATCCTGGAGATTAGTGCTCTGTCTGACATGCATGTGGCAAAAATTTGCTCCCCAAATGTAGGCTCTCTTTTCACCTCATTGATTGTTTCTTTTGCTGATAAGAAGCTTTTTAGTTTGAGTCCATTCCCTTTATTAAATCTTGAATTTATTTCTTGTACTTTAGAAGTCTTGTTAAGGAAGTTGGGGCAAATCCAACCTGATGTAGATTTGGGCCTTCTTTTTCCTCCATTAGGTGCAGGGTCTCTGGTCTAATTCCTAGATCCTTGACCCACTTTGAGTTGAGTTTGTGCATGGTCAGAGGTAGGGTTTTTTTTTTTTATTTTGCTGCATATAGATTTCCAGTTCTCCCAGCACCATTGAAGAGGTTATCTTTTTCTCCAATGTATGTTGCCTTTGTCTAGTATGAGATAATTATATTTATGTGTGTTTGTCTCTGTGTCTTCTATTCTGTACCATTGGTCTACATGTCTATTTTGGTGCCAAGACCATGCCATTTTTGTGACTATAGCTTTGTAGTACACTTTCAGTTCTGGTATTAATGATGCCTCCTCTTTTTGATAAGGATTGCTTTGGCTATTTGGGGTCTCTTATTTTTCCAAATGAATTTCAGGATTGCTTTTTCTATTTCTATAAGGAATGATGATGAGATTTTAATTGGGTCATTAGGTTTTATTAAAAAATTTTTATTTTTTATTTTTTAGTTTCACCTGTCAGTAGACTGTATTTTGATATATCATATATACATGGAGTATAATTTTCCATTCTTGTGGTTGAATGTGATGTGGGGTTACACTAGTCTCATATGAACATAAGAAAGTTATGTCTGATTTATTCTCTTTTCTGTTCCCATCCTTCTTCCCTTCCCCCCATCTCTGCCCTGTCCAATGTGGTGAACTTCCTCCCATCCCCTGCCCCTACTACCCTATTGTGAGTCAGCATCCACATATCAGAGAAAACACTGAATTTTTGGTTTTGGGGCATTAGCTTATTTTGCTTTGCATGATATTCTCCAGTTCCATCCATTTACCAGCAAGTGCCATAATCTCTTTCTTCTTTATTGCTGAGTAATATTTCATTGGGTATATATACCACATTTTCTTTATCCATTCATCTGTTGAAAGGCACCTAGGCTGGTTCCATAGCTTAGCTATTGTGAATTAAGCTTCTATAAACATTGATGTGACTGCATCACTATAGATGCTAATATTAAGTCCTCTGGATATAAAGTCCTTCGGGTATAAGCCCAGGACTGGAATAACTGGGTCAAATGGTGGTTTCATTCCATGGTTTCTGAAGAAACTCTATACTGCCTTCCAGAGTGGTTGCACCAATTTGAGACCCTCCAGCAGTGCATGAGTGTACCTTTTTTCCCACATCCACACCAACATTTCTTGTTACTTGTATTCTTTTTTTATGAAATTCTTTTAAGAGAGAGAGAGAGAGAGAGAGAGAGAGAGAGAGAGAGAATTTTATTTATTTATTTTTTAGCTTTTTGGCAGACACAACATCTTTGTTGTGATGCTGAGGATTGAACCAGGGCCGCACGCATGCCAGGTGAGCACGCTACCGCTTGAGCCACATCCCCAGCCCTGTTACTTGTATTCTTGATAATTGCCATTATGACTGGAGTGAGATGAAATCTCAGTGTAGTTTTAATTTGCATATTTCTAATTGCTATAAATGTTGAACATTTTTTCTGATATTTGCTGACCCATCATATTTCTTCTTCTGTAAAGTTTCTGTTCAGTTCTTTTGCCCATTTATTGATTGTTCCTTTTTTTTTCTTTTGTTTTTTGTTTTTTTTTTTGGCGTTAAGCTTTTTGAGTTCTTTATATATCCTGGAGATTAATGCTCTATCCAGGTGAAGGTGGCAAAGATATCTCCCATGCTGTAGGCTCTCTCTTCATGTTCTTGTTTCCTTTGGTATAGCCATTAGTTTTAAGTTTGATTCCATGCCACACTGAGAGAAAGATATATTTTACTCAGCATTGCAATTTGATCCATTAAATATGAAGTCAAATCTGGGTTTATGGATTGAGTCTTACTGGATTTTAATCCTTGCTGTTCTGGACCTTGGGTATGTCCTTGAATCTTGTTAATCCATCGTCTTCCTCTGTAAAATGGGTGGTCAAAGTACTCTTAGTATTGCTGGGAACACTGAATGAGGTAGTTGTTTGTACAGGGCCTTGTCCATTGCAAGTGCTAGCCTTAAACAAAGTAATTCTGAGAGTACTTTCACATAATCCCCTTTGCTAGAGATGGGCACATGCAGGAAAATTGTTTTGTTTTGCATCCGTTTTTCTGTCATTTTCTAAGTGACAACTCCTAATGAAACAATTTACCTGGGCAAATGGATACTATGTGAGATATGCAAATTTTTCTCTTTTGAGGAACATAAGTATGTTGGCAATTTTAATTAAAATGCCTAGGGGAACAACTAAGTTACTTTGGTGGGAATATGAAGAAAGTGCTTTGCATCAGGCTGTATATCAAATAAAAAGTCTGTCTGCTTGCCTTGCTGCTGAGGGCTGACAATGAGAGGCAATATTACTTTTCCAAAGCCAATTAGTTTTCCAAAAGATACCATCAATCAACCTCACTGAGAAAGAAGAAGAGACGCTGCTGCTGGGTACATTCATGTTCATATGATATGGACTAGAGCAAGCACTGGACCAGTGTGACCAGTCTGGAATCATTGTTTGAGGTAGAACGTATTTCACCATAGCCTCTATTTGAGTGCTGATATCATTTCTAGCAAAGCAGTCTTGAGTTTCTCACTCATGATTTCCTCAGAAGTCTTCAGAATTCTTATTTAAGTTCATAACTTAAATTGTAAACAATGGAACCTCCAAACATAGTAGCTGAAATAAGATAAAATTTTATTTCTTTCTCACATGAAAGTTCAAAATGAAGAGTCCAGACTAGTGAGGTACCCTTGCTCCTCTCAATATGAATTTCAGCCTTTGGGTCCATAGAAGCAGCTTCAGAGAAACAAACTGTCTCTAACTATCTGCAAAGGAGTTAATGCCTACATATCCAGCTACAAGTGAGAGGATTCTATTGTAGAAGACAGAAGGGGAGAGGGAAAACTGGGAATGATCTACATTCTCTAGGACAGGCTCCTTCTACAGTCAACAACTCCGTTTTTTATTGCATCCGTACTTGCTTTGCTCCGTCAACTCTATATGAACCAGTCTAACCATAGATGTCACAATGGGCAGCTGAACTTCTCCAACTCATTTTGCCCTTTACATTTTTGTTATAGGTGTTATCTTTCCTTAATTCACACATATCTTTCAAATTCTTGTCTACATTTTTGTCAAGATTTGTGAAGGCTTATGTCTACACGTGAAATAATCCAGGACCTGGATACAATGAAAAACAATATAGAAGTCGGAAACAAACCAAATGGAGACCTGCTTACCATGCATGGAAAAGAACTGGAAGTCTGCCCAGTGAGGGAAGTCAGACAATCCAACACACTACATAAATATCAGGATCATTTGTCGTAAAGAGGATGTGGCTATGTCTAATTAAAAAGTAAGGCAGAAAGTCTGCTGAAACCATGAAACTTTCCTTTATAGAATAAGCTCTGTGAATATTAGGAGGAATGGGTAAAGGGCATAACATTAGGCTAAAGAGGATTTCAACACCTACACCATATGAGCAACTGGCAACAAGCAAGGCAAGGTAAGTGAGCAGAAAATAGGATATGGGGTACTATAGTCTGAATGTCCCCCAAATTTTATGTTCTGTGACTTAATTGCCAAAGTGATAGTATTAAGATGTGGGGCCTTTAGAAGATGATTGAATCAGGAAGGATTAGAAACTTTATAGAAGGACCATAGGACAAGAGCTTGGTCCCTTTTGCCATTCTACCTTCTGCTATGAGGATGCCATTGAAAGAGGGTGTTATCATGGTGGAGGCCCTCACCAGACACTAAACCTGCTGGAAACTTGCTCTTGGGAAGTTCAAGGGCAAGAATGGTAAGAAAATGAATTTATGTTGTTATATATTATCTAATATCAAATAGTTTGTTATGGTAGCATAAATATACCAATATATAAGGAGTGGATCAAAGGTCCAGGTATTTCTCCTAGACACACGAGAAATTCAAGAGCAAAGACAGAAACATCACAGATATAAGTGACCCAAAGAACTGAGAGTTTTCTACTGAATAATTCTCATACCCTTGACCTCCACATCTGTCCTTTCCACTCTCTTTTCCATGATCTCAGTCCCTAGCTCTTCCTCTCTGTCACAATGCCTTTTTTCCCTCCACAAGAACAATCCTTTATTTTTTAAGAACCATTTTTCACCACTATTCCTGACACTAGTTTATTTCAGCTGATCCTCCTCTGCTAAGCATTACAAATGTTCATATTTGTTTCTGAGAATACCCTTTTTGAGCTTTCTTACATCTGAGTTTTAAAACAAAAACTATGCCACAGTGCTCTGAACTATTCTTCTATATTGGTTATACAGACATCTAGGACTCCTATCTCAGATGATTGTGGATGTGGTTAAAAGTAAAAGGGTGATGAGGAATGATGATAAACATGGTCCACAGACTACATCTTTGGCACAGGTCCCACGCTGGGGGAAATGACTTCATTTTTAATTCTAAAAGAAAGTTGGACATGAGTACTAATAAAATTCCTACTTCTTGCCAGGATCTATTCATAAGATAGCAACTTTCACTAAACTAGGGAAATCTTGAAAATGAAATAGTTCCATGGAGATAAAAAAAATGTTTTGAACACAGTAGGTTTGATTGATCATTAAACCTTTGACTGTTAGACATAGTAATTAGTTATACTGTTAGACATAGTAATTAGAAATTGAATCTGGGAAAGCTTTACAGAACAGACACATTTAAAAGGACTTTGAAGAAGGTTTGGTTTCAACACCTTCAGACAGAAGAGAATAACCATAATGGGACTCTTCTCAAATATTAAAGGATATATTTTAACTTTACCATTGTAATCTCCCACCTCATAGTATGAGCCATCAATTATACCTCGAAGGCAGATGAGGTGGGTATGTGTGTTCTTTGATAGGCTTTAAAATGAAAAAATAGAGAAGACTTGTAACTTCATTAGCTTATGTGTCAACCAAGAGAGCACAATGCTCAGAACTCCATTTTGACTGCAAATAATAGGAGTCAGATCATGACCTCTTGCTGAAGCCTTCTCTTAGGGAAACTCTTCTCCACCCCAGATTTTTCCAAAGTTTAATTGGTGTACACAGAATGACACATAATTAATGTATGTAATTTGTGAGTTTAAACATATACATACACTCATCCCAATCAGGGTAATGAACATAATCATCACTTCTAAAAGCTACCTTGTGATCGTCTCCCCGTCAACCCCTGTTTTTGTTGGTAGGAACGCTGAGCATAAGATATACTTTCTGAACAATATTTAAGTACATAATATTATTGTTAACTATAGGCATGTTATAAAAATATCTCTGTAGCTATTCATCTCATATAACTGTAATTTCACACGCATTGAACAGCAGCATTTCCCCAAACCCTCCTCCTCCCAACCTTTGTTAACTACCACCTAATTATCTACTTCAGTGCCTCATATAAAAAGAATCATGAAGTATTTTTCCTCTGTGTGGTTTATTTCACTTAGTCTAATGTCTTCTAGGTTCACCAATTGGTCATATATGGTAGGGATACCATCTTTTATAAAGCTGAAATACATTTTGTTGTATACATATGTACCACATTTTATTCACCCATTTATCTATTAATGGCATTTAGGTTGTTTCTATGTCTTGGTTACTGTGAATATTGCAATGACTCAAGAGATTGATTTTAGTTCCCCTGTATATATGAACTGAAGAAGGATTATTGAATCACACGGTAATGCTGTTTTTCTTTTTCCGAGCACCCCACATACTGTTTCCATAGTGACTGCACAATTTTACTTTCCCATCAGCTGCATACAAAGGATTCTACTTCTCCACAGCCTTCCTAATATTTAATTTTCTTTTTCTTAGTTGTAGATGGACATAATACCTTTATTTACTATTTTTAATGTGGTGCTGGGGATCAAACCCAGTGCCTCACGTGTGCTAGGCAAGCACTCTACCACTGAGCCATAACCATAGCCCCTTGCCAACATCTCTTGTCTTTGTAGAAATATATATATCCCTGACTGGGATGAGTGTATGTATATGTTTAAACTAGAAGTGTAAGATGACATTTCACCATTTTCTTCTAAAAGCTTTATAGTCTCAGATCTTGTTAAAATCTTTAATCCACTGAGTTAATTTTTGTGTTCTGTAGAAAATGAGAATTCAGTTCATTCCTTTTTATCCATTGTCCCAGCACCAGTTATTGACAACTATCCTTTTCTCATGCGTGCTCTTGGCATCTTCATTGAAAACAGGTGACCATATGTGCAAGGGTTTATTTCTGGGATCTATATTCTATTCTGCCCATCTATATGTTTGTTTTTACACCAGTACTACACTGTTTTGACTATTATAGCTTCAAAATAAAATTTGAAATCAGAAGGTGTGATGCCTCCAGCTTTGTTGTTCTTGCTCAAAACTGCTTTGACTATGCAGGGTATTTCATAGCTGTATATGAATTTTAGGACTTTTTTTCTATTTTTTTAATATCTTTGGAATTTTGAGAGGACTATATCTTTGAATTGCTTTTGATAGTATGGACAGTTTTTAACAATATTAATTTTTCCAATCCACAAATAAAGGATTTCTTTCTATTTATCTGTGTCTGCATTAACTTCTTTCTCTAATGTTTTATAGTTTTAAGTGTACAAGCTATTTGCCTTCTAATTATGTGTATTCCTAAGTAGTTCATTCTTTTTTTCAGATTCGTTGAGAAATAGATAACAATTAAAACTTTATATATTTAATGTATATAACTTGATGATTTGACATATATTTATACACTATAAAACACCAGTCAGGCTAATTAAAATATCCCTTAACCCACACAATTAACATTTGTTTGTATATGTGTGTGTTGATAACATTTATGTTGATCTACACTCTTAGCAAATTTCAAGTATGTAGGAAAACATTGTTAACTGTTTTCACAATGTTGTACATTAGATTTTCAGAATTTACTAATCTTTCATAACTGAAATTTTATTTTGTTCTCTTTGCATTTTATTTTAGTTTTTAGTGCTATTGTAACTGGAATTATCTTAATTTTCTTTTCATATCATTTATTGTTGAATAACAGGAATGCCACTGATTTTTAAATTTTGTTTCTTACAATTTACTCAATTCCTCTATTGCTTCCAACAAGTGATTTTGTTGTTATGGTCATTGTTGTTTTGTGGATTCTCTGGGGTTTACTGCATATATGATAATGTCATCTGGAAACAGAAGTATTTTTTCTTCCTCCTTCCTAATACATGTCTTTTATTTCTTTTTCTGCCTAAGCACTCTGGCTAGGACATTCAGTCCAATGTTGAGCAGAAGTGGTGAGAGTAGTCATCTTTGTTGTGTTCCAGTCTTAGAGAAAAAGCTTTCAATTTTTCACCATTGAGTCTGATGTTAGCTGTGGGATTTTCACCTACAGCCTTTTATGTGTGAAGTGAGTTCCTTCTACATCATTTTTGCTGATAATTTTTTATCATGAAAGAGCATGCTGAATCTGTCATTTGGCTGCTTGAGACCTTCTCAGAGCTCTATCACAGTCAAGAAACTCTTACAGAAGTTCCTTTCTCTCCTCCTATCATTCCAGGATACACCTATGTCAGTTCTATATCATACTTTTAAGGTATTTCCCAAGTTTCTACTAAATTTTTTAAGAGACATATATGGAGAAACATCTTGAAAATTGTTACAGAGCATAAGGAAGATACTCCAATCCATTGCAAAATCTTAGCATAAAAAAACTGGTAATAATGAAGAAATATGTTCTATAGGATAAGTAAAAGTAAAGCTCATTCCATCAGGCATGGCAGATTGTGGACAGGAAAGAGATGTAGGAGACTCATAGTATAAGGAAGGCACATGAATCTTCTGTTGGAAGAAGCAATCCAGCATGGGACAAAAATGTCCCTGCATATTCTTATTAGATGTGGCAAGAATGCAAAGCCTTGGCATACTTATCTGGGCTATTGCTCAGTGTTGTACTATCAGCAAGAAACCTTGAAGGATATTACAATGTATTCTACTATACAAAGTTTAATATAAAAGCAGAAAATTCTGTCCCCCCAAACTAATATTTCTCAGCTATGAGTCCAACCCACTGAATGTTCAGTATTCATCTAGGCCATTTTGGGTAATTTCCATGGAACTTGGGGTTGGTGGGGGGCAGGGGTTACAAGAGGAATCAATATCAAAATGATACTCATGCTATTTGTCATATTATTATTCCTTTGTCCAAGAACCTTGTGTCTTCTGCCAGCATCTGTGATAATAGGTTATTTTATTAACTTGAAAGCTATGTAAAATCCTAGATCTAAAACCTTCTTCCTTTCTGCTCCTACAAAGCCCTAAATCATGGAAACATGAATAATTAGAATAGATCTCTGTGGGTGGAAGAACCTATGTCCAAAATGGAGAGCTGGAGAAGACTGTTTATAAATTATCCATGCATTTACTTGGAAAACTATTAACACACTAGGTGGTCAAATGGACAGAGGTTTGGGCATTCTTCAACTCATAAAGAATACACGAGACTACATGAGTTGAAAAAAATTGTCAGAAATTCTTGGGCTCCCCATGGAAAGAAATAAAAGGAAATCAAGAATGCAAGTCAATTAACTCAAGAGGAAAGACAAAGTGTTACTATAAGTAGAATGTCTAGGTTAAGCTGTGAGTGAGGAGTATAGCTAGATCTCAGAGTAAATAAGCACCAGGGATTATGGAAGTTGAGTCATGAAGGCCTTGTTAGAATAAAAGATTTTAATGACATTGTTAACTCAAGCGAAGACTTAATTCAGAGAGCCCAAGAACTGTCTAAAGCATGGCTTGAATATGAAGACACATTCACCATAACTCATATTCAATTCACACAGGATCACATATTTCTGTCTTCCCATATACTCATGGGTACCCTCCCCCTGAGAAAACCTGGGTATATATAGCCATCTGAGTTCAAGCACTAGGGTTCAAGGGGATTAAGGCCAACCTGAAAGGAAGGTTGAAGTCATTTCATCACACCAAATTCCAATTCAAAGGCTTTAAAGGTACTTTTCATGATATTTAGACATTGGGATCTTTTTTTGTGAAAAAAAGATCTAGGTGTTAATAAACATAGTAAACCATGTTTACTCTTCCCATCCAAGCTGTAATATGAATGGATATGTATGCCTATTTTATCACATGCCTGGAAATGAGAAGAGCAAGGTAAAAAGGTTAGACAAATTTGGTGACTTTCTCAGTTGTTATAAAGAATTACACAACGAGGGATCTTGAGTGTCATGCTTAGAGATTTTGCCTCATTCTGTACAAAAATTGAGCCCTTGGAAGTTATTCATTAGGAAGGTAATAGGAAAATTAGTTATACAGTTTGAAGTTCCTTCAGTTAAAATGTATATTTCTATGTTATGCTACATATGCATGTATGTATCTGCAGTATCACTCCTGATAAAATAAAAATAATACAGCATCCTATCCATGATTATTAGGAACTAGTTTGTATGGGACATATTCTAGCTACTATAACAGTGTGGTTAATAAAATGCATGATAACCAAATATGGGTTGCAAATTTTAAAAGGTAATATTTCAGTAAAATATATTTATACTAAAATTATTTTGCATAATCAAGTCTTTACAGATTTAGATGATACTTTATGATGATATGATACAGAAAACCCTTCAAACCTACACCAATGGCACAAATTGTGTTCTTCTGCAAGCTAGTTAATTAAAAAATGTATTATTCCTAACAAAATAATGTTGCATACAGCTATTAGATAACTTTCAGAGCCCACAAAAGACATTTTAAGTGATATGCCCTGAAATATAGTCACCTATCATAACTATTTTGAGTTGAGACCACACAGCACAGAGAGGAGGAGGAAGGAACAGGTTTGGTTGATGGTGAGCATTAGGAGATATGAAAAGTACTATAGAAAGCACTTTCAAAATTCATTTTTCTTGGGAGTTCATAACCCACTTCAATCTAATGTATGAAATATGATATGCCAAGAGCTTTGTAATGTTGTGAACAACCAATAAAAAAATTCATTTTTCTTTTTTAAAATTTTTATTTATTTATTTTTCCAGATCTGATTTTTAAAATTATCCCTAAATATAAGAAAACTGGGGAGAGGAGGAAATGTTAATGATAAGAGCTAGCAGTTTCTACTAGATAAGTTAGATAAGTGCCGTTTATTTTCTCCTCTACCCCTAAGAGAAAGAAAAAAAAAAAAAGCATGACGCTTCCTAAAAACAAGCCTTGAACTGGAAAAGATCATTACAAGTTAAAATGCAAATAAAAGATCAGCATGTAGAATTTTCAATAATTCCTTCAAACTAACAATACAAGCAACTAACATTCCCATAAGAAAATGTGCAAACACAGAAATTGGCCAATCATAGTAGGAAAAACTCCAGAGGCCAATATACAAATGAAATAGCTCAACCTCAGAAATGAGGGAAATGCAAATTAAAATACAGTATACAGTTCCAAACCTGTTAGATTTTGTTTAATTTTTTTTTAGTTGTAGATGGATCTAATACCTTTATTTATTTATTTTTATATGGTGTTGAGGATCAAACCCAGTGCCTCATTTCTTTTTGTGAATAAAAATCAAAACAAATACAGGGAAAATGATATAAAAAGATACTTTGTCCCCCACCCTACCCCTTATCCCTTGGAACACATTTCTCCTTTGTTCTTTTAAACCTCTCAACCAAAGTCTGACTTTTCCCATTCTAAAAATATCAATAGTTTTTTTCTTTATTTACTCTACTTCCCTCCTCTGCTCCCAACCCCACCAAATATATAATTTTAACTATTCGGTTGTGGTGACCCCAGATGGCTATTTGCTGGTTGATCTAATTGATATTGCTTGAGTTAATTTTAGTCAATTCAATTCTTCAAGTCATTAGCATTTTAAAGAAGACAGCATGATAAATCAAAGACTTTTTTTTTTCTTTACAAAAGTTTAGAGAACTGAGTAAAAGGATTTTATAATCACGGAATGTTTCTCACTTTAGGACAAGAGTAAACTATTATGTCTGGGAGTATAGCTTGGCTCAGTCAACTAAAATTTTGTATAGTTCATTACTTTCATCAAAAATTGTCAATGCAATTTCAATGAGAGGCTCATCTTTTTAACAAATAGTACTGGGATAGCTGGATAATAATTTGCAAAGCAATAAATCTTAACATTTCCAACATACACAAAATTAAATTCAAATGTAGTATAGATCTTCATTTAAGAGTCAAGATCATAAAGCTTCTGGAAGGAAACATTGTGAAAAAATCTAAATAATTTTGCATTTGGCAAAAATGTCTTAAATTCAACAACAACACATGCTTGAAATGTCAATAAACTGAATTGTAAAAGTTTGTTGTTCATAAGACACTGTTTTCAAAATCAATGAAAACACCACAAAACTGAGAAATTTTTTACAAAATCTATGTCCAACAAAGGACTTTATATACACCATGTAAGAACACTTTAAAAAGAAGAAGGCAAACAACCCAATAAAATTGTGCAAAAGATTTGAACAATCACATTTTGCAAGAAGACATTAACAGATGCTCAATACCATTAGTCATTAAGGAAATGTAAATTTTATTTTATTTTTAAATACTTTTAGTTGTAGATGGGCAATACCTTTATTTATTTATTTATATTTATGTGGTGCTGAGGATCAAACCTAGTGCCTCACCCATGCTAGGTGAATGCTCTACCACTGAGCCACCATCGCACCCCCAAGTATAAATTTTAAAAACCACAGTGAGATACCACTATAAACATAACATAATGGCTGAAATTAAAAAGATCTGACTTGCCAAATGTTGGTGAGAATGAAGAGGAAACAGAACTCACATACATTGCTGGTGGGGATGTGAAACTGTATAATCACTTTGGAAAACCATTTGACAGTTTAATGGAAAGCTAAATACATATCCAGTAAAAGTCTTATCCCAAAAGAAATAAATGTATATAAGAAGATTTATTTGTAATAGGAAAAAAACTGAAAACAATTAAAATGTCCATTCAAGTTTTTCTTTGTCCATTACTACTCAACAATAAAAAGGAATCCGCTATTGAGATCCTCAAAAACTTGGAGGAATTTGAAAATAATTATTATGAGTTACAGAAACTAGGAAAATAGAGGATGTGTTGCATATAAGCATTATATACAATTCTACAAAATGAAAACTCTTAATGGTGTCAGAAAACAAATGAGTAGTGCCTAGGCAGTGGGTGGAGGAATAGAGGGACAAATGAATTAAAAAGAGTCAGGAGGAAACTTTCAAGGATAATAGATTCATGCATTATCTTGATTGTGGAAATTTCTCAAAGTATGCCCACAACAAAATTCAGCAAACTATACACTTTAAATATATGCAGTTTATTTCACATCAATTGCATCAATAAGTCTGTAAAATTATTTAAAGGAAATGCAATTTGTTCTCTGCCCTTTAGAGTTTGATTTTTCTCCAGAATCTTTTAACATAGTCTTTTCATTGAAATCCCATTTTATTGGATGAAACAAAGTCATCTAGTTCAACCATCTTATTTGCATATTAAGCAGCTAAAATATGTTTTACTTGTTTTGAAGGACAGAAACCAAGTAATGTTTCTAGATACCAATCAAAATGAGAACTTGAACTCAGATCTTCTGACTCATGCCAGGACTCCTTGCACATACCCTTGAGTATTTGCTATATGGTCCCTGAGACCAAATGTCCTAATATAAACAGTGACAAAGCTGCCTGGGAATAGACAGTCAAAAAGTGTTCCAAAAAGTGTTTTCTCTTTTGCCATCTGTTCTCCAAGAATTGCATGACAAGAAAGAAAAAAATGTATTACCTATTTATATTCTGTAAAATGTGAATTCTGAGCACACTTTGGTGTCAATATTTTCCCCCTTTTGATGCCTTTGTCTATAATGAATCTTTATTCATGATTAACATTTCCAGAAAGTTTACCCAAATATTACTAATGTTACCTTCTCATTAACTCTTGGAGAAGAATTTTGAGCATGTAGAATTATCAACAAAATTACTAAAATTTTTTATCTTGTATGACTATAACATTTTTCCAACATTTTGATTCGTAAGCAGGTAATTAACTCACTTGTCAGTTCAAGAGATGAAAACACCTTACCCAAACCAGTGTTACTAACTTTAACTTAAAATTTCACTTTCAGCCTACTTTTTCTTACCTCAACAGTTGATGTTTGCAGAAGATCCTGCTGTTATTCCGCTGAACAGCTGTCTCTTCCACTCTTCTTCTTACAGGTATATTTTGTCTCCTAATATAGGACTAGAAATTACCTTTGTTAGGTTCCCCAATGAAAGTGTTAATCCAAATCTGGTGGGGACATCTTCCAGGGGCTTTTGCATGGTTGGAGTGGTGATGAGAAAGTAATCTTCCTTGGAGTACGGTCTTTTGAACTTGTTTCTGTGAAATAGATACCGGATATCTGCCTCAGGACAAAGATAATGTTCAGACAGAAGAGAGGAAAAATGGAGATTACCTGGGCCTTTATAAATGTTGCTGTCAAAGAATTAACCAACACAGGAACTGTCTTCCTTTGAATTTCTACTTATACAAGGGAACAAACATCCATTTAATTGTAAGAACTTCTTGGTGGGTATTTTGTTACATTAGTCTAAATGAGGCTATCCTCTGATTTGTTCATTCATCCATTCATTTGGCTAAAGTAGTAATTTTCTATGTTCACTTTGGGCTTAGGGGCAATGAATTGAGCAATCTGCAGAGATGCTATAATGAATGCAAATTTTTATTGATGGTAGTCAGACTCTCATGCTTTTCCCAGACATGTAAGTTATTTTATACTACATTTTATTTTATCGGAGGTACATTGTGTCCTTTATAATAAAGTGCAACATTTGATGATCTGGATTCTCTTTCTATTCTACATCTTTATTTTACCTTTAGAAAATCATTTAGCGTCACTGGTTATGTGTCTTGATCCATAATTTGATGGATTATCCTAGCAGAGTTGTTCTGGAACTTTGGGTCAATAAATCTTTTAATAATTAAAGCTATGGACCTTTGCTTCAGAACAACATTTGGGTACAATTTAAGGACATTCATGAATCATTTCAGGATAATTAAGGCTTAATGGGTTTATTCATTTATGATATAATTGGTTATTAAGTTTCCATGACCAGTTACTAGTACTAGATCCAGAGTGAATCAGGTAGTTTCTGCCTGAAAGAAAATTTCATAAAGTAAAGCATCAAAAACAATTTATTGTTTCAGGTCCTATGACAAAGATGACCACAGAGAGTGATAAAGCCACAGAATGGTACTGCCATACTCACTTGGGGGATTAAGAAAGATCAAGTATTGAAAGCCACCCAGGAAATTCCAGCAGGACTAAGGCCTCAGGTCAGATAGGCAGACAGGGAAAATCAGAAATAAATAAGGTAAAGATGATGGAAGGGAATAACTATGGCCATGTCAGGAGTGGACCCCAAGTTTAAGGGTTTGGGCTTTATACGGAAGCAATTGAGTAGTTTTGCAGAGGGGCAAGAAGAATCCAGTTTGTGCTTTAAAAAAATGACTTTTATTGCTGGATGATGAATAGATGAGAAGAAGACATAAGACCATTGAGAGGGCTGTCATAAAAATTCAGGAGAGAAAAAGTAGAAGCCTGCAGTAAAAGCAATTACAATAATGATGAGATATTTGCAAACCCACTAGACAAAGCAGATCCCACATAATCTTCCTAGACCCTGGAACATAATGGAGGTTGCCCCACAGGATTTTGAAAGTGCTGTGATTTGGCACCTCTATTTTTACCTATCATTTTCTCCATGTTTTAACTAGAATATTTATAAATATTACCCTATGCAGATCCCATCATAACATTGGAATAAACAAATTGTTCCTACATCTGATAGGTCAATAGATGGTTAGTAATTGGGCATCAAGGGTATATTCAAGGAATCTTATTCAGGTTTTCATCTGCACATGATTTAGAAGATGCAGATCAGAAGATTTAGGACTTTTGAGCTGCATTTAGGATTTTTGAGCTGATTCTGCAATAGGATGAGACTTTTGGTGAACTTGAGATTGGTAAATGCAGTTTGCATTTGGGGAGGACATGAATACTTGGAGAACAAGGGATGTATCATGGAATATTAGGAAGAATAAACCTCTAGCGTGAACACTCTACAACTTGTAAATATGTTATGTCACCTGGCAAATGGGACTTCATAATATAATTAACATTACAAACTTAAAAATGTGAGATTAACCCCAGATTATCTGATTGGGCTTAAGCTAAACACATGAGCCATTTAAAATAGAAAAATTTCTGCAGATGGAGGCAGAGAAATACATAAGAGGATTTCAGAAATATTCTAGACATTGGAATGATTCAATCTTCCAATGCTCACAATGAAGATGAAAGGGGGAAGGTGATTTCAGTCCAGAAACACAAGAAACAGAACTCTTTCAGTATCATGAATAAAATGATAAATTGGATTCTTCCTCAGTGTTTAACCAGTTTACACATTGATTTTGGTCTGAAAAATCCTAAGCAAAAACTTTACCTGACACGTTTCTAGACTCTAAACTTTTATAAACTATGCGATTAGTACAACAACCTATGTTGCTTTAATATTCTTTTAGAAACATAATTAAAATTTTTAAAACTTTTCAACCATTTTTTCAAAATAGGTTACATTTTAAATTTATATATTTATATTTATATTTATATTTATAGTTTATAATTTTGTTTTCCCATTTCTGAGATTGTTGCTACAAGCCAACAATTATGGTAATTTCTAGACTACTTTTCAACACTTTTCCCAGATATCACTATTTAGTTAACATTAAATATTTTAGATGTTTTGTAGTAGTTGTTTTTAGATTCATTTTGAGAGTTCTTGTTTATTCTTAATAACTGTATCTTCCTCTGTATTTCCCTTATGTGTCAGTATGTTGAGGCTGTTATAAGAAACTACCATACACTGGGAGGCTATGACAGACCTTTATTTCTCACATAATGGTAGCTGAGAAATCCAAAATCAAAATGCAAGATGATTCTTGGGGAGAGCCCTTTTCTAGGCTTGAGAACAATTTCCTTCCTGCTTTCCTATTTTGACCTCACATGGCAAAGGAAAGTATCTTTCCTTATAACATGATTCCATTTTAAGGGCCTACCACCATGCCCTCACTAATGCTAATAATCCTACAAATTTTCCACCTTTAAATACCAAATTCAACATGAATTTGGGGAGGGTGATAAGTTATCATAATTCAGTGTAGCACCTGGCTTGGGGATGGATTATGCAAGGTTAGGAAGAATAACCCCAACTGGATCCACACTTTAATTGTTAAAATTTGTAAATGTGTTATGTCACATAGTAAAAGTGACTTGGCAAATATAATTAACATTAACCATTTTAAAATAGTGAGATTATCCTATTTTGTCAGGGTGGGCTTCATCTACATATGAGTTCTTAGAAACAGAAAAATTTCTCCAGATGGAAGCTTTGCTTCTACATCCTCACCCACACCCATTACCATTAAATCAGAAAAGGGTCTGTGGCTATTCTAGGCTCCAACACCAAGATGATATGGGACTAGCACATTCTAGCTATAGTGGGACATGGATAGAAATAAGGAGGAATGAGGGACTAGGTTAGTCATAAGAATTGGAATGAGTCTGTGCTCTGGCATTATAGGGCTTTATATGCAGATTCTATTTCTCAAAGTCTCAACCCACACAGTAAGTACCAATATTTCATGTTTCTGAAGCTTGCCCAAGCTGAGACTTCGCCCACTTGGCAAGTGTCAAATTTTTTTTCCATTGTGCAGAATCTGGGGTTTCTGTTACCACTATTTTCTGATAGACACATGACAAATAGTCCAATCACTGCTTTGCATTTCTGTTACATTGAAATGATAATCTTTTTTGTTGTCCTTTTTGCTTCTCTCTTTCTCTCTCTCTCTCACACACACACTATTCATCATTGCTATATCATTGCAACTTCTTTGAATCAAACCATAGCTTTTCAATGCTTCCTGATCAGGAATCTAAAGATTCATTATTAGAAATACTCTTGACAGAATTACCAATACTTGAAATACATTTTGTAAACAATGTTTTTTTTTGTATTTCATGTTTAATAAATTAAAATGACAATTTGGAATTTTTCCAATAATGATGCAAACATATTCTTGGAATATGTATAATTCAATTTGTTTTTATCTGCAATACTAATGAGATTATTAATATTTCTATTCTTTGCAGTACCTGGTCCAGTGCCTCACATATCATTGTTCTCATTTTTATTTTATCTTTTCATTTACAGAATAAAATATAACAATGTACACATTAATAGGGTATCATGTAATGTTTAATACATATATATGCTGTGTAAGGTTAAATCAAGTTACACATATCTATCTCCTTAAACATGTAGGCACCATGGGAAGCCTTGGAACTGTCCCTGGGATCATGGGGCTATACCAGAGTGAAGCTGCCTGAATATCCAGACACATCAATCCAGTTCCCAGATGGTACCAGTCCTGAGCAGAATGCTGCTATAATAATTTCCCTGAATACTCAAGGAAACTTAAGCAGAAGGCACCTGCAAACATAGTCAGAGGGAGATCAAGTAAAGCTAAAAATTACCAGAGCCAAGTCAACAGGAATAAGCTGTTCCCAACCTTAACTGGTTCCAGGAATAAGCTGTTCCCAGCCTTAACTGGTTCCCAGCCTGACCTATGATCACAACTGGCAAGTGAAAGGTGGCTGTTTGAAGACTGTCAGGACCTTGCATCAGAAGTATTCAACAAAGGGAATCAATGCCCTCTATTCACAACCTGGGGCAGTGAAACTAGAACCTAGGTG
Source organism: Urocitellus parryii (assembly GCF_045843805.1). NCBI lineage: Eukaryota > Metazoa > Chordata > Mammalia > Rodentia > Sciuridae > Urocitellus > Urocitellus parryii. Next base: position 64,506,037 of record NC_135533.1, read on the forward strand.
AACTACCTGAATCTCTCACTTCAGTATCCCAGTGAGCAGCACTGCAGGCATACTTCTGTACCACAGAACAGCCACAGAAAATCCACAACCACAATTCCTGCACTTACAGAATCTTCACCACCACAAAAGGAATCCTGTAGAGAGGAGCCGGTACATGGGGACCCACAGCAACCATAGACACTCCAGAACCTGCATCCTAAACTCCTGCACACAATAGAAACAACCAAGGCACAACACTGCACCCTCCAGTCAGTCAGCAGCAGAACCCTGAGCTGACAAACCAGAACTGGCTGGTGGGAAGTCCATGGCAAATAGGGAATTGGCTCATGGGCCCCTGCAACTTGGAAGAGATCCACAGCCAAAGAATGATGGACATCTACTAAATGTCCAAATCCAAAGAAATCCAAACCAAGATTCAACAAGAATTTTTTTCACCTTGACATGGTTTACTATAAGTAAATCTAACATGAACTTTGATCACAAAAATAACTATTTAATCTGAATGATCATTGTTATACCAATAACCAATACCATTAGAATGTATTTCATCTAATGGTTTAAAGCATTGATTGGAATCAATCTTCCTATCTTTGTTTTCCTAGTTCTAGTTTATATTTGCTCTTCTTACCTCCTAACCATCCTCTTGCATTACCTGCTACTACCTCAAATAACCACCACCGATTTCTCCTTTCTACTTGGTGTAAACTATTCTTTTTATATATTTTCCCTCTCTCTTTCTTACTTTTTGTCTCTCTTTTTCCTTCTACTTTTTGCCCAATCTTTGTTCTACCCTGCTTTTAGCTCTCATTTAAGGTTACAATAATTTCACTCAATTTAAAACTAATTTTTGACCAATTGCAAAACTTTATTACAAATTTATACCTGAATTTGAGGAACTGTGGAGAACAAGAACATCAAGTTTTATTTCTCAGAAGATTGAACAGTTCAGAATCACTTAGTTCTGAAGTGATTACAGTAAATAGGGCTCAATAGCATCTCTTAAAATGGTGCTGATATTGGAATCAGCAGAAGTCAATCATTGAATTAAAATATCAATATCTGGATATTTGCACAACCTGGGGATTTTTTTCTGTGACTTTTAAAAATTTGTTCTTTTTAGAAATACCTGACAGTATAGTGTATTTTGACATATTATACATACATGGAGTATAACTTCCCATTTTTGTAGTTGAACATAATGTGAAGTTATGTTGGTTGTATATTCATAAATGAATATGTTCTTGTTTCCTTTGCTGTGAGGAAGCTTTTTAGTTTGACACCATCCCATTTATTAGGGAAGTTATGTCTGATTTATTCCATTGTCTTTCATTTCCAACACCCCCCCCATCCTTTCCTTTCATTCCTCTTGTCTAATCCAATAAACTTCTATTCCCCTACCCCCTATAGTATGTTCACATCCACATATCAGAGAGAACATTTGGCCTTTTGTTTTTTGTTTTTTGGGGGTGGTGGGTGGGTGGGGGGATTGGCTTATTTAATTTAGTATGAGAATCTCCAGATCCATCCATTTACCAGCAAATGCCACACTTTCATTCTTCTCTATGGCTGAGTAATATTCAAATGTGTATAGAGACCACATTTTCTTTATCCATTCATCTGATGAAGAGCACCTAGATTAGTTCCAGAACTTAACTATTATGAATTGAGCTGCTATAAACATTGATGTGGATACGACACTATAGCATGCTGATTTTAAGTCCTTTGGGTATAGACCAAGGAGTGGGATAGCTGGGTCAAATGGTGGTTCCATTCCAAGTTTTCTGAGGAATCTCCATACTGCTTTCCAGAGTGGTTGTACTAATTTGCAGTTGCACAAGCAATGTATGAGTATACCTTTTCCCCCACATCCTTGCCAACATTTATTGTTACTTCTATTCTTTTTTCTTTATAAAATTATTTATTTATTCTAATTTGTTATACATGATGGCAGAATACAATTCATTTCATATTATACATATAGAGCACAATATTTCAAATCACTGGTTGCACACAAAGTATTTTCACACCATTCTTGTTTTCATATATTAACTTAGGATAATGATGTCTAACTCATTCTACCATCATTCCTACCCCCTTACCCTCTCCCTTCCCCTCCTTCCCCTTTGCCCTATCTAAAGTTCCTCCATTCTTCTGATGCACCCCACCCCCCATTGCCATTATGAGTCAGCATCCTCATATCAAAGAAAACATTCAGCCTTTGGTTTTGAGGGATTGGCTTACTTCCCTTAGCATTATATTCTCCAACCCTTTTCATTTACCTGCAAATGCCATGATTTGATTCTGTTTCAATGCTGAGTAATGTCCCATTGTATATATAAACCAAAGTTTCCCTATCCATTCATCTACTGAAGGGCATTTGGTCTGGTTTAACCATTTAGCTATTGTGAATTGTGCTGTTATAAACGTTGATATGGCTATGTCCATGTAGTATGCTGTTTTTAAGTCCTTTGGATATAAACCAGTGGGATAGTTGGGTCAAATGGTAGTTCCATTCCAAGTTTTCCAAGGAATCTCCATACTGCTTTCCAGATTGGCTGCACCAATTTACAGTCCCACCATCAATGTATGAGTATACCCTTTCCCCCACATCCTTGTCAACATTTATGGTTACTTGTATTCTTGTTAATTGCCATTATGATTGGAGTGAGATGAAATCTCAGTGTAGTTTTAATTTGCATTTCTCTAATTGCTACAGATGCTGAATATTTTTTTCATTTATTTGTTGGTTGACTATATTTCTTTTTCTGTGAAGTATCTGTTCTGCTCCCTAGACCACTTATTGATTGGATTATTATTATCATTTTGTGTGTGTGTGTGTGTGTGTGTGTGTGTGTGTTAAGTTTTTTTGAGTTCTTTATATATCCTGGAGATTAATACTCTATCTGACGTGCAGGTGGCAAAGATTTTCTCCCATTCTGTAGGCTTTCTCTTTATGTTCTTATTTCCTTTGCTTGAAGATTTTTTAATTTGATTCCATCCCATTTATCGATTCCTGATTTTACTTCTTGTGCTTTAGGAATCTTTTTGAGGAATTTGGTTCCTAAACAACATGATGGAGAGTTGGGTCTACTTTTTCTACTGGTAGGTGCATGGTCTTTGGTATAATGCCTAGGTTCTTGATCCACTTTGAGTTATGTGTTCCAACCCAAGGATTTTAATATAATAAGCAGCTCACAAAGTAGTTCCTCAATTAAAAGAAGTGAAAACTATCTCAATAAATGGGTAGGCATACTAACAATATGAAAAAGCAAGGGAACAAACCAAACAAAACAGTCCATAATGCTTCAACAACTGACTCAATTGACACCACAGTGGAGAAAAATGTCAGAGAAAAAACATTTATGATTTATGGTGTAAAGTTTTAAAATCATTTCTTCTAGAGAAGTTTTAAAATAATCTCTTCTAGAGTTTTTAAAAGATGGATATATTATTGTTACCTATATCACCTACTATGCTATAGAACACCAGAACTACTTCTTCCTACCTAACTATAACTTAGGACCTATCAATCAACCTTCTCCCATGCCCCATGAACTCTCCTTGGCTTCTGATACCACCATTCTGTTCTAATAGTCTACAAGATTGAATTTTTAGATTCCATATGAGTGAGAATATGCACTATTTTGTCTTTATATGCAAGGCTTATTTCAATTAACAAAATAACTTCCAGTTCTATCCATGCTGTTACAAATGACAGGAAGTCATTCTTTTTTTGTAGTGAAATAGCATTGCATTAAGTTTATGTACCACGTTTTCTTTATTCATTCATCAGCTGATGGATACTTAGGTTATTTTCATTTGATGGCTGTTAAGAATACTGCTGCAATGAACATGGGAGTGCAGATGTCTCTTCAACATACTGATTTCATTTCCATTGGATATATACCCAGAAGTGGATTCCTGGATCATATGGTAGATTTTTAAAATTTTTTTGAGAAACCTCCTTAACATTTTCCATGATGACTGTAGTAATCTGCATTCCTGGTATAATGTGTAAGTGTTCCCTTTAATTTACATCCTTGCAAGCACTTGTTATCTTTATAGTCTTTTGATAATAGACATTATTCTTTTAAGGAATGTGTATTTAGATCTATTGCCTATTTTCTTATTCAGTTTATCTATTTAGTGGTTTCTTTTTCTTTGGCTATTGAAATTCTGAAACTCCTTATTTATTTTGGATATCAACCTTTTTTGTGAAATATACACATTACAAATATTTTCTCCCAGTCTGTAGGCTGTTTCTGCACTGTATGGATTATTCCCTTTGTTGTGCTGAAGCTTTTTGGTTTAACACCATCCCCCTTGATTCTGCTTTTGTGCTCTTGTCCAAAAGAATCCTTGTCTATTTCAATGTCCTTAAGCACTTCTGCTATTTTTTTCTAGTAGTTTCATAGTTTCAGGGCTTACAATTAAGTCTTTAGTTCATTTTGAGTTAATGTTTGTAATGGAGGGTGGAGTGTCTAAGGTCTAGCTTCTTTCTTCTGCATGTGCATATCCAATTTCCCAATACCATTTACTGAAAAGACTGACCTTTCTCCAAAGGATGTTCTTAACACTTGTGTTAAAAATCAGTTGGCTGTCGATGCATGGTCTTACTTCAAGGTTCTCTGTTCTATTCCATTGCTTTGTGTGTCTGTCTTTACACCAATAATACACTATTCTGTACTACAGCTTTGTGTAGGCGTTTAAAGTCAGGTAGTATAATGCCTCCTGCTCTGTTCTTTTTGCTTAAGTTGGTTTGCATACCTGGGATGTTTTGTGGTTCCATATAAATTTTAGAATTGTTATTTTTCGAGTTCTATAGAATCCTATTGGTAATTTGATAAAGATTGCACTGGATCTGTAAATTGCTTTGTGTAGTATGGATATTTTAATAACATTGTTTCTTCCAATCCAGAAGTATGGATGTCTTTTGATTTCTTTGTGTCCTCTTCAACCTCTTTCACCACTTTATAATTTTAAGTGTAGAGATCTTTTTATCTCTTTGGTTAATTTTATTCATAGATATTTTATTATATTTTGTAGCTGTGGTAAAAGGGATTGCTTTCTTGATTTCTATTTTAGATAACTGGCTATTGGCCTACAGCAATACAATTGGTTTTTGTAATTTGATTTTGTATCCTGAAATTTTGCAGAATTCATTAACTAGCTCTATTTTCGTGGAATTTGGAGGGTTTATGATATATAAAATGATGCCATCAGCAAGTAGTGAAAATTTAACTTTTTGTTTGCCAATTTGGATGTTCCTTGTTCCTTTATCTTGCCTCACTGCTCTGGCTAGGACTTTCAGCACTACTTTGAGTAAAAAGTGGTAAAAATGGGCATATTCTTGGCTTTCTTTTTACTTATTAATGTCTCTTTCTTTTAGTTTAAAGAACTTCCTTTAGCATTTCTTGTAGAACAAGGCTGGTGCAGAGATATTCTTTCAGCTTCTACTTATATGGGAAAATCTTTTATCTCTTCCTTATTTCTAAAGGATAACTTTGTTAAGTACTTTATTATTCATTGACAGGTTTTTGTTTGTTTTATTTTTTTCCCCTTCAGTGTTGTAAAAGTCTCATGCCACTTTCTCCTGTTCTGTAAGGTTTCTGAAAAGAATTCTGCTGTCAGTGAACTGATTCCCCACAATATGTTTCTTTTCTCTTTCAGCCTTCAGAATCTTCTTTATCATTCACCTTTGAGAGCTTGATTATAAAATGTGTTGGGTAGATTTGACTCCTTATTAAACTAAATAATAAGGTTGACTTATTATTTTTCCAGGTTTTTTTGTTTTTTAAATACACGACAGCAATGGAAAGCATTACAATTCTTACTACACATATAGGGCACAATTTTTCATATGTCTGTATATAAAGTATGTTCACGCCAATTTATGCCTTTATACATGTATTTTGTTGTGTTTTTTTGCATTACAATTCTTAATACACATTATATACAACAATTTTTCATGTCTCTGTTTGTATATAAAGTATGTTGACACCCAATTCAAGTCTTCATACATGTACTTTGTATAATGATGTCCATCACATTCCACCCTGATTTAATTTGTACTGGTTGCCTCTGACTTTCCTGTCCCTGGATATTTGTATCCTTCTCTAGGTTTTAAATGTTTTCTGTTATTATTTCTTTGAATAAGATTTATAACCTTTGACCTAATTCTTCTCAGTCCCCAATAACCTGGATATTTGCTCTGTTGATGCTGTCTCAGTGTTCCCATTGGCTTTCTTCATTCTTTTTTCTTCTCCAACTGTGTATGTTGAAGCTCACCATTTCTTTCTTGTTTGATCTGTCCAGTTGATGACTTCTACTGTTTTTAATTTTTCAGAATTTTTTTTAGCTTAAGAACTTTTTGAGTGAGTTTTTAAATTGCTTTCATTGACTTGTTAAGTTTCTCTTTCATAGTATTGAAATGTTTTTCTGTGTTCTCTTCAGGTTCACTCAATTTCTTTAAAACCATTGTTTTAAATTCTGAGTTCTTCTATATTGATCACTACCTGATCATTTTCTGGCACCTTATTTCGAGCATCAGGTGAGTCATGATTTCCTAAAACCTCCTGATGCTCCTTTATGCATAATATCATCTGCATTGAAAATTTGAATATTTATTCCAATCTTCCTCATCTGGCTTTGTTGGTGCCTTTCTTTCTAGACATTCTAAGCAGACTGCTTCTTTTCTCTGAGTGTATACTCACTTCTACTCTTTCAGCATTCAATCACATTAGGTCCAGATTTGCCAGAAGTCTGCTATTATTTGTGTTATCACTGTTTCAGTACTAGGGAAAAATACAAGCCCAGGTTTGTCTAAAATAGGCTTTTGACTTATCATTCATAAAGAAATAGGAGAGTACCTAGAAAGAGTGATCTCTTTCTACAGTCTTCCCCTAGGGTCAGAGTAGGACCAGATACCTCACTCAGTTACTGACCTATGGTCACACATTGTAGGATTCTGCCCAACTGTTGGCAGAGTCACTGTGGATGAACCACCCCTCTGACTATCAATGCTGCCAAGCTGTGTTATACTCTAATGTCATCTCCTTCCAAGCCCATGGTCCAAACTACAATGAACTGTCTATTGCTGAAGTGGACGTGTAGTCCTTCACTGCTGCAACCAACCACAAGTGATGCTAACTAGAAGACCAATAAACTAAGGCCACATGTCTTCTTCTGGCACTGGAACTGTACCAAATGGTCTGTTCACAGGCAGGCCAGGGGATTGGGGCTGTTAGAGTTGGCTCTGTGTTAGGTCCCATGAGCCTAACCCTAAGTTCCAGGACAAATTTTTATGCTTACAACCCTGTCCCACCTCCAGCAAATGGGATCTTGCACCACGCTTGCTGCTTGAGATTGGGGTAGTGCTCATGAAGGCAGATCCTTGGGGACCTAGGCTGACACTGAGTTGCCTGTGTGCCTAGGCTCACAGATGTAAGGACTTGAATAGTCTGATGAATGTACTGAGGTCACACCATAACTGGCTATGAAGCAGGCCCAATCTTAAGTCTCTTCCACTGGTTTTCAGGTCTTTGCTTGGTCTTAGAGTAGATCTAGAGTCCCATCCATTATCAGTGGACTTGCAAAAGCTGTCCTGGGGAGGTCTGGAGATGTCCCTTGGCTTCCTAGGCTGGCACTAAAGCTGGGTTATACCTGAATCTCAAAGCTGCAGGGGCTGAAAGTCTATGAAGGAGGGTGGGGGTGTCCTGAGCCCTTTCCCAGCCTGGAACTGATAGAGCCAAAACTCTGGTCTTTCCCACCAGTGCTCAGGTCTCTGCTGCATGTCTGGGAGGCAAAGACCTACACACCAGTAGGAGAGACTAAAGATTGGGCCTGCTTCATAGCCAGTTATGGTGTGATCTCAGTACATTCATCAGACTTAAGTCCTTACAGCTGTGAAACAAGGTGCAACCCAGTGTCAGCCGAGGTCGCCAAGGATCTAGCACTACTCTAACCTCAAGCAGCAATGTGTGAACTCGGGCCTGTCTTTAGGGGTTGGGGGTGGCTTTCAGGCTGCTCCCACTCCGCTCAGAAAGGTTAGAGGAGGAATGGGGGAGGCTGTTCGTCCCTGCCATCATCAGTTCCAGGGGCTCAGTACCTATCTGGTAGTTGGGGTCCTGGGTCTCTTCCCATCACCAGGTTCACCATGGGGGCCGGGGCGGTGTCTGGTACCGGGTTAAGGGTCTAAGACTGGACAGAATTCTCACCACACCAAGTGCGGAGGCAGCTCTTTGACCCTGGGCCGCTGCCTTGTAGGAGGGGCGACTCCCTTTCCTACCTTCTTCTTGTGACTTTTCGTTTTATTATTCCAAATGCAGGCAGTGTAGTCTCTCACCTGATTTCCTTAGTGCTTGTCAAAGTACTCTGGCGAGGAACAGATCTGGTGAAAGGGATCCCGGGGCTCTCTCCTAGCTGCTGTCTCGCTCTGCCTCCCTCAAGGGCTGGGCCTGTAAGAGCGCATGCCCAACAGGTGCAGGGAGGCTGGGAGGAGCCCTGCATGTGATCTCCAGTGCAGCAAGCAGCAGAAAGAGGAAGTTGTACGCTTTTGTTCCCTTTGGATGATAGGGGGGAAAAATGCATCTAAAGAGGTCTTGCAATGAGTTCATCAAATACTATACTAATTGAGTTAGGGCTGTAAGGATAAGCGAATGAAAGTTTGAAATATGAACACATCCAAGGGGTTCGGATACTATCAAATTCTCCTTTCAAAATATTGTAACTACTTAACAATTAAATTTGTTTCAAAAACAAAACTCTCAAAGAGCGTTTCATTTAATACTAAACCTCATTTAAATAGTCCCCCCATGGTATTAGGAAAATATCAGAGAAGAACAATTCAGAAACATTGAAACAGAACTTGAAGCTTCCAAAAACTCATCAATATTGTAATAGTTGGCATTTTTAAAGCATTCATTTTCCGGGTCTCTTGAAGGTTGGAAGCTTTGATGAAGTTTTGAAAATAATTTCTGGCTGTTGGACCTGGAAACATGGTGTGTCATATAAATAAGTCCAACTGCTGTAAAGTAATGAGATTAATGGACTTTTTTCCCCCTTAGGAAAGAAAATTGACTTCTTTTCTAAATTCTTTAAAAAATTGTTTTTCAGGAATTGTATGTTTACATTTAGATTCAACATATGAAATGAGTTCAATTGGCAGAAACATGAAATACTCTTCAAACAACATTCAAATGTTTGGTACATATTTATTTCTTTTTCATCTAAGTTGAACCAAATAGAAATTGGATGTAATGGTACAAATTCTGTAGAGTGGCAGATCCATGTTATACTCAAAGAGACACATTGCCAATGGTTTCTGCAGCTTCCACCAGGTGATTGAAAGTCTCATGGTTTATAATCAGTGAAAAGAAATAAAATGGTACATGCTGTTATGGACCCTACCAAGAAAACAAAAGAGATACCATAGAGACAAAAATATCCCAATACAGTGCTCCAGCTTACAACTAAGCCACTTAAACACAAACAGAACATGTTCAATTTATAATGAAAGCCAATATATAAAGCTATACTTTTAATGAAATAAAATAAAACAAACATACCAGTTTAAATAACACTGTTACAACCAAAAGCCTGTTCATGGGATATCTATTATTTATATTTAATTAGAATGTTGCAAAATAAGTACTTCTTTTAAAATCTAACTCATTGTGATATTTTTTGCTACAGGGAAAACAATATAAGTACTCCATATTATTAACCTAAGCGTGGCACTTTTTCCTGATATCCCAAATACAATATTAAGTACTTTTCTTAATATATTTTACAGGCTAAAGATGTCACAACACAATTCATTTTTTAAGGACAATGGCTGCTGTGTTTGTTTCATGCCTAACACTAATGCTCAAAATGATTTATTGTACTGTACAAATTTACAAATATTTATACTATTAAGACACACAAAACCCTACACCTGATAGCAAATATTAAACAGTCAGCAAGAACATCCTAATCAGTTAACTAATTTTGGAAAGGAAAAAAAATTCTCTAGTGTGTGTGTGTCTATATGCTTATAGACACATATTTGGAATTGTTTCTTACTAAATAGCCAAAAACTTTCTGTTTCCCTTTTTCTATTCTTTTTAGTGTTTATTTCTATTTTCAATACCTGGTTCTCCAAATTGATAGGCTTACACTGAAATATCCAGTAATTAATACAAAAGAAAATATGGCAATATAGAATGTTAGACATGGAAGAGATCTCCTAAGTAAATGACGTTAAATCCCTTTAAATTGTAATCCTGAAAAATCTGATCCCTAGCTCAGTGGGTGACATTGTGCTGAGAGAGGAGACACCTTGACATTGTGTGGAGAAGGAGAATGTGGAGACTCCTTCTCTTTGCATGTCCTCTCCTGGAATAGAAAGGGGGTGAAGAAGCAGGAAATCAACTACATGGAGGTGCCCTTTGGAACAAGGATGGATGGCTGTTGAGTCCTTATCAGCTATGTGTTCCTAGAGATGAGGAGTTTTCTTCACCAAGGTTGTGTCCGAGTGGGTGAAAGTGAATCCTTAGCTCCTCCAAGTCTTGCAATTGCCCAAGTATGTACCCTTCCTGAATTCCAGGAAGAGGAACCTCTGACTTGTTTATAATTTTCCAAGTCTGAGCATTTCTCAAAGGAGAATCTGAATTTTCACTCTAATCCCAAACAGAACAAAGACTATAAACACATTTTGTAGTAGGTTTCAGATTCTCAAGAAAGACAGAGCAACATAGATTGTTGGTTTGTATTTTATATTTATCTTAAAGTATGTGAGGTTTGAGTATGTGTAGGTGCAGGGGACAAAGGAGGAGAGAGATTAAGGAAATTAATGCTGTGGGACATGGGATGTAATCTTGGAAACTGCCTGTTCAGTCACTTCCTCTTTCCCAGTTCTCAAGCTACTGCCATCAGTGGGTATGTGGCAAGATACATGATGCCTGAAAAAAAAAATATATATATATATATATTACATATATATGTATATATAATTTTATATAAATTTTTATATATGTATATATATATATATATATATATATATATATATATATACATATATAATTTAATGCCCTACCTAAATTTAGACCTGAACCCTCAAAATTGTCTTACAAGATTTATTTCAAGTTAGTATTTTCACAAGCTATCTTTGGGTTGGATTTCTTTTCCCAGAATCACTTAAACATTTCACATAAAATGTTTATTTTCTGGTTAAGAGTCATCTCATTTTAGCAAACATCTTGCCTGTGCATTTAATGTTAGCAACTTAGTGAGATCATGTCTCAAAATTTTAAAAGACAAGTAAAAAAGGGCTGGGGATATAGCTCAGTGGTAAAGAATTCCAGGGTTCAATCCTTGGTATAAAACAAAACAAAACAAAAAACCCACAAAACCTCATGTTATACAAAAAGCATTTTATCAGCTTTATTATTTCAGTTGCCAAATATTTAATTTACAGGTGACATCATCATTATCACCATGAATTGATTGTGTGTGTGTATTAAGATTAAAATAACTACTAATGTCATGTCCACCTTACTTGTTTTTTAAAGAAAAAAATCAGATATAGGACAAAATCCTGCTTTTCCATCTCATTTGTTAATGGGAGAAGTTTTTCAATAAACTGCTCTAATGAAAATACCATTCTTGCTTTTCTGCTCTCTATGAGTATTTCAGACACAAACTTTGCCAAGGAACATGTGATCTGTGTTTATGGTTCTGTTTCTACAAATTAGGTAAGGTTTTATTGAAATACTGTTTTTCAATAGCAGCTTTCCATACAAGATGTTTTCAGTTATGGTTGATGGGTAGCAATGTCCTCCAGTGGATTTGTAGGTAAATAGCAAGTGGATTTTTCAGATGTTAGTTTTCCATATATTTGCATTTAGTGCTTTTGGAACTTGGAGGCTTATCTGAATGAACTTTTAAAATTTCCTTGAAATATGTACCTATTAATTAATTTTAGAATAAAACCATAAGCCATTACAAGTAATCAACACTAACTTCTTAATTATATAGTCTATAACTTTGAAAATTAAAATAAGTATTATTTATTTTTTAAATAAATGTTCATGATTGTTTTTATGTGCAATCCACTTCCTTTTACTTTTTATTTAAATAAAACATTTCATAAAATTCCTATTTTTAAGAAGAAACTGCTAGATATTTAAAGTGAGAAAAGGAAAGACTTTAAGAAATAAATATTCTCCTAAATGCAAAACTTTGGCAATATTTATAAGACAAAGGTAAAAATGCTCTGAAGATCTCAGTAGATAAAGGAACTCATGAAATAATTTTCTTGTTTTTTATAAAATAGAAAGTTTTGATATCTAAGAGCAAAATGCTTTAATTTTTTTTCACAAATAAAACATCATATTTCCAGAATATCTTTTAGATCAGGGAAGATTCTTTTGAAAGCTTCAAAGTTTAAGTTTAAAAAGAACTTTAGTAATGTTGTATTTAAATTTCTTATATTACCTCTATCCTCAAGCATGACATAAATATTATTATTGTTTTATTTCAGTTAGTCATTATAATCTGCTTTCATGTCTCTTTCCTAGACTGACAGGAGAAAAAGAAATGTTACGAGAATATACCACAAGAGGGCAGCAAAAATCTTTTATTTTTTCTAATCCCTTTGGTCTTTGTTACATTTCTGAGAAGTAGTCTTACCTTCCTTCTTTTCACATTGAAGTAAAATTTAAAGGGTTGATTTTCTTTATAAAAAAGAAATACTTTTAATATGGTCTTGTAAATTTTTTATGAAGGACACAGCCTCAAAGTGACATTTTTCTTTTATGATTTACAGCAATGACAACATACCTGCTACATAAAACTTATGGCTTAGACGACATTAATACAATAATTCTTAAAAACTACAGAAATTCACACGAGTGTTAAAATATATGATAGCTGGATATTCTACATCATTGTAGAAAGGAAACATTTTGAAAGATTAAAATGTTTACTTTTATATTTCCCATGCTTATGACATTCTCTAGATTTTCTTCAAAATTCTAATAATTTTAAGTCTTCCAAGGGTAAAATAAAATCATAACTTCCATGGAAAAGTGGCTCAAACTCAAAACTACAGTTGTGATCATTTTCTGATAAATATAATGTGAAGCCATTAAGCAATGCACTTCTTTTTAAAAATTAGTTACATTTATGAGAGGTTTATCCAGTCAAATGAGTATGTAGAATAATTTATCACAACACCTTTATAGTCATTTCTGTACTACAGAAAACTTAAGTAATGGAAAGAAGGTGAATTCTCTCTCTCTCTCTCTGTCTCTCTCTCTGTCTCTCTCTCTGTCTCTCTCTCTCTCTCTCTCTTCTAAATATAAATTCTTCAAAAACCAGCAGGTGGTCCCACCCCATCAGGAGTCCAGCGTGTGCCTGGGCAGGCGATAGTGCTCAGATTTGGAACGGAGCTTCTTTTCCTGTGGGTTGGCATACTTCCATTTGGAGGGTGACATTTTATGTTTTTTCCTCTTCTTATCAGTACACCAGACCTTTTCACAGTATTCTTCTACTCTCTGGAAGTTGCTGTAACCAATCAGCTGCAAGAATTCCTTGTACCATGGTTTCGTTCCCTGTGGGATACTGCTTTGGGCAGGACAGGGCATCCTGTGAGGCCCATCCTCCTCATAGTCTTTATTAAACATTTCCTCCACTCTCTCCTCTTCCACCACCTCCAGGGTTATTTTACGGACAGTATGAACAAAACTGTGCTCTACTGTCTGGCAAAAATAGATCCCGGCATCTGATTTGCGTACCCTGAGGAAGAGTAAACCCATCTCCATCTTAACCACTCTGTCATCTGTCTTCACCTGCAAGAAAAAGAATGTAAATGGCACTTGAGTATTATGCTGTAGGAAGAACAACAACCTATCACCCTTTCCACTACCTATCTGGAGTTTTTCCTCTTCATTACCATACCATGAAATTTAAAAAGCCATATATGGCTTTTTAAATTTCATGGTATGGCAATATATATATATATATATATATATATATATATATATATATATATATATAAATGATATGTGTGTGTGTATTCACATACACACACACTCTAAATAATTAAATCACGTGGGGATGTGGAAGGATGTATCCTGAACTTATTGCACTGGACGCCACTTTATATCGGTGATCTTGAGGTCATCTCATATCAATAGATTAAAGAGCAAAGAGAGAGAGCTTTCTTCCTAATTAATTCAATCGATAGAAAAGCAATCCATTTCAGTATAGCACTGTAATGAGAGTGAAATACAGACACCTCACATTTATTTTTTAACATCTGTTTTTCAACAAATACTGCAAATAACACTTGAATAGACAAAGCAAATAACAGGGATTCTTATGCCATCCAGACCATAATAATAACAAATGGTTCCAAAGGATCTCTGTTTAAAGTCCTGGGTTTCTTTCATTGAGTATCCTTGGAGAAGAGGGAGGGAGGGAGGGAGGGAGGGAAGGAAGGAAGGAAGGAAGGAAGGAAGGAAGGAAGGAAGGAAGGAAGGAAGGAAGGAAGGAAGGCCAGCCCAGCCCCATCAATGAATTCAATGAGCATTCATAACATTTCTACAAGGACGCCCATTAACAGGAATTAAAGAACAAACAAATGAAATCCAGATTCTACTGTAAAGGACCCTACAGTTTAATAAACATTGTTTTAAGACACATTTAGGGCTCAAATATTTCTTTTTTATATTTTTGATATAATAAATTATGAATGTCATTTCTATAAATAAATAGTTATAATTCAGAATAAGAACAGCATAATAAGACCTTCAAGGAACAGCTCATATTTTGTCACCAATAATTGTACTACTGAATATATAATTTTATACTAGGCAGAGCTAGATTCAAATATTGGTACCACCACTTATTAAGTTTTTGATCCAAGCTATTTATGTATATTTTCTTCTAAGCTATTCTAGTAACTTGAAAGATTCTGTGAAGGTTAAGTAAACTAACACATGTGAGGATGATTTGCGCACTATTATCCATGGTTACCTCTACGTTTTCTATATACATTTTTTCTAGCTAAAGCAAAACTTAAATGTGCTTTGTTGCCTCAATCTTATATAATGATGGAAAATTCACAGTATACTTGGCAGTCTTCCTCTTTAAGAATACAAAAATAAAAGCAGTATTCACCTTTGTCAATATAAAAGGAGTTGTAGAGGCAACAACTACAATCACTTGGCAGTAAAGACCACTAATGATGGTTTGATCTAGTGGTAGATCCTGGCAGAACTGCCAGCCTTGATCAGAACTACATAGCTGAAGGTTGCAGTGTGATTACCCAGATGTGAAAAGTGCTCGTTTATAATTGTGTAAAATAGCTTTCATAGTATGGTAATAAATTGTACTGCTAGAGACATTAACTCAAGAACTTCTCCAAGGAGGAACAGGCTAACCCACACAAAACCATTTTCAGTCTGTCCTACTGAACAGGTTGGCTGATATTACTCTCAGCACCTGCTCAGGTCAACAAACTCTTAAGTGAACCTTGTCACAATGCTCATTGTCACCACACCTCCAGACCAGGCCTTTCTGCAGCTCTCTTCCACTACGGACCATCTCTATAAATTCACCATAGGTTCTGTTGCAACCAGTGACCACAACCTGACACTGATCATGCTCACTCTAAAACACAGTTTTCAAATTTGTGAATGCATTTGATATGGATGGACCTGACCCCTTGAACGCCTTTTTTGTGTGCCTGTGTTAGATGTGCTATTACACTGTTCTGGCTCTCTATTGTATTCCTTCTTGGTTTATGCTGAAGATTTCCCATTCCTTGATGGTACAATTCTCCAGTCTTCACCGATCTCAAGTTTTATTTCCGTCCTCTAGACAATACCTCTATTTCATTGCTTTCACTATCTTCCCTAAGATGGTGAATCTTACATATAGATCAGCTCTTGTTTTTTGTTTCTATTAATTAGAAAAAACAAACAAACAAAGAAGACTTAAATGATCCTTTACTACCTATAATTGGATGTTTTTCCATTTAGTCTGCCCCTCTCTACTTTCTAATTCCCAGAGGTCTGAAATGGGACCCCTATCCCCAACTGCTGATCATTTGTACTTCTCTCTCCCTATGTCCTCAAATCCAACTCATTACAGTTCTTATTAACATTTCTTCTCTGGTGACCCTGGAAAACACCCTTTCTTCTTCATTACTTTTGCAAAAGTGTTAGACTCTCATGACTACTTCTTGGACCTTGCTTTATAACAGACTCCCCCAAATATTCCTCCTCCCTGCTCCTACTGCACTGCTCAGCTTGCCTCTGTTTCACATCTCTGCTCTTGCCTCTGCCTAGAGGGACTTTCCTAAGACTGGTTTCTTCTCATCCTGAATGAATGAACCCTGTCTCATTTTATCAACCAGACTCTCTCACACCCCTGTAAAAGTGTCCTCTCTCCTTTACCACCATCATTTCTCCTGTTAACATTTACACACCTGAACATGCAACATTACATGCAGATATTTAACAATAGTACTTCAGTTAATTTTGTGGCATCTGTCCCTTTCTATCAATAAATGAGGCTCAACTTGAGAGCTCACTTTCTTTCCTTTGCTCCTGAACTTACTCAATTTCTATTGCTTGTCCAAGTAGATGAGAATTACTCAGTTAACCAGACCTTGCCTTTCTATATCTAGACCCCAAACCACCTTTATGTAGTGCTTCTCAAACCAGAGTTAGTGGGATGGGCACTTTTCTGGAGATCAGTATTTACTATCACAATAATCAATATAAATTAATAAAGTATATTTGAAATCAATGGATGATGTATTTATCATCAATTTTGCACCATTTTAAAAGCCTTCATGTTAACCAGATGCTAAGAAGAACAAAGACAGATTTAATATGTTAAAGATACATTCCAGCCAAATGGAAATAAAACACAACTTCTGTGTTCTAACATATATAAAGTTATGAAGTCACCTGAATAAAGTGTTGAATATTGAGCCATAAGTACTATAGTGCTACAGCCATGAAGTTTTACACACACATACTCACACATGATAGTCTGTGTCCAAATTATGTTCATGGAGATAATAATTTAATATGATGAAAAAAATCATCATATTAAGTAATCATTTTAATGATGTGTAGTTTGGTTTATTTTTTAAATTTGTTTTTATTCTACCTTTGAATAAAAGCCACAAACATAAGAGCGTATGTATTGTTTAATTCTTGTGAATATTTAATGGTAACAACCCCAGAAGACATTCTACTTTTAAGGATGGTTGAGAGGGCAGCCAGTGCATTACTAGAATAAAATCTTTCCTTTCATAATATCTTGTGCAATCACCCCTGGTATCAGTTCCCTACTTCCCTCTTCTAGATCTTATTCTTTCTTTCCTTTACTTAGTGAACATTTCTCTACTGTCTATCTTTTAAAAATTCTCCTTCTAGTCTTAGTTAAACTTTTATTTCCTTTATAATTACTTTCCTTAGAGCTCAAAAAGATATTTCACTTCATGTTTTTAACTCAATTCCACTCACATTTATAGTGTACAAACTGTTATTCATAGTCCCTAAATTGTTTTTCTGTGAAACTTTCATCTCTTTAACCATATTAGAAATTTTTTAGGACAAAGTCTTATCTTCTTAATCCTCTGAGTTATTCCATAATGAGTAAAGTGCTCAGACATGTGAGAACACATTAATTGTTCACAGTCCATAAACACACAGGGCAATACTAAGAGCATATCTGAAAATCATTCACATCTTTTGGGTAAATCTAATAATAATTTGAAGAGGGAGAAAGCATTATTTCAGGAGCAGTCATTAACTAAAGAAAGAGGGCTGTTTCACACATCTGTAGGAAAGTATGGAAGCTTGCTGTTATCTAAAAAAAAAAAAAAAAATCTGCAAACAAGCTCAGTGAATAAAATCCCTAGTTGCCTCTCCACTGTATCTCCTGGAGTAAGAGTGAATGATATGTGAGGAACATGAAAGTCATATAGTCCAGTTACTAGCATACAGCAAGCAGTTTATAGGAAAAAAAAAAAAACTACACTAGAAGTAAACATAAATCTTTGACCATTGGAACTAAGGATGTGTTTTTTTATTTTTTATTTTTTGAAGTCTGTTATAAAAACTGTCTTTCATAATCAGAAAGTCAAGCTTGAGAAACAATGCATTATATGCATGTAAACTCTAGACTGGCCCACATTCAAAGACTTGGGAGCATTACAATCACCATGGGAATCGTCCTACATTAATTATTTTCACATTAGAAATGGTGTATTTTTCAGAATTTCAGTCTCCCTTCCTGGCTACAGTGCATTTGTGTTATAAAGTGAGAAATAAGACCTATTTTAACTTTCAGTCTGGAGGACCAAATATTGTGTAGGTTAAATCACCTTGAAAGTTAAATAGCTGAAAATAAAAAAAAAAATTAGAAATTTGCATTTGAAGTCCTCCCACGATTTGATCTCTCCACTTTAAGTTAACTTGGGTACCTTCAACATCAACTCTTGATTACAGAATTGTTTTCATACAGCTTGCTTCTTCTATGTCTGCAGACCAGATTTCCTTGGTCAAGAAGATGGTACATAATATATCATTTCTATCAAATTTTCTTATAGGCAATCTATATAAATACAGAATTTCTTAAAGTGGTTTTAATATTCTTAACTATAAAGATTGATTCAGTATGTTCTGTAATGTCAAATAAAAAAAAGTAATTGAACAAAGAACTCTGCACATCTGGTAGCTGGTCAGGATGAAGCAGTGATTTTCATGTGGATCCACCATATGGTTCCATGCTTTCCATAGGAAAGGGACAGACAGAGGCCAGGAATTGGTTTAATTCAGACTTTTTTTTTAAAAGTAATGAAATCAGTTTGGTCAAGAAATAAAATCCAGCAATTTATAAGTTTATTTCTTGTTTGCTTATCTGACCTCTCTTTAATATATACAATGGTTGACTTGCAAAAAATGTATTTAATATGATGGCATGAAAACAATATTTTATTTTACTGAAAGCATTTTCTACTATGAATTTGATGTATGTTTGATATGGTTTACCTAGTAGATTCAGGGTGAACTGCTTACTAATTTATTTGGGGAAATCTATTATACTCATAGAAAATAAAAATGTAGAACTGGAAACTTATTTTTGATTCAAGAAGATGCTGAAAAGTCATCATGAATAATAACTTAAAACCATAATGTGACAAAAACTTTGTATTCAAAACATTAAATAGCATCCATGTGTGATTATGTCAAAATGAACCCAACTATTTTGTATAACTATAGTGCACTAATAAAAACATTAAAAAGCATATCAAAGAGGAGATATAGAACCTTTATATTAAAATTGAATTAATGTCTAGAAAAAATGTAAATAACCTGAGGTCAACATACATAGAAATGAATGAGAAAAGTAAATAAGTAGGCAATTCAGAGAAGAGAAACCCAATTGTTTACTTCATTCTCAAGTTCACATCAATTTTAGTAATGATATGCAAATTTTTAAAAAGACACCACTTTGTACTAGAAGACAAACATTATAGTAGAATGAATCAGACATTATTGCCCTATGTACACATATGACTATATGACCAGTAGAATTTTACATCATGTACAACTAGAAGGATGAGAAATTTTATTTCATCTAAGTGTGATGTGTAAGGGTGCATTCTACTGTCATGTATAGCTAAATAGAACAAACAAAATAAAATAAAATAAAATGAAAAAAAAAATATTGGAAAAGATTTGGGGAAATAAGAGCCCACAGCAACAACTTTGGAAATGCAGATGGTGAAGAAACTCTGAAAGCTACTTTACAATACCTAAAGAAATGAAGGATGTTGACAGATAATCATGCAGAAAAGTGCAGTAAGATCTATGGAGGTTATTTGTATAAATGATCACTAATCATGAGATAGGAGAAGTAAGTGACACTGGGTGCTCCCTCTTAGGGGAATGAATCAATTAAGAGCAATGTGTGTGTGTTTGCTATGGGATGTTAACTAGCAGAAGTAAGAAAACAAAGACCAACAACAATAACAGCGATGAAATGTAAACCATAGTGTTGAGTTTTAAAAGAAAGAAATAGATTCAAGTGGGTTATAAACTCCCATTTTTACCCCAATTACAGATTGCAGAATCACATCGGTTACACATCCACATTTTTACATGATGCCATATTAGTGACTGCTGTATTCTGCTACCTTTCCCACTTGAATCTAATGTATGAAATATGATATGTCAAGAGCTTTGTAATGTTTTGAACAACCAATAAAAAAATAAGAGAAAGAAATAGAATAGGATACATAAAATAATAGATTTAGTTTTACAGTTCATGCACACTCACATGTTGTATACCTGTTCATTATGCAAATAGAATTGGACTCACTCTAAGCATTACAGTGGACACATCAGGAAGCAAGTAGGCAAGCAGAGAAAGGGCTCAGAAAAAATAGAGCCAAGTAAGACAGGAGGAGAATGTTGAGAACACTAAGCAGTATGATTAATTAAATCACACATCTGAGGTTAAAAGAAAAAAAAAGAACCAAAGATAGAAATAAAAATTCAAAAAATTTCTAGGTTTTTTTTAAAGATTAACCTGGTTTGGTAAGAAATTTTTCTTAGATCTGTTCAAGCTCTAATATGCTATCATCATAGGATTAAGGATTTTAGAAATACTGATCAAAATAAACAGGTTTAAAGGGGAAATTTTATTTAACATTTCTATAGAAAGAATAACAGAATAAAGGGAAATTAAGATGACAGAAGATGGAAGTACTGTACTACTCTACATTCAACATGAAATTTCCTAATGACTAAAGAAATTAGGAAAGTATGACAAGTTTAAGATTCAAAATGTCTCTAAAATATACTTTTTAAATTACTCCTATGACCAGTCTATTTTTTTGGTACTAAGACCTCAGAAAAATCTGTGTGTTCACATAAAATGAGAGAGAGGTGACCAATGGGAACAGCACAATAAGTACATTTCCTTAAGGAAATATCTCAGGGTAGGATGGAGACCAGATACCTAAGTGCAGTGGCCTATAAGCTACTCTATGTGGTTCAAACAATCAAGTCTATATATACAGTAATGTGCTAGAATAGCTGCACACATTTTTCATTTTCTAGACCACACAAGCCAAAATTTACCCAGCAACAAGAGGAATTAACAAGTGGAGAGAATCAGTACCTTTGGTTGTTTACAGTATCTCTGTGTATTGCACTTGCTGAACTGTTCTGTTATTTCATTAAATCAAATGCTCAAAGTCAGAGCATTCTCAGTGGGAGAAAATATAACTCTGTTTCTGTATCCATAACTCCCGGAAGATACATTTCATTTAAAAAATACTCTGTGTTCTCCTGGAAAATTAACAATTAAAATTCTATATCCACTTCTTAGAGCAACCATTTTCCATTATACTACAGAAGCTGTGTCTTTGCCACCACAAAGGGAAAAAATGAAATGAATGGGCTGACATACTAATCACTCCAGAATGGAAAAAAATATGTGGTATGTATCATACTATAAAAATATTTGTCTCAAAGCTAAAACATGTAAATTTGGAATATTTAGTTTTTGTAAAGAGCTGCTAGTTTAGAAAAGATGAGCATTTCTTAATAGACTGAAAGCAGAAACATCAAAACTACTAAACAGATGTTTCAAATGAGGCAAGAGTTCACGCACTTTCTGTTATGAAAACAAGAAAAACAAGAAAGTAATATTTACATTCAACAAGCCCCCATGCTTTCAATGCATGTGTATACAGACAAAAATGTCAATTTATAGCTGTTACTGGTCACTCACATTCCTGGTCAAGGGTAGACTAGGTGAAGACAAAGAAAACAGAACTCATCTAGAAAACAAAATGGAAGAATATGAATGAGATTTGCTTCATAACTTTCCCAGCTTGGATGACATAACTTTAATATTAAAAGGTGTAACTTGTGTACCGCATTAGTTTTGTTTTGTTTTTTTAAATGAGAACTGTCTCCATGATGTATTGAATTATCAAAAGAAAAAAAACCACCAGGTTTTAATTTAGTCTGTACAGACTTAGCACAGAAACAATGAATTCTAAGTTAAGTGGAAGGAGTTGTTGATTGATAATTTAACTAGGCCTATTAGATTTCTCAAAAGTATTTAATTGACTTTGATGAATTTAGTGGGTGGTCTGTAAGCAGAGGTGAGAAGTGACAACATTTGGCATAGAGTAAAAAAATGAATTTAGTAAATTGTTATTGAAAGTTTAGAGTTTTGATGTCAATTTACACTTTATCTTGGATTTTCCATAATAAACACACACATTTGTATATTCTTTGAAATCTATATCATGCATTCAAAAGGTTATTTTAAAGTGATATACTTGAGACACAAAAACTCATGTTCTCCATTAAATTAAAAAATCATGAAGAAACTACAAGTAGTAACAAGGAGAAAACAAGTCCTCCATGCTTACCAAAGGATCAATATGATAAATCAGGACTCTGGTCTTATGGACCAGCAGCTTGCTTAGTTATCTTATTCCACCCTGGCATAGGCATAAAAATATTACAAATATTTGGTTTCCCCCATATTTTCCTAGAGGAGATTCATGTAAGTTTGTTCAACTTGTTCCTTGGACTCAAACTTGTTACAGTGTCATTAGGTATATTGTAGTTTTGTCTCTAAAAGGCTAAATGCAAAAGTTCAGAAGAATGTACTTCACAAAATTCACATTGTCTGATTTATTTGAAAATTCACTGCAAGGAAATTTTAGCTCTTAGCAAAAAAATTTATTTTAGCACTTAATTGTTTATTAATAGATTTTTTTCCTCCAAAATGGAGGTAGTTTTCAATAATACTATTTATTCATTTCACAATAGTACTCATTTAATAAGGCTACAACTTACACAAATTTTCATTGGGCCTTTAAATTAGGGGCCCAAAACTTTTCCTATAAAAAGATACATAGTAAACACTTAGAGAATCTCTATTGTAACTATTTGACTTTATAATTATAACAGGAAAATTGCAATAGATACTTGGTAAGTAAATGGGCATGGCAGTTTTCAAAATAAATTTTATTTATAAAAGAGGTAGAGGGCTAGATTTGAACCCTTTAATCTACTGTCAGAGTCACAGAAAACTTACAGGTTAGAAATAACATATTGCAAACTGAGAACATTCAAACTGTATATCATAATAAAGTGAGAAAATATTTACTGTTCTCCTGAATAGCTTGAAGAAAGCGGGTTCTTCCTTATAATTAAAAATTGTACACAATAAATTAATAAATATGTAAATATCAGAAAAACATGGACCTTAAATTTCCCCTCATTGAGTCAGTTTGAAAATGTAGTATTTTAAAGAAAGAGAATTTTGGCATTTTAAAGAAAGAAAATTGTTTCAATTATTCAACTAAATGCCTTAACAAGAATGGATTTCTTTTATTAAGGATGCTTGGGCTAAATTTTTGCATTTGTTTTGGAGGCTTATAAATTTAAGCTTATAGAGTTGTAGGAATTGAGAATTAATAATGTATGGTATAGTGCTGATTTAGTTGTACTTATAACAGTTTTTCTTCTGTGAACATGCAAAAATAGTAACTTATGTACTCTTCATGTAAAGAAGATTTGGGATTGGTATTTTAAAAAAAATTGTAAAAATATATGTGGCCACCAAATTGAATTAATGATTTAGAAGACCTTTGGAACAGCTAAACTTGGTTTTAAGGATGAAATTACCTTATTCACTTTAATAAACTATTTTCTTTTCTTCAAATTCAGAGAATGAGGGGTCTTGGCTGCTTTTAGAACTTTGGGCTGTGATTGTATTTTTTCTCACATATTTTTTATCTTGCTTCATCAATTAGCTGAACATTTTCTTCTCTAGGGCTAATTTGCTTCAACAAAATCAAGTCACTCTTCTCCTAAAAGTAACTGAATAAACTATCTTATTACTCTCATCTTCCTTTGCTGACCTCTCCTTCTCATCCTAACCTTTTGGTACAGTACACAACACCAGATGGTCTCATTCAGCACAGCCCCATTATTGCTACATAGCTTCTTGCCTAACCATTCCACTGAACTATTCTCACTAGAGACTAGGGATTTGTTTTCTGCATTTTTTTTCAAAAAATTTTTATTACTTTATCCTATCTAATTCCTTGTCCCTAGATTCTATTATCTCATAATCTCCTGCCTTCATTGTTTCTAAATACTTAAGTTATACTACAGTAAAGATACTGCCAGTTATTTCACTTCATCTTACTAATATACTTTATAATACTAACTTTCTTAGAGAAATGTTATAATTTTTTAAAAAGTTACTAATCATGAAGTACTTATAATACCATAGACTACATAGCAAGTACTAAATGAATTATTACTTGTTTTCTATTTTTACACCATCTTTTAGAGTATGTCATCTAACTTTTCCTTCAACACAAGGATATCCCTCACTTACAGCATTAATTCAGTTTGGTTCTTAATTACCTGTTCTGCAAGGTTATGCTATGCCAAAGGAGGCATCAGTGTATGTGACTATGGACCCCAAACTGAAACCAGT
The DNA here is from genome assembly GCF_045843805.1 of Urocitellus parryii. Classification (NCBI taxonomy): domain Eukaryota; kingdom Metazoa; phylum Chordata; class Mammalia; order Rodentia; family Sciuridae; genus Urocitellus; species Urocitellus parryii. The sequence continues at coordinate 64,530,589 of NC_135533.1, forward strand.
CTGTCTGAGTTCAACTGCAGGCTCACTTCATGATCCATGTGATTTTATGCAAATAACTCAATTTCTTTATGCTTCAGTTTCTTTATCTATAAAGGGGACAATGAAGGTATCTACATTATTATAGGACTACTGCCAGAATTAAAAATATTAATATACATATAATTCTTAGGATAGTGAATGGCAAACAGTAACATAATGATTTTTGCTACATTGTTCTTTCTTTTAGTATCTTCTTAAACATAATTAGTACTGCTTTGCTGATATCTATCAAATATCTCTTGTCATCTCAAATCTTTCTACTAATAATGATTATATCAGCAGGGAGCTCTATGTAAATGCTGTACAGGAGTTTCCAATTCAATGGGGTCAAAAATGAATTCATCATCTTTCTCTAAAACCTGCTGTCTAACCCCAGATTATCTGAATCATGTTACCGTACCATCAGGCACACATTCACCCAAACAAGGAACATGGGATTAGTTTTTTATTGCTTCTCCTTTACTTCAAATATCAAGTTCATTCAATGTTGTCTCATAAAAATTCAAATGTGTCTTTTCCCTTCCATCCCGTTATCGTTCCTCTTCTGCCTCCTCTTCCTTCTTCTTTTTTTGGTACAGGAAAATGAACTCAGTGCTTTAATACTGAGTTACATCCCAACCCTTTTATAATTATTTTTTGAGGTAGGATTTTTTTTTAACTATTAAAGCTGGCCTCAAATTTGTAATCCCCCTACCTCAGCCTCCCAAATCACTGTGATCACAGGCATGTGCCACCACACACAGCTGGTATCACCCTTTAGTTCATGTAGTTCATGTTATCAAACATCTTTCTTTGATATATCTTCGCAAATGGCCTTCTTGACATCTTGCTTGTCTCCCAAATCTATAGGCCAGTTTCTAGAGTAATTTAAAGGTTCATCTAAGGGATGAACAATGGCTTATCATCTCCAGGATATGTACTGTTTACTCTGCTAAGTACCTTTTGCTTATCATTTAAGACTTGGTGTAAATGTCACCTTCAAACACACCTACTGGTTAAGATGGTTTTCTTTTCCTTTGGAATCAACAGAATTGTAATGAACACAATGTAATTACTTGTTCACATTTCTGTCTTGGGGTTTCACAAAAGTTACATTATGAATTATTAATCATCTATCATCTACTAAAGTTAGTTTTGAGTGAATATTTTTGAGTTCAAGACACCAATTACAGACATCTAAAGAGAAGGAAGAGAGCAAAATGTTGAAAAAGTATTCCATCTGAGATGTGATATGCCTTCACAATCCTCAGTAACATTGGAAAGCATGTGTGACAAAGCATTCAACTAATTAATGTGAGAGGTAATCATTTGTACATCACTGAGTATTGAAGGTCTGTGACACAAAAGAGCCAATGTTGTGTCTTTGAACATGTAGATTCATATTTTAATATTATGTCCTTTAATGACTGCTTGCTTCTACCTTCATCCCTACTCTCACATAGAATGTACTTAAAGCAAAAATAATAATAATAAAAAAAAATAACCAAACCGATTTTCTTTTTGGTACTGAGGATTGAACCTAGAGGTGTTCTCCCCCACTGAGCTACATACCCAATTATTTTCCTTTTTTATTTTGAAACAGGGTCTCTCACTAAGTTGTTGAAACTGGTCTTGCAAAGCTGTTGAGGCTGCCCCCCCTAAATTTGTGATTATCCTTCTTCAGCTTTCTAAGTTGCTGGGGATATAGGCAAGTGCCACCATGCCAAAGTTCAAAGTGATCTTTGTAAAGCCAAATCATGCCACAGCTATGCTCAAATCAAGTACCAACATCCCCTTACAGTGGCCTACAAGACCTGCGTGAGCTCTACATCACCTCTGTGACTCAGGGTCTATTCACCTCCCTATTGCTCACTCTCCTTCAGTTACTCCATCCCTCCACTGTTGTTCTAGAAGTATACAGCGCACTCCTACCTCAGAAGCTTTTGGCATCTACTGCTTCCAATGTCCAGAAAGTTGCCTCATCTTGTCATGTGGCCTATTCTTTCTTTTCAACTTTCGCTTTCTTGGTGACCTTCTTAGTGAGATCTTCTATAACTAGCTCTTTAAAATTGTGATGTCTCTCTGCAAGTAATCCCTCTTGTATTTTTCCCTTTACACTACCTGGTGCATGAAATATTGTTATTTATTAATAGTAGTATTGTCCTCCAGAATATAACTTCTATGAAAGCAGGATAGAGAAGCATTTGATTAATGCATTTTAATTGATGAACTAAACGTTCTTGTAGTTAAAAATCAAAGAAAGTAAGCTAAAATACTCTTGAGTTTTATATCTACACAAGCTCAAATAATACAGCACATTTATTGTGACACAGATGCCTCCTTCTACCAATAGGCACAGAGTAGAAGCTTGAAAGACACTTTAAGAATAGAGATCCACTGGCATATAACACTCTTTCAAGGCATCATAGCTTAAAGTGGAGCTGTTCAATTATGCACAAGTTCTCAGACATTTAGACATGAGGAATAGTGCCCTTGTCACCAATGTCACAGCAGCAGGTTTCACTAAACTCCAGTGAAGAAACACAGATATGATGACCAAGCTAGTACCAGAAGCATTTTTCAAAGTCAGATTCCAGACCTTTATTATGAACAGTTTTCCATTTGTTCCCTGCCCCAAAGCATCTGAAACTGCATTTGGAAAGCTGATCTTGGAAGGTTTTGTGGTTTAATAGAATAAAAATAGAGGCCTGGATCTGAATGTTTTTTACAAGCTGTGAGTAACCAGAAAAATTATTAAATATTGTGCATCTCAGTTGTAAACCAAAAATAATTAGAATGAAATGGTATATTCTGTAAAAAGCACATGGCACAGTTCTTGATACTTAGAAAATGAATGAATGTAAATTAGCATAGCCTTGGAGTCAGGAGTATTTGAGTTCAAACCTCAGGGGTATTACTGACTTTGTGTATAAGTTATGACATTGAATTTTAGTTCTGCATGGGTAAGATGGGGATAATTATATCTACTATTCAGTTGTGACAGAGAGGGACAGGGCAAGGCACCTACAACAGTTTCTGTTGCAACAGGGACATATTAAAGAATAGCCTCTTCTATCAAAACTATTAAGTATCTTTTCCCTCAGGATATTTATAGCCCCTAATATATTTATATTTATTTAATATATCATAGCAACTATAACATCATAATTAACCAGGTCATCCAGTCAAGGGAAGATACATAGAAATATAGCTAAACATCGTACATAGAAAATCAAAGTACATACAAAATCAAACTTTCAAAAGTATTTACGCAAATAATAAATACATAGAGACTGTGTTCAATATTTTGTATTTAGAGAAGCAGGAAGCTATAAGTGCATATTTGAGAGAACTGCTTCATTTTAGAGTTTATAAACTAGATAACTAAGTTTTTAGATGCTTTCCAACAATTTGGTTATATAGAGTTTCCAGAGATTAAGCAAAAATTTTGTCCACAAGAATATGTTGTTTCTGGATAATTTCAGAGGGCCAAGTCCAATAGGCACAGAGTAGAAGCTTGAAACGGGCAGGAACCCTACAATCAAACATTCTAACCCAATAAGGGGAAGATGCGTATACTCTATGGTCTGAAAATTAATGATTTATGGTTTGTAGCATCATTCTTTTCTGCCTTGATGAACATTTTCAGGGGTACTCTTGAACAAACTTCCCATAGGAGGTAAGAATCGGGTTAGGTGAGCTTAGCCTTTATAAAGATCTAGATTTTATAATGTGACTACCTTATATATGTCTCATAGTAAACGAGGCATAGAAATGAAAATAAATGCAAAATGGTTTTTAAATAAAACTCAGGACTCCCTTGAAAAATCATTCTGCTTTGAAGATACATCATATTCAGCCTTTGATGAAGTCAGAAATTTGTGATTTGTATTGTTTTAGTTTGTGAATAATTCAATACATATAATACTATGTCTATAGAAACCCTGAATTGTGTAATTATTATATAACTTTTATGCAGAGAGTTGATATGAATTTATCAGTCAGGGAAACTTGAATGCAGTTTAAACAGTGACTAGGAATTATGGAAAAGGAGAACAGATTATATCAACAATATGAAAAAAGAAGCTGATAATTCAACATTGATGGATGCAGCATGTCAAAATGATTTGGTAAAGATTTCCAAATGAGGCAGATTATGGTGAGCCCAAAATTAGAAACAGAACATACTGAATGAAGAAACCCACTGATGAAAGAATTACTTCTCTGTCTTCTGAATCCATTCAACAGGAGAAACTATGGAATATTCCCAGATCCTATCCTGCCAAGTGAGTTATACTGGAATTTTAAAAACCATTTCACCTCAGATTTGTGAAATGGAAAATACTTTAACACTAAATGAACAATTTAATTTAGCACAATATGGTATAACATTTTTGGATATATATTTATTCTTATGATGTCATGAAAATGTAGGAGAATTTTCCTTTCCTGGTTGAATTTCTATAATGTCTCCAATAGGCTTTGTTATGGTGAGCTATCTTTTTCTCTAATGACTATCCCAGGGATGTAGGATTTACAAATTTAGTCATCTCCAAAAATGTACTACTATGAGTGTAGACCAAAATCATTTTGTATTTTTAGTTTAGCCAAAGGCTATAAAAAATGATTTTTTTGAAATTAGTAATTTGGGCTTCTAATGATAAGTGTTTAATCACCCATGCTAAAATGAAGTAGTAATTTCCACTGCTTCACTATCAGATGCACACTTTTTGATCTTCCCTGGGTCCTATGACATGTCACTAGAAGCCCTTTCCCTTACTCAGCTTGCAAACTTTCTACTTAGAAGGAGCCTTTTCTCCAATATTCATCACGATATATTTCCCTCATATAGATAAATGTTCTTCTACTTGCTATTTTGTAATTCTACTTTTTTGAAAACTGAGCTCAGATAGGTGCAGAGGCACACACCTGTAATCCCAGCAGCTCTGGGGGTTGAGACAGGAGGATTGTGAGTTCAAAGCCAGCCTCAGCAATAACGAAGCACTGAGCAACTCAGTGAGGCCCTGTCTCTAAATAAAATACAAAGTAGGGCTGGGGATATGGCTCAGTGATCAGGTGCCCCTGACTTGAATCCCTAGTACTCCACCCCCCCCCCAAAAAAAAATGAGTTTATAGCCCAAATCACCTTCCCTGACTGCCTTGTGCCCTGGGTCTCTCCTTCCACATAGCCAGCTCCTTCCACACATTATTTTATCCAGTAACTGCCAGCACATTGATCCATACATCTGCCTTAATGCCTCCTGTCCCTCCATCTCTAAAGCACCTGAGTATTTCTTTTCCCATCATATAGATTATGTTGGAAAACTTCCTCCATCACTAAAACTACTTAAATTCATGAAAGAGCTGATGCTTTGCCTTTCTTGCTAGTAGACAAGAATGCTTCTATTAATGTCTCATACATGTGATTTACAGCTTTATTATTCAACCTGTTTAATGTTGATGCTGTTATTGTTTTAAACTTTTTAATCATATTTTGACACCAAGTGTAGCTATGAATTACCTCCTCTTTTCTTGTTTCACGTCCTTTCTGTACAAACCAGATGACTTTTGCTTGTAAAGATCGTGGGGTACACTCCAACAAAGTACTGTTGTTCTCTATGCCATAAGCCAGTCGCTCTTCAGTTTTATCCAAAGCATCTCCTACAACAGGAATGTTAATACCAAACTTAAGACTTGATGTTACTGGTAAATAATTTAAAAAAATATTATTTAATCAAATCCTTGAAACAACATGAGTAACTAATTACCTACTGGATTTATGTAGGAAAATAAATTTTTTTAGACAGTGACATGCCAAAATCTAGGCATTAAAAAGGCAAGCAAGCAAAAGGAGACAACTGGGAATTTGGTTTCAAAATGATGGGAGAATAAAGACAATAAGAAGGTCCATCAATGTTAAACTCATAGGAAATCAACCGCAGCATTTATTGATATGGCAGAAAAAGAATGTGAACACCATGTGTTCTAGCAAGGCATAAAACCAAATTCATGGCTACAAACAAAAGCAGAATTCAGAAATCTTGAGTGATCTGGCACTACATAATCACAAGTGTAAGGGATATCCTGGCAAGGGTTCGTACCCAGGTGTTGGGCGTCTTTGCAAGAAAAGGTACAAAACTGAACTAAGGCCTTTACAAACCAGAGCTTCTTGATTATATTCTATGTCTTGGATCAGAACAATTCTCTCAAGATTTGAACTCACACCTGCATGCAGTAAAGTGTACTTACCTGCAGTAGAGAATAAAAGGAAATAAATTTTTTTGTTTGTTTGTTTTAACCAAGATGAATTCAATTCAATAGCTAGATCCCAGCATTTTCCCCTATACCTGAATCCTCTCACCTTCAAAACTGATCCCTAAATTTTCCTAAGGTAAAGCCATGTCTTCTTCTCTTGCCAGTGTTCCTAGGACTTGAGTCTCCCCCCACACACACATGGATCTTTTTCTTTATTTATAAAATCATAAAGAGACTATCATAAAAATCCAGCTAGATGGTCTCATCTCTGTGAGTCCCACTATTTGAAGCAGGATCCAAAGGGAAGGTATCATTTTATGTCCTGGCAGAGAGGTCTCCTCTTTTTTATGCTGCCAACACTGTATCCTCAAACCTGTATTCCAGGAACTGTGCCTATGATGTGTCATGGCCAAGAAATCATTGTTGGAAAAAAGCGCACTTGGACATAGCTCCCTGATGACTCCTTATTCAGGGACCACCACATGGTTCCTTTAGCAGCATGTCCATTATTCTAATTCCCTTCTGTGCTCCCTGTCTTAAGAATGCTGCACTGACTTTTAAGTCAACCTGGTTCTAGGTTGTGCTGGACCACATCTCTGAGGGTAGATAGAGCCACTACTGAGCTCCCAATCACAGTGCCTCTTCTTCCTGGTGAATACAGCAATAGGAAAATACAGCCTGTTCATCATCCATCATGATGTGAAGAGCAGGAAAGTGTTTTTTCTGTCTTGTTTAACTTCCTTGCAAGCTGAAATTTCCTCTCATCCTTAACCCACTAGACCTCCAACCTTCATAGACCACCAATACCAGTTCTCGGATTATTCTACTCTAGGAAAAGTTTTCCTCTTTGTTCCAAATCTTCGTAGGTAAATTGATTCAAGTTGTATCACATTTGATAAAATAAGTTATGAAATTAAGAGATGAATCCTGCAAATCATTGTGCCAGCAGCCACATAAATTAGACTACATTCTTTTTCTAGGATTCCCCTAGCTTTGAGGTCTACTGTCAAGTATTCATTCAGATGAAATTTATTTTTTAATTATGAAAAAAATCATATATCAAGTCCACAAAATTATTACTTCATGGAAGAAAACAAAAGCTTTCAACAACATTTTTCTAGTACATACAAAATCACAAAGAAAGAGACTCATTTTAAGAAATGTGCAGTTATCATCAATAAACACTCCAAGTTACTCATAACAATTGATTTTTTTTATGGATTACCAACAAACTGCTGTCCAAAACATTGCTGAGCTGCATTTCCATGCCGCACATCTTGTCTGCGGAACCGTCTGAAAGAAAGAAAATGCATTTTAGATGATGTTCAGATTTCAATTTTCCAGATTTTAAAATATACTCAGCTACATTAAAGATTCAAGGAGTATTCTGCTATTGAAAACCTGATCAGTCATATGAAACAAGCATAACATCCAAGTTTCATCTTTCTAATTTCTCCACTAAATATTTTTCAATAGTTGACATTCATCTAATACTATTTTTTAAACATCTACATAGCTTGAATTCTGGTTCCCTAAATAATAATTTAACAAATTTCTCTTTAAATTTTGTTAAAATTTTAATTCAACAAGAAGCCTTTGGTTGAAAGGGGTGTCTTGGGTGGCAAGGGATATGTGTAGATAGGTCAATAGGATTTGAGTCAGAATATTTGAGTAAAAACTATCATAAAACACTTACATTTAATAAAGTTTATGTGAAAACTGACATTTGAATTGAGATATTTTATTCTAGTGCCATAATGATGAATTGGCACAAATAGTTTCTAGCAAAATGAGATAAATTCATAATATACTTAATTTACTCATTTATTCATATACAATAGAAAGTACATGCCTCTATTCAATAGGCTTGTGTGTTATACATGTCTAACTGTATACTGTGCATCTAACATGATTAAAAACAATTAGGGCTTTTTTTCCTTCAATATACCTATTAGAACTAGGATCACTTCTAATATATCTTCTTATTGTACAAATTGTTCAGATATATAACTAAAATGAGCACAACACTGTAAATTCATGGAAAATATTTCCAGGCTTGCCTGACTTGTTTACAGACCCTAACACAGGCTTTATATCAGGTTTAAATTTTTAAGCATCTTTCTAAGTCATTAAACAATGGAAATTATCATTGTGAGTAGTAGAATTCTAAAATCAAGAGCTATGGTATATTTGAAAGATTCAAATTAGAGATTAAAATAGAAATATTAAAGGAACGTGGAAAATACCACTTGCTTCACATCATGGAGCTTTTTCAGGATTGAGGGAAAAACAGAAGGCAAAGCAGGAGCTTTCCCAGAGGGTAATGGTAAAGCTTGTAAAGTCACAATGAGATGTCTCAACAACATGCAGTGGTAAGATGCAGGCGAGTGAACCAGAGTCACATCCCAGTGCCACCACCAACACATGTACCACGTGTATGTGTCTCTTCCCTTTCCCCACCCTTTGTGTTCTGGCTTTTAAAATGGAGTTGGCTAAAGGACACCTAAAATCCATTGCCATCTCAATTTTATTTTGCTCTGGAGCATTATAAGAGCAAGGGAGAGAAAAAGTCATAGGTTTATAGATTGCAGTGCATTTTGTAACACTGCTCAAATAGGTGTTTTGGTTGGTGAATTAATTATAATGGATGCTATTTCAAGAGATGAAGTGCTTTCTCACATAAGAGTTCTGATCTTTTTAACAACTTAACACATATCAAAAGCTAGGGTGGATAAACATTTCCAATCAAATTTCAGGATTAGGAACTACAACAAGACCATACGATGTTTTGTTTTAAATAAAGAGACTGGTGATTAGAAAACCTTACCTAAAGGCCTGAAATTTTACAAAGACCAAAAAGTGCCATGTTGAACATTCTATTGAGCTAGACTGAACAAAATAACTTAGAAAAACAATAAAAACTGAAGTAGAAAGTTTTATGCTATTATTCCTACTAGTATAATTACTATACAACTGACAGCAGATCTAGATAAAAATTAAACTACTGTTGCTAATTCCTTATTCATTGAGTATTACTTCAGTATTTGGAATCTAAATCTCACTGAACAATAATAAATAATAGAGCAGGGTAAAAAAATGAAATGGGAAATAGTTTTCATTTTTTATAGATGTGTTAAATCAATATTATTATTCTAGTGATTGAGAATAAAGAGACCAGCAATCATAATTCTCAAGCAATTTGAGTATTAAGTATGCAATAATTGTTTAAAATCATAGCAAACATTTATGTTTTTTAAGAAAAGACATATCCTCCAACAAGGTTTAATTTCATTTTATATAATCCCAATATAATTGTTCCTTATTTCAACATTTTAAAAAATGCGTGGATTTGTATCAGGAGTTCAAGAATGAGCAAAGTTGCTTTTCATTCCCAACGTTGCATATTTTTCTTATATCTCTAGCCTTACAGAAACTTTTAAAGAGAACACTGGAAACAGACAAGATGTAAAAGCAAAGGCGGTAAAGAGACAGAGCTTTATAAATTATGGTGGATTTTGGAAGACCATTTTAAACAAGTGGTTTGGATTGTGAATTAATGTTTTTCCCCTGTTGACTCATTTTCACTTTGTGAGCAAAAAGTATTTATTTTAATGACTGGTTTTCAATTTCGGCTCTATTCAGGTCTGAAGCAAAAATGATCTGTTATAAAAGCAAACTATTTTCCCATCATGTGCTGGAATTTATCCAAAAAAATTCTCCTTCAGGGGTGGGTGATGGTTCAAAAGAACCCTAACCACTGAAAGATCTCTATTACGTGTCTGAACTGAACTAACTCATTTATGAGCATGGCTGCTGACTGCAATCCATTACTTTTCTACTATTTGTCTATTCCTTTCACTTTTTCTAAGTTTCTTTATCCTTTTTAAAATATTACCATCCTTGTGGCTGTACAATCTTAAGATGCACCATATACCAAAAATTGTTCATCTATGGAACAGCTCAGTTAAAATTCACCATCACTCATACAAAACCTTGTTATTAAAAGCATTTGGTGCAAGGCTTATAAACATTTTTTATTGTTGCTAAACAATAAAGTAATTAGTTTTAGTAACTTTGTAAAATTGCTTTTCCTAGGGGGACTGCAGGAACAATAATGGACCATGTGTTTTGAAAAAAAAGAAAACAATTTTTAATCTTTCCACCATGAAGAATGGCAACTGAGGCGATAGATGTGTTCTCTCTGATTTAATCATATATAATATATATGTGTTCAAACATCATATGATAACCCATAAATATGTACAACTTATGTTTTTATGTATCAGTTAAAATAAATTTAAATAAAGATAAAAATATTCACTAGTATTAAATACTTTTTACAAATTACTTTTTCACCCTGGAGTTCTACTTTTTCATTCCTGAATCGTGGAATTGCATGGCTTTCCCTGAGCATCTATGCAAAGGCACAGACAATTGTTCCTTATATTTCTACCTTCAAGACTGACCTTAAAGACTGGATTATTTTGAGAACTGAATAAAATATTTTATTGCTGCACTAGGCCTGGAAGCTGACATGTTCAGTTGTGAGCTACTACATGGTTATTTTCAGTTCAATCCTTGAACTTAGATTCTGATTTATAGTAGACAAGGGCCAGTGAATGTTTCTTTGTAGCCCTTGTTACATGGTACCATAATAAATCACTAAAAAACATTTTCAAATATGGGTATATTTCTTAAAGAATTGTTTTCAAATATCAACATGCATTTTATAAAATCAATTAATTTGCTCAATCTTTTTTTTTTTTTTGTACCAGGTGTTAAACCCAGTGGTGTTTTACCACTGAGCCATATCCCCAGTTTTTTCTTTCTTTCTTTTTCAATTATTTTAAATTTTGAGACATGGACTTGCTAAATTGCTAAGGCTGGCCTTAAACTTGTGATCCTCCTACCTCAGTCTCCTGAGTCAGGGGGATTTAATTTGCTCAAGTTTTTAATATTATTGGCAAATTATTTAGTTCATAAATGTCCTTTGAAAACCTCATTTCACTATTGGCTTATCATGTCTTTTAATACTTATTGGACTCTTCATTTGGCTCAGGTCAAATTAACAAATTTTTTAGTTAATGGAGTTTTTAAATGAAATTCTACTCTATGTATAAACCTATAAGAAATAATTACACTAAACTGGGTTAAATTAAATCTGAAAAAGTGTTTTTTTTTAAAGCAACCCAAAGTTAAGTAGTAAGAACAAATGAAATTAATACAAACTATTTTTCAGTGGGGAAATTTTATATAGTCCTATGTTTTGTTTTACTTTGTGTTTGGTCACTTTGTCGTGAGAAAAAAACACTGTTTATTCTATAAGAAATAAAAATATTTTTCTTTATTTACCAAAAGTGAACACGATTTCATATGGCTTGAGTGAAGAAAAAAAAAAAAACACTTTATTTTCAAAGTACTTTCTGAACCTAGAGTTCTCTTGTTAAAAGAATCCTGGATTTACCTTCTCTAATAAATGCCAATGACCTCATGAATTGCAAACCTTGGAGTTTGGAGGTCTTTAAGTACCTTTCATTTGTGTTGAATTAAATCACACATTTCATTAATTATACAGGTCATGCATTTGCCTAGGAGTTAAAATATTCACTTTCAAAATGAAATAAATGAAGACCAGCTGGTAGAGAAGACTTGCAGGTTGTATTTCAGAACTTATTTATTTATTTTCTTTTTAAGTCTTTGAATCCTTCAAGAGTCCTGGCCTGCCATTTCCACATTTTAAATTTGTCTAAATTTCTTTCATGTCTTCCAGCAAAAATTTTAGGAAAGGGAAGAGTTGATTCAAACCCAGGTGGAAAAATAAAAGTCCAAAAGCCTATTCAGCTCCAATACGTATACACAATAATACATGAAAGTCATTTTCAGGAAAATTTCAAGTATTATATTATGATCAAAATATATCTATGATTTATTTAAATAAAAATATCATGGTTATTTTCATGGAATAGGTACAAAAAAGACCAAATAAGCGTTAGCATTTTTCTGAACAAAAGAATCACCCCATTGAGAAACATGTCTCACCTTTTTGCATGTGTGCCTGTTGGGTAATACCGGGAACAGGATATGCCATCCCAGGCACAGTAAGGGTCTCGAGCTAGACAGCAGTCAGCACAAGCACTTCCGTACATGTCACAATGATGGAACCTGACTTGAGCCACAGCAGAAGAAGATCCAATATACAGCTGTTGCTATGGAAAGCAGAGAGAAACCACTAGCGGAAATGAACAACACTTAAACTGAACTATTATAACCAAATTTCCAAATTAAACACAGACACTCCAGTAAAAGCCCAGCAATTGCTCAGGATAGATAATGGAAAATCACCACTTTCATTTTTCCATAATTTGAAATACTTTTACAGAATTAAATGCAGGAGTAATAAAATTGCTAGACTCAGCTTGACAAGAGCTCAAAAAACTGTCTGTTCTTTTATTGGTTATCTAAGCAGAAAGACTCTTGCATTATCTAACACTCTAGGTCTCCTTTTAAAGATCTATAAGAGCATCCAATAAGAGATTATATAAATAGTCTTTCAAATATTGACATAAACATTTAGAAGAGTGATTTGTCTGTGTGTGTGTGCATCTGTGTGTTTGTAATGATAAAAATAGTTGTAAAATACACTAAAAAAAAGGACTACCAGTAGCACACTTAATGTAATATGTTCCTGTTTGCTAAACATGAAGAATTATTGATAAATAAATTTGAGACAATATATGCAACAACAGTTTCTAAAGAAGTTCACATCAAAAATTGATTCCAATGAAGAGAAGGAAAGAAGAATTTCACTACACAGTTGTGTGTTATTATTACCATTATTTCTGAAAAAAAATTAGTGAAAAATAACTAGGGAATAATGTTTTATCATAAATGGGCATGAAGTTTCAGTCAAGCAAGATGTGTAAGCTCAACAGATTTGTTGTATATCACTGTGCTTATGGTCAACAACAGTGTATTTTTAAAAGTCACTAAGAGAATCAATCTCTTGTTACATGTTCTTACCACAACAAAATAAAATAATTAAGGGAGAAAACTGCAGCTCATTCATATAGATGAAAAGTACTAATGTTCTTACATCCTTTGGCCTCAACTAATTTACAGAACCAATTTACAGAACTCACACACACACACATATGCACACATACAACTTACTCTCTTGGAAGAAATCTCCATAGAAATAATTGGAACTGGATCCTGAAAAAAAAAAATCTTTTTTAAGAAAGGAAATCACAGAATATCTACCTTAACATGGTTGTAAATCACCTGAAATCAAATAAGGCATATGAGTGGTTCTATTCCTAGCAAACTACAGCTTTCATTTTATAAATTAGATGTAAATTCAAATAAACTAAAATTCAAGTTTTTAATTTTTTCTTGGATAGGAATAGATATACAGATGAGGGGAAAAAAAGCAGTGAATAATCTAATCAGTTCACTGTCTCTGGAATGTACTTTTTGCATGTGCAGTTGAATACTATTCGTGCTTTCTAATTCTTGTATTCTTAATTAAAATAACGAAGTCAGAGTGTTCTTGAACCATTAAAAGTGAAATAGTTATATTCTAGAGTACTTGTTATTACTAGTAAACCATACGATCTTTAATTATTTTAACCCAAGCCTAAACAAAACACTTTCTGTTGGAGTGATCATGGTGAATCAGTATGAATCCTGGATTCTTAGAACAAGATGAATAACCTCATTTTCTTAGAATTGCACCAAAGGAAGGGATGACATGTAGCATAGCTTTAAGAGTCAGCATGTGGTATTAGCTATCTTGATTCAGAGCATCTTTAAGGAACATGACAAATTTCAATCAGTTCTCTAAGTGGAGATATAATAGGCAGACAGAATTACCTCAGGATAGTTACACTTTTTAGAATTATTTTTTGAAATATTTGATACTTTATATCAGTGGATTTAAAAAAATATTTTAAGCCACAAAACGCTTTATACATGAGTGTATCGTTCATTTATTCATTCAGAAAATGATGTTTCTGAAGAGTTTATATGAAAAGACGTGGCAGTGTATGCTCTTGATATGAGAGCTATAGACCTATCATGAAATCAATCCTACACAGAGGCTTAAAATACAAAATAAACAAAAGCAAAGTTCCTCTGGGTAACTTAGTGTGGGGCACTGGGGGAATCTGGTCTCCAGACAGCCAAGGTAAAATGTACTACTATTAATAAAGTGTTTTCACATATATCTATCATCTACATATATGGATGAGTCTTATCATCTGTATATTCTCTGTGTGCAAATCCACTTACTATTAAATTAATTGTAATCCCAATATCAACAACTTGCTGTGGCTCTCATTTGAGGACATGCAGATGCACATTTTGCAGATGATGCACTTATCAGCTGAAATCAAGTTTCAGCACCCAGGATGTAAACAAGTGTCCTTCACACTAACTATTTAGTGACAATTCTTTACATCCTGTTTTTTGTTAGTACTTTGCTGTATAAAATGACCTCCAAGCCTAGAGCTGAAGTGCCTTTTATAGTTTCTAAACTCAAAAAGGCTACATTGCATCTTAATGTAGAAAATGTTTTCATATGATAACCTTCATTCAGTGAATTATAGTGCTGTTGACTGTAAACTCAGTTATTAATTAATCAACTAAGTATATAAATGGAAAGATGTGTTTTAACAGGAACACACATAAACAAGTTTATCTATTGATCACTTGAAAATATTATAATCAGAAATTTGCAGGAACCTAACTCTGTATTTCCCTCAGAAGCAATGGTGACCTTAAAGACCATAACTGCTGAGAAAAATGAGACCTTCCAAAGTGTATTTATATAATATATATAATTTTATATTTATATAATATATATATAATATAATTTATATAATATATATATAATTTTTAGTCCTGTATAATTTTCAGATTATTATTTTCTATTTTTAGTAAATTATATGTGTAGTTAATACACAATAATTAAAAGCAGTGTGCTTTTCTAGCCACAATGTCCACAATATAAAAACATATTATTTTTTGTCAGTATTGATAGTTCATTTGTACAAGATGTGACTTTGCAATTGTCAATCTAAAGTTCCTGTGTAGTATGTTATTTTTTATAGTAGCATTTTTTATATTAAAATTATTTTTATTCTACATGAAGACAGGTCTCTTCTTTTGAAATGTCTATGACAATGAAATACCAGAGGCATTAGAAATTCAAATCATTCCTCACTGTTATGAATTCATAGCACACTTATTAGGTAAAAAATGGACATAACAGTTTTTCAACTTAATTCTAAATTGTAATTTTCTGCAGTACATAATCTTGGGTATATTATTTATTAAAAATACCTTGAATATCTGAAGTTCTTCTAGAATTACTTCTTCCATGGATTCTGTTTCTTGGTTGTAAATTGTGATGATTTTCAGGACAATTCCAGTATCTGTAAGAAAGCAAAAAAAGAAAAAAGAAATGAAAACAGATAAACTAGAAGAGTATGCCACAATTGATTTTCATACAGTTAAAACCACATGAAACTATAAATTCAAATAAGATGTGAAATCATAGATGCATTAAACATTTAATCACTGCAAGTTAAACACCATTTGACTACCTATATGCCCATATTGTAAATTAGTAAAATTAAGAATTTTATATGCCTGGCCAAAAGAATTCAAACAAACACTCTCTCTCTCTCTCTCTCTCTCTCTCTCTCTCTCTCTCTCTCCCTCCCTCCCTCCCTCCCTCCCTCCCTCCCTCCTTCCCTCCATATATATGTGTGTTTACATATCTATCTGTCTATATGTATATATATATATATATGTGTGTGTGTGTGTGTGTGTGTGTGTATAACTATTAATCCAAATTTTCCACTAACTAAAAAGAATAAAAATGTTATTTTGAAAACACACACTCACACACATTCAAGTAGTTTGATCCAAAAAATTCAATTATAAGTTCAGAAACCAAAATGTCTTTTGGAATTAATAAATATGCAATATGCCATATTATTCTAGCTTCTTCTGTGATATGTGATGCAAGAAAATATTTTACCTTGGCTACTTTCATGTTAAGAAACTATTGTTTTAAATTTAGGGAACATTCTAAGCAACATGATACAGAAATAACATATACACATTTTGTTTGTTTGGTTTTGTGGGGCTGAGAATGAAACCCAGGGCCATTTGCATGCTAGGCAAGTACTCTACCACTCAGCTATACCCCCAGCCCTAAATACACTTTTAAATTAAAAAAAAATTACATTTACACTATTTTAGAAAGGATTATGAGTCCTCCCATACCAACCATTTAGCTTTCACAATTTTATAACACTTTATAATTCTATATTTATATTTAAAAATTCCATTTTATTTTTATTACTCATGATATTATAATCTTATTTTCTCCAATGAAACTTTAAACTACAACTAATTTAGCTGCACAAATAATTTCATATGGTGTTAGAAATAATAATTCAGGAGGAAGACACTTTGGAAATGTTGATTGAAGGGTTTTTATCATATTTGAGCTATTTGTTGAAAAATTATCAAATCCTGTAACTGGATTAATAAAACTGAATGGTAATTAAACAATGGAAATTACCTGATTTTCAACTAACTAAAAAAATATCATCTTGAAAAGTGAGCACATATTAAATTGTTCTCAATTACTATATCAGGCAAAAAGAAAAGATGTAAGTCAGATTATTAATTTGCAACTACTGATTTTGTGATTATGACTATACATGTGTTGCATTAAAGCCTACATCTGATAAGTATTGGGAGAAATAAATACAAGTTGTGATATTTTCCAGTCTATTCATCACATATTCATCAACCATGTTCTTTTCTTCTGAAAACTTGTGTTTTAGTATGATGCTATTTTTTCAGTTAAACATGGTATGTTTGGTAGCACAAATATATATCTGATACTTCTGTAATTCTCTCAAATATCTTTGGTCAATCTGCAAGAAAATATGTCTTGGACTGTTACTTTATTTTATGATATCCAGAGCATTTTAAAATAATATGCTTGCTTAATTTTTATGAAATACACATCTTGTTTATGGAACCCCCACCTTTTCTTTTCTTTTTTTTTAAATCTCTGTTGGAAGTCATTATGAGTAGACTCATTGCCAAATAATTTTAGGTTTCCTGAAGAAGTATGATACATTGATAATCTTGAACACAAGAAAAGCATAATATTAATATTAACTTCTTAAAATGAGTAGATAAATTATAGCTTGTACCAGAGATCAATTTATGGAAATAAGATTTATATTTCCTTGCTTAAATCTTTTATTATTTTCCAAGCATGCATATTAGTAATACATCCTGATTACTGTACTGAGCATATTCCAATATCTCTTCAGAGTTATAAGTCTGTGATGGATGTTACATAGTGTAGAATGCTTACTCCTCTAAAGAGCAACTGCTATAGCAATCATTATGCTGCATAAGAAGAAAGAAAGAAATGATGATTTTATCAAGTTTTAAAATTGCTATAGCTCTTTAAAGTATTTCTCAGTATTTGTTCCATTGCTCTAAATGTGAAATGTAGGTTCTCGTCCAAAAATTAAAGCAAATGTATGGCATTAATTGAAATTTTGAATTTATTTGAAATTTTCATTTTTAGCATATTCATTATACTTCATCTTCTTAACCCAGTATATTATGGTTTTGGGGTAACTGTTTATCTGCATCACAGGTAACATTTGACCTCCTGAGTACAAAAGTATTTTTTTATGGAGGTTGGGAAGCATTTTTGTGATTACAGACTTGGGTGATGTTATTGTCATAAATTGTTTGTAGAATCATAAGCTCAGTAAGTTCAGTAAACTGAGCAGCTAAAGGCAAGAAAGGGGCTTTGGGGCTCACAGGAGAACCATGCTTCCCAAGGTACCCTTCTTCCATTATAAGAAGATCCATTGGAATCAACTTGTTCATGAACATCAATTATTCACTTCTTCAATTATTTCACGTATGTGAATGTATTAAGTATTGAAATTGTATCAGGAATTATGTGTTATAACAGCCCTAAATTCTCTCTTTGACTATGTTACCATTCCTCAGATCTGGAACAAGAGTGACCACACAATTTGTTACCTAAATCACGATAGTTTGGACAATGAAAGTATCACTCATGGTTCCACGACAGGCATAAACTCTTGCTGTTGCAGTCACATGATTGAGACTCTCTCAAGTGTTCTTATTTCAGATGAGTAGTGAGCAGATGGGCTAATGGGATCATCTGGACACTTATCCATAGATGCTTTCTTAAACACTATTAAAGTTATTATCTTCGGGGCTAAGTGAAATGCCTTGATATTTTCTCTTGTCTCTTTACCTGTACCAATAAATAAGACATCATATTGGCCATCCTCAGCTTCCACTCTGTCCACAGCTATTTGTTTCAGATTATATTTTCCATCTGTTTTTACCAATATTGGTTTCTTATGAGCAGGTTTTATAGACTGGTACATTAGTGGATGACTTCTCGCAAATCGAATGGCATCATCAGGGTAATCTTTGGTGGTCCCATACCTCCCTCCATTCACTTTGCTGGCACACTGAAATGCAAGCAGATTAGACAATTATTTTTGCCTTAAATCTAAACAGTAAATTTATGATCCATTATAAGAAGAATTAGAAAAGTGGAAGCTGTCCAATTAATCAACTATGCATTTAAAAGTATTTAGTAGCCATATATTCTTCATTCCAGAAATAGACTCAATTAAAAATTGCAATGGAATGCCAAGTTATTTTAAACATGCAGCCCTAAAAATATATAGAAAGTAGCAAAGTCTTGGAAAAGTAAAATCCATTTAATACCAGGACACTTTGGGGCTAGCAAAATTCTTTAACAGTATAAATGCTAAAATTAATTATCCTGATTTAATTTTTAACACTGAATTCAAATTTGAAGGTAAAGAATCTCTCAGAAAAACAAAGTCTCTTTGTGGTGCTAAATCTTCTCTCAAACTAAGAATCACAACCGCACAAAATAGCTTTTCCATTATTGAGACTATGATAAGTATGACTGGTGAAGGTTCTGATTGACTAAGAGACTATAGGATTTTAATGCTGTAACATAGAAACCTATTCAAATTTCATCACCATTAATTATTGAAAAAAAACCCTCTCCATGTTGTGCTACTATAATGTCTATGAATTTTCATTATTCTTGTATGGATTAGACACAATAAGCAAAAAACTGCAAACATTTGTTATAACATGTCTCAATTCTTGAATCACTGAATCTAAAATTGCTCACCATCACTTTAAGTTACTTCTTGGGACACCTTCAACTCTGTTGATTCATGCTTGTTAATAAGGAATCCCTCATTTCATGCATTTTTTTTTTCGAAAACCAGCAGCAAATTTAAGATTATCTTGATAAAAATTTTCCACTTTAGAGTATAAAAACATTACTTTAGTAATGTTGCAGTCACATGATTGAGACTCTACAAAGAGTGCATTTAGAATGGTTTGTTTTTTAAAAATCAGGCCATATTTCTTAATTTGGCACAAAATTTTCACTTGCTTGTACTTTGATGATACATAATTAGAAACATTTTGGATTATCTTGGAAGCAGTTTAGTCACTTCCTACAATCTCTATAAGGCCAAGTGGTTTAAAGAAGTCTTTCCAGCAAAGCCACAGAACTGGGTTTTCCTCATGTAAATTGTACTTTTCAATCAATGGAGTGAAATAAAATATACTTTATGTTTTACAGGAAGTAATAATTTTAAGCCAGTGAGAGAGAGTGATTATAATGGGAAAGACTTACACTTGTTAATGGAGGAAAGGTTAGTTTCCACTTTGGGTTTGACTCTGCAAAAATGGTTTCTATTTGGCTTGCAAGTAATTATAGAATCAGGGTGGTGACGAGATTTCACCAGCTGCTCATGAAAGTCTAGATGTTGACTTGCATGACAAGTTAAATGTTTGTTCCCCAAGCCTCACACAGCACCTAGAGTGATTTAACATTTATCCACCATAGTTGCATACAGGATCCATGATGTGAAATCATCACCATCATTATCATCATCCTAATTTTAGACATGTATGCAATTAAAAGCACAAAAGTCTGAATGGCTAATGAGGTGAATCTTATTAGCCATGATTCAGAGGCAAGTGGTACAATGTCCCATACTCTACCTACACTTTGTATTGTCACTTATTTTTTTTCTAATAGGCAATAAAGGTATGAAGCAAGGTGTTAAATATCCTAAGAGGGTGGAGAAAAAACTTCTTTTTGATCTGCTAAATAACAACTAACAAGAAATTTTGGCCTAGAGAACTTACAGGGTAACCCATATTAGAACTGGGGGCCTAGCATATGCAAGGTACTGGGTTTGATTCTCAGCACCACATATAAATAAATAATATAAAGGTCCATTGACAATGAAAAAAAATATTTAAAGAAAGAATATAAAACCTGGGAGAGCTCATGTACAATGGCATAATTTGGTGTGAACATACTCTATATACTGAGTTACAAAAAATTGTGCTGTGAATGGGTAATTATGAATGTAATGCACTCCACTTTTGTCATGTATGTAAGAAATAAATTTTTAAAAGAAAGAAAAAAAAAGAATATAAAACCTGGGCAACATTTTCTTGATTAGAAATTACATGTGATACTAATTCTCCTCAACAGGCGGGGAGGAAAATATATGATTCTCATTTTATTAGATGTTTCTGTATTCACCAGTACCCTTAAAAGTAAAACTTTAGGTGGAACTATTTAGCCAAAATAATTATACAGACTTTATCGTACTGCTACAATGTATCCATTATGTTCTTTTCATCAAATAACAAGCATATAAGAATATGAAACAGTTGTTTCTTTATCCTCCAAGTATACTTTAAATATACAATTCCTTAATTGTTTAATTGCAAACTCTGGCAAAGCATGTGAAAAACTGATCAAAATAGCTGAACTTACAGAACCAGGCCTTGGGTAAGGAACTTTTCCTTCATAGAGTGACCAATGGTATTCAGGTCCTTCTTTATGTGCATATGGTCCATTAAAAGCTGCCCGGATGCTAGACATGTGATAGACGCAAATAGCATGCCCTCTAAATATATTACTGAAAAATAAAAAAAAAATTAAAAAGTAATTACTCTTTGTGAACCAACAGTTCACCTGGTCAAATATTCCAACATACATAGATTAAAAAGACCTTTTGGGTAAAAACCTTGCAATTCCTTTAAACATAGATTATTCTGAAAATATTAACTACTGCAATATTTTAAATATTGAAATTTCAAAATGTAACATTTCTTTAATTTACTATTTATGATAGCTTAAAATTACCCTTTTAGAAGAGGGTAATTTTTAAAGAAAATGTGTAACTTCAATTTATTATTGTTAAATCGTATATTGTGTTTTTTTCATTTTTGTTAAGATCTGACCTACAATTACAAAGATTCATCCTCATATTTAATTACCCATTTTAAGTTACTATCTCTTTTTACATTGTTTTATCTTCAAAGCAGACAGTTCTTTTAATCACCATACTATTAATATTGCTAAAAGTTCTATCCAAGGGCTGGGTTGTAGCTCAGGTGTAGAGCACTTGACTCACACATGTGAGGCCCTGGGTTCAATCCTCAGTAACACATAAAAATAAAGAAATGAATAAATTAAAGATATTGTATACATCTACAACTAAAAAATATTTTTTAAAAAGTTTTATCCAAATTTTATTAGATTTCTCAGTGTATGTGATACGAAGAGAAACTTAATGTCTCATGAAAACTTAAGACTCTGTTCCATTCTTTTATCCAGAAATCTCATAAACATTAGCACACTTATTTAATTCTTTCCTCCAGTTCACTGAAAACTGTGCTACTGTGGGAAGATGACTGACCCAAATAAATTAAACTTCAGAAAATTTACTTAAATTCTATAAAGCTCAGCTCCCGCACCTCCAGAAGTGGCAGCAATTAAAATGATTTTCTTGATAAAAATTTCTATTTTCAGAGGATAAAGAAAGCAGTTGACTAACTACAGCAAATTTATTGTGGATATTTGTAATCAGATTCTGCAAAAGGATATTTCTAAAAGATTTTTTTAAAAAAAACAACTGGCTGTATTACTTAATTTGTCATGATCTGAATGAATTCTAACATCTTCTGAACCTCTGTAGTATGAGAATGGAAATAAATGATGTTGTGAAAGTGCTCTCTAAAATGAAAAATTCTGTGTAAATACAGTATTTCCTACACCCGAGACACCTGTAGAACAGCAGTAATGTTATTGTCTAAGGATATCAAATCACACATTTTATAACACACCTTGAAGCAATTGCAAATGCCTGGGATACTGATGAAAACTAGAGATAGTCTTTCAACTAAAGTGACAATAAGCCTTTGATCACTATTCCATGAATATCAACCTCTATGTCAGGTAACAGCTGGGAGCTTTTTTTCCTTAGATTTGTATATCAATTGAACAGTCAAAATGGAAATTATAGAAGAAAAGCTTGTCTTTCTTTTTTCAGAAAAATCCAATATGCTATCCTTTAGGAAAGTAGCTTATAAATTGATCATACTAATCCATTAAAAAGCCTATGCATTATTTCATAACTTAAGTTCACTGTATAAAGCCATCGAGTGTTCAAGCAACATATAAATTATTTACTGGCATATGGAAGAAAATGAAGTAAAAGAAAATTAAGGGACTTTCTATGAACTGTGATAGCTGCCAATCTATATTAAATATTTCTTTGCTCAGGAAATAATTGATAGAATGTTATTCCATGTTACCCTGTTGCAGAAAAAGATCTCTTTACAACAGCACCATACTTGTTCAAGGAGCTTATATTTTTTTCAAAGTGAGCATTTGAAATCACCTGCTGAAAAACTCAAAAAGGCTGTGTGGAAAGTCTCTAAGTACAGTATACAGGGTCATGGACAGTTTATGGCCAATACAATGCAAATGAGAAACTGAGTAAGATCATTGCATCTCTGCTGAGAGAAGTGAGATATATTTTTTATTTCTCACTCAAATTATTTTATCCATTCTCTGCCTTATTTGGAAAGATACTGATGAAATTGTGTACATAAACTTTCAACCAAAACATATTCTAGTCATACTTTTTCATCCATGAATGAACTATTATTTCACTCATTCATGGATACAAAATATAAGAATGTAAAGGAAAAATAACACATTATCAGCACTAAATTGAATAGCATATTTGAAAGAAGGAGAACAGATCATAAAGGCGTTGACTGTGAATACACATTGGAGGAAGATGGCCAGAACAAATGGGCAGGAAGATTGCTTAGTGACTAAGGAACCAAGGGCTATTTTCTGGACATGACAATTGATATGTGTTGAGAACTGACACAAACCAATGTTGGAAGACAAAGTCATTTCAAGCAAGAGAAGTGAACAAATAAAAATACTGTGATGGTATTTGGCAATATAAACACTAGAATCTGTCCACATATTATCTTGTCAGTGGAGGGCTCAAGGCAGGGGTGGGGAATCTTTCAAAGATGGGTGGGTAATCGAACAGTAAAACTCTGGCTTAGAAAGTTCAATTTGATAAGATAAAAGAATTATCCTAATCTCTGAAACATTAAATCAATATCTGAAAAATTACATGAGAAAAAAGTTGTCCTTTTTTGTAGATTAGAGAGAGAAGAGGTCAGGATACTAAGCACATGAGGATGCTAGATCACTGTATACAAAAACAAGAATCTGGACAGAGATTGTGGCTTTGAAAATGAGCTGCAATCGTGGGTGAACAAGGAGAAGTTGGTGATTTATAAAGTACAGAAAACAAGAATGATGACTGGGTCAATAGTATTTCCAAGTATATAAACCATGAAAGGAGAGTCTAGAGAGACAATTCTTGCTTACATTTTTATATTGACTGTATAAATCTCTCACCTGGTAGTGTTAAACAGTCCAAATATCACTGGGTTCTTATGATCTCTGGTAGGCAGCAAAAAAACATCCTCTGAAAAATTAAAGACCCATCTATCAATTGGAGTTTTTAGCCCTCTTTACATGCAGAGAAAACATATTCACATGAAACAGTTTAGAACTTATTATAGATTTAAAGACATAAATTTCCAAATAACACCCAGACAACCGTGACCAAAACATAACAGGGTGAATCCTTTCAGTGTTCTGGGTTTTCAGCTAACCCACACAGATGGAACCAGAGGCACTGACTCTAAACTAATGAGATGGATCTCCTTTTTTTCCTGCAACTCCTCTGCTATCACCAGGCACCTGGTTAAAATGAAAAGAACAGAAACATGCTCTCGGTTGGTGCTCTGGTCAAATATTGCAGGAAACAAGTTATCCACATGTACCAGACACAATGAGAGCTATACATCAAAGAGTAAAATTTAATTCTCAAAATAATACTTACCTAATTCATCAAAATATGTATCAATTCCATTCATTCCAGGTACTGAACAAACCAGTCTTGCTTTGAGGAACGTGCTCCATTTATTCACTAGTATTCTCTGCCCTCCCACATCATTCTGTGAAAAAAAAAAAAAACAGGTAAATGGGCACATAAAGAGCTTTTACCAACAATAGATTTAGTATTAGTCAATGTGCAGATGGCCTCAAATGAATACTAACATATATTCCTGTAGTTTTTTTTTTTTTTTGCTTTGTTTTTCACATTCTGACTTGTCAGTGAATTATCACTCTGAAGTATTCAGTCTGCTTTCTAGGTATTAAACAATGTTAACATAGTAGTCTCTCCTAAATGAAGGAGTGGGCTTTATGACACTGTAACCTTTATTTTGTTGATAAATAATCTATACACACACACACAGAGAATGTACACATACAATACTTACATATGTATGTATGCATACAAGTCCTTTAAATTTTTTCTTTGCCCTCTTTTGCAGTGCTAAGGATTGAACCCAGGTCCTCACAAGTGGCAGGCAAGTACTCTACCACTGAGCCACATCCCAAACCCTCTTAAATCTACACTTAAATTGATTCTTAACTGACAGATTTACTTTACATTTGTAATATTATTAGCAGTCTCTAAGTACATGTTGCTACTTAAATTTGTTTGACTGTTCCAAACCTGACTGAATACTCAAACTACAGATTTTTTTTCTATAAAGTCAACCAACTTGAATTGTTCAAACACAGTTGTGTATATTGTTTAGATTGTGGACTAAAGAAACAAAAAGATTTTGGTTTAATACATTTAAAAAACCCTCAAACTTCTTTTTAGGAAAAAATACAAACTAACTATAGACTACTTATTATAACTATAACTTAACTGTAACTCTAAACTAACTATAGACTGTTTATAGTAATAGCTTTGAAAATGAGAAAAATCATACAAAATGCAGATTAAAAAAATGCAGATAAAACCTGCACTAGATATGAAGTTTTTATAGATGTGAAGTGTTATGGTTAGATGTGAGGTATCTCCCAAAGTTTATGTGTGAGACAACGCAAGGTTTAGAGGAGAAATGATTGGGTTACAAGAGCCTTAGTCCAATCAGTGAATGAGTCCCCTGATGGGATTAATTGGCAATGGAAGGGTGTGGGTGGAGGAGCTGGGTCCTTGGGGGTGTGCCTTTAAGGTATATATTTGGTGTTTGGCAAGTGGGTTTCTTTCTCTGCTTTCTGAACATAATGTGAGCCACTTCCTTCTGCCATACTCTTTGGCCATGTATTTCTGCTTCACCTCGAGCCCCAAGGAATAGTCAAAGCAGTGAAAACTCTGACTAAAACATGAATTATAAATCTTGTTTTATTAAATGACAATTTTGGATGCCTATAGAATACTAAATATTTAAAGCAGAAACCTACTATAAAATTTGTAACAAATGCATGGCCATAGATTGTGAGATAAGCAATTTTAATGAGTGAGAAACACAATCCTCACCACGCAAAGTCGCCCCACTCTGGTGTATATCGCATGGGCATTGCTTTCTTCCTCCAGGGCCTTCTCAGTAAAAAAGAAATACACTTTGTTGTCATCTCGGTCTTCATTGTCAGGAATCATATATGAACCTACAAATTTTGGTTCTATAGGAGTAAAATGTGAAAGAAAAGTGAAAGAGATATAATAACAAAATGAGGTTATCCTAATAAATTACATGTCAACTGAAAGCTTAACTTTAACTGTCATCATTTTATTAAAAAATACATATTCCTTGAAAATTTTAACCAAACAAATTTTAAAAGGGATAGCTATCTCTATTTTATTTGCAAGTCAACAAACATTTTTAAATTGATAATGATAATAATATGCTACTTAGAGTGACCATATATTTTTAAGCTTAACAAAAATGCTGAAAATGAAAATGTTCACCATAAAATGAGCTCCTAGACATACCAGCATAAAAAATATAAATAATATTCCTAACAAAGAATTTTGTCAGTGAATAGGTAGTGACCTTTCTAAAGTTTTATATCTAAGGTGCCATGTGATCCTATTAAGACAAGAAAAGCAAAGCAATCAAGTCATTAGAAATTATACCAATTGATAAGAACATAAAAACCCTATTGTATGATGAATTTTTCGCTTCTCATATATTTGCTTTGTTTTATTCATTTAAATTTTGATTTCTGAGCATTGCTAGGAAGGTATATTGATTTTATAATTAAACCAATCCATATGAAATGATGAACACAAACCATATAGATTTTACTTCAAGGATATTGCCAACAAAAACATTCTCAAATCTGTAAAAACTCTAAGCTATATTTATATTGTAATTATCAAAGTGGCAAAATTATCCATGAATTCTAGGCTTGTATTCAATTCTAATTTCCTCTGTATTCCGTCTCAATCCTACCTTTCAACAGACGCTCATCATCATGCTCAGTACGAATATGGGCCAGTCGCCCCATACTCCGGAAGATGGCAGCATCTCTGCCCCAATAGTCACTGTAGAGTCCAGCAAACAGTTCACTACCTATGTGGACATGTCAATTACAAATAAGTAAGTATTTATTTGTCTCTCTCTCTGAAGACAAATTATCAACCACAATTACATTAAACACATCTGGTTCCCAAAACATTCTGAACCTTATGATATTAATGCTATTGTTGTACAGGACATGGAAGGTACACTCAGACTGCCAGGGTTTGAATCCTGATGCTGCCACTTACTACCTGTGTGAATTAAAACAGGTTGCTTAAACTCTCTGTGCCTAGTTTTCTTCTTCTGTGAATAAGAAAATGAGCAGTACTCGACAGAATTGTTAAGAGCTAAACACTTGGGACAGTTACTGGAAAATACTTGGTAAATAATATGGCAAAGTTTGGTAAGTAATATGGTTTTACCTTCTTTTACTGAATTTATTTTAACCTTCATATCATCAGATTATTATTATTTTTTTTAGTTTAGTCAAATTCTTCTTATATCAGGAAATTGATAGCCAGATGTGGTAGCTCACATGTGTAATTCTAGCAGCTTGGGAGGCTGAGTCAGGAGGATGGTTAAAGCCAGACTCAGCAACTTAACAAGGCCCTAAGCAAATTAGTGAGAAAAAAATTTTTTAAAAGCTGAAGATGTGGCCCAGTGGTGCTTTTAAGCATGCAATTTCAATCCCTAGTACAAAAAAAAAGAAAAAAGAAAAGAAACAAAAGAAAGAAAGAAATTGCTATAATTATCATGATTTTATTGTGGTAACTATAAAATCTGTCAAAGCTATATCTAATCCAATAGCTATTTAATTCATAAGTATATGTTTGAGTCCAATAGGAAGGATATAAGAAAAATCTCAGGATTTAATCAGGCCAATAAGAGAATGACTGAATGATGTTAGCTGCAACATATGGCCTAAGTCATAGCCTTAAAATAAGATTGAGGAATTACACAGATGTATTCAGCAGCTCCAGAAATGTCTTTGGAAGCAGAAATACAGGAATTAAAATTAGATTAAGAGAACAGAAAAACATTTTAAACAAATAAATAATATAAGAATGTAACCTAAATCCCAAAAAGATAACCACCTCTCAAGTATAGGAACTTGGAATCCCTTTTCTTCTGCATGACTTAAAAAGAAAATCAGTGTGCCCAGAAGTGGTACCTTCTGTCCTGGTACCCAGCTAAGTTGTCTTGTCCTAGGCAAAAAGCTCTGGCCAGTAAGCAAATGATAACATTATATGATTGGAAACAACAACCTTAATTTAGGGTGGTAATATTATTTTCTTAATGAGCATCATAGAACTCTGGTCAAAGAGTTAAAAACAAATACAATATGACTATGTAATCCAATATGGATGCTTTTATGAATTCTGAAAATTTGGAATGGTACATATGCATACACATGCTATTTAAAGTGTTTGAAGTTTCAAAGAATTCAAATTAACTGTATTTTCAATTTAATATATCAAACTATGTAATCAATTTTAGAATTAAGATTATTAACATTATAGGCATGGAATTTTGACCAAATCAATAAACCAAATTTTAGAGAACTTGAGTTTCTTACTTATAAATTTTATTTATTGAATTTTTAAAAAATTGTCTTAAATTTTATGAAGATTCTATCCCCTGAAGTAAAGCCCTTAAGACTTTTTAAAAATTCAATATATTCAATATATTTGTATTTTTATGGTTTAGACACAAGGTATTGCCCAAAAGTTCATGTGTGAGATAAGGCAAGAAAGTTTAGAGGTGAAATGATTGGCTTATGAGAAGCTTAAGCTAATGATCAGATTAATTCATTGATAGGGATTAATTGGGTAGTAACTGTAGGTAGGTAGGGTATGGCTTATGGCTGGAGAAGGTGGATCACAGGTGGTGTGCCTTTGGGTTTTGTATTTTATCATGGTGAAGAGAAATATTATCTGTTTCTCTGATTCCTGGTTCTATGTCTTCAGCTGCTTTCCCCCACCACACTTTTCCACCATGATGTTCTGCCTTACCTTGGTCCCGCAGCAATGAAATCAGTCATCTGATTTCATTAAATGAATAACAGTAAATTTCTGTTATTTACTCGGAAAATAATAGACCTCAGAAACCCTGAGCCCCAAAATAAACTTTTCTATTTGTTCCTGTCAGGTCTTTTTGTTGTAGCAGCAAAAAATCTTGACTAAAACATGTATATTTAAAGTTTGAGAAAGTAACCAAATGTGTTATATATGAGGCCAATTGTAAGGAAATTTATTTTCAACTTGAGTTAATTATTAAATTTTTAAAAAGCTATGAGGTATTACTATAATCAGCTATTTTTCACTTAGAAAAGATGAGCAGTTCTAAATAAGTCATTTTTCTGTTTATAAAATTCAGTTTGGATGTTCACAAACTACATAAGGTAAACAAAAATGAACCTTGGTTTCCCACAAAGGAAGTGAATTCCACTATGGATGTATAAAAACTATATAGTAATCCATAAATAAAATCTAGGTTTCACACAAGAGAATTCACTTCTAAACTGTAATTCTGTATCAGCTAAAGAGGGAAAAGCAAATGTGGCAGAACATCAGCAAGGTAAATGTCAGCAAGTGTTCATGTGATTCCTCAACTTTTCTTCGTATTTGAAAATTTTCAAGAAAACAAATTGAAAAAGAAAGATCTATTTGTTGAATTCATCCCTTATATTCAAGACATGCTAGTGAAAATGTATGAAATAAAATTATGAAAACTTAAAAATGTGGACATAAAATATAATTTTTGTTAGAGAAAATTTATATCAGAACACTTATTTCAGTATATCATGTTCTTGGCAATAGAATAGTACATAATTTCTATCAAAGACAATTAAGGCTACCAGAAATCGTAAAGCTATAAATGGAGAAAGAGTATTTTAAAACAAAATGCATTCAGTGATTAGGAACATGAATCATGAACTGTGATTCAGTCTGTACTGCTTGAACATGGATAAGAGAGAGAATTAAAATGAATTAAAAGAACTTGAAAATCAACTTTTTTAATAAACAAAACAAGTTGCTTAAGAGACTTAACTCACTATTAAAATGCCAGAGTATTTTTATTTATTATAGCTGAGTTATAACTTCCCATATAAAATACAAAGGACATAATATAAATTTATTTTAAACATTATTTATTTTTCTAGTGTGGGCAGGCTGAACCTTTAATCCACAATTTATATTAAGAGCAGATTCCTTAAAAATCACAAGAGTTTACTATTTCTTAAGTTTTTAATATTTGTATAATATAATTTCTTAAAATAATTTCTATTGTACTATAATCTTTATATTACTACACATCAATTTTACTGATTTATTCGTCCCAATTTATAACTTTGTTCTAACGTTCTGATTGTTTTAATCAATACTGTAAAATTAACAAACAAGTACCCATTGGAGCCACTAGATGGCAACCCTATGACACCAAAATAACACCATGTCCAGGAAGTTCATCTGAACAAAAGATGATAGGTTTCCATTTTTGGCCAATTTCCCTTTTTGTACTCAGATAAAAGAAATCGTTTGTGAACAATTCAAATAACACAATATGAACTGTATGACTTAAAAGCTTCAAAGCAACTAGACAGGTGCTAAATCTATATATAAACTGAACCAAATGTGTTTCTGTTGGAAAGGTTAGCTTTTCCTCAGAAGGGAAAGATTCACCTTTTGCATCTTATTATCAATGTGAAGAAAAAAAATAGATTCACATTACAATAGATAATGACTATGGTTGGCAAAATACTCTCCTAAGAAAACTAGAAAAAAAATACACATTAGCAAAAATAATAAATTAGCATTGAGCTTTAGGTACAAATAATGACTAATTAATTGAGTAAAAATATTCAATATCATTATATAACTAATAAAATTTACAACAAATACAGAGTCTGTAATTAAAAACTTTACCTTAAAATTACAACTATTTGGTGTCAATAGGGAAAATTTGGTATTCTAAAAAATGCAAAAACAAAACATCTAGATAGATAAGTAATATTTTTCAAGAATTAAAAATGCAAAAAGTTTCATATGTTTTAGGATTTCAAGAACTAGAGCACACCTATCTGTGGATTTAGTTATCAACGACTATGGAAATAAGGTATATAATAAATGTATTATCTTAGCCAGTCGACTTGTTTTCTGATCTATATTGATATTGTGAATTGAAAAAAAAATTGATTTTTATGCCATATATTGTTTCATTCTTAGCGCATTCAAATTGGCTTCTGACAGTAATGGTTTCAGATTAATGTTAGGTGGCCAATTATGATTATTATTTTTAAAAACAGCACATACATTTATAGGGTATTTAACTTATTTTCATGCTCAATAATCATGTGTATATCCTGATAAAAGAATAGTGGGGAGAAATTTCCACTGGAAATCTAGCAAACTAAGTCTCCAGCTTGAAATCTGCCATTTGACCATGTTAAAACCATTCAGTATTTCAAGATACTCTTTATCTATAAAACTGGAGAACCTACATGCATTTTCTTAAGCCTGTCAAGCAAGCAACATATACACTACCTTTTTGTTTTGTTTTGTTTTGTTTTTGCCTAGAATTCTACACTTCCCTTCTCACCTTATTTCCATTTAAATGGCCTGTTGCTCACTGACTCCATAAAGGCTTCCTTGACCAAATTTCTGTTGGTTTATGAGTTCCTTGTTCTACCTTAGCCCCCATGCCTATTCTTAGCATACTGGTCATAGTACTGTATTTCAATTGAATCCTCATATGCTCAACATCATGCTTCACTAATATCTAGAATATAAAAGATGTTCAATGAATATTCACTGAATAAAAGAATGGCTTAGTAAATTAAAATCAAATATATAAAGTTCCTTTAAGCTGTTAAAAGACTATAAAATGTAATAAACCAACAATCAGTATAAGATTATGATTTTTTAAAATGGCTTCAGGAACTTCAGAAACATCAAAAGAAAGAATGACTGAGTTTTTGAATTTTCATTCCTAAAGGCTTGTGTCATTTAATATTTTATATCACGAACCCAGAGAATGTTTTGTTCTATCATTTGTTCCCAACAGTTTCAGTCTAAATGGACATTATGTTATGATTAAAAGATTGCATCCACTAAATTGCTTTCATAAGAAACTAGACATTGTAAATCATTCTAAGGTAAAGTATAAAGCAGATCATTTTCCACATGACTCCTATTTACAATATGAACTTTAACTGAAGTTTTATTTAAACATATTATACTGTCTTAATATTTCATGAAACTTAGAGAGTTTCACTCATGGACCATATATTATCTGAGTTTTTATTCACCATGTTGGGATGCAGCAGGATTTAAATGTGTAGCATGAAATGTTCACAGTAGCTGTTTACCACCTTCTTATCTCATTTCACTCAAGCAATTCTGCTTATGTTGTAAATGCACATTCTACAATTCAAAATTGTAGAATTTGCACATGGCTAAAGACTAATTTAGCTGACTAATTTTAAAACTGAACTGTGTAACTTTGTAGAAAATTGTTTTATTCTACATGAAGTATTTTGCAGAAAGGACTTTGACATGCTAATTGCAAAGAAAAATAAAATGGACTTAAGAAGTAAATATAGAGGAGACTGATCCTCATACTACAATATCCCAGTTCAGATTGTCTGCTTGAGATACTGAAAGAAACCAAGAAGAACATGTGATTTCTTTAGGTATTTAGTTGTTGGAATTTTTGTGTCTTTGTTTTTGTTGTAGCAGATGACAAACATTAACTGTCAGTGTTAAAAAGGTGATTCTGAGATATAAAGGGACAAATATGTGTTTTGAATGTGTTTATTTGCATTTGCTAGATACTGATGTCTGCACTGAGTTTTCTTGGTGGCAAACCAGTGGCATTGATACTATCATGGTCAAACCAGATTCTTAAGGGAGATCAATGGAGACATGAAGAGTAGGGCTTCCCCCCAACTCCATTCTTTTTTTATTTTCCATTTTTGAAGAAACCATAAGTATTCAAATAGTTCCTCAGAGAGCAGCAGTCATGGCCAGAAGTTACAGTAAACATGTGGATAGTGGGCATTTTGCCAAAGGTAAGAGAGTAGTAGCCTCGGATTTAAAAAAAAAAAAAAACATAAGGAAATAACTTGAAGTCTAAGTTTCTGTACGTTTGAGGTGAATTTAAAAAACAAACCAGGACATTCATTTATTGTTTGTACAAGTTATAATTATAAAGATATGTATTTTCTCCTCATTGCATTTTTTTACTTAATTTCCTAATATTCTAATGTTTATTAAGTCCCACTTTGTTCAAGAACTATTCATTCATAACTCTGTCCTGAATGTAAATGTAGTTAATTAAAAGAAAATGATTATTTTAAAATATTTTAATGTTATAAAAAGGTGATAATAATCACATTTTGCCCTCTATGTATTCTAACTTCTTATTCGATTAATATAAATTTTTAATTCATAGAATCAGTAATGAGATGTATATTCACAGTGCTGTTATTATTAAAAAAAAGTTCAAAAAGAAATTTTCAGTAGTTGTAGTTTGTAGTTTTATTTGTTGAAAAAGTATCATAAGAAAAAAGATATGTAGGGGGGAAAACAGACTCTAAAGTATCTTTATGTTAGTTATTTATTGAAATAAAATTCAGAAACTGTTTAAATTAAAAAGAATCCTTAAAAGTGTCCCACTAACAGTTAAAATTTTCAAAGCAAATAATTAAATGAAGGAATTAAATTTAAACTGAAACTGGTAATACAACTGACAGATAAAATGAAAATTTTTAAAAAATTGTGATAGGATTGAGAGGAGAAAGTTTAATAAGGGAACCTAAAGTTATTGAAAGTATTATCAACTTAATGAGAATATTGTAATATCGCATCAAAGATACCTGATGAAAGGAGTCAGCTAAAATATTTGCTGACTGACCAAAATGTTATATGACATAAAGAAAATATTTCTGGAATTTTAATGTGGCCCAAATCCAGGAAATAATTTACTTATTATTTTACTACTAATAATTTACTTATCATTTTGCTTATCAAAATAAATACATACCTTTGAATGATTTTAGGTTCATAGATGAATAATGTAGCAGTTTATTTTAGTGAAAAATCCATTGCTCCAACAAACATTGTTAAAACTAGGCTGTAATATTTTGTATAACTTAGATAATTGCTTAAAGCTGCTTTAAATACAAAGTTAGTAAGCAGAGTGGGGGAGAATTTGGCTAAAAACATAGAAATATTGCACCTAGGGTTGAGTTTGCATGCATGCCACCAAGATAAACTATGTTACTACAAAGTGGCATTTGACAAGCAGGCTTAATTAATATATGATTTCATAATGATTGGTTATATAGAACATATAGACATATAGAACATAGCTCAGTAAGGAGCTTGATTTGTCCTTAAATCTTCTTTCATATAGAATCATATGTTCTTAACATTGCATTTCTAAATTAGAATATAAATTTAATAAAAATATGCTTATTAACTTGTTTTTCACCCACCAAATCATCTGCAATATTTTTTCAGTTTTTTAGTAATCTTTTACTCCAGGCAATCTTAGGTCAACATAATTTAAATTAACTGAAATGAAAACTATATCTAAAGTTAAGAAATTATATAGGCTATTCTCTGCTTTACAAGCAACTTTTTTTTTTCCTTTGAGGTCCTATAGTTTGACAAATATTGTTGCTAATTTGAGTGTGCTCTCATAAAATTTGTCTTCATTAGAATATGCATTAAACATTGTGGGTTATACATTTAACAAAGAAACACCAATCAATGGTCTAAAGATGGCCATCATTTTGCTAGAGTCTTGTTTTAACCCATCAGCACAGAACATGTGTGGTCATAAAATACCACATTAATACATTCTTTCCCTGTCAGAGTAAGCTGCAGTGAGCTTGCCAAATTCCAACTCAGGTAGCTCCTTTTTTCCAACCCACATTCCTACTGCTTTTTCAATTGGGTGAATTATTTTTACTTCCCCTCTTTTAAAGAGCTTCTGGCTCACATAGGTTATCAGGTTTCTATTCCAGTGGCTGCTGCATTTCCACAGTGAATGAATGATCTCTCCAAGGTACTTTGGGATGAAAGCGAGTGGATAAATGTGAAGAATTATATTTTTATTTCTCCTCTTTGGAGGGATTATTCTATAACTTTCGTGTTTAGCTTGGAGGGCTCTTTTGATTTGATTTCTTTTCTGAATAAATGAAACAGCCACCCAGATGGCAAGCACTTCACATTTCAGCAATGTGTAATTTGATTTGGAAGTTCAATGAAACTCACTTGGAAATGTCCCTCCAGTAATATTTCCCTCTTAAAAATTTCAGTTTTAAATTTCTGGCTTCATGTATAAACAAGCTCCAGAGAGACAAAATGTTGAGTGGCAAGGTGGCTATAGTCATTATTTTTCTCCATTTAAATAAAATGTTCAAAATGATTGGTTTTCTCTTTGATATTCTTAGGATTTCACTGTAGAAGCTGTATATGCTGTGTAATTTTTTACTTCCAATATTCTTTTATTATTATGAAAAATATTTCAAATTTATTTTTTGTATTTTTTTAGGTTCCTCGGTGAACATGAAAGCCTATTCTGTACAAGAGACAATATGGTAAAGGATGGGAAAGACTTTTTATAGACAGCCAAATCTTGTGTGTATGAAGATATAAAAATCACTAAAAACTTTAGAAAAAAGATTGTATGAGTCTACCAAATGGATACATTTTAATTCATATCCTGCCAATTTCTTTGGAACTTCTAGTATTTATGGATCTGGCATTCAGCAAAAGTGTCATTCTTGAGATTTTGATTCCTACTAAGCCTACACTGACTTAGAAAACTCTGTTTCCATAGTTAAAGTCTCTTATCTTCATACTCTATTCTCTCTCTCTCTCTCTCTCTCTCTCTCTCTCTCTCTCTCCACACACACACACACACACACACACACACACGCACATTCACATGCATATGAATACGCATAAACTGGTTCATAGGAGAACTCAAAATATTTTAAGATATAATAATTCTTCAAAAATACAGCATCACTTTCTTCAAGTCCCTGAAAAAAAATTAATCACTATGTGAAATTCTCTCACAACCCTTTCAAATTATGAAGACTAAGTCAAGCTTTTCCCATCAACAGAGCTAAAATGAGAGGTTTTTTTTTTTTTTAAATCAATCAATGTGTTTTGAAAACTTTGATTTTTTTTTTTTTTTTTTTTTTTGTACCTGAGTACTCAGATTGGGATGAAGGGGTGGAAGCCCTTCACAATCGACTCTCTGGAATATGTTCAGCATGCAAAAAAGCACATTAGCATCTGTATCAATTCTAAATCAAGTTTAGCATTTTTTTAAATTAATCTTCAGTGGCCAGTTTTAAGTGTTATCAGTTTATTTAGAACTGAAGTCTCTATATTATTTTACACTTTCTCATTTTCTGCAAAGATGAGCTAGTATTAGTAAAAACAAAAAAAATCCTGTAAATATTGCAAATGTAACAACAGAACCTTTCACATCTGTACTATATTATATCAGAATCTCTCAATACTGAGAAAACTGAATCATTTCTATTAGCACCTATGCCAGGTGTCAGGATTTGCTTTCTCCAGTTTTATACGTGGAAACTCCCATCTGTCTCTACTATCACAGTGCTAGAGGATTTCATAAATAGTGCTGTTTTTAAATCTCAAATAATATGAGAGAAAGGAAAAGTACAGTGCTTTATTGTGTTTAAGAAGTTTGGGGTACCTCATCTAATTAAATTGAATCAAATTTAAATATAAAACACACATTGTCATCTACTTCATCATCCCAGCATGTATATTTAATGATAGTTTGAATTGGTCAGTCTCTGTAATTTATATTCTAAATTAACAAGAAGTTAGATAAATAACTTTGTAGTTCTTAATCAAGATGACTTCCAGAGGAATTCCAAGGATACAGAAAAAGGAATCCAAAGAGGAGAATATTAAAATTCCCTAATGTCCCAAGAGTATTGGAACAGTTTGGTTTCTCTGGCTAAATGTTTATAAAATAGTCACATAATTGCATTTTGTTAATAGTAAAATGACACCATACAAATGCCTTATATCAGGTACGCAATGACAATTTTTTCTTCAAGATGGGACACACACTTCACAGCATCTGCACTTATTTTAGAATCAAATTATTCAAGTTAGCATGGCTTGAAATTGAATATCATTGCTTCCAGCACCAGTAAATAGATATGACAAGGCAAAGTATATAAATAAATACCAAATAAATGTACTGAAGTTGAAAAATAAGTTTTGAAATCATTTTGAGTACACCACCCGATGTCTACAACAAATATAATTACCAATTAAAGTGGAGATAAAGGAAGAGCTGGGATCAAAAGGACATCTGCCCCTTCCTCGTTCAGATCTGTGTGGTTCCAGGTGAAACAGAGGATCCTGAAGAGAAAACCAGAAAGCCATTGTGAATGTGACAGCTTCAACAAGAATTTAATTGCTCAGCTAAAACATTGAACTTTGAATATTTACAAAACAAATAGGAGATCAGTAATGTCAAGTTATTTGGTAAAAATTACATTTTATACATAACCACATGGATATTGCAGACCCATACAAATTCTCTCATGCCTCTCA
The DNA here is from genome assembly GCF_045843805.1 of Urocitellus parryii. Classification (NCBI taxonomy): domain Eukaryota; kingdom Metazoa; phylum Chordata; class Mammalia; order Rodentia; family Sciuridae; genus Urocitellus; species Urocitellus parryii. The sequence continues at coordinate 64,568,358 of NC_135533.1, forward strand.
AAAACTAGAAGAAAGCAAGAATGGCAGTAAACAATTTGAGAGATGTTTGTGTTCACTTTCCACAGATGACAGTCTGCAAAGACAAAAAAAAAAGTTTGTCCAAATGAGAATTGCAGGTTTCCCACCTAACACTTAAGCTAAAGGACACTTATGCAAATTTAAAGATCCAAGATCCATAGCAATATGAAGGAGGACGTGACCAAGAGTTTCTTTACTGTTTAGTTAGTGCCAATTTATAAAATATTTGGGAAAAAAAGAGTAGATAGGATAAACATTTTATATGTGTTAAAATACAATAAAATGGCTGGGTCATAGAGAACTCATGAAGAGAGGAGCTGAGCTGCTTTCAACTTTTAATCTCTAATCACTGATGAGGTTGGTTTTACCTAAAGGATATAATCAGACAAATTAAACACTAAAATTGAGGTAGAATATTAAAGAAAAGGAAAGGGATCATGGGAAGCAGAATGGGGGGTGCGGTAGAGGGATGTATAACTATGGAGTGGATATAATCAAGATATGTTATTTGGATGTCCAAATAAGACATGGTGAAACACATTGTTCTGCATATTCAAAATGCACTAATTAAAAAGTTTTCAAGAAAAAAAAACAAGTGCATTGTTTCATTGCTTACTATTTGACAATGAAGATATATAAACGCTGAATACTGAATACAGATGTACTCTTCAAGAACTCTACCTCAGGCCAAAACTCAGATGGACTTCACTGCACCTTCCACCTCTTCACAGATTTCAAATGCCTGGTGCACATTTTTTTTGATTAATGGCTTAGCCTAGGTCAACAATGTTCATTTTAAAATAATAAACAACTTAAACATTCTGTCTGCTTTTTGTCTTATTAAAACTCCATATTTTTAATACCTTAAAGACATATCTATCATTTTAATACTAAAATAATGTGTTTTACAGCTTCTTATTTTTCAGCCCTCAAATGCTTTTTTAAAAAAGAACTGTTAGAACATTCTTGCTTTAAATGTGTACCATTCTTAACCAGTCTAGGTGTCTGACAAGAGATGAATAGAAAAAGAAAATATGATATATATATACACAATGAAGTTCTACTCAGCCATGAAGAAAGAATTTATGTCATTCACTGGTAAATGGATAGAACTGGAGGACATCATGCTGGGTAAAATAAACCAGACCCAGAAAGTCAAGGGTCAAATGTTTTCTTTCATATGTGGAAGCTGGTGAGAAATAAGAAATATAAAAAGGGAATCTATAAAATCTATAAAAATAGAAGGGAGAACAGTAGAATAGAAGAAGGAAATTGAGAGTAAATAAAGAGGAGTGGGAAAGGGGAGGAACTGCAGGAGGAAATCGTCTAAAATATGTGCATGTATAAATATATTACAATGAATTCCACTTACATGTAAAATTATAATGCACCAATTAAAATAGCAATAAGAAAATAGAAGGAAGACCAGTAGAACAGAGGAAGGTGGTCAGGGGCTGTGATGAAGAAAGAGGAAATACAACACATTGTGTTATATACATTTATGAGTATGTCCAAATGAGTCCCAGTATCATGTATAATTGTAACAAACTAAGACATAAACTTTAAAAAATAAAAGTTACTGAAACTGAGAAAAAATATGCATCATCATTCTCATATAGAATAAATTTCTAAATACTTAGAGGGTGTATTCATTTCATTCATACATGATAGTAATACTTCAGGGAGTTATATAATGCAAAAATGGGAAACAATGTCAAATTTTCAGTTGGGATGCTTCTTAAATTTGAGGACTATTCAAATGTGTTTTAAGTACTATAAAACAGGAAAAAATAATATACCATTTTTTTAATAATAGAACATGTTGTTTAATAGAACATGTTGTTTCTTTCTACAAGAGTGTAATATAAGTGATGTCAATATTCTTTTTTTGGATCATGTTAGGCCTTTAAAAATAGTAACATTAAAAATATGTTTTTATTTCTATACTATATCTCTGCCTTTTTATTTTGGGGTTACTAAATTAAATAGTTTTAACACTAATATGTTAACTAGTTTTTTGTCTTTGTTCTTTCTAGATATAAATGACAGTAGAATGTATTTTGACATATTATACATACATAGAATGTATAACTTGTTACATTTAGGATCTCATATTGTGCTTGTATATGATATGGACTTACATTGGTCATGTATTCAAATATAAGGATAGGAAAGATATGTCTGATTCATTCTACGGTTTTTTTCTACTCCCATCCCAATTCCCTTCCCTTCATTGCCCTTTGTCTAATCCAATGAACTTCTAATCTTCCCTTTCCTTGTTGTGGGTTAGCATCCATGTATCAGAGAGAGCATTCTGTCTTTGGTTTTTTGGGGGGGACTGGCTTATTTCACTTAGCATGATATTCTCCAGTTCTATCCATTTAACAGTAAATGACATACATAATTTCATTCTTTATGGTTCAGTGGTATTCTTCTGCATACACACACACACACACACACACACACACACACACACATTTTCTTTATCCATTAGTCTGTTGAAGGACACCTGGGTTGTTGGTTCTATCGATTTGCTGTTGTGAATTAAGCTGCTATGGACATTGAAGTGGCTGTGTCACAGTAGTATGCTGATTTTAAGTCCTTTGGGTATAAATGGAGGAGAGAATGGGATAACTGTTTCAAATGGTGGGTTCATTCCAGGTTTTCTAAGGAATCTCCATTCTGCTTTCCAGAGTGGTTTCACCAATTTGCAGGCCCACCAGCAATGTATGATTGTACTGTTTTTCCCCACATTCTCAACAATGTTTATTGTTATTGGTATTCTTGATAATTTCCATTCTGACTGAAGTGATATAGGATCTCAGTGTAGTTTTGATTTGAATTTCTCTAATTGCTAGAGATGTTAAACCTTTTTTTCCATATATTTTTGACCATTCACATTTCTTCTGCTGCTAAGTGCCTACCTAGCCCATTTATTGATTGGGCTTGGAGTTTTTGTTGTTGTTATTGTTAAGTTTTTTGAGTCCTTTGAGGAAACAATCAAAAAAAATGAATGGAGAGCCTACAGAATGAGAGAAAATATTTACTACCAGCACCTGCTGACTAGTTTTTATAGCGAGATATTACGATATTTTACTAAAGTAACACTTGATAGTAAAAGATAGTAAAGGGTTGATGTTTTACAATTGAATGATATGAGATCTGATGTATAGCTATGATCATAGGTAACTTTTTCAAAGTTATTTTGAGCTCAGCTTTATTTGTTGATACAATTAACAGCTTCATCACAGCTATCTGGTTGCCTATAAAAAATGTGGGAGTGGCCTCAAAATAAATTTTATTTAAGCACATTATGTTCAATCACAAGCTTAAAGCATATTTAATTGACAGTCTGGAGTAGTTACAAGAAGTCAATATAGGGGTAAGTAGGAACTAAAATTATCTTTCACTTATTAAATTAATGCTTTATGACATTTTAAGAAAATATCTGTCTGTGGTTAAGGCTGAAGAAACATAGAAAGTGTGTTTATGAATATATTGAAAAAAACTATTTTGAACCCATAAGTCTTTGTTGATAATAAATATAATATTTTCATTGACTAAATCATGACATGAACAAGTTCATAAAAGGCTCTCTATTGAAGATAATAGGAATACCAAAGCCACATTTTTGGCTCAATTGCATTGCTTCTCTCAAACTTTCCTACCATTTCCTTTATTATCCTTATCACATGACAAACAAATCCCTAAGACCAGAGTCAATTTGCAACATGCTTCCAAAATATTTTCCATAATTGAATTATAACTACCATCATAAGCAGAATAATGAATGAAATCTTGAAGAATCGTGTCATAATTCCCAAAAACTGTGCACAGACATGATGCAACTTGATTTTGACTTTCACAAGAGGCTCAGAAATAAGAGTATGCCTTGAGTCTCAGAGCAGACTTTGGACTTGGACTTTTGAACATTGCTAGAATTGTTAAGACTATGGAGGAACTTTGGATGGACCGAAGGAGAGGGGGTAAGGGGAGGGGGCATGGGGATAGGAAAGAGGGTGGAATAAAACAGACATCATCACCCTAGGTACATGTATGATTGTAGGAATGGTGTAACCCTACTTTGGGTACAACCAGAGAAGTGAAAAATTGTGCTCCATTTGTGTACAATGAATCGAAAAGCATTCTGCTATCACGTATAACCGATTAGAACAAATAAATTAAAAAAGACTATGGGGACTCTTGGAGATGGACTGAGTGAACTTTGCATAGTGAGATGGACATGAGCATGGTCCCCAATACAGCATGGTTCAGAGGTGGGGCATTTAGGCATGCTAAATCATGGTGTTGTAACCTCATCAGTGGATTAATCCATTTGATGGATTAATAATCTGAATGGACTACTTAGTGGTAACTGTAGGAAAATGGGGTATTGCTGGAAGAAGTAGGTCATGGGGATGTACCCCTGAATTATATCTTGTCCCTGGCTCCTCTCTCATTCTCTCTTTGTTTCTCAGCTGCCGTGAACTAAGCAGCTTTTCGCTGCCCCATCCTTCTGCCATGATGTTCTGCCTCATCTCAGGTCCAGGGCCATGGAGTCAGCCAACCATGAACTGAGACTTATGAAGCTGTGAACACAAAATAAACTTGTCCTCCTCTAAGCTGCTCTTGTCAGTTATTTTGGTCACACAGTGACAAAAAGCTGACTAACATAATCTTCACAATTGCTGCTGCACTGAGCTCTTGCAAATCCCAAATCCACGTTTATGCCAGAAGATTTCCATGTTTATGTTCCCTTTCCAAGATCTAACCTGAGGGTTCCTGTCTCCTCAGTGGCATGATCTTTAGGGCCACTATGATTCAGCCTCACTGCCAGCACCACATCAGGGGCCTTGTCATCCAGGGCAACTGCTGGAATGTTCTGTGTACTTACCACAGCCTTTCACCCTCCCAGCTTCTCTACATGATTATTCAGAACACAAAAATACTCTTTGACCTCATACAGGCTCCAGAGTTAGGGCCCTCTCATTTAAAAAAATGAACAAATGAAACATTTGCTCTCCTTCTTTGCCTCAGTCATCCCTTATCTCCTTTGTCTAGTATTCTCTCATCTATACGTCCAAATACCTAATTCTTATACCTAGCTTGATGATTAGTGCTAGAGGAATCCATTCAAGAACAGCAGTTACTAGAGGCTCAGGAGAGTAGGTGATTGATCAATGAGTACTAAGTACACTTAGATAGGAGTATTAAATTCTGGTGTGCTATTGCCTAGTAAGGTGACTATAGATAACAACAATGTATAATATATTTCCAAAAAAGCTAGAAATAATTTTTAACGTTCATCACATGACAAATTGAATATTATATAATATATAGATGGACAAAACATCATGATATCCCATAAATATGTATCACTTTTATATTTTTATGTATGTAAGATTTAAGAATATCTTTAAAAAGGAAAGGAGCCAGGCGTTGCCTCAACATTCAACTAAATCAGTCAGGGTCACTGGAGGTGAATTGGGTTGCACAAAATAATCACTCTGACACAGAGAAAATACCTTTTTCTTGGGGTTCTTCAGCAATGGATCCTCTGCTCCAGCTCCCACATGGGAGACAAGGGAGGCAGACAAAAGAGGGAGGAGCATGTTCTGAATCCTTTTTTAATGAGGGGAAGACACTCAAGAAAGTTCCATCCAAATGAAGCAAGGGGTCAAGTTTCAGGGAGTTCAGTCTAGCTTCATGATGTCTTGCATTCAGCAGACTGACTGACATCTTGGAAGGCCACACCCATCTCATGTGCTGTGTGGGGATCACAGGCAGAATGACTGAACACTTAGTCACCAGCCCAAACAGAGTGGCAATCTCAGTCCAGTCCCCTCACATACTCGTGCTCATAGTTCATACACACATTCCATGGCTGGCCCACAACAGGGTGTGGTGGTGCATGCCTGTAATCACAGAGACTCAAGAGGCTGAGTCAGGATAATCCCAAGTTCAAGGCCAGTCTCAGCAACTTAGTGAGACCCTCAGTAACTTAGCAAGACTCTGCCTCAAGTTAAAAAAATAAATAAATAAAAGGGACTGGGGATGTAACTTAGTAGTAGAGCACTTGCTTTGCATGCCTGAGTCCTGGAGTTTGATCCTCAGCACCACAAAAAAAATAAAAAATAAATAAAAGTGACACTAGTGATGTAACTCAAAGGTAAAGCACCCATAGGTTCAAACTTCAATACAAAAGAAAAAAAAACCTGAGTGAATGAAAAAATATACATATGTACATATACATATATGCATATATGTATATATGGATGCACACACACACACATACACACACATATATGATGATCTATGACAATCAGTGTTACTACGAGGTAAAGTTCATGTATGAGATAATACAGGCATAATCAGAGGTGAAATAATTGGGTTATGAAAGTTTTAGTCTCATCTGTGCATTAATCCACTTGAATGGGTTAACTGAGTAATAACTGTAGGCAGGTAGGGTGTAGCTGGAGGAGGTAGGTCACTGGTTACATGCCTTTGGGGCTTATATTTGTCCTTGTTGAGTGGAGCCCTCTTTGCTTCCTGGTGCCATGTCCCTAGTCACTTTCCTCCACCACACCATTCCTTCCTGATGTTCTACTTCTTCTTGGATGAAGAACAGTGAAGTTGGCCATCTGTGAACTGAGACCTCTGAAACCATGAACCACAAATAAAATTTTCCTACTCTAAAATAGTTCTTGCCAGGTCGTTTGGTCACTGCATTGAAAAAGCTGACTAAAACAGTCAGTGAGTGATTTTAGCTAACTCTCAAAATGGCCAGGCAATTTATGTTTTCCTAATTATGTCTTTTTATAACTCCTTTGAGTAGCTACTTACTTAAAGCATCCTAACCTGAAACCTCTTTGATCATACTCAGCAGATAACCTTACACTTTATGTTTAATTCAGAAAATATGTCCCTACCATTTATTTACTTACTAAAATAAATAAATAAATAAATAAATAAATAAATAAATAAATAAGAAATCAATGTTTTCTGTATGCTAGCACCTGAGCTGCTGGGAACAACAACAAAACCAATTCCTAAGTGCTATTACTCTGCTATTCTAATAAAATTACCCAAGTATACCCTTATCTCCTATATTCACTCATCCTTTCTGCAATATTTGACACTGTTGTCGACTCACTGACACTTATTTACTTCATTCTTTGACCATTCAACACCTTGATTTTAACACCAGCCTCCTGAGCAGTCTCCCAAGTCCCAGCGATTGATTCCCTACTCTCCTGCCAAGTTCTTTCTGCTATGTGAATTTTCTTTTATCATTTTTCCACCTGAACTCTTTCACTGGCTTCCCAAAGCCTACAGAATAGAGTCTGAAGGTTGCTGTGTTTTATATAAGGTATTTATACTAGGATACTTGTTTTTCTGCAAAATTTTGTTCTTAAAGTCTGTACCAGTCATACTAGAGTACCTGCAGGTTTCTGAATCTTTCTTTTTAGGGATCATCAATGTGTTTAGGATAGTAATGCCCATGTAATCTAAAAACATTCAAACCTACCTTATTACAGCCATAAATCCTGATTTAACCCCTTTTTGTATCATAGTATCCACTACCTTTCCTTTTTGTGTCTATGTATAGCATACTATGAATTCTTCTCATATCACTTACCTCCCTATATTATATTTGTCTGTCTTCTTTCCCTAATCTTTCCTGACAGTTTTCAAATAAAATACCTGGTATAGAGTTATGTTGCTTGTATACATGCCACCTTTCCAGAAACAGATTGTCTTCTTATCTCCTTTCTCACATGACCCTTGTTTATTATGGATCTGTGACAACCCAGAAAACAGCTCTGGATAGCTATGGTGATGTAAAACTAGACCATCTGTACCAATTATTATCTCTATTGTGAATGCTTTCTTGAGGCTGTTGATATAGAAAAAAAATATGTCTATTTTTTCTCTATTTTGATAGCCATTGGCTTTCATAAAATTGATTAGATTGCTAAAATAATGAAAGGAATAATAGATATGTTTATAATTTCCCCAGCTTATGAATGAAGACAACATATTTTTACAATTTATGATGGATTCTTCCAAATTAATATTATATTTCTGATAAATATAAAATAATTAATAACTCACAGAGGCTATTAAAAAATAAAAGATTGCAAAATTGTAAAGATTTTTTGACCTCAAAGACCTTGTTAGTGATAGCATGTAATTTGAAGGTAATGCAGATGTATATAACATGGTGAACAATTATTTGTTAATGAAAAGTTCTGCTTTCCACATAACTTTTTTTTATGATGAGTTAAAGATATTCTCTTGAAAATGTGGTATTTTTCATGAAATGTCAAGACTAGTTTCTTCAATTATATCAAATAACTTACTGAACATTGGAGTTTAACAATTTCATTGATATTTACAGTTACAATTTTGGAGCAGAAGCTTTCTTCTTACTATACAAGAGTCAATTTAATACTTTTTTGCAACTTTCTGTAACTGAGTTGCATAAATTCATTTAAAGAAGAAAAAAAGGAAAAAATTGCCATAGACTAGGAAGTCCTAATATCATGAAAGAAAGAAATCAGTTTCCAATTTTTTTGTTACTTTGCATAGATAAAGCAACTTCAAAATTAACTATACATTCAAGAATATAGTTTCTCACTTTATGGTCTTAAATGTGTATTTAACACAGTATAAAATCCAATAAAACACTAAAAGGCAAGTAATGTAATTTTCTTTCATGAAGTGAAATTCAGCCACCAAACCAACCAGAAAACTTGAGGCACTATGACATTGTCAATGACCCCAAAGAAATCGTGTTTATGGTTCAAGCAATGTGTAATGTTGGAGTTCAACCCTATTGAGAATGTTGGTCACTACTTACATTGGATTTCCATTATCTATGTTTTAACAGCTGGAATTTCTGCCTGAGTAGGGTGGTTTAAATTTACAAGGCATTGCTAATATTTACATGTGGGCTGCACTTTTTGTTTTACTGTGATAAAGAGAAATTTTTCAATGGGTCCTCCTGTGTTTGAAAATAAGCAGAACATATAGTTTATTAATGTAGATGGATGGATACACGGGTGCAACAGAAAAACTGTCTCTAATGTATAAATGATAATATCTTTTCTTGGATGTTATACTTTTTCAGCCTTGAGGGGGCTCTTAGAACCCAGCAAGCCTATTGTAAGCTATTTTCAATAGGTCAGAGTCATTGTACATCAGGTGGTAAATGTGATGCTGATAAAATAAAATTACACTATTAATAAATTAGCTTCATGAATTAATACTATTACACTTTCTTCAGTGCAACTGGGATATTCTGAAAGTTGTCAGAAGAATACTAAAATATCATAATTCAGAAAAAAATCAATAACTATTTTATTAGCTATTTCTAGTGATTAAATTAAAAGTAGCAAAATATAAAAGATTCATTATACACATATCTGTCACCATGAAAAGCAAGCAAAGATACAGTTTTCTGTCATGAATATCTAGAATAAATAACCTTCCATGCACTCTAATCCTTTACATAATGGCTAATTAGTAATGTGTATCACAAATTAATTTTGAGTGTGAGTCACTCTCCTATTTGTTTTTATTTTCTTCTGCCAAGCAGTAAAAATATTTACTAAAGAATATTTGAAGTCTTTCCCCCAAAATACATAAACAATCAGTAAAAAAAAAAAATACAAAAAAGGGAGTGAAATTGCATGTAAATATTGTGACTTTAACAGTTTTACATTTTAATTGCTTTCTTTTTATATTTTTCTCTAAAAAACTTTCATATAATGCCTAAAATTTAGAAAGTACATCTACATGCACTATCTTGTTCCATCCTCAAGATAAATGTGTAAAGTAAGATAGTGCATAACATTGTTCATATATACTTTTTTTTTTTTAATAGGTGAGGAGTCAGAGACAGGGTGAGGCTTTGCAAATCTCAGACACTGTCTGATAACTTCAGTATTCCTTTGCCCAGTTCTACATACTCCACTTATCATTTAAAGCGACAGGGCTATATCTGTGCCATTTGGACACGTATGTCAGTGTCTCCTTCAAACTTTAGTGTGTTTCCCTAAAACCTACATAACATCATCCTTGCTGTCTTCCTCATTGTGTTCTCAAACACAATACTGCCAATTTTTCAAAAGTATGTGGTGTTTCTTTTATCAAATGCAGGCCAACTTCTAGAATGACGTATGTCAGTGTCTCCTTCAAACTTTAGTGTGTTTCCCTAAAACCTACATAACATCATCCTTGCTGTCTTCCTCATTGTGTTCTCAAACACAATACTGCCAATTTTTCAAAAGTATGTGGTGTTTCTTTTATCAAATGCAGGCCAACTTCTAGAATGGCAGTTCAGGCCCCTGGTGGTTTGAATTCAGGCTTTATCCCCTGTGACTACTAACACCCAATCGACACTGCAGCACGACCTCACTGACTTTCTTTAAAAATTCTCTGCATGTTAGGACCCATAGCTCTTGCATTACACTTTCCTTTTGGGGTTGGGACAGGATTCACTATTCCTTTTTCCTGTTTATCCCTAAGAACATGTTCTCTAAAAGTGACTTCCCTGACATTTTTCAGGATTTTTTCAATCCAAACTTCTACCATAAATTATACTACCCATCACTTGTAGCATTGTTCCACTATGTTGCGATTATTTTCATGAGCAATATAACAAAACTTGAAGAAGTCTCTTCTTCTGTTCAAAACACTCAATGTTAAATTTAAGAAGCATAATGTGCACTATTCCTTTTAAGACTTATAAAAATTCAGCAAAATAGCCTCTCTAATTGACAAATTAACTAATAGAAAAGCCAAAATGAAGAGGTGACTATTACTAGTAGGTAATATAGAAAGGTATGATTTTTTTTACATAAAATCAATGTATTAATTATATTTCAATAGTTAATCATTATATTTTAAGAATTGGTTTGTATTGGGCAAATAGTTCAATGTCAGAAGTAAAATAAGGTCTTAAAAAAGAACGTCTCTCTTCAAATTAAAAGAACTTATGTAGGAATTATAGTTTCTGGAAAAGTTAACTATTTTGATTTTGGAAGAAATGGATGTAGCATAATTTGAGTTGAAAATATTCTTTAAAGGTAAAGATTAAAAGAAAAAAAATCATAGGTAATATGACTAAGGGTTATCATCTTTGTTACAGGAAAAGTTGTAACAAATCAGGCAGTATTGATGGGCAATTTACAAATGATGGTTTTGGCATTTGGTATTGAGAAATTTACAATAATGAATGTGTAACTGGAAAAGGTGGGAGAGTGTGTTCAGGGTCAACAATGTATGGAAAACAGTGTGCCTGATTGTATTTTCCATCAGTGCTCATGTGTAGGAGAGTGCCTATTCATTCTCCAAGTAGGAGGCATTTCAGGGGAGAATTCTTATAACCTGGCCAATATGTGGTGAGAAGCTCAAACCACCAGGAGAGGACATTTACAGGTTCTCTGAGCTTCCTAGGTATACAGCCCGGATTCATGACAAGACACTTGCCAGACATGTGAATCAAGTCTCCAAGTGAGTTCAATCTATAGCCAATTGGATACTCAAGCCGAGACCCTAGACATTACTGATCAGAAATAAGCCACTCCTATGGATCTTGTCTGAAACCCTGACCCACAGAACTCATGAACAGTTTTACACAATTGCATATGAGTGATTTGTTACATAGCAACAGATACATAGAGCATGAAGGTCATAGATGTAATATGGTTTAGAACTAGTCATTATTATTAACATAATTATTAATAATAAACCAAATAAGATATTGATTATTGACCAATAAAATAGAAAAAAATAGAAATGTGTTTATAATAATGTCTGTGAGTGAAAGATTGATGAAAAAAAGTTTTCATAAATTGTTAAAGGAAATGTGAAACAGTATCAACTTATGGAAAGCAACTAATCAATAAATGTAAAAGGTCTTAAAAGCATTGTCACCTAAATAAAAGGATATATAACAGTTTCTCTGGTAACAAAAATGGAAATGGAAAACATATATAAAAATATACATAGTTGCAGGAAGCTAGTTAATCATATACACTTATTCTGAGCATTAGTTAACATAATGATTTTGAACATTAATTTGTGGTATCAATTTAAAGGAGAACCTATTTGACCAATAAATTCTTCTGCCTAAAACGTTTTCTACACCAAGAAAAATGTGCAACCCTTTTGCTGTTACATTGTTTATGATAGATAAAAAGACATCCAACAAAAATGACCACCAATCAGAACAGTTAAATAAATTATGGTAAGTAATAAAATGGAATGCATGTCTTTTATTTTATTTCTTCAAAGGTCACCCAAGATAGCAATAATAATTACAGAATTTGGGGCTAGAATTCAGAAGAGTGGTTTGTAAAAATTTTGCTATTAATTTTGTATCTTTCAAATCACTTGGATTTTTGCATTGTACATGTATTGAATTTTTAAACAATTAATTTTAAATGTCAATTCTTTTTACCACTTATGAAAAAGTCTGCATTAGAAAAGTAGCTTATTTATACTATTTATGATAGAACACATATAAAAAAATAAAAATAACTTGTAAACTTAAAAAAAGTGGATATTTAAGCACAACGTGGTACAAATTCTTAATTGCACAATGACATGCCTCTGTGGAAAGGCACCACACTAATCAATACAGACCTCATGAGTTTGTTGTGAGAACTGAATGAGGCGATATGTGTATAAAGTGCTTTGTTTCAAGTCAACAATTAAAAATCCAATGATTATCATTATTGGAGAATAAAGGTCCAGAGAATTAAAAGTCATCTGTATTTTGCAATGTTGCTTAAAACTCATACAGTCACAAAGGGAATTGAGTGTCTCATCTAGGTTTATATTCTCCGCATGTAGCCAGTGAACCAACCATAGGAACCACACCTGGGCCACAGCTGGTTACAGCATTGACTCTTGCCCCCATCTCAGATTTACTGACCCCAAATTTTCATCTCCACTTCTGACAAGCTCCTAAGATTTCTACAATAAAGCCAAAGTAGTAAAGCCTTAATATTGCTTCCCAATTGGTAACAAATTCTCTTTTAAATTAATAATTAGAGAAGCCTTGGTATTCTGAATGCTCATAAAAGTATCTATTCTATAAAAAAAATCTCTAAATTCTTTTTTAATTGTAAGTGCTTTTGTTTTCTAAATTTTTAAGGTGAAGGTTTAAACAAGACTTTTAGAGATTTTGGATGTTAAATAGTTAATTATGAGAAAACAAAACAAAGACAATAATTTCAAAATCTAGAAACAATGAAAAATGTAAAAGAATTCAACAGAAAACAAATATGGATTTTGAGAATATAGCTCCAAATACTTGACTTTATAAATCTGTAGTGTTTAGCAAAGCTAGCTATAAAAAATGGTTAAATGTTTCACTAATAAAATATAGTAACATAATGATTGCAGTAAATATAGTATCCTATAGATGATTTAAATATAAAAGTATATATAGTCCTAGTCTAGCTTCACATTTTGGATGAAATTTAAAGTTTAGTTGAATATTCCATGAGTTTTCTATTTCTCTACTTACTATTTTTCTTTATAATAATTATCTATTAAGAAATTTATTGTAAAATGTGTTATATGTTTTTATGTACCTATACAGAGAATTTAAATTTCTAACAATACATTTGAGAAACTTTCATTCAAATGATCTTTAAAATAATCCAGAAGCAACAATTCCCTAGTTATGATACATAGCTAATACTTTACAAAAACTACAATTAGCTCCCCGGAAAATAATTATTTGGATCAAAAAATATATCTCTTACAAGAAGAACATTTAGATACTATTGGCATATTATGTAGAATCAAGTTATTTTGTTCTGTGGGGCTATTCTAGCTATGCTGTGTAAATGATTTTCAAATGTGACATTAAAATATAAAGTTTAAATGCATTAATATTTGGTATGAAATCTGAAAACAATGTTTAACTTACTAATAACATAAAAACAGCAAAACTGAATAGCATTGTACTTAGTTTTATTTTGAATAATATCACAGACTTCTTATCATTAAAAATAAAAATTGGTTTTCTCTGCACAATAAATCAAAATTACTTTTATCCTTCCTGATGCCAATTACCATTTTTGTTACATATTTTGATGGAATTGCATGCACTAAGAATAGACCACATCTACTTATTACAAAGATAATCCTAATAGTACACTCTTTCAAGAAGTTTTCTTTTTCCCCAAAAAACAAGGGCCTTTTATCACATATTGTGTCCATTTAACAAAACAAATGTCAGACCTTGAAAAACTTCTATGATCTCTCATAGCCCTCCCTGGCAACTTCAGTGCAGGCCTCTGGGATTGGACACCATTGTTCATCTCTGTGACCCTTAGCCAAAACAATAATGATGATTTTGTATAAGAATATCTCAACTTATCTCTGGGTACATATCATCTAAAAGATCTTTGAAATCCCTGGCCACAAATTGTGCCAAACATTATAAGCTATCAGATACTCTAAATGAAAGTAACATATTCATTCATAGTTGGTTAGCAATAGTACTTATGTAATTAGACTTTTGTGGTATTAGAACCCATGGTTAATATACCACTTAATTATCTGTTCATACATATTGCTTTTAATCCTTACCTAAATTCTACCTACAATATTATGCCATACTAGTAAATGACCTATACTCATGTACATTTTAACTTGTTTGTTAACCATTCAAAATTGTTAAGTAGATGTTTTTCTTCCTCTTCCATAAGTGTATATATTACATTTTGTGTCTATTATATTTCTGTCTTCTTCCTTTGTATATGTATATATTGTATTATGTCCTTTATAAAGTAAATACATAACCTTTAAGTATAAGATATAACTTTAAAAGTAGGTTTTTGCTGATGAATTTCTTCATATGCACTAGAATGATGTTAAATTATGTGCTGATATATTGATACTGTATGATTTATTATTACATATAGGAGTCATAACATCAAGACAAAATTATCAGTATGGAACTTCTAGATGGATTCCCTGTGATACATCTTATTATTCAAAAGTTAGCCATTATGTCTTATGGTAGTTCTTGTGTGTGTTGGGGGGTGGGTATGTACATATGCATGATACACACAATACAAATGAATTATGATGGCTGGCCATGATAAGAAAATAAAAATGGTGTGTGATTCCATTTTCTCATAAACTAGTAAGAAGAGAAGGAGAATGAGGAAAAGGAAGAGGAATGAGATTGGAAATAGAAATAAGAATCAATACTTTTACAGAAAGTTAACTTAAGATGTCCAAAATGATAAGAAATGTCTGGTTTGATCTTACTTACATTCCGAATATAACATCTTTCAACCTCTGTTTCATCCTTCTTATTAAAAAAAGAAAGGGTATTTTTGTGCTGTTACCTCCTCTGACTGTTGTGAGAATCAGCAAAAGCAACCCAAGAAAAAGTCTATTGAGAAATTTCAAAAATTAGAATATTTTGATACATAATATAACCATATATACAAAAAATATTGATTTATCACAAAATACAAGGGTTTGTAACCAGACATTTTCTGTAAAACTCAATGGTACATAATGATATTCTCTCCTCAACATTGTTTTTGTTGTTGTTTTATTAATAATTTAAAAAGCTTGTTCTATAAGAGGCCAATATGGTATAAGAATGCATGATAATACAGGTAGTGTTTCAAAGCACTATAAATAAATGATGGATTATTCAATAAATGGTGTTTGGACAACTGGATTGCCATCTGGAAAAAAATAAAGTCTGATTACTCCCTCATGTTGTACAGCCCTGTGGTCAAATTCCAGGTTAATCAACAATTTAAACATAAGAAATAGAATTATAAAATAGAAAAATACTTTCATAATTTGTATAGAACATTGGGTGTGAAATATTCCTTTGAAAAAAGACACAAAATCATGAAGACATGAAAGAAATATTGATAAATCCAACAACTTAAAAATCTGAAGAAAAAAAATCCTATATCCAAAAAAACATACACATTTTTTTTCACTCATTAAAAAATCACAAAGAAAGAAATAAAGTTTTTCTCTTTGCCTTATTTTATAATTGATTTAAATAAATCAGTAAGAATTCAACTTTTTAAATGAATAAAGTAAAAGCTCAGAGAGAAAAAAAACTCAAATGATTTCTAACATGAAAAATGTTCTTTCTCAAGTGAAATACATGAATTGTAAATTGAAATTAATTGAAGATACAATAGGCATCCTTATCTCCCAATTGTAGTCTCCAAATAACATTTCCTATTTAAGCAAATCAATGTTCTTAAAGAAAGGCTGATCTCAGGTCTGGAGCCATAAATGCACAAGACACGTTTAGAATATTCTTTCATTCTGGAAAGCAACAAAGCTTTCAAACTATTGGGATAATGTCCCAAAGACTTGGATGTCAACTTGAAGAGTTGAGAGACAAAATGGGGTAACTTGTTCATCAATAAGGATACATGCAAGAGATAGAAATAAGCCTGAACAAGCCTAAAAATATAAATAATTGAATACTGGCAATGTTTGCTGAAAACAGCCTATAAGGTCACATTCAAAATGTTATAATTAAATATCTGGTTCTTAGATTAAGAAATGTGATATTTCAATTATTTCAAAGATCAGCATATAATCAGCACTATATTATGATTAGACCATCAGTTCTGACTTTGAATCATTCACCTTATGATCATCTGTGTTTAATTTTGGAAAAACTCTAATTTAATGGATTAGAAAATCTACCACATATGGTTAGTAAATTCCTACCCAGTCTAAATTTATAATTCATCTTGAAACAAAAATAGTATTCCATAATAAGCTACTTAGCTTACCTGGAATTCTTTTACATAAACAAATTATGCAATAGTCAAAGCAGGTCTATGTGGAAAAAAGGTAGAATAAAATAAAATTTTATTATGACTAGCATCACGGTCTAGATAGCATCATTTCATCTACTTAATAACATGCCAAGAACTTTAGTGATGATAACTGGCCAATTTTTGAACAATTATAGATGTGCTATTACTGTATAGATAACTTAGAGCAAATTTTGTAGAAAACTATACTAGTTTTCAATATGTCCAACATAAACAGATATTTAACTTCTGATATTCTCTATGCATTGTATAAATAATTGGTATAGCATATTCAATAAACAATGGGTTCAACAACATCTGTTTCTTAGATAAAATATATGATTATTTGCACAATAATTTTATATGATATTTTAACATAATACATATGATAAAAGTATTTGTATATTTTCATATATATAATCATACAGGAGAGTGCTAGAAATAATGATGAATAAATATTCATGTATACTTTCAGAAATTTAAAATAGAGGTAATTATTTAGGCCTTTACACATGACAAGAAAAGAACCGTCTTGACTCCAAGTTAGTTTTATGATCTGGGTTTTCTCTTTTGCACTGCTTTTCCTTTCTACCTTCTCTGGGTTTGACTGCTCTACTGTTATTCTGACCACACAGAATGGAACAAGAATCAAAATTCTTTTTAGAGGACAAAGATGCTTTTTATAAAACCATGAATATCTACTTTTCATGGGAAGGAAGTCATAGTCCCTGTTTAGTATGCAGACAGTCTTCAGAACAATTCCTCAGTTCTAAATCCCTTGTTCCCTCTTACTTGTGCACATTTGAAAACTACTCAATCCTGTGAGTGTCCCTATTGCTGACTGAGTCATACACAATCACAAAGGATCACAGTCCTGTATGAAGAAAAAAGGAATTGCTGGTAAAAAGAAAAAGAAATCCACCATCTGCACAGTAAGAACCGGACAGCTGCGTGGGAAAGGACGCTGTTTGCAACAGCCGAGTTGTCATTCAGCCCTGGCTGAAACCATACAGCTTTTTGAGTTAATAGTGTCAACAAAAGTAAATTTGGGGAAATAAGGTTAATGGGAAAAGTCTTATGATTATTGGAGGAGTTTAGGCAAAAGGCTTCATTGATTTTACTCAGGGAAATACAATAGGTAGGTGAGAAAATTATCTATATTGTATTATGTTATTCTTGCATACCAGAGAATATTATCCTAAAATATCTTCAAACCCAATAACAATTAAATGGTGCTTTCTGGCTTTATGATTCCAGATCACAGTTAAGTTATATACTTAAAATGGGATGCTCTACTCCATGACCTGGTCTTAAATGTGAGAGTTTATTTTCCATTTTCCTTGTTGCTTCCAATTCTTCATTTTATCAAACCACAAAATTACCTTAGAGTACAGAGGTAAAGAAGGCAAAGTAATATTTTTATGTGTTTTTTTTTTTTTACTGTATGATTGTTCTGAAGGCTCATACCTCTAGATAAAATAAACAGAAGAGAAATATAGTAAACTCAGAATCAGGTAACCAGTATGTTTCAGTAGAATCACCTTATCCATGGTAAAAGTATGTAGAATAAGTAAGTACAGTACAAAGTACACACTTCATGTGAGATTTTTTTTTTTAATTCTAAGTGTACTTCATTGCTCTGTACATGGCTTGACCTGAGTTCTGCAGAGCACATTTAAAACATACTAAATGATTTTTCCTAATCACTCTCCTTTATTGCTTATTACAAATCTTTAGCATAAATATTTAAATGCCTCTTCACACCCTCAAGAATATCACAGACAGAAACTATTTTCTGGGATCCAGATATAATAGTACAATTAGTATAATGAGAGTCTCAATCTGCAAAAGAAATCCCCATATTGAGGTATAAATTGTCAAGAGAACATCAGAAGATGGGAACCTAGTTCTAGCCCTGGGATAGAGTTGTCTGGATGGAAGGAGTGGTGGATTTGAGGATGCTTTTCTGAAGAAAGAAAAACACCAGCTGGCCAAGATTTAAGATGAAGAACACCTCTGTCTGAGGCCTTAGGTTAAGAGCATTACTTGTTTACTGCACTGACACTCTAATGACACAGGGAATTTATCCTTGGCTAACAAAAGTTTCCGAAATTCAGAGATATTAAGAAACATATCCAAACTCACACAGCTACTAAAAGGCAGATTGTATTTCCATGTGTCTTAACCATTCACCTAGAAGGTATTCTAGAAGGAGAAAAAATAATTTTATTCATGTTTAGGTGAGAGTGTGGGTAAGAAAAAGTAGCAAGGAGACCAGATAGACTGCAGCCAAATATATACAGGAAAAGATTAAGAAATAGGAAGGGAGGAGGAATGAGAAAGTATACAAGTGCCAGACTTGAGGGACACTGGCTATCTGAGATAAGGCATTTGGATTTACTTTGCTTGAAGCAACAGGGAAAATCATGAAGAGTTTGAAGAGATTTATCAGTTGGCAAGTTTAATTTAACAGCAGAGATAAAGCTCAATTGTGGAGCAAGTGAAAAGGGTTAGGAAGCTAATGAAGGCAGTCAAGGATGATAATGATTCTGGCAGAAAGAAGAAAAATAAAAATGGATTGGAAAATGGTTTATGGTTACAGCCAAATTTATTTTGCTACTGAGTCACTCTGAAGGAAACTGGACTACAACTGAAGTTTTAAGCATGGGTGAAAAGGAAAAGAGCAAGATGCACAGCAGAAATGAATTGAAAGAGTGAGTTTTTAAGGAGACCATAAGTGTCATATGTGATTTTTCCCTATTTGAGTGCTTTTTACATGATGGCAGAAAATAATAAAAATTTGATTTAAAAAGATATGTTAGGACTAGTTAGTCAGATTTATGAACCAACATGTGATGGCAGTAGTTGATGTCACTATAGAAGTTAAGATATTAAAGCAGGAAAATGAAACAACAAATGCTGCTGCTGCTGCTGCTGCTGCTACTACTACTACTACTGCTATTGTTGCTGCTGGCAATGGCAGCTGACAACCATACAACATGTGTTATTTTCTAAGTACTGTTCTAGATGCTTTACTTACTGATTCAATCCTCACGACGACCCTACACATGAGGTAATATTATGAGCTCCATTTTACAGAGGAATCCCCTGAGGCCCAAAGCAGAGTGACTTACCCCAAGCTATACATACAGCCAGTAGGAGACCAATATAAGACATTCCTATGAGGAAAATATATATACTATACACATTTTATTTATATATCATAGATATATATGATTTACATGTGTATTATTTATTTTAATAAAAATTACCACTAAGCCACTATCATCATCAGTTTGGATTTTGTCCAAACTCTTTCTGGAAACAAAGAGAGGAAAAAGTTCTGAAAGATATCCCAACTGATGGTAATGGATTAGTGTGGAGAAGGGACTAAGACTGGGAAAATGTTCAACAGTATTTTCAATTTATCTTTTTTCTGAATTCTTAAGAAAGAAGAAGGCAATGACTTGCATGAAATAATAAAATGAGAGTAGCATTATTTACAAAATCAATATATAATTATAAAGAAAAAGGTAGAATAAAAGTAGATAAAAGCTGAAAATAATGATCTTCTTCAATTGTAATATTCAACAATAGCCACTGTTGAAGCTGTGTAAAATTTCCCTCCTCTTTTTATAGTATCTCAGTTTATTTCATATAGCTTATATTACATTGTGTTTTACTTGGAAGTCAAACAAGCAATGTTACACTTTATTTCCATTTCTTTAATAAATACTTTTCGGTGTCTTTTTAGTCTTCAGTGTCATGATATTTTAGGTGTGAAACCTTTTGCTAGACCCAAGGTTCAATGATTTTATTTAAACATCACCAGAATGAAGAGATGTCTACAAGGTCTGGTTTTACACTGCAAATTAGGTGAGCAAATTTCCATTTAAAATGTCATGTCCACTTGGATTTTATTTTTGCCCTTTCGTGTATTAACCCTATGTAAATTAATATTATCTCGAGAGTGATTTAATCATCTAAAGGAAAGGAACAGGAGTCCTAGGGAAAGCACTGTTGCTACAAGGTAGGTTTACTGTATACTTTTTTTTCTCTTACCTTCTTGTTGGCTAACATTGCTACCTCACAAGTTTGTGGGTTTGTGTTTTGTTTTGTAGCACTTCTGAAAACTCTTATGTTTGGGTTAACATCCACATTGTACCGAGATGTGTTTTCATTTGGCCCTATTCCTGATGTTCCTACAAAGTATTGAGATTTTCCAGAATCTTCTGTGATTCTCAGGAGACAATGCTTGGTCAAGTACTAACTAAAGGTCTGGGTTTACATCATAGCAAATAAAATGTCCTTGGACTTTCTACACATGATAGCACTTTTGTCCTTTGGAGCTTATACAGATTTTTACCCTTTTGGTAAAATCTCTTCAGTCATTTCAGTAAAAAATCAGCATGAAGGTGATTATGAAAAGGTGGAGGGAACAGGTTATTATCTTTATCAGTTTGGAATCAAACAAGGGAAAGAACAATATAGTAAGTTAAGTAAGGTTCATTTAATATAAACAATTATTAAGTGATGCTAGGAGAGTAAATGTAAGAATGAACCAAGGGATGAGGAAGGACATACTTGGAAAGAGTATTGAGGAGGTGGTGAGGATCTCATTGAAGAATGTGTGACTGCATCCACTGGAAGGTGGAGAAGAGGGTGGTGCTGCCCAGTCAGGGTTAGTTCACAGTGGCAAGGTAAACAGAACAATGTTGAAGTCACAGAGACTATCACGTTTGCACAAGAGGGCATTGCAGTGGGAACTGCAGGAACTTGGCATTGGTGAGGCTTCTCTCTACAGAATCTTACATGCTTGTAAGACTTGGGCTCACTAGATGGCCTGATTCAAAAGCCCACAGTCAGTACATGCAATGGGTGGGTGGAGAAAGGGTGTGGGGACCAGCATTGTGGACTGGTTAGGACAGAAACCTATGGTCTGTGACTACCCTCTGTCCAAGTGGACTGCTGTGACAAAATGCTAGAGAAAGCTGTGTCCAACAGGCACTTAACACTGAAGAAAACCACAGGGACAGCAGTGGAAAAGTGTACTCTAAAAAGTCTGGTGAAGAAGCCACACCAGAAATGAGGAAAGCTTTTCCTTCAGAACATCTCAGCGCCATCTACTGACAAAGCTTGTCATAATTATCAGTACTGAAATCAAATCAGTTTACTAATGACATTTCATGAAAGTTACAAATCTATATGATGATTTATGACTTATTTGTGTGGAAGAGAAAACAGTTGATGAGCAATTTGTCCGGAAAACTGGAAAGATCACATAAATACATATATATTTATATATGAATATATATATATATATATATATATATATATATATATACATGTGATCTTAAATTTCCAATAAATATTGATTTAACAATTTAAACAACATTGAAGAATCAAATATCTAATACCTAGTATCATATTTAAAAAGTAAACTCAACAATGAGTTCTACTCAGAATCATATTTTATGGATTCATATCAATTCAACAACAAGTTGATGATCTATCAAATAACAGGTTATACATAAAATTTTAATGAATAATTTCTATGGCTACTGCCAGCATTATATTTGGACATAAAGATACAGAGATATAAATGGCAGTCTCTTCCCGAGAAACACTCTGGCATTCATAAAGAAATAATTCATAAGGTTTGTCTTAAGTACAACTACAATCCAAAGGAAAAGTAATTAACTTCACCCAACGAAGGTTAAGATAAGCATTATAGAGGGTTTGTGTATGATATGAATATTGAAGGAGAAGATAGGGTGCTTCATACAGAGAATAAGTGTGTATTCCAAGTAAAAGAATTATCATGAGCAAAGACATGTGCAAGTAGAACACACACGTTTTTGAAACCTGAGACAAAATCTTGTGATTATACCACTGGTCTCTCTTTTAGGATAAGGAGAGTCATTAAAGTGGTATCTCCTCTAGTTTTGGAGATCCTCTTATCTTCTGTTAACCTGAATATTCTGGTTTTCTTATTAAAGAAACTGTTATCTTACAGTGTCTCTAGAAAAATTCTTTATGAACAGATATCCATTAGGCATAGGGCATGTATATGGACAATTCTGAATAGAAAATCAAGAATGGGATAAGATGTAGGAGTCAGAAAATTAGTAAAAGATAAAGCCTTGTGAAGAAAGAACACTGAGGAAAACATGCAATATAGGAACACACAAATAAAGGACAGAATTCCTGCAATCAACAATGCTAAATGTCTAGCAAGGCAGAATATTCAGAATTTTTAAAGTAGGGGGGAAATGGTCCTAAAAATAAAAAGAGGAAAATCTCTATATAAAAATTCCAAGTGCTGCTAAATACAGCAGAGAAGGAGCACGGGATGAGTAAAGTGGATACTAATTTGGCAACCAGAAGGCTGTGGGTAACAATGATGGCAGCCAATTTGGCAGAGTGATAGATGCATCCTGGATTGAAGAGTAAATGGACATTGAGAAAGTACAGATGGCAAGTACAGACTATTCATTCAGGCATTTACAGAGAAGGCTGGAGACAGTGACATTAGAAAACAGCTTGTCGGCCAAGTTGAATTTAAGGAAAATTTTTTCTTTGATAATTTTTATTTTACAATGGAGAACATGAAATCTTTTTATATTTTGGAAGAAAGGGAAAGAGGTGGAAATTTTATCTGGTGGATCAAAACAATGAAGAAATTAAAAGATATGATCAAGGGCATTGGTAGAATAAATAATCTCAAAGAGAAGAGTGAAGTCTTTAGAAACACTGGGACATACATAGCATCAAATATTTGAATTTAGATATACAAAAGAGGGAGAGGGGCTGGGGTTGTGGCTCAGTGGCAGAGCGCTTGCCTAGCATGTGAAAGGCACTGGGTTCAATTCTTAGTACCATGTATCAATACATAAAATAAAGGTCCATTGACAACTAAAAAAATATTATAAAAAAAGAGGGGGAGACCAGGGACTTTTTACTTTATGGCCTTCAATTGCTTTTTACAATACTAATGTATTTCAAATGCTGAGGATTAAGAATTTTGTAAGCTGCATTGGAGGTCTAACTTTAAAAAAAAAAAAAAAAGTTGACATCTATGTGCACTGAATACATTCCAGTTCTTAGATCTGCTGTTTCCCATAGGAGATCTCAGAAAATTCACACAACTCTGGAAAGCTAGATATTAAAATAGAAACTTCAGCATACTGATGAGGAAACTAAAGCTCAAGAGTTTTCATATTGACCCAAGGTGACACAACTATTGGGTAGCAGAATCCAGACTGGAAATTTCATTTTTCCAGTCCTAAATCTTGTGTTCCTTCCAGTACATTAATCTACCTCTTCCAGTCTCTAGAATAGCAGTGATTTGGGCAATGCCTCCTGAGGAGACTGCACTAGAAGAGACTATACCTTGTTCACTTTTCCTCAGAATGCTGTTCCAGAAATAAAACTGAATTTATGTATTAATAAGTCAATTATTATAGACTACTCAGTCTGTTGAATAGTTCAAATATGAGAATTGGGATAGACACATAAAACCATATTTAGCATTTTAATCAGTAAAAAAAAAAAAAAGATGTTTCTAGTGGGTCTGGGGCTGTAGCTCAGTAGTAGAGCAGCGGTTGCCTAGCACATGTGAGTCACTGGGTTCTATCCCTAGCACCACATTTAAAAAAATACGTAAATAAAATAAAGGTATTATGTCCATCTACAACTAAAAAAAAATATATAAAAAAAGATGTTTCTAGTAAAAAAAGATACATATCAAAGTTTCTATATTTACTCTAGGTACAAAATAAAAAAGGTAGGGAGGACAATAGAGAGAGAGGAAAACTGGGGACCTCCTGTGCTCTCCAATGGCACCTATGACGCAGTGTGTGCAGGAAAAGCAGAAGTCAGTAAGATCAGTGGCACCAAAGCCACAGTGGTAAGTGCCCTTACAAAAGCTGGTTTTCCAACAGAAGGATGGTGACGGGCCTCATTCTATTTCAGGCTCTTTCATTACTTTGTTTTTCATTCTTCTGTGAGCAAATGATGTGATGAGTAGCACATCAAGGGTCCTGTCTTCCCTTTGGAACTCCTCCCCTTCTCTTTTTCTATGCCCAAAATAAAGTTTCTGGGAAACTTACAACTGTAGAATTTTAAAAGTTAATACAATAACTGAATAAAATTAAAGTTTATGTACATTTAAAATATGCTTTGATTTCCGTTTGGAAAGTGAAACCTGACAAAATTCAGCTTGCCTTCCTGGGATGAGCATTTTAATTAAGCCAATATTTTAATTAGGCCACCAAATTTAACTCTCTTTACATCTGTTCTATATCATGTCTGAGTTATCAGCACAGGGTGTGACTAAAATTATAACTGATTTCACTTGACTATACTAATAAAATTTAGGTTGGTGGTGAGGAAGCAAATGTATAACTTAATCACCTAATAGTAACTCAAATGTACTGAAAATAAGAAAGTTCCACTTGACCAAAATGTTTCCTCCTTGTATCACTAAATTTCAATGAGTGGCATATCCATCTTTAGAACTGGAGAATTTTAACATCTTATGCCTTTTTTCCAATTACTTTCAGAAGATTCTAAAAAGCAGAATCCATTCAGTTTACCTGAATCCATTTCCAAGGTAAAGAAGGCTAACATAGCTACAACAGAACACCCTCCATTGCAATACCATTGTAAAAAGAAAATCATCTAGTTATATTATAAATGTAAAAAGTGATAAAGTATGAGTATAGGAAATTTTGGGCATGAGGTAAAAAGTCCATATGTAGAAAGTCTGATTTCTTTTTGTAAAGGACATACTATATATACTCTCCTTTATATTCTTAATGTCCTTTATATAGAAAATTACATCACAATTATATCTCAAAGCTCAAAAAGTTAACTTTAAAAAGTTAACAAAATTGCTATTTTTATTAAGCATTTAATTTACTGTTGGACTAATTATAAATGATTTTAACTTTTGACTATTTTAACATGTAGTATTCATATTTTAGATAGTTAATTTTATATCCATATGAAATTTAAATTTTCCTACTGACTCTAGGAAGACAATTTGCTGAATCCTAATAAAATTTCTGATTAAATTATACAGGCACAAAATAAAAAATCACATATTCCTGAATCTAATCCTTAGGTTGAGAACTATATGACACGCTTTCTTTCTTTTTTTTTTTTTTTTTCTGGACTTACCTTGTATGTCAAGAAGTTAAATGTCATAATCAGGATCTACTGATTTTCATTATCCCTCCAAATTCCTCTTTTCTCTCCACTTCCTTACATATAATTCTATTGTTCCTTACAATATATCCCCCACAAATTTTAGTATAATCCCCCAATTTCAGTATAACCCTTGTTTAAATTTCCTGTTTTAAAAAGCAAAAGAAAGGGATCATGATAGCAATTAAATTTCATTGAACATTTTCTCTATACTGAACACTGAACTGAATATTTTCCATTTTCTCCTTCATAAAATCCCTCAACAAACCCATTTGTCATATGTCAAGAAGCCTCAAATGGCCAACCGAACATTTTAAATCAAAAGTGACTCAAAACTCCTAAGCTTCAATAAACACATAAAAAGGTGCTCATCTTTCTGAACCAGCAAAGGAAAAAAAAAATTAAAGCCACAATGTGATACCACTAACACCCATCAAATTCACCAGAGAAACGACAGATGTTACCAAGCACTGCAGTGGAAAATAGAGTAACTGGAAATATACATGAAATCAGTACAATAACCAGAAAATGGTTTGATAGTATTTACTAAAGCTGAACATATGCATCTTATATGACCCACCAATTTCATTCCAAGCATACACTATGCAAAAATACATAAAATATGATCACCAAATGACATAGACAAGAACACTCATAGATAGCAGCATAATAACAGAACAACAGTTCTAAGCAATCCAAATAACTGGGAAAAGAGTGGGTAAATAAATTGAGGTGTATATAAATACAAAGAAACACCATACAGCAATGATGACATATGAACTAGAATTACACACAGCATACATGAACCTCAACATATTATGGAGCAAAAGAAGCTGAGCACACAAAAATTCATGCTGTATGAGCCCATTTACATTAATTTCTAAATGCAGTGTACATAATCTATGGTGATAGAAATCAGAAGAGTGGTTATTTGAGGGGATAGCAATCGGAAATGGCAAATAGGAATGGCAGGGATTCTGGAATGCTGGTGCTCTATTTCTTGAGCAGGATGCTGGTTACATAGATGTGTACTATGATTTCAAACTAATCACGTGTACATTTCTTATCTGGGCACCTCTACCCATACATTTTGGAAATTAGCAAAAAACTGTAATTAAAGAATATTTCTGTGATATGTTTAATTATGTTCTAAAGATCAGTAAAGTTAAAAAAAAAAGGAGTGTCTATTATGCTACTGTCAAACTTTTCCAAGAGTAGGAACAATCTACATAATTGAAAGAAAACAACTGGAGAGGGGGACTTGTAATTTCTATTTTATACATATTTCTAATCTGATGATTCTTTTAAAAGAAAAAATGAGCAAAATTTCACACACAAGAAACCTTTTATATATTTTATGATGAAAACCAAGAATTTCTTAATTTGGACTTGTTAGTCATCTTTACATCATAAGAATGTAACAAAGCCATTCATTCATTTTACTCATTCGTTCCTTAGTTATACTGATAACTAACTACCAGATAGTAAGCACTTCAGGGCTTTGAGGCAGTTCATACTCCTTCCAGTGCTTGAGTGACAAATGCCTGTCAGGGCCAGGTGGAGAGGGCAAACTGGCAGACAGGCTGGATGTAAGCATGTATTGTGCAAGCAGTGGGGTCTGATTTCTATCACCATAGATTAGGGAATGAGGCAACAACTACTTAGCTCCAACTGATCTTTTCATGTGGGTCCAATGGAAATCACAATTCACTATGTGAAACCAACCAATTTTTAAATGTACGCTGTTTAAAAGAAAACAAACAAGAAACACTGGCTGGGACAAACAAAGCACATCTGTGTGCTGAATTGGGCATATGGCTTCCAGTTTATAACATCTGATCAAACGAAAGAGATGTGAATGCATGCTGGGCCACAGCCATGAGCAGCTCATTTGCCCTTTAGGTGCCAACCACACAAAGCACCCCACTCATTCTCCTTCTTCTGTTCCTCTATAGCCTCAGGATTGCTGGTTTAAAAATAAATCACTTCATTAAGTACGTTATGGTTTATTCTTACTATGCAGTACTAGGCAGTCATTTAAGTGAATGAAGTAGAGTTCTTAAATCCATATATAGATATAAATGAATACCCTTGAAATATTTTGAGTGAAAAATCAACAAAATTAAAATTAGAAGTGGAAGAGGTGGGCACAGAAGTCAGCACTGGAGCACTTTGGTTTATTATTTTATTGTCTCTTTCCATGTATTCATATTTTTTTAAGTGGAAAAGTTCTTATAGCAGAATTCACTGTTCCCTGGGGATTATGCTTACTAGTTCTTTAATTAGTTACAGTTCTGGTTCAGTGTAAGTCTCCCCTGGACCCTCATTCCCCAGTGGCCAACAGGAAAGCTGTTCAGCAACACAAGCAGTGTCACCCCACTTCTCTGTGGGCTTTATCTTTGCCCACAGGCATGTGGTGCTGGAGAGTGAGTTTTCCTGCTAACCCTTCACACATAGAGACTGCAAAAGCTTGAGCTGTATATGACGTCTGTCAAGCAGCCTGTCTGCCTTCCCAGTAGCTCGAATATAATCATTCTCAGATGAAAACTAGGATCTTGTTTTCCTTCACGTTATGAAACCATTTAACCAGTTTTTACTAATAAGATTGACTGCAGAGAAAGGCCTGAAGGAACAATCCCTGTATTCTGAGACACTTTTAAAGAACCCTGGGGATTTTAAAAATCACAAAAATAATAGACTGTGAGTTTCTGAAAAAAAGTGTTAGGCTCACCTTTTGATGCCCCAGAGATTCTATCACTGCCTTTGCTATCAGCTGCACTGAAACATCTTTTGATTTCAAGTGAAAAAAGCAGAGAAACAATATAAAAAATGACTGAAGTCCAGTGGATAAGGTGTATAATCTCTTTTAAAATACTGGTTATTATTTAATCTTTTAATCCTAATTAATAAACAGTAAATTTTGATAGGATGTGACATGAGATTTCAAATAGCCTTCTTTATTTAAAAAATGTTCTTCCTTTTTAAAAAGAGCTCTTGATGTATTTTATTTATTTGATATTTTATTATGTAAATAATTTCTTTTTTCACATTTTTTCACATTTAATTTTTAATATGTACTATAATATGTAATACATTCCCATTCTCTCTACTTAAAAAAATATTATTACTAGGCAATATCCGTTTTTATTGCTTTTAATTTCCATTACACTTCTAGTCAAAGACGTACACATACACATACATATATATACTTGACATACCACTTAGTCTATAGGATGTAAAAAAACCTCATAAACTGAGATTAAAAAAAAACATAAACCTAACTTCACACTCATTACCTATTAATCACTTATTTGAAATGAGAATATTTAAAAATTACCACAACTTTTAAATCAATAGGGCATTTCTATATATTATCTTCATATAAATGGATCAGGGAATTACAGACCAGAGTGACCATTTACAACATGTAACCAGTATGGCTTATAAAAATGTCTTTCCATAAATTATAATCTGGATTATGGTTATGCAGAGGCTAGTTTAATGTATAAAAATATTCTTAAAGTAAAAATGCTGCCAAATACAAATGCACATTTTCACATATTCATTCTATTCAAATTGTCAATATGACTAAACTTCTACAAATTAAATTTCAATTGTTACCTTTAAATTTTTAGTGATAAATTTGCTAAACAGAAATAAATAGAGGTCTAGCAGAAACTCATTAAAACAACACATTTAAAAATCTTTAGGATTGGTTAGTTTAGAAGCAAGAATTGACTTTAAACAAACTGTTAAGATACACATAATTCTATGTAAAACACAAAGAATGTTAAGTACATGGTATATTTTGTAAAACAAAATGCTAATATCAGAAACATAACTCAAATGAGTAACTTCTTAAAACTTTAGAAATTGATACAAGTTTTGACATATTTTTTACTCTGTACCACATAAACAGAAACAATCTATTAAGATACAAACATTAAATACCTGTGAGAAAAAATATCTAATTTAAATACTCATGAATTTGTAACATACTTGTTTCAGTATACTTTGTATACTTGTATTTTCAATATTCATTAAAAACAAGAATTCCAGATTTAAGGGAGCCATAGAAAAATATGCAAATTATACAATCTAAAAGATAACAATTCTGTTACGTTTATGTAGTAACCTCTTACAAATGTTTACAGAGATTATGAAAATCTAGAAAGTATATATTCAGGCTGGGGTTATGGCTCAGTGGTAGAGTGCCTGCCTGGTGTGAGTGAGGCATTGGATTTGATCCTCAGCACCACAATAGATAGATAGATAGATAGATAGATAGATAGATAGATAGATAGATAGATAAAGCTATTGTGTCCATCTACAACTATAAATAAAATTAAATTAAAAAGTATAAAATTTCTAGTCTATAAAGTGCAATTGTGTACTCCCTTAGTAAGAATACAGCTTTAGTGTGGTTGTTTAACATATTTTGTAAGAGATGTTTACTTTCCTAGAGGTATTTGTATAACCCTTATGATTTGAAGCTGATGATATCCAAATTTAAATAGCTGAGCTACTAATTTCTACACGAGAGGAAACTTATATCACAATCATGTGCTGAAAATTATGAAGTTCATTTTTAATTTTCTTTGGTGCAAAGTACATTTGCATGGCTAATTTAGTCTGCATACTTAAAAAGTGATAAACATATGCTTTAAAAATTACACTACGATAATATACTCCATACTTATAAAATATGGTAGCAGCCTATATTCAAAAGTGTCCCTTAAAGACAATCTAATATTTCCATGTTTGGGCATTCAAATTCTTGAGATGATCCATATATTCATCCCTTAATCTGTACTGAATTTGCAAGGAGAAATGCAGGTTTCTTTTAAGAAGGAAAGCTTTCGGCAGAGTTCAGAAAAGAATTATTATATTTTATTTTTGAGACAGGATCTTGATAAATTGCCCACTCTGGCTTCTAATTTGTAATCTTCCTGCCTCAGCCTCCCAATTCACTGAGATTACAGGTGAGTACTAGCTGCCATACCAGGCAAAAATGACTTCATTATTTTATCTTTCACTCTGTGGTTCTGCCCTTGTCCCTTTCAGAAATGTCTTCTAAATACACTTGTAATACACTTGTATTAACAATCTTCCTTTCATATGTAAAAGATATAAAGAGTGTGTATAGAATAGGCAGAGTGCTAATAGCTGACAAGATTCCACTTCCAGGTACAGATTCCCAGTAAAACCCCTTTCCCTTTTGTGTCGGTGGGTGGGACCTGTGAAATGGTTGGAAATCTCTCCCTAGTTTATAGTACTGTATGTCATGGAAATGATGATAGTCATTGTCAGCACTAAGTCATGTGGACAGAAACATTCTCCTGCTGGCCTTGAAGAAGTATGCCTCCATGTCATGAGAGGAACTTCACACAAAGAAAATGAGGTGGCTTCTAGAAGCTGAGAGCAGCCTCTGGCTGAGAGCCATCAAGAAAATGGGGGCTTCAGTCCTGCAACTGAAAGGAACAGATTTCGCCAACAACAACATAAACTTGGAATGTGACCATGAGCTCTGGAAAGATCACAGCCTCGGCAACACCTCTATTCAGCCTTGGGAGACCCTGAGCAGTGGAGTCCACTAAGCAGTGCCTGAATTCCTGCCCCCAGAAACTGTGATAATTAGTGTGTGTTGTTCTAAGTGGCCACATTTTCAGTAATTTGTTATACAACCTAGAAAGCTAATACAAATAGCAAAATGCTAAGAGCACTGCACTAAGTCAATGTGTGCTCAGAGAAACAGGTTGTTAAGTAATGAAAGCCATTTTAATTTTGCAGGAATTCCAAGGTCTTTGCCAAT
Source organism: Urocitellus parryii (assembly GCF_045843805.1). NCBI lineage: Eukaryota > Metazoa > Chordata > Mammalia > Rodentia > Sciuridae > Urocitellus > Urocitellus parryii. Next base: position 64,600,242 of record NC_135533.1, read on the forward strand.
TCTCTAGAAATTTATGTTGTATACCTAAACCTATGCTTTTTATTGTCTGAACCTTTATATTCACCATGGAATTTCCATTTTCTTTGAGACATGAGTAAAATTAGAAGTAGACATGGCACTTGTATTTTATGGAATACTTTACATGTATATATCATTTTACTATTTTAAAAGTATTTTAAGATTTGTGAGACAATAGCAGCAAAGGCATATATTTTATTCTCCATAACCCCCCCTTAAAAACAGTGATTAACTGGGTTTGCAAAATCGAGTCTCACCAACAACACCTATAGCAAAACTGGTTCTCAAGATATCTCCATGAGCCCCTAAATATGAGCATGTACAAATGAATTTCTGATAGCTATAAACCACATAGTATCTCACAGAAAGATACACAGGGAAGCAACCAGGTTTTGTCGACCTGAGAAGACTCAAATTTCCAAATGCAGACCGATAGTGAAGTGTTGGTTTGGGGTAGAAGCTGAACGTCGTAGGTTCAATATTGAGGTAACTACAAGGAGTTTGTGGGAAGGATGACGTTCAGTGAACCTTCAAAATCAACAGGCCCACGTCCCTTCCAAAAATAAAATTCTGGAAGTAGAAAACAAACTAAGAAAGGTATAAAGAGAGTCAAGAAAAAAGCAACATCCAAATTAAAAAGGAGGAAGTCATAGCCAATACTTGCCAAAACTAAACAGAACTATGAGCTTTAGAACCTGAAGCTAGATATCTATTCTGACTCACACTTCCTTCCCAAAGTTAGTAAAGTCAATTGTATGTAAAAGTGTCTGATAAGAAAAAGAACCTAGTTGAATCCAATATGATGTTACAAGAGAAAACAAATAAGGATCATATTAACAATACCAGAGGCACTGAAAGCTCATCAAAAGTCATGGCAGAAAACTGAGAACTGAAGTATTTCAACAGAAGCTAAAATACATTAAGAAAATGATAGTAGAATAAAAGATCAACACAGCTTAAAGTTGGGACCATTCAGAGATGACATATTAGATCTTGTAAAAACTTTGAAATAGAAAAAAAAAAGTATGTTGAAAAGGAAGTCTAAACTAGAAAGGGTATAAAAGCAAAAAAAAAAAAAAAAAAAAAAACAAGATATAAGACCTTATGAGGAGAAAAAAACAAAAACAAAACTAAAACATAAAAGAAATTATTTTATCCAGATGTTAGCTACCATGGAATATTCTATTTTTAAAAATGATATAATGATCATGTTTACAGTCTGTGTACTTCTTGTATTTTTATTATTTATTAATTAAAAAGTTAAAATAATGATACAAAGAGATAAAAGTGATCCAAGAGAAAGTTGGCTGTAATCCTTTATTTTAGAACATTATGGTCTGCATTCACTCCTCTCCTAAATGCCTCCAATTCTGTCTTGGTCCAGCAGATTTAAATTTGAAGTAAGACTTCAATCTCAGGCAATGGCTTCCTCATTCTGCACTACATTGCTCTTCTGTTTTCCTACAAACCCTCCTAGACACGCCTTACTAACCTTTGTGGGTTTTTTCTCCTTTACCAGCCTCTCAAATATTGGTATTCCCAGACTCTACATTCTATTTTCTCTTTTTTACTCATATTCTCCTTTTAAGCATGATGTTATGCCTGAAGATTTTAGCTTTCACACACATATGTACATGCACATACACACAGGCTCATACAGTAAATTATCAAATATACACTTACAGTTCAGGCCTCTGTCCTGAAAAATAGCGTTTTATATCCAACTGTCAACAAAATTTCTCCATTGAATATCCTATGATTCTCCTCCCTGGCAAATATGCTCTCCACCCAGCCCTCCTTATCTCCAGTAAGGTAAGCAATCTGACCTTCTCATTTTATAAATAAGTTTTCTTTGTCATAGTAATACAATTTTTCACCACTCTTGAAACTTCCCCATATTTCTTTTTCTTAACTATTTTATTTCTTAATACAATAGACGATATTACTGTGGTTATTCAGTTACTTCTTCATCTCCTGTCTTATCTATCACCTTGCCTAAAACTGCTCTCTTTGTACCACTGATGATAATGCCTTAAAACTATTTTCCCTTCACAAGTGTGATTCTGAATTCATGCTAACCTGATTTTAACACATCTCCGTCTGCTCATTCTCTGTTTACATTGATATCAGATATTCTACCGGCACCTAAATAATGGAATTTTACAAGTTATTTTGAGGAAGTGAGCAGGAGAAAAAGAAAGTAAGAGGAGGAATAAGACAGAGGAGACAGATTTCCTCAGAAGAGACCATCACCCCTACCCACAGATTTCAAAAGCTCAATGCATTCTAATAACAACCTCTCCTAGCTCCCAACTCAGTCTTTCAAATAACTGGAAATTAAAAAGTTAAAACAGAGTAATATGGAGCATTGTTATGTTCTCATAAAAACCTACTCTGCTTACACAGCTCCCTCTTGCTGTTAAAGGTTACATCTCTTGCCAATTAACATGAAATAAGATTTGTATTTAACTCCCTTTCATCTGCAATATGTGATAAAATGCTGTTGTATAATCTCGCCTGATAAGCCGCTTTTCCTTCAGTTCCATGCTTCCTTTTCTTTGCTATTGCAAAGACACTGTTCAGTACCCTCATATTCTCTAATAGAGACTCTTATAATAGCCTTCTTGAATTTCTGCCTTTCATCTCTCTCTGCTTGAATCAATCCAAATATTATTAATGTCATGTCAATCAAGTACTCTGTTCAAAACTTGTTCAAGTTCTCCACACTGTCTTTAGAAATAACTTCCAAATACCACTGGCTAGTATTACAATCCTCCACCAATTTGTCCCAGATTTATCTCCCACTGTTCTCTAAGCAATTAGACAAATATCTGCAGGCCCATCCATAGATGACTGCCTCTAAGCTTTTTAATCAAAATATTTTCCTTGCTATAATGATTTGTAATGTTTCATTCCCTCATGTAAAATGACATCAAGCCTCCAAATGGTGTTTTGGGAATAAATCTTTTAACTGGTTTTATTGTATGGTCACAAATTCCTCTTATGACATAAAGGTAACATCTCTCAAAATGTATTATATATGATATTTACATAATTATATGATAAGTTATCTTGATCATATTTAAATATTTGAATATTGTCGAAATAATATTCAATCATATTAAAAGATTCTAATGACTCAACTATTTCACTTACATTAAATACTTAGGTCTAAGTATATGAGACAAAATATTCATTATCATGCATGTGTCAGTTCTGCTAATGGTAATGCACCTTGTATGGACTAACTTTTCCATAGACAGTGACAAACTATGTTTTTTAAAGAAGTTTAAAAACAACTATTTGAAGGTGCTTGAGTTTAGTTAAGAACAGACTGGAGAGTAGTTCAGTTGAGGATATTCTGTCATTTATGTGGCAAGAACTCACATAGAAAGTACAGATTTATCAGCTTTTTAGATTCACAGATCCAAGACATAAAGTATATGATCAGTGAAAAATAAGGGGATATATTTAGAAACTAAAGTAGGCACCTTGAAACCTGTGTATATAGTATCTCCCAAATCATTGATAGATGCCTGAACTACATATGGAAACAGACCATGAAAGTTGTGACTGGAAAATTGAGAAAACTGGCATCTTCCCATTGCAAGGGAAGTCCAGTAGAGTCCAGTCAAACATGGAGCTTCTAGAACAAAAATTAACCCTCTTAAAAATATAACAGAATCCTGAAAACATATAATCTATAATGTCAAGTATACAATGAAAATTACTATATCTGCAAAGAAACACAAAAAATCATAGTTGAGAGAAAAAGAAAAACTAAACTGACCTTAAATGATCAGAAAGTAGAATTAGCATACAAGGACTTTAAAAGTCCTATACAAAACATATTCAAGAACTTTAAGGAAAATATAATCATAATGAACACAAATATGATGAAGTATAAAAATGAAAACTACAAAAAATGAAAATTCTGGAACTGAAAAGTATAATGTGTGTTTTGTGTATGGAACACTAATGAGTTTAACTTTACAGCATATTGGAGATATAAGCACAGAAAAAAATAAATAGAAATGAAATCATTTGTGGGACAATGCCTAGAAAACTAACAAATATGTATGTACATATTCAATATACGTACATATTCAATATGCATATTGAATATATATATATAAACGAATGTGTATGGAGAGCATATATATATATGCTCTCCATACACACATACACACACACATATGTATGTGTGTGTGTGTATGTGTGTGTATGGAGAGCAAACAGTGAGTGAATAAACCAGAAAGTTATTTAAAGAAATAATGGATGAAAACTTATAAAACATGAACTTATGCATTCAAGAACATTGGTAGCCTAAAAACTATACAGTTTCCCCTACCACCTCTACATACAAAATCACACTATAGAAAAACTGATGAAAAACAAACAAAATTTGCAAGACAAAATAATTATAAATAGGATATCATCAATATGAATGATACATTAATTTACATTTGAAACAAGGTTAAAAGACAATAAAACATTTTTAAAAGGTTAAAAGAAAAAAATATAACTACTAAGCCAGAGTTCTATATCCAGAGAAAATATTCTTTAAAAATAAAGATCTTTTCACAAAAATGAAAACTGAAAGAATTGTTGTTAGCAGTTCTAAGCCACACCATGTATACATTCTAATTTTGTACATTTGTATATATACTTGGATATAATCTGATCTTGCACTAACCTCATTTGCCTTCTGCATCTCCTTCAAAATTTCTCCTATTATATTATTTGCATTTCTTTAAAATATACTGTGATGCATTTATATGTGCTACTGAACTTTAATCATGTAGGGCAGCAAGTTAATATTTAAAATACCTTAATTAAAAATCCTCCCTATAAGGATAGATAACAGCTGAAATACCTCAATTAGTGGCACTCTCCAAAGGCAGCTATTAAGTACTTTGATATGACTAATTATATTTGTACCTGAGCACTAACTAGCATAAGGAATTTCAGAAATAATTTTTCAGTTGTATAATGAATAGTGTTTTCTCTATATGTTTATTAAACATATTCTATAGTCACTGCTGCCTCTTCATAAATGGAGTATGTGTATCAAGAGCTATTTGTCTATAGAATATCCAGAGCACTATTTTAATCTGTGCCCATCTTAATGTAGGGTTACGATTCTAACTAAAAAGAAAAATAACAATTCCTGAGAGTGAAATACTGTTTCGTATACTTCAGGGTAAAATGGTGATTGCAATGCTTCAAAGGGTAAAAATGAGTAAGAGCAAAGACTCCACCCAGCTTATAGAAACAGACTCCATGACTGGTCTTTGAGCCTGCTTGTGAGTAAATGTTACATGAGTGGTCAAAGTCGGTTGAAATTTACTTTCATTCCCATTTCATACCATATCACCTAGTGTTAGGGACTCAGGAAAAAAAAAATGTACATCTTTCTCCCACTAACATATATCTTAAGTCAGCTTGAAATCCTGCCCTCTTCTCTGCTCCTCAACTCACCTGTCTAGGAAAAAGTAGTTATAGAATCAATAAGTCTTTGCATGTCTTTTGTAAAATACTAATTGTAAAATTTATTTATATAAATTATATGTGAATGTTTGTGTGTATCTGTTATGGTTTAGATATGCGGTGTTCTCCAAAAGCTTGTGTATGATACAATGCAAGGACATTCAGAGGCAAATTATTAAATTATGAGGTATGTCACCTAGTCAGTAGATCAATCCACTGATATGGATTAACAATGGGGTAACTATAGCAGATAGGGTGTGGCTGGAGGAAGAATAGATCACTGAGGGTATTTTGGGCATTTATATTTTGGCCTTTGTGAGCAGATCTCTCTCTCTCTCTCTCTCTCTCTCTCTCTCTCTCTCTCTCTCTCTCCCCCCCCCCCTTCCTGGTTGCCATGATCTAAGCTGCTTTCTTCCACCACACACACGTGCATGATGGTGTACCTCACCTTGGAGTCAGTGACTGTGGACTGAATCTCTGAAACCATGAGCCAAAAAAAAAAAAAAAAATTTCCTCCTTTACATTCTTCTTTTCAAGACTTGATCATGGCAATGCAGAAGCTAATTAAAAAGTACATATATCTGTATTTATCTCTATTTATATATACACACATATATTCCAGTTTCATGGATAAGTTAATAAAATTATACATAAGAACACAATAGAGGGCTGGGGTAGTGGCTTAGTGGTAGAGCACTCGCCTAACATGTGGAAGGCACTGGGTTCAATCCTCAGCACCACATAAAAATAAATAAAATAAAGGTGTTGTGTCCAACTACAACTAAAAAATAAATACTAAAAAATGTTAAAAATTGTTCACTAAATGAATATGACAAGAATTAATCATGTCACAGGTTTATAGCTGATATAGGTTTTAAAGGTCCAGAGATCATTTCTCTGTCAGTTCAAGTCAGTTCATTTTTACTGTTTCTATCTTTCTTGGGAAGAACTACTACAATTTTTGTTTTAAAATAAAGTATTTTAAGTATCACTTTTATTGGTGGCAGTGAATGAAACTATCTTACCTCCAAATGGTATCCAACTCTGATGAAGGCACAAAGTGGGTCAAAAGCTCCAGTACCACAGGTCAGAAGGTGCGTCCTATTATAATGATGTAAAACCCGAACATAATTTGCACATTCATTCTAAAGCGGAATCAAAATGAAATAAATTGATTAGTGTAATAGAAATGTTTAGCCATTTTTTAAATTTTTATTTTCCCTAGCCCTTTATTCCACCTCCTATTTCACCATAATTTGCCTTCAATGGAGGGTCAAAGGATGCAGATAAGAAAAAGATAAAGGAAGAAACCAGGGTGACACACATTTTAGCAGAGAAGTGTGAATTCCATTTTACAATGAGAACAAAGCATTTTTCATGTATTCTAGATCATGAATGAGTATTTTTTAAAATGCACTGCTTAAATGTGTATTCAGGCATAAAAATTTGCATGGCAATATGTTCCTCTATGTAATTAAGTTATTCTCAATGCTATTATTTTTAAGTATACCATAAACAATGAATCAACACAAGATTAAAAAACAAATAATTAGAGACGGCTTCATTATACAGAGAGAAATATATACCAGACTGTAGGGCATTTCAGAATTTTGATATCTGGGAAAATATAACTTATGCCCTCAAATCCACATATTAATATAAAGCATTTCTAAGAGAATTTACAAGTAAATAGAAGACTAACCAACAGAAATAATATTTCACTTTTAAGGTTATCTCCTAAGATTACTATTGCTGTGAGATTATAATCCAAGTTTCAACAAGTTTTTTCTATTAAGGATCAGGCTGTAAACATTTCGTTTGGGGTCCTTCTGACCTCTGTTACGAATAAATGCAGCTATAGCATGAAAGCAGCCACAGGCAAAACAAAAATGTACATGTGTGTCAATGCTCTTATAAAACTCAGAAACATCAACTATAGGCTGTATTTGGTCCAGAAGCTTCAGTTTTGTAACACTGGTTTTAAATGTAAGCTTCTTGAGAACAGAATCCTTATTTTACAAATCACTGCATTTCCCAGTAAATCAAACACAGTATCTAGTATATAATATGTGCTTGAATACACTTTAATACATTAGTTACTAGTGGAGTTTTATGACTAAGATGTTGAGTGAAAAAAATGTTTAGAATTGTTTCAAAACCAACTGGCTAATTAATTCAAATACCCTGTTGGAAAATTAGGTTTTACTATTTCATTAAAAATAAAATATGAGAGGCTGAGGCAGGAGGATTAAGAGTTCAAAGCCAGTCTCAGCAAAAGCGAGGCTCTAAGCAACTCAGTGAGACCCTGTCTCTAAATAAAATACAAAATAGGGCTGGGGATGTGACTCAGTGGTCAAGTGACCCTGAGTTTAACCCTCAGTACCAAAAGAAATAATTAAATAAATACATAAATTATGAAAGAAGTAGTAAACTCTTTGAATGGCAAATACTACTTTGATAATCATTATATGGAATAATCAGTTGTGTGTGTGTGTGTGTGTGTGTGTGTGTGTGTGTGTGTGTGTTTCTAGGGATTGAACCCAGGGCCTTGTGCATGCAAGACAAGCACTCTACCAACTGAGCTATATCCCAAGCCCACTGTGGTTATCATTAAATGTAATATTTTTTAAGGACAGATTGTGATTTCAACACTTTAATGTTTCATATAACAATATTAGGATGGAAAGACAAGAAGATCTATTTTACCATAAGAGATCCATATGACATAATATCCTTTAAAAGAATAAGGAACTGAATTAATTATCCAGGGCACAGATATATTTATTTAATTTCCCACTCTTTAACAAAATTTTATTCTGTGGGTAAGCCATATTGGTGATAGAATCTAGTCTTTCAGACAAGAGGAAAATATTCTATCCTGAAATTTCTGTAAGTACTTGCTTCTTTTTTGTTGACACTGTCACCTCTTAAAGAGTGAACCAATTAGGACTCATTTTGGCTCAGCTGAGCTTAGATTGACACCGCCTAGGAGTAAGTTCAATTAGTCAGCATCATGATGTGGGCTAAGGCTGCAAGAATGTGTTGACTCAGTCCTTGGCTATGACCCAGTTGCTACAGAGAATTAGAAATTGAAGTAATATGTGTTAGTCATTTACATGGCATTTTCTTTTCCTAATAAAGATAAATTTACTTTCAGAGAGAAATATGCAGGCCTTCCTCCCAGATGAGTATTACATTAGATCAATCACCCTCTCCTAACCTCTGAGGTCCTCTTGTTGCCTTGTGTCAGGAAAGGCGTTGTAAACAGCATTTCCCTTTCCACAGAGCTGGGGTAGTGCCTCAGAGGTAGAGTGCTTGCCTAGCACATGTGAGGCACTGGGTTTGATCCTCATCACCGAATAAAAATAAATAAATAAAATAAAGTCACTGTGTCCGTCTTAAAATAAATAAATCAATAAATAAAATAAAAGTTAAGACCTGGATGGCAGCTCAGTTTCTTTTAACTCTACATTGAAATTATCTTTTATATAATTGTAAGTTTACTGTATGTATATATTTATATTTTCCTTCATGAATTACACTGCATCTGTACTTTTCAAGACCAAATAAAAGTTAAATGATTCAGTCCTTCCTTTGTGCTTGATCAGGAATATAATAGATAATTTGTGTAATTTACAATGAATAATACTTACTGCATCTTTTCCTTTCATTATGCATTCTTCTATTTTTACTGCTGTAGTAGGCCAGTGTATCTGAAAGAGAAGATAATGTACTATTATGGTATCTAAATATAAAAATAAACGACACTGAAAAACCATTTCATTTTCTTCTACAATTCAATATGTTTCTATTTTCCTCTGTTTTCTCAGAAGATAAAATAAGATTTTATCATCTTCACATAATTATTTGCACAATAAGAAACTTATCTATGAGCTTTTACTTCATCCTCCCCTCCTTCCCCTCCCCACCAACACACACATACCATAATCTTTTCAAAGCCTCAGACCTTTAAGTCTGGTCACCCTTCAATCAGCCTTTCCCTGTGTTTAACCTGTCAAAACTTCTGCTTTCCAGTCTTTCTGCTGTACCCTACTGCATTTTTACTATGTAGCACAGAAACTAATGTATAATGAACTTTCAGTAATCCTTGCTGCACAAAAGGATTGAAAGTGACTCTTTAAATACTAATTTATAATGCACCACCCGCTGATATACCACACTACATCTTTGATTCTTATTTAAAACACCATTTATCAGTTTCCAATTGGACTTTAGAAAGTTTTCATTTCAAGTTTGTTGGCTTCCTTCTTAAAGAGAGAATGTATCAAATCTGTCTTTTTCTTCTCCACCAATAGCTAGCAATCTGCTGAGATCACAGGCAGAAATCCATTAGAACTTATTCGACAGATTTCTGTGATATTTATCTTTAAAGAAATTATTTTCTTTGTTAATTTCTTTTCTCAGACTCTTTTTCCCCTCTTTTTGCTTAAACTATACAATCAATCATACTATATGCCAGACATTGTGTTAATAACTTTCTTTTTGTATTTTGCTTTATAAATTTGTGTGCAGAGGTTTGTTACAGTACTCAATTCATGGCTCAATATCATCATTGGTCTTGAAAGGCCTCTTTTTTATTTTAACTGTTTATTTCTGTCTCTTTCCACTGTCTCCATTCTACTTACATCCCTCCTCCAGGAGACAAATGTTATATCTTCCTACTGGGTATATTTTCGTTTGTTTGCATACATTTTTATAAGTATATACTATTGCTTTTGTGCATGTTTCTAATTTATGTAAATGGCATTGAATTTTATATCTTATCTTTACTCATCTTCTTCACTAAGAACTAGGTTTCAAAGACCACTTGATAGGTTTCTGTACCCATCTGGTCTGTTGTTTCTGATTGTTTTGTAATGACAAGGGTATGCATATCACACATTTTCTTATCTACTCTCCCAGGGATGAATGCCCAGATGGCCTCCAAATCTCTACCACATCAACATTGTTACCTATTTGCACATGCTTCCTTGGGATCTATTTAAGAATATCATTAGTATGTATAACCAGGAGAGAAATTACTGAGTTCTCGGGTAAACATGCATTGATCTTAGAATGTAGTGTCAGACTGCTCTCCAGAATGGCAGTATGTCTATACCAGCAATCCAATATCTCCCCATCCTCACTTGGCATTATCTGTCTAATATTTTGTGCTAAGCATTTTAAATACAATATCTAATATAATAATTATCAAATGTGTCAATGAGATGGTATTATCCAGGAAGCTTCATTTTAAAAAAAAAAAGCCTATTATTCCATGCAAGTCAATGAAACCATAGATGTATAGGTGGAAACCAAGGATTCTGATCCATGTGAGTAACTGTAGCAACTGGTACGTTCACAGACATCTCTCTTACCTTGAGAACTTAAGCCTCCTAGCTAATAGTTTATCTCCAGATGTGCTAGGTCAATCTCCCTGTCCCACCAAAATGAAAATACTCAGTCTGCATCCTTTCTTGTGTTCACCTGAGAATTCCATGGGAGCAAACCTCATGCTAATGTGTCATTCTTGTGGACTCCGCTGGTCAGATCATGATGGACTTTATCTTTGAAGGATTCTGGTTCTCAACAGAGAACACTGCTGATGTGGGTTTTTTTCTTGTTTGGGGTTTTTTGTTTGATTTTCATTACTTCCAATAAAGCAGGGCTAGATCAAAATTTCTTTGGTTCCCTCACCTTTTTGTAGGCAGTCACCCTTATGCTGTCAAGTTATCATTATGGTGAAAGGAGTAGAAATGCCTTAGCTAAGTAGCATGGACCTCTCAAATTATTATTCATATTTTTACATACATCTTCTTCCTCCTTGGGAAGCTTAAGAATCCTTAGGAGTCTTTGTTAAAAAGGATTCAGGTATAGCCTACTACTACACAATGTTTATTATTGATAGACTCTACTTCTAGCCCTCACTGGTAGGCCAGATTTTTTTCCATCTTTGGCAGTTTGTTCCTGTAAGTTCTCATAAGTGTTCTCTCCCTATACCCATTATCATCCCATTCTGTGTTCTGTCAGCATGGGAAAAATGCTCTGGTTATCAAACTAAATATTGTTGCTGACTGAAGTTCATTTTTTATTTAATGAGCAAACTATTTTCAGTGTCCAACATTCAAAAAGGAGAAATCCTGTGTGTAAATCCAGATCTTTGGTTTCTCTTTAAAAATTTTAAAGACAAGCCACACTGGGTATATGCATGCTTGTGAGATAGTGTTCCACTGGAGTTAACATCTGAACTCTTCTTTCAATGGGTCATGTACTCCCTGACTGGCTTCAGGGTTTTTTGTTTTTTTTTTTTAATTATTATTATGCAACTCATCCCTGTAAACATTTTAGGTTTTGAAATTTGATGTTTATGTTTGAATCCCAAATATGTTCAAAATTTAAGGGTTTTGTTTGTTTTTTTAGCCATGCCCCATGAAACATCAGATAAGGCATTATCCAGACATGGAAGAGGTTCATCACTTACCAACAAATACAAGTGCTGCCACATGAGTACCAAAGGGAATATGTAGTGGCAATTTATTATAATAATTGTTATATGATTAGATTTTTATCATAGCAATAAGCACTCTGTGGTTTGAATCATAGGTATAAAGTGTTCTTAGGTATTCTGATGTTCTTGTTAGTGCACTGAGTCCCAAAGAACTTTCTGCTAATGATGTTCAGCATCAGTTGCTCTTTAGCTTTCATAGTACAGCATGTAACTTTTAAGTGAAAGCATATGCATTTTTGTATGTTGCCACACAAGAAAAATACAAAGGATAAAAACAGGGATATAAAATAAACACTATTTTAAAAAAAACTAAAAATAAAACTCCTAAAGTATATGTTCTTGATTTTATTCAGTGAATCCCTCAATGTATCATATATGATTTAGGAAAAATATCATATTAATATATCAATGTCAGTTTAGATCACAGCTTTGCCTAAACCTGAGGAGGGTAGTATGGATAGTAGAAATGAAAGCTGCAGATACTTTAGACTTTACCTGACCTACTATTTTGGGGGGAAAAATGATTGCTCTGGGGGATAGATTTTTCTCAGAGATTTCTAAGATCCATTCAACCTTGAGATTCAACTTGGTTTGGGAATTATGATTTTATTATAGATGCATAAATTATTCAAATGGGTATTTAAGAATATGTACATGTATATATAGACTTTACATATAAAACAAAATGTAAATTCATCTTAGGATCATCTGCCACTGGAAAGATTTTCATGATTAATTTACTATCATCATGAATGCATTAGAGAATACCTCATCCATAATTAAGAATAATGCATTATTTTCTTAATATACTTTGTCAACAGGGATCTTGTTTTTAAAATATTAGCATACCTTCTTATTCATTTTTTCATTATTTAAAATGACGACTTCTTTAAACTCTATTTCTAGGCCATGATATCCTATATACTTTTAAAAAAATATTTATGTTGAGTTGTAGTTGGACACAATACCTTTATTTTATTTATTGTTATGTGGTCCTGAGGATCAAGCCCAGGGCCTCTTACATGCTAGGAGAGTGCTCAACTGCTGAGTCAAAACCCCAGCCCAATATCCTATACAGTCTTTTTTTTTTTTTAGATGTGGATGGACCTTTATTTTATTCATTTATTTATATGTGGTACTGAGAATTAAACCCAGTGCCTCACACATGCTAGGCAAGCGCTCTACCACTGAGTCCCAGCCCCAGCCCCATCCTATACATCCTATACAAATCACAGTTTCATAAAGATTATTGCCAGGTAAACTACAGCATTTCTATACATCTTTTGACAGCTTTTAGTCCAGACTATTTGAAAAGTAGCTCAGTGAATTTTTCTGACATGTGAAAGGCCCTGGGTTCTATCCCCAGGACCACAAAATGAAAGAACAAATGAATGAATGAGTAAATTAATTAATAATCAAACAAAATGGAAATGAGACTCTCTTTTCAGGGGAAATGGAAGATTTATTTCTTGACCAATGTGTCATAGGATGGACACATTTGCTAACAGCTCCCTTGTAAGACTCAGGTTTTTCTAAGCTTTAGGTTCCTCAAATATAACACTTATCCACCGTGTGTGCAGTCTTCTGAGGCTGCTATGCATCACTCCCTGTGGGACTTAGGGGCAAGGAAACTGATGGAAACATGAAGCTCTTGCAGCCTGCTGTGCCTGGGTAATAGAGTCCTTTGTCTCTGACCCAGGAGTCTAATGTTTTCTGACAGAATCTAGGAAACTGTGACAGGCTAACTTGTCTTGAATGTGAGGTAAAATTTCAGACCCTTCACAGTTTTGACACAAACAAAAGATAATATACTATGTGATGATGAAGAAAATAAATGGCTTTTCTAAAATTGTCAGAATACGCATTGTTCCTAGCAGCAAACCTGATAATGGCAATTGCTCTAAGAATGACAAAATTATTCTTTCAGGCACATTTACCAAGTGTTCCACAGCAAAAACCTTTCCTGATATCTTTTCAACAGATATTTCTCCCTCCTTTGTCCCCCCCCCCATAGTGTTCTTATTTTCTCTAAGACTAGAATGATTTGTGTATTAATTTTAGCTCTCTTATTACACTATAAATTACAGACAGCAAGGCAGTTACTTATTTCCATATGCCTACCAAGGCCTATCTGAACAATGCTTTAAACATAGTCTCTGCTTAGTGTTTGCTAATTGACATGTATCAATCGACACACTTGTATCACAATAAACTTTGAGAGAGAAGATTCATTGACATGAAAATGTTGTTAACAAGTGGAAAGGAAATGCTAGAGGATGTTGGAAATAATCTAATCTTTCAAAGGTTGGTAGGATCACTGGAGGTAGATAAAAGGATACTGACCTGATCATTATGGGTAAATGGAAGGGAGAGAGGGAAATGAGTACATGATGAACACTCGCCACAGCAAAATCCAATATATGGTAAACTTTTACTAAAATTTTATTGTTGTTTGGTTGGGGGTTTTTTGTTCTTGTTTTTTACCAGACTTTCAACAATTAGGACTACAGCCAAATGTTAACTCGAGTGACAAAATATGACAAAGAAAGACTTCAGGGGAAATGGAGAGTTATCTTTTTAAAGCCATGGTGTACACATGTTCTTCCAAGCTAGTAAGGAAAATTATTTTCTTCATTTGTTTTGGCAGTAAGGATGTCTTTTGGTTCTGCTCCAGAGTTTAGCATCTACAAAAACCCATAAAATTAAGCTATTTGTTCTGCACAAAACATTTTTAAAGGCAGTTAAACAACAGGGTGTAATGTTATTTCCAAATTATCTGTACCAAAAAAAGTACAAAAAGCAAAAGGTTAAGTACACACCATTTCATCACAATGCCCTACAATATAATTTAGTCAATCCACTGCACATTAACAGGCCATTTACTATTCTTGCATATTTCAAAGGAGAAAAATAATATAAAATATAAATTAAATTACAAAGTAATTTTTGTGACTCCCTGTTGAGTTTAATAATTATATAAGGATTACGGATTTAACAGCTTATTGTTACAGGATATTATAACAGAGATTAGGGTAACAAAAACAAATTAACAAAAAAGGAATAATTTAAATGTCAAAAATATTCCCTTCTATTTTAAGAAAATTAAATAAAGCAATCCAGTTAATGTAATCTATCTTCATAGAATATATTTAAGTGACTAAAACCCCATTATAATTTCATCTAATGTTGTCTTCCTATTTCCATTATTTTAATGAAAAATTCTTATTTATATTTTGACATTTCTTTCTATTTTTTACATCTATGTATAATATCAGCATTCATCAATGTACATTGTAATTATACATCCTATAAATATCATTAAAAGCAAAAAAAACCTGAATATGGCACATTAAAGTAATCCTAATGGCTCATAAATGGTAGTCTTTAACCTCACATACATTATCAGTATTAGTTTATGCTTTTACACTTAATTATAATTATTGTCATTATTCAAGTAGTTTATATGTCAGAATTATAATCTTTTGGACTCCAAACTAAATTTGTTACATGAAAAGCCTATTCTCTAAAGCATCTGAGCTAGTATAACATTGTAACTATACAAACATTAGTGACCTGATGCAAGCCCCTTTTTATGGCTGAAATTTTCTCAATTGCTGTCATCAATGTGAAGTGTCATTTGACATTCATGTAAATTATATTAATGCTTATCTACCACTCAACAACATTTAACTCTAGAGTCCAAAATTTTTCAACTTTGATTCAATAAATTTCAGAGAATGAGAAATGTACACATATTTTTATAAATGGAATCATCTAAAAATGAACACTACTATATCTACAAATATGCAAATTAGTAGTGTAAATAGTTTCAGAAAAACAAGTCAAAATTTAGAAACAGAGAAATATTGGTGATCAAATTTCTTAAATTGAAAGTTTAGTACTAAATATAGAAAATTCTGAGTTTTCATAAAATGTATCTTAAATAAATAAACATATCCATTTTTATAGCCTCATGGAATGGAAAAAAGCAAATAAGATTTTTTAACTTTGAAATAATATTGTATCTTCCAGAGAATAATTTTGTTTTTCAGCAAGTCATATTAATTCTCATATGTGTACAGACTGCAAGAGGTGAAGACAAAACTAGACAAGTTAACCTATTAGTTGGGATGGAATACTGGAGCCTCCTGGGGTTATAACCCTTACCATAAGTAACCAAAGGCATATGATTTCTTGTAGGAATGGTTAGTGGTTCTCCACTACTTTCACCAGCAACTAACTGTTCTGCTAGTTCTTAAGCATTGGTGGAGTCTATTGCAATTATACAAAGGGAATAGAAACACAGGGAAAGAAACCCTGATTACAGAAGGCTTGGATAGCAAAACTAATGGCACACTAAGACCAATTGGGAGTCATAAATTTCACCCCAAAGCAGTAACCAGGTCCTCAATGCTGTGACACAGTGGAAAGAGCACAGGCTTCTAAGAATCTGGTTTTAATTCTAACTACTGCTTTAGGGTTTCATGGCTCTAGTCTCTTCACTGCATATATTCAACGTGCTGCTGCTAAAGTAATCACACTAGACTACAATTCTAATTATATCATGCTCACATTCAGAATCCTTCCGTGACTCCTGCATTGCCTAAAAGATTAAGTTTCAACAGCATAGCATTCAATTTTCATCAGGAGCTAGTCTCATACTTTCACCCTTACCTCTCATTGTGGATCCTGTTCCCATTCTCATGTAGCCACCTACCTGTCTACTTCAGCCAAGGACATTAGCCATAGTTTCACACTGCTCTAAAACATCTGTCCTTTCTCTTTCTACTGTATTCTTAATTCCAGTTTTTGCCAATTTAAATTTTATCTTCAAAGTTCAATTTTAAGATATATCACCTCCAGTAAATAGTCTCCATCCCGAGCATATTAACAGTTTCCTAGTATTTTATTTGAACACATTATAATCCATTCAAATTATGTTATATATCACATGTGTATCTATGGATCTTCTCTCTCATAAATATTTTAGAATAAAGACTGATTTAGTCTTTAATTTAAATATTTATTTCTCCATATGTTTCTTAAATTTAATTAAATATTCCCTAAAAGTTTATAATACTTCTATACTTTTTGTGGGAATAACAGTATATTAGATTCATCTAGTTTAAATAATAATCATTATAAGTATTTAGACAATGCTTAGGATACACTAGGCACTAAATTCCCAGAGCTATTTTGTATTTTATTTAGACATAGAGTCTTACTGAGTGGCTTAGTGCCTTGCTTTTGCTGAGGCTGGTTTTGAACTCACAATCCTCCTGCCTCAGCCTCCTAAAATGCTGGGATTTACAAGAGTGCGCTACCGCAAGGAGTCTGTTCTTAATAATAATAATCCTAGTTTTAACTTGTTAATGGAATTTCACTATTTTAAAATATTATTTTATATTATTAGCTCTTGTAAAACCACAAGGAAATTATTTTGATATCTTTTCTGTTTGAATTACCAAATTGAACTATTTGAATTACTAAAAATTGTAAAAATATTGGGTTGTTGCCAGTACTTTGCAGTTATTTCTCTTTATTTGGCTTTCCTCAAGCATAATGCTAATGTATTTAACATAGTATGAGTTTTTAATGAATTATTTATTAACTCTCAAAAAACAACTAATTTTGAACTATATCTCAATGTAAAAAGAGAATTTAATTCTACTATGTAAATCTGCTAATCAGGAAATCAGTAATGATTTAATAAGCTGTCACTGTCTCTTTTGGTTAAATCTTGACATTATAAGAAAGCTAAATAAATTGGGGGTGTATGGTATGAGAAGAAATATACACATTTCTTTTCTAATTATGAGACTGTAAGTTCTCTCTGAATACAGAACTGTAATCTAAAAATTGTTTAGTAAGTGAAAGGAAATTTAATGAGAACTCTTTTAACAAAAGAAAGGAAAAGGCAAGTCAAGCATGAACAAACCTGAATTCTTGTGGCTAGATCCCCATTCCAATTTAGAGACTTTAGGCTTCATCACAGTTATCTTATAGAGCTAGATCAGAAGCAGGATGACCAACAAGCAATCAAGCAAAAGCATCCACTGGGATGTTTTGTCTTTTCCTTTCCAATCCTCTATCCTTATTAATGTCCTGATGTTGCACATTATGATCAGAATGTCTTAAGATGCTTTAATGTTTTTACCCAGTTAAACCTCTCCTCTAGTTAAAAGCCAAAGCTCCCTTTCCACTAAAAGGCTTTAAGCAAAGGCAAGGAAAAAAATCCCTTTTAAAAAGTTTTTACAATGCTACTGATGAGACCAGAGTTCTAAACTATTAAGTCTGACATTATGTGAGAATTTGAAAGACTTTTAGAGAATGATATACAAAACTACCCTATTTTGGAATTTGGGGGGTTCTCACAATAGAAAAAGCAAATCGAATTATAAAGTTAAAAGTTTTCGAGTGAGGGGTATGATTTAACACCAGGATTGGCTCTTCTATTTGTTAGTGAAGGTTAAGGGTCTTTATGAATGTGGCATGGATACAACAGTGCAGAATTTCATTGTGAAAGAGTAGCATTCTGTGGTCTGGGAAACACACTAAATTAAATAATTTATAAAACAGCCGCTTCCTAAAAATATAATATAGTATGTCCATTAAATGATATGTTCTCACTTATTTTAAAATTGCATGGGAAAATTCAGTCTTATCTGTTTGCATATCTGTAAGTTCTATTTCATATACATGTATGACAACTATTCATTTTGTACCATATAATAGGATCAGAATTTCCCAGGGTATATAGGGATACATAATACTCCAGCATTTCACAATCTTGGATGCATATTACACACACCTGGGTGGGATTTAGAAAGTATCACTATGTGTTCCTCACTCCATTCTAGGGGAGGGGCTAAGGCACAAATATTACTTACAAGATCCTTAGGTGTCTACAAATGTGCAGTCAAGGTTGAAATTAGCAACACACTTACATTATTTCAATGCCTACATTCTTTTCATGCCTGCATCTTCAAAGATGAACACATTACCTACTCAAAAGGGGCCATCTTACAAAGTACCCAGAGAGGTAAATAGTCAATTATTTTAACTTTTTTTTTAGTTGTAAATGGACACAATATCTTTATTTTTTTTATATATTTTTACGTGGTGCTGAGGATCAAACTCAGTGCCTCACATGTGCTAGGCAAGCACTCTACTACTGAGCTACACCCCAAACCCACAAATAGGCAATTTTAATACAAATATGAGACTAGAAATTAAACTGAAGGATAAGAAAGGGCCATAAGAATCTGAAAATCTTGTTAGAAGAGGAAGGAAACAGCTAGGAGGAAAAAAGAAACCTAAAAAAAATCCAAAAAAAAACAAAAAAACAAATGTTTGGATTTTATTTCAGGTATTCTAGGGAAGAGGGTATCTAAGAATGAGTTTGCATGAGACAGCAAATGAAAGTGGTCTTATTGGCAATGTGCTAGTGTGAACAAATGGGAAACAGACTAAAAAGGAATATATCATGAAGACCTATCTTTCCTAAAGTGAGAAATGTATATTACTTCTACTCAGAGATTTTACTCAAAGATTTTAGAATGCTTTATAAAATGGAAATTATCAAGAAGAAGTTATTAACTGGGGGCTAAAAAAGGAACTCAAGAATGTACTATCACAGGAAAACTATAGCATTATTTACACTGGCTTCTACTAAAATTTAGAATTTCTACCATATAAATGTTGAAAGCAAACTACAGTAGAATTAGTGGTATCTGCAGTTTCATTATCAAGAGAAATAAAAGATATTTTGATGTGACTTTAAAGTTGTTGCAGTTATATCAAAAAATTATTAGCAATCATCATTAATTTGAAATTATGAAACTTATGAGATCTGTTGCAAGATCTTATTATTTAATAGATCAATAAAGAAGCCACATGTTATATCACAAGTTATTTCTCATATTATGACAGCTATATTTCAATATATTCATTTTTAGCAGACTTTAAAGTGGTGATTTTTAATGTTTTTATTTTTAGCAATGCAATTTTTAATTGATACATTACAATAATATATAATAGTGGGATTTGTTGTTACATAGTAATATCTTGGTATTTGCATTTCAACCTCTATGTTTATACATTTAAGGGTCCATAGGCTTTGTCATGACTGCCAAACGGATATTTGACACACAGAAATGTTATGAACTCCTATGCAAAATCACATTTTCGTTGAGTTTATAGAAAGAGAGGAATGATAATTTAAAAAGATAGAAAACAAACAATTCTTTAAAAAGGTCAACAGATTCAGAGCATGTGCAGAATGACTGCCTTTCATAAAAGGAGACAGAGTATCTCCAATGTAGCAAAAGAGGAGAAATACTGACAGAAACAGTAGATCCTTGATGGAAAAAGTGAGAACCTATGTGCCTTATGCATTCATTTTATAAACGAAGTTAAAATTTAAGGTTATTCATCTTCCCTGAAGAGATCAACAGGGCTAATCCATCATGACATATCCCTGTTGACTACAGCCCCCTAGGAATCACTGACCCTCACCCCAGGCCAACAATCAAAACTTGGACTCCCAACTCATATGGCTCTAGTCAGCCCCCAATCTGACCCCACATTTTGAATGGTTCAAAACTTTTGTTACAGCCCCTAGAACATCATTAGCAAAATCCCTTGTAACGTCAAGTTTTTCCCCTGTGTTCCTTTACCTTCTTCATGTAATCAATACCAGATTGTCCACTGAGACAACTGTATCTCCACCAGGCATCTCTAAAGGTGGTGGCTTTTTTTTATTCAGAATGCACAGTGAGGAAGATATTTTAACTGATTCTTCTTGCCTCTTCCAAACTAATTCTCCTTCTCTTCAAACTCATCATTTAAAAAATAATAACAAAAATGAAAACCCAGCTACTTGAAGTGCATGTCATCACAGCCACACCATCTGTCACTTTCTATAGTCATCTACCATCATACTTCATCTTTCTCTCTCTATTATTTAATTGATGATTAAAAAAACAACTTAGATCCTCTTCACAACAATTATTCATCAACCATCACTTGGGCAATCAGTCTTACCCTTTGCTGGTTCAATGATCTGGTTCTTACATTAACTTTTACTTTGATACTATGATGTAAATTCTCTACCTCTGCAGCCCAATGTGGTAACATGAGCCACAACTAGTTACTGAACCTTGAAATATGGTTAGTGGGCATTTTATCTGAGCATCACTTCCTTAAAATATCTTTTTCTCACCACCCTACTCTCCCTGTCAACCTCTTTCCTCTTTTATCTATTTAAGCTGCTTTATTTCTGTTCATAACACTTATCACATTTGGTATTATAGAATGTGATTATTTTTTCCACTCTATTTTCTAATTTTCATACTCTGTAATAATAATAGTTATTAAACTTATAATACAATAAAAATAACTAAAAATGAAATTACAACTTGTTAAAATAATAAATTCTTGGTGCAGAGACAAGAAAATCAAGGGAAGGGTATTGAGAAATATGTAGATTGGGGAGACCACTGGGTGAAACGTCGGTGTATGTGGATCACTGACAATTTACACATTGCTGGAGGGAGTCACACTTCATGTAAACACAATGGAAAGCTATTTGGCATCATTTTGCACAAGTGACATTCACATGTACTATCACTAGCAATTCTATTGCATACATACCCTGAGAGCTTTCATGTATCTGTGCCTCTAGAGATGTTTACCAGAATAATCATCGCAACACTGACAAAGCCAAATACTATAAACCAACCAACTGTCCTCAGATACTGAAAGGATAGATAAATTGTGATATGTTCAAATGAAGGAAAATGTTACACAGAGGTCAAAGTGAACAATAAGAACATATACATGGTGCTCACTGGGTGCCAAACACTGTACTTGGTCCTTGTCAAAAATAACTTTTTTTAATCCTTAGAGAAGACTAATATTTTCCCTCTTACAAAATGCAGAAACAGAGGCACAGAGATTAAGGAATTTTCCATGTATTATATATGCAAAGCCAGGATTTGAGTTTCAAAGTTGGAGTTATGCTCCTAATTTACTATTCTCCCTCTATCTGTAAATAAGCTAGAAGCAGAAGTAGCATGATGGAACTGAAAAATAAAATGAAACTAAATGAAAGAACAGAAAAATCAGAAGTAACCCCAGGAGACTGCAACATACTATTGGATATCAGTTTCACATGGCTGGGGAAAGTGGGATGCTGGGGATGTACGTGCCTTTGGAGATTGTATCCTGTCCTCCTGGCTCCAACCTTCTCTCTCTGCTTCCTAGCTACTAAGAGCTAAGGAGCTTTCTTCTGTCTCCACCCTTCTGCCATGGTGTTCTGCCTCACCTAGGATGCAGAGATGGTGTAGCCCACCATGGGCTTAACCTCCGAAGCCATGAGCCCCAAATAAACTTTATCTCCTCTAAGTCATTATTGCCAGATATTTTGGTCACAGCATGAAAAGCTAAATAACATTCAAGGAAAAGATGAACATAAACCCCAAAGTAACAACTGCTTCCATGCATCAAAGGGATATAGGGAGAAATATGCAGAAGACAAAGGCAGCCATCCCTGTAGTGGGATTGATGATATTCTAATTTCTGAGTTGACTGGTGGTTTTGTAGATGTTTGTTTTTATTATTATAAATTCTAATGTATTTATGCTATTTATATCTTTTATGGATAAAATTTAAATACATTTAAAAAGATACAAAAACTAATAAATAAATAGAAAGTCAGATAGTGATGAAAATGGGCTTTGGTTATATTTTCAAGAAGACTGATTTAAAGAGGAGGGATTTGTATCACTAGGTAGAGGTTCTGTGTGTGTGTGTGTGTGTGTGTGTCTTTATGAAAGGGTCTGCATCCAGATTATGGGAAAGTGGACTAGATGTAGTAGTTTGAGTCATGATGATATTGCCTCCCAGGGGATATCGGGCAATGTCTGAAGACACTTTGTGTGTGTGAAAGGGAGAGGGCTATGGGGAGGACTGTCACACAACTGGCACAAGTGACAACCATTGAGTAAAGATCAAGGATGCAGCTAAAGGTCCAAAAGTACATAGGACACTACCCTCTCCAACTAGGAATTATTCAAAGGGTCAATATATATTATCCCAAGGCAGAAACAGAGGCACAGAGATTAAGAAACCAGTGATAGAAAAAGCAAAGCAGGATGGATTAAAAGTATAATAGACAATCGAATGAGAGTCAAGTCCAGACAAGACAGGAGAGCTTTGCCCAAAGGAAACACATAACATCTCCAGAGCCTGTAGACCACCTAGGGACCAACCCTTTCTTAAGCCCACTCCTTTAAACAGTGTCTATGGAGTAGACCTCATTTTGACTTTGGTGTAAGTGAAAAGAAATACAAACGGTCTATTCAGTTTATTGTTAATCATTCTGGAGAAACAGGCACAATAAGAAAAAAGTGCACAATAAGAAATATAGGTGAGGTAAAGCTACATCTATGTTAACAAAGTATAAGCCACAGGGCCCCTCCTAGGGACTTGTCCTTACTGTGGACCTGAGAGGGGCCTTAGTAGTGATGATTTTGTAACTTTGAATTAACTGTATTACTTAAAAAGCCCCCCGTCAAAATGTATGAATTTTGGGCCCCATGGAACAAGGATTTACTCCAAATGCAAGAAAGTTATTCAATTTAATAGTTTTTATAGCTACTCTCCATAACATCCTTGCTAGATGCACCCTGAAGCTGAATGGTCACATATTACTCTATTTAGTTCCCTAAGAGGCAGTTCATAAAACCGCATCACTCTCCCAGTCTCCCCCTCTTACATAGTTTTTACAGGTCATTTCCTCCATAACAACCTATCTTCTGGCATTAAAGGCCTGAGGGTACAATTAGGCCAAGACAATAAATGAGAATAAGTAGGTGATTCAATTCCCCCTACTCTGAAGGGGAATAACTTTAGAGTGGAAAGCTGCTATCTTTTGGTCTCAAGGTGCACATAGGAAACAATAGCCCAGAAAAATTGTTATGAGTTTTGTGTACATGAAGTCACCTAAGATACTCATTTTAAATGTAGATTCTAAGGATTCTCTTCCTAAGTATCCCATGATTCTGGTCCAAATATGGTAAAGAGCCATTTGCTCGACACAAGTATTCTTAATGTTCTAGGATGCCATATTCTTTGGGAGATCTTTTAATAGTTATATTTTAACAATTTTAATAAAGGGATCAATCTATGGCTGACTTACTTATGATTCCCAGTTTAGAGATTCCTTTGCATAAAATCAGTATATGTAGATGATATCACTGAGAGCAGAAAAAAAAATAGTAAAGATTGAAGTGGGAAAAAGACCATCCAAGGAGTGAGAGAATATCCTATTGAAATTAGAAGGAGGTCATGTGTGCACGTGCCCACGCATGTGCGCGCACATGAAAGTGCAGAGAGCAAGAGAAAAAGCAATATACACATGTTTGAAATCAAAAGAGAACCATAGAAGAAATAAAATTAAAGTGTTAGAAAGAAGGACTTAGGGTAAAATACAATAATTTCTACTCTATTCTGCAACCACTAAAATGATAGTAAAAGAATTAAAATGGCATAATCCAAAAGGACAAATAAGACTGCAGTACACACGCCAAAGAAATATCAGCAACATTTTAGAAATGCTAAAACATATGGACAAGTGCTGACTGGCTTCACACACTAGCAAAAACAGAAATCTAAATGCCTGAAAGGTGAGGGGTGCCAATAAGCATGATGATTCCTGAAAAAGAACTTTTCAGAAATCAGAGGTCTACAGAGTGAAAAGGGGATTGGTGTTGATATCAGAGAAAACATTTCAAAGTATGAATACTGAGCAGTAAGCCCAAACCATGGGGGGAGTCTAACTTCACGGAGTAGCAGAAAGAGTCCAGAGCAGAGTGGGAGAAAAAAAAATGTAAGAGAAATAATGGGCATTTTCCAGAACTGAGGCCATGGGGTCTCTCCTAGATAGATTCATTGGGTTCCAGCACAATGGATGAGAAAAGACTACTGGTAGAAGAAATATGGGACAGCTTAAAAGACTGATGGTAGAAAAAATATGGGAGAGCTTTAAAATAGATATTAAAAGAGGGATTCTAAATGTCTGGGCTCAGGAGTAGGGTGGCAGGAAACAGCCTATCTACAAAACTTTTTTTTTTTTTTTTTTTTTTTTTTTTAATATTTATTTTTTTTTTAGTTCTCGGCGGACACAACATCTTTGTTGGTATGTGGTGCTGAGGATCGAACCCGGGTCGCACGCATGCGAGACGCGCGCGCTACCGCTTGAGCCACATCCCCAGCCCTCTACAAAACTTTGAAATCAGAATTGCATCATAATTCTCAGCAGTTATTTTTAAGCTTGAAAACAATGGAGCAATAAATAATTCTCAAAATTCTGTAGGACAAACTCTAGTAAAATAACAGGGTAAGATTCATATTTTTTAATAAAGTGTAAAAATTTCAGTAGAGAAGCCGTTGAAAAAATAGTAAAACTCATAAATATTTAAGCCGATTTTAAAAAGTAATAATGTTTAATTTTAGGAGAAACAGACTGCAGAAAGAAGAAAGGGCTGGAGGCTAAGAAAGGAAAGATGTGAATTTTATTTCCCTATTTTATAGTAGTGTAAAGATAAGATTTAACCAAAACTTGAGTTATAGTATATTGGGAAGATGGAGGGCAGGTAACTGGAGGATTGCTGGTTAAATATGGTACAGATATTTGAACTGTGCTACTGCAACAGAAAACTAAACTCCTCATCCTCCCTAAGGTTAACATATATTGTTTAAAAACAACAATGTAAATCAGGAAGAGTATACAGATGTTGGCTTCTAAGGTGGTGGAGTGGTACTGGGATTGAACCCTGGGCCTCAACATGCTAAGCACACTCTCCATGACCAAGTTATGTCCCAACTCCTAATGCATGAATGGTATATAGAAATATAGATGTAACAACCAGAAAAAAATGGATTAAAAACTGGCAAGGATTAAGGGATGATGCTTTTTGTCATATTTTCTTAGAAGACTTTAGAAAACATGAACATGGCCCATTTCCATGAATATAAAAATAAACTATAAAGAAAGTAGATTATATCATATATACATTTATGCCAAAAAATATATTTCTTCGTGTTTCATGTAAAATTGATATGAGGCCAAAAAATTTAACCCAATTCAACCCTGTGTAATTAAATGTACACTTTAGTTAACAGTTTTTCTTCTTTTTACAGTTAACCTTGTGCAAAATGTTGGGCTCTTACTTATTTTAGTGTTATACCTTATTCCACCAGGTTTAAGGAGCAACCATCTGAATTAGTGGTGTTACCAATGGAAAGCATCAATATAACATCATATACTGATGTCATACATCCATATTTATTCAAGCTTAAATATTAGAGCAATAAAGGCCAGAGGAACTGCTAGTAATTCAGCATGCTCTGACTCAGTTCTCAGGACAGTGGGTGTGGTGACAAGAGCCATAATGCATGAGGAATGTCACATCACCAAGCAAAAGTCTCTAAATCTGCATTATCAATGGTGTGCTAGAATACTTCAGACATGATTTATAAACGCTTCACAAAATGACTTCATTTCTTCTGAATTTTATTTCAATAAAGTAATCATTCAAAAATTTAAAGTGATCAAAATGATGGAAAAAAAAACAAGTCAAGTAATATCCTTGCAATTCCCCCCTTTTATTTTCCTTCTAAAATAGTTTGATGTTTCAATACCTCTCTATAGCCATCACTGATTCGTTCCAAGCTGAGGGAAAACACAAGGTCCCTGCCTCCCACAAAGAGTCGTTCTTGATATTCATCCAGCAGCATTGTATGGAGATCAAGAAATCCAAAAGGGCTATGAAATATTGATGTTCTGTTCAGATCCAAGAGCTCTGAAATGCAAAGAGATATATATACGAAATACATGAGAAAATGCAAATACCTCTTTAATAAACATTTTTCTCCTGACTGTATTTACAATCCTTTTGGAACTAACTAGTTAACAATCATGTTCTCATAGCTATAGAGAACTTTGAACTTCAGTATTCAAAAAAGTTTAGAAATATATACTAAACCTTCAGTAGCGATGTAGGATTAGTTTCAGCCCCACTCTGCTCTGACACTAAAACCTAAGGATGATTAGTTTGCTTATATAAAATGGCATTGTTTCTGCATATAACCTTTGTGCATTCTTCTCTATATTTTAAATCATCTTGAGATTACATATAGCACCCTAATACAATATAAATGCTATATAAATAGTTGTTATGCTTTATTGTTAAGGGATTAATGACAAGAAAAAAGTCTTTGCATGTTCAGTACAGACAGAATATTTAAAAAAAAAATATTTTAAATCCATGAATCTGTGGGGTGTGGAAACCACAGATACAGAGGGTCAACTATACAGTCAAACTGACAATAAATTAAATGTGTGAAAATTAAAATCTTTTACCAATTTATGAATCTAAAAATTTAAATCTAATGTAATAGGTTAGGTAAATATTCTATGTTTTTTTAAAAAATGATTTTTAAATTGTAGGTGGACACAATACCTTAATTTTGTTTTTATGTGGTGCTGAGGATTAAATCTAGCATGCTAGGCAAGCACTCTTCCTCTGGGCCTCAACCCCAGCCCCAATGTTTTAAAATTAAAAAAAAAAATCATCCTTGACAATCTTTAATCTCCAGTGCTATGTGGAAAAGTCATTTTATAGCTTCTCTATGTATAACAAAATGCCAAATCTATATTAAACACTCTCAAAGTGTGTCCATTTAATTTTAGATGAACACCAACTAAGAAAAAATGTTTCTACTTTAAATCAGTATTGAAAGCCACAGCCAAAATCAATAGTACAATTCTAAAAACTAATCAAGGTTACAGCTGCACTGAGTTATTAACAGTGGGAGTTTGTTTTCCACAATTGTGATTTTGCTAATGTTCATGCATTTATGCCTATGTCAGAAATTGCAAACTATGTGCTTTAGATATATATACTTAATTTTAAGGAATAAGAATCTGGAAAGCCTCTCTTATGTGTACATTTGTTTGTTGAAGCTATTTAATTGCATATGGCAGTTCAATATTAAAGTTGGTAAAATTATATACGAGTGCCTTTGATAATGAGAAAGAGTATTATCCCCAAATTAGACCACGAATGGAGAAGAGTTTCTGAAGAGGCCCCTTGGAAATGTTAGTTAGAAGGTAACTTCCTTTTCCAAAGGTCAATGTCAAACGTCTTTGACAGAGAAGGTAGAACATTATTGACCAGAACACTAAAATACGGATGATAAAAGAAAATACAACAAATTGAGAGCATTTTATTCACTCTTCTATATCTTCTGTTTCTGAAAAAGATTTTTTCTTCTCCTCCTTTTAAAAATGTATTCC
This sequence comes from Urocitellus parryii, assembly GCF_045843805.1. Lineage (NCBI taxonomy): Eukaryota > Metazoa > Chordata > Mammalia > Rodentia > Sciuridae > Urocitellus > Urocitellus parryii. The sequence continues at coordinate 64,628,621 of NC_135533.1, forward strand.
TTGTTTAAGTCTTTATTCTGCTACAGTTGATGCCCAAGATTTTCTGGAGTAGGATTAACTTTAAATTTAGAGTTTACAACTTAGGTATCTTTTATAAAGGTAAAATTTGAGATGAGTTGTTTATTACCTCAATAAAGAATTTGAGAACAAGTTGTTAGGGTGGGATGAAGAGAAAGTAGGTACTCTATTTGGAGAGGAAAAAACAGGAATTTGACAGATTAGAATATCTTGAATCCTGGAACACAACTTTTTTTCCATTTACTAATTTTGTCAAGGTAAAAATCATGCTGTTGTCCTTATTAAGGTATTTACACATAAAAGCACAGCTGGGATCCAATACCAAAACAAACATACAGATGAAAGCTATCAGCTGCTACCATATTTTGTCTTTATAAATATGTATGATTTCATATCAGTACCACTAAGTGAACTCTTTTCTATAAAAGTTTCCCCAGTTATACTGATAGTTAACTAAAATTTTCCAGTTTTTGTACTCCATGAAAATCATTACCTGGATGGGTGCAACTGATCAAAGAAAGGTCACATATTCACTACAATTAGCAGGATTCTAGACCACAGACTTGCCAATACACAAAGAGGCAAAATTTAGGAGATTAAATTTGTTGAAAAATAAAAGTAAAGTATGAAAGAATTCAAATATGAGGGCCCTACTCTAAAATATTACCAGAATGGAGTGATATATTTTTGAAGGTTTGCACTGGAATGAGAGGCAGACCAATCAGCAAAGGGGTTACTCCATGAGTGAATTCAATCTAGGGATAACTTTGCCTACTTCTGATGAGGTCATTAGTACCTTTGTTACCATCTACATGTGGAAAAGTACACACTAACTTTTTCTTGTTTTTATGAATTGCCAGTTTCTTCTAAGCTTACTATAATTGCAATAGTCTAAAAGTGGTAGCTTTTATTTCTTCATCAGTAATAATATAAATTATTTATTAAATCATCAATCTTATTTTATTCTGATGTATTAACTTCTCTTCTGACCAGTTCAGCTTCTCTATGGCCAAATCTATACAAAGAGTTTACAAAGATGCACACATGTTCCTTTAGCTGCACTAAAGAATACAAATGTAAAGACTAAAGAATGCAAATGTAAAAAACTGAAGTGTGCATTAGAGTAATGTAAATTTTGTAAATATCCACTTTTAGTGACTTTTACATTTTTTTCCCAAACAGTAAGCTACCACAGTGTAATCATTTAAATAACCACTCATTTATTTCACTGATGGAAAAACTCAGGTGCCCAGAAATTTAATGAATATCTTACAGGAATATACTAGTATAATGAAAAGAAAAAAACCTTTCAAATGACCCATAAAAACATGAGAATGAAAGCACAATGAATGTATATATCATCACCAAAATTCTTATAGACTGATAATCTTGAGAGCCAAATGCTGGTCCTGGCTTTGGCCCTTATTACCTATAGAAACCTGAAGAATCTCTTAACCTCTTTAGATTGGATTCCTGAAGTGTTAATATGTGTTCCACCTTTAAAATTCTTAATTCTTTGAATTGTGTTTTTTTAATTTATTTATTTTTTTATTGTTGGTTGTTCAAAACATTACATAGTTCTTGATATATCATATTTCACATTTTGATTCAAGTGGGTTATGAACTCCCATTTTACCCCGTATACAGCTTGCAGAATCACATCAGTTACACTTCTATTGATTTACATAGTGATATACTCATGTCTGTTGTATTCTGCTGCCTTTCCTATCCTCTACTATCCCCCCTCCCCTCCCCCCCTCTTCTCTCTCTACCCCCACTACTATAATTCATTCATCCCCCTTGTATTATTTTTCCCTTTCCCCTCACTTCCTCTTGTATGTAATTTTGTATAACCCTGAGGGTCTCCTTCCATTTCCATGCAATTTCCCTTCTCTCTCCCGTTCCCTCCCACCTCTCCTCCTTGTTTAATGTTGGTCTTCTTCTCATGCTCTTCTTCCCTAGTCTGTTCTTAGTTACTCTCCTTATATCAAAGAAGACATTTGGCATTTGTTTTTTAGGGCTTGGCTAGCTTCGCTTAGCATAATCTGCTCTAATGCCATCCATTTCCCACCAAATTCTATGATTTTGTCATTTTTTAATGCAGAGTAATACTCCATTGTGTATAAATGCCACATTTTTTTTATCCATTCATCTATTGAAGGGCATCTAGGTTGGTTCCACAGTCTTGCTATTGTGAATTGTGCTGCTATGAACATCGAAGTAGCAGTGTCCCTGTAGCATCCTCTTTTTAGGTCTTTAGGGAATAGACCGAGAAGGGGAATAGCTGGGTCAAATGGTGGTTCCATTCCCAGCTTTCCAAGAAATCTCCATACTGCTTTCCAAATTGGCTGCACCAATTTGCAGTCCCACCAACAATGTACAAGTGTACCCTTTTCCCCACAACCTCGCCAGCACTTATTGTTGTTTGACTTCATAATGGCTGCCAATCTTACTGGAGTGAGATGGTATCTTAGGGTAGTTTTGATTTGCATTTCTCTGACTGCTAGAGATGGTGAGCATTTTTTCATGTACTTGTTGATTGATTGTATGTCCTCCTCTGAGAAGTGTCTGTTCAAGTCCTTGGCCCATTTGTTGATTGGGTTATTTGTTATCTTATTGTCCAATTTTCTGAGTTCTTTATATACTCTGGATATTAGGGCTCTATCTGAAGTGTGAGGAGTAAAGATTTGTTCCCATGATATACACTCCCTATTTACCTCTCTTATTGTTTCTTTTGCTGAGACAAAACTTTTTAGTTTGAGTAAGTCCCATTTGTTGATTCTAGATGTTAACTCTTGTGCTATGGGTGTCCTATTGAGGAATTTGGAGCCCGACCCCACAGCATGTAGGTTGTAGCCAACTTTTTCTTCTATCAGATGCCGTGTCTCTGATTTGATATCAAGCTCCTTGATCCATTTTGAGTTAACTTTTGTGCATGGCGAGAGAAAGGGATTCAGTTTCATTTTGTTGCACATGGATTTCCAGTTTTCCCAGCACCATTTGTTGAAGATGCTATCCTTCCTCCATTGCATGCTTTTAGCCCCTTTATCAAATATAAGAAAGTTGTAGCTTTGTGGGTTGGTTTCTGTGTCCTCCATTCTGTACCATTGGTCCACTCACCTGTTTTGGTACCAGTACCATGCTGTTTTTGTTACTATTGCTCTGTAGTATGTTTGAAATCTGGAATCGCTATACCACCTGATTCACACTTCCTGCTTAGTATTGTTTTTGCTATTCTGGGTCTTTTATTCTTCCATATGAATTTCATGATTGCTTTCTCTATTTCTACAAGAAATGCAGTTGGGATTTTGATTGGCATTGCATTAAACCTATAGAGAACTTTTGGTAATATCGCCATTTTGATGATGTTAGTTCTGCCTATCCATGAACAGGGTATATTTTTCCATCTTCTAAGGTCTTCTTCAATTTCTCTCTTTAGGGTTCTGTAGTTTTCATTGTATAAGTCTTTCACCTCTTTTGTTAGGTTGATTCCCAAGTATTTTATTCTTTTTGAGGATATTGTGAACAGAGTGGTTGTCCTCGTTTCCATTTCAGAGGATTTGTCGCTGATATACAGGAATGCCTTTGATTTATGCGTGTTGATTTTATAACCTGCCACTTTGCTGAATTCATTTATTAGCTCTAATAGTTTCTTTGTAGACCCTTTTGGGTCTGCTAGGTATATAATCATGTCATCTGCAAATAGTGATAATTTAAGTTCTTCTTTTCCTATTTTTATGCCTTTAATTTCTTTCGTCTGTCTAATTGCTCTGGCCAGTGTTTCGAGGACTATGTTGAACAGAAGTGGTGATAGAGGGCATCCCTGTCTTGTTCCAGATTTTAGAGGGAATGCCTTCAATTTTTCTCCATTCAGAATGATGCTAGCCTGAGGCTTAGCATAAATTGCTTTTACAATGTTGAGGTATGTTCCTGTTATCCCTAGTTTTTCGAGAGTTTTGAACATAAAGGGATGCTGTACTTTGTTGAATGCTTTTTCCGCATCTATCGAGATGATCATATGGTTCTTATTTTTAAGTCTATTGATGTGGTGAATAACATTTATTGATTTCCGTATATTGAACCAGCCTTGCATACCAAGGATGAATCCTACTTGATCATGGTGCACAATTTTTTTGATATGTTTTTGTATCCAATTCGCCAGAATTTTATTGAGGATTTTTGCATCTAGGTTCATTAGAGATATTGGTCTGTAGTTTTCTTTCTTTGAAGTGTCTTTGTCTGGTTTCGGAATCAGGGTGATGTTGGCCTCGTAGAATGAATTTGGAAGGTCTCCCTCTTTTTCTATTTCCTGAAATAGCTTGAAAAGTATTGGTATTAGTTCCTCTTTAAAGGTTTTGTAAAACTCTGCTGTATACCCATCCGGTCCTGGGCTTTTCTTAGATGGTAATCTTTTGATGGTTTCTTCTATTTCCTCAATTGATATTGGTCTGTTTAGGTTGTCTGTATCCTCCTGACTCAATCTGGGCAGAGATTATATGACTTAAGAAATTTATCGATGCCTTCACTATCTTCTATTTTATTGGAGTATAAGGATTCAAAATAATTTCTGATTATCTTCTGTATTTCTGAAGTGTCTGTTGTGATCTTGCCTTTTTCATCCCGTATGCTAGTAATTTGAGTTCTCTCTCTTCTTCTCTTCACTAGCATGGCTAAGGGTCTGTCAATTTTATTTATTTTTTCAAAGAACCAACTTTTAGTTTTGTCAATTTTTTCAATTGTTTCTTTTGTTTCGATTTCATTAATTTCAGCTCTGATTTTAATTATTTCTTGCCTTCTACTTCTTTTGCTGTTGTTTTGCTCTTCTTTTTCTAGGATTTTGAGATGAAGTATGAGATCATTTATTTGTTGGTTTTTTCTTTTTTTAAGGAATGCACTCCAAGCAATGAATTTTCCTCTTAGAACTGCTTTCAATGTGTCCCATAGATTCCGATATGTTATGTCTGTGTTTTCATTTAACTCTAAGAATTTTTTAATTTCCTCCTTGATGTCTTCTAAAACCCATTGATCATTCAGTAACCTATTGTTCATTCTCCAAGTGATGCATGATTTTTCCTTCCTTCTTTTATCGTTGATTTTCAGTTTCATTCCATTATGATCAGACAAGATGCATGGTATTATCTCTACTCCTTTATATTGTCTAAGAGTTGCCCTGTGACATAATATATGATCTATTTTTGAGAAGGATATATGTGCTGCTGAGAAAAAAGTGTAGCTGCTTGATGTTGGGTGGTATATTCTATATATGTCAATTAAGTCTAGGTTGTTAATTGTGTTATTGAGTTCTATAGTTTCCTTATTCAACTTTTGTTTGGAAGATCTGTCCAGTGGTGAGAGAGGTGTGTTGAAGTCTCCCATGATTATTGTATGGTGGTCTATTAGACTCTTGAACTTGAGAAGAGTTTGCTTGATGAACATAGCAGCACCGTTGTTTGGGGCATATATATATTTATGATTGTTATGTCTTGTTGGTGTATGGTTCCCTTGAGCAGTATGTAGTGTCCCTCTTTATCCCTTTTGATTAACTTTGGCTTGAAATCTATTTTATTTGATATGAGTATGGACACTCCTGCTTGTTTCCGCAGTCCATATGAGTGATATGATTTTTCCCAACCTTTCACCTTCAGTATATGTATATCTTTTCCTATCAAATGCGTCTCCTGTAGGCAGCATATTGTTGGGTCTTGTTTTGTAATCCATTCAACTAGCCTGTGTCTCTTAATTGGTGAGTTTAAGCCATTAACATTTAGGGTTATTATTGAGAAATGGTTTGTTCTTCCAGCCATAATTTGTTTATTAATGCTATTAAACCTGATTTGTTTTCCTCTTTGATTATTTTCCCCCCTTTACTGTCCTACCTCCCACTGTTGGTTTTCATTGTTGTTTTCCATTTCCTCTTCCTGTAGTGTTTTGCCAAGGATTTTTTGAAGAGATGGTTTTCTAGCTGCAAATTCTTTTAACTTTTGTTTATCGTGGAATGTTTTAATTTCATCTTCTATCCTGAAGCTTAATTTCGCCGGATACACGATTCTTGGTTGGAACCCATTTTCTTTTAGCGTTTGAAATATGTTATTCCAGGATCTTCTAGCTTTTAGAGTCTGTGTTGAGAGATCAGCTGTTATCTTGATTGGTTTACCCCTAAATGTAATCTGCTTCCTTTCTCTTGTAGCTTTTAAAATTCTCTCCTTATTCTGTATGTTGGACATCTTCATTATAATGTGTCTAGGTGTGGATCTCTTATGATTTTGCACATTTGGCGTCCTGTAGGCTTCTAGGATTTGGGATTCTGTCTCATTCTTCAAGTCTGGGAAGTTTTCTCGTATTATTTCACTGAATAGATTTTTTATTCCTTTGGTTTGGAGCTCTGTGCCTTCCTGTATCCCAATGACTCTTAAGTTTGGTCTTTTGATATTATCCCATAGTTCTTGGATGTTCTGCTCATGGTTTCTTAGCAGACTTGCTGAGCTCTCTATGTTCTTTTCAAGTTGAAATACTCTGTCTTCATTGTCTGATGTTCTATCTTCTAAGTGATCCACTCTGCTGGTAGTATTCTCAATTGAGTTTTTAAGTTGGTTTATTGTTTCCTGAATTTCTAGGATTTCTATTTGTTTGTTTTTTATTACCTCTATCTCCCTGTGAAATTGATCTTTTACTTCCTGGATTTGTTTATGTAGTTCCTTGTCAATGTGATCTTTCATTGTCTGATTTTGCTGTCTCATGTCTTCCTTGAGACTCCAGATCATCTGAAGCATGTATATCCTGACCTCTCTATCTGACATTCCATCTGTTGTAGCTATTACCTCTTCTAAAGTTGAGTTGACCTGCATTGCCTGTGGTCCTTTCTTTCCTTGTCTTTTCATACTGCTGGCGTTTCTTTCTGCTTGGTGAAACTGTTGTGTTTTTGAAATTTTCCCTCTATTTATTTATATTGCTCTTGTATAGTTGAAAAATCACCCTTGCAGGGCAGGTAGTGGCTGTGATCCTCCTCCAATTGGTGTGATCCGTCTACCACGCTGGCGAGCCCTAGGTCTGCTCTGCTGGTCGGTCAAAGGTCCGCCTACCCAGCAGGCGCGAGTGGCACCTCTGTCACTCTGCAGGTTGCTGAGCCTAACCTCCCGATGGGTCGCAGGTCCGCCTACCTTGCAGGTGCGGGGGGGGGGGGAGGGGGCGGCTCCGCCCCTCAGCAGGCCGCTGGACCTGTCCTACTGGTGGGTCGCAGGTCCGCGTTCCCTGCAGGTGCATGGCAGCTCTGTCACTCGGCAGGTTGCTGTGCCTGACCTGCCCTTGGGTCGCAGGTTCGCCTACCTTGCAGGCACTGGGGGAGGGGCCGGCTTCGCCCCTCCCAGCAGGCCGCTGGGCCTGATCTGCCAGTGGTCACAGTGCGGCCTACCTTGCAGGCACTGGGGGAGGGGAAGGTCCTGCCCCTCAGCAGGCTGCTGGACCTGTCTTACTGGTGGGTCACAGGTCCGCGTTCCCTGCAGGCGCGTGTGGCTGCTCTGTCACTCGGCAGGTTGCTGGGCCTCTGAATTGTGTTTTTAATATGAAGTTTATAAAACAATATAAAAATGAACAAACCCAACATGTATACGGTTTTACAGAGCCCTTCTAAGTACAGTGCTGACCCTATAATTTTGGAAACGTAAAAATGGGATGGAATGGTCAATGAACAAGTCTATCACATTTTCTATAAGCTTGCCTAAAAGGAAGTATTAAACACTCATTCAAAACTTTTAATATTTTAAATAATTATAAAGTTAGATAATTGTTTTTTGTTGTTGTTACATAGAATTTTGAAGATTGTGTAGCGTGATTCATCCATATGGTCTCAGAAGAAATTTCTGCCAAAATATGTTAGGGTACAATAAAACTGAATATTATCACATTCTTTTACCAATAATTCAAGAAATTTCATTTCCTTTATGAAGATTTTTCCTAGAATAATTCCAAACTTTTTTAAAAAAAACTTAAAAAAACTAAAAAACCAAAGGCCAAATCTTTTTCCTGATATGGGGATGCTAACTCACAATAAGGCAGGGGGGTGCAAAATAGAAGTACTTTGGATTAGACAAAGGGGTATGAAGGGAAGGAAGCGGGAATGAGAATAGGAAAAATAAAATGAATCAGACATTACAATCCTATGTGCATATATGATTACATGATCAGTGTCAGAAAATTAACTGCAACAAATAGACATCAAATTAGGAAAATTCAAACCCAAAGATAGAAAGTCAGGCCCATGGTAATGAGCAAACTAACAGAAGCCAAAGGAAATGATCTCTGAGGAGATGCTCCATCTTTGCTTTCTTGCTTGTCTTGATGCCACTGTTCACTGTACTTATTCCAAAATGCTTCTTCATTAATTTGCTCATAGCCAAATATGTCTATTGGCACCCAATTATATACAACCTTCCAGCTTCCACCTCAACACTGTATGGTAATAATTCCTATATTTCTTAATTCAAAATCCTAAGGGAAAGGGCATATAATTATTTCAGCAGTGTCTATAATTCATACATTTCTGGCTTCCTCTAGATTGGATGCTTTGTGATCAATTATTCATCTATAGTTAAATGTGGTCCTTATAATTACGTGGAGCCAGAGCAGTCATTATGAAGCATGTGTTTCAATTCCATAGGCAAACCTATGCAATCTATCTTTACTCATAAGTAAATTTATAGTAACACATTGTTATAATCTGTATTTCTAGTAGATTGAATAATTTGACCTGCTGATTACAGATTCTCAACACAATCTTTTTACACGTTGGAGAGTATCTGCCACAAATAAAATCTGGGTTTTTTTATTAGTTGATCTGAGCCATCTTCCCTAATAATAACTAGATTGTCAGAGTCACTCACACTATTAGAGAGAAGAGAATATTTTCAATTTCAGTCTTATCTACTTCATTCAAATGCAAGTCTAGGAATTGAAATATACTTTATTTTTAAAAAGATGATTCCAAACATAAAATTAATTAGATGAAAAGAGTAAAGATTGGCAAATCATGCAATTCAAAGTTTTTTTAAAAAGCAGAAACAAAATTATTATGGAAAATCTAAAGATATATAAAACATTATATATTATTCCATATTAACTAGACTCCACAATGTAGCATGTGGGTGTTCTCATACACACAAGTAAGAAAAGTGTGGTTTATTAAGGGATTATAATATATCAGAAACTGAATGCATTTTTTTCAGAGCCTGAAATAAATAATGAGGTAGAATGAAAAGTTTCCCAAATGTCTGATAAATTGAATTAAAATAATTCAAAATAATTTCATAGTAACATCATCAACAGGAACATTTGGGATATTATGAATTTCAATTTTATTTACTATTAGTTTGTAATTTATAAGCAGTCTCAAAAAAACTACAGAATTTTTCATGTTGCTTTTAATTACCAATTTGTGGGGGGGGGGTTGTTTGTTTTATATTTCTTAAATGGTTTTACCTGATTTGTTGCAGAGTTTCAAAATATATTGAAAGTTCTTTTGTGTGTTCAAGCATACTAAAGGCAAAATAAAGGAGCAAGAAGCTTTCCTCCCTTTTTCAGATATTTTTTTTTTTTTTTAGGGTTAGAGCCAGTACTTTAAGTCATATTAATGATTTTAACTACAAATCATAGTCTATGGACTTGGCATATTTACCAAGCAAGGGCTAATGTCTTTATCCTTTTGCACTACTGCAAGCTGTCTGGATGAAAGAAACAGAAATACAGGAAAGGGGGACAAAGAAACTCTAATCCCAGGTAATCTCCAGAAAACACAGTACAAATAATAGATAGTGCTGACTCAGTAAGAAGGAGGGAGCTCATCTCGAGTTCTTCCTACTCTAAAAATAACATGAATTACTTGGGGAGGAAAAGGACAAAGAAACAAGACGAAACTGAAATGCACCAACTTAGAGTTCATCCGGAAATTTTCTAAAGAGGGAACTAATTATTATAGCTAAGCTGCATGCTAATTATCAGCTGTCAATGAAGATATACACTCAGGATTTAGTCATTTCCTCTCATGGCCTTTCTTTGTAACCTGCAAAGGACTTAGTTTTAAAACTCTCTGACATAAATACGCTACAGAGACAGAATTCTACACTTTGTCAAAATATATTTAAATTCCACACCTCCGTGTGTAAGATGGGGGAGAAGCAAGTACGTATTTTCCAACTCTCAAACACAAAATAGATTTTAAAGACAGAGGTGTTTCCTTCTTAAATGAACACTTTTTAGTCCACTGTCACCTGCCAAGTAAGGACTTCCCAAAGCCCAAGACTATAACTAAACTTGTCATTACTTTCTGAATCCATTATTTTATTCCATGTGTGTCTTAAAGTTAATTCAACTGAAAAATATTGAATTGTATATATATATATATATATATATATATATATATTAATATTAAGCATTATTAACAAAAATGGTACATGGAAATAGCCATTAGAATTTTTTTTTTAACTTCTTAATGGTAAAAAAGAAGACAATTTCTTATAACACGTTTTGATGATTTGATTTTGACAGATCTAACTTGTGATCATTAATGATTTGTAATAATGTAGAAGCTAACTGTTGAAAAGTAAAAAAAAATAAAGGTTAGGGATGTAGCTCATTAGCAGAATATTTGCATGTGTGAGGCCCTGGGTTCCAGCACAGTAAAGCAAAACAAAACACTACACAATTAACTTTGTAAAAAGTATAACAGGAGATGGCTCAATGATTCCTTGATTGCTCTGTTAGCAGCGGCTAGCCTTTTATCTATTCCCTGAAATTTAGATTCTTTCTCACAGTCATTGGTATATGATAGGTATTGGAGTGCTCCAAGATTTTCCATCATAAACCACTTCTAATAAAAGTAAAATTGTTCGAACATATGTAAGAATAATCTAGTGTTAAACAGTCATTATTTCTTTAAAGAAACATGATGTATGCAGAATTTTAAGATTCCTTGTTCTCATCCTAGGTAGATTATAATTATCTAGTATTACACATTGGTCTCTGAACTCCTCTATGAACAAGAGGTCACCACGGGACAAGTTTGTTATTATCTATGTATTACAGGTGTATATGTGTATGTACTCAAATTACCTAAGTGAAGAACATCAAAGAATATAATATAATACTCCCTAAAAGCCAGTGATTTAAATACTTATTTATGATTTCCAGCTAAATGTTTAATTATGAGGATATTTTATTTCACTGGAGGCCAAAGGAGCAAGTGCCATGTGAACAGCCTTCACAACTGAGCCTACACTCTGGAAGTACCAGAGTACTTTCTTCAGCATCTCTTAGGGCCTTGTAAACTAGAGCATGTTGTTCAAGATGTAAGGAGAAGGCAAAGCTTTTAAGAGCAATTATAAGACAAGATTTACTTGAAAAATACCAAATGTATTTTGGTGTGCATAATGGCCAGAAGGGGGCAAGAGGTGATAGGGAGGTTTGAAGACTATTTATTTATTATAATAAGCAAGTGGGGTGAATGGTAGTAGCAAAGTGCATTGCAGAGATAGAAATCTATGGCCTAAATGGAGTAAGTATAGATATGAAATTTTACATAATTAAAGTAAACATTTTTTCATTTAAGTTTTTTAGGCTTGGTATAACACATTTTAATTAAATTTAGTGAAAAAAATTCAATATACATTGAAGATCCATTGTGTTTGGGACAAAATTAGGATTTTGGAGAAAAATTAAAGATTGATATAAACCTGTAAAAATTACACAATCTGATTTTTATATCATTCATTTTTTTATTTTTGTAAATATTTGTAAAATATTTTTAATATTTTAGTATTAAGAGTTCTCATTAATATACTTGATAAAACTGGGCAAAATTTACTTTTTTTAAAGTAAATACATTTTATAGTTCAAAACCCAAAGAATATCAAGGTTAATCATGATAAACTCCCTCCTAGATACCTCCTCATCTGGTTCTCAATCTGGTTCTGTCCCTCTGTCTGATTCTGTCTGGTTCTCAATCCTTTATCTTCAGGGGCTTAATTCTACTTTTTTGAGCACTCTTTCAGATTTACTTATGCATATACAACAAATAAGATGTATAGATCCTGGGCTGGGGAATGTAGCTCATTGAGAGAGCCCTTAACCTAGCATGCACAAAGCTGTGGATTTGATTCCCAGCAACACAAAATATATAGATCTTTATGAACTCTCAACTTTGTTATGCACAGAGAGAATAATAAAATAAGCCCCTTTCTGTACCTTGTTTTTCTTTACTGAAAATATCTTGGAAGTCTTTATGTATCAAAATATAAAGAGGATTCAGTTGCATACTCTTCTACTTTTGGATCACTTATGGAAGGCATTTAAATTCTTTCAAATTTTCCTATTAAAATAACACTAAGTATACTTGTAGGATAAATTTTTAGAATTAAACTTGATGGGTGAAACGATATACGAATTTGTAATTTTCATAAATATGGTCAAACCTGCCTCCACTGGGATTATATCAGTTTAGAATTCCACTACTAAAGGTGAGACTATAATGTACCTCCTTAGCCTTAACAACCACATAATTGAAGTTTAGGATTGTTGCTGGTTTAATTGGGGAAATATAAATTTAATGTGAATTTTTAGTAAAGTTTTAGGCATCCTTTCATATATCTTCAGATACTTTGGTTTTATTTTTTGTTATTTTCTCACAATGTCCATTGTGCATTTTTACTTTGTATTCTGTATATTGAAAGAATTTTCAAGCTGTTAAGTTTTATGTCATGTGAAGACATGGTTGAGAGATGAAAGAAGATGGGTTCTTAAATGTACACAATTGTGCTTCAACTATGTTAGAAAGGTATGTTTAATGTGCTCTTTTTTAACTTCAGTAAGCAGAGCTAATTCTCTTTTTTCCTCATTAAATCTCCTCTTCCATACTGTTAATTCTTGATTACCCAGGATAATTAACTAGTTTGACAATTAACATTTTTTAAAAAAGCTGTATTTGAAATCACACACACAATATTATGAATCAGAAGTGGATAAGGAGCATTTTCAGTCTTCTAAAGTCTGAATTTGGATAAAAGATAAACTCCTAGGCACACCTATTCATCTGGACAGTTACATGGGAATAAAAAAGGTGCAGTTTTGCTCACAGTGGAAAAGATTCTTTCAGTTGGAAGAAAAAATTATTCACTCCAAACCAACCTTTAAACCCCATACTTGAGAGTGCGTTGGTTTCTGGACATTAAAAAGTTTTATAATAGGAGCTCTTAAATATTCAGTCAAAGCAAAAGTTAAGGAAGCAAAGAAAATGTATAATTCTGTAATGTTTTCCATTAAAACAAACTTAGAAGAGGGGAGAAGGATAACAGGTTTCTAAAGTTCTACAAAATGCTCTCAGTATTACAATAGTTAGTATATTATAGATCTGACCATCATCCAAACACCTGCTTTTCAAAATGTTCAAACAGAAATTGTGAATGGTCTGTTGTTACAAAGCTTTAGTTATATTTGTTTTATTTACTTACTTTTAAAGTTAGATGTGTAAAAAGAATTAATTGCACAATAATACTTTTAAAGCCAGTTTTTCTGGATTGTGCCCTTTCACAGATTAGATGCCACATAATATTTTAAGCTTAACAATAGAATACTACTGTTTTATAAATTTACTGTATACTCTTTCTTAAAATTATGTTTGAGACAAATGGATAACTGCTTACTTCATCATTTGTTCACATTAACACATATATCCAACAATTCTTTCTTCCATCACTTTCCAGAATGCATTCTGTAAGATGCTTTTCCACTTAGGAACAAAGGTGACCAATGGGGCTGAGGATGTAGCTCAGTGTTACACCACTTGCATAGCACATGCAGAGCATACAAAAGATAACTAATGTGTGCATAACTGTAATTTATTATAATTAGCTGTTATTTAAGTCATAAGTACAATTCCAGTTTTATCTTAATTCAGAAATGTTCTGTAATAAAACTAATGTGTTCTCTACAATCTATATTTTAAATTGAAGTCATGCTAAAAAGTTGAATAGGTCTATCATGTATTTCTTCATTTTACATTTGATTATTTTAGTGATAGGAGTAATATATATATATATATATAACTTATTAATACATAGTATAATTTCTTATGGTTTTGTTGGAATTTTGTACATTTCTCTAAAAACAATTTCATTGACCTTTGATTTACAACATGTTTTCTTCAACAAATAATCCATTACATAACATCAAAGAAGCAAATAAACTAAAAATGTAGTCACATTTTTGTTTGTCCTTATGCACTACTTGATACTTGGTATCTTTTTCAAAGTACTATGACTCTCACACTTTACCTCCTATCTTGATAAACATCCAAATCCATAATAATTTAGCTAATTGCCTACTTGCTATCTTCTCTTGAGTCTATCAGGCTTCTCAAGTTTAACAAATGCAAAATTAGCTCTTGATTCCCATAGACAAACAACTCCTCTCCCATTCTTCTACTCGGTAGATGGTTCTTCAACCATTGGTAACAATCTAGGATTTGTCTCGATTTCTTTTTCTCTGAAACCACACTATCCATCCTTAGAATCACCACAACAACCACTTATCAGGACCACTAGAAGGGCCTCCTGTTTTCTTGTTTCTACTGACTATATCTCCTGAGACCACCTCCATTATTTTATCTCACGGTTGCCACAGTGATCCTTTCTTTAAAAACACAATGGGGCCATGGTATTGCTCCTTCTGCTTAAAACTCTCTAAATGCTTTGCAATGCTCTTATATTAAAATCTTGGCTCAAAGTCTGGCTTGAGTCATTTGGTATTTGTTTTTTAAAGATTGACTAGCTTCCCTTAGCATAATCTGCTCTAATGCCATCCATTTCCCTCCAAATTCTATGATTTTGTCATTTTTTAATGCAGAGTAATACTCCATAGTATATAAATGCCACATTTTTTTTTATCCATTCATCTATTGAAGGGCATCTAGGCTGGTTCCACAGTCTTGCTATCGTGAATTGAGCTGCTATGAACATCGATGTAGCAGTGTCCCTGTAGCATGCTCTTGTTAGGGCTTTAGGGAATAGACCGAGAAGGCGAATAGCTGGGTCAAATGGTGGTTCCATTCCCAGCTTTCCAAGAAATCTCCATACTGCTTTCCAAATTGGCTGCACCAATTTGCAGTCCCACCAGCAATGAACAAGAGTGCCCTTTTCCCCGCATCCTCTCCAGCACTTATTGTTGTTTGACTTCCTAATGGCTGCCAGTCTTACTGGAGTGAGATGGTATCTTAGGGTAGTTTTGATTTGCATTTCTCTGACTGCTAGCGATGGTGAGCATTTTTTCATGTACTTGTTGATTGATTGTATGTCCTCCTCTGAGAAGTGTCTGTTCAGGTCCTTGGCCCATTTATTGATTGGGTTATTTGTTATCTTATTGTCTAATTTTTTGAGTTCTTTGTATATTCTGGTTATTAGGGCTCTATCTGAAGTGTGTGGAGTAAAGATTTGTTCCCAGGATGTAGGCTCCCTGTTTATCTCTCTTATGATATAAGGGGAGTAAACAAGGACAGGGTAGGGACGAAGAGCTTGAGAAGAAGATTTACATTAAACAGGGTTGAGAGGTGGGAGGGAAAGGGAGTGAGAAGGGAAATTGCATGGAAATGGAAGGCGATCCTCAGGGTTATACAAAATGTCATATAAGAGGAAAGGAGGGGCAAGACAAGATAATACAAATGGAAGAAATGATTTACAGTAGAAGGGGTAGAGAGAGAAAAGGGGAGGGGAGGGGAGGGGAGGGGAGGGGGGATAGTAGAGAATAGGACAGACAGCAGAATACATCAGACACTAGAAAGGCAATATGTCAATCAATGGAAGGGAAACTGATGTGATACAGCAATTTGTATACGGGGTAAAAGCGGGAGTTCATAATCCACGTGAATCAACCGTGTAATATGATGTATTAAGAACTATGTAATGTTATGAACGACCAATAAAAAAAAAAAAAAAAAAAAAAAGTCTGGCTTGATGTGTCAGCTACTTCCCTTCCAGCCTGGGTTGCTCCAATTTCTCTTCTGTTCACAGAACTACAGGGCTTTGGAGCATGGCCCTGATTTTCCTTCTGTCTCTACTTATCTGGCTCCTCACCCATTTTGGTTCCACCCTCCCTGAAGCCTTCCCACTCTAAGGAATCTTAAGGTCTCGCCCAGGCATTCTAAGTTGCACCACGGTTTTTAGATCCTACATTGTATGAATGCTATTGGATTTGTTTTTTCATTTGTTTGTTTTTTCTTTACTTACATATTTTCTCTTTTGACAGGAAGTTCCTTAAAAGCAATATGTATGTATGTATGTATGTGTGTGTGTGTGTGTGTATTTTATATATATATATATATATATATATATATATATATATATATATATTTAAATCTTGAACACTAGGATATCCCCAAGTTTAGGCCATTATTTAGTAGGCACCAGAAAAAGATATATTTAATAAACTTTTCTGATTCTCAACTTCCCCATTTTAAAATGAGGATGAGGATCATAATATCTAACTAGCAGAGATACTGTTAAAATCATATGATCCTTGTTTTTTTTTTTTTTTTCCAATTCCCCTCACAAAATTACAGTAGATGGGATAGAAAGAGAAGATGGGGGGGAGGGGGGATAGTAGAGGATAGGAAAGATAGCAGAATACAACAGTTACTAGTATGGCATTATGTAAAAATGTGTATGTGTAACCAATGTCATTCTGCAATCTGTATTTGGGGTAAAAATGGGAGCTCATAACTCACTTGAAACTAATGTTTGAAATATGATATGTCAAGAGCTTTGTACAACCAATAAAAAAAAAGATAAAAAAATCATATGATCCACAGTAGCTAATGAGCAGCCAATAAATATGATTTTTTATGTCTCTCCTTTGATGTTGACCGACTACCAGATGAGGACAATGAGTGAAAAGTTTCCCTGTAGAAATAGATATCTCTTAATTGTGTTCTGTCGGTTGGAGATGATTACTCTCACAGCTCATCATATAGGCTGAAAGTTAAATAGTAAATAGTAAATGTCACATGTACACAATTACTATGATCAGAGTAAATAGCTAGTGTGTATTTTAAGTTAAAAACCTTAATTTCCTACCAGCAAAAGTCTGAGTTAATTTTCTATTCTTTTTTTTTATCCACACCCATCACAGCCTGCAAGAGAAAAATCACCTTTATTTTCCCAAGAAATTTGCTTCATTTCTTTATTATTTATTTATTTATTTATAAATTCAATGTACAACAAATTATGCAATTCTATCTCCACCCTACCATTGAAATTTAAATCCTAAGTCCCAGAAAAGCAGTCAAAAATTGTTCAAACATTCTGTACTATTACTACAAAATCTTGGATTTTTAAGAGCTTCCTAGTACTTAACTTGGAAGCTGTTTTGTAAAGATAGGAATAAAATTGTCAATTTCTATACAGGTGTATATTTTGACATGGTGTTATAGTATTAGAGCTAGATAGTCCCTTTATTCTCTTCTCTTGACCTCTATAAAGATCCTCAACCTCATCTTTATGAAAATAAAGCCTTCCCTCAACCCATATCATTTAATTCTGCTAAACATTCTTTCTCAAAAAAAAAAAAGAAAGAAAGAAAGAAAAAGAAAACTTCCCCATATACTATGGCTTTGCAATCTGACACACCAAACATTCATACCTTTAAAACTATGTAGTTTTAAGACTGACATACTACCATAAATACTGTATTATACTGTATAATTTGGCACTTTCTCTATCACATTTCCTCATAGTTACAGAGTGATGGAATTATAACTGAATTTCAAATCCAGAAAGAGTGAAGGGCAACTTTGTAATATTTTATATCCTGTTAACTCAAAGGAAATTGAACCTACTCACATTAAATGAGAAAGAAAATAATACTGTTGGTAGCTAGATCTGGACATAGAAATGAGATTTTGTTCTATTTACAATTTTTTGATTGGTTTGGAAATGCTGGACAACCACTAACACTCATTCACTTTTAAGGGACAGGCCTCAATTACCACAAGGGCTGCCATGTGAACCGGATGCCTCCAGTAGGTAATAGGCCCCCTGGTAGGTGGGTTCCCTTCAGATGTGCTAACTAAGAGAAACAAGAAGAGAGAAGACAACTAATGCTATGTGTACCATTTGCTGATGACTTTCTTTCACAAAAAGCTGCCTTAGTGACTAAGCTGCTAACAAATTCTTCTGTTTTCCTTTTCTGGCAGTCTTCAATTAGCATTGATTCACTTCCTAGAAACCCCTGTTGTTTACAACCTGTCACAAGGCAAATAGCACCTAAGAAGACCACCCATATTTTCTCTGGAAACCAGGAAGGAAGAGCAACTTATATTCACAGGAAGGCTGTGTGTGGTAGGTACTGTATGAAATACCCAATCTGCATAATTTCATTTACCCTCACATCTCTCAACAATGGAGTCATTGGGGTCCCTATTTTACAGACTTGGAAACAGGCTCACAGAAAGACAGAAATTTCCTGAAGCTACACATCATTTAAATATTGGTATTTCTGGATCTAAAGCATCATTTTGCTTATTACAAGTGACCATAACAGGAGAGATAGTATAAATTATAGAGAGGTTTCTTTGTGTATTAAGACTAGTCATAGGTGTTTTTATGATAAATTTCCAAAAGTACATTACAGGTTTTTCCTGTATTTCATGCCCTTATCAAATAACACTTATCCTTAATAAATAATCACTGATACAGTTGGAGGCAGCCTCTTTTTTTTTTTTTTTAATTTGAACCTCAGTCTTTTCTCATAGCAGGTTTCATAATCCTAAAGACTATCTTAAGGAAATTACATTGTAAAACCCAATCAAAACTCACAGGGAAAAAAAAGTGGGCACAACAATACAAAGAAAGATAAGGTGAAAATAAAATGAATTTCCTTAAAAATAAAAGATAATTTAAAAATGAGTCAAGACACCTGTTTTTGTCCCAGTATTAACACTAAATATAACATTATGGGGGAACTATATTTTTAAGTATCAACTTCCCCATTTGTAGAATCAGAGGAGTGGATGCAATCATCCCTAAGTTTCCTCTGTTCATGAACATCACAAACTGTATCATCTCCAATTACGGAGAAAATAAATTGGAAGTCTCTACAGTATGCTCTCCAGAATTTTTTTAATTTGCTAATTCTTACCAAACATAAGAAATACAGAATCAATTCTACCAATATAAAAAGAGAAGAAGCAATGATAAAGGTACAATTGCATATCTGTTGAGTTCTTGTGAAGCTGTCAGGAAAGTATACCACTATGGGCACAAAAAATAATGAATTTATTCTTACTGATCTGTTTTCCTATAATTTTAACAGGTTCAAATATAAGGAGACAGCAAGACATCACATATATTCTAACTTCATACCTGCATACTTATCTAGAGAATGAGAAATTTAACTTAATTCATGCTAAAATTAGAACTGAATGATTTGACTAAACCTTTAGAAACTAAAATGCATCACATTCTTACTCAGGAAACAAGTTGGCAAATGTGAATATCTTTCCACTTACTGAAGACAAGACAATGGATGACAAATAAGAAAAAGCTTTCAAAAGTTGGAAGGCATTTTTATAGAATAAAATAAAATATCTAATATAGAACTCAATGGATAAACTTCAAACTATAAAATGAGTTCTAGTTAATAAGCAATTTATTAATGGAGCAAGTTGAAAGAATAAGATCATAAGTTCTGTGTTGAAAATGAAGGACCAGGTCCTTACATTCTATATTTTAATGATAAGGCTGCCAATCATGTCCTTTAAGAATCAACTGAATTTCTAAAAATATCATTCCTGCCAACTGGAGAAAAGAGTAAAATGCAGGAACATGTAGCTGCCTCACCCCCAGCCCCCAACTCTTGTCAGAACAGATGCTTGTACCCAGGTAACTGGCCATCTATCATCAAGTCAAATATGATCTTAAAAATTCCTAGATCTTTCTGGCAAGGTCACTGCCCCTATCTGAAAAAAAAAAAAAATCCATATGAAATTGGGAACAGCAGGTCAATTTTCTTTTTCTGTCATTACCAAGAAAAAGAAGCCTTTGCCACTAGAAGGGAGCAAATGCATTAACCCCCATGACTGGTAGCCCCCATTCAAAAGGGCTATGCAATTCATTACAATGCTGTGGTTAATGACTGCTAGGATTTATCACCTTAGAACAGTTGTGAGTGAGAGAAAGACACAGATACAGAAGAACAATACTAGAGACATATAACAGCTGAAAGTGAACTTAGGGAGGGGGAGAAGCAAGTAGGCAGGATACAGCCTTACACTTCAACAATATTTTTATTTTTCACTTTGCAAGAGGGAAAAAAAAAAGATGGCAAAAAAAAAAACTGACACAAATAGCCTCGAGAAATAACTGTTTTAGTTTCAGTTCTTATGAGAGAAATTTATAAATTAGGAGACATGATATTGAGGTATTGAAAACTAATGAGTCTCAGTCTGCTTTTGTTAAACATTGATTTCAATTCTTAGAGTCTCCTGATTTTCTGTATAAATATTTTTAAAACTTATTTGTACCTAAATTATTAAGTTCTTTCAAACAGCTAAAATAGTTAAACTGAGAACATTTTACAAAATAAAAACATTAACTAAATGGTGACCTAGTTTACTTTGGCAAAGTAGGATTACTAACAGAAGTTGTCACTTCCATAAATCACATGTAATAGTCACAATATTTACCTCATTTATATCTTTTATATTCTCTGATATGCATAATATGTGTGGCATCTTAGAAAGTATTTTATGATAGTAATGTCTACAGTATTTGATTTTAAGAAGGCAATTAATTAGTACATTTCCTTTAATTAAGAATTTTAATGCATTAGTCTTCAACTGCCGTGGGTAAAATAATAATTAGTTTTCAATATAATTGACTGCTGGACTTATATAATCAAAGAGACACCACATATGAAACTTGTGTGTTTCCAAATTTTTTCCTTTACACATTGAACTCTAAAATAATAATAAGAAAAAAATCAAATATATATGTGTGTGTGTGAGAGAGAGAAAGAGAGTATATGTGTGTGTGTATGTATACACATATATATGGTAATAGTGAATTCTCTGAACTTATTATAAACAAAAGTTTGTGTTTGCAGGAGGGGATAACGTAATGGTCAGGGCTGCCTATGTGGTATAATTTGAAGAGGTGTAATGTATGAGGTCCCGTGGGTCCAATTATTTAATCCTCTGCCAGTTACTCCTGTCATTAAAGTTTTATATCTCTGACTTTAAAGAGAACCTATTAAATTTTTGGAACCCCTGGCAGCGATTATAACTTAAACCCTTATCAACTACTAATTTCGCTATGTTTGAATATTTGAACTGGCTCTGAGCAAAATATAACATTAGATGAACCTAGAGGAAGGTGGTTTTCAAGTGGAACTACAGGGGTAACATTAGGTTAGGGGTGTGTATGTGTTAAGAGCAGAAGGCAGGATGCAGAAGTTGACACAAATACAAGCCTCATGATGTTGTCCTGAGGGTCAGGCTTCTAGGTCCTAGCACATGCATTTGCTGTTGCCAAAATAGGTAGGCCAGAGTCAACTAAATTGTTTACTTCCATCTCAGTGTTCTGGAGGCAATCAGACACACTCGGTCACACATGCAGCTATGTATGAATGTTGTCACAAAAATCTACATAATATGGTCAAAAGTTTAATTTGCCTCCCTCAACCTGGCAGAGGGGGGAAAAATGTTAGTTTTATGGTAAATTCAGTGTTCCATATGGGAGATCTTCTTCATGCTAATTTTGATTCTGTTTCCATTTCTTCTAGAGCAGTGGTAATGTACTTTGGTTGCACACTGAAATCCCTTGGAAGCTCTAAAAATGCTGATTGCTGGATCCCTTACCAAGAGATGGTACATTTCGTCTGGCATTGGGATTTTCAAAACTATCCCTAGGTAATTTTAATAGAACCTCTGTTATAGAATAATTTTTCTAAAACTCAGCTATTAGATAAGTAACAAATGCTGAATTCACATACAGGTTTATAAGCTTGTAGATTAGTGAGAAAGGATTGCCAAGATACCAATTTGCCAAAAAAGTCCAGCCACTATCTAATCCTGAATCAGCAATAAAAAGAAAGTACAAAAAAAAATCTGCTTAACATTACACATATGATCAATAAGAGGTGAGGAAAAATCTTATTTGATTATTATGTAAATATATTAATCATGGAAGCAAAAAAAATATTAAGATGCACATTCCTGAGAGTTGCTGTCTGAATTTTGAATGGCCATTAAACCATCTAATAAAAATACAAGTAAGTTATTTGTGAGATATAATCCTGGCCAATCCAAACCATTTTTAATTAAGAATATAATAAATGTTTATTTTAGAGAGTCTAGAAAACTATTTATAGGTCATTTCTTATTTGTGTATTTTCTTCAATTTATACAGGAATATAAATTCAACTTTGGCAAGAATATTCAATATATACCAATTTCTTTTGGTCTTTTCACTAGAAGATTCTAACAATCATACACTATAATTTCCTCACATTTCTAGAGGTTTTAAGCATTTATTTTATTTTTAACACATCATTTTAGAGTAGCAAACAGAAAACATATTATTTTATAATCCCTGAAGACAGATATTAGCATGGTGTACTATGTGTTTCCAAATTTTTTCCTTTACACATTAAACCCTGAAGAAAGGCCATGCATTTCAAATGTAACTAATACATTCCTGTTCTCAAAGGAGAGAATTTCTATTCTTTCCACAGAGAAATGCATTCTTTACAAATGATTGGACTTTTTTTTTTCCCCTCTCAGTGCCAGGGATTGAACCCAGGGCTTCATGATTGCTAGGCAACTGCTCCACTGCCAAGTTAAGCCTCCAGCCTGAGAAATACATTCTTGATAGGTCTATTCCATTTTAACAGCAAGAGTTTCTAATCTTTAGATAGATAGATAGATATACAGATATAGATAGAGATAGATAAAAAACTATTGAGGTAAAAAAAAATATTTTGCAGCACATGCAAAACTGATCCTTGGAAGCTACAAAGCAAACGTGGCCTTTTTTTTTTTTAAGGCATTTGTGTACATGTTCTATGAGGTGATTACTTGACGCTTACTGGAATGTCCTTCATATGGTCCATAAGACACTCTTCAATTGATGAGTCTACTTTGTACATTGCTCAAGAAAATAATTACATTTACAACATCATATATTTTATAGAATGGCTAAACTTAAATATTTCAGTTGGCAGAAATTTTATTTTTCAAACATGGTATTTCACCATTCAGATTTATGACAATTAAAGGGGGATAAACTAAACTACAAATGTTTGTGTTCATTCCATAAGTTTGATTTTAAGCAACTGTCAACTTTGCAAATTTTTTAGTAAGCATTTTGTGTGTCTTGTAGTCTATAAAGTTTTTAAGGCCTTGATCCAAGAAATCTAGACAGTCTAAAAGACTTCAGGTCATGCTAAATTATGGCCTTTTATGTAGCCATAAAAGGATAGAGGGACACTGTATGAAATGTTACCAGTTGCCATGGTTTGCATTTTAAATGTTCCCCAAAGGTCCATATGTTAAGGCCTTGGTCTCCAGCCTGCAACACTCTTGGGAGGTGGTGGAATCTTTAAGAAGTGGGGCCTAGGTGAAAGAAGTTAAGTCATTGGGGGGATGCCCTTAAAAGACATATAGGAACCCGGCCTCTCCTTTCTCTTTTTGTTTTCATATGTCATGAGGTCAGCAGCTTTACTCTACCACATTCACCCCATCATGATCTTCTGCCTGACGCAGACCCAACTGTAATGACCATGAACCAAAACCTCTGAAACCACGAACCCAGGATAAACCACTCCTCCTTTTAAATTGATTATCTCAGGTATTTTGTCACAGTGTCAGCAAACTAAAACTAAATATTAGAAGTGAATTCTTTCTTTGGATTAAGTCTTAAATGTATTTAAGTAGAGCAGATATTTTAGCACCTCAAGATACAGAGCACTATCAAATGATTCTAATGTCATATTTTCTACTGAAACCAGTGTTAAACAACATTTATGGTAATGCGCATTGATTATGTCCTCTACTCAGTAGACAAGTGTTTTTAAAAATCTGAGACAATCTAGTTCCCCCATCACCACCAACCTGAAGATTAATGCTTTTAAGTGAGTAAAGGTTTGGATCAATCAGATCTCTTTTCATCTAAGAGAGTGGGGTCAAGTGGACGGTGTCCATCTACTTTTTAATAGAAAACTAGACAAAATGAGACCATTGTATGTTGTAACATATGAAAAGTAATAAGATGCACACAATGTCTGTTTTGGTATAAAAGATAAAAAGCCACAATTTGCTAATTTCATTTGTTTATCACTAAGAAAGGGAAAAAAATACCTTTATCATTGACAAGAATGCTAGGAGGTATTTTAGTCCCATAAAGATGATTTGTTCAAAAATGTTTATCATTTAATTTCCTATGGTTATTTCATCTCTAATGATCATCCAGGTGGCTGATTTCACCTTCCAAAATTCATCCTTACATTAACTACTTGAAATTGCATGCTTGGAGGAACCAAGCACACTTCCCAAAGAAGGAAAAGTCTTTGCAGAGGGAGAGACCAGGCTGGTAAGCCCAAAATAGCTGTGTATGCACTGTTATGGCTGAACTTTTTAATTTAATCTCCAACTAAAGAACTCAAGACTGGAGAATGTTTGAAATACAGGCTGTGGATTAATGGCTTTCATTTACTGTGTGCATTGACACTGGTTAAGATAAGGCAAAGAGATAGCCAGTACATTCCAAAAAGGCATTACATTTTATTCTGATACTTTATAGCTTCTAAAGGAAGGGGAGAAATCTGATAATACATCTTACAGATAACTGTGCTCAAGATTAATTTGAGCTTAAAAAGAAACTCTAAAATACATGTCAATTTTCTTTATAACTACTAATTATTTTGTAATTATAAACTTGCTCTTCTTTAATAGTACCTGAAATTAGTAATTTGTTATATGAGGTTTATATATATAAGAAAATGTGCTGTAAAAGAATTAGACTCATAAACAAGCAGTTATATTAAATTAGGTAAATAAGATTCTTTAACTGTCACAACATAGCAATTTCTATACTTTGTGAAGACACGACATACATTTGCCTGCCTTTTAATTCTGGTGTAATATAGCAATAAAAATAATGTAATGCACTAATAGTATCAATATAATTTTAAAATTTTAATATGTAAGCACAAAAATATTCTGAATTTGAAGCTTTCCATCACTAATAGAAAGTATTTTCTCAGTTTCGTACATAAAGATCAAAGCTTGAATAAAAGCTAAACAAATAATGTGCAAATTCTTTGAAACAGAAGGAGTAAGGAGTTTAAGTTTTTGAAATATAAAAGGGAAAGCATCACATCAATTATATGGAAGTTTCTATCTGGGTATTGGACATTTGTTTTAATGAATTCCCATTCATATTTGGTTCTTCCAGTTCTTTGTTTTTGGAGTTAAGCCCATGTTCACTCATTTCCAATTAGGTAGATGAGTCTTCCCTGGTAATAGGTGGCTACCACATCACAGCTTTCTAGTTTTCAGTCTCAATTAAAAAAGTGATAGTGAGTCTTGGCTCAGAATCAAGGCTGTGACCTCTGCAACCATCACATCTACTTTAATCTCCCACAGCTCTGTTCCTTGACAAATTCCCTGGACAGCATAATTACCCCTTCCCACAGCACTTCCAAATGCTTTATGTACAGTTCCCAGGGGAATCAGCCCAGAGGTGCCATAAATGTTTTAAGTTAGAAGAAAAAAAAAAAAGAAAAATTACACATTTTCTAAAAACAGAATATTAATGAATGCAACTATTGCCTGAGGTGGATTGCACAAATACATTTTAAAATCTTATACATTTAGTTACATCCTTTATAAGTGAAGAAGACCTTGCCACAAAATTAAAAGTCTCTGAAACTGTATTTATGTCATCTTAGTCATCTTGTATCATTAAAAGCAAAGTTGCCAGGTCTTCATTAAAAAAAAAGACATATATACAAACATATACACCCATACATATACATTCATATACAAGAGACATTATTTTGCCAGGTATCTATAGTGTGCACTTTTGGATAACCAGTAATTGCATTGTGTTTTAGAATTTGTAAGATTAGTTTTTTTCAAATGTCATTAACGGATTATACATGTTTCAAAAAAATGCCCTACTATATTGATCCAGCTGTCAAAATCTCTATAAGCCTTTTAGTATAAATGTACCACAGGTTTGAGTTCAGAATTATATCAACAAGTTTCTAATATCTCTGGAGGTTTTTTCTTATAGACTTTGTTTTCTTAAAACAAGAATTAAATAAGAAAAACTTTATATGTTGTTCAATGTTACTGCATGCCAAACTTTAAAGTATACATTTTATTGGCTGACAGAATGGTAGGGTAAATACAGAGTCTAGGTTCTGTTTCCCTCTTTATTTGGAAACTACCCAGCTGCAGAAGGAAAAAAAAAAAAAAAAACACCGCTAATCTTATTCTACGGGGGGGAAAAAGATTAATGAAGTAAAGTTAGATTTACATGGCCATTATTAACCAGACATTCTGTAACAAATTGTGAGTAATTAAATGGAAATATGCTGCTTTTACCTGCATCTGTCAAGGTTTTATTTTTAAAGAAATAAGGGAGCTAGGAAGCAGAATGTGAAAAATTAAATCCTATTTTGGATTACAATTTACTTACATATTTTTACTTACCAATAGGTATACATTTTACCCTGTATGCATATATACAATAAGTAAAATATGAAGAAAAACTATTTCCCCACATTTTAGTCTCTCCTTCCCCTTGAAACAACCACTGTTACCAGTAGAAGCTTGACTAATTGAAATGTGCTTTCTTCTTGCCAAGGCAAAGAGGAGACAATTAAACAAGCAGCAGCCTTGGTCAGAGTGGGGAGTGGGGAAACAGCTCACACTGGGCTACCCACTCCAGCGCCTCCTCCTCCTTCATTTTTCCTCCTCCTTTGCCTTCTTACTGCTCCAGGCAGGGGAGCAGAGGCGTCCCAGGAAACCTGCCTTGCAGGTGTTTTACTTAGTGGAGCACTTTTAAAACTCAACAATGGACTTTATTTATGCAAGGAAAAAATGCCCTGGATTCCAACGGAATGCTGTTCCAAATTACTTGGGAAGTTAAGCATGAGTTGTTCTCCTTTTGTTTTATGGAGTATTCAGAATGCTAGTAAAAATTATCAAGAAAATTAGCAGATTTACTTAACTTATTGCTCCTCATCCACTCTTTCTGTCCTGCTTAGAGGAGGGAAGAGTTTGAGATTTCCTCCAGGCACCATCCTCCTACCGGCAAACACTTCACAAGTCCACAGCTTGCCTGTCCTAAGACTGTCAATCCATTTGTTGACCCTCACAGTTTACTACAGGAATATTTATAATCAGAAATCTTTGGAGTGTATTGCTCACCTCAACAATGGGCAAAGCCCCTAGAATTAAAAAAAAATGTATTTGATGTATTTATCCCCCCAATACTGAGTCTCTACATAAACAAGTGTTTGTCATTGATTCTCTTAGGTTATTAAACAGATATTTTTATATAACATGTTGTAAAACAACTACAAATTCATTTCCTTTTGCTGAAACTTAGGTTGGCTCATTTATTTAATAAGTATTTCATGCACCGGGTAATTTCTAGGCACATTAATATGTAAAATAGTGCCAGCTCAGTGGCATAGGCCTGTAATCCCAGTGGCTCAGGAGGCTGAGAAAGGAGGATCACAAGTTCAAAGCCAGCCTCAGCAATGGTGAGGTGCTAGGCAACCCAGTGAGACCCTTTCTCTAAATAAAATACAAAATAAGGCTGGGGATGTGGCTCAGTGGTTAAGTGCCCCTGAGTTCTATAATAAATAAATAAATAAATAAATAATTTTATATATATATATTATATATATATAGATAGATAGATATAGATATAGATATAGATATGTGTGTGTGTGTGTATAATAGTCATAAGTTCCTGACTTCACAGTCTTCTTCTTCTAAGTGAAACATTTTTATCCTTTAAAGAGAAAATATTTCTACATAAATAGAAATTTAGATGATTACATAAATTTAAATATTGTTTGAAAGAAATACAAAGAAAATGTAAAGTCAGTAATTTGTCCAATTTACAGATTATATTTGAAAAAAATCATAATAAAACTGAATTATTCAGGGGAAATGTTCATTACAAATAAAGATAATATAACTTTCAAATCTTTCAATATAAACTTTATACAAAGAGGAGTTTCTATTATTTAATTTTGATATTGCTGAGGGATAATATTTAGTTAAATGAATAAGGTAAGTTAATAGAATGTAAACTTCTAATAACTACAAATTATGTAAGTGCTTACAAAAGGCAGAATACACTTATTATAGCCATTAAAGCCAGTGTGTTCTGATATTTTCATTGTGTAATTTTAACACATAGATAAAGACAAAATACTATTGTGTGTAAGCAGAAGCAGGAAATTAATATTTCTTTCCTTACTTTCCACATTTCTGTGTTTCAGAAGCCAGAAATGCTTAAGAGAGTTTGTATTTATCTGTAACTTCCAGTGAAACTTTAATGATAAATTTTAGTAATAAAAGTAAGAATATACAATCACAGACAAGACACATGCATATCTTGAGTGTATATAGCATATGATATGTAGTATATACTATATATAAAGAGAGCTTGTTACTATCAGGGAAATGCATCCATTCCATAGAATGTTCCACTTCCTAGGATACAATTTACCCTTGTGACTACCAAAATGAAAGAAACCCCACACATCTTTAGTATTCCTATAGCAAGTCGACCTTACTCCTTTCAGGGTCTACAAGCACATGCATTTAAATTGAACATCTGCATTGATGGGGAAAGACTTCAGCAATAGCCTTGATGCTCCAAATCATGTGTTTTTGCAGCTGCCTTATGCTAGACAGAGCATGAAAGACTTTGCTCTATGGCCTTTACACACTCTATTCTCCAAATAACAAATTGGCTCTGCAGAGGCAGAGGAAGAGCTGGCAATGAAGTAATGTCATTTCAAGAGCTTGTACTAAATTCATCAGCTACTTTGAATGCTTTATTCACCTAAAGGTTTAGGGGAGAAAATCATGTTTTTAAACATAATTGCAATTGTACTCCAGGAAATGCTGCTTTTGATACATTTCCTCTAACCTACAACAAGGATAATAGAAAAAAATTAATCACTAAGTACAAAATTTACAATACACCAGCTACCAGCTCCTTCTTATTAACAATGTGATTTTTACCATCCATTTCTGGAGAAATAGAATATTTTACTTGCCTACCTATTTCCTTGCTTTTATCATGCAGAATGGTGAAGATTAGAGAGGAATAGAAAAAGTCTAATGCAACAAAATAACTGCAATGTGAGGTGTCCCACTAAAAGGCTCCTGTGTTAATACAGGAATTTTCAAAGATGAAATAATTGGATCAAGAGAGCTCTAAAGTGAATCAGTCTGTCCTAGTCTGAATGAAGTAACTAGGTGGTAACTGTAGGCAGGTCAGGCATAGCTGGAAGGGGTTGGGTCACTGGGAGTTTGCTCTGGAAAGGTGCAGCTTCCTGCAGCCCCATCCCCTTAATTTCTCTACTTTCTGGCTAACCAAGAAGGAACAAAGGGACAGTGCTCCTTCACCACACCCTTCCATCACTATGTTCTGCCTCACCATAGGCCCAGAGTAATGGATGAAATGACCATGGACCAAAACCTCTGAAACAGAGACAAAATGAACTTTTCCTCCTCTAAGTTGTTCTTTGTCAGGTATTTCGGTCACAGCAACCAAAAGCTAACTAACACAAGAGTCATAAATAGAGGAGAGGAAGAAGAAAAGGCAGAATGAGAAAAGTACAACCTATGTATACACAAAAATAACCTTCAGAAATCAAACTTCATCCTTTAGCAATTTCCTCCATTCACAAGCAATGGAAATTAGATTTCTTAGCTTTCAACCAAGTAACCGTCAGAATAAGAGGTATTTGAAAAAGTAGGACATAAAAAAATTTAAGGGGAGTCAGAGTAAAATGAGAAAGTGTCTATACAATGAGGCCCAGGGTGTAGTAGAATGGTTTGAGGAGAGAAAGAAAAGTGAAATTAGCAGAGTTAATTCCACTGGAGTTTGGAAATCTCAAAGCTGTTCTTTCCATCAAAAGTAGGGGTGTGTGTGTGTGTGTGTGTGTGTGTGTGTGTGAGAGAGAGAGAGAGAGAGAGAGAGAGAGAGAGAGAGAGAGAGAGATGAGGAAGCAAAGATTATCTATAAAATGCAATAATTCAAACAAGTCATGTGATGAAAGACAGGAAGTATGACTGCTGTGAGTTTGAGATGGATTTATTTTTAGTATGGAAGAAACACAGTCTCAATTTGAGAGGTATTTGTGAGGAACAGGTCAGAGAACAGACAAGACACATGGCTGGGAAACCCTAAGGTTCCACTGAAGAAAATGAGGTAACAATGTGATTTTTACCAAATGTGTTCATTTGTCCAGAAATAAGGGACAGCAGATGAGGGAGTATTTATATATAAAGCATAAGTAAGGAAAAGAAAAGGTACAAGAAATGTATAGTGATGGGAAAACCAGTGGTTGAAATTGAAGGCTGGAGAAAGGACCTACAATTAAGAAAGAGGCCGATAGACTGGAAAAGTTGAATAGAAATGGACATTGTTTTTAGTCTGACCCAGGTTCGATCTAGCTCATCTTCTTACTAGTCATTGGATTTTAGGTCAATGAATCACTCTCATTTTGTCTCAATTTCCTTATCCACACAACGAAATACTCGCCTGGTAGAATTCTTATAAGGATTAAGTTCAACAACAAAATAACCTGCTATTATGTTCATTAATAAAAAGAGGGGTAAAGGTGTAGCAGAAGACCTCAGAATGCTAGTGAGTGATTGTAGGCCTCCTTTTCTTGGTGATGCCCAGAGATCCTGCCATCCACACTCCAGCACAGCCCTTCCTCTCAGGCAAGTTCTTACATCCCCTTTCTACTATCTCACAGCTAATGCTGCCATTGTTTCTGCTGGGCTCTATTTCTCTGCTTCATAGCACAATGAAACTTCAATGTAGTTCTTTTTTACTCCTAAGTTTCTATCTTGTCTTGGATTTCAACTTATGAACTCTACTACAGCTTCCTCTCTGTACCTAGAGCAATCTTTCTAGAATCTGACCTGTGTAATATTCTGTAGAAAAATTGATTTTTTTTTAGCATGACACACCCTTTCTTCGGACAATTTTATTTTCTAGCATAACCCCAGAGTGTTCTCTAATAGTAAATATACTAAATTATAATATTCCTAGAGAGCACCATGTCTTCTCATGTCTCTGTGTCTTTTCTGCTATCCTCATCTTTTTTCCTGTCTCCTTGGTAAAATCCTCAAGACTCATACCTAATCCCCAAACAATCTGCCTCTCCTCAGAATAAAAATCCTATTCTATGAGTGCCATAACTCTGGGACACATCTTCCATTAAAGCACTGATCACAATGAGTCTTAATCATTAACTTTATTTACTTTAGACCCTACCAAACTACGTGAGCCTTGGGGGCTATAGCTTTTCTGTATGCATAAAACCTGGCATAAACAAAGATAATAACATCTCTGACATGAAGCCTCCTTCACGTGCCCGATACAGTTAATGTATAAATAACACCATGGGATATATATCATTCTTATCATTGCCAGTTTATATAACCATGACATGGAGAAGTTAAGTAACTTGCTCAAGGTCACAAGCTTTTAAGGTGCAGACTAGGACAGGAACCAGGTTACCTGACCTGGTCAATCTTCCTATAGTAGCACCAAGTTTATCACACAGTAGATGCTCAATAAATGTGTGAGTGATGAATGAATGAATAGTGCATTTGAAGAAGGCTTTTAATAAAGTCAGACCTCATATTCATTTGTTATTTTCACTGATAGGATGTTATCTTTTTTCAGGCTTTTTTTTCATCTTTCTATTCTCCATAAAATAAGCTCCAAAACCACTCTGCACCAGAGAGTTTGCATTCATTTAAATATTTATTGAGTGCCATTTACAACTTTTCTTTCAAGTCATGCCTAAGAGAATACAGTTAAAAAACTGTATTCATTAGGAGAATGGGGAATCTCAAGAACGGCCTGGCCAGACAGCTGCTCCCGTCTCAATTACCAAGCTCCTTCACCAATGAAAATACCTTGAAGAGAAACATTTGGCAACAGAATCACTGTTGGTTTTCTGCTTTTATTCTTTCCTCTCTCATTATCAACCAACACAAAAGTTCATCCAATTTCCCTGACATGTCCTGCTTGACATGCCTACCACTTCCACTCCATCAGCAGAAAATTAGATGTGCCAAGCGAAATGAAGAAGTCTGGGGAGGATCCAAGAGAAAGGTTCAAGGCTAGGTCTGTGACAACTTAAGGAACAAGTCTGCACTAGCAGTACTGGACTGCTAACTATACTTTAAAAAATCAGGGCAAATGTAACTTTTCCAATACAGAAACAATTCACAGATATAAACACTACAGAAGTTATTACTGAGACATGGTCACTTAAGGATAATTTTAAACCAATATTAGGACTTAATTGTTGATTACAGCAAATTGACAAGTCAAGGTCTTTATATGTGGTCAGTTCCCTGACCTAGAGTATAAGCATAACTGGTCAGATACCTGCTCTGGGGTATAAGCTGGAATGTTGCCAGTGTCGCTGGCTGGCTCCCAATAGCCAATCTGCCTTGCTTTGTTTTGGGCTCTACAAGTATGGGGCATTAGGTTGTGAGGTGAATGAGATGTCAGCCACATGGCTAACTCCCTCTTCTGCAGTGAGCCTGTAAATAGAATGTTTTCATTACAGTAAATGGATACTTTGGTCCCTGTTATGGGAAGCACCTGGACTTTTTAAGGTTTTTCAGATCCAATATATAGGTGTACAAAATATCAGTGGAAGTTTCATAGGAACCTCTCTAGCTGTTCTTGTCAATGAACTGGGACACATCTCTGCTAAGATATGTAGAAAGCCTAGAAATAACCCTGTCACCATGATAGGCAACATTTAGGTTCCACCTGGCAAGAAAAATTAAGGTACAATTATATTCCTATCTTTCATAGTTTATAAAGATGAATATAAGAAAAATTATAAAGAGAATGACCAAGAAATTGAATTATTATTCATTTTAGCTACAGAAAAGATAGTATTAGAAGATTATCATTAGAAATAGTTTCCAGTTTTAATTTTAAGTTTTTTTTTCCCTGAAGAAATATAACATTGCTGGTGGGACTGCAAATTGGTGCAGTCAATATGGAAAGTAGTATGGAGAATCTTGGAAAATTGATAATGAAACCACCATTTTTGATCTAGCTATCCTATTCCTCAGTCTATACCCAAAGGACTAAAAAACAGCATTCTACAGGAACACAGCCACATCAATGTTTATAGCAGCACAATTCACAATAGCTAAACTGTGGGACCAACCTAGATGCCCTTCAGTAGATGAATCAATAAAGAAAATGTGGTATGTATACAGAATGGAATATTACTCAGCATTAAAAGTGAATAAAAACATTGCATTTGTAGGTAAATGGATGGAGTCTGGAGAATATTATGCTAAGTGAAGCTAGACAATCCCCAAAATCAAATGCTGAATGTTTTGTCTGACTTAAGGCTGCTGATTCACAATATGGTGATGGTGCGGGAATGGGGGTTATATGGGAGGATTAAATGAAATCTAGATAGGGCAAAGGGGAAAAGGGGAAGGAGGGAAAGAGATAGGGCATGGGGGTAGGAAAGATGGTGGAATGAGGTGGACATCATTACCCTAAGTTCATGTATGAAGACACAAATGGTGTGACTCTACTTTGTGTACAACTAGAGATATGAAAAAATGTGTTCTATAATGTATAATACGAATTGTAATGCATTCTGCTGTTGTATATAACAAATTAAAATTTAAAAATGAAAAAAAAAGAGGTATTTTAGCTCACAATTTTGGAAGATTGGGCAACCTCACTTGTTTAGCCTCTGATGAAAGAGCTCTTTCATCCAGTCACAACATGGAGAAATGGAAAAGGAACCAGTTGTATTCAGAAGAAGCCAAATAGGTGGCTTAAAACAACCTACTCTCATGAGAACTCAGGGTCCTTAGGGAAGTGTGTTAATCTCTTTGGCATGCAATGTCCTGTGTGACCTAATCATCTTCCTCTAGGCCTACCTCTTTAATAAGAGTCTACTCCCTCTCAATACCACCACTTTGGGGAACAAGTCTAGCACATGCACCCTGTGAGACAAACTATATCAAAATCATAGCAGGGTGTCCAGAATGCAACCTAAGACAGTGTTACAATTTATTTATTTTTTTTTTATTTTTTTTTAATTAGTTACACATGACAGTAGAATGCATTTATGCACTTTGATACATCATACATAGATGGGATATAACTTCATTTTTCTGAGTGTACATGTTGCAGAATCATATTACTCATGTAGTCACATTCAGTAATGATGTCTATTTCATTCTACAGTGTTACATTTTAAATCTGGAATATCCCCCAAAGTTTCTGTGTTGAAAGCATGATCTCCATTGTGTCAAGGTTCAGAGGTGGTGATTTTAGGCAATGAATGTCGTGAGGGCTCTGATCTCATTAGTGTGTTCGTCCACTTGATGGGTAAATCTGTTGATAGCTTGCTGGACAACTGGGAGAGGGGACCTAGTGAGAGGAAGTAAGTCAGTGGTGGCATGCCTCTCCAGCCTCCCACCCCCTGGCTCTCCTTCTCTCTCCCACTGCTTCCAGGCTTCCATGAGCTGAGCAACTTTCTTCCCCCAACACTCTTCTGACATGATGCTTCTACTTTAGAGCCTCTGACCATGAACTGAATCCTCCAAAACCATGAGCTAAAATATCTTTCCTCCTCTAAGCTGTTCTGGCCAGGTATTTTGAAAACAGAAACAAAAAGCTGAGTAATATGGGCAGTAATTGAGATAACATCTGTGACATCATTAAGAAGGTACATTTAGTATAGGCTAAATGACATCCTCCTAGTTGTCTTTCTGTTATTAATTCAGTAATTAATCCCTATTCTTTGGTTCATTGTCTCACTCAGAACATTTTTCCCCTGGCATTTTGCTTAACTCAGTTAGACTGAGACACTTTGGATTATTTGACTTCCAAGTTTTTTCTAACATTCTTTAATGAACCTCTAAGTATGGTTCTCGGGATTGATGGAAATGCTGTTAGAAAGGTAGAGAAATATAAAGCCACAACTTTTAATCTACCACTTACAGAGACATGAATAGCACAGACTAACAGCAAAACCAGCATTAAGAGGAGGCAGATTCAAGAAAATAGACATCAGGATGGCAGATGGCAGTGGCAAAAAGAGTTCGATGGAATATGCTAGAGATGAGCCTCCAAGATGCCCATTCCTGCCAACACACATTACACACTCATCATTGTGGTTCTCTCTCCTGCCCATTAGGGTCAATGGTACAATGGTACAATGGTCTGCCTTGTACTTTCCTGACCTCAACTCTTGGTGAGTTGAGACTGAACGGTTTTTGCATGTGTTTGTAGAGTACAAGCTTTTAGTTAAGTCAAGTAAATAGAGAAGTATTCAAGGAAGAGGTTAGAATATGAGATGGCAGAGAGTCAGAGAGGGTTTTTTTTTTAAAAATATATATATCCAAATTTCATTACGAATAGATAACTCTTTTAATCTTACCAATCCACAAAAACTATGTACAGCAAGATAGTCCAGTAACTGTCCCATCAAATGTATTGCTAGCTCTCCTACCAATATCCGTTCTCCTGTTCAGAGGTACTTGTTCCTGTTAGCCATTCTGCTGCCACTTGAACTCTGTCTATTCTTGAGTTCCTGATACTTCTCTGGGTGTTCTTCTCCCTCTCTGACTAATTAGTTTCCTTCCTGGATATTTCTTGATAGATGCTGATATTGTTAAATCCTTTCCCATTATTTTGTGTTTTCCTTGGGTATCTTCACTTTACATTTATGATTTCAAATGTACCTTATAAAATTAAAGGAGATAACATTGATAATATTAGTATCAAATATCTTAATGATATTTTATGATTAAACACTGCATTATTAAGGCAAGGATATATCTTTTCTTATACTTGCATTGCTTGAGAACTAGAAGGCAACCAGAAACCAATATTTGAATAAATAACATATGCAATCAAAAAGTAGTTTGCCCAAGTATCTTGAAAACATGCTTTAAATTCACATTTTTAAAGTTTCATGAGACATTATCTTACTTTAATCTTTAATATTCATGAATTAAAAAACCATTTTCTGTGCTAATTAAAATATTACTACTATTAGATATACTGTATAAACCAGCAACATTACCTTAGTAATAAACCGAATACAACTTTGGGGAAAATTACATTTTTTACTTTTTTGTTTGTAGCTAAGTTTGCCTTACAAGAGTAGAATAATTCTCCTTCCCTGTAACAGGGAAGTCATATAAGTAGTTAATAAATACTAATGGCATTAATATTTTGTGAGCCCACCTGAGGTACGTTGGAGGAAAATATATTCTGTAATCTTCCACAGCTAAGAAATAAAAGTAACATTCTTTAAAATGTGAAATAAAAAGGCAAATTATAGGCCCTTCCTGCCCAGATTACTCCTCCCTCTCCCCCACTGGCCCACCAGTTTTCCACCTTTTGGCCCTCCCACCTGCATCCCCCATCACAGGATAGAGGGAAATAAGCAAGATAAAGGACAGGAATGTAGGAGGACAAAAGAAGACCTTAGATATAAAAGAGATGAGACCTCCCCATCCCAAGGATTTGGGCTTTCGCCTTTCAGATCCCCTTCTTCCTGGGGTGTGTGTGTGGAAGTGTCTTCTCTGCTCTCCTTTAATAAAGCTTTTTATGTTCACTCTTAAAAAAAAAAAAGAAAGAAAGAAAGAAAGAAAGAAAGAAAGAAAGAAAGAGAAGAAAGAAAGAAAGAAAGAAAGAAAGAAAGAAAGAAAGAAAGAAAGAAAGAAAGAAAGAAAGAAAGAAAGAAAGAAAAAGAGAAAAAAGAAGCTAAACATATCTCTAGGAAGCCAGGAACTAAAATTTTGAAAGCTGAAAAATTTCTGATTTCTGTTTGTGCATTCAGCCAGAGGAAAGGGAAATTCTGAACTGTTTCATTACCCAGTAAGTTAGTAATTCTAGGAATTCAGAGAACACATTTGTGCAGGAGCCACGCCACATTCCTAGAAGCAGGTGGTGGGTGTGTTTTATGAATTCAACCAGTCATTGCACAGCATATAGAGCTGTGGGGTCTTGGGCTATTAAAATAGTGTGACTTTTAAAAAGTTGATCTATGAACAGAGTTATCCATAATATGAAAATATTTTATTTCTTCCTGGTCTTCTTTTAAAATCCTGGGATTTAATATTCTGTTCCTTTTATTCTAAAAAATCTACTTAATTTTCCATGTTCATATCATGAATTCAATTTCCTTCTCTACCTGCTGTCTAAACAGCCCCTCAACTTTCAGATGTATCAGGTAGTCAGTGTCAGTCCCTCGGTTTCATCAGCCTGGTAAATCTCTCCTGCAACCTGTGTCCAGCAGCATCATGGACTGCCCCCCCTGTGTTGGCACAAGCTTCCTTCCATCCATCCTGAGATCTTCCTCACTCTTTCTGGAGATTATCTTTACTCCTACCTAAACTAAATCCTTTCTTCCTGGATGTAGTCTTCATTGGTTAGTTGTCCTGTTTTGGTCAGTACATCATCAAAAATTTTTGTAAGAAATAGCACATGGAGGTTAACTCTTTGACAACTTGCATTCATGAACTGTGTTATCCTCTCTTCTAGTGTAATTGATGCTTTGGCTGGAAACCATTTTCTACTGAAATTTCATGGAATTCTCCATTGTCTCCTTTACTCTAGGGTTGAAACTATTTTTTCAAAAAGCAATTTTAATCCCTGAAAAATATATATCTTATTTATTTTCTCTGGAACCTCATGAGCTTCTATTTTTTTCCCAAGACAGTATAAAATGTTATGATAACTTGCTTATGTATGTCTGCATCCATTGTACCGTTATGCTCTAATTGGGGACCCCCAAAAGACCACCAGAGACCAAGATCCATGTAAGCAACAAAGAGGTGTTTTTTGGGAGCTAGCTTGGCCCTGGCACACACAGCAACTGGTGATGCTGAGAGGCCCCAAGCCCAGGGTTTGCAGCAGTTTTACACATTCTTTGGAGAAGGCAGGGACCCCCACATACATCATAGCATCTCTTAGCAAATCATCACACACCGTGGGAAAATCAAATAACAACTCTAAAACATGATTAGTGTATCAAATGGCGGGAAAGAATCTGGAAAGAATTATTGGTTAGTTCAAGGGGTTGATGCACTTAAAATTGATTGGTTTAAACCATGAGGATGTCGCAAGGGGGGTACGTGCCAAGCTGCAGGGCTTCTAGTTTAGACATTGGTCACCACACCTAGGTGGGGGCCACCTGGAATTTCAGATATTTCGATATCTTGGCCTATCTTAGGTGATCACTATCTGTGGCTTTTCCGAGAACTGTTTCCACAGAGCTTTTCTGTGGTATTTTCCTGACTTTAGGATTGCAGTAGGTCAGGGGTTAAGTTTCAGAGCAAAATGAGGTCCCAAGTAGAATGAGATTGCTTAGGTCTTTCAGTACAGGACACTCTAAATATGAAAATAAACTTCTTTGGGTACTAAGGAACTTTATTCAGTGACTTTTCTTTCTTTTTTTTTTTAAAGAGAGAGAGAGAGAGAGAGAGAGAGAGAGAGAGAGAGAATTTTAATATTTATTTTTTAGTTTTCGGCCTGAAAGGGTAAAGTTTCTAAGCTAGAAAGCTTGAATGTAAAAGATTAGGTATTAAGTTCCTCTGTTACACCCAGATTCCTGAGATAGTTAAAACAATGCCCTACTGGCCATTTAGCCTAGGGCCCTGTGCAGTTCCTCACAGGGCCTGAACCAATCAGTTTGAATGTGTAACCCGCTTATGAATGACCAATCACCCCCGCCCGGCCGGTTCCCGCCAATGATTGTGCCAATCACATCTCAGAGTTGTTGTTCAATTTCCCCGCGCCTCATGATGATTTGTTCTGATGTATGCAAAGCCCACCGCCCTCTCCAAAAAGTGTACTTAAGCTCCACCTGACCTCTGTTCTGGGCTCTGGGCTGCTCTCCCTTCTTGAGTGAGCACAGAGTCCCAGCGCGCTGGAATGGATCCCCAATAAATCCCCTTTTGCCAATTGCATGGAGTAAGTCTCTTGTGTGGTCTCTCCCTCCGACGCTCCGCCGGACCCCTCTTACAGGCCCACAACATCTTTGTTTGTATGTGGTGCTGAGGATCGAACCTGGGCTGCATGCATGCCAGGCGAGCGTGCTACCACTTGAGCCACATCCCCAGCCCTATTCAGTAACTTTTCTAATAATTTCTCTCTCATAGGCCATCTTCTTTAATGTTTATTTTTTTTTAACTTGGCAGCTGGGCACAGTGGTGTATGCCTGTAATCCCAGTAGCTGAAGAGGTTGAGGCAGGAGGATTGTGAGTTCAAAGACAGTCTCAGCAACTTAGTGAGGCACTTAGCAACTCAGTGAGACCCTGTCTCTAAATAAAAATTTTTTTAAAAGGGCTGGGGATGTGGCTGAGTGATTAAGCACCCCTGGATTCAATTCCTGGTGCCAGGAAAAGAAAAAAAGGAAAAAAAAAAAAAGAAAAGAAAAAAAGAATGAACTTGTGGTTTGTTCTCAATTTTTTTTCTCACATTTTAAAAATTATTTTCCTCTACTTCCGAGATATTTCCTCAATTTTATTTCCAAAACTTCTCTTGAGTTTTTTTTTTTTATTACTCATACTTTAAAATTTAAGGAGCTGTTTCTTTTCAGTTCCAGTTTAAAATAGCAGCGTGATCTTATTTCACAGATGTAATATCTTCTCTAATCTTTATAAAGTCATTCCCTCCTAGTATAGTATGTGTTTCCTCCAGGTACCTCTATTTAAATTATTTGTCTCTACATTTTGTTCTAGAAGCTCTTCTCAGCTGTCTGATGCTTGGGTTGTATGCTTATGTTTAAGAGGGGATTTAAGAATGGAAGCTCTGAGCCCACAGGTAAAGCGTATTAAATGTGAGATTGAATATAGAAATGGTTAATAGTATATTTCTTTTAGTAAGTTAGGTATCATATATTGCTTTACACTGGTAAGATTTCTCTGAGAAGACTATTCTCCTGGAGAGCTGCCAGCATTTTGAAGCCCTAAAAGAAGAAGGCCAGCAAGTTCCCAATTTGTGGTGGGTTGGACCTGGCATAAACTCAATTATAAAGACTATTTATTTCTTCCCAACTTTACATTCAGGACATCATCATGCTTGTAGTTTGAAATTGGGCATGGTGGTATTATTTTTACCATGGAAATCGGAAAATGCTACAAATCAAAGCTCTTTCTCCCAAGAGACCTGGTAATTGAACACACATTAGTACACTTGATCTTTCACTTGACTCCCCTGTTGTCAGTACAATCCTTCAGTGAAAAGATGCTGTTCTATCTACTGCAAAGAAAAAACTTCCATTATTTTCAGGGATAGGGAAAAATAAGCAGCAGAGTTATACTGGATGAGGAAGGATATCTGGGAATTGAACTGCATATTAAACAGATTTTCAACCAAAGTGCTGAATCCAGCCTTTAACCTAACTTCCACAAGTGCTTGAGACTTCCAATTTGAAGTGTGGGGGGAATTCTATGGAGTAAATCATATTTTTTTCCTGATTAATGTCTTTGTGGGCTTAAGATTTATTCCTCTTGGTTCTGTCAAATCAACTGCAATGATACTCATCCATGTATTATTACTTTCTAAAATTAAGTTGCTATTATTCTCTGTCCCATTATTTTTGATAGATTTAGGCTTTCAAAATTATTTTATTGTTGCCTTAGGGGGACTGGGGAAAATATGAAAATAAATGTACATATGTTTCCAACTATCTTTATGTTAAATTAACCATTTTTTTAAAGGAATCATTTAAAGTATTGGCAGGGTCCTATGCTGCCTAAAGTCATTGAAGGAAGTGTTTCAGTTTTGGTTACCTCTACACATTTATAATACTCCTGTTGTTGGTTAACTGTGACACCCAAAAAGATGTGTTCAAGCTAACCCCCATGTCTATGAATGTAACATTATTTGGAAATAGTCTTTTCATCTATAATCATGATAAGATGAGTCATATTGAATTAGGCTGAGCTCTTAACCAATCAGTAGTGTCCTCATAAAAGGAGGAACATTTTGAGAAAGAGAAACAGGGAAGAGGTCAAGGGACAGTGGCAGGGAAGAACAGAGTGATGTAGTGCAAGCCAAGGAATGCAGACAATTGCCAGCAAACGCTCTAAGCTAAGCACAGGCAAGGAAGGTTTCTTCCCCAGATCCTGCAGAGGGAGCAAGGCATTATGGACTTCATTTTACTTCTCTTGTTTAAAGTCACTCAGTTTGTGGTAAGTTGTTAAGAAACAAATACATTGGATAGTCCTTTGCTTCCAACCTCTGCTCTTTCCTTGGAGGGGTAAGCAGAGTGAGAAAGGACTATAAAGCAATCAGTACTAACACAACCCTTTCACCATTAAACTTTAATCTGATGGACAGCATGATATTTAGGTCGGTCATTGCTTCTACTTATAACTTCCCAATTGTTTCAGCTATTCAAGAATTAGTGTCATACATTCTAGTGCAAAGACCTCAGAAACACATGTTCAAATGTATTTGTGCTTAAACACTGGAAGTTATCGAATGCACAGATAATAAGAGTAGCTTTTTTGTTTACCTATTTCATTCTTTAAATTGAACAGGTTCAATCACAGCAGCAAAGATTAAGAATTTCAATGATTTCTTGAGCTAAAATAGCTCTTTTGAAATAAGTTTTTGCCTTAGTTAAATCATTAGAGATTAATTTAGTTACAAATCACTAGTGATTTTTTGGGGGGAGCAAACTATTGTTTGTGTCAATTACTATAAAAATATTACATAGTTATTACATAAAAAGCCTAAGTTTTTTACCTAAAAGAACTGCATGGGAAAGAAAGAAAGAAAGAAAGAAAGAAAGAAAGAAAGAAAGAAAGAAAGAAAGAAAGAAAGAAAGGAAGGAAGGAAGGAAGGAAGGAATGATAAATTCATTGTTATTAAGCAATATACATTTAAAGTAACTCATAATGCTTGCCTATGCATACAATGAAAATGACTATATTTAATTACCAAACTTACATAACATATGCTTACATGTAGTTTTGGTCAGTATTCTTTAAATAATACTTCTTTTGAAAGACAAAATTGTCATCTAAGTTAGCATAAATTAATATATTTAATATAAACAAAAAGAGTCTGTATAATATTTTTTAGTAAAATAAGCTTTAGTAAAAACTAATCTTTAGCAACAGAGCTATTAAACATTTCTAACTTTGGACACTCGAGAATTAAAATAAATCTTGAGGAAAGAATAAAATACTTAAATATCTGAAATCATAAATTAGCATCTAGCATTTCTCATCTCTTTCTTGAAAGTTAAAATGGCAACACAGTATTATCAGGGATGGAATAGAAGCTTTGTTGGAATTGACAGAATGTCCTGAGTAAGGCTGGCTAGAATGTTTCAGAGATTGGGCTGTGAAAATGGCTGAAGTAGTAAATGGCTAACTGCAAATTTTAAGCTCTCATCAAAGCTACAAAGTTTGGCATAAATAATCAATATTGATAAACTTATTTTATAAATTCAATTCACTTTCTTATTAAATATTCATTCAATTATGTATACAAGTAAGACTAGTAGGTGCAACCTCACTGTCAAGGTTTCCTCCTATTTAAATCTTTAGTTGTTTCAAACATTTTTCACTTAAGTGTTTAACTTTAGTTGCAAAATATGACTGACAAAATAAAATACATTTAGAATAATTAAGTTCACAAGTCCTTTTTAAATAAATCTTTAAAACAAATACATTTCAAAAAAAGACTATTAGAACAAAAAAGAGTAAAATGCAATAATTTATTAGTTGTCTCTATCTTCAGAGAGTCTTTTAGCTTTTTAATGTACTATACTATTAAGAGTTTAAATATGTGAAAAATATGCTCAAGTGAGCAAATACTTTTTAGATAAAGTGAAGCAAATACTTTCTAGATAATGAAAGTTTTAGGTCTTGACAAAAATCTTCGAGACAAAATTGAGATGAAAAAGAGTATTCAAGTTGCCTATTTACTCTCATTGAGGGTTATCATTGTGTAGAGTATTTGAAATCACTCACATAGTGATCACTGGAATGTAACATAAGTGTTTTAAATAGTAACTAAAGAATTTTAAAACTACCTGGAGAAGCAGCCCTTCAGATGACTAGAAAATTACTTGCTTGATAAAAGGAGAGAAAGGCCATGGCTATTCTATCACACCTCACCACAATGTAGCATGCTCTTTATGCATAACATTATTTCCTAAAACTCTACTACAGTGATTTTGTGAATAGGTGTGCTTTGCTTTGTCTAGGACCTTGTTTTTCTGCTAAGGGTGACAGATTCAGGAAGACATTACACAAGGTCTAGAAGAGTTAAGAGCTGACACAGTATACACACAGGAATTAGTGAAA
Organism: Urocitellus parryii; assembly: GCF_045843805.1. Classification (NCBI taxonomy): domain Eukaryota; kingdom Metazoa; phylum Chordata; class Mammalia; order Rodentia; family Sciuridae; genus Urocitellus; species Urocitellus parryii. The sequence continues at coordinate 64,672,293 of NC_135533.1, forward strand.
AACAGAGCTGTTCCAAAACTTTAGTAAATGTATTTAATAAAACATACACAACAGCATGTGACTTTAAGGAGATTCACTTCATCATGGAGATTGGATCCCACCTTCCAAAAAAAGTCACATTTTGTGAACCTAGATACAGTATGCATTCAAAGGAATTTTAATTGTAAAGTAGGCTCTGGGTAAATAGGTGGCTATACTGAAGTTCTAGGGGATCAGACCATTTACTACTGAACATTGACCAATAGATCTAGGATATACTTTTATGTGCAAAAGGGTCAGGACAGAGCTGAGTTGAGTGGAATGAATGAACTGAAGCACTAGGCAGGAACACTAAAGCAGAAACCAAGTATTACTATTCCTCTGTGGAGGAAATAACACTCTAACTGGAATAAGCATTTTAAAAAGGAAAATTTGAGGGTTCCTGTGTCCTCCTTCTCACTCCTTTTCTTTCTCCCTGACTTTGGTTATATTTTCCGCTCTCCATCTGTAGTCAGGCCCACTTAATGTTCTGAACAACAGCTGCCGGCAGGCCAGTGACAATCTGCACAGTCCCCTTGCAACCCAAAGGCTAGAGAATGCTCCCCCCTCCTCCACTTCAGGGAATTAAGGGTTATAACCCTGATTATCCTGACAAGGGTTTCATGTCCACCATTTGAATCTAATTTTTCATTCAGGGACAGAAATTTGTGTAACTGACCAATATGTCAAGAATACTGAGTTTTATATATCTCAATCGTCAGCCTTGTTAAGCCTATGTGGATTTGTAGATTTAATCTACATGGATGTGTATCTCCCCAAATTAAAGGAGATAATCTTAGCTGAAAAGGAAAGGGAAAACAACTACCATATTCTACTATGCTCAGACCCTGAAACCAGGTAAGTAAATGAGATGTGCCAAAGGAAAAGATTATTAATTTTGGATTACTGAGATGTCTAAGCCTTTATTTGTAAAACTGGGAACTAGGACTATTACAAGAAAGATGAATACCATACTTTTATTGACGTAAGGACCATCTACAATGCCCCACCTCTTATTAAAGGTGCCACCACCTCCTGCTACCACCATCCTGAGGGCCAAGCTCCCAGCACATAAACTTTGGGGACAAACCACTTTCAAACCATAGCAGCTGATAGTGTGAAGGTGCTGTTGGGTTATCTGTGATTGGGTCAGGGATTGAAAACAGGTGATCCTGCTTGGGAATTCTTAAGAAAGGAAGACTTGGAGAAGTAGGATACAGTCATTATGTCCCAGCTGTTTTTCTACCCCTGAGTAGAAATTTTTAATACAGGATATGCTGCTCTGAGTTTATCACTTTCAAAATTGCTCTATATCTTAGCCCCAATATGCCAATTTATGTTAGCTAATTCCATGATTAGTCCACACTTAGTAGTTCTCTTGTACCACAGTCCAGCCCTAGATTATTCATTAATTGGTTTGCTTGAAGGGTTCATTTCCTCCCAACTTGTGAGTTCTTTAAACAGCTAGAACACTCCATCACATTTGTATTTCTCACAGTGACTTGTGGGGTGGGGAGCGAAGATCGATCAGGTGTTCATCAGATGTTTGTCAAATAAAATAAATCATCAGGTGTTCTAGTCTACATAGATGTTTTTAAGAGGTAGGGGAAGGGAGATAATTATAAAGTGGTTCTCAATTAAATGTCTTAAAATGAATGAAAACAAAAATATAGCAGCTGTAATAGAAAAGAGCATATATATGGCTATTGTAGATATAATATTACATATATTTTTGAACATTTTTCATTGTTTTTTAGAACAAAAATATAGAAATAAAGATAATTAATACAAATAAGGCTGTGATGGTTTGGAAGTAGTTTGTCCACCAAAGTTCATGTGCTGTGAATTTGGTCTTCAGGGTGGTGGAATTAAGAGGTGGTGGTACCTTTAATAGGTGGGGCCTAGTAGGTGGTCCTTAGGTCAATTAAGGATATTCCATTAGGATGGAGAACCAGTCTTTCTCTTGTTGAGCAATGTAATCTCTCCCTGTCACTGTGTTCCATGTGACATCCGGGTTTATGAGGTTAGCCTAGAACAGCCTGTACCATTCTGTTTGGACTCTGAATCTCCCAAACTCTAAGCTAAGTAAACCTCTTTTTTTAAAATGAAGTTAGCCTGCCTCTTGTATTTTGTTATAATAACAGAATATGGCCAAAGACAGACAACATAATTGGAAAGAACTGCCATTTGGGGGGGGGGGTACAATTTTCAGCATCCTGTTTCAACATTTAAAAATTTCAAGTCTATTGTAAAAGTTAAGGTAGTTTGAATTATCTATTAATTTATTTGTATGTGGGGTGCTGAGAATCAAACCCAGTGCCTCACACATGCAAGGCAAGTACCCTACCACTGAGTCACAACCCCAGCTATCTTGAATCTTAACCATAAGTTTTTATAAAATAAGGTCAACATATACTTCTTTATACTTTAAAATTATTATATAAAATATTAAATATATGTATTTTGTAATCTGATAATACATTATCAGATTTGCATTTAGGTTTTATTCATTTAAACAATATATCCTGCCAGCTTTTCTTGGCCTGGGAATAATGCAGTAATCAAAATAAATGAGGACCCTATTTAAGTGGAATGTACATTTCAGTGGGCACAGATCTCAATTTCATGGTGTTGTTTGCTTACAATAAGGCTCCTGCAACTCTTCTGAGGGCTTTGCAAGCAAGTATTAACTTGCTCATTCTTTACAGTAGCTCTGTGAGTAGATAACATTAGTTTTTTTCCATTTATTTTACAGATTAGGAAGCTGAATAGAAGGGTTAACTTGTAAACAGTCTTAAATAACCAGTAGTAGAACATAACCAGGTGTTCTGACCTAAAATATGTCTTCTAAACATTTAATGTTTTCTCACACCACAATAAAGATCAGAAGTAATTTTTCTTAAAGTTATCTTTATTGACGTAAAGAATAACTAGTCAATCTCTTGATCATAAAAATTAGTAGAATTTATTTCTTTAAAAATGTATGAGGCCCTGGGTTTGATTCCCAGTAACCAACACACACACACACACACACACACACACACACACACACACATCTTTGTTACTCTATAGAGCAGATAAATACAGAATTTCAGTGCACTATGACAATGACTCGCTTCTACATAGTGTTCCCAATTTATATTGCATTGTGTAACAAACTTGGCTCCTAGGATCATTCCTTCCTTCTTTTCTTCTGCCCCATGATGGTCACTATGATATGTGATGGACACCCTCCTTTAGGAATTAAGGAATTTATCTCTGCAGTTGTTAAGAGTACTGCACAGAGTTCAGCTGTCAAAACTTTCAACATATGTCTCAGCTGAGGAGAAGAGTCATCTTGCCCAAGGTCAAGTTCCTTCCCAGGGTGGCCCACATCTTATGCGTGGTTCATGTTGGGGTAAAAGTCCCCATGCAGGTCAACTGTAAAGGACTGTCCCAGCCTTAGGGCTCCCATTAGGTTAAGGCCTGGGGTGAGACTGTATCTCCAACATGTCCTCACTGCCTAATCTTGGTTTCTTCCCTTCCTTTCCACGTGTCCTTTGAAGATTAATCTCCACTAAACTTCCTGCATGCTAACCATTCTCAGGCTGTATTCAGTGAACTCACTGTGTAATACACACCAAGGTTCATTCCAATTTGCCAAATTTCAATCTGGTGAAAAATATTACAGACGAGCCAAAATATGCTAGATTGTGAAACCATGCCAGAAAAAAAAAAACATAGTTATAATCTTTATTTATGGTACTGACAAGCAGGAAAAGGATGCAATTCAATTGAGAAATAAAAAGATGTCAAAGGTGACTTTGTGTTCATTCCTTTTCTTCTGGAAAATGCTCTTCTATTGCTGTACATTCACTGTTGTTTTGTGTTGGTAAAAGATCCAAGCTATGTTATGTGCTTTAATTTTTAAGTTACTGATTTTCCATGTCTCCAAATCATTTTGGTCACTCTAAATTAGTCTCAGTTTAGTTTTAGGCATAGAAGTTGTTCTTCCAGCATTTTTTTCCCTTTTAATTCTCCCCAAGACACAAGCAAACGAAGCATACTTATTAAGCATATCAATTTTCATCACTGTAAATGAAAATGCTCATGTTGTTTTATAAAATATTTATTTTGGATAAATGTTCTTAATGCTTATTAAATTCTGTATTCAAATAAATTATAATATCATTATAGTTGTTTGGGTTACAGCTTCAACAGAAAATATTGCTACTTTCAGCTGAAACTAAATGAGTATTATCCAAAGTATATTTTCAGTTTTTCAATAGGTGAATCAAAATATTTTCATATTAACTTACTTCTTTTGCATTTTTCCAAAAATTTTAAAAGAACATGAAATTAAAATGGTTATAATATACTCATGAAAGAAAGCAGCATTGTGCAAAATATTTATGCAAGATAATTAAAGAATACTACTTAAAATAGGCACTGGCTAAATATAAATCCTAAATATAAATCCTTAAATGGGAACACTACATGTCCATTCAAAAACAGGAGTAAGAGTTATTTGTTCTACATGGAACAATTTCCAAGATGTATTCTTTTAAAAAAATTCAAGGTTCTAAGCCTGGCACGGTGGCATACATCTGTAATCCCAGTGGCTCCAGAGGCTGAGACAGGAGGATTGCAAGTTCAAAGTCAGCCTCAGCAACAACAAGTTGCTAAGCAGCTCAGTGAGACCCTGTCTCTAAATAAAATACAAAATAGGGCTGGGGATGTGACTCAGTGGTTGAGTGCCCCTGAGTTCAATCCCCAGTACCCTCCTCCCCCAAAAATGAAGATTCTAGTCAGTATAGCAGAAACCCAATGTTTTGTGGAAATACATACATCACGCACAAGGATATTCATCTGTATATACACTAAATTTTCACTGAAATTACATGAATTTTATTAAGAAAGAAAATATAGTTCTTACAACTGTATCAACAGTTTTATTTGGGCACAACTGTTGATAAAATATATTTAAAATATATTTTAATATATATAAAATATATTAAAAATATATTTAAAATCAGCCTGCTCCAATATTTGCTTAGTATTACAACAATTCCTATAACTGAGTACCTAAGGATGATATTTTTTTGTTCCTAGTATAAACATTTAATTTACTTTGTAAGAAAATCAAATAAGCAGCAAATAACTAGGGAAAGTTCATAAACTTTTGTTTGTTTTTAGAGAATAAGATAGTGTTTTATGTGTCTGCTTTTTCATTGGAATATTCTTAGAATAGACACATCAAATATCATATTTCATGTTTGAATGACATTTATTAACATCTAAAAATTGTCTTCCAATTTAATACACATATTAAATATGAAAATGCATATGTTTTAAGATGAGAGAAAAGGGAAATTGCATGGAAATGGAAGGAGACCCTCATTGTTACACAAATTACATATAAGAGGAAGTGAGGGGAATTGGAAAGAAAAAACTAGGAGAGAAATGAATTACAGTAGATGGGGTAGAGACAGAAGATGGGAGAGGAAGGGAGGGGGGATAGTAGAGGATAGGAAAGGTAGCAGAATACAACAGTTACTAATATGGCATTATGTAAAAATGTGGATGTGTAACCGATGTGATTCTGCAATCTGTATTTGGGGTAAAAATGGGAGTTCAAAACCCACTTGAATCTAATGTATGAAATATGATATGTCAAGAGCTTTGTAATGTTTTGAACAACCAATAAAAAAAAGAAAAATAAATAAAGACAAGGTCTCACAGAAAAAAAAAATTATAACTTTGCCATCACCCCCTTCCATAAAAGATCCTTATCCTTCGGCCATCACCTGCATAAAATGGTGGTTTCCCCACCCCAGTCCTAAGCACCTCGAATCTACCTTTTCAACCAATCTCGGCTGATTTCCTTATTCTGGAATTTCTTATGGATGGAAATCAAAACTTTCATGACTGGCTTCTTTCACTAAGCATGTTTTTAAGGTTCTCACAAGAAGGAACATGTGTCCGTGTTCACTCTACTTTGTGGATATTACCACATTTTCTTTCTCTCTCCATTCATTGATGGATGTTTGTTTCCACCTTTCACCTCTTACAAATGGTAGTATAAAATTGCCATCATTTTATGTATTTATATCATTTATACATTTGTATACAAGGTTTTCTGTGTAGATATGTTTTCCCTTCTCTTGAGTATTATCTAGTGGGATTTCTGAGTTATAAAGGCAATTCTCATTTGAGAAATTGACTGTTTTTCAAATTCAGCTGCACTAGCAGTGTACAGGAGTTCCGATTTCCCACACACTCTCCAACACTGGTCATCTAACTTGGATGGTCTAGTCATCCTAGATGGTATGACGTTGTTTTGATTTGTATCTCCCTGATGACTAACGATGCTGAGGATCTTCTCAAGTGTTTACTGGCCATTTGCACAGGGGAAATATCTATCCAGATTTCTATCTCTCATCCAACTCAACCACCTCCAGCAAGCACTTGCATACTTCCCATTCCCCTCTCCCAATATTGCTGAGAGCCATTGCCAAGTAGGAATGACGCATCGAAATTTCCTTGCCAGCTTACCCCATGTTGCTTAGAGGAATGGACATTTGAAGTGACATTGCATGTATGTTTGAGAAAGGTGACCCTGCTCAAGGACCAGGGTGGATCCAGGTTTAAGGAGGATCCTACTGGATTAGGGCGGATCAGGTTTTAGGGAGTATCCCGCTCCTTGGGTTTAGGGTGGTCCTGGTTTAGAACAATCTGGGTTTAGGGCAGTTCCAGGTTTAAGGTTATTCCTGCTGGGAATAGGGCATATCCTGCCGCCTGAGTTCCCGTTGAGTTCTCCTGGGATACAGAAAGTATTTGGGATTCAAAGCCTGGTGGAGTATGTGAATTTTGCTGCAGAACTTGGATTTCCCCAGAACGTGTTTGTAGAGAGCCGGTGTGAGTTCGGGAATAAAGAATTGCTGTTTGAATCTACAAGGTGTGTGGTGGCTCGTGATTCTGTGCCCAGCCAGACTGCGGCACAATATAGTGAAATTGTTAAATAAATATTTGATTTTAAATTACTATAAAATAATAAAAAATAAAGTATAAATACCTTTGACAACTGAACCATATTATTATTTCATAACATTTTCCTTCTCTGATATAACTGTCCTCTAGTTGTTCTATTTGTTAAGTTTGCTATGTGATTCTCACTACTATATCCCTGAGTTCTTTTTTAATTTAGCAATCTCCTCTCAATACATTAAATTTTATCTTCCTGAAGCTACCTGACCTGCTTTAGGTCAGCTAAACAAATATCATTTGGAGATCTTTTTCCACAATTTCCTAGGGATTCTCTTCCCCATGTTGAGACTTGCTCTCCTCCGTGAATTCACTTTCATTTTTTTGGTTTATGCTTTTGTCTTGGTAGAATCTATCCTCAGTCGCTTTCTGAGTAAACATAGGAAACTATACTATATGAAACTAAAGTATACAGAGGAAACTAAATCTGTGAGACTTTATTTCAATCTCCATCTTTTTATTTAGCTAGGCACAGAATTCTGAGATGGAAATGACTTTGCCTCAGAATTTATAAGAACTTGGTTTATTCTCTTGGCTTACAGTGCTGCTACTGAGAAGTTCAATACCATTCTGACACATGGTCCTTTGTATGAAAAGGATCTTTTACTCTAAAAGCTTTGGGAATCTTGTATTGGTCCCAATGCTTTGAAATTTAATGGCAATGTGTCCTAATTTGAATCTTTCTTCATCCTTTTTACTATCAATTCTAAGAAATAATCTTTAAATATTTTATTATTTCCTCTTCTCTCTCTTATTTATCTTCTTCTTTTTGTCTTTTTACCCTATTTTTTACAGAGATTTTGTTAATTCTATGCCCAATACTTTCATTTTTGTAGCTGTCTTATGTTTAATGTATTCCTCTGATTTTTAAAATTATATTATTTTGTTATATTATGGCTGTCAGGAGTCCTCTTATCTCTGGGGATGTCCCTGAATTATTTTTCGTTTGTTGTTTAGTTTCATCACATTTTCATAGCTGTTGTTTTCTACAATTCCTTTATATAATAAATTTGAATCTTTGATTTAATTTGGATTCATGATTATTAAAGTCTTTGTTCAAGTGCCTGGTGACAAGGGCAGACTCATCACTGTTATGAGACTTGGAGACTTGGACTCTAAAAAGTTGATTAAAAGCTCTAAGTGGGTAGGCAAGGCTTTTCAACCAAATATAGGCTCACAGAGTGGTTCTGTTTGGAAATATTCAAAGATGCATAGGATTATAACTTTGGGCCGTTTCCATTCATCACAAAATACTCTTTTAACCTTTATATCTTGGATCAAATCTAATGCCAGATTCTGTGAACCCAGGGGGAAGGGAAATAAAATTTTGAAATGCTGTAGTAAAAGTCCTCTTATCTCTAGATTTATAGAAGAGTTATCCATCCACTCAATTATGCTGGTGTCCTCCAGTCAGAGAGACTGGACTTCATCCTCTTCAGGTAATAAACTTGACTTTCCTGATGATATAGAAAGCAACAGACATCTGGTCATAGAGAAGGGGAATAGAATACGATGTTCTAATTACTTTTTAAATAGAGTCTCAGCTAATTTTTCTATGTAGAGTCTAGCTTTATCCCAATTTCAGAGAATCTGGTGCTGCCAGTTCCCAAATTTTGTGTCATTCCTTGGTAGATCAAACTGGATCTAAGTCTTCAGTCTAGTTTGGGATCCAGTTTTCTTGCTTGACTAAGTCAACTGCTACTCACCTGCTTGGTTTTCAACCTTCCAAACGTTATTGCTGTTCCCTGTCCCTCGTTCTCTTTCAGAAAGTCATTGCTGCCACGTTTCCCTCCCCTTCTCTTTTCCTAATATTTTTTATCCACTTCTCCTTTGGAATTTCTACATTTGAGGAGATTTGGGGGAAAGGTGAAAACTTTGTACATGTTCAAACTGTCATATTTAACAAAAAGTCTTCTTTCTATGTTTTCAGTTCAGTTTTTTCTTAGAAGATATTGGAGAACAAGACAAATCAGTTGTTTTAATAACTTTGTTTTCACATAGAGGAATCTGTATATCATTTTAGATGACTAATAGCCCAGTAGGCATAATCTTTATCTAAACATTAATGCACCGTTAAGGTTTGAATCTTGAATGTCCCCCAAAGGCCCATATGCTAAAGGCTTGATGGTCAGCCTGTGGTGCTATGGGGAAATGGTAGAAACTTTGGGAGGTGGAGCCTAGCAGAAGAAAGTTGCGTCACTCTGCTGCTCTTGAAGAGGATATTTAGCCCCCAGCTCCTTTCTCGGTCTTTTTGCTTCCTGGCTGCCATGAGGTGAGAAGCTTTGCTCCACCACTGGCTCCATGCCACAGTATTCTGCTCTCCACAACCATCCCCACATCTCGAAAGAGTCAAGTGACCATGAACCAAACCTCTGAAACCATGAGCCAAATAAGTCTTCTTTAAGTTGATTGTCTCATATATCTTGTCACAGAGATGGGAAGGTGACCAACACATCTAGAATGTCATATTAGAATGGGTATTATGTTATTTGAAAAGTAACATAGTACTACTGGATTTTAAATTGGAAATAAGCCAGTATATATTAACCTAAGGATATATATGGTTAAAATTTACTTAATCATATTTCTACCTTAAAACCTGCCTTACTTTATATTCAAAAAATAAAGTAGAACATTCTATCCATTCAAAACAGATCATTCTAAAAACATACAATACTTTAATAGGTAGATATAAACACAGATATCCTATCAGATATTCTACATCTGCAATTAAGGAACATATAGGAATGTATAATTTAAAGCAATGTTTCTCAAGGGTTGACTCACAAACTATATTTTGTAAAAATACAAATTTTTATATTTTATTTTTTATTTAAGATTTTTAAAACATTTTTGTAGTTGTAGATGAATAGCATAACTTTATTTTGTTTACTTTTAGTGGTGCTGAGGATCGCACCCAGTGCCTCACATGTGTTAGGCCAGCACTCTACCACTGAGCTACAGCCCTAGCCCCCAAACACAAAAATTTTAAATACAGATGTGGGTTCCTTAACTCCACTCAAGATCCATTGTGTATGGATTTTTGAGGGTGGAATAAGAAGATCTACATTAAATTCAGCTTTCTAGGTAAATATGAAGTACAATAAAATTGAGGCTCAGACTGAAAGAAAAATAATGTATTTAATGAAGTTATGAAATTAAACTTATGTCTAGGTTTTAACAAATTCATGTTTATACAGCCCATATGGCCTAAAACAAAGAGTATTTGTTTAAAAATATCTGTTTTCTGGAAGAAAAGGCTTCGCAGAGCTGTGTCCTGATGACTCAGACTGTGACGTGGTTATGTCATAAGAAAAGAATTAGAGAAGAGGTGAGTTGATTAGACTCTCGGTAAAGAGAAAACTGATCCTTTCTGATGCACAAATCCTTAGGGAAGAAATTAAATTATGACTCTCTTCAATTTATTTGGGGTTGCTGAAGAGGGCGGTTCTAGCATTTGCTTGATCTCATTAATTTAGGGAGAAAAAGTACTACACCTAAGATCTCTAGTCTTTCAAATATAATACTGACTTCCTTTCTAGAAGGACTGGTCAGGACTAGCCTCTCAACTCTTCAAAAATCCTTTGAAATGAAGACTGAAATTGTCATTTGCCAGTAAATGAATGAAAATGGAGACCATCATGATAAGTGAAATAAGCCTGACTCAGAAAATTAAGAGTCAAATGCTTTCTCTCATATATGAAAGTTAGAGCAAAATAAAGAAAAGAAGGCAGCAGGGAATAGGAGTAATAGGATATTATAAAGAGATAGGGAAGATCAGTGGAGTAGGAGATGAAGAAGGCAGGGGTAAGGAAGGGAAAGAGAAGAAAATACAAAACGAATTTAACAAAATCATGTAATATGCATATATATATATATACCACAGGGAATTTCATTTTTGTGTACATGTAGAAAGTACCAATCAAAAATAAAAGAGCACAAGGAAGATCAGTAGAATAAAAGAAGGAGAATGGAGGACAGAGAGGGAAAGAGGGGGTGTGGAAACTGAAACCAAATACCATGCATGTATGATTTTGTCAAAATGAGTGTAATTACAACGTAAATAACTATAATGTTCTAATAAAAAGAGATTTATAAAAATGCCTTTGAAGTGATATGAAAGTTATGAATAAAGTTTTATATATCACAAAAACTGGTATCATGTCTATAAAAAATTGTTATTTTAATCTGTGCATTCAGCACTGTGCCCAACACACACAGTAGAGCTTACGAAGTATTTGTTGAATGAATGAACGAATGAACTACACTGGAACAAGAGGAGTTATAGTACAAAGAAACAGAAGATATTACATAAGGAAGACACTGTCAACCATTAAGTATTGTGAGCTTACCTCTCTCCAACAAGCTTTCTCTGCAAAAATAGAGGTCATGGTCAGCCCACCGGAGAACCATTCTCCGAAGCCAATGAAACATTAACATGATAATAATGGGAGATTGCTGAGAGCCACAGCCAGTCTGTATGGCCCCTGGGCATTTTGCCAACAGTATTGATTGACAGGCGAGGCATAAATATCCGCCTCTGCCACTACTTGCGCTATTTTGGAGTTCTCAAGGGGATTTCTGGGGATTTCCCGAGAGTTCCCATTGGTTGTGGAAGTGCAGGAGGAGGGATTTCCCAGAGAGCTATTTCTGGCTGGGGGTTCATGCAAGAGCCTCGTGGCTTTCGGAGAATTCTCCAGGAGCGTGTGTGAGGTTTTTTTCTTGCAGTTCAAAAATAAAGTTTGTTCCTTCTTCAGTGGCTCGTGATTTGTGCCCAGCCAGACTGCGGCAGGAGATGGAAAGTGGGTGATTTAGGTTTAACTTTGCCTTTTCTAAGCAGATAGGTAACTTAGTGAAATCAATCCATATTGTCAAACAATGCAGGAAAGCTCTGAGCAAATCTGAAGCCTACTCTATCTTCCACCCTTCAGAGAAAGTGGAAGAGGATAGCCTGACTCTTGGTATAAGCTCTAGGAAAAAACCTTCAAAGGATGGTGGCAAAAAACCCAAGTGATGAAGTGGGTTGGGTTTTTGTAGGTCAGAAAGAATTTATTCCCAAAGAGCAGAATTAGAAGACTGCATGAAAACACATACCCTTGAAAAGGTCCTGGAAGAACCAGATTGAAGAAAATGGAATCTATGCAGAGCATGTTGGAAGAGCCTGGCAAAACTTGACGCTGCTATTATCAGTCACATCCTCATAGGATTTAGCTCTTGAGAACTCCTGTGCCATGACTCAGTGACAGCTAAGAAGGAGGCCTCATTCATGAGCAGAATTATATAAAGCAACAGAAATCCTGAGGATTCTTAGGAAGTTAGTAGTTATTGAAATTGAATGTTTCCTTGACTCTTGCTTTATATTGACCAAGTCTTAAAATTTCAACTTCAGGTGTTTCCACATAGAAGAAAATTTCATTTTGCTTTTTGTGTAAGGACTTTACCATGTTTGAAGTTGAATAATCAAAATAAAATGCATAGAGAAAAATCTGACCCTTTCAAAAGCATAACTCAAAAGAAGATGCAGCAATTGATCCTAAAAGGGACAGGAGTCTTGTATGTATCATAGATTGCAATTACTTTTACTTAAACAGTTACTTAGTCTTATCATTAGCTTAAAAGCACCTTTCTCTCACTAGATTGTAAATTCCTAAATAGCAAGGTCTAGATGACAACTTACTTTGTTTTGTGACAAATTTCTTCTTCTGATACATTATAACTGGTGCATAGTAGATGCTCAAAAACTTTCTAACAAATTATAAAGTTATAAATTCAAAATATAATCAGAGAGCAAGTGTAGGACTCTGAATAAGGCATTTTTGTTAAAAAAGTGATGCCTTATGTATGTATAGACTGTAAAAACTTACCTATTCCTAAATCTTTGAGAGGTTACTGCCTATGTTAATATGGCCCCCAGTTTTTCTCATTCCTACTTATATGACTGGTATTAGAGATAATGTATGAATACTTTGTATATAGTGTGTGTCCAAAAATTAGTATTTATTACTAATAGTATTTCAGTGATAAAATACTTGGATAGACTTTTGGTTTGAGGGCAACTAACATATAGTTTAAAAGATTTAAGGAAGGTTTGTAGTTACATATTGAAAGGGCATAGAGTACAACTGGAAAAATTGACCTCAAATAGCCAACACTAAGAGATATTCTTAAAAGAATTATTGAAAGGTAGGAAAAAGAAAAAAAAATCCTCCAAAAATCTAGGAAAAAATGACAAAATTGCTTAAAAGAGGAAGAAATTGGTTTGACCATAACTTTCTTGAAACAAATGCCAAAAGAGAACTGAGTAACAAGTTTAATATATTTATGAGAAAATTATAAGCCAAAGATTTTATGAATAGCCACACTGACTTTCATATGCAGACTCTGGAACAACCAAAATGAACATGGAAATATTTAGAGATTATTGTTCCTATGAACCCATGCTGGAAAATATATTACAGAAGATGCTTATATAAAACACTTCCCACGTCCCTGAGCACTTTTCCCTCAGTTTCTGACATGTTAGAACATAATGCTTCCACTTTTAGAAAATGCAACATTCAAGGTGCCATCTTAGAAGCAGAGAGCAGACTTCACTAGACACTGAACTTGCCAGAACCTTGATCTTGAACTTCCTAGGCCTCAAAACTGTAAGAAATAAATTTCTATTCATTAAAAAAAAAAAAAATTCGAACAAGTTAGTCAAATAGACAAAAAAAAAAAACTTCACAAACTTCAGTTTTCATGAAAGTCTAATATGTCATTCTGAAAGGAACAATAATGTAAAATTGAATGGATTTATTTTTGTTTATCAAAGAGAAAAACGTACATTTATATTAGGGTTACAAGCAGTAAAATACATCTTCTGTGACTCCAGAGAGCCTGTGAATGTGTCCAGACTCATATTAACTCAAGTTTGTGTTTTGGTTACTCAATATGGTAAAGTTCCAGCTCATGTCATCTTCTTAACCAGCTCTTTGTAATGGGAGGTTTGTGTTTTAATGACTATAGACATTTAAGGTGATACATGTGTATAAAAATGCTTGTAGGAAACTGACAAGCTAAGACAGTTCTATTGTAACTAAAACAGAAAAATGAATTCCTCCTGGCCAAACAAGATGACATAGATGGAAAAAGGTGAGTAAATTGGTTAAATGTGGCTCTTTTCCTAAGCAGATGAATAACTATTTTCCTTGTTCTTTGCTCCTATAAAATGAGGCATAGAACAATGGTGACTTCAGGTTGAGCACACATTTACCTAGATCTAGAAAGAGGAACCACCAGCTAAAACCTCAAATTCATGCAATGCTTATACCACTTTGGTTTAATTAGTTCTTCATCAGCTTACCTTAACATTTAACCGTTAGGTCAAAATTATTCATTATATTTTCTATTTAGCCTTTCCTCCTAAAAAAAAAAAATCACCTTCAAAAACTTTCTCTTTTCACTTTCATAGATTCCTTTAGAATAAAGTCATTAACAAAAAATTTTTACACAGCACCAATTAAAGTATTTCCTGAGATTTAATGAGACAGCTTGGAAATGGCATCTGTATAATTGCCTAGTTGAAAACACTAAAACTTTATGGGACTTTAATGACAGGCTGGTTAAAATATGCTTAAGAGATGTCTGTAAAATTTTTATATTGTTTCCTTCCTTACTTCATCATTTATTTAAAACCATAATTAAAGATAATTGAGAATCATAGTGCTTGAACAAATCTAGTGTATATTATATCAAATAATAATACTGCTTAGAAGTAGTGCTAATTCTTTATTGGAGCAACTGCACATATAAATAATAATCAGTTCTAAATCGCATGTTGATGACTATTTACTTGCATGATTTGTAGGAGACTAGAGAGTTTTACTTGGGAGGTAAGAAAGCTTCATTGGTAAGAGAGACGGCTCTGTGCCTTACGTGTTCTAAAGTCCCAATTAACAATAACAAGAATCAGGTACTAATATACATGCACCTACATGAGCATTTTGTCTAAAGTACTTTTCATACACTATCTTATTAATTATCATAACAACTCAATATGGTATATACTAATTATTTTTATGGAAAAACTGAGACTTAAGGTTTAATTAGTTTCCCCAAAGACATATTGCCAGTAATACACAAATAGAACTGAGATTCCAAGACATGCATCCCTATATCTAAGCCTTGAAGCTGGCTTTCTTAACCACTGAACCAATAGGATTTTCATGCTGTAGTTTCATAATATTTATATCTAACCTAAGTGGGACCTTTCACATTACTGCCTTATAGCTCCTAGGACTAGTTATGTGGTTTTATTTTGTTTTGTTTTTGTTTTTGTTTTAAGTCCCAATTTAATGATTTTCTTGACTTGGACAAGATATATACTGGGAAAAAAAAATCAAATGTTTAATTTTTTTCTGAATTCACAAAGATTATTAGGTTACTGGATAAAAGCATCTTATAACATTGGTGCCAGTTAATAAACATTACTAGTTGAAAAAATAAATGAACTTTCTACATATGAGGATTAATAAGAAACTTAAAATCTGTTGGCCTGCCAAATTCAGCACCTTAGTTATAACTGGTTACTCCTGAAATGAATATTTAAAAATAGGATTTTATTGTTTGTCTTCCTCATTTAGTAAAAGGAACATTTAGAATTGGTAGCCATAGCTGATTAAACTATACAGGGGCCACAGTCCACTTGCAACAATGTTCCAATGCCTTTGCCTTCAAATTCTCTGAAATCAAGGCAAAAGTCTGGAGATAGGATCACAATAGTTTCCATTTCTATTCATTTTGAGTTAGTTGTTCCAGGCTGCAGTAAATTTATCAGGCCTTTCATATTCACAGAAATCTCCCAATTCCCAAATGCCTGCTGGTTTCACTTGAAAGCTGTTAACCATTAATCTTTTTTCTTCTTCTTTTGCAATACTGAGGATTGAATCCAGGGGTGCTCTATTTCTAGGCTGCATCCCCACCCTTTTTTACTTTTTATTTTGATACAGGCTCTCACTAAACTGTTGAGGTTCTCACTAAGTTGCTGAGACTGACCTCAAACTTGTGATCCTCCTGGGATTGCATACACCACTGACCCCAGCTTCCTCTTCCCTTTTCTGCACATGAGCTAGGAGAAAACCATTTGTTAACAGCATTTTCTACTATTATAATATTTGTATGTGCATGTGCACATGCACACATGTATATATGTACATCAATATATAATATTTCTAATAAGACTATTGTAATGTATCAGCATTGGGTGAGATTAGAAGAGGCAGGATTGTATGGTTTTATTTTATAATCCTTTAATTTTAGAAAAAAAAAGATCATGTTTAGCTGATAGAATCAACTATAACAGAATCCTTTAATGCTCCACTAAGGCACCAAGATTTAGAAGTTGTTGTACCATGAATAATTATAGTCTTATTGAAAAATTTAATAACTTAGCTAGTTGAATAGTGAGTGTTCGATGGAATATGTTATATGTACTGTAGTAAGATGTGTGTGTGTGCATGCGTGCATGTGCATTTTGTGAGCTGGAAAGGAAGGGAAATGTAGTGAATCTGGGGACAAGCTCTAGAGCTAGCAGAAGTATGAATTAGTGGATACCCCTTAAGGGACAGGCTAGTCTAATAGTAGCAAGGGCGAGAAAACTGGTAAAGATGTAAAAGACCAACAGAAAAAAAATGAACATTTCCTATGTTACAGCTTTATACAAAACAAGTCTTACATGAATTTCTTTTTTGTCCAAGAGATAATTAGGAATTTGCTTTAGGATCAACATTATATTTTTATCACCTGCATAAATAAGGATGGTAACTTAGGGTAGTTATGTTGGGCTGCTCTGCTGTAATCAGACACATTTTGCTTGAAATGACCCCCACAGGAGGAATGTATGGTATTATATTCTTATCAAATCATATTTGAAGATTTATGTTTAACCATAGAAAATTGGCTGCTGCCCAAAACCTCTTGGTTGCTGCTAGAGATGGTGGTTAGTAGGTTTGTCTAATGCAAACACAGGCCAAGGCAAATTTTCTTCCACCCACAGTTTGGGAAGGGTATATCCTGCCTTTTAGCTGCCAGGTGAGGCAAGCTGCCAGATTCCAGTAGGCTTACTAGGGTAGACAGATGAAAAAGCCTGCCCACTCCGATGCCTGAGTAATCACCAGTCTTTCAACAGAAAGTAAAATACACAGGAATGAGGAATCGGTAGCATTTCTCAGTCTTGATGAGGCTGCCAGATCCAGAGGGTTGAACTTTGCTACCCTCAGTAGAATATCCTCTTCCATATCTGGTTCCAGTGAGTACAAGGGGGGCTCATGAACTAGAGCTTTAGTCTCCTTTATTTCCTGTCTTTGTTCCCGGATTAATCTTTCCCTACTCCAGTCTTAACACACTGCATTTGTCCCCAGGCCTTTCCTTTCTCCATTTTCACATCTATATTTAAGATCTCCTAGAAAAACAGAACTGGGATGAACTTGATCACCTTTCACACCTACATCAATGCTGTAATTATGTCAGTAATTAAAAATCTTTAATGACTTGACATTTTGTACACCTTGGAGTCCTAGGACAAATTTTTCATTACTCATAGAAACAAGTGAAAGGATAAGCATCTGAGAGTTACTATTTTCCTAAGACTTTCTTTTCTATAGAAGTTATGAATATTAAAGTACTTTTCATTATTTATCTAAATCAAAATATTTATGACTCAGATTCTACTAATCAGGAAGAGTTATACATGTATGCATTATTGAGATAATTTATCTTCCTAGTGAAATTTGAGAAGATACTTTAGGTTTTTCATATCCAGATAGAATATTTAGTGAAAAGGTCCTTTTATCTTTGGTCCAGCTAATCACATCTAAAATGTTCGTGACCTCAGAATGCACAGTGCTTTAAGAGCACTTGAGTTGTTTACTGTGGTTAATTCCCTAACTTGGATACTGGATTCCTTCTGAGGCTGAGAATCCTATTGCCTATTGCCCTAATACATTCTGACTCAGTACACCATATACCATTTTCCTCTTGCATGTGACTGCATCATTGGAACAAGGGAAATGAGGACAGTAAGAGTCCTCCCCAAACTTCCAGTTACCTCATGCCATGACCTCTTCTGATCTAGGCACTTTTCTCAGTGACAGGCTTGATTCCTACCTCTCCCTCTCTGAGCATAAAACCTCAATATTTAGGTTTTGGGAAACAAAATCAAGGAAGAGGGTTTATCTTTGGTGACTTCTTTCAGCCTCACATAACATACCTCCAAGACAAAGGAACCAAAAAAAAACTGGCCACCCTCTGGGAATTTGCAAGTAGGAAAATAGAAATAACAAAGCAAACTAGTATCTCATTTGAATATATTTATTTTCCCAATAAATAAAATATTTTGATATTGAAATCTATCTTCTATCACATAATAAAAACTGAATTTTCAAGTATATGGCAACATTCATAATAAGATCATAATCCAACATTTTTGATACTCCCTTTTCTTCTATGCATTCACTATCTTACCAAGTTCAGTTCAGCTGTGAATGGTAAATAATCATATTTGGGAGTTTCATATTCGTGACCCTCTTTAATTTACAACTATCTGAACATTTAATCTCATTTAATTTTTCAACCAACTAATACTATGCTCTTTATCTCTAAGTTTTTAAGCACTACTATTATATACTGTAAAGGTTCTGATTACATGTAAATGGAATAGCCTGTCAGAGGGACTTGATGTAGAGTCCTCATTTTACCACCTATTCATCAACTTTTCTATTTTGAAAATTCGCCACTACCTGCTGTCCTTGACAGGCAACCACAAATTTTTAATGATTTATTTTTCTTCCTTTTATTTATTTTACTTTCATATTATTCTTATTATTACTAAAAATGAATGGAAATTCTCTTAGCTTTTTATCAATGTCTATTGAGTAGTCACTGTCTCTGTATGTATATATATTATTTACCTTTCTTTAATCACATATCTGTAGGGCATTTTCATCAATATAATTATTAAAGATAAAATATTATTTTAAAATGAGTTTCTCCACTTTTTTCTATCTTCTGTGAGATTCCAAACAAATGCCCTATTGTTCTCAGTTTCCACATTAATTTCAGTAATATGAATGTTGTTTTATTTTCCCAGAACATAAGCATGAGTTCAAACCCACTCTTGTGCCCTTCTGTTCATTCATGGCCTTGTGATCTTCAGCTCAGTAGTGAATGGGAAATGATTATACTTAGGAGTTTTAATTTTCAAAATCAAGAAGCTTTTCTAGTTTAAAGCAAACTACCTCAACCATCAACATTTATTAACATTGGCATGTCTGAACACCCTTCCCCTACTCTGCAGTGAATTTATTCTAGTCCATTATTTTTTGCAAAGTAAAGACCACAATTTTATTTATACTGTTTGAGGTTACACAAGTCGTTTCACAGAATATATTAAAGAAACATCCAGAGCCAAGTAAATCAACTGTCTCCATTTATCTCACACAATATTAAATACATATAGTATTGACTATACAAGTCACCTATCGTTTAGAGAAGTGGCAACACCTACATTCACAATTGCATAATATGATTATATTCTGCATTGATCCCAAATCTCTCATTTTAATAACTGATCCAACTGTCTAATCTTACTATGGTTGTTCTATTCAATTCCAGTAGGCTAACTTCTGGATTTCTTTGCATGTGTGTGGTACCCAGCAATCAGTGGGATGCTTACATATATAGAATGGCATGACCAGGCATTACTCCATTTCAGTAGTTTATACTTATCTTCTATAAGCAAGGGGAATTGTCTTCACTTTTGTTGATTTTTAACATTATGACATATTTTAAAGTTATACATAATAACATAGTCTAAGTAGAAGTAAAAATTATTATCTGACTGACATTCCATTCATTTACTGGGGAAACACATGACCTCTGGAGGGAAATTTTTGTGACTATGCTTTATATTACAAAATAGCTACAGTTTCAGAATCTCATTCTATTATTACATCTGTTATTCTATCTTCAACTCATCAAAGGATTAATTCTTATTAAAGTAGCTCTGATGAATGGATTATTACACTCTAATGATAATAACCATAATATGATGAATCCTTGTCATTGAATAATAGACTGGCAAATACACAAAAGTCCTAGTAATTAACAAGAAAAATACAAACATCTCAATAGAAAAAAATAAGCAAAAATATGATTTCACAATTTCACAAAAAAGGATTTCACAAAAGAGGATATATTAACATCACTAAACCTATGAAAATTTACAGCCTCATTAGTTTTAAGAGAATAGCATACTTAAGGCCTCAATGAAATAATGAGACCCAAAATATTGACAAAAATAGATAATTTAGGTAATACTAAATTTTGGTGAACATGTGAATCAAGGGCATACACGCATATTGATGGCATTATAAATTGGGGTAACTTTGAAAAAGCTGACATTATCAAAACTTTTCTTCATATGCCCTATGATGTAGCAATTCTATTCCTAAGAATATGCCCTAAAGAAGCTGCTATATACTTCACCTGGATATTTGTGATAATGTTCATAACATCAAGCTCCTAATACCAAAAAATAATAAAAATGTCCCAAATGTCCATCAAAAGAAGAATGGGTTTATGGCTTTAAGAATTTTGCTTACAATCACTATGTCACAATGAAATATGGCTATTCTCAGCAATGTGAAAGACTTTTATAACACTGAGTAATATAAAACATAGCAGAAGAACTCGTAGACTATGATATCCCTGATTATCTTCTAGGAATAATTTATATGAGATTCACATGAAATCATATTGCATTCATTTAGAACCATTTGAGAACTAAAAACCCTGGTGCTACCACTGTTACTCTCCCTCTCCCCCCCCCCACACACATATTCACATACTCACACACAGTCACACAATGTCATATAGTAAATACAATAATTTCTAATTTGTCATGTTTTTTTTACTATATATGAAGGATGAACGAGTCTGCAAAAAAATTTGATGCCCCTGCCAGTTTTGCACCTGAAAAACATATATACACTTCTCATCTCTTCATGAACTCAAACACATTTTTCTGTGAAGAATGACTGCTATATCTTGGTTCAGGTTATTGCAAACTTGACTCAGAAAACAAAGTTAGTCTCATTGCTCCTACATACATCCATATCAGCCCCTGTAGTTTTCTACCATAGCAATCATCAACAGTGTTACAATTCTGTATACATATACACATGAGCACACACAGTTTTTCCCACTGAACTTCCTCAAGATTGGCCCTCTGCCTTCTTCATATTTATATTACTGAAGCTTAGTTTATAATCTGGTCTCAGTGATCAATCAACACATGTCTGTTGAAAAGACGTAGCTGAATAACAAATGTGTCAGCATAGGAGTTTTGCTAACCTCAAATTCACTGACTAAATTGATCAGTTCTATCACTAATTCAATATTTTTTAAAAAATGTAAATCAAACAGATTTTGGCATTATTTGGTCAAAATTTCAAACATATTAAGATTACCTTTTTATGCCTTTGTGAGTTTATTGTCATATGGAGAAAGGTGTCAATTTATAAATTAAATAGATTATCCTGACTGACTCATCATTGAAGAACTACTATGTCTCTTTTAGGTGAAAATTTCTGTTTTAATTATATAAATTTTTAAACATAAATAAGAGTTTAGAGAAAACAGCTATACATTGTTAAATCACTCAAATCCAATATTATCAAGATTTTGCCCTATTTTATGCTTTTTGAAAAAAAAAATTTCCTTCCTGGATCATTAGTTCAAAATTTTGTATATCAGAAATATTTTACCTCTATATACTTAAGTATGCCACTCTAGTGTGACCCTGTCTGAAAAATCAAAAAGGCTGTACTTGCAGCTCAATGGTAGAGTGTTTGCCTAGAATGCTCAAGACAATGGATTTGATCCCAGTATCTCAAAAAACAATAATAATAATAATAATTAGATTTTTTTTTCCATTTCTACGGATGAAACCCAGGGACTGACACATGCAAGGAAATCATTCCACCACTGAGCAGCATCTTCAAATTTCCTCATAATCAGATTTTTAAGAGAAATTAAGAAATAAATATTATGAATCTTTTCTGTAGTATGAATTTCAGATGAAGTCATGCCCTTGTGTGTATATGTTCACTTTTTAAGACCTAAATAAAGATTGTTGATTTTAAAATAAGTATTAAAAAATCCATATTTTCTTTCAAGCTTGCAATGACAAATTCTAATCAAGACTACCAAATTACCAAGAAATAAAAATAAATAAATAAATAAATAAATAACACCACAGATAAAAACTGAAATCAAATTGCTTCACAGGAGAACACCCATGATCCTCCTGGTTTGGGTACAGGTATATGCATGCAATAATGCTTCCAAAGTCTTTACAAAGCAAAACAAATCTTTCTGACCATTTTAGAAATGTAGATACATTTTTTTAAAACTAAAGAGGAAAATAGGTATTGAAGCTTTTTTGTTTTGTTTTTGTTACCCAGGGTACAAAACTGTCAACAATTTCCAAATCCAATAATGTCAGGGCAATTATCTTGCCACAGGATAAAAGAAGAAAAATCCCTTTTGCATTATTCTTTTTAATTCTAGAACATTCACTTTACAACAAGATTAAAAATACTTTAAAGACTTGTACTTTTCAGAGAAACAATTCAATTCATTAGAAAAAATTTAAATGTAAGTGCAGAAATCATTCTTTCACAGAATGGATGCGGCCTGGAATTTCATGAACAAAATACTACTTTTCTTATTGTCATTTATCATAAAGCAAGTATTTTTTCCTGACATGAGGTACAGGAGTAAATCTAACAGTAGTTGCTTTCATATCAAAAAATTTGTCATTTTTCTTTCTCCCATTTAAATGGTCCTAAGAAACAAAGACATGGTAGAAATCACAATATTTTCCCATCAGAGAAATTAAAAGTGTGTGTTTTATTAACCAAAATTGTCATATCCTGAGTTATATATTTTCTCCATTAATCATCTAACTACTTTCTCCCACTAGAGGCAAACATGTTTCCCATGTGAAAAATAGGACCTAAGAAAGCTGAGGTGCAGTATAATTATGATTTTCCCTTGTCTCACTGCAAATCAGTGAATGCATCTGTTCATGCAAGTTTTAGAGATATAATGGACCCTAGAGATATTCTGCCTTAATCTTTTTTAAAACCTAGATTTCTATATTGGTCATGCCTTCTCATTTTTCCCCTTGGAATATACTAATTTCTATTATGTTTTCAGCTAATTCTATTTGCCCTCCTGTTTCAAATCCATGCTTGAAAGCATGGTTCATCTTATTATAAACTTGTCATCCATGGATGTACTGAAACTATAAACATGAAAATGCCTTCAGCATTTTCCTTGACATCTTCTTTATTAAATGGCAGGCTTTATAATTTCTGTCTTGCTCCCTATGATAGCACTCAATCCAAATTCTAATAAATAGAAAGGAAGCTCCAGTTGCATTTTGCTGTGGTTTTATTCCAGAATGACAGAAATTATTCACATAGGTAAGATTAACTTTGTAGGGAAAAAAAAAAAGCAGGGGGTGGGGACATCTCTCCTCCAACCCTATTTTCCTTAGGTAAGTATTGACAATAATTTTGTATATATCTGGGATAAAATGGGCTTTCTAGACTGTCAACGGACATTGCACAAATATGCTCAATCTGTATTATATATAATAATTGACTACTACTAATATTATTCATTAATTCAACTGCTATTTATTGAGGCCCTTACTAAATACCAGGCAGTTTGAACGCAGTTAATAAAATAAACTACTCATGTTTCATACATCTTATATTTAATGAGAAAACGATTTAGAAAAAGACTTAGACATTGAAGGAGCAGGGAACAAATTGTAAATTTTAATTACTATTTTAATAGACTTTATGCACCAAAAGCTTTGGAGATACAAATAGCAATCAACTTATGCTGACAGCAAATACCACCTGGGGATCTCATGAAGGTTATTGCATGATGCAAAGTTATAATTTGATTTTTGAATTAGTCTATTGCTATGGTTTGAAGTTTGTGTTCCATGCCAAATCAATGTAAAAATTCAACTCCTAATGCAGCAGCATTAAATGACGTGAGGTGATTAGGTCATGAAAGTTACATTCTCATGAATGGTTCAAAGGACTTATTAAAGGACTGAAGGGAATTATCTAGACTCTTTTTGACCCTTTTGCCCTTCCAACCCTTTGGCCACCTTGGAAGCAGAGACAGAGGCAGAGGTGGAGCTCATCCTACACTAAAACTCCCAGAGCCTTGACCTTGAACTTCCAGACTGCACAACTATACGAATTATATTTCTGTTCTTTATAAATTACCTAGTTCTCTGTTATTTTGTTATAAGCATCATGAATAAGTCATTTACAGAGTTTATAAATAACCAAAATGCAAAGGATATAATATATTAAAGATCAATAAAGTCTTATGTCAATACATTTTATTTGCAAGTGAATTTGCTTTTTATTACTAAATTTATGTAACAAGCATATTTCTTCAATTAGATGCTTTTTGATTAAAATGAACCTTGCTAAGTTTTATTGTACAGGTGAAAGTTGAGTAAATTATATGATTCTATAAACAAGACATGAAATGAAAACCATCACTATAATACATGTTACAATGTAAGTATTGATAGTACATATTGATTAAAAATTTAAATCAATTGACAAAACATCAAAACATATTTTACTGTAATCAAGGTTGTTATTATGGGAAATAACTTTATTAATTCTAATTCATATCAAAAAACTTTCATTGCTCAGTATTATCTTCAAAATTAGGAGCCAGGTGCAGTAGTGCATGCCTGTAATTCCAGTTGCTTGGGAGGTTGAGACTGTGAGTATAAAACCAGCCTCAGCAAAAAATGAGGCTCTAAGCAACTCAGTGATACTCTGTCTCTAAATAAAATACAAAATAGGGGGCTGGGGATGTGGCTCAGTGGCTGATTGCCCCTGAGTTCAATCCTCGGTACTCAAAAACTTTTTTAAAAAGTTAAAAATAGGAAATATTATCCATTATTTTTTGTATATCAGATACTAATGAACTCTCAAGAAATAGTTATTGTTATCTAACAAACATTAGATATTATGTGGCAAGTTATTCAGGAAAATCCTTTCCAAAGTTCTTATAAATTAAAAGAATGAGTTTAATTCTACATTTATGTCAGTAAAGATGCTGCGAATTGCATAAGCAAAAGAAATATATTCCTATTTCTTGTGTTTTCTTTTAGTACACAGGTTTAGCTGGTAGCTGTGTCTTGCCTTCAGCATGACTGTCAGCTAATTGAGCATAAATTCCTCTATTCCTCATTTTCTCTGCCTCAGAGTTATTCTGGCAGGGAGGTACAAGGAAAACTCCAGTTTTAGTCCCAGAAATAAGGCATGAGCACTTCATTTGAAAACACAATGTTTCCAGGATAATTAGCTGCTTCTTGGCACATATGTCCAAGAAGGTTGTAAGATGCAGTAACATGGCTTTTCTACTTGAACATTGTTAAGAGTAATAAATACAATTTTCTGTTTATTAAGGTTACAAAAGAAAATTGAGACCTTGATGCAATTAAGTTCTCCATTTATTTATTATCTAAAATATATTCCTAATAATAGTTTTTCATGATATTTGCAACCTAGCAAACTGAAAAAGTAGATGGAATGAGGTAAACAATTTCAGTAAATAGTGGGGGGAGCTCCTGAGATAACCAAATGTATGTTTTCTGAAAGGAAAACATTAGAAGAAATCAGCAGAGGTATGTCATTTTGTCGTAATAATTCAGTCAACTATTAGTGTGGGGAAAAAAACAGCCTTGATTTTTCAAAACAACATATTTTTCATATTGCTTTAATTTATAGAAATAGTACCAAAATTTTATTGAATAATTTTGTGGTCTTCTCTGCTACTGGCATTTGGCTTCAAATGCAAAATATAGGCTTGTTCAAAGAGCATTTATTTAGTAATTTCCATTTTAAATTTGAAATGTAGCATTTGGAATTGAAAAGAAAATTGTAGAAATATACATTTATCTACTTTTCAGATAGTACAGTTGTCAAATTAAGTAGCAGGAAAAAATTATAGAGCTACTAATATTAGAAACATGCATTCCAGATGGGTTTCTTAAATTGGGGTTATATTTTAGAACTGAACCATGTATTTTAATACATTTTAATAAAAATATACTTAGCAATCAATGTTACAGTGAGAGACCACAATAAAATGAGATAATAATCTTTCTATTTTAATAATTTTAAAATGGGAGATTGAAACATATATTTAGTATTATTAGGAATATCTAATAATATGTCATGTCACTACTAAAATCACATTTTCAACAAATGTAAAATATTTTCTTTAGTAAAAACAAGAAATAAAACTAATCAAATATAAGCTACCAAAAAAATTGGCTCTTTTTTTTGCATTTATTGTATTAACTATAGCTAAGTCTCCAGTGGAAAGTGACATTTATTCTACCTCATTCATTTCATAGGTTTCAAGTAAAGTATATTTTTTAACCAGCTCTATGATTAGTTGAAGATTAAAGTTCATTTGGGAGTTTAATCATAAATAAAGCACCAATAACTATTATCCTACTTTGGATCAATTGTGATGTTACTGAGAAAGCATTAGACTTAGAGCAAAAAGACAAGTCCAAGTCCTCACTGTAACTTTTGCTAGCTGTGGAACTTGAGGAAAATGATCTGCTTGGGCATTACAATCCTCTTCTATAAAAAGCATACCATCCCCTAACATTGGATACAGCATTATAAGGTTCCAGCATCATGCAAAGATAAAAAGCAAACATTAATGAAAGTTTAACCATAATATTTTAGTTAAAAGCATATTTATTTAAGTATTCTCAGCATTACTAATTCCAGGAAATAACAGTTTAAAAATAGAAGAAAAATAGCGGTATCAGGCATTTCACAATATAAGATATTCTTACAGGAAATAAGTGTACTGCTATGGTTTGAAAGTCACCTACAAAACTCATGTTGAAATTTAATTGTCATTTTAACAGTATTAAGAAGTAAGGCTATTAAGAAGTGACTAATTCATGAGGATTACCCTCATAAACCTATAATATTATCAAGGGTGTGGATTAATTATAAAAGTTGTCTCTCTCTCTGTGTCTTTCTCTCACTCTCTCTCTTCTCTCTCTCTCTCTCTCTCTCTCTCTCTCTCTCTCTCTCTCTCTCTCTCTCTCATTCTTGCCATGTGGTGCTCTCCACGATGTTATGATGCCATGGCACAATAGGAGGACCCTCACCAGATTCTGGTTATCTTGATGCTGGATTTCCCAGTCTCCAGAACTATGTGAAACAAATTTCTTTTCTTTAGAAATTACCCAATTCGTGGAATTCTTCAGGAAAAAAGTAAACTAAAACACCTATGAAAAGAGATGCTCAATGTCATAATTCACTAGGGAAATGCCAAGTAAAACAACATTGAGATACTATAAAAACCTATTAGAATGTCCAAATCCAGAACACTGATGACAGTATATATTGGTGAAGATGTGGGGCAAGAGAAGCTCTCATTCAGTGATACGGGCAATGAAAACATGGTACAGTCACTCTGGATGACAGTTTGGCAGTTTCTTATAAAAACATACTGCAACCATATGATCCAGCAATCACTCTCCATAGTATATAACTAAAGCAATTGAAAATTTATCTCCATATCAAAACTTGCACACTGATGTTCACAGCAGCTTTTGCAGAACTGCCAAAACTTGGAGGCAAACAAGATGTCCTTTGGTAGGTGCATGGTTTTTTTTTTTTTGGGGGGGGGGGAGGAAACCTGTGTTACATTGGTACATTTAGGCAATGAAATGTGTTTAGCTCTAAAAGGAAATGAGATAACAAGCCATTAAAAGCTATAGAAGAACCTTAAATGCATGTGGCTAAGTAAAAGAAACCACTCTGAAAAGGCTACATGATATGGGATTCCAACTATATAAAATTTTGAAAAAAGCGAAACAAAGTAAAAGGATCAGTGGTTGCCTAGGCTTTACAGAAGAGGTAGATAATAGAGGATTTTTAGGACAGTGAAAATACTCTGTACATTACTAAAAGGGTGAATACATATCAAATACACATTTTTTCTAAACTCATAGCAAGTACAACATCAAAAGTAAACTTTAATGTTAAGTACAAATTTCAGGTGATTATGATGTGTCAATATGACTTTATCAGTTCTAACAAATGTACCACTGCCATAGGAGACACTACAGGGGGATGCTATGCATAAATGAGGGTAGGTACATATAGGATATTTCTGTATCTTCCTCTCAGTTTTGCTGTGAACCTATGACTATTCTAAAAAAAAAAAAGAAAAGAAAAGAAAAAGTCTTTAGGAAATGGTGGTATGTTATCTTGTTCTCCTAACTGCTTCTTATGTAGAAAACTGATAACTCAAATAATTATTGCCTGCAGAAATTAATTGTACACAAGTGATGGTATGCAATTGATTATTACTTTGCATCTATTATAAATTCACTTTAAAATTCCTATTCCCTGTGCCCATGTAGTTCTTTGAATTCTCCATTGAGCCTACTGTTATCTTACTACTTCTCTTTAGTTAATAAATTAAAAAAAAAATTTATATATGTTCATTTATTAATTATATATGTTGAGATTTTAACTTTTTAAAAGTACCTTTTAAAATAATTCATTTTTATTAGATCCTAGGTTCAAGCCCCAGTACTACACATAATCAAAAAATTTTTAAATATTTTCCATTTGTAATGAATTGCATGACTATGTACCAATTGACTTTGTACACGAGGAAAAAATTCTCAGAAGATTGTTTTGAGCATTGCTTCTTATTCCTGTCATACTGTTTTTAACTTTATTACATAGTGTCTTGATTTCTCCAAGTTGCTAGTTGATAGTATTTTTAATTCACTTTGGAAATAATGGATCAATCTAACCTATAGCTGAATGACAACAAATCAAATTTAAAACTTTATCTATTAATTTGAAGTTAAGTATTCTAACAATATGCTAGCAAAGATGATATTTCCCATGACCCTATTGCTCATGTACATAATATCACTGATGATGGAGTTAACACAGGTAAATCATGGAAATTAGACATTTTAGCTTAGATAAATGGTGAAGAATAGTAAATAAAATCTAAAAATTGAGTTTTCAAAATAGTTTCCAGAACAGAATTCCTAAAAGAATAGAACACCCAAAATCCCCAGGAAGCTCAATATTTGCCTGTAGGGGGCATATATTCAATGGCTTATATACCAGACTCCTATGAATATTTACAGCATGAAAAGTATAATGCCAAAGGATAACCCAGCATATTCATAATTCATCAGTCTGACATTCCATTTTTAGTTAGAGTTAATGAATATACATATTTGAAATGGAACCCTTTCAAAGGAAATATTCAAACAGCATATTTTTAAAAGAACAATCTAAAGGCACAGAGTTTTCTTAACCTTAATTTAAAATTGAAATCTTTGGAGGAAAATTTTTGGTTACAAAGATACATTTTCAATTTTTTGTCATTTTTTTTTTGATTGGAAGTTTTAAATTTCAGTGGAAACACTAATTCCCAGCACTGATTATAAAATGCATTTCTACTCATTGAGGGTGTAGATGTTACAAACAAAGATGTTGTGTCCGCCGAAAACTAAAAAATAAATATTAAAATTCTCAAAAAAAAAAAAAAAGAGAGAGAGAGTGTAGATGTAAGCATCTTTTCCTATCTAGCTTTGGCTTCTGACTAGAGGCCTTCATAATCCCAGGTGAGCTTTTTGAACCAAAGTAGAGATTTCTAGAATCTCTTTTCCAAATTGAATGTATAAAATTGACCAGGATGGCAAAGCACTATCTTAGAAAGTCATTGTTATGGTATAGAGATGGTTTGGGTGTCCCCCAAAGACCCACATGATTGGTGGATTGTTCTCCATGGCGGCAGTATTTAGGGTGCTATGGAATCTTTAAGAGGTGGAGCCTGTGGGAAGACACTGGAAACCCTGCCCTTGGAAGGGATTCAGGAAGTTTTCTGAGAGTGGTATTATAAAAGGAGCAAGGCTGGCTTCACCAGCTCTCTGCTTCCTAATTTTTTTTTTTTTTTTTTTTTTTTTGCTCCCACTCCTGTTCCTGGCCTTGCTATCTGAAATGAGGTGATGCAGTCAAAGGATAGCTGTCACCACTGAGTGTACGATTTGCAGTTTGGACTTCAAACTTCCAGATCTGTGAGCTAAATAAAACTTTTCTTCATAAGTAGCTGTGCCAGAATTTTGTTACACTGATGAAAAGCTGCCTAATATAGTCAAATTCCTGCCAAGACTTCTCCTTGGGACTGGCAAAAACTGACAGTTAAAGGAAGGTCTCTCTATCCCAGGGGATGTTCCTTTGAAGCTCCATTCTTCTGTAGCACAGAGAATCTGGTTTTGTCTGACAACACTGGCTTCTAATGCCTTTAAAAGTGGCTATTATTTGCAATTTACTCTAGAGAAAAAAGTCTTTACTACATAGCATATCCCCTCTATCTCCAAAAGAGAAGCAATTGGAGAGTTATTTTACAGATACTGAAAAATCTTACAAGATTGCTGAGAGCCATAGCTAAGTAATAATGACACATGGCATGACCCAGGTCATTTGCAGTGACATTGCATGAAAGGTGACCTTGCTCAAGGACCAGGGCGGATCCAGGTTTAGGGTGTATCCTGCTGGGAATAGGGAGTATCCCGCTCCTTGGGTTTAGGGCAGTTCCAGGTTTAAGGTGGATCCTGCTGGGAATAGGGCGGATCCTGCTGCCTCCAGGCACCCACTCCTTGAGTTCCTGTTGAGTTCTCGCAGGATTCAGAGAGTATTTTGGGATGCAGAGCCCAGTGGAAGTGTGGTATTTTCCCCAGAATGTACGTGTAGAGTGCCGGTGACAGTAAAAAGAGTTGCTGTTTGAATCTACAAGGTGTGTGGTGGCTCGTGATTTTGTGGCCAGCCAGACTGCAGCACAAGATCCCAAGAAGGGGAAAGAAAATAGAACTAACTACCATGGCACAGGAAAGCCCCTAACAGATCTGATGCTCTCAGGGACATCTTCTTGGGGCAATTCTCTCTACCTACTTAATTCCTTATTTACTTATAATTTCCACAGTCTAGTGATTTGGGCTGATTCCATTCACATCATAGTTCCAATACCCACTGAAGATGGGCATCCTTTGTTGGTGTGTCTCAATTTAGATTCCTCAAGTATCAATCTGGTCATGGACCAGCCTGGGGAATTGAGTAACCTGTATAATCAGGAACAGTGTTTCAGATACAGTGTTGATGAAGACAGGCCAAGTCCCTTGCCTCATTCAGCTTACAATGTCATTATTATCACTTGTGATAGGAGGACATGGTCATTTAAAGGCAGCAGGGCTGTGGGAAAGAGACCTTTTCTATGAACGGGCTGTAGAAAAAGTATGCAACCAAGCTAATCCCTAGTACACT
The DNA here is from genome assembly GCF_045843805.1 of Urocitellus parryii. Taxonomy (NCBI): domain Eukaryota; kingdom Metazoa; phylum Chordata; class Mammalia; order Rodentia; family Sciuridae; genus Urocitellus; species Urocitellus parryii. Next base: position 64,703,822 of record NC_135533.1, read on the forward strand.
TTCTCAGTAGCTTTTAATTTTGCTATTGCTTTGCCTCTGCTGCTATTGTAGTACTGTTGCTTTCATTGTTTTGATGGCATTTTATATCTAGAGGCTACTGTTCTTAACCAGACATCCTCTACACCATTGGCTCTCATATGGTCCCTGGACCAGCAGTGCCAGGAGCATCTAGGAATGTCCTAAAAATGCAAATTTTGGAGTTTGATCCCAGACCTACTTAATCAGAATCTCAGAATTTGGGGTCCATGCTCAGGTTTTACCAACATTCTTTGTGATGCATGCCCAAGTCAACAACTACTGCTCTGTGCCTTCAAACCATATATATGTGCTCTTTTATTCTACCTGCTTCCTGATGACTTTAATGAGCTCTCTTTTTGATTTTTCCTAAATACTTGTTGTACCCATTATATAAGTACATACCTCTTTAAAAAGACTCTCACATCCTCTTTTAGCCTTCCTTTCTCTAAGCTAAACATGTTGAAAAAGTTTCAATGTTGTTTTCATTTGGTTCTCAGTCATCTTTTTAAAACTACTCTTATATTAATTAGATGTATGCATTCATAGACTATATATATTTAAAACTGGAATTCAGACCTTATGTATCAGTATATATCCATATACACAAATGTTTAAGTTTTCTTTAAAATTTGTCATAAAAAAAAAATGATATTTTTTGCCTTCTGGGAGTGGAGGAGGAAAAATCCAGTCTGTTGTTATTGCTCTAAAATTGTTTAATCTGGTCAGTTATAAAAATAACAGGAGGATAAAGACATTTTTATTAAAGAGTAAATAATTAGCACACTTTGTAATTTTCTTTTTTTGCAACAAATTATAACCTTCGAAACTAGAGTTTTAAATTGCTTAATATCTTTTGTGTCCATTTCTTTACCTTACCTCTTTTTTACAAATAATTTTTTTTAGTTGTATATGTGTAAAAGGGGTCCGGCGGAGTGTTGGAGGGAGAGACCACACAAGAGACTTACTCCATGCAATTGGCAAAAGGGGATTTATTGGGGATCCATTCCAGCGCGCTGGGACTCCATGCTCACTCAAGAAGGGAGAGCAGCCCAGAGACCAGAGCAGAATTCAAGCAGAGCTTAAGTATACTTTCTGGAGAGGGCGGTGGGCTTTGCATACATCAGAACAAATCATCATGAGGCGCAGGGAAATTGAACAACAACTCTGAGACGTGATTGGCACATTCATTGGCGGGAACAGGTCGGGCAGGGGTGATTGGTCACTCCTAAGCGGGATACACATTCAAACTGATTGGTTCGGACCCTGTGACAAACTGCACAGGGCCCTAGGCTAAATGGCCAGTAGGGTGTTGTCTTAACTATCTCAGGAATCTGGGTGTAACAGAGGAACTTAATAATACCTAATCTTTTACATTTTAATTCAAGCTTTCCAGATTAGAAACTTTACCCTTTCAGATGGTTACAATATCTTTATTTATTTTTATGTGGTACTGAGATTTGAACCCAGTGCCTTATGCATGCAAGACAAAGTGATCTGCCACTGAGCTACAACACCAGTTCCATCTTTACCTTACCTCTTTAAGAAACTAATTAATCATAAATAAATATATGTGTACATATACATATGTATAAGAATTCAAAATATCCTTTTAGGTTTTTTAGTGATAATAAAATTAACTACTTTATTATATATTATATATCAGATACCACACTTTTCTAAGATTCTCATTTTTATAAAAAAATTTTTTAATCCTTTAGCATTTATACAACAAAATTATTTTAAAAACTCTAGTCAACTTATTACAAGCTACTGGAAGCCATTCTTTCAAACGCCATCTAAAGTTTTCAGAAAGGCTTTTAAAATAGACTATAACTGTAAATTTGAGCTATATGATCTCCTTTCTCTGATTAGTGCTTAATGTTTTTACATGTAAATGCTAAGACTGCTGCTTGATCTTTAAATATTAACCTTGACTTCTCCCAGTTCTTTGCTAAATATAAATGCAAACCAAATCCTCAAGGATTTGCTTTGAAGAATCTTAATGCAGAATTTTTATCGCTCAAGGCTAGTTCTATCTGAAGGACATCTCAAGTTTGTTCCCAAAACTATTTAGAATTTAAAAATAAAGCTATAGAAAGGGTAGAAGTTTGTTTTTCTATTCAAAATTATTTTCCAGATATTGGAAAATAAACGAAGTTTGATTTTTCCTCTTTAGGAAAAGTGAGAAAGAATAAAAAGCAAGGAAAATGCTTAGGGCCACTAGAGAGAAATCTCTGTTTTAAAGAAGAGATTCCAAAGACAAAGATATATACAGTGAGAAAGGGAGACTATATTCTGAGGAAAAGAAAAGAAGAAAATATAAAGATTAAGAGAGGGAGGGAGGGAAGGATGGAGAGAGAAAAAAAATGAGAGTGAGGTAAATAACATTTACCTTCCTGGTATCTATCCTTTCAGGTAATCTTTACCCACATAAACTTAGGTTTAGCCATGTGACTTTCTTTGTCTGCAAAAGGTAAGAGCAAACATTACAAGCAGAGACTTGAGAATTTTTTGCCTACTGGAACCCCCTCTCTTGATGTGTTTATAACTTAGTGATCACTAAGAGGACAAGCCTGTGGTAATATGCTGGACAATGAGGGGCCGTGTGGAAAAGAAATGAAACACCTCAGCCAGCAGTCAGCCAACAGTTCACTAGTCAGCTATGTGCCAACAGTCAGACACATGCTTCAGGCCTTGCAGGCCACTCGACAGCCAGCCAACTTGACAGCTGACAAGAGACACGTGAGATAGGCCAGCAGAGAGCAGTTAAGCCATCATCATACTTATTGCCTATTCCAACCACAGAACCATGAGTCAAAGAATTTGCAATCTTTCAGTCACTAAATTTTAGGGTGGCCCGACAGACAACAAAAACTAACTGGTGCAAAGAACAGTGACCAAAAATGGAAAACAGTAACCTCAGATGAGAATTAAAACTTCCTACTGTGTTTCAATTTCTTCACTAAGTGGTTCATTTTAGTAATTGTTCTCAATATAGGTGACAATTTCACTTCCCTTTGAAATGTGTCTTAGTTCAATAAATCAATAAAGTGTATTTTTATCCTGGAAAATATCTTTACCCCAAAAAGAAGAAATAAGAACAAACCCACACCATCCTACTATCAGTTGGAGGTGAGTGGCAGGAGGATGGTAGAACATCTTAAAATTGTTCTTTGGATAAAAGTAGATGAGAGTATTGTCATCTGCATATAAGACAGAATCAAAGCAAAGATCACAGATTGCATGACTGCAAAGATTGCATGACTACATGACGCAAAGTGAAAAATAATCATTTGTATTATATAAATATTATGTATTAATTTTACATATGCTGGATACAAGTTTTATTAATTCCAAAGTAAATTAGACAAGTATCAAATGTAATATGCCTGAAATTTCACTGATATTTATGTTTTCTACCCTTTTAGAGTTTTAAAGTACAAATCTCACACAAAATATTTGTTATAACTTGGAGTGATAATTACCTGGAATAGTTGCAATGGTCTGCTCTCAGTGATAATTAAATGTTTCTTTCTGAATGCCATATATATCAAATATATATTTATTACATACATATGATTTATTATATGTTTATATGTAATATAGCATATTCTATATTATATTATATATTATTTACAAATATGTAACCCCCTCTTTGACTTATCAACCCTTTGATTAATTGAAAAGTAGAGATATTTTCACCTTTTTTCTTATGTTTGGCAGAGGAGAATACTAATTTATAATTCCTTATTGGAAGAAAATAGGGATACAAATCATGAGTTTCAAAGTATAATTGCATCAAACCTGATTGGTCAAATTGAGCTTTTTACAGCATTATACAGAAAGTATTGTTAATGTGGCTCTTGCATGTTTATTCAATTAATTTTAAGTCTGCAAGTAATACATTAAGTTATAAGTTTACAAATAAAAGAAAATTTAAGTGAATGATGCCACATTACTATCAAAGAATATGTATTGGGATATATAATGACATAAATCTATGCAAAGATTTGTATGTAAGTAAATTCAATTGTAAGAATTATTATAAACATGATGTTCAACTAAAGGTTTGTTTCTCATAGCCTCCATCTTTGTATTATAATTAAATTTTTAATTTGCATATGCACCATACCCTTGTTCATTTATTTTTAAATTTCATTAGTACTCTTTAGGAGGTTATCTATTATCTGAGTTATGACAGTTAATATTTTTCTACCTTTTATTGGAAAATTCCAGATATATGTAAATATTGAGAAGCCAGTGTGATAGGCATAAGAGAGGACTGAGAATTTATACTTTTAAGAGGTCAGCAATATCCCAGTTAAAAAATTGGGCTTTTGTTTCTACAAAGGAACAGATGCTACAGATCAGATAGTCAAGGAATGGCTAAAATTTATGAAATCATTTCTAATTAGTGTCTTTTACTTTAAGTCAATTTGCCATGCAAATGTATCATTTCAATATCTCAGATGAAGGTGTCAAATGGATTATGTTGAAAGAGCATGATTGATCTATATTTAATAGTCATTTGATGAAATTTCATATAATTTCCATGATGGTTCTAAGTTTCTTTTATATCATCATTTCATGACTCATAAATTAGATTCAACATTTTCTCACTTATGCAATGTAAATTCTGTGTTTGCCTTACTTGTTATACATTACCCATAATCACTATTCAAAGCGCTAGAGTTAGATTTTAGTTTAAATGTAGATATCTTACATTAGAATTTGTATATAAACATGTATAACCACATAATAAGAATATGCATGGATGATATATTAGATAGACATAGGTGGCACTATACTTTTCTCAGTCTGAGGAAAACTGGGTCATACTTTTTGTAAAGTTTAAGGAAATTGAACGGTAAAGAATCCATTAATAGATGCTGGGAGAAAATAATTTCTTACGTCCAATTTTGAAGACAATTTAGAAAAATATGTTGTATGTTTTCCCTTTGTGGTATAGTTTGTCATTTCTATAATCATTACTATTTTAACTTGTTAGAATTTGAACAATAGCATATGAGTAACTTGCCAAACTAAGATGTAACTATAAAAGTAATAGGAAATAATGCAATGTCCAAGACATAGTCTAGTAGTTATAGAAATTACATAAGTCTAGCAAGAAGCCTTTTGGTCAGTACTGTATTTGACAAGTAGGAGAAATCACTATAATATGATAAGAGTATGATAAGAGGTATGAAATGGTTTGGATAATTGAATTTCACCCTAATAACCATTTCATATATACAAACCAGATGAAATTGAAATAGAAAATAGAAAATATTTTTTCGGTACTGAGAATTGAACCCAGAAACATTTTACCACTGAGCCACATCCCCAGACTTTTTATGCTTTTATTTTAAGATAGGATCTTGCTAAGTTGCTGAGGCTGACCTGAAACTTGCAATCCTCCTACCAAAGCCTCCCCAGCTAAGCATCATGCCCCGCTGTGTACTCATTTTAATTGTAGATGAAATGTGAGATAGTTTTCAAAGGCTTTAAAACAAAAATAGAGAAAAATTATCATTAGAAGAGAGATATAGTACTATTATTATAAACAGTCATGAGGAATCACATTTCAATTCAAAGGATTAGAAATAATGTAATATTTCGATATTTTCTAATGTACCATAAGTATAAATATTATAACAGTTTTAATTTAACAAATTCATTCCTTAAAAACAGAGAAATGGTAAAAATATCTTCATAAAAAATTTTATCTTAACTTTAACATTGCCGTTTTTATTTTAAAATGACATAAGTTAAAATACATTGGTTCTAGGGAACCATATGTAATTTAAATTGCTTCCAGAATTTTAAAAATATCTAAATATTAACTTGGCATAGGCACATGTAAGAAAAAAGACATTACCTCAAATTTTCTACCTTTCCAGGATTTTGTAAAAGATCACTGCATCTAGCTATGACTATGACAGCTTTATCATGAGAAAACACTACATGAAATGATAAAATTGTTTCATCTAGTTCCAAGGAGTTTTCTTAGGCTTCTGATATTTAATTTGGTTTAATGGCTACATTGTGTTAACATTGCTATGCCAATTATTTTCTTTTACTATTATGGTTATTGAAAACAGAACTATATTTTAGTCTATTAAAAGACACCACCGTCCAACGCAGGAAAATGCTTTAAACATTCATAAGAATTCCTAAAACAAATAAATGACTGGCTATTAAAATGAAAATTTAAAAAAGATTTAAGTTTTTTCCACAATATTCCAAAACAAAATCCCTTAAAAAAAGAAAACCTAGAAATCAAAAATTCACCATAATAAAAAGCAGATGCCCTCAAGAAATATCTGCATAAATTTGATTAAATGTAGATACAACAAAAGTGAACTTATTCAAATATTAGAGTTGTGGGGCTTTGTAAATCTGTGAATGATAAAGAGACTCAGAAGTTGTGGAATCAATTAGTACCATAGTTTGAATTAATCAGAACAATACAGAAAGTCAATTAATAACTACTGAATTGCAGAACTTAATAATAGAAGAGCAAAGTTTGGCCATGCTTCATTAACATATACAAATTCTAAAAGATATTATATACTTTATTTACCTTTCAATCATTTTCATTCTCTCATCAAATTCTAATGTCTGTCCATTTACTGTCATGTACCTCACTTTCTCTTTCACAACTTCTTTCTCCATTTAGATTATGGTTATTTAATCATTGTATCTGACAAACTGAACAATTTCCACATGTCCAGAATATACTTCCAAACTCTCCATATAGTTCACTACAACTCATTCACCAAGTTCCTTAACTTTTGAATATGACAAAACTTATTCTTTGTGCTTTCTTAATCCTCTTTGTCATAGTATTTATGCCACTGAACAATACTCATCAACTTATACAACCCTTCTTTCCTTGATGAGAGGGCCTATATTATTTCAATTTAACTCATCTTCCAAGTAAATATAAATATAATGCACTAAATGTTGTGTACATTTGTTTAGTGAATATAGTTGTCAAGAAAATTTCTTTAAACATCATTTTACCTATTAATATGTTGAACTTTATGTCAGACCAATAAGAACAAATGTCTTCATTGTTGCATGTTTATTAATTTCCTATATGATGAATTTGGATTTGAAGAACAGATTTAATTTTATTTAAAATAGTTTAAAGTTTCATAAATTAAGCTTTGTATATGTTCACTTTAAAACTGACTTATTGTGCCAGTCTTTTAAAAATAATATCAGAATACTTAAGTCATTGTATGTGGCAACTGGAATTAAGACTTAGAACTTCACAAATTTCATCATCTTTCTAGTGGAGCATATAGGTTGATGTCCATAACTCTCCAAATGTCTTTTAATATAAAACTCAACACATATTTTCAAAATCCGTATTGTGTAATATTCTTTTGTTAAAGATTCCAAACTGATTTTTAAAATGTTTCATATAAAGTCTGTTTATTGAATTGCTGCACTGACCACTGAAATAGTTACAGTCGAAAACCTTGGATTATTTTTCTTGTAATTTAAACTTCTGTATTGCAAAAATACAGAAGTGAATTCTATCACAATTTTCCCATTTAAAATATCTGTTCATAATTAATAATATTTCCACTAAACTTTTACAACAAATCTGTCATTTGGGCTTTTATGGTATATTTATTTAATTGGTATAGCATTTTAAATACTATAAGCTTTTCAAAACTGCTAATTTTAGGGCTCCAGAGTTAATAAATTAAATTTTTTACCATGAAAAATTAATGATCCAAACATCAGTAGCGTAAATCTAAAATGGAATATGAAACTAAAGGATATTACATAACTTTAAATCTCTGTAGTTGGGAATTTGATTGATGCTATTAGGTAATCAAGTGATCATTAAACTACTACTGGAGTCAGAGTATCAGAAAATGTGCTGGACTAAAAGTCCATGTGGACTAATCTGTTATAGCATGCAGATTGAAATATAACTGAGAATGTTCTTATTTCATTCACAAACAAAAGTTTTGTCTACATTGCCAATTACAAAAAATGGTTGGAAGACTTTTCATAGTAATAGAAAATCCTGTCACCATTTCAGAAGTGGAAAGTAACTGAATTAACTGCAAAATACTAACACCATTATTCTTCATGTGCTGTGAAAAGAAATAGAGTCACACATCTAAAGAATACTAAAGTGTTTAAGGCAGCTTTAATGAGGGGTCATAACTCTCCACTAACCCTTAACTTCCAAGTCATGGAGGAAACATTACTTTTTATTGAAGCCAGAAATATTTTTCTTATACACAAAAGGAAGAAAAATGGAATACCAAAAAATTAAAAATATACTAAGATAAATTAGACATCATCTAAATATAAAATCATGTAAATAATATACAAATAAAAATATTTTTAATTGAATAAAATTTATCTATACTTCTCATGAACAGTGAAATTGAAAACTTTATAACTGAGAGTTTTCCTGAGACACAAATGACACTAATTTAGACTGTTCAAGAGAGTCAGGTCATATATTTCCCTTTTCTACCAGTTGGGCTTATGAAACCAGGAGTCACTCTCCTCTCTTGACTGTTAAACTTCAATGAAGTGTTCAAGGTGAAACAATAAAGTCCTTGGGACAAATAGCAAGGGAGAGCAAAACTTCCCATGTGCACAGATCAGGATGTGACAAAATTTATCAATAATAAATTGATTTCTTTTTGGATAAACAAATACAGGAAAATTAGGACTGTATGATAAGAATGCTAAAGAAATTATTTTTGTATTAAATTTCCTTTAATGGTGAAGCCAAAACTCCTAACTTACATACACAAATGTTAAAACAGAAGTGATGAAAAATAACATATTTCATTTACTTTTTGTATATATGTATATAGGTACACAATTAGAAGTGTGGGGAATTTTGTGGAGATTTCCTTACCTAGATATTTATATTGGTATTATAGTAACTTAATTTTTCTGAATTTGACACAAAAATTCTGCTAATATTAGAAATACTCACTGATGGGTATTCTCACAAGCCTCTGCCCATTTATTAGTAAACTGTTTAATCCAATAACATAGTTCTTTTGTGCTATATTTACATAGGCCTAACTTATTTATAAGACTATATACTGTTAAATTGTTGTTCCCCCCCCCCTTTCTGGTGGTACCCAGGGGAGCTCTAACACTAATTTACACCTCCAGTCCTTTTTTTTATTTTTGAGATAGGATCTCACAAAGTTGCTGAGGCTGGCATCAAACTTGTAATTCTCCTGCCTCAGGCTCCTGAGTAGCATGCACTACCATACTCAGCAAAGTGATGTGTTTTTTGACGGTTATCTTTGAAGTTCAATATGTGAGAGGATGCTGAGTAAGGGCATCGGTGCTGAAACTAAAACCAAAGAATGAAAAAGCTAAAGGGCTGGGGGACTTCCTTCTGTATCAAATGCTGCTTTTTATCTGCCTAACATCTGAGTGCCCCTTGTTCGCCTAGTTACTAAGTTCCATCCCCTGCTCAGCAGCAAAATATCTACTGTTCCCAGCCAGTCATGACCATCCCATTTCTTGTCAGCAACTGGTTTAGATTTTGGCATGTGACACAATCTGGACAATGAGATTAAAGAAATTTTGCTGGAAGATTCTGTGAAGTTTCCTCATTATTAAAAGGAGCCAGACAAGAGGTAATTTTTTTTTACCTCTTTGCATTTTTTTCATTATGACTAAATAAATGGTTGGGTGTGATGTTTGACGCTGTCACAATCACTTTGCACCTGGATAATCTGACTTCAGGAGCAAGCCCAGAATGGTGCTCTTAACAGCATCAATGGGCCTACACAGTTACCATATACAAAGAAGGACTAGACTCTGATTTTATAGTCTTCTATCTGAATTTTATGCTGCATGATATCATGAATTTCCTGTTTAAGCCAGTGTTGATAGGGCTTTCTATTAGTTGCAATATAAGAACATTTTAACTTCTATTCCAGTAAAAGAGGGAGGTAACCATAGGAAATTACTACATATAAAGATTAACCTAGGTATATGTATTATTGCATAAATGAAGCGACCATAACTTGTGTGAAACCAGAAAAGTAAAAATGTATGCTCCATTTGTGTACAATGAATTGAAGAGCAATCTGGTGTCACATATAACTGATTAGAACAAATAAATTAAAATAAAACACCAAAAAAAGAATAACAATATCATCCAGGTAGTAATTTTTTTCATATTTCCTTTCTCAAAGATATTATAACCCACATTGTACAAATGAGTGGGCTAAATATCATGTAAGGGATTCACTTGCCAAGTTACACAGCTCAGAAACAGCAAGTACCAAACTCAGTCTTCAGAAGTCATGCACTCTCTCCATTGACTAACCTCCCTAAAAGGACCTTGTAGGTTCTTTAGAACTCATCATATTTATTTCCAAACTAAAGATTTACTGTCAGATTTGTAATATGATAAAGAATTCAGCACTAATTTCATGAAAAGGCCATTGCCTGGGGGGAAACTTGTGTATTATATCCAAGTCAATTGGAATGCTGGGAACTTGAAAAGAGGGTATGGGTTCTAGCTCCAAAAACAATAGAAACCCCAGCTCAGAACTTTTCAAACAGTTCAGAAATATGATGCAAAGTTTACTACTCTTATATTTTTCCTCACTTTTCTCCTATGTATGTCACTCCCCAGAATAGTCAGTTTCTATTGTTAAAATTGTTAAATATATATAGCTGCTTTTTTAAAAAAAAAAACACTAAAGTCTACTTTTTATATATAGCAGAGTCATGCCATCACTCAAATGGAAGTTTTAATATTGACAGGTAATTTTAAATTCTCAAAGCCCAGCAAGCAATCTTCCCCAAAATATCTCAACTAATTTCTCTGCTTACACCTATGAAAAATTCTCACTCCTTCTGTTGTGCAAGAATCTGTATCCTCTGGTCCTTCCCATCTTATAGTCCTGACACTCCCAAATTAAGCATTGTTTCCAGTATTTTGAAGATGCTAAGTGTTCTCTTGTCTTGGAGGCTTTTCATGTGTTGCTTCCTGTCTGCAATTCTCCCTCTTAGCTCTTCTCATAGGTAGGGAGGCCCTTTCTGACCAGCACACCTAATCTAGACTCCGGTCCACTATTCTCTACCATAGCCTTCCACTGTTTTCATAGTGCTCACAAAAACTACCAATTGTTCTATATATTTGCCTTCTCTTTTCTTTGTTGTCTGTCTCTCCCACTAGCATGTCTGTTCCTTGAAGATAAGGTTAGCAACTTGTCTTCTATTTTTGGAACATTATATCTTGGGTTTGTAACATATTTTCTTGTACTCTATAAATGTTGAATAAATGAATGGATTGAATACCCATTGATCCCGACAGTGTGTATTTGAATACATGACTATTAAAGAAAAGAAACAGAACGCTATGTAAAGCATTTATAGTTGGCCACATTTTATTCAGGTATTAAGACACCAAAGATTAACAAATGACTAGGCCAATCAGCTCCATCTGGAACTATTTAACAATTTTATGCATTTCTCTTCACTGTGTGTATTTCTATTTCGCTTCTCAGCTATGTATTAGTATACTTTCTATTTTATAAATTCATAAAGTCCAAGAGGACTTTAGGACCTTTTTTTTTTTTAACTTTGGGTAACTGAGCTTTCATTTTTAATTTCTGTTCAGGGAGAATACAGGGCAAGCAAGAGTACTACCACTGACTAAAGCCAACTCCAAAATTTTGGTAGAATTAAAAGAAATAGGTATTTCAAAAAACATGTTCACATTCCCAGAATAATAAAGGTGACCTTAACTGGAAATGCAGATATTATTAAGGATTTTAGGATGGCATCAATTTAAATCTAAGGGCAAATGTGCTTTTTAAAGAACCAAACAGAGACACCAATTTAAAAAAAAAGTGGAAAGGAGTGGAAGGAAGGAATCAAATAGAGAATAGGAGAAAATCATGCAAAAATTAAGGCCAAGATTGTATTACTTGAGCTTACTTTACATACATCATGAAAAGCAAATATATCACTGCAAAGGTACATGCGAATGGATAAATGTATTCTTGAGGTACTTTGGACATACACTCTGATTTATCAGTTCAACTTTATTAAATCATTTTTATTATCTATGAAACAATGGCATTGGGCCAGATTAGCACTTATGAATCTGACATTAGTTTACTTTGAGGGACACTTAGAGGGTCCTGAATCCTTATTATTCTAGCAAATGTTATATTTATCATCAAATCATTTTTAAGAAAGAAAATGCATAATTTTCTTCAGATTTTAAATGAGTTTGGGACCACAAAAAATTAACAACTGCTACTCCAGAGGATTACAAAGGTCCTTTCTATTTGTTATATTGATATATTTCAGGTCCATATCACTTTAAAACTGCTAAAGAGATTTGGCATGCTATTTTAATCAATAAGATACTTTCTTTGAAGACCAAGGCAAGTAAAAGAAGGAACTATAATAGAGGTTGTTTTAAGTAAACTTATCTTCCTCTAAACATTATAATAAAAATCTACAGGTTTCCGTTTTCTTGTGCACAGTCTGTCATTACCCACCATGCTCCCGCAAAGCAAATAATCCTGTAGTCAACAGTATAAATACAGACTCCAGGTTTCTTGAGCTCTGAAATTGCTATATTCAAGTTAAAGGGTCAGAGATGCATGAAGAAAAAGAAAGTAAATGACAAATACATAGTTTCCTTTTTTTTTCTCAGCACAAGAGTCTTCAAAGTTGTGCTTACTTTAACAGCCATATTTCTGTATTTTATACACTAAAATTTATAAAATACAGGCTAGAATGCAAATATATCTGAGATGAATTAGATACTATGATGTTCTTAGAAATGACTCTTTTATTTTTTTCTGAAGTCTACCAAACAGAATCTGAAAGACTTTGATATCATCACAGAAATAAAATATCAATAGCACAAAAATGTAATTATTCGTATGTTAAGCATTCTTGTAAAGAAAGTATATATGCCCATAAATCCTTCCAGGTTAACAAAACTGTATGTAACTTGTGGCTTATAAGAAATATGAATTTTCCCATTGTGCCTCTTGAGAGTTAAAATAAACTTACTTTTCAGTTTATTCATGAGACAAATAAATCAAGAATGTAGGATATATTTAAGTAGATTATCAGGTTAGAACAAAGTGCTAGAGATCTGGCATAGGAGTTCATTTAATTGGGCATAAGGACAATAATTGTCCCTTATTATTTGGTAAATACAATTTAAAAGTTACACTGTCATTTATAAAAGCATGTATAAAGTTGTTCTCTTAAAACTTAACAAACTACCCATAAAAATTGTGTATCTGAAGTGATTGCTGTACCCCCCCCCAAAATGAACTTTGCTGGGGGTTTTTTAAATAGGTTGAATTGATTGTTGAGTGAGATAATAGTGAACAGTGATTAGGAATGTAAATTCTTGCATCAAACTTCTTGGATTAAAATAGTATCTCCACCATGTAGACAATGTTTTTTTTTTTCAGGCTACATAGCTCTCAAATTTTAATTGGATAATTAAAAGGAATCCATTATAATGTTTAGTAGAAATACAATGTTTTAGTTGAAACTGGTTAAATTCAACTCTCTGCAAAAGAACTGCAGATTATATATCACAAAAGTTCCAGTTAGTTCAAGTAATGTGTCTATATATATGATGAATAGTGCTGACATGCTTTAGCTAGAGTTTCATGATTCATTTGTATTTCAATTATATTCACAACCTATATTTCATAATACCTATTACATATGTACTTAAGTTTTTACCTCATTCATAAATAGTAATTGACCACAATATATATTCAGTTCAAAAGTTTTTTTCTCACATATTTAATTCAGCAAAATAATTCTGACCTCATTGACAAAAAATGAAAAGCTGCTAAGAATAGTCAGATGCCACTGTGAAACTTGCTACCTGATCTGGGATAAGTGTCTTATGCTTGCTGGACATAGTTTCCTTATGTGTAAATGTACATAATGATAGAGGTCAATCTCTCAAATCTGGACACCCACATGTCCTATGGTTTAAATATATATAATTCTTTCATAATTAACTTGCTTTCCACTTTATTAAAAGTTCTTTTATTTAATTTACTATGTTTTATTCATAGTATGTAAACCAGAGTAGTCTTCTAGGAGAATAAAATAGGTCTGAGATGTGCTAAAGTCCAAGAATCTCAGATATTTTGTTGAGTGAAAAATCAAGTTCCCAAACACTGTATATTATATAGTATGATTCTATTTAGGAAAAAAATAAAATAACTAAACCCACTTATATGTATATAAAAGCTGACAAATATATGGTCATGTTAATATATGTACACTTAATTATAAATTTATAGTTATAAATACATAAGATGGTATGAAAATGTTTGAAAGTGTGCATGCAAAATATTTTTAAATAATTATAATATAAAAGGAATGAAGATGTATTTCAAGTCAAGATATGAAACTATTGTGTAATTTTTTTAACTCAAGCATATATTCAATAATTATTTATGTAATTAAAATATTTAAATACTTTCTTTTTGTGGGGGAGGGTACCGGGGATTGAACTCAGGGACACTCAATCACTGAGCCACTCCCCAGCCCTATTTTGTATTTTATTTATAAGATCTTACTGAGTTGCTTAGTGCCTCACTGTTGCTGAGGCTGGCTTTGAACTTGCAATCCTCCTGCCTCAGCCTCCCACGCAACTGAGATTACAGGTATGTGCAACTGCACCTGACTAAATACTTTCTTAAAGATGAATTTCTATGTTTTCATAAATTTTTATACTTCAGTTGCTGTGAGTTTCATGTATATAAAATGCACTAAATATAATTATATTTGGTATAAAAACTGACAATATTTATGCTAATACAATTTTCTGATTATTCCTAATGTTAAAATTTTGTTTTTTGATTTTCATTCGTTTAAAAAATGAAAGGCTATTAATTTTTTAAAATATAAAAATGATAAAACCTTTTTTAATTGAATGTCTGGGCAGGTAATCATTAAGAAACTGGCATTTAAAAGCAGTGAGATGTTTCCCACTCTGGACAGAGAACTCAATTGATCTGAGGAGCTTGGTCAGAGAAAGGAAGGATGTGCAGTTAATGTTAAGTCTGTAGTGTAACTCAAATGTTAAATCAGTGTCACATATTCAGCTTTAAAGCAGGTCACAAAAGACGTAATTATAGATGCATTTCCTAACAGTTTAAAAGTGTTAGACCCTTTTTCTTCTTTTTAGATCATACTAGACTTACACTGTGTTCTTGAATGTACTAAATTGCAGTCTGTGTTTGTTTTAGATTACACTAGCATGAAAATTAAATGAAGGTCATATTAATAAAAAAGGACAAAATATTAAATCTTAGCCATAGTCCCAGTAGTATAATCTTTGTAAAGCTCATACCCAAATCCCCATGGCTGCTTCCTGAAGCTCCTTTGGGATCTCTCAGCTATAGTATTTTGCATCTCAGATACTCCAACAGAGGCTGACAAGCTTATGAGTCTCTATAGCGACATCCTCTAAAACTTCCTAAGAATGTGGCTTTCTGGCCTCCCTCATCTCTGTGGGCTCAAGAAATTAAGGTACTTGAATTGGAAACAGAGGTAGAAATCCTATTCATTCCTGTGCACAATTCCATCATTAGGTCAGAATCAAGTGCGGCCCCAGCTCTCAGAGTTCTTTGTTGACTCAGCCAATTATCATTTTCTTAAATTAATTGTAATTTGACTCCATCTTTATGATCATGGGTAGGCTAGAAATTAATCAGATTTTTAATGGGATTTCCTATTGTTCTGAACACTATTCCTTTATTCAGACTTTTAACAAACAATGATTCCTTATTTGTTTTACATTCTCCTCCTTTTATTAGAGGCAGTTTCTTTCCTACCTGTGATAATCTATCTAGATTCTAGGTAGATTATGTCTATCTAGATTATAATTACCTATGAGATTAACAATCGATCTTGTTCTGAGAGATTTAAGGATGTGAGCTTGGTAAATTTAATTTAAAATGCAGCCCATCCAGTACTGGTTTTCATGTGAGTCAGGTCAGTCTATATGTGAACTGAAATCTAACCTGCCCTCCTCATGAGACATCTAGACCAGCACTATAAATAGATACAATGCAAGCCACAAATGTGACCCACATATGCACCTTTACAGCTTTTAAGAGATACATTTAAAATAAATAGAAAAGAATCCAATGAAAATAATTTTAATGATGTTTTCACTAACCCTATATATCCAGGATACTGTTTAAATGGTAACCAATATAAAAACTTATTGATATTTTGTTTTTAACTAAGTCAAGCAGGTATTTTACACTTAGAATATTTCTCTATTCATGTAACTATAATTTAAGTGTTCAATAGCCACATATAGCTATTGCACATTGCAGATTTGAATGATCTAAAATGCATAGTCTGAAAGTGGCTTGGTGGCTTATGTTTGGTATAAATACCTTCTTAAATATCAAATATCTGTATACTATATTCAATAATTGACTTTCCACATGCTGATAAACAGCTTCCTCAGATCATAGTATAATAGCAGGCTCTCTGGCATTATACGCTTTATTCTGTTTGCATGAAGGCAGAATATTTCTTTTCAGTTCAATTACTTTTATAATATATCACACAGCTAGAAAATTATTTTTTTAATTAAAAGACAGATAACATATTCACTAACAAATGTCAGACACCTAAAATTATGTGAATTTTAAAAAATAAGAGTGTTCTCTCCTAATAATACCTATTCTGTTCCCTAGAGTTACTCAAGGACTACTGTCCTTTATTTAGTACTCTTTTCTACATAAAAGAAATGTTAAGAAAAAGGTATTAAATGCCTACATTCATTTACAGCTTTCTATGTAGCTTTTCTTCCCTTAAGTGAGGACTAGTGGAATCATTAGCGACATCTAGTACATAACATGTGTGATGGTTACCAGAAACATTAGGTTGTCTAACCTGAGTCATTGAATGCTCCTTCTTTCTTGATGACAGAGCTCCTATGGAGTCTCAGTGTTCACTATGGCCACTGCCATGTTCCAGAGAAACACTAAAAGGTACAATATTGATTAGTCTAAGCCAATTAAGTAACTGCAATTTCCTAACAATGACTGAATTTGCTGGAGTTATGTGATGTAGCTATGCACGAAAAGGAGTAGCTGTTTTCTCTGGAACTTTATGTCTACTTATAATACCTACAGTTATGTTAGGGCTCTAAATGGCAGCCTAAGATAACAAATTAATGTATCAAGAATTAGAGGCCAAAATAATTAATAGGACCTGGATCCTTGATATCACCACAGAAGTGGAACATTCATGGAATGTGAGATAGCCTTCTTATTTTTAACTCACCATTAGTTGTGTTTTCTGCTACTTGAAACTTAAAGTATTTTAATTGATACAAAACATCAAGTAAAATATTTTAGACTTCAGAAAGCATGAAATTTGAATTGTTTTCATTAGTGAAACAAGAACTTAAACCACCAGTTCTTGAGGAGAACATTTTCATTTTGATAATTTATTCTATGTGTCATCCACACATTATAACTTAATCTTAGAGTTATTTCCCCCCCCAAAAAAATCCTCTAAGGAATATATAAATAAATGTTTAGTTTTATTGCCAGTAGAAATAAAACTGACAAAACTTAGATAAGCAAAATGTAAACACCCCATCAGAATTGTTTGTTTTTAAATTCTTTTGTGTGCACGTAAACCTTTATTGGATTATAAATTAGCATGAGACCTGCTGCCAGTAGCAAGATGCAGTTGTATGTTTTTATACTGTGTCAGTGTTTTTTCTGTTAAATTACTATAGTCTGCACATTGCTTAAGAGTTTTTCCAATGTTCCATATTCCAGTTTTGAAGAAGGTATAACATAAAATATTTATTTTGTTTATTAATCTGTCAATATACATTTTTCATGTATTATAAATATTTAACAAATATAGTTTTAGTTACAATTTGGTAAAACTGGGTTGAAATGTGTAAATAATTTTTGCACATAGCAAATAAAAAATAGTTTGAGTAAATTTAATAGGATAGGATCAAATTAATGTGATCCTATGTTAAAGTATAAATTCATATTTTAGCAGTTTATGGAGAGTTAATAAAAATCTTTGCTATAAATTTAGAAATACTATGCATAATAGCTTTTATTTTAAAAATACCACTTACATGTAAAACACTGAATTTAGGACTCAGTTATTTTGCAGCTATAAGTGGGGATTATTATTCAATATTGACTCATATTTCATGCTAAATATGGATAAAAGCTAGATAAAATGAATAAGCATATACCTAGGGCTCTTACAATGTCTATCATGGATATAATAATTTGCTTGCTAAATTTATAAAGTATTAACTATTTGTAGGTTTTAAATTACTACTGAGTCTATCTTGTATTTTAAGTATTTTCACCACATAACTTTAAAATAATAGATCTAAATGTAACTTGTTTTTTTCTATCTACCCCCTACCAACAACAGTCACTACTCAGATCAACCTAAAAGGCTTGGAAATTTTTCTCACATCACAATAATCTGTAGGAGTTTTTGAAACATGATGATTGAGTGCAGAGGAACATATTGAATGGGGAGAGGAAGTGATAGGTATGGTTTGCTCCCCAGAAGCACATATTTAGTAGTAGGTAGTAGATATGTAATGTGGGGCTTCAGAAATGTATCCCAGCTGAAGGTTCCAAATCTGACAGTAATTCCATAGAGGTGTTGGTTAAAAAAAAAACAGAGGATGAAACTACTGAAGTTTCAGTAGTTTGTTGACTCAACCAATTATCATTTTCTTAAAATAATTGTAATTTGAGTTCATCTTTATGATCATGGTTAGACCAGAAGTTAATCAGATTAACTAGGTCCAGAGGGAAGAGAAACAAAAGAGAAAGGTGTCTTGGAGGATGAGAGAAGCAAATGTATTCAAAAAAGAGAACACGAAGTCAATGTGGCTGAGACTAAAAATTGTTCTTTGTAGTAGACTCCCAAGGCATTGTGTATAAATATAAATTATGGATGACCTTTGCATTAAATTTACTGGCTAGTGGTAACACATCAAATATGGATCAGAGAGTGATCATAAAATCAAAACTCCTTATTAGCAATTATTTCTCAAACTGATGTTTGAGAAAGAGGAAGAGAGAGAGAGTTGAGAAAGGAAAAAGAATTTTAGAGTCTGGAGACCTCTTAGAAATTCATAATCCACTATGACAAAATTGTTATTGAGGGACTGTAAAGGGAAAAAGAGATTAAAAGAGTATTTAGATATATAGCAAGAGCACTTAGTAACCATACATAGAGACTGGGAAGCAGTGAGGAATAATCAGAGTGAGCCTAGGGTTTACAAGTTGAAGTCACCAGCAAGAGAATGGCACTCTTAACTGAAAGTGAAGATGCAGGGAGAGAAACAGGTCTAGGTTATATTAGGATGGATTCTACTTTGAATAGGATGAATTTGATCAGACTAGGCTTATTCACACAGGGAAAGCTAACACTCAGTAAGATATGTGGGTCTAGAGATAAAGGTCAGTCCAGAGCCACAGATATGCAACCAACTGGTTCTCATTGCAAGAGAAATATATCCATATGTGTTTAAATGTACTACAGATATACACAGCATAACATGCACTATCTACAGGGAGGTTAGGCAAATGCTACCAATCGTAATAGTTTATTTAAAAAATCATATTTGAGTGATAAAATGGCTAATAAAAAATGTTTCATTTCACGTTTGTTAAAAATTATGTTTGTGTTTTGAGATACACAAACCAGCTGTGTTCTTTTTTACATTATACACACCACTGAGTTTGGTGGCTTGAGATTGCTTCATACAGTGAACTGTGCCAAAAATATAAAGAACTTTGCCAGCTTATTCCAATTACAGATTGATTTTCTCCCAAAAGCATAGAGTATTTTTACCCTCTGCTAAAAGACACTCTTTTGTTTCTGCTTTTCATATAACATTTTGATAACATTTTGTGTGTAAGAAGATGAGGTGCTTATGTGAGAACAATTTGAATTTGTTCCACCAGCAGGAGGCTTATGTAATGCTTTGTTTCCTAATGAGGGCACCTGAATCGTCAAATGAAATTACCAGTTTTTCCAGGTGCAAGTGATCAAATTAGGAATGGGAATTGAGCCAAATATATGTAAACAAAGGAACCATTTCCAAGGATGCTGACTGAAACAAGTGGAAAAGGATCAGACTAATCAGTGATGGAATTTAAAGGATTAATAAGTTAACCTACTGAGTCTTGCTAGATTGATGAAGTAATTGCAGCACTATGCTACAGGGAGGATGAGCACACAACTTCCCAGTTTTTCTGGAAAGGTATAAATTTCAGATGGCCTTTTGTTTCCATATTAAAATATTAATATATTAGTAACAGATCATTGCATAATTTTTATTCTGAAAAACATGTTATGGTAGCAGGCAGTGTACATTGTTTCCTGATGTTCATTGCCTTTACCTAAGAACTTGATGTGCATCTCTCAATTTAAATCAGCTCCATACACTCAGCACTCCACTCTCAGCTCTTGGATAGAGAAGTCAAAATCCTCTGACCAATGATTGCTTTTAGAATCCTAAAACCTAAAACCAATAGTCTTAATGATTCTCTTTGTATCTTTAATTTGTTTAGTAATGAGCATCTGACCCAATGTATTCAGGTTAGATATCAGGGGAGACAAAGTTTCCTGGAAAACTTATGGGAAAGACAGTCCTCTGCCCACAAAAGCAATTGGCAGGTCTCCTTGTAAACACGTTTTTGGCCTCAAAAGTCTCCAGCTATCTCATTCTGACTATAAGGACAAACTGGGTTGTAAAGAAAGCTAAACCAAAGAGAATCTAGGTGAAAAGAAGCCAAAATTTTGACTGAATGGTGTACTGCATGAGCATCTCCTTATTATCTGGATTTCTTCAGTTAAACAAGTAATTAAGACAAATAAGTTGTTTCTCTGTTAAAAACCAAAAGCATCCGAATAGTAGTATATTTCAACAGTAGTTTTTTACAAGTCCATGATATATAATATGGTTTCTATTTTCCCTCATTTCTTCTACATTTTTTATTGGAACTATGCTGTAAGTATAGTTATATATTATATAGCTTATTTATTCAGTTTTTATTCATGTTAGTATGGGTTCGTAGGTATTTATATCATTCATCTCTTCAAATAGTGTGTGTGTGTGTGTGTGTGTGTGTGTGTGTGTGTGTGTAAACACATACATAAGAATAGTTGTGAATCTGGACTCGCCAGCCCTCTTCCTTCACCTGCTTTTCTAATCTCTGGGAAGACACTGCTCACCAGATTCCTGGTGCTGAGGTCCCCATTCCTGTTCATCATCCTTTCAATCTCTATCCAATGCCGTCCCCATACCCTCTGATCTCATCATGACATCTTGGACCTTCTTATGTTTATCTGAACGTTTGTGAATCTTTTAACAGCTCCCTAAAATTGTCCTAGGCACAGAGAAATAATATCAGTGAGATTAAATGATCTAACTGAAAACAACAACTTCTTATGGGTAAGGATTCAAGGAGCGCTCTCATCAGGCAGTTTCTCTTCCAACAGTCTTGTGCTTTGCCTTGCTTATAGCGTGTTCATTCATCACTCAACTCTGAGTATAATGTACTCAACAAATCAGGGGACTGTCGGCTAGACCAACTGGGCACGTGACTGTATGGCACTACTAGAGAAAATACCAATACTCATCTTGCAGAGTCATTGGTGCAGTGATCTAGTTCATGGACATCACCCACATAATTACAATCCTGGCTCATCCTGTTTCTCTACTGATACTAACACTGTGGTTCAAAAACTCTCTTGACCACAGTATGCCAGACTAAACAAGGACCTGACTAAGACTTTGAAATCATGATCTAAAGCCCAACCAAGACCTATGGTCATGGAAGCCCATGGTCATTATAGGTCTCAGACCTTATATCAAAACATTTTGAATATTTTATATGATAATTATTTTTGCTAACTTAAATATGTCACAGCCAAGTAGGTCCTTTTGTAATATTCATCCTTTACTCTTCCAGCATTTTGGACTCTCTATCAGGGTTGTATCACATCTGTTCAGTCTTAGCATTTGGTTCATTATATCCATCCACTTTACTACCTTGACTGTGGTTTGGTCAATAATGCCTTTACTACCAGCTTCCCTCATTGATTATGACTTTCCATGAACTCTCTTTCTCAAGCCCTCATAAGCTTTCTGATTCTCTTGCCCTATTTCCAATAAGTAACTTATTAGACCTATATTCACTATTGTAAGCATATATTAAATAATGATATAATTTCCTTTCTTATTATTATGATAAAACCAACATGAATTGAAGAAAAACTCACTCTGTAGGAAGTATAGAGCCCTGCTGTTTTAATCTAACATCAAACCAAATTCTGATAGCCCATGATTACTCCCATTATTCCTAAAGAACTAATATTCCATAAATAATGAGAGACTTATCCTAGTGGAAAATTTATGAATACATATGAAATAAAGTGGGTTTGAAGTCATTTAGATGAAAGGGATGATAAGATGCACTTGGTGGTGTGTTTTTGGAAATTAAGAGGAAAATGAATAGTGGAAAGATGCTGCAACAAATTTTGCACTGTTATTATCAATCCTCAGATTAAGATGTCAATCATGGCTTCCAAAAATCTCTCACATAAACTAGACTTTTGTTATGAATATGGAGGGTATAAAAGTTGGCCTCACTGAAGCTGAGAATGCTAGAGCAGAGGTAGGTTAGACCTTCCTGTAATGGCAGGCCTTAGTGTGAATAGCACAGATGGGCATCAGGACTATGTAAAATCTTACATGCAGTGAGATCCTGGAGCTAGCATTCCTCCAATATCTTTCTGTATATCTCTGTTTTTCACTATATCAAAATGTAATTGTTTTAGAGATCCTTTAAAGACTACCAAAAGGCAAGCTGATAAATGATGCCATTTTATTCTTTTGGTCAATTTTAGTAAATGAGTTAGTGAGAGAAAACATTGAAATAAAACATAGAAAGAACTGAATACTAGAGGCTTTTATAAAGTGAACTTGAGGGTTATTTATTCATTCTTTCCTTGCCCATTATAGATAACTGGGTCAGTGTTTATGTATGAAATATCAATGGTGAGATGAGGCTATTATATAGGCTAGACCACTCCCTTTGGAAGTA
Source organism: Urocitellus parryii (assembly GCF_045843805.1). Lineage (NCBI taxonomy): Eukaryota > Metazoa > Chordata > Mammalia > Rodentia > Sciuridae > Urocitellus > Urocitellus parryii. The sequence continues at coordinate 64,727,014 of NC_135533.1, forward strand.
TGCTATGTTAATAATGCTTGCAGTTTGTTGCTCCAAGCATTTGCAAAGTTTAAACTGGGAGAAGTCCAACCTTGTATTAAAGGGACCAAATGCTCAAAGTCAATTAGATTCCTAAAGTTTCACTGCAACATAATTCACCACCAAAAAATCCTGCTGTGACACCCCTTGGATTATGCATGTCTTTACCTCCATTCATCCCATCATATGCCATATGTTTAATTGTGTGTCAATTTTCTCATTAGAACAAAATCAGTGTTATGTATCTTTATATCTCTAAGACAAGGTACAGGGCACTTAATATATGCCAGTTAAATAATTAATAAGCAGTAAACATTGTAAAATTTTTCCTTTATATATGGTTACTAGAAAAAAATGTATAGGCAAAATAAATTAAATTTGCCTAAATATGTGGACTGATTTTTTTCATAATATTTCAGAAAATAAATGTAAAGCATGAAAATTTTAAGAACTCCTTTATACCTTAAGTACAAAATAAAAATAGATAAAGTTCTATGATTTTTAAAGCCTTAGTGAAATATTAAGGACACATTTTAATTAACTACAGAATGATGTCATTGTAACTCACTAATACTCAATATTTTCCACTTCTAGTCCTTTTCTAAAATAGTAAATCTAGAGGAAACATTAAGTTACACACAACACAATGTCCCTTTCATTAAAGAGCTACGGAACTTTTTTTTTTTTTTCCTTTCTACAGGATATTTTGTAGTTAAACAAAAGTACAAAACTTCCTATGTGAATATGAGACCCAGGAGAGAGGCAATTTAATCACTTTAATCTAATGAATGCCAAAATAGTTCATTTACATTTCGAGTTCAAATTGAAATAATCTACTTTTGCACCAAAATTGATTTATAGCCATTAAGCTTTCATGACTGGTCCTATTGACAGTAAAATTAAGTTGATCTCTACATAAATAAGTATAGTACTATTCAAGATGAATGACATGGAAATAAGTATATACACTGCATATTTACTACTTAACACTTTACATTTAAACAAATATGGAATTTCATAGAACCAGTTAATGCTATTAAGAAAATCATCTGAACTTTTGAATGAGATAAGCAGAATAAACAAACTGTTATTTGAAGGTGCACGTGTATACATTTCCAATCACATTTTCCAGACAGCATTGCATGAGGTCTTGCTAATGTGTCATGGCTGTATGTGTACATGTATGTGTTTCTAAATAATAAATAATAAATATGATTATTTTGGGAATTTCTTTTTTTTAATATAAGAGATAGAATCCATGCATCTATAAAGAATAGCAAGCTTACTTTAAAAAATAGGCATTTTCCGTACAATGAACATTTTAAAATAGGTTTATAGAATACTTAATTTTAGATAATGATTTTTTTCCATCAGTTGTATTATATGAGGACACTACAGAATGGCTTAAAAGCTCCTAAATATGGCGCACAGTCTACTCTTCCTCTTTATTTTTCCATCAGATATTTTCTACTAACTGGGTAACAGACTGTTTTCTATGCTTGTTCCATGTTTATCTTGCTCTGAGCCTTTGTTCATAAATTCAAAATGAAATGGCCTCCTTTTGCTCCCATCTCAATTAAAATTAGAATATTCCTTCAAAGTCCATTTCAAATAATGGATGACTTATCATATAATTAATGATCTGGAAATTATAAAGACAAGGAAATATCAATTATTCTAAGAATGGCAGAATCTCAAGCAATATTGAAACTAAACAAAGAAAAGTAATATTTTTTTGCCAATCAAGGTCATCTCTTTGGATGAATAAGGATAACTAGGAATGGGTAGGGAGTGAAGTTGTAAAAAGAATATTAAAAGAGCGATTCCAAAGGCTGTACTAGGAAGGAATGGACTAGAATCTTGAGAATTGTGTTTGGGGTAGGCTAAGTAATGGCCTTGATCTAATTTTGTTTCAGGATAGGAGCAACAACATAGTTTTTGCTTCCATCCCTGCCTAACTATGTGGAAACAATAAAGTACTTTTATAACAATGTAGTAAAGTAGAAATGTGAGAAAAAAAACCATGTTCTCTGGAGTTTTGAAATGGCCACAAATTATAAATCATAATTCACCAGCATATCAATAACCACTGCCTTCACAAAACCTTCCTCAATGCGATAGCTAAAAAGTTTTTTCATGTAGTGTTCTTTATACTTTCAATGAGCATGCCTATCTCTTCTGCCCTTCCCCCACCTATAAAAGATATGGGCATCTTATCCTGAGGGGTCTAAACACCTGACACCTAAAATAATTCTTAAATATAAGTTTTATTTTCCTCTTATTGTTCTTCTTCCTATTGGTTTGCAATGTGTCTGTATTACTATGTTTTTCATATGTTATTCATACTTCTTTACATGGATTATTTTTCTCTTTACACTGTAATTCCTTCAACAGTTAAAAGTACACTTGACTTATTTTAGTATCAAATGTAGCAAGGGTATTGTAGGTACTCAATAAATATTTGTTAAATTAAGACTAAATTTTGCACATCAAAATGTGTAGTTTTAGCTATTTTATAAAGAGGTTCTTGTTTGATAAAAAGTAATTACATTGTATGATATTTCTTCAATAAGCTTCCAACCCAACACTGTATTTCCCTATGATATACCATTAACTTTTTGGTCAAATCCTCTACTTCTGGGAATAATAAAACACTTATCAACATAGTATGAAAGTGTACATCTAGCTCTTGCCTTAAATTAAACCTAAGAACATCCTGAAGCTATGTGTTAATATGAATTCTGGTTTATTTTTAGCTGTTCCTGAGTATATCAGAAAGATAAAACATGAGAGAAAAAGGGAGTTAAAAGTCTGAAACCTTGTGGTAGATCCTTTGATGCTTTATATTACAAATGGAAATATCTGCAAATTACTATCAACTAGAAGGGATGAGAAAGCTCTGTGTTCTTATTATGGCATAAGAGTTAATAGTACTTAAATAACTCATAACTGCAAATATAGAAAAATGGTACATCTGTTGTGTGAGTGGTGGCATATGCCTGTATTCCAGCTGGTTGGGGGGATGAGGAAGGGGGATCAAGAGTTCAAAGCCAGCCTTGGCAAATTAGCAAGGCCCTAAGCAACTGAGTGAGACCCTATGTGCTCTATATGTGTAATAAGAATTATAATGCATTCTGCTGTCACATATAAATTTTAAAAAAAATTAAAAAAATTAAAATTAAAAAGGTACTGGGAATGTGGCTCAGTAGTTGAGTGCCCCTGGGTTCAATCCCCAGGACCCACCCCCCTCCACCAAGAAACAGAAAAATGGTACATCTTTTAGGAAAAATTAGATTTTCTTTAAGCATTCCATTAAGAAGATGGGAAAGCACTTTGTTCCTAATATGAGTTTAAGTTTAGTTGTTTACCAAACTGATTCTAATACCAGCAGTGAAACTGGTATAGTTATATAAAGTACAAAGAAAATGAACAAAAGCTTAATGATTCTTTTACAAAAGCAAATATTTTCAAATTCTTTATGTCTCATATTTTGTCTGCTGTTTTTCTTTGCATTCTTCTAAAATATTGCTTAGAAAACCTAGTCACTTTGTCTTGGAGTTGTTTGTTGCAACACAACAGTACTTATGACAAGTATTTATATAAATATTTGTATTTTTTTTGGACTTGGCTGTTTCTCTTGCACATGTGTTTTAAAAAAAAAAACCTGTAAGAAAAGCAGATGCCAAAAAAATAAAAAAATAAAAATAACAATCTCTACACCAATTTAACTGAGTCACAAATTTATTCAGGTATAGGAAGTGAATAGATTAATATCCTTTGTTGTGTGGTCCTCTGAATAAACTTGACTGTAATCACATTTGTGGCAAACTAAAAAATGTTCTAACAAGAGATTGGAGCACTTGTCTAAAAGTTAGATTAAGTACATTTGCAAAGCTTTTGAGAAAAGAGGAGAAAGGAATTGTAGTCCCTATCTCCCTTAAAGTGAAGCAAAATTAGTTTAACAAAGTAATCTGCATTTGAAGAGAGAAAGAGGAAAAAAACCTTCATTCTTCACATATTTTATTCCATTTAATTCCTATCTGTAGTTTGAATCAAGCTGTGTATTATTTGTGAAAAAGTACCTGGATATTAAGGCTTTTATACTAAATTTAACTAAAAATGACACAAGTTTTTGGATTTGGTTTTATGCCTACTTAGAAATGCATGGAAAGCTCTTTTTTTTAACCCTTAAATGTGTAAGGAAATGAAATTTTTAAAATTAAAAATAATTACAAAAAAATAAAAATGTTGACATACTAAACATTGTAATATTTTGAAACTAGGATTCCCAATACTCTTTGGGGAATAGCCATCATTACATGTCTCATTAGCATTCAGCATCCTGCAGGTAACCATTCTTAATAAAAAAATAAAAAAAAAAAAATGGAAATGGACTGCCACCTTAGATATACCTCAGGCTGCAAAATCTTTGAAAGTCTTGATTTACAGAAGAAAGAAAACGACTTAAGTCATCAATGCTTCTTCCTATAAGGGCAACCAACAAAACACCACTGAAGTGATAATGGGCTATTCTTAAAACTTTAGCTGCTCATCATTATGTAGAAAAAGAGTGAGGTTTTTAGAAATCATATTACAAATTATTGCTTTAACAAATGTATGTTTTATTCTAATTGCATGTTATATTTTGTCTAATAGTAGCTTATAAAGTAGGATTTGCTAAAGTGAAGCTTCCTAAAACTATTTAAAGTTGAAGCTAAAAAATAAATGTAATTTCACAATCTTCGTGTTGTATTTTGAGTATTTGAAATATAATGCAGAATATGATAAGTACACATTCTTAATGTTAGGTTCACACAAATAGCACAGTGTCCTGTCATACCATCACTTCCTGGTTGGTGTAACTGGAAATAGTCCAGGAAGACTGAGCTTCTAAATGAGCACTCAGAAGTTCAATTTGGGCCATTCCAATGATGCTGAGGACTCCCACTGAGCTAATTTGTCTTTCTATTTGAGATCCCAGTGAGAAATGACCTAGGCAGTACTTACATAGCTTTAAAAAAAAAAGAAAGTACAGATTCAATCAGTCACTATAGTGTCCATGTGACAAAAAATAACACTATTCTTTTTTTTTTTCAACTTAATTCACTTTCTCCAAATATATGAAAAACAAAATTAATGGAAGTTTTGGGATCATGTTGTTAAACTAAAACTCAAGAAATAAACTATAAATGTTTTAAATATATTCTCCAATCAGTGGGCATGTTCTTCACCTTGGAATTTTATTATTGTATTATCTTGAAGAGGTCTTGCCTTACATATTTTAATCTTAAAGAGAGGAGGTTGCTTACATTTATTAAATTAGACAGCTGCAGTGTTTCACCCATTTTAATCCATATGTATATTTTAAAAATATGGGAGTTATAGAGATATGTGAATATAGATCCTATGTTTTAATAGTTTGTTTTTAATGTTATAAAAATATGAATTCAATTTTAGGTTTATTACCTATTCATGTTTTATTTATTCACTCAAAAAGAGCTACAAAATTAAAATACAGATTGCTATCAGTGTGGTCAAGTTGGAAGACCAATAGGAATTTTCCTGAAGCAGTGAAATTTGGAGCTGAAATTAAAGAATGTGGAATAAGAAAAAAGAAGAATGACAAAGGAATCAATGTTGTAGAGTCATGTTCAGGTTTTTTCTGGGGAAGACTGGTGAACAAGAGAAAAATGCTGGGGAAATGGCATGGGCCTTTAAAGACCACATTCAGGATTTTTATTATGAGAGAAAGGATTGGACACTGAGGAGTTTTAATTAGAGGTAAACTATAACCAGATCGAAATTTTTTAAATATTATTTTAGCTTCATCTAAGAGAATAAAAAGAAAGAGACCAAGAGTGGATTCTTGGTGAATAAGTAAGAGATGATTGCATTTGTCCTGGCTATAAGTAAGTTTGTTTCTAAGATACTTATATCACTGCTTTTTAAAATACATATTATCATATTTTTAATAGTATTAAAATAAATTGGTAAAAAGATTGCAAAAGTTATCAAAAATCCCATAAAATCTAAAAGATAAATTTTGCCTTACTTGAATTTTTAAAAATTTTTTTAAAGAAAGAGAGAGACAGAGAGAGAGAGAGAGAGAGAGAGAGAGAGAGAGAGAGAGAAGAAAGAATTTTAATATTTATTTTTTAGTTTTCGGCGGACACAACATCTTTGTTTATATGTGGTGCTGAGGATCGAACCCGGGCCACACCATGCCAGGCAAGCGCGCTACCGCTTGAGCCACATCCCCAGCCCCAAATTTTTAAAATTTTTATCCAAAAATTATTTTAAATTCTATAATTTTTGCCCAAAATATTATAAAATTTAATTTTATATCATTGAAATCACAAAACATATAATTCTGTTTTGATTTTTCCACTGATTTTATAATACCATCTATTTCTACCACACATTATACTCTATTAAGACGATATGACAAAGTTGGCATCACCTAGCTTCTCTTTGGGGTCCAGAGAACTATAACTGGAAGTTCATGGATATTTATGGTTATCTTGTGGGAATTCATGAATTACTTGAATTTGGATGTCATATTTTTAGTGTTCATACAAAGTTTTTATTTCTTTTCTGGATAATTCATAGTATTCATTAAATTTCAAATAGCATGTAATCCAAAATGGTTCTTGACACATTAATACATTCAAAGTTGGTAAAATCCCATCTCAACATTTACAAGATCTAAGTGAGAGTAAAGTAGGATGCAGCACTACTTGCAAAATAAAATTTAATTCATTTCAAGGACTCAAGGGAAGCCTGCCAAGAAATAAAAATAAAGACATCTGACCAATATCTAAGTATTGAGAAAGTATAGTGAATCTTCAAATTACTAAGTATTAAGAAAGGAAATTCAAACATTATGCTATATGTAATTTATTCCTACACATAGTTTTACCTCTCTTTTAAAGATATTTTAAACACTGATGTATATTTTATCATATAGCATAACCATAAAATTCAGAAAATGCTGCATTATTAAGACAATTAAGTACATCCCCTAATTTACAGTGAGATTTATAAGATGACTTCTTAAAGAGAGAAATTCTACTTACTAACAGCAAAGGTTTATATTAATTAGAAAAAAAAGTCATGATATGGTTCAGGGTACCATGTATACCTTATTACAAATGGAGGTACTCTTTCTCAAACTTTTCCTTAGAATTATTCTTTCCAGAGACAAATGATTGAGTTGTATAGCACCTATATTATGTGAAGACTTTTAGACAATTAATGCTCCACTTCATTTACTTTGACATTTCATTAAAATAAACTATTCTAAATAAAAGCAAATGTTTTATCCTTTATGCAGTTAAATTGTGCTAATCTAGTAATATTTGGCTTTAAAATTGCTATACCTTGCATACTATGGTCATCAGTGATAAATTTGACAATAAATGATAGATTTATTTATAAAGTCAGCTCGTTCTCATAACAAAGCCTGTATTATTTTACATTCATGAAAAACAATATCACATGAAACTTAACTGTTTATTACTTTATCATTTGAAATTAATATCCCAAGTTGACCAGAAACCAAATTTTATTTAAAACGAAGTTAAATAATATGCTGTGTATTTTTTTTAACTTTCTAATGTATTTTAAACATCATAATAATAGAATTAAATATTGTATGGTGAATGAGTTTATAGTGAACTATGACAGAATTGAAATGCTTTTTGGAAAATACTAAATTTAAAGATAAATTACAAAGAAATTATTAAAAATTAGGTATTAAATACCTGACACAAATAAAGCATAAGACTTATATTAGAGAATGTAAAAGTGTACTAGAGATAGGCAGAAATGACTTTAGTGTGAAGGTCATAGGATGAAAGATGTAGAGACCTTGCACTTGCTAGTCCCTCCATCCCCACAACGTTCTTATGCATACTGAGTAGTTCTCTACTCAAATATCACCTTATCAGAAACACTCTTTCTGATTACTTGTGTGAAATAGAATTTCCAATAGAATTATCCTGTGTGAAACATAATTCACAGTCTGTCCTCCTAAAGGATTTCTTTTATTTTTTATTTTTTTAGTTGTTGATGGACCTTTATTTTATTTATTTTTATGTGGTGCTGAGGATCGAAGCCAGTGCCTCGCACATGCTAAGCAAGCATTGTACCACTGCCCCAGCACTTAACTGCTTTCTTTATTATTTGTTTTAATTCAGAGTCCTCCTCAACTCCTAGGTTATATAAGTGTGTGTGTGTGTGTGTGTGTGTGTGTGTGTGTGTCCATCCATAAATAGTTTCTTCTCCCACTGGATTATCCGCTTAAAAAATGGCAGCAACTTCATTGTATTTTCTGTTATATGCTCAGAGTCTATCACAGTAACAATAGTTTCTTTCATAACTGTATGCTTTCATGCTCTCAGTAAATATAATTTTAAGGCTGTACCTTGTCAGGCTCTGTGATATAAACTTTAAATATAATATTTAAATTAATTCAAAGAACAATCCTATAAGGAAATGTGTACATTTTACAGATGAAGGACTCAGACTTAGGTAGCAAAATACCCAAGGTCACACAGCCAGAATTGAAGTGTTTTCAATTGATGAGAAAAATAAGCAACAAAAATACCTGCCCAGTCCTAACAGACTTTCCAATGCTAACAGTAGGTTTTGATAATTGTATGTTTGTCCAGTTTAAACCCTTCTTGCCTAACATTAACCCTGGGTTTTAAAGAACAGGGTGCTCCAGTGTCACTATGGGTGGGTAAATTACATAAATATCTATTTCTGGAATAGATGCCCTCTCACCCTGAAGAACAAGACCTTTGGAAACTATGAGGTTCATATAGTAACTTTGAAGTTCATATAGTAACTTTGCAATAAGGTCTCTCCATCCTTAAAACATCCTTAAAACAACAATTAATGTTTCATCCAAAAACCATAATGACTAATCAGATATTAGAAAAAACAATTTGATATTATAAGTGGGAATAATGTTTTGAAACCCAGTTGAATCCAGTTTTGTCATTTGTTAACTACATAGGCTTACTTGGGCATGGCATTTAAATAATTGATCTTCTTTTAGCTTATATGTGAAATATGAATAGTAATATAAAGATGTTTATTAGAGTTGCTGCATCTAAAGCACTGAAGCAAAAAGTAGATATTTAACAATGGTCATTTTTATTCATATTGGGAAAACCATCCTGACATCATAAGCACTCCACAACTTGAAAGCAGTGGAGACTCTGGTGGCCTTTTTTTTTTATCCCAATGAGTCAGTTCAACCCATCCTCTCTTTCTCCTCATCCTCCCATTAACAAGAAAATAACATACAGGAAAAAATTCTAAAGCTATACAGAAATAATGCATGGGAAGAAATTATCAATTATCCTTTGTAAATCAGACTGTATGACTGCTTAACATAGTCTGACAATACTGCGCTGTTTTTAATAGAACACTGCAAAACACAAAACAATATGAAATGGCTACTGTTTTTAGAAAGTACTCTTTCTTTACTCATTTCATTTAAAATTGAACTAACAAGGAACCCTATTTACCGTGTGCATAGAGAAACAGGCTTACTCTAACATGAGAACAAGCATTCAGGTCTAAAAATAATCCATATTAATATGATTAATGATGGTTTGAATTAAGATTATAACAGTACTATTCTGCATTTCATATTCTTTTGCAGTCTATAACATTTTAGTTGTTTCATTCATAATTTTTCAGTCTTAACATCAATAATATTATGTGAAAATCAATAATAAACAACAAAATAATACTTTTAAGGATAATAAACACAAATTTCAAAAGTCAGTGTTTAAAACAGTATGCTTTTCACATAAGTCTCCATTTTTTTTACACACATCTTTTTCTTGGTCACCACTGAAACTACATATTTCATCTTAGTTTCCTACTCATCCCTATTTAAGAGTAAGAAATGTAATTTTCTTTATAACCATTTATCAAAAAATGCATCAAAATTTTTTTCTAAGGTTGTGGCATCTTTTTAAAGAATTTAAAATAAAAATAATATTCATACCTAAAAACAGAAAAAAAATCCATAAATATCTTTGAATCTTCAAGTGGAATAATATATATGTGAGGTAGAAGAATAGAAATGATTGCTTTCTCCATCCTTCAGTCTTTCTTGCCATTAATAAGGAAAAATATGCCTGCCCCCTGGAAGTCCCAAGTGATTAACAATTATATCTATTGCAAACTAAGCCATTGTACCCTATACTTACATATTTTTTAGTTTGGGTTTGGGGTTTGGGGTGTGTGTGTGTGGGGGGGGTGATTTTTGCTTTTTGCTTTTTTTTTTTTGTACTGTCAATCGAACCCAGAGCCTCCCACAAGCTAAGCACACACTCAGCCATGGAGCTACACCCTCAGCTTCTCTTTAATGCACAAAATGAGAGATAAATAAAGAGTTTAAAATACAAAAAAAAAAAAAAAAACATAGGTAAGTTAAGCTCTTCACTCCTTCTTGGTGCTAAAATTCAGGAGTTAAACAGGCAGCCAGATTTTACTCCCAATTCAGCACTGTGGACAGCCAGCCAGAAGCAGTTTTCCTGTTCAAATACAACAGATGCTGTGTTTCTTCCTTGTAAGGAAAGATTTTTACCACATCTTGAGTAGAACAAGCTGGCATGGCACAATCTGTTATGTGGAGTGACACCTGAACATAATTTATTTGTGTGGAGAGAAAATAGTTTGCTTAGTCATGTCTAGTAGCAAAGATGTTGTCTTCACAAATAAATGTGTTACCAATTGTTACTCAAGAAAAAGACAGTTTATGCTTCAATAAACTGAAAACAACCCCCCAAATCTCCATGGTTTGAAACAACCAACTTTCATTTCTAGCTCCGTTGTTGATGCATCTCAGGGAAGCAGGTCTTCAACTGGGGCCCTGTGACTCTGGGACTTTGAGTGACAGAGGCTCTATCTTAGTAAATGTATTTGTAGCTGCTGAGACAGGAAAAGGAAATATGACAAATCACACTGCCAGTTTCAAATCTGACAGTTTCTGCACAGAAGTGGCATTTATCAATTCTGCCTTAATTTAATTAGCCAAAGCAAAGCCATATTAACTTCAAAGTAAGCAGAAATGTGTAACAAAGAATGCCCAATGAAGACTTACAAGACTAGTAAATAGTTTAAATGATTATTTCACCAATAATTCAAAAGTTCAAGTAATTTCCTATCCATTGTTCTTTAGTAAAAGATTGTATGGGTTAAATCAACCCAAACTTAGTGATCATTCATTTTACATAGAACAATGTACTATATTCCATGAGAAAGACAAAAACAAATTAAGACACAGCTCCTTCTTTAATATACAGCATTACCACCATCACTAGCCATACCATCACTAGAATCTCATCATAGCTAATGAACTGTAGCTAACATGAATTGAGCATTATCTCCGAGCCTATCATGGTTCAAGAGCTTTGGTGGCACCTGTGCATCTTATTTCATTTCAGGTAACTTTCAGTTACTATCCTTGTTATACTTAACTTGAGATTTGATCCCCCTAAACAATTCTAATATGTATATTATAAAGAGCATTCAATCCACAGAAGGTTGTTTTTTAGATTTCTTACTTAACAGACAGTATGGCATTGAGGCATCTGAAAACATAATTAACTAATGATGATGAGGAAAACTTAGGGAAAATATAAGTTTGGACTATAGCCCAGAGGAAAAACAGGATCCAAAGGGCTCTAGCATGGGTGAATGTGAAAGCCTCTAGAAGCTGGAAGGGAAAGAAATGTTTCAATTTTCTGTAAAAGGAAATTTATGGGCTAAGACTCCATGAAACTTTTAAAGTTATAAAAGGAGTGGCATTAATGATGTCGGATTGGCAGATATCTAGCCACACTTTTCCACTTGAATGCACATTACAGCAACTGTGATCTAACTCTCTATTGTTGTAAGTGACCCGTACAATACTGGAGAGAACAGTACTCAATGGTACTCAATAGAAGAAACATGGGGGAGTTACCCTAGATATTATAAAGAATGTGTTTTCTGTAAGCTTTGTTAAACATAAGCCAAAGCTAAATACTAAGAGCTATTGTGGAATCTCTCTCCAGAGGGCTTTATTTACTAAATGGAATTTTTTCATCAGGAGAGGTTTTGAACACTCCTGCTTAAAGTTAGTAAAATAGATTAACTTAACTAAGAAAAGAAAAAAAACTTCTGTAAGTACTTATTGTGGGTTAAATATATGCCCTTGAAGAGATTAGACCATGAAATAGATAACCTATTGGGATCTCTTCCAAAGCTTTGTTTTTGTGACTTAAATCATCTGTTCAGTTGCTGATAAATAGCTGCACTGTGATTCTCTTTTCTTAACTTTCTGGAAAACAAGAGTATAGGTGCTACAAAAACTATTTGAAACTATGATAGTCATTATGATTCACAACATAGAAATATTTGGATTACTACAAAATTTGATCTAGCTAGGGCATTTGTCATTCATGTCCCTTTTTACAAAAGAAAAATAGATCTTTTTTTTTTCATTTTCTACTTTTGTATAACCAAGTTTAAGAACATATAGAATAAGGAACATCTTAAAAGCTGTGAGATGGAACATCTTACCAGAATAGAATAAGTAATATAGTCATATATTTGAATTCTTATTTTTACAAAAATCACAATTTGTCACACTTCATACCTCTTAATAAGATAATAAGATTCTAACAACAATAACAAAAGAAAAAAAACAGATGGCAAACTGATGAAATCTACTTATTTGGTGGTATTCCCTGTTATTTTTCAACACTGTAACTTTTCCCTAAAAATCCACCACTTCCCACCTCAGTCTGGCCTTTCTGCTTGAGCCTAAAATGATACCCCACTGGGTTTCTCTTCATTCAATTCCTCCTTGTCCTTCAAGACTTGGATGAGATCCCACCTCTGCCAAGAAACACTCTCCCAATAGAGATTCATATACTACTTACTTTGCTTTAATAATTAATTTAGTTAAAATTTCAAAATATATATTAAGAATTATTGTTTTTAGTATAAAACTCACAGTGTAAAATATATTTCAGAATAATTAAAATATTTTTGTGACTACAAATTCCTTCATATCAATTTATTTTTACATTTTTTGGTATTTCCTATATAATTTTTCTTATGTCAGTATTTATATATAATCCTCCTTTGAGAATGGCTAATTCCATTTCATGAGGGCTAATACATGCCCTATGTAGGTTAACTAAAGGGATAAAACTTATGCCCAAAATACTTTTCTATAACCAAATCACAGAGTATAAATAGCTTCCATTTCATTTACTGGAATTTATAATTTGCATATGTTTGTAACTGATTTTATGAAAGAGGAAATTGTAAATCACTATTTGATGGGCTTTTAAAAAAGTTACTTCACATATTAGATCTTACCCAACACAGATGCTGATCTGGAATTCATACAAAGTAAAGTAGTGAGCTAAAAGTGTTTTTTCCCAAGAATAAAGCAACATCAAACTAAAAAAAAAAAAAGATTAAGTATGTGGATATATAATTGTGAATAATTTTGTAGTTATCTATGAATAGGCTGTTTATCTCCTAGGCTAGAGAAAAGATTCTTTTGTGAAACATATGGGTCCTTTTCCACATTTCTTGTATAGAACTGAAAAGAGCAATTAGCCATTGCACAAGTTTTTTTCTCCATATTTTACTGGGTTCTTACTCTCTTCTGGATATTGTACTCTTTTTGAAATACTGATGAATAAAATATTGTCTTTACCCACAACACGTTTATTCTAAGGAAATTAATAAGTAGATAGGCAATTTCAAGGCTTTTAGTGATATTTACAAAGTATGCTTGGGTTGCTACTGAGACATATCTTGTCTAAATCAAGCCCTAAAGATGAGCTGACATTAACAGTAAACAGAATGAGCAGGGATTGTGGAGAGAAAAGGAAGGGGTATTCTAGAAACCAGAGGAGTCTCTTCCCTGGAAGGAAGAAAAGCCTGACAGGTTCAGAATGTCTTAGATTTCAGTATTATTGGAGGGTGAATTGAAAAAGATATATAACAAGAAGGGGAGATGGATGCAATAGTGCACACCTGCAGTCCTAGGGGCTTGAGAGGCTGAGGCCGGAGGATGGTGAGTTCAAAGTCAGCCTCGGCAACTTAGCAAGGTCCTAAGCAATTTAGCAAGACCCTATATCTATAACAAATAATATATACATATATATATATATATACATATATATATATATATAATTTTTTACATATATTTAATTTATATATGTGCATATATGGAGACACACACACACACACACACATATATATATATATATATATATATATATATTTATCTATTATTATTATTAAAGGGTTGGGGATGTGATTCAGTGGTTAAGTGCTCCTGTTCAATTCCCAGTACCAAAAAAAAAAAAAAAAATGAAGGGGAAAACTTAATATACCGTGCCGGGAAGAGTGCATTTTATGTAAAAAGCAATATGTATTCTTCTATTAGAATTGTTTTGTGGGTTGAAATGAGTAAGACTTGCATTTTTAATGATCCCTCTTATTACATTAGGAAGAGTAGATGGGATTGGTTGTAAAATATCAGTCAGAAAACTTACAATAAAGCAGGTTGGAAAAAATTGTGGGACTAGAGAGCTATAAATGGATCTAAGAGACAATAAGATAATAGACTTCACTGGACTTGATTACCATCTGACCTAATGTAAGTAATTGGGATATTGGTGGTGGGCAGCTAGTAAGAAAAAGGATTAAAATCAATGGTCACTAAATCCATCTAGAATGGCCTGGTAGATGAATACATGCATAAATTGCTGAGATAGAAAACACAGGAAGAAGACGTATGATCAGCTTGGGAGAGAATATATCCAGTTTGGGGTATGCTGACTTTGAGAAGGATATGGAAAGGATCGTTACTACATATTTTTAGTAAAAAAAAAAAAAAAAAAAAAAAGTATACAAGTCCCAAATTCATGAGACACCTGGTTCCCAAATTTTACCATTTGCATCTCCTTTTCCTTCTTCCCTCCTATGACCAAAATCAAATCTCACTATACAGCTGGCTTCCTTAATTTGGTGACAAGTATGTTTACTGATTTTATTTTTTATTTTGGAGATACTACCATATTCTGGTAATAAGTTTGTAGAAACTTTTATTTAATAATATCAGTCACTATGTCCTCAGGTGTACATATAATTAGAATGGACTTACAAATGGAATAATAACATACAAAATCTGCTAACCTACACTTATTTTCACTTGAAGAGTGCTTGACTTAAATACTGGTAAGAATTGTCTCTGTGAATTTTTCTCTGTCTTTTGGTTAATGAATTTTTAATTTTTTTTTTTTGGCAGTTAAAATAAAATAACTTGGACTGGGGATGTTGCTCAGTGGTAGAGAAAGCACTAGCCTAGCATGTGTAAGGCCCTGCATTCAATCCCCAGCATCACAGAATGAGTGAGTTAATTAATTAATTAATTAATTAAATAGCTTTATAGATGTTTAAATATATGAAACTATATGAAACACAGTTTGACTAAACATTCAAAGAAGTAAATATAATACATATGTTGCTACCCAGAGAAAAATAAAATGAAATGTAAACATTTTTAAATGTACTCTATACACATACCTGCATATATATTTTGACAAACCTGGAGGTTACATAAGATAAAATGTTTTATAAGATATTTTGTTTCCACTCTAAATGATACTGTAGTCACACATATCCACATTTGTGTGTAGGTATATCTGTGTACATATATAAGTATAATGCATATATATATATAAATATAATATATATAAATTATATATACACATTTACACACACACACATATATATATACACATATATACACACATCCACATGTGTGTATGTGTGGAATTTTTTTATACCTTTATTTCATTTATTTATTTTTGTGGATGCTGAGGATTGAACCCAGCACCTTGCACATGCTAGGTGAGCGCTCTACTGCTGAGCACCAATACCAGCCCCTGTGTGTATGTTATACACATACACACACACACACACATACAAACACACAGAAACATGGACATATATTCATATATACTTATATTCTTATCTAGTGGTCCAAAGGTAGTTTAAATGTTACGTTCCTATAGATATTAGAACACTGTCTTTTAGAAAATTGTGACTCTCTATTGGAATTATATATATATATATATATATATATATATATATATATATGCATATGATGTAATAATATGTTTCTTATATGCAATATTACATATATGCAATGCATATGATTCTTAAATATATAATACTATATATTTATATATATAATGCTTTTATGTATATATTAATATTCTTATGTATATATATTAACACAATGTGTATATACTCTTATGTATATACAATATTAACATAATACATGTACATAGTATGTATTGACATAATATGTGTATATAATATATATTAATATATATTTAATGAATCTTGCTAGCATAAAGTCTTTTAGTCTCTTTTGAATAATTTTCCTTATTTTGTTCTGATCTTTTATATTTTGTTCACTGACTTTGATATGTTTTTTAATTATGTGTACTAACCAGACAAATCAGAACTGACATATTCTTAATATTGACAATGTGAATAAGTCTTGCTTTAAAGAAATGAAGCAGCAATATTACCTTAAATTTATACTAGGATATTGCTAAAACACCTTCTCATCCACCACACAATTTTATTTAAGGAATTAAACCATGGACATAAACAGATAAGTGCATAAAGAGACATATCTACTAGTGTGCACATGAATATAAATTATACCATAATAAGAAAATAAAGCTAGAAATAATGTAAATGACCTGCAACAACACAATTATGCTACTTTCAAACAAAGAAATGTATATGAATTATGGAACATTCAAACAAAGGAATAGTGTGGGATAATGTAAAAAGATAAAGCATATTTCTAATCCTCAACATGGAAAGCACTTCATGGCATAGACAAAAGCAGATTAATAAGCAGCATGTACAACATGAACCCATTTTTATAAAAATTACATGAATGATCAAATACACTGCTACATCTCTGGAAGGATGTTTATGAACCAAAATATTAATAAATTTAGTGGGACTCATAAGTATGCATTAAGATTTTGGATATTTTTTGTGCTTTCTCTTAATTTTATTTTCTTATGCTTCACTATCAATAAAAGCAATAACATCTCCACATTATAAATCTCTATTTGAAAAAAATGTAACTTCACATCTAACATGAATTAAAATTTAGAAATAATATTTTCCATGATTTTTAGAGACAGTTATTTTTTATTTGCCTCAGGTAGATTAATTAGCTCAAATATAGTTGTTTTATTTCTAAGCTTAGCGAAAAATGGATTTTTATAGTCAAGTTAATGAGGGAAAGTGACTTTTATTTCTAAATTTCTTTATATTGGTGAGATCGTCACAATTAAAATGGAATACATAGCAAGTTTGGACCAATCTCTTTTGTCAACACATAAAACTTAAAGGAAAAATATTATATTCAAATATGCTTGAAAGCACCCAGGGACAATTTACTAATAGTTACTGCAAAAACACTCCAGAGATATCTTATGAAGTAAATGTGATTAATGGTAGAATAGTGAATCTGCCACACACTATCTTCTAAGATCACACAGGCATCTCTATCACAATGTAGAATTTTGAAACTTGTCAATTAGTTATTGCAGTAAGAATTGAAATGTGGAGATATGCATACAGTAATTAGTGATACATCTTATAGTGATGATGCTTTATTATTCTTAGAATGTTTCTTCCTTTATGTTCAAAATTCCAAAAAAACCATAAGCAGCTCATAAACTAGTAATATAAGAAAAAAGCTTCTGGTGAAGTTAAGCCTATAACAAAAACAGAAAAAAAGGCTACAAAGATGTCTGATTAAATACAGGTATTTTTAAGTTTCAAGTAAATGATGAATATTTTTAACATACATAACCTTCTGCAGAATTATTGTACTACCACTAACTGTGTGATTTACAAAGAGTTAATAAAAAAATCATTCTGAAAAAAATCATATGCCTCTTTTTTAAAACACAGGGCTTGCTACAAATACCCAGAGAGACTGGCAAATCTACAAAATGACAGCAAATTAAAGTTACAAAATTAAGCAATCACAGCTATGATGGTATTTTAATTCTGTCATTCTGTTGTGGTGACCATTCCAGATTCTTTTTAAATAAAAAATTGTTAAGACATTTTAAAAATTCTCCTGTTTATTTTAGCTATGAAGAAATATTGTTTTGTTTCCTCATATTAAAAAATTTCAAATTAATCCTTCATTAATCATAATTATATAAATAATTTTACAATTTTTTAAAGAAAACCAGCAAATGACATTCAGTTTTCTACATTTTTCATAAAAACCAAAACATATATTTTATATATTCTAATAAAAAATGTGTCTTAAGTTTCTTCCAAATACTGACATTTTAGATTCCATAATTTGTATTTTAAATTTTAAGAATACTTTAAAAGCATTTAAATTTTTTTCATTTCTGACTACATTTCCTAAAAACAATAAATGTGGAAATGGATCTGAAGCAAATTAAACAAGGACACACAACAGCAGAACTAGTCCTTGAAACCAGGAGTGTCTCTCTCCAAAACTCATGCCTTTTCCAGGGCACCATGTGCTGTTACTATGCTTAGGGTCCACATTGTGAACTGGAAAGAGTAGAGTAGAAGAGGGATTTCTTAAGTTCAACAAATAAACCACACACATGAAATAAAGGAAAAAGCTGGCTTAACAAAGTCTACGTGAAAGCCCTTAAAGGAACTGACAGCAATCTTGATGTAAATGAATGGAACGGCATATTTGCCAAATAAGCTGCTGTCAACTCAGGTGGCTTTAATAAATAAAAGTCGCCAGTTAACAGCACCACTGTTCTATGACAAGGCAGCCTCTCTGGAGTATGAAATGTGGTGCTCCATTTGAAGAGAGAAACCAACAAACAGAACATGAACAGAACACAGACGGGACAGTCAAGATAACTATGGAATGAGGAATATTTCACCTGTTACAAAAGGGCATATAGCCACCTTGAAATACTTGGAGACCACTCATGACTCATGTCTTGATGGTATTCAGGAAAGAATTAAGATTAAATGGTGGAAGACGCAGCAAGTCAGATTTGAAATTATATAGGTAAATACTTGACCTTCACGAGAATATTAAAAAATAGGATGGACTTCCCTCTCAGGTAGCAATTTACCTTTCTGTGAAAATTCACAGCTTCAAAATGATAAATATGTGTGACCATCTGTTTGGACATGATTACTCCAGAATGGACAGTAATCACTAAAATTCCTATTTTTAAAGAAACTCTCCAGCTTGGGCAAAATTACATACATTTTCCTAACCTGGGGTCTTTTTCTAATTAAAGATTTTGATTTTTGTTTGAAGCACATCAATAAAACGATGAATGCATAACACTGGACATAATGGCCTAAGTGCAATTATTAGCTTTTCTGTTCAGCAATTATTCCTCTCTCCTTTACTCTTTCCTCTTCCCATCAAACATCTACTTATAGATTACTACATACCAGGTACTATTCTAAATACATTTTAAAAGTTTTTCATTTAATCCTATCACAACCAACAAGGCAGGTACTATTTATCATCCATACCTATTTGTCAGAGAAAGGTTAAGTAACATGTCCAATATCACCTAATAGGTATAGTTCCACCACATTTTCCCAAAACAATGCTTAAAATTGAGGGGGAAAATAACAATCAGCAAAATGAACCAAATTCCCTGTCCTAAGCAACCAGGTTTGAGTCATAGCACAATGAGGAAAACATTCTAGAAAACATCATATATCTGTTTTTTTTAAAGTTCAGCAAAAGAAAAGATCATAAAATTAAATGAAATAATAAAGTTAGGAATGGACCCACCCCCAAATTATTTAGATGCCAAAGTAAGCCAATCCCAGCTGTTATTCTTTACTCTGGCTGCCATCCTCAGCAAGAGCAGCATGGGGGAGCGTGGGCAACCGGCTGCAGTAGCAGCTGGGCCTATTTGTTAAGGGGAAAAAAATAGTCAGTGAAGACAAAGGGAAATTTCAGTGGTTAGCAGTGTGAATGGAACACTGGAGCCTGGATAGGGGAGCCTCAAAAGCGAAGTATAGCAGTACTGTTAGCAACAAATTGAGGTATTACACAAACCATTCTCAAGGAAGGTGCTACTCAGAAGTGCCTTTGCCAACCAGTTTTTCCCACCCATAGCAAAACTTAACTAATAGCAATTCTGTGTTCATTTTTTTTTCATATTAACACTATTCCAGACATTCAAAAATGAAGCAATTCCAAGGTCTGTCTAGCTATTCATTGGATATAAATTAGGCACTAAAAGGATAAATGACATTTTTAACCTAGATAAATGTAATGCAGTTATTATTTCTATAATGACTAATATAGAAATGCAAATGTCTAATAAACAATCATGTACTGTAAAACATAACTTCATATAAAAAAAATCCTAGCATTGTATTTCCTTTACATCCTCTGAGACAAAAACTATAACATTTTTATAGCATCTAACATGTATCTTAGTGTTTACTGTTTTATCAGTGTGTAGACCTTCTTACTGATACCCCAATTTTGCATTTCATCTTTATTTTTTTTTCATTTTTATTGATTTTTAAGGCTTAGAGAACTCTCTCTTTTTCCTCCAGATATGAAAATTCTTCTATAATCCTAAAATATATCCGACTTCAGTTTGGGCATACACATTTTGGATCAAGTAAAAAACATTTGGCAAAAAAATCTGTCAAAAGCAGTGCCCAGTACATAACTTTTGTCTTACTTTTGAGAAATAGAATGATGAATATACAATTTCATTCTTTTAATTGGAAGCATAATTGACTTAACTATACAATTTTTTCTTCTTATTTTGGTTACTTAAATATTATTTAGAGTGAATTTTGCTCTGAAAAATTATAAGGAGACCAAAGAATATTAATGTGTTTTAAAAGTTTAAACACTGAGTTCTCATGACTAACAATTTTTAATAAAATTGATAATTTGGATGGCTTGTGGAGTTCATTCTGCTGATCCATATCCTAAATTCTTCCTCTTTCTTCTTTTTAGACAAAATAAAAAAATAACTGTTTTGCTTTCCCATATTAGTGAAAATGTGCCATGTTATGGGTAACCCAGTAACCTCACAGATAAAAGTTAAGATTTGCATTTTTAAAAGATTTTTTGTTTTAATTTATATTTTAAAAATGAGTGAAAATGGCTATTCTAAGAATATGTCATATGATTCTATTGGGAAAGTTAGTCAAGACCATAAACTGTTAGTTAGTTAACTCAAGTTAGTTCAGACCCTAAACTGATGGCAAGCCCAATATTCTCGCACTCATTCTAAACAATTACAAAGTATTTGCCAGTTACCATTATCCAAACTGAAATATGTATGTGGCACATGTATTGTTATAAAGCTTGAAGCTACTTTTTCCTTTCTTTGTTTTTTTGCTGTTGCTTGTTTTTTTCTAATTTTGCTTGAGATAAGGAAAAGTAGTTAATGTCACTTTCATCAGTAAAAAAGCTATTTTCAATAGAAATCCTTTTTACTTTCCATTATTTTTTCCAATATTTTCTTTAAAAAATAGATCATTTTGCTTTGTTCAAAATGATAGTTACCTTTCTATATACATAATTTATTTTGATAGTTTCATTTTAATTGCTAAAAATAATCATTTTTTCCCATTTCCATTTTTATTTACTCCTTATAAGTACTAAGGGTTAGTGCTTCTTCTAAATTGACATTGTTTTTATCATTTCTGTTTATATACATTGGTTTACATTTTTATGCAAGTGTATTTTATTTAACTACTTTGGTGCCAACAAGAAAAAAAAATAAGGTATCAAAATACATTGGAAATTAATTCTGATAAATTAAGTACCAGTATGACAAACAATTTTCATTTCCTACAAATATAATACAATTTTAGTAAGATAAAATTTTTAATTTAATATTTTAATTAGTTTAAAATATCTTATATAAACTAAGTTTTCTTATAAAACTTATAGCTATTCTTTTTTTCTTCAAAACAAAATCTTCTTGCTTTTGGTCATTTTGGCACTCTTCAAAAATGAAGATGTTGGGTAAGTTATTACTCTTACAATTCTTTCTTTGCTTCTTGCTTATTACAGTATTCATGGTTTAATTCTTTGTTTCTTTATTTCTTCAGTAGGGGAATGAATGTGAGGTTACATCAGACATTGGTAGATCATGACTAGAGCGAATGAGAGAAAAGATGAGTGACATGTGACACAATCATGTGAATGGCCCAAATGAATTCAAACCACCCTCTGCCAAAACCTCAAACTGTGTCTTTCAGTAATATGCAAATATTTTCTAAATCATTTTAAAGCAGTTCTGGATTTCTCTTCAGAACTTTTCCAATAGAAGACTTGAAGTCAAACTGGAGCCTCCTGTTTTGGAGAAGGAGCAGAAGCATTCTGTTTTACCCACCCACCTTCTGAATGTTCCTTAACCCCATTTCTTTCTTTCTTTCTTTTTTTTTTTTTTTTTTTTTTGCCATCTCTGTTAGCAACATATATGGTATTCAGGGGAAAAAATTAAAATGGCCAAAACTGATATTTTTATACACAACAATTAAATTCTAGACACTAAATACACTGTATAAAGTATATTTATTGAGTATCTAACGTTTAGTAGATTCTAAGAATCCAAACAAAGTTATGGTTTGGATATAAGGTGCCCCTGGAAAGCTCATCAGACAATATAGGACTGTTCAGATGCAAAATGATTAGATTATGAGAGTGGTAACCTAATCAGTGAGGGATTAATAATTTGCAAAAACTATTTGGGTGGTAACTATAGGCTGGAGGAAGTAGGTCACCGGGGGTAGCACTGGTCCTAGCAGCTTTCTTTCCACCATAATGTTCTGCTCACTTGGATCCAGACCTATGGAGTCAACTGACATGAACTGAACCTCTGAAACTGTGAATCAAAATTAACTTTTTGTTCTCTAAATTGTTCTTATTCAGTCTTTTGGTCAGTGATGAAAAGCAAACACTATAATAAACAATATGATACTGTTTTCAAAACAATATAACTAAAACAAACAATAACTAAAATATAACTAAAACAATATAATACTGTCTTCAAAAATTTTTAAAACTCAAAATCTACTTGTGAATTTGCAGTAATCACATTACTCACATGAAGAAAATGGGAATCTCAAGTCCCATTCAATTTAGCATGAGCAAAGAACATGTGCCATACTAGTGTGTATAGTGGAACTATGAACCAAATGGAATTGAGTTCTTTAGTTGCCTAGGGGGAATATGTTTCTGGAGGACACAGGACTCCATCCAGTGGATGACTATGGGAACATGGCAGGGATGGTGGAAAGTGGTGCAAAACACAAATCATTGGCTTGTGGCTTCTTGCCCAGCATCCCACTACTCAATACTGAGCTCAGGTTCTCCTTTTAGTCTCAACTCCATGCTTCCATAGACCCTGTCTTAACATGTAGTATATTTTTTAAAAAGAAAAATCTTGCTTTATCGTGACTTGTCTCCTTTTAAAACTAGATCTTAAGCTTCTTGGGAAAAGGGTTGGGGCAAGGCTGTGTGTGTGTGTGTGTGTGTGTGTGTGTGTGTGTGTGTGGTGTGTGTAACTCCTTATTTTATTTTAGAACTGTTTTAGATTCAATAAATAATTATAAAGTTAATCCAGAGAGTTCTCCTATTCAGTTTCCACTATTTCCAACAGCTTATGTGGTAACTTTATCACAGTTAATACACCAATATTAACACATTATTATTAACTAAAATCCAAACTTTACTAAGATTTCCTTAGTTTTACTTAATAACCCTTTATTATCCCAGGATCCCATTAAGGATGTCATATTACATTTACAAAACTGTGCTTTTATTCTTAAAATCCGACTCAATGAAAGCATTGAAAAAGCTCACCAAATATTCCCGGGACTAGAGAATGACTGAATGAACACATCTTTTCTAAAAAGACATAGAGGCTCCTAAATCCCTGATGGGGGAGGTCAGGATGTACAGTAAAGGCATGGAGCAGCAAGTGGCATCCTAATGTCATTAGTCCAGGAAAATTTACCACTGAGAGATAAGTTTTTGAATCTTACAAAACACTTGTCCACAATTGACCATTATTAGATGTTTTCTTATCTGAATTCAATATAGCATGACGGCACCACAGTTTATAACATCATAATCTTTAAAAACATGCAGAAGTTAAATGCTAAGTTGTGATCTATAATGACATACACATCATGTTTAATTTTTAAAAATAAGTACAGACTGGTATTACAGTTAGACACGTATAAATGTAAGTGTATTTATCAAGACCAAAGCCATCATTTGGACATGTAAACAGATGACACCCTTACCTAGGTGATGGACCTCAGGGGGAAAAAAAGGAAACGGAAACATGCATGAGAGGTTCCTTTGTAGCATCTTCTTGCCCACTTGGCCCTGCTTCTCATACTTGAGTGTTCACTAATAATCCCTTAGAGGCTTTGTAAAATGGAGATTACTAAAGTCCAGTATTATTGACCTCACAGAGCTTCCAGAGTATACAGATGTCACCAGTCCACGGGCCATACTCTGTGGAGCACTGGTTTAACACCAGTTTCTATCTGCTATCTGCCATAGCTTGAGAGAGGAGCAGAAGAAAATCACAGTAACATTATCTCCTCTGCAAGGACATTCAACAAAGCCTTACTTCAAATCAAGTATTTAGCAGTAGGTCTACCTCTTCAAGTCAAGTATTTAGCATTAGGTCTACCACTAATAAAAATAAAGTTAGCCTTTATAATTTCATTCTTCTAACCATAATGTGGAAACAAACTAAAAGCAATTATTTTTGTATTTAAAATACATTAAATAACAAACACTCATCCAGTATCTACTGGTTTTAGAATTGAGTTGAATAAGAATTTTATTCTGCCCATGAAGTTCTTATAAAAAACTACTCCTTGACCACAAGGAGCCTAAAAACTACTGAAAGACAATTACATTCATGAATGAATATTATAAAATATAATAAAACAACATCATATATTTGTGTTGTGATGCATTTTAAACTTTTTCTGCAATAATCACATGGGATAGTTTTCTTTGGTCTCTATAGTTGTGAAGAAATAAGTCTCAGATATTATTTAGCAAGATATACAGCATCAAATAAGATACACTGTAGATCCAAACCCAGGACTTTAATATTATGAGTCTATTTCCACTACAACATGCTGTTTTCTAATAATATTTTGAAAGTACTTTGGAAAAAAACAGACATACAGGGAGGTCTGTAAGGAGAAGAAAGGAGTCTTACATTTCCAGAATTGGAAAGAACCTGAGATGTCACATGGTCCATAATAAACTTTTTGACTCAGGAAAAGAGCAATCAGGAACAGTAAATAGCTCTATGTAATGTCATGAACACATTGCTATTTGGCCTTCCACCTACAGTATATCTTGAACTCAGAATTAAAGCTTTCCTCCATTCCCATCACTTCCTAGGAGGAAACTGTCAAGAGTAAAAGAGTCTGTGTTCCCAGCTGACCTCTATTTCCTATCTCTTTTATTCCTATTTCTTTGCTGCTGTTCTCTTCTGGTCCTGGAGTTTGTCTGCTATGTGGAATTACCACTGAGACTTTGGGATGCTGTTCTCCCTCTTCTGTCCTGTAAATAAAAGCCCATTTTCACTCTGGTTTTCCTAAGATAAAGCTCAAAATAGAAAACAAATTACAATTGCATAAAAAGAGACAAGTTTACATCAATAATATTCCAACTAACAAGTAACTAATGTTTAGCTACAGAGTACTTTGGCTGGTAGGTTTGGCTTTCTCCTTTTTCAGCACCCTAACCCTTCTTCTCCCCATTACCACACTCCCATTGTGCCTGTGAGCATTGGCTTCCCACCAGAAAAATTGGGCTAGAGAGAAACGACATAATGTCCAGGTAGCTATCAATCTCTCCATTTGATATTTCATTACCTCCTAAGTCACAGATTTCAACAAATTTTGAATGCCTAATGAGTGTAACCTCTTTTTTTCAATTTAAAAATGTCTTCTAGTCATCAAATTAGACAACAAAAATGTAACAAATATTGAAGGCAAACTGAGGCCCAATGAAAATATATATATATATATATATATATATATATATATATATATATATATATAAAATTTTACTGCAAATGTCTACTTTCCACTTTGGGCTTAAAGTGGAGAAAAAATAAAAAGCATCTCTCTATAAAAGAAGTAGGGGAGGATGAAAGAACAAGAGAAGTGGTGCCAACCACACCACATAGCAGTCAAAGAATGAAGAGAGAAGAGAAAGCAAGAAGGAAAGGTGGTGATAACCCCAAAATGACAAGTGCATGGACAGTAGACTTCAAAGAGGAAGAAGACTGGGTACAGATGAGAGAAATGATATGTCCAGAGGACTTCTGAGGGCCCTGCTATTTCACTAACTGTAGCACTGAGGGGAAAGAAGGTGAACAGCCAGGGAAAGACCCAGCCCTTCTCCTAATGCATATTTGGCTAAAGGAGTCATAAATAGTTGCTCAGGGTTCTTCATTTCCCTTGGTACTCTTTTTACCCCAGCCCCCATCAGACTGGCCTTTGAAAAGCACATCTCTAAATCACTCTGTTTTATTCATGCACCCACCCAATGAGCATTTAGTGAATACCTACTAAGTGTCAGGAACCAGGTCCTGCCCTAGATATTTTTTTGTCCTGGGGAAGGCAAAACAGAAGACTCTCTTTCACTTTCAAAGCAAACAACACATGCTGAGCTGATAGCTCTGGTCAGTGTGGTCTGGTCTTTGTAGTGCTATTGTCCTTTACAATGCTGGGTCCACAATTACCTTTGTTAGTAATGGTTTATTTTGCAGATTTGGTCTGTTGTCTCCAAGGAGCCAGCAGATAAAGTTCCAACTTTCCTTAAATTATTAACAAAACAATTCTTCAGTAAATAAGGAATGTGAGAGATCCCAATGTCTCTATTTCTTCTAGTTATATACTCCAATCAGAGCTGGCTCTCCTGAGAGAAAATCTTTCAAGTAAAAATCTATGACAATTAATAAGATCACCCCTCTTTTTAAATCATAAGTTAATAATTAGTTCATGATTATTACTTTTAGAATAAAAAAGAAAACCAGCATAGACTAATTATGAATCTGAATCTCCTCTGACTCATTGAGTAATTTATGAAAAGCTTCCTAAGGGTTAAGTATTCTGACACAATAATTCCCACTATCTTTTGTAATGTTTTCAAAGTTCTGCAAATTATATGTTACATACACTGTTTTAGAGATGAGACAAATTCATGCTTAAAAAGAACCTAAGTAACTTACTGAAGCCATATAGCCAGAATCCAGATTCAAAGTGTATATGCCTCTTCAAAGTCTAAGGTTTTCAGGTCAACCAAATGAGGATGTGAGAGTGTCTGGTAATAACTGAGTTAAACTACTTTCTTGTTTACTGTTCGAAGTCCATGAGCCAAGTCCTTGAGCAGAAAGCAGTGATGGCTGAGAATTTAGTTATAAGGCAGAGAAGTAGAAATAATTTCTAAGTATCTGAAATTAGGCAAGTCAATAGATTTTTCTTCCCCCCACCCCCATCTCTCTATGGAGGTAAGAGTACCTTGAGAAGGGGGTTCTGGTAATAGGTGGAAATATGAACCAAGCATTCGAACTCAGGCTGAAAAGTTCTTGAGTAATACCCGGCTTTGGCCACAATGGGGCCTTGTGAAGGCAAGTTATCAATTCCAGAGATATCTATTCTTAAAATGATCACGTTCTTAGACAGAAAATGTTCTTACAATATCAGAGATTTTCTCTAACACTTGGTTTAAATGTGGTATTGACAGATCTTTTCCACTCCAAGTCGAGAATATCCTGGCTATAAAATATCATGTCTTGTCACTGTCAGCCTTACAATGAGTACAGAGAATAATGCTTGCTTTAGTCCAAGGAAAAAGTAATGATATCAATAGTTCCTCTTATGCTTCAAATGTTATTTAAAACTATACTCTGAAAAATTATTATAAAAATAACTAACCAACCATCATCCTTTGTATAATTTAGAGTATTGCATAGTGTCAGATGTCATGCTAAAAACTACTAACAACATTGTGGCCCTGTCTACTAAAACTAAGAAAATAATCTAAATATTCAGCATGCACACTTTGGAAAATAAGTATAATTTCAGTTTTGTTCCATTTTCAACTCTGAGACTGAACTTGCAAGATCACTTTAACACTGCGGTTGCCATGTATTAAGGGGCATGCATGCATGCAAAGTGCCATTTCTAGATTCCTGTGGACTAAATTCCTCTGCTAAACCACAGAAGAGCTAAAGATAAAGGAGTAAATCTTTGCCTACTCTCCTACCAAGAAATCCCAGTGTTGACTCCTGTAGATACAGTTGATGAAACAAAACTGACTCAATAGATCGTTAACAATTTCTATCCATAACAACCAATTTGATGGTTTGGTGTTTCAGGATGTGATGACAGAACTGAGGTCATAGAGCTTTGATGTGATCTCCCCCCAAGAAAGGGAAAAAAAAGCCCTCTTCTACTCTCAGGCAGAATGACAAATCTGACATAGAAAGCAAAATAACATATTTTTGAAACTATGTTTCATTATAAAAGTATAACTAGTACATATATTTATTAATCAGATTAAGAGCAGGTAATGGTTATATTTAATATATAAAACACTACCCTCACAAAATTTTTTAAAATAGTTGTGCACATATAAATTATGCTTCAATCTAAATTTGGTACAGTTCATTTATAAATTCAATTTACTGTTTTTCCTAATCTTCATCTCCCCTCATCCTATTTTTGTACTGAAGGATAACTGTTTTCCTTCTGTAATATGACACATACAGATAAGAAATGAAAATTCATAGAACCATTCAGAGACTTTTGTATATTTAGATGCACTGATGTGATGCATGGGCAATATTTGTAGCAAATAAAAAAATATTAAGAATAACACTAACATTCTTGCATAGACCTCCTCTACAGAAAGCATCTTTTGTTTAAGCCAAACTCAACAAAATATGTTGCAATTATCTACAACTTATCTATTATTTTTCTTTAATATAAACTGTTTCTTAATACATCTACCACTTAATTCTCAACTGATACTCCCTGATGGAGTTTTGATTATGTAGGTTAATGTTTACTCCTGGGTCCTGTTTAATGCTTATATTCATGAATCATACCTTATGACCAGTTTTTATTTATTAACACCCAGGAATGTGTGACTAATATCACTATTGATAACACCTAGTTATTGGTTGAGGAACCAAAACTATGAGCTGGTTCAAGTTAAACTGGCTCCGTGACTGAATCATTTTTTATTTGTTCTGGATAGAAAGTAAATACCACAGCCTCCAGGATGGTCATTCAAAACTTTTATTTATCATTGTTCTCTTTTAGGATCCTGTGTCAATTATACAATTATATTCTTATAAATGAGAGAATTCTATTATACAATTATATTCTTATAAATGAGAGAATTCTAAAAAATGTGTGATATAGAGTGGCTTTGTGTAGTAAGAGAATATATATATATATATATATATATATATATATATATATAAACAATTTTAGAGCATTGTAGTTACATATAATTCTGACATATTCAAAAAGGCATATAACATAGTTTTCTCCATTCCAATCTACTATGCCCTTCTCTCCTTTCACCGACTCTCTTCCTCTACTCTAGGGCCATATCTATACTTTAATAGCAAAACTTATGGTCTGTGATTATTGTAAAGTGCAGAGATTATGTAATGATCTTCTAAGGTGTTATAACTACAGGCTGAAGGTATGAAAGACAGAATTCAGAATGACTATAATCAGGAAAAAAACATACATTCTTAGGCTATTTAAGATCAACTTCTTTCTCCTCTATTAGCATCAGGCTATCATTTAATGAAATCTGAACTCAAAAGTTATTTCCAAGGGCAACTCTCCTAAGGATATGTTTCCTTCCAATATTCTCAATTTATATTTGTCTTCAGGAAATATTAATAATGTAAGTATATATTTAGGTTTTAAAGTACATTGATAAACATTCTTTCATTTGATCCTCTCAAAGCTCAGTGAAATATATTGGGAAAACATCATTCTACCTCTGTTTTTCAATTGAGGAAATTGAGGCACAAGCACGTATAGTAATTATTATTACTATAAGTGGGAGAGCTAAAGCTAGAGTAGAGAACTCTGACTTCAAATCCTGAGTTCTCTGAACTACTACAAGTCTGTACTTAAATAGTTACAGAACCCAGATACAAATACACTAATTAACATTCTATTGACCATTTTATGTATATGGATTCAATACTTAAATTTTCATTTATAATGTAATCATATTTAAGGAATGATCTTCTGTCACAACGATGCTTTTATTTAACTGTCTCTTGACCAAACATCCCAGAACATTCTCTGCTTAAGCAGTCCTTTTTTTGGTGCCTACAATTGCATCCTTCCTTATGGAAACTGAACACCTACCCCATCTGCCACACCCCCATGATTGAATTTCCTTGATTGAATCCTCCCTTGATTAGTGCTTTCCACATACACTGGGATTTCTTCTTTGACATAAGTCTTTGCTCATTTATTTTTTTCTTCTTTGAACTCCTTTATCAAGAAGATTATTTTTGTCTTCCCTGAAACTTCATTAATACAGGATGGTGAAAGATAAGAAGAGAACAGATATCAATGGAGGGAAGTGTCTGAATCCAACCAGGACTTTTCTTTCAATCACTTTCCTTGATCTAGCATGAGGATCACAGCTATTTTTCAGGAAAATTTTTGGAGTAGAATACTATAACTTAGTATTAATCACAAGAGTATTATCCTCTTTAGCTTAAAGTTACCTACAATGCATAACTATTCATGAACTTTTAAAAATTTCCCTGATACAGTCAGTCTCAAATCAAAGCTTGAATACAATTCATTTCAGAGCAGGACAGCATCTTGCCATTTTAATCATAGCTATATTTTATTGGTTAACTCAATTTATTGTGTTCTTATACATTAAGAGATATATGTATTCCTGAACAAGAGTAATTATCTTGCCTTTCACTCCTAAGTTAGCATATTTTCTTAATACCAAGGAGAGTTGGGATATCCAGCAAGAAGAGAGAAGAATTTAATATAATCCCATTGTAGGAGGAAGGCAGTGGGAAATAGGATAAAAGATGCTGGATATCTCATACTATCTTTTGACTTTCTCTTCTTCCATTTCTGCCTTTTCATTTCTATACTCTTACTGACCCTTCTCTCAAGCTCTATTTAAGAACATGTCATTTATAGAGGCAGAGGAGAAGGGAGGAGAAAGGAAAAGGGGAATTCTCTGGACTTATTTTTGAACACTTTTTATATAAATTAGCTCAAGTTTTTATACGACACTTAAACTTTCTCCTCCTGAGAAGAGACATTTTTGTTCTCAAATGCCATCTTGAAAGTGGAAGATAGAAGAAAAAGTGACTGCTTTTCTCCCATATGGCCAAATCATGGTTATGAAAAGAACTATTGGGTTAGTCCAATAGACCACCTCTAGGGAGCTTCTAGATTACCCTGCTGAGGTCAGAGAACATGGCAGAGGTACTATGTCACCTATACTCTGTGCATTTTAAGTTGAAAGACTATGCATTTGTTTATAATTCCAATCATCTAAATTCACTCACTACTAGAAATTCACCATTACTGACATCATTCAAGACAGCGTAAGATTAATCTGAAATTGACTATTCCTAGTTTTTTTTTTTAATACCGCTGAAATGTCTACTAAATCCAGAATGCAGAGAGGTAAATGAACTGTTTATTGTACTAGACTGAGTACTCATGCTCTGATACTCTGCATGTGTTTTTCTTTTCTCTGAGGCACCTGTGGTTCTGCATGCATTTGCTGCTTCAGGTTGCATCTCCAGTGTGATATCCTACCTGAGGGTGCTAACTAAATGGCACAAGTAAGAACATTCTATTTGTAGGTAATTCTATACACTCTTTTATAAAAGTATAATATTGTGCATTTTCAGTGAGTTCTATTAAAGCTTAAGGTTAAGAAAAGCCAAAGGGAAATCTTTTGGGAGTTTTCAGTCTACTACACACATAGATAGCAGCAGTCCTACTCCCACACTATATGATATAACTCATAAAATCAATTACATGTATTTATTTAAGAGAGACGTCATAAAAAATAGCTTGGAAACAATATAATGCATTATTTTTGTAACAGTTTTGATATGGTATGGTCAAATTACAAGCTCTCCTATGAAATATCAAATGAGGTACCTTGGAAAATATATTGATATTTAGGTCCCAAAACCCAAGTACCTTTGTAATGAGGTATAAAAGGTTAATAGTAGGCACAACAGAATGGTTGCTGGACAAAACTGGCAGCTTATCCACATGTTTACATAAGAAAAGCAATCGATCTTTTACCCTTATTTTTTGTCATCTTCATTTGTCCATATCCCATCACATCAAATTTTCAGGTCTTGATATATTTGATCATACTTCTTGGAAATAAATATCATGATGCATCTTTCCAAATCAAAAGATCTTGTTAATGCTGGATATTACATTTTAAATACTTTTTAGTGTCACTGTTTCTTAAATTTACATTATTTATAGGTTATAGGAAATTTATTTAAAATAAGAAAATATCCATAGTTTTAACCATTATAATAATGAGAAAATTCTATAGTCACCATCACCCTAACCATTGCCCAATAAAAAAGACAAAAAGACCATTCATGTTACATAAATTTGAGACCTTTCTTTTTGTTCCACCTTCTGGTAAATATTTTACCTTTATTTGGAAAATACAGGGCTTCTATTCTTTCCATTGTTGGGGATAATTTAAAAGCTTACACAAGTGATAAATGGTTTTTATGCAATCCTCATTATTGTATCTGTTATCTCCTTCAATGGTTCGTAATAATACATAGCTCTTTCCTGGTAATTGATCCCAAATTTCTTTTAAGTCAGCAAAAGTCACTCTCTCAGAGCCTGGGTTTCATTTGTTGTTTGTTTGTTTACAGGAGGAATCACCAAACCTATTCGTGACTGGCTTTTACTGAGCCCCAGGCAAATCCTATCTTTTGATCATTTATTTATGAGTATGATGTTGCTTTACAAGACATAATTGCAGGATGAAATATTTAAACACTCTGTTAGAGCTTCAGTAAAGCAAGGTGTATTTGCATTAAGAAAGAATGGATGCTAGTGAATTCTAATACTTTAATTGATGTGTCAGTTTACAATGATTGTAGGTAAACTCCATTTTTTGTTTTGCACACATACACATATTTTAGTAACAAAGTCAACCAGAAAGGTAATTTATATTAGTTGTTAGTCATTTAAAATATATGGTGAGGATTCTGTTATCATGGCAGGGCGTCATTTTTCTTCTGAGGACTGCTGTCATCCTCAACAAAAAACAAATTGTACCTCTATTTCTAAAGCCTTTTCCCAGTAGTCCTGTTGTCCATTATGCATGCATTGGTATTTCAATACCTGATGCTAACTTGATGGACTCAGCCTCTTGAGGCTTTTGCAACCTGTTTTCTAGCTTCTTCTGTTCTTTCCACTAGTGAGTGAACTTAATATTTACAAGACAGAAATAACATCTGTAAGTTGACCTGCGATTTTGCACTATTTTCAGGTGAGGTAAGTATACCCTGTTGATTACAGGTACTTAGACTTTTAGGTGAGTTTTGCAATAAAATGTTTCAGGTGCACTTTAAAGGTCTTGGCAGACCATGAACCTGAGTTAAATGTCTACATACTTTCACATTTTTTTTTTTTTTTTAACAAAAGGATCTGAAAAGGTAACCTACCTTTATGTGATAGACGTAACCGGGGGTAGGGGGTATCCGCTGCGCGACCTCCTGGCCAAACCTCCAGGAGTAGGTGAGCCCACAGGAGCAAGGTGATGGCGCGTCTGGTGGATGCCATGCTGCGGTCTCAGGGTGCAAGTCCTCTAGAGCCTCACTTTAAGGCGGGTTTGAGTTTTACTTAGGACGTCCCCTCCAGGGGCAGCGTGCGAGAGGCTTTGTCAGAAATCGAACGTGTTGTCATCAGAAAGCCCAGTTCCAAAGTGCCATTTGTCAAGCTGTATTTGGACACGTAAAACCTTCCTCTCCCCCAGGACAGTTGTTTAAAAGCCTGGAGCAGGAGAGCATTCCGCGGAGGGCGTCTTCAGAGCCATGTCCTGTCTGGAGCTGTCTGCAGTAACTACGCCGCGGACTGAGGGAGAAGCTGTGTTCTTTTCAGTCCCCGGCCAGCGTTTCATTCAGAAAACAAACCCAGCACACGCGCTACCTGCCCCCGCGGAGCTCTGCCCTCCGTCTCCCTGAAGCCTCCCAGGAGTCAGTCTCTTGCACCGACTTGCCAAACAGATAGTTTTAATGCACGTTTCCCCTGGCTAATTAAAAACAAGAAGTGCCATTCCCTCTAGGAGGTGCGGGATCCACCCAGCAGGGATGCCGTCTGTCAGTGCACAGTGTTTACAGGAAAGTTCAGGCAGGGTTGAGCAGCTACTTGCTGTTTCTAGGAAGTATTTCTGGTCCACGTGCCCTGCTCCCATCTCCCTCCCATGTATATCTGGCCCACGTTACTCAGCGTCTGCGGACAAGTCCTCGTTTGGCGGGGCGGGGGCGGGGCGGGGCGGGGGGTGGTGAACGTGGAGTGGGGGTGGGGTGGAGGGAACCATATATAATAGTCTGATTATTTAGGAATATCTGAGGCAATCATATGGCCTCAGGAAGGGTCCTAAGTGTTCAGTCGCAAAGATTAATCCTTGAATAAATACAACTTCATTCTAAAGGAAATCTATTTGTAACCATCCAGTACCTAAATCAATTTATTCACTGTTTCCACAGTCTTTTTTCACGATTAAGTTTTTTTTTTTTTTATTGCTTTCATCTTAGAAATGTTATTTTTTTAACTCTTTTGAGGAAAGTGTTTCAAGAGCCTGGGGAAGGAAAATCATCTGTAATTGTTTCATAGATAGATCAGAATGAAATTATTTGCTCAGGGAAATTCTTCAAATCAAAAAGCTCATTGTTTTCTCTAAAGCAAAACATAAATATTACTTAAATTTAAGAAAAAAAAATTCGAAGTAATGATCTCCTCAGTAAAGTACCTGGTAAAGTTGAGATTGTCTGCCCTTGGAAAGCAGTTATTAGAAAATTTGGGATGGGAACTACCTTAGGATTCAACTGCTGTGCACTTTCACAGTTTATTTTCAAGATACTGTGTTTGTGTAAATAAGCTTAACACAATGGGTCAACTTTACAATCTACTTTCAATCAATCGGAAAAACTAAACCAAACACTCTGGAGTGGTTGGCATGGAAATGAATGGCATTATTTCAAGATACCAATGAACTGGAATAGATATTTGATTTGATAGTTGAGAATTAAATGGTAAACAAATGGAATCAACATTGATAACTTTTCCTTTTTCTGTATTTTAAATGGTAATGAGTAAGGACACATAATTTGAGAATTATGTGCTTAAAATCATGTGATTATAGTAAAAATATAACTCAGATAAGCTCAATATTTTTCATCGTATGTAAGCAAAAAGTACAATCAGTTATTCTGTACCATTTTTCTAAGCATGATGTGTTCTTATACAAGCAGAACATATTTAGCAAAATGTAAATGTCACTGGATATTATAAATAATTAGATTTCCAAGGTCTACAAAAGATAACAAACTCTAAACATCATTTAACCCTAAAGCAAATGAAGTATTTAGAGACTTTTAACCTGGGGTGGTCTCTGAAGGCGCTTGCTGTTTTAAAAGCCAGACTGACGAGCCACAGACCTAATTGTGATATACTGTATCTTATAAATCCTCCTTTACTTTCTTCCAGAATTGAAGAATAAATAGCAGCTTTTATATGTATTACCTAATGGTAGGATTCTGGGGTAATAAATATGGTACCTATAAGTTTTATTATAAATAATATCCCTATACAACTGAAATTCTACTTAAGATTTCACAATGCCTGTCCTATTCTATTTATGAAATTGAGTCAATATAAGGCATTATAACCATTTCATTAAGACACAAAGTCACATCTTTAAATGCCAATGGGGAAATATCTGCTATAAATGTCAGGTTTGTCTTCAGTTTCATATATCATCCTTCAGTTTAGGTTAGGGCAATTCTGAAATACATGCCAGGACATTGGATTTCTTTGGGTTCCTCAAAATGTGCTTTTGTTTATTCATCAGTCATCACCATCATTGCATATTCCCCTTAATCTTATCTATGACCTTCTACCTTTCTCTCTATCTCACACAAAACATACAAAAAAAAAAAAAAGCCTATTTAAAAACAAAATAATCAAACAAACAAAAAACCCCTGAACATTCAGAACTATCCATAGCCTCAGGTTTCCCCATGTGACTTTAGGACCATCTATTTATAATTACATATAAATCTAGAATATTATAGCAAATCAGGACATCAAAATCACACTACTTGGGAGAGATTTCTAGACACTTTTGGAAAATTGAAAATTTTACACTTTTGAAGATGGAAATTTTTAAGATGACATACTGGGCCATAGCTCAAAGATAGAGCTCTTACCTAAGATATAGGAGGCCTTGAGTTCAATCCTCATCAACCCCTACCCCCACCCAAATAAACACCTGATTTATTCCAGCAGTGGGTAAAGAGTTTCAGTGGACTGAAGATCTTTGTGATTAGCAACAATATCTAGTGATACTGTATTGGGTTTGAGAACAGCCAGGTTGAACAATGTCCAGTGACATGGAAAACTGGTAAGAAAATGTCAGTAATGAAGATATTGCTTGCTAGGTGGGATGCCTCATTCCAAAATATTCCATTGTTGCTTGCCTTATACCATTCTACAAAGAGAAACCTCAATCTGATAGTGAGAAAAAAGGGGGGGCGAGGATTGAGTACTCACCAGGAGTCCCAGGGTCCCCCATAAGGGGTTTTGTCACTGATTCTATAATTTTAATAGAAGAAGGCCAATCATCTTTAGAACAATTCTTCCCAGTAGGTGGTCCCAGACTATCTGTTGTTGAATCATGCTGAATATTTAAAAGAGCAGATTACTATCCTCCACCCCATATTCCTAATTTGCCTGAACTTTTACACATGAAAATATTTTACAGCGGTTCCTTTAGGCCAGTGTTACCCAAATATTAGATATCCATTTGTTACACTCGCCATGGCTATTATAATAGCAAGTACAATTTAAATTTGTATAAAATAAAAACCTTATCTCATAGGCTTGATATGCTCTAATGTTTTTCAAATACATGCAAAAGCAAACAAAATTGTGAACATTTCTCTCTACACCACTTAAAATTTCCTTGCATACCTTGACTGTATTCACCAAAACACTCAAAAATATATATCCCTTCTTTTCTTCCTTCCTGGACATATGGAACACTGTACTTCCCAGTCCCGTGACAGTATTTGAAGCCATTTGGCTAATTCTGCTCTAAGAAAGATGAGCAATGGAAATGTGTATGATAGGTGGACTGAGAGAATGAGATAGGTACTCTAAGAAACCCTCCATTTCTCAAATCCTTTCTGTAGCAAAGGAGGGTAACTTAACATTGTAATGGTGAAGCCAAGAGATTGAAGCATTTTAAATTTGGAAATCACCACAGTGAGGGCAGTTGCCCTGTAAAATTACCCAGACCACCAGTGGATTTCATAGGAGCAGGAAATAAACATGTTATATTAAGTTACCTGGTTTATTAATTGCCACAGCATTGCAAATCCTCCCTAGCTAAATGCACACACTTTGCCTACTTTTGAAATCATGCTCTTGGACAAACACATAGTATTGACAAGTCATGGATACTGTATACTTTTACCTGTCACTATAGCTGACATCAGCAGATGTTACCAATATGGTCATGTAAAAAATGTTTACTTGGTGTTTAAATAAGAGGTTAAGTGATTTCCAGTGTCACTGTTACAATTAAATAGGATTATGCCCTTAGCTTTTCCAATTGAGCATTATACACGAAAATAATGTTATAAACATCATTTATAAGTGAACAGCATGGGACTGTACTTCAAAAGCTTTATGACTGAAACCATTAATAAGCCAAACCATCATAATAACAATGATAATGAACATTTTTAGAACTAAATTTTGTCTATGGTAGCCATGGAATTTCAGTTTCACTAATCCCTCTTCAACTCCTGCTATTCCAGGGATGTCCAGTCTGGAGCATCTCAAGTGTCCCATCAATATGACCTGCTGTTGCAGCTGCTGCCACCATTGTTGCTGTTGAATTTTATAGGCAAAGACTGCTGATTCCTTTACTTGTCATTCATTTTGGATGCCTTATATCACATAATTTGTGTCTATTAACTATAATACCACATTTAAAGAAGGTGAGGACAAATTGATACCTAAATTACCCTTGATTTGTATGCTACTGCAAGTCATCCTAGAGAATGGCATCCCACCAACTAGTACCACCCAGGACCCAATTCTGTCACCCGCATTAAAGAGGTTTGGATCATCCAGATGATTGATTAGTCAATACATTGACTTTGTTTTTACATTTAGACCAGCTACTCTGAGAAGAAAAGAAGAAAAAGGAGAAGGAGGAGGAAGAGGAGGAGGAGGAGGAAGAAGAAGGAAGAGGAAGGGGAGGAGAAACTAAGAGGGAGGGGAGGGGGTGGAAGACTCAAAATGTGAGCAAAAATTTCAAAATCTTTGTTTCTCACTTATACTAGGTTTCTTCTAGGTTCCTGACAACAATAAAGAAAAACAGGAGAAACTTTTGACTCAGGTATGAGATTTAATGGGCTTTAATCAAAGAGAAATGTTTCTCATGCTTTTTTTTTGGTATTAAAATGAAATTATATGGATAGCATTAATTCTGAAATGCATTTAATTTTTAAGGTCTTGAGACATTTTCTTATACTCTTCTTTGTGGGTTATAAAGAATTCCTTAAAAAGCTTTTCAAATTTATATATATATATATATATATATATATATATAAACAGGAACATTCATAAATTACTATAATTATTGCTTTCTATGTGTGTTGAAATACACACACACACAGACACAGTATATGGGGAATATATGTATATTTGTGAGTTATTGGTGGTACTCATGGTGAATTGTTTGTAATACATTACTACTACTCCTAACACCTACTAGTACACTTTAAATCAATTGCACTTTAACAGAATAAAGATAGTGATTATTGTTAATTTGTTGTTTTCAATAACCTAGGCACCATGCAAGGCATATTTACCTATAATCCAATTAAGCTCTAAAATCACCAAATGCACTAGTAACCATTTTTATTGCCCTGCACACATAAGGACAATGTAGGACACAGATGCTCAATAACTTGCCTGAGGTAAAATACCAGCAAGGGGCACAACCTCCATTTAAACCCAGACTCCAGAGTCTGGTTCTAACCATTATATTTGTCTTTTTAGAGAATATTGTTTAGAAAAAAACTTCAGTGGTTCTTTCAAATACTAAACTAGAAGGAAGCTATCTCTAATACAAATTGATAATAAACCATATATAATTTTAAAATAAAATCCTTTCAAGGCAGTTGAGTTATATCTGATTAAACTCGCCAGATAAGGTCTCCTATCCTAGGCTGCTACATCCTCTTGGCTGGTAATCAGGCAAAACACTGGAGCTAAGTACAGCAGGCAAAATTACTGTAGAAGAAATTATTAAGAGAATAAATATTTTAAAAAGAAAAATTGTCAGGTAAAAATGGTTCTTTTTATTTCTGGATATATATACATGTGTGTATATATATATATACACACATACATATACACATACTCACACACACGCATACACAGAGACACATTTTATGGTTGTGGTTAAATAAAAGAAGTTTCCAAGAAAAGATTTAAGGGTAATAAATCACTTATAAATAGTTACTGATGTTTATATTATTTTATCCAAAAGATTCCAACATGTTCAAACAATGTTATCACTAATGTACCTAAACTAAAGGCAACATTTCATACTCTGTCTACTTAAAAAATGTTCTTAGTATGAGACCAATAATAAATGCTATAAATTTAGTCAAGAATTTATCCACTGTTGTCTCTAATCTTATACCTGTCTTTAAGACCACCCATATTTTTTTTTCTTGGCAATAAGTGGTCTAAATTTTTCAAGGTCAGTTGTTGAATTATTTACTTTTGAACAGGAAGGGAGGGAGGAAAAGAGGGAAGGGAGGTATAAGTGATTATTCAATGTAATTATGTTTTCACTTTTCTATTCTTTATTTCCATCTTTAGACCTCTTTTGTTTTCTTCACAATTTCCCTCATGTTTTAACTACCACTTCTAATGCCAGACCCAAACCAGTTGCCATGGAATGATTTATTTAATAAATATTTATTGAGAATAATTGTTTGTAAGGCACCCTAGATGTGCTTAAGATATTTAAAGATTAAAAATTAGTTTCCTAATATTAATCATTTGGATCACGTCTTTAGTTGTTCACTTTGTCTTGACAAAGTATAAATGGCCAATATGTAAGTATAAAGTGGAGAAAACAATTTTGTGCCATTATAAAAGAAGGATAGGAAAGTTTAGACAAAGCCAATGCAATTATACATTAGTCACTTGGCAAGAAACTAAGCAAAAAGGCCAATATTTTATAAAGTTTTAGTATCTTCACTTGTCATACAATTGGCACATGCATATAAAATTTCACACATCACATAAAGATGCCATTGACTCAATGAATATACCTGTTTCACATTAAAATAAATGGAAACAAGCTAACTTTAAAGTTGTAAAGAATATGATGAAAAATCAGAATATTTAAAATAAAACATATTTTGGCTTTGAAAGTAAATTTTAGAGTTCAAAGGAAACACAATGACCAAAGGAAAAATCTGGCAGAAGTCCTATGAAGCTTCTTGTCCCCTCAATGACTTTCTTTCCTAAACACCATTCCAAATAACCATCTATTAAAGAGAGAAAACAACACATGGGGAGAAAAACAAATTGGATCTATTGGTGAGATCCCAAACATAAAACAAAAAATCTAAACTTCTTATTTGATGTCAACTTTTATTTAACTTTACCATAATTTTCACAAATGATTTGTCAAAATTTTATTGTACATAAGCCAGATTTTCCATAAGGCAGGATTTCATGTACAGTGCCTTTTTATTTGAATCTGTTGTCTTATTATTGAAGTTATTTTTGATGGGTATTGTTGAAAGTTATTTTGCATTGCCTGGTAGTCCTGAGCTGTTATGTCCCAGTACATAACACTAGCACCATGTGGAGGTCAAGACTGGTACTACATGTTTTCAGTTGTCAAACACAATTGCAAATTTATTTGTGCTTACAATTTGTTTCCTATTACAAAACAAAGAACATGCTTTATCTTGTGAGGATGAGATAGTTTATGTTCTGAACATAGCCACTTTCCATGGTTGATAAAATAGGTCTTGCTGGTTAAAAGTGAAAAGATTTAGATGTTTTTAATAGAATATTTAAGATTTAAGGACATTAAATTTTCTTTTCAGGAAAATATTTCATAACAAATGTTCTTAAATTTTGAAAAAAAATAACTATAAATGTGTCAGAAAGGAAGTTAGTAAGTATAAAAAATAAGTATTGTGAAAAATACTAAACAGAAAGAATATTTTAACCTAAAGTTTCACTATTACATGGGCTAAGAAATTAGCATGTCTCCAAGGATAAATTAGTGCATGTACATACAGCTATGCCTAAAATTAATTGCAGGAGATTTCAATGCATTGCTTAATAATCTGAAGGTGGATAACATATCATTGTAAGAAAAGGTATGAAAGTGGAATTTCAGTAAAAACTGTACTGTGACATTTTAATAGCTTAAAAAATTCTAATTAATGCATCAACAACAATGCATTTCACAAATAAAGGTTAAAATCAAATTAAAGAATTTCCCAAGTGATGTAAGTTTTAAAACAAGAGTTTCTTTATCAATTATTCTCAACAAAGTAAGCTTTACATCATAAAAATCAAGCCATATCATCTAGTTGTTTCTGGCAATCTAATAAGAATTTATGTAAATTTATTCAAATTCTCAGAATTCTCTGTCCTGTAGTTTTTTTTTAAATTATAACAATATTATCAATGACATGAGATGCAAGTAATTCAAATATGAATTTCCCCATTCTGAACAAGCAGTCGACTTGATTAAATATTTCTCCTATAAAAATTTTCACCTTTACCATTGTTCAGTACCCAATTCCTTACATTAATTTATTTTCTATGGGATCAAATAATTTCTCTCTGTTGGGTATTCCCTAACCTCATAAACAAAAGCAACATTTCTCATCTTAAAAATTAATCTATGGGCTGGGGATGTGGCTCAAGCAGTAGCGTGCTCGCCTGGCATGCGTGTGGCCCGGGGATCGATCCTCAGCACCACATACAAAGATGTTGTGTTCGCCGAAAACTAAAAAATAAATATTAAAATTCTCTCTCTCTCTTTCTCTCTCTCTCTCTCTCTTTAAAAAAATAAAAATAAATAAATCTTATTGCATCTCATGCACAAGGCCCTGGGTTCAATCCCCAACACCACAGTAAATAAATAAATAAATAAATAAATAAATAAATAAAATAAAAAACAAAATAAATATTACAATAACTTCCCTTCTCCTCCAGCTAAAGAGCCATATCTGAGCTCAAAATTTTGGTCAAATGCCTTCAAACGTTGTCTGTATTCTTTCTTCATTTGTTCACCTCTCATTCTCTCTCAAATCCACTCTATCAGTTAGAACTTTGTTTAGATGTAGAAAACCCAGAACAACAGTGATTTCAACATGACAAATTTGGCTTCTTGCGAACACAGCCCAGGTTAAGTCCAGGGCTGGTGTGACAAAGTAATGATCTTTACTGATGTGAACACTTTCAATCTTATAGTTCATCTCTCCTCAACAAGTGGCCTCCATTTCATAGACCAAACTCCAGCCCTCACAT
Source organism: Urocitellus parryii (assembly GCF_045843805.1). Lineage (NCBI taxonomy): Eukaryota > Metazoa > Chordata > Mammalia > Rodentia > Sciuridae > Urocitellus > Urocitellus parryii. The sequence continues at coordinate 64,770,079 of NC_135533.1, forward strand.
CTTCTTTGCTGGCAGTAATAATTACGAAGTGAAGAAGAGATAAAGAAGGTATATCATCTACTGTTATCCTTTTTACAGTAGTGAAGTTGAACCTAGGGCACTCTAACACTGATCTATACCCCTACTTTTCAAAATTTATTTTCTATTTTGAGACAAAGTCTTTCTAAGTTGCCAAGGAGAAACTTGAACTTACTAATCTCCTGTATCAGCTTCTTGAGTAGCTATTCCGTCTACAATTGAGGACCCTTCTCAGAAATCCTCATGATTCTAATCTCCAAATTTTTGCATGCTACAAGATTTAAACCTAGGATCTCATCTGTTTTCCATCTATAGTCACCCCTTGTATAGATTTGCAGTTTGCCAACTTGAACCAACTAGCTTTCCGAGAATTCCCTTTCCTTTTCTTTTTTTATTTTATTTTATTTAAATTTCTGTCCCTTTCTTATCTGTTTCTGGTTGTGCCTACTCCAAGAGAGATTCTTGGCTTGAAGATAGATGGGAAACAACAGATTTTGCAACACACATGTGGTTGTTTTTATGTTGGTTTACATAGCAGCTGTCAGGCCTGCAATTGTTCCACCTTCCCAGTAACCTTCAGGGTTTTCCATCTCCTGGGCCAGGTATTTCTGTAACCTCCATTCTAAGGGCACCAGCTTTTGCAGGACACCTACATTACCAAAGTCTGAGACAATCAGGACTGAGGCTGGTTTCAGTTTGTTTTCATTGAGTTCTTGTTCATACTTGCGTGTCAGTGTATTCTTTCTTTCCCTTAACTTTCATCTCTTCAGACCATCTGCCCTGTGTATTTCAAATTCCAGCATCAGACATGAAGATTCAGAGGAATTTATGAGCCAGCTTCCACAGATGCTTATGGGTAGGTCCCTGGAACAAATCCATATTTATCTCCTAGAGGTACTGCTTCTTTGAACCATGACTGGTACACCTTTAGAAATCCTACCAAAGACCATGGCTTTTCATAACATCTAAGTGCTGAGAATCCCGCATCTACATCATTAAACTTAACCACTCAACTTGTCTCCTAAGTTCCAGATCTGCTTCCCAGACATCTCTATTTTACATATTTAATAAATAACTTTACCTTAACATGTTTTAAAGCAGAACATGTAGTTTCTAACCTGCCCTTTACTGCCTGTATCTGTAATCCTACTTCCATCTTCTCAATAAATGAAATGGTTAGGTCCCTCTTATGAATGGTTTCCTGCTTCATATCTGTCTGAATAAAAGTCAAATCCTTCCAGCAGCCTATGAAGTCCTTTTGGATCCAGGTTCCTATTATGTCTTCAACTTGATTCTTCTCTTTCTCACTCACCCTACTTGAGTCACCTTGATAATAATAGTTCTGCACCTGCTAAGCACACTCTGCCTGGTAAGCTCTTGACCGAGAAATCCATGTTTTACATAACTCTCTTTATTAGAAATCAAAAAGATAAGAAGATATAATTATTAAGATGTGAATACTAAATAGAATTAATCATACTTTATAATGCTTAGTATTAATCCCTTATATTTCAACTATCTACAAATATTTAGAGTGATATTTTTACCTGGAACAAAACGTTTTCTATAAGTTTTATTTTTAAAAAAACCTTTACCATTTGAATGATAGATTATTTTTTTTTCTCTTAAAAGAAAACTACCTCTTGTCAGATATTTCTGAAAATAATCCTACAAAAAACATAATTTGGGGGGTATTTAAGTAGCTTAAATAGTTCTTGTATTATTCCTAATGTTTTATATTTTCAGAGGCATTGAAGAAGCTATAGAATGTCTCCTGGGTATTGCTGAAGTGAAATGTAGGTACCAGGGAACCCAATACTTCTTCATCTCCATTAATGGAGAGAATGACCTTTGCAGAAAGACAATATACCCTAGAATAAAAGAGAGCTAAGATCTCACAATCGATGTAAGAATAATCTTAGCTCATTGTCACATGATCGGAGTGTAAAGGAGTAAAAAATACTTTTGAAAAACAGGTGAAGAATTAAATCTGCAGAGAATAATTTTATAAGATCTGTAAATTAAAGAAATTTGTTCTCTAGGAATTTGGTCCTTTATAAAAAAAACTTCATTAAGAGGCTTTTAAAAAACATTAATGATATTTCTTCTGATTCAATCTATAGTCCCTTATTAAAAACAAAAGCATGCATGCATCTCAAAATGTGATAAGCATTTACTAAAGGGGAAAAGAAAGAATGACTAAGTGGGAGGTAGGAAAGGAGGAGGAAAGTGCTGGAGAGTGATATTGACCAAATTATATTGTTATATGGTGTATTGTGTGTATGCATGTGCAAATACATAACAACAAATTCCATTAGTATGTACAACTGTGATGCCCCCCATTTAAAAAAAAAAAAAAGAAATAATGAGTGAAAGAAAACATTTCAAATACTTCAAGTCAAAATTTGGTTATTATTACTGGATATTATTAAACACAAAATTTGAGAGATGATGGATATATTCATTATCTTGATTACACTGATAATTTTATGAATATATATACACATATACATATATATATAATAACAAAGCTACACATAGTAAATATGTATATATCATTGCATATCACTTATACCTCAATAAGAATTAAAATTAATAATTCAAATATTGGGTGTACATTTTTTAACTTAATATTTTCTAGAATCATAAAGATGAATATTACAGAAATTTTTTGAAAGGAAAATCATGTTAAATCATCTTGTTCTGTTCTAAAACTTGGCTTTCCCACAACATGCTATATTTTCTCCTTTCAGAAGAAAATCCAAAGCAACAAAATGTCAGCAACAGACTCTCGTGCATTTCAGATGTTCATCTTTAACATCTATGTATATGTTCCATCAATCAAAAAAATCATACCGTCATTTAAATTTTGAGTGAATATCATAAACCAGTTCTTCAAAGCAAAGCTTACTTTTTATGTCATAATTATATCACCTGTAAGATTGAAATCCCCCTATGTCAAGTGAGGCATATTTTAAAGAAAAATTTTCAAAAGCCATTTCATGTTATCTGAGTAACTCCTTTTCAGCATTTACCTATACTTTAAATAACTGTTATGAAATAATTTATCACTTGAGAGATGCTTTCCATTTTAAAAGACTTCCAATTAGATATTTGTAATATTTTGAAGAATTAAAAATAAAAAGGCATCTTTAGGATTTATATAAGTTAAGCTTAATATAAATATTTATATAAGATAGCTTAATCGTGTTTATCTTGACTATTTTTATGATTATATTTAGATTGCTTCTTTCTAAAACCAGGATTATAGCCCAGGCAGTTTGCTGTTATCTTTTATAGGTAGACTTAAGCTAAGTTGTGACTAAAGTTATGTCTGACTTAATAATTTTCTGTTCTCATAAATAAAATATTAATCTCTTATAAAAATCATTAGTGATTGTATATTCGACACTATTGTAAGTTGTGTGCTAATCCGGCCATTGAAGAAGTTTTATTAAAGTATGCTTCAACAGTAAGGCAATCCTCGCAGAATAAATCCCAAAAAGAGTTATATTAAGGAGCAAATAATATATGCATGCAAGTGCACACTGTTTTTCTTAAAAAATTTGATGAAATGCTTAAAATCCAGTTATTAAGTTGAATTATATAAAATAATCACATTTTTGGAATTTAGACAATTTAAAATTATTATTTAACTAATGGTCTATAGTTCTTTTCATCTCTAATTTGGAAGGCAATAAATTATTTTTCTATTAATAAGAAATATATTGGTCTCTCCTTTTTCACTCATAAGCGAAGAAAAGCTAGAATTGCAAATAGTACAACTTTTTAAAGAAAGCTAACATAATTAGAAAATTAGTTTTAGTACTTTGATTTAGTCTTTGTAATCATACCTTTATAAAGATTTTTATTTCCAAATAGGAAAGATCCCATTATTTATATTATTTATTTTTCTTTTTTCTACTACAGGCAATATACAGTAAATGTTGTAATAACTCTTTTGTATGATATTAATAATTTCTTCTTTTTAAAATAATTTTTTATTAATGCCGGGATCTGTGTCACATGCGTGTAATCCCAGCAGCTTGGTAGGCTTCGACAGGAGGATCGCAAGTTCAGGGACAGCCTCAACAAAAGTGAGGTGCTAAGCAACTCAGGGAGACCCTGTCTCTAAATATAATACAAAATAGGACTGAGGATGTGGCTCAGTGGTCGAGTGCCCCTGAATTCCATCCCCGATACCCCTCCCCAAAATATTCTTATTCACACAAACTATTGTGACTATAAAAGGTTTAAAAGGCTATTCTTTGACTAGTTGTATACAACTTTATTTTTTTATTTGTTTATTTATTTATTTATTATATCAGGAAGATACCAAAAGAATTGACTTTTTATATCTTAAAATAAAAAGCTTTCTAAATATCCATTAAGTTTGCAATGAAAAAATATCCAGTTCTCTTCCTTACATGCCCACTCTTCCTGGAGGTGATACTCAATGGACACCTTTATTCATCTTCCAGACTCTGTAATTAGGCATGCCTACAACCACTGCTTTTTAAAGATTTTAGCATGCTAAACTGAGTAATCATTACTCATTCTCCTCACATTCAGTCATCCTTGTTGTCTTTTCTACTGCTCTTTTAAAATATCAAGGCCTAATAAAACTTGACATGTCATTATTTTAGAATATTAGCCTGTCATTTAAAATCATGTTTTTGGTAAGTGCATTTAACAACATGACAAAACAATAGAAATAGTATTAGGTGAGAATATTTGTATGATGCATACAAAAATGTCTTTTTATAAATAGAGTTTAACAATATGTGGTTCAGGAAAATGATTTACATAATTTTAAATCTTTCTCTTATACTATTCAATATTCTTTGAAATAAGCATATATTGCACGTACACCTTGCGTATATTTTCACCAAAGGATATTTTCATGTGATTGTCATTTTATTGTCATTTTATCTTTAATATGGTTTTTAATGTTTGAAACTAGATTCCTTCTATTTGCAGTTTTGTTTTGGGGCTTTCAGATATTCTATTCCCCCTGCATAAATCATCACCTTATGAAAGATAACTGGGCTGAAGTTTAGCTGTAGATCACAAACTAAATCTGACAGTCCATAGTAGTAAGCTAAGAGAGTTTTTTTACCTTTTTAAATAGTGGGAAAAGATTAAAAGAAGAATATTTTGGATGACATGTGAAAATTAAATATTGGTGTTCATAAATAAAATATTATTGGAACATAGCCACACCCATTTGCTTACATATTATCTGACTGCTTTTGCTCTACAACATCAGGGTTGAGCAGTTCAAACAGAAATGCATGGCTCACAAAGCCTAAAATATTTACTGTTAGTCCATTTATTGAAAATTTGCTGACCTTTTTTTAATAATCTTTGCTTCTCATATTGTAAGTACATACAGATCATAAGAGGAAGCTCATAAAATGCAGATTCTGATTTGGGGCCTAAAAAGTCTGCATTTTAAACAAGCTCCAGAGGATGTCAATGCTGCTATCCCATGAACCACAATTCAGGTGGTAAAGGCATAAATAACCACATTAATTTAATATGCAAAAAGTACTAGTTATTAAAGTCCATCATTCCCAGGACATTTTCCAATATGAGAGAAAGAGAGATCTCACATCACCCTTTAACTGAAAATCAATAAAAATGAATCTGCACAGATTATGTGTAATTATAAGGAAAAATATATAATAAGTGAAATGGTTAGAGAGCATTGATCTCTAGCATATTTTTAGTAGAAAATTTCTGTTTCGCCACACAAAAAGATTTTAATACACTGAGTGCATTGAAATTTTCTAATTTTCTAATACAGCAATTCACATAATAATCAAAAGATAAAACATGATATGTTTCTACAAAGGTATAAAGTTTTCTGTTGTAGCAATAAATAAACATATAAAATCTATAACAATTATTAGATTATAATTATTAGTTCTTTTCACTGTTTGAGAACATTTTTTCCAAACTATTTTACAAAATAACAATGACAAAAAGTAACTGGGGTAACTTCTAATTGTACTGTGTTGTATGCTATAGCAGTAGCTCTAGGCCATTTTCTCATCAATGATAGACAAAGTAGGCTATTGTGTTAGAAAAGCTTTCCAGAGAGGAACTACAGAGTTGCAAACTCTGCTCTCTGTTTAGATTCTCTCCACTTTCTAAATTACTTTCTTTTCCCTTAGGCTGGTATGCTAAGGATGAGTTTGTGATTACTTCTCTTTGGGAGGTCCCTTTGTCCTTATAAGATCTAGTAAAACCAGAAAAAGAAGGCCTGGCCTGGCCAGTTTATAATAGCTTTCTCTAAGGCTTGGAAGAAAGGTTCTTTTACTTGAGTCAGTATTCCTTGTCTCTTATTAACTGAGAAGATTGTTCTAAGGAACAAGATTAAGAAAGAGGTCAGTACAGATTTCAGTTTAGATCGTAAACCAGAGGGACAGTAGAAATTTTGTAGTATTTGGAGATCATAAAAGCAAATATATCAAGAAATACATAAATTCATATTTCCATTTATACTGTAGTCACATTCCTGGAAGTTTTGGTATATTTTTAAAACATGAAAAAATAAATTGCTTATATGTAAAATAGAATGAGATTCTAGATTCAGATTAATTATAAATATTTCAATCATATGAATGTTAAACAAGGTATTTCAGTTATGTAAATATTTTTTTCTTGTGCCAAATATCCTTGTATTATGAGATGGTTACCATCCCTGGGTTGTCAACCATTAATGACCTAGCACATCCCCCAGCAATTGTTAAACCAAAAATACCCCCACAGTCCACAAAAACCTCTGATGATACAAAACTCATTAAGAACCTATGTTGTGGAGCAAAGAATCAGAATTGGTAATAATAATAATAATAACTAGGTTTCCAGGATACATTCCATTAACTCTTCTAGCAACAACTTTATACATGGTTACTTCCATTAAGCCACATTTTTAAATAATTTCAAAGGTACCAAAATACATACATATATATATATTTTTTTAATTAAGTATTAATATGGGCCTATTACCTACCTGTTCAATTAATTTCAAACATTTGTGTTAGCATCTCAGTCTTAAGTTCCAACTTAATTTTTAACATGGCTTATAGCTCATTTTCTTCACTTACTCATTCGACATCTATGAAGCACATTTCCATACTTAGCACGGTGACTAGCATTTCCTCAGTCTGTTTCAGCCTTTAAATCCATGAAGGATTATTTGATTATGTTGTATATGGAAGTAAAATTCTACTCCTTTTTTAACTTAATGAATTTGTTCTAATTTTATAAATCTGTCAACATGACTTTCAATTTATTTCCATTAATTCTGAGAAAATGATACATTTCATGTGCTCGAAATTCTTATACACAAGAACACTGTTCAAGTGCAATTGGTATCTGGTCTTATATCTTTACATTTTGAATAGATTTGTTTTTGAAGACCTGGATTAAATTTCCACTATACATGAGACACCTGAATGGGTAGCATAAGAAACCGATTATACTGCTTTTCTTTACAGAATGTTGTATTTTCTGGGAAATAAGCCAGATACTGATCTAACTCATCTCTAGTACTTTGAATACTTTACCACATATTGCCTTGCAAAATCTTCCACAAACAGTAATAAAATATGTTCTTCCTAAATAACTTGATTTTCATTTAAATATATTTATAGATCCTAACATTCATTCAGAAATATCTGAGTTAGAAGTATTAATTCCTTTTAATTCAACTCCTAAAGTGTGACCAAAGATATTTTTTAAAAGTTACCATTCTTATTGTGCTTAATTTTTTCTCTCTTTTCTTTTTCCTTCAAATTAAAATAAATCAAAAAGAGTCCCAGGGCAAGGGTGGATTCTAAATGGAGATTTAGAGTAAATTTTTTCCACTTTTTGCAAATTCAGATGGGATCCCAGGCTGATTCATAAGTCTAAAAGCGGTACAGAATTATTTTTTGCTTTTTTAAGTCAGAAGTCACTTCAACAATTTTAAGAGCATTTTAAATGACTACTTTGACAACCTGGAAATGGAAACAGCTGGACTGGTTAAAAGGTGGTGATTCACTGTGAGTCATAGGCCCACACCCAGATGGAAACTACAAACCCTGAAGGCTTCAGAAATCCTGAGAGCCAGGAATCCCCTCTAGGGATCCCCCAGTGTCTCTGGACTGGCCCAAGTTTCAGAGAGTGTTTCTAGAGCCTCTTTGTCTTTCCAGGGTTCCCCATCATTTTCTGCAGAATAAACTGTAATAAGTATTGTACATTTCTAACAACTACTGGAGAGTATGAGTAATTGCAGAATAAATTAAGTTATGCCTAGTACACAGTTGACATGACTTAACCCCAGAGAAAACATCAACCCACCTATTCTTTCCTTTAGTGTGGAAGTCTGGAGGATTCCAGATATTTCTGGAATCCCCACTGGCTGCAGTAGTATTTCATGCTTCAAATGCAGGCAAAAAAAACTTAATGAGGTACAACATACAGGATATATAGCACATTTCCCTGCCCAACTCAGTACACTTAATAAAAACAATGGCTAAGAATGGCTAGTGTTTACTCTGGCCAGGAATTCTATAAAACATCCTTTAGGCTTGCTCGACTTCCCATGATTATTATATAACTCCTCTGTGAAGTGGATGTTGTTATTATTCCTATGGTCACACAGCTTATAATAGGTGGAGCCAAAATGTAAAACAACACAAGAGCTTTAACTTCAGAACTCAAGTTCTTTCCAATGATGATTAAAAATAAATTGTACATTTTTCCTGAATAACTGCTTTAAATTTCAAGAAAGTAAAACCATCATAATATATTCAACAAACATATATTAATCAAAACTGTGTTGAAGCGCTGTTCTAGTTCCTGAAAATTCAACAGTGAGTAAGAGACAACCCAGTGGAGGTCATGTTTTCATGAAGGTACAAAGACAATTAAAAAATGAGTAAAATAAATTTTATAAGTGCAATTCAAAATAATATCAGAGAAAAATTAGACTGTTAAAATGACAAAATTTAAATCCAATGAACAGTTAAGATCTTCCCCCAAGAAGTTGATGATAAACCAACCTCTGAAGGAGATTAGGGAGAGAAACCTTCCATCCTTCACTTAACCCAACTCTTCACCCCTGGGGAAAGACTCTGAAGCACCTCAGAGTATTGCTAGACTAATCTAAGAATAGCAAGAAGAGTGGACTGTAGTGAATGGGGTACAAGGAGAAGAGATAAAGATGAGACCTGAGAGATGAGGAGACAGGGAAGTGGAGAGGAGAGTTCTACTCAGATGAATAAAAGTGATTGTGTTTTTAAGCAAAGAGGTAGGTATATTTCATGATTTACGTTTGTGAAAGGAATTCTCTGACTTTCACATTGAAATGGACTACCTGAGAGAACTATTGGAAAACTGTTACTTAACTCTGAAAAAACATGACGTTGGCTCTAACTAGAGAGTATTAAAAGGGGAAATGTTTTGGATTCTGGACATATTTTGGAACTGACAGAATTTGCTCTAAGCTGAATATGGGTTATAAGGTAAATAACAAGTTAAGCATGAGTGTATGGATGAAACAGAGATATATTAGATGAGATATGTAAAGTGATAGGGATAACAGATGCAGTTTTTTGCTAAGTAAACACGATACAGGAGACAAGGAAGTTAAAAGAGTATGCAGAAGACTGATCCTAATGATGATCATAGGTTGAAAGTGGGTAGCAGAGGAATTAAAAAATGAAGGAGGGCTGAGAGGTCAGATTGTAGGGCTGTTGGAGTCAGTACTGAAGAAATGATTAATTTAATCAACATAAACGCTGGGTGTCTCAAGTCAAAATACTTAACTAGAATATACGTTAGCACAGTTTGGAACAGAGGCTAATTCCTAGGACTATCATATTGTATCTCAGTATTACCTTTAATACTGAGATTTCTTAAAATTTCTTATTTCAGAATGACATTGTTTTCTAAATATCTAAAAATTAAAGCCTTAACACATAATATTTGAGAACTTAGTATCTAGCTATTTGGAATATATTTGAGAATTTTTAAACTAAAACAGATTGCCCCCTGTTAGCAATCAAATTACACCTTCTGGGCCACAAGCCATTGAATTATAAAAGGATTTAAAAATTAGTACAGAGATTTAAAGGTTAAATTATAAATCCCTCTCATTACTTTTAAAAATGGAACATGCACTGAAATTTTAAACTTTTTAATAAGTGGCAATCTTTTATCAAATAGTTTTACAAATGCTACTTAATTCTTAAAAAGCAGATTATGGTGGAATTATATTTTCCTTAAGTATTTATTTTAAATGTGAGTAGTTGGTACTCACATCATACAGTTATTTGATTCCTAAGTCTTTCATAAATTAATGAGGCACTGACAATTTGCATAGAAATTTTCTACTATAGATCACTGAACTTTTAGATTTGCTGTGATTCCTTGAAGAGTTTGGAATATGTACTCATAGTACTGTTCGTCAAGGAGGAGATTTTATTTATGTAAACATCTGCATGCTCAATTTCCTTAACAGAAATGTGTGGGTTTCTCTCTTTGAAACATTTTTTAATAAACCTAATTAATAATGTAGAATTTATATGGCCATTATTTGTTTTTAATACAGCCTCTATTGAATAATTTTGGAGCTTATATTTTATATTTCTATTATTCTTTTTTCAAATAGATTTTATTTCTCACCATATACCAATTTATTAATGATGGGAACATATTTAAACTGCAGTATATATTTTGTTTTTGCCATCTATTTTGCCTATATTTTTTGCCTATATTTTCTAGGAATATTTATATATAGGAGTGAAGATTATACACATAAATTATAATATTTGTGATTTGTCAAAGTATGTGGAATTTTTTTTCTTTACCCTTAATTGTTAAAAAGGGCAGTAGGACATTTTATATTGACAGAGCTGATCTCATTGAGTGGGGGAATACATTATCCACACATGTTTACATTTAAGATACCACACAGCTCACCTTTCCAAAATATGGCTGTCCCAACCCACTGAAATACATACCATTAAGCCCATTTCTAATATGTATTCCTTCACTGACTTCAGTTAGTGTTTCTACTAATTTCACTGGAGCAGAATAGTAAATTCCTGATTTTAGTGACTTAAGGCATGAATTAGAAGTCTGAAAGTGAAGACATTTAACTTAAACAAAATAATAGGTAAATTAGAGTTTATTGATTGCCCAGGATATCAATCCCTTCTGGGAAAGAAGTTAGTGAGGAATGTGGAGGTGAATCAGAGAAGTTTCCAAGCCAAGAAGAGAGGCAAGTATTTACAGTGGAAGGGTAAAAGCTTGATGAAGCTGGATATGGAGGAAAGGATAAGATTAGATAGTCTTTGGATAATCTGCCAAAAAAATTGTTATTATCTTCCATGTAATGTAAAGACTTGAGTTTAAAGTGGAGGAGAATATGTCTGGGGTTGTGTTTTACATAAATCACATTGGTAGCTTGGAGGAGGATATATTTGACAAGAGGGACTTTGGTAATAGAAGATTGTTGCAAAGATCCAGGAAAAATAACAGATGATTATGAGGAAAGCAGAACTAGTGATTGAGAAAAGTGACTGTATTTATGATGATATAAGAGATAAAGTCAGTAAGTTCTGGTCATCATTATTTAGAGATAGGAAAAAAGCAAAAAGAAGAAGGAAGAGGAGGAGGAGGAGGAGGAGGAGGAGGAACAGACTAGTAGACCAACGGTATAGAATAGAGGACACAGAGACTAACCCACAAAATTATAACTATCTTATATTAGACAAAGGAGCCAATAACATGCTTTAGAGAAAAGAATCAATAAATGGGATGGATTCAAATAAAAAAGTGTCTTCTCAGCCCAAAAAAAAAAAAAAAAAAATCTGTGAGGTGAATAGAGAGTCTACATCTTGGAAGAAAATCTTTACCCCTCATACATCAGATAGAGCACTAATTTCTAGGGTATATAAAGAACTCCAAAAGTTAAGCACCAAAAATAAATAAATTAATAAATAAATAACCCAATCAATAAATGGACCTGAGGAGACACTTCTCAGAAGAGGATATACAATCAATCAACAATCAATCAACAAATATATGAAAAAATGCTCATCATCTCTAGCAATTAGAGAAATGCAAATCAAAACCACTCTAAGATTTCATCTTATTCCAGTCAAAATGGCAGCTATTATGAAGACAAACAACAATAAGTGTTGGCAAGGATGTGGGTAAAAGGTACACTCATACACTGCTGGTGGGATTGCAAATTGGTGCAGCCAATATGGAAAGCAGTATGGAGATTCCTTGGAAAACTGGGAATGGAACCACCATTTGACCCAGCTATGTCTCTCCTCAGTCTATACTCAAAGGACTTAAAAACAGCAAGTTACAGGGACAAAGTCACATCAATGTTTATATCAGCACAATTCACAATAGCTAAACTGTGGAACCAACCTAGATGTCCTTCAGTAGGTGAATGGATTTTAAAATGAGGCATATATACACAATGGAATATTACTCAGCAATAAAAGAGAATAAAATCAAAGCATTTGCAGGTAAATGGATGGAGTTGGAGAAGATAATGCTGAGTGAAATTAGCCAATATCAAAAAACAAATGCCGAATATTTTCTCTGACATAAGGAGGCTGATTCATAGTGAAGTAGGGAGGGGGAGCATGGGAGGAATAGAGGAACTCTAGGTAGGGCAGAGGGGTGGCAGGGGAAGAGAGGGGGCAGGGGGTTAGCAAGGATGGTGGAATGTGATAGATATTATTATCCAAAATACATGTAGAAGACACAAATTGGTGTGAACATACTTTATATTCAACCAGAGATATGAAAAATTGTGCTGTTTATGTGCATTAAGAATTGTAATGTATTCCGCTGTCACTTATTTTTTTAAAAAAATCAATTAAGGAAAAAAGAAAAAGGAAAGAGAGAGAGAGAGAAAGGATGTCAGGGAGAGAGAGATGTGTTTCTCCTGGTTTTCCTACCTGGCTGGTAGTGTCACTCCTGGCATCAAATCAAAAATAAGAGAAAACACAAGAGGAACTATAGAATGATGCAGTAAATTCTGTTAACGTTTCTAATTGGACTTACAGCAGAGATCTAAGAAAATGGGATGCATTAAGAATGAATCAGGAAGATACTCTCTGGAGGGTATTGATTGGCAGTAAACCAGTTCATGAATTTTACTTAGAACCCAAAAGTGGAGCTGTGAGGATGGAGATGACTATTCAGCAAGAGAAAGTGCAAGAATAGAAGCTGGCTAAGAAAGAAGAAAGAGAACAGTAACATTTAAATTTCAGACAGAACAGACCTGCAGGACTTAAGGAAGTAGAAACTAAAGGTAGATCATAGAAGTTTCAAGGGAGGAGAGAGAGATTTCAAGAAATTGAAACCAACATTAAATAGAAACTAAATAACACAAGAAATTTTGGCTTCGGCAATGGCCAGATTGGGGTGGGGTGGGGGGTTGTCACTGATTTGCTTAATGGTGCAGTCATTCTCAGGGAACATAAAAGTCAGACTATAATTGCTTGAAGAGGATTAAAAGTTTTGGGCTCCCATAAACCCCAGATTTTCTCAAATAAACCTTGTCTTGACCTTACTCTGTAAGTAGCTACCTAGGGTCTTTGTGATAGGAGAGAGTCATGATGCTTATCATTGTTCTCAGCAGTTTTACAGCCACGGCTTTTGGGTTTAAGATGCAAAATACTTCCAGGTTGTTAATGTAATGTTGCGATTTCTTTTTCTTTTCTTTTTTAGTTTTTGTATCCAGGATTGAACTCAGGAGCTCTCAACAACTGAGCCACATCCCCAGCCCTATTTTATATATTATTTAGAGACAGGGTCTCACTGAGTTGCTTAGCGCCTTGCTTTTGCTGGGGCTGGCTTTGAACTTGCAGTCGTCCTGCTTCAGCCTCTCAGGCTGCTGGGATTATAGGTGTGCACCACCACACTCAGCTACGATTTTTTATTCATTGAAACTAAACTATCATATTCTTAAAAATAGTTTCTTTTAAGTGAAAAATTTTATGTAGACACATGCTCTGCTATTTCCACCACTAGGAGAGAAAAATGTTGAATTATATATATAATTGTTGTGTTGATGATTAATATACAACATATAAAGTTGTTACAAAGTAATTTCCACTATTTATTTAGGAAAAGTAAGCTTGCACTTTGTTTTGTTTTGTTTTGTTTTCTCCTCCTCAAAATAATTTGAAGAACGTAATGATGGTAGTTTCTACAATGTTCTTATCTTAGAAAATCTGTGCAATTGTTGTCATGATTTCATGAGTTTATTTCATAAGCTGAGGATGTAATCCCTTGCGCATATTGATAAACCTCATGAACATCTAAATCAAAACCTTTCATATTATTTACTTTTATGGTCCCTCTGAGGAAAATATGCCAAATTTATCCTTTTGGGGTCCTTAAACAATCCCTGGAGAATGAGAGAAAACAAAGTTTCTTAGCAGGAATTCAATATTATGTAACAATTCTCTTTTAACAGAATTCCCTTAAAAACATGCAGCCCTTCCTCATCATTTTTAATTACCAAATAAAATGAAATACATAAACCTTCAAGGAAAAAGATGTGTATTATAAAATAAGGTAGTTGTTTCAGCCTAAATATCTTCATATTTTGTGAAAATTTTTGAAGTTTTGAAAACTATAAATAATTATTTTACTGCCTAATATTTTTTAAAATATGTTGGGGTCTTCAATATAAACAGTACACATTACACATTTTTGCATATATATAAACTTTTTTTTCTGTTAATGTAAAATTTATCTAATATTGAAATATGTGCCACTAAACTTAGGAATCATATTTCTCAAAAAGTTTTATATTTTTTTGTCATAGTCAATAAAATGGTAAATAAAAAATTAAATTGATTTGGTGGGAATAATTGCCTATTTTTATGTCCCCACCCAAAAAAAACAACAACAACAACAAATAAACAAAAAACTAAATTAATCTTAGATGCAACATCACTTAAAATTCTATCTGGTTTCCACTCTAGTGCGAGTTAGTGGCTATCTTATTCTCAAGGACTTTAGGAGTCACAGGAAATCATACTATTTCCTCAATTTTGAATTTCAAATAGATGATACTTCTGAAATTCTAACTGGGGTGGGGTATACTTGGCTTGAGTCCTGTAAGCAATGTAGGGAAGTGCCTTGGGCTTCTATATGAGTCACAGAGGTGAAAAGATAGGAGGCGGGAGATGTGATCAGGCTTGGTATATTGCCGCAGAACCTCTGGACTGATGAGATCTAGGGCTGTGGAAATCACATGGGTGGTTTTAGCCACTGTAATCTTTGTGCAGTCCTGACCCAGGTTCTCCCAGGGAGGAATGGATGGAATGTGGATTCTCCACTTTACCTAGGGTTTGAAACAGCAGGGAACTCTTTACCATCTCTAAGACCTCAAACAGCTGAATGCCTCAAGACTCACAAGGGGTGTTTGTGTGTGTGTGTGTGTGTGTGTGTGTGTGTGTGTGTGTGTGTGGAGTTGCTCATAAATTTAAAAAAAAAACAAAAAAACAAAAAACGAGAACTCTGCACTATTGAAACTTGGTGATTGCATTGTCTTGACATTATTTCAACATTATATTTGAAAAACAAAACCAAGAAAGCAACCAGTTGAGGAGAACCATTAGGGGAGTATACTGTCTAGAAGTTCATCTCTGAAATTGGCATGTGCTAGATCCTTTACTCAGATTATGGTGTTGTGGTGTAATCTTTATGGCCATTAAAAAAAAAAAAAGCATGTGTAACATTTACTTAATTATTTGGCAAGAAATGAAAAGAAACTTGAAGGCTTTATAGAATCAGATTTTGGTATGCATTAGGTACACAGCAGAAATAGCTGCATAACCTCAAGAGATAATTTCACCTCTCTGGGCTTCAGTTTCTTTGTCTGAAAAATGAAGAAATTGGACTATGTGCTTAAAATTCTAATATTTAAAATTCTTAACTTTTAAATTTTAGCATAAGTCTGTTTTGAATGTTATTAGTATTGCATAATTTACAAATTGTCATTTGATTATTTTAGTTTTAATTATTTTAAGCATAAAGTTATTTATTTTCAATGCAAAAAGAAATCTGAGAACTAGGTTACAAATTAGGAAAACATATATAACAATTATTCTGAGAAATATACAATAAGCTTTTTATGTATGTAAGCATTCACTTATACACACGTTAAATTAGCATTAAACTGTTCATGCTGTTTCATTGCCAACTTTGAATTTAAAACATTATGTATATTTTCTAGAACTGTATAATTTTACTAATATATAAATGCTGCATATGTTACTGAATGACATTCAGTGTGAATACCATTTTTTATTTAGGAATAATACTGATGAACATTATTGATATCTATTGATGATTTCCAAAATATTCACAATTTTTTGATGAATGTTTAAGATGGTTTTCTTCTATTGTAAGCACATTTAACACATATTCATGAACTTTTTAAAACATTTCACTAAGAAAAATTCCAAGAAGTTGAATTCCTATATTTTAGGCAATGAGAATGTGTGTTTTAATATAATGGTTATTTTCGAGTTATATACCATGTAAAAATTCCACAAAATGTGGGCTGGGGATGTGGCTCAGGCAGTAGTGCGCTCGACTGGCATGCGTGCGGCCCGGGTTTGATCCCTAGCACCACATACAAAGATGTTGTGTTCCCTGAAAACTAAAAAATAAATATTAAAAGGTTCTCTCTCTCTCACTCTTTCTTTAAAGAAAAAAAAATCTACAAAATTATTAAATTCATGATTATCCATAATTGTAGGTTAAGATTTTTTTTGGACTTCTTTTAAGTGATCTTTTTATAAATGTGTCTTTTAATGATGACGAGACTAAGTGCAGGTACAAGAGTATATTCTGAAAGTAATAGTATATTTATCACTCCCCACATTTTTAGAAGCCAATGGATGTGAAAACCAGGAGTTTCTATTAAGTGAACAAGGGAGACATGTACTACACAGGCCCCTTACTCTGACCTGGAGGGGTGGCTATAAAAAGCCTTCAGTTGTTCTGTCCTGGGCCCATATTCATTTCACTTAGTTCTTTTTCACATTCTGTGGGTGAGTAACCTTAGAGAATTTTAATAGTCTAAAACTATGGAACACATCAGTGTAATGATTTTTATTACTTTGATTGATACCAACCTACAAACATACTTAGCCATAAATTAGTAAAAACTATCATTTTAAAATGCCCTTCTATCAGGTACCATGCTCTGTGCCTCAAATACATTTTCATTAAACTCACAAGATGAAAGAAAAAGAAAAGAGGAAGCAGAAATCCTACATTTCCTAGGCTCCTTTGTGTCTGTGTAATGATGAGGTGTTAGTGAGATGGACATTGCCCTAAGTGAAGTAAGCAAGTGACAGAAAGACACAAGGTCCTACGTGCATGAAGTACTTAAAACAAATTCATAGCTTCAAAAGAATGGAGTGGTGGTTCCTAGGGACTGGGAGGAAGGAAAAATTGGAAATTACTAATCAATAGGAATAAATGTACAGTTATCCCTATTGAATTAAGATGAATAAGCTCTAAAGATGTCCCTACAATATTCTACCTACTGACAATAATAGTGTTATCATGTACTTAAAGATTTGTTAAAATAGTGGATTTCATAATAAGGTTTTTACAAGTTTTGTTTAATAAAGAAATTGAGATATGTTCAAGGTTAAATAAAGAGTGGAGGATTGGAATTAGATTTGAGACTTTTCTTATTATCCCATTATTTCTCTTAACTCATTGTCTTTAATTTATACTGAGTTTATGGAGCATCATGAATTCATCTCAATACAAGGGTCACCTGAAACTCAGAACTTATACTATATGAACTATGAGAGCTACAACCTTGCACTTTTCATGTCTTCAAATATTTGTTTAGTCTCATACATTCCCATCCGAAAAGCATAAATATAGGTTAAGCTGTTTTCCTCGCTCTATTTCTACCAAATTTGGGAAGGGTGAATAGCCCTCGCTTGCTAATTTTTCACTACTCCAGTTCTCTGGTTTCTCGGCTAATGTAATATTACCTATCTACTCTTATTTATTCATTACGTATGTTTTTTGGTCATTAGTTATTTAATACTGAGTTTTTTTTTCCATTAGAAGCCCAAAGCATATCTCAACATTATTACTAATCAGAGCTTTGTTTCCTAAAAGTTGATGGGGAATTAGAGGAGTTATTATATAAGATTATATCTTTGTTTTATAAAAGATGCATAATGTATTAAATATCTTGTATCATGCAAATCTTATAGAACTTTATAGAACTTTTGTATCCTTTCCAAGTCCTATAGATTATTTTTTATTCTTTAAATAGTTGAGAGAGATGGAATCAAAGAAGTATAATATGATTTCCCAAAGGTTATTTAGCAAACCAACTGCAGAATCTTACAGTTTAGTTTAAACCAGCTAAAATTAAAATAAGTGAGTGCTTTTTAAAAATAAAACTGCAAAAACTGTAACATAAGCATCAGTGTAGACTAAAACTACTTAATGTATACTAAACAAAGATTGCTTTGTTTTTAACCAAAAGCCAATATTCTAAATGTATGTAGTTGATTTTGAAAGACTGAATTTTCAATCATAAAATAACCTCAGATAAATAAGATTCACACAAGGAGATTAAATTTATTCAGTCCTGCTCAAGGTTATGGAGCAAGTATAATGGAGAAAGCCTTTTAGAAGGCTGCTCCAGGAGCCATTTTTATCTTGATTGCTTTTTATCTCCAAAATAGATTGCTTCTCAGCTTTGGTGTTGAGTTAAAAAGAAATTCTCCCTCTCTCTTTCTTTTTTAGTTTGCCTTTATTTTGTGCTTGTCTGGACGTTTTAATAACAGTCTTGTGCCTTTAATATTCATTACAAAGTGTATTGTATATACTCTTTGTTTAAATAGTTAGTTCCAGAAATATTTAAGAAGTCTTTTCTACCTAAAATAAACATTTTGAATAACCATGTAAGAGTAAGAGAGATGATGAGTAGTATGTTTTGTGTTAAGCATGACTGGCTAAAAAGATGAAATCTTTGCTACATTGTAAAACTAGGCTCAATCTCTCATTAAAGCAAATAATGTAGTTGCCTGAAAGTCTAAAATACCCATCACATCTAAACAGAATCAAAAGGTTGAAATATGTGTGGCATTTGTTATTTGAATTCCTATTCCTTTCTATGCTATAGTGTTACTTAGCAGGTAAAGTTGTGCAATATAATGAAATGCAAAACTTAAAATCAGATTATTAGGAGAAATATTTAAAATTCAATGTAATACTAACAAATTCTTTTTTTGCCAGTAGTAATTATATATCTAGAATTATATAAACATATATATATTTTTCTTACATACATGACAATTCTTATTGGAATTTATAACATTTATTTAATGCAGAACAGAAACCTATCTTACTCTGAATATCTAACACATGTAACTGATTCTTTAATGACAGCTTAATATTTAAGTAGAGAAAAAAAGTCCCTAAGTAGAGAAAAAATAGAAATATTAAAATACTTGACATCAAGAACAAAACAAGACTAAATAATGTGTTCTTTTAAGATGTATAGTAGTATGAACAGTTGATCTTAAATAAACACTAATTTATTTCAGATCTAACCAAAATCTTTAGCTTTTCTGGACTCAATCCATGGCAGTGTTCACTACAGAGTTGGGAAAATGTAAAAAATAACATAAGAGTCAGTGTCATAAGAAATCTTATATTCCTGTGACCCTGGAAATATTAAACTATATTTGCATGTGTATGTGTATATGTGTTTCTTTCTCGTTTTGTGGTCTCTCTTACAAACGTGGCTATAAGTACTATCTTGCCCTGATGGGACTCCAGGGGCTTGTGTCATGGACTTTTAGGGTATGCTGTTTGCAAGATATTTCTTTATCCTGGCAAACAACCTAAAGCCTAAATGTTTGACCCATGAGCAACTGTCTCTTTTATAGGAAACTTGTTTATATTGCACACATCCTTGTGACTCTTATCTAGCCATGTCCAGTTTATTCTTATCAAGATAACCCCTCTCTATCAAAAACCTGATTGGGAAAGAAGGTTAAACACAAAGGAGACTCCATCACAAATCATATGAAGTAAAAAAAAAATAATAGTTTATTATTTGCAGATTCCAGAATAAAGAAGGCAGTACACTTCCAAAGGCCCTGAGAAAGGGGAGCCATCCCAGATATGTACACCAAGTATGTGGGAGCAAGAGAGAAGGGAGACCCCAAAGTCTTTACTGGGATCCAGGGTATTATTACCCAAGCAGAACTGAGGGTGCACAGCATATCTGTGCAGTCTATGCATGGTGTAGGTTCAGGGTGGAAGTCAAGTAGGTTGGATCTAGTTGTCCCATAGGGAGGTGGACATCAGGAGGAGTCAAATATTTGTATGTTTCACACTGAGGAACTGGGAGAGATGGAGAACTGAAACTGTGTCAAGAGGGACTAAACTTTGCTTTTGTGTGGAAAAGTCCAACTTATATTCAAAATGGATGCTGAGAAAACAGAATTATAGGAATTCACCACACTGTATGTGTGTGTGTTAGAATTCAGCTGTACATGCAATTTATATATAAACACTCTCAGAGCCCATGACTGGATTTGGTAACTTTAGGGCTCATTCTAATCTAAGAAAAATGAGCTGTTTTTTTTTAAGTTTATGTTATATAGAGTAGATATAGTATTGAATGAAAAAATAAAATTATAAATATATATTGAGATCATAATACATTATGTTGAAAATCAATATTCAGCTTTATAACAATCAAATAAAAGCAGAGCTTTGTTTTATTATTTATCAAAGCAACATTCAATATACTCTTTTCCAAAGGAAACAAAACATATGGTTGCTATGAAAAATTAAGAGTAGATAGCATAAAATATATAACTCCATTATTTCACAAAAATTTTTAAACTTGTTAGCCATAAGCTAAAATTACATATGACAAAAAAAAAATCACAGCTGGCATTAGCAGCATATTTTATAGCTATAGTGTAAAATACCAATTTCCATGTGGCTGCAAAATTTCACACAATTATGTTTCATAGGTATGCATCTTTTCAAATAAATATAGCAAACTGGATATTTAATGTTACAACTTCTATCCCCATTAATTTAGAAACATATGGAAAATTCTTAAAGATTTTACACTCAGCCAATAATTGTGAATAAAATTATTTTTCGATTATTTTAATGTCAATCTCATAGGAAAATAAATGTACATTAGATCTAGTTTTTTTCTTAGGATATTCTTTCTTGATGATTTATATTATCCTTATTATAAAAGTCAATTAATTTAATGATCAGTTTAATAATATATTCACCAAAAAATTTTTAGAAGTGTATCCTTTGACATTCTCTGTTGGAATGCATATTACCAGGAGCCAGAAGATATGGGATTTGACCTAGTTATGCCACTAAGTTATTGGGGAGTTTCTTATCAATCAACTATTCTTCCTCTGCTTCAGTGCCTTCAATCTTGAAAAAGATGGTTTGGAGTATATAGTCTCTAGTGTTCTTTCTAACTCTAGAAATCTCCTCTATAAACTAGACAGTTTCTGCTCTCAAAAAAGTCATAGTATTTTGGAGAAAAGACAATAGTACAGAATGTACAAGTGTTGAAATGGATTGAAAATGTCCAGGAATGGAAGCAGGAATTACTTCTCGTAATAGGAAACCCTCTTGAGCATGTAACGTGTGAAATTGAATATGAAAATTAGTAAGATACCATATTTCAAATAAAGATGACAGAATGTATTATTTCAGGTAAAATGAAAACTGTGAAAGAAGTTATGGAATTTGGAAAACATATAGCGCCTATAGAATTTTCTAAGTCATGACACAATCAGTGACTTGGTAATTTTTTTTTTTTAAACATCAATTGTAGGTCAAAAGAAGTACTTGAGGACTGGGGATGTAGCTCAGGTATAGAGTGCTTGCCTAGCATGGGCAAGGCTCTGGGTTCAATCCCCAGTAATGCCCACCCCCCCCCCCCAAAAAAAAAGTACTTGATAGATTAATTTACAAAATAGTTTAGGTTCAAACAAATTATAATAGTGGGTCACATGGTAAGAAAAATGTCAGTGTACTTTCCTGGAATGTTTAACAGATCCAGCAGCACCACAGAGAGTTGCTTGCAGTACCCCATACCACCATGGTCCCCAGATTGAGAGCTACGGCTATAGCCTATTTGGTCATATTGTGTTCAGAATATGGCAAAATATGTTTCTTTGCTTGTTGCTTACCATGTGAGCTATATGTAAGACTCTAAAATCCTAATAAAAGCAAGGTTTTATGGTAGTCTGTCTATAGACAAGCATGTTAAAAAAAATCCAGAAATTCAGGAAGTTTTCTAATACCTAATTCTAGAATAAGGAATTCTGTTCAGTATATATAGTAAGACTTCAACCTTTTTTTTCTCTTAGTCTTTTAAGTTAAATTCTTGCCCACTTCCTCTGACCTCCAGTCTACTTCTACTACTCTTCAACTTCCAAGATGAAAAAAAAAAAAATTCTAGAAATGGTTGGTATTGGGATTGAGAAAATTATACACTAAATTATGATGTTTGGCATGCTAAGTACAGTCATGTGTCATTTAATGACAGGGATACATTCAAAAAATGCATTGCTAGGCATTTTTGTCATTGCATGCACACCATAGTGTACTTACACAAACTAAGATGGCTATCACATCGCTAGGTTGTATAATCTTATCGGACCTTTGAGGTCCTTCACTAACTGAAGCATTGTTATGCAACATATAATATAGTTGAACTAATGGAATTGGATGACCTCAGAAGCAAAGACTCTCTTACTTTTCCCACCCACCAGTCTAAACATTTGTCCCTCTTTTTCACCAAAAGAGAGTCAGAAATATGCAAGTTTTTCTTCCCCAAAGTGAATCATAGAAAGTAGAAACCCTCTCCCGCTAAAGCAAGCCATCAAAGAAAGGTCTCTCCCTTCTCTCTTCTCCTTCAAAGACATTCTGGGGGTGTCCTACTCTCTGTGAGGAAGGAATGCTGCAACTTAGAGAGGTGAAGAAGAACCTAAACAGACAGGCTTTGCTTATTTTTCTGCCCCAGTCTATTATAATTATATCATACCTTTTTGTTCAATTACATTTCTACCTGGCTGTACATTCTTCATTGATCCAGTATACATATGCATGGTTTTCCCGGGTCTTTTATGTCTTCATTTCTGTAGGCTCATGTGTCATATAAACTTTGATCAAATAAGTAATGCCATACTTTTCTCTTGTTCATTTGTCTTTTGTTATAGGAATGTAGGCTGTGACCAGTGCAATGCAAGAGGAAATATGTCACAGCTTTCCATGTGCACGTTGGCAAAGCCTTAGATGAGAGAGGGAACAATTAGTATAGATGTAAGCAAAATGGGGAGACTATGTATAAGTGAATTAATATTGCCCCAGACACCCCCATATTCCCTCATCTCATGAACCTCCATGGGAGGGCTCCATTTTCAATTGTTCTATCTAGAAACACTTCTTATTTATGGTTTAATTCTGTCTTCTTTGTTATTTACCTGGATGCCTGTGGAGGTACTTACTTGACCTCAAAACTTCCTTTCTTAAAAAGCTAGGAGAAGAGGAATGTGTGACTTCCTGAGGGATGCATTTTTTAAATATCATTAATAAAATTTAATAGCGTTTTCTTCCAATGTCTGTGTTCTTAGCAGTGAAAGAAACATAATGTATAATCCTCCCCTCATAAGGGCAGATTACATCAGATACCATTTGAAATAAAAAACAAACAAAGGTTAAACCCACTCAAAATTTTCAGCTGTTTAAAAATACATATTGGATTGGACCAACACTAACTATTATTTTTAAAGCACCAATGAGTCAGAGCACAATTGGTAAGAAAAGCATATGTGTTATCCTCTACACTACAATGGCAACTAAAAATGGGCATGTTCTAACCTTGCTGGAGATGGTGGTGGTGGTGGCATCGGGGAAGAGTCCCTTGTCCAGTAACAGAAAATGTAATTCCAGTCCTTAGGACTTTGCTTGTTAGGCAAGGATTGAATAGGGGAACACATACTTATCTCTTAGAACAACCCAGACTACCAGAGAGGAGGTCACCTTCAGTGCTAAGCACGTTTATGAAATGTCTTCCTTAGCATTTATTGACTTCAAGGATGGTAGGAATTCTGGAGAGTTCACTGAGGTTACATAGAGGACAAAGGCTGAGACTAAGCATTCAGGTACAAATCTGGGTCACCTATTTTTACTAGTGGAGCCACCACGCTGTTCTGCCTTTGGGAAAAAAAATACTGCTGTGGCAGTTCTTTCAGTCTTACCATAGACATGCTAATTATATGGTTATGATTTAAACACTTAGCCTCATCTGCTGACCAGTTGTCATTCTGGTTTAGTAGGGCAGTGAAACAGCCCTCCATAGAAAGGATGGTGCAGTTAGATTCAAAGCAGTGGCTTTCCTCCCATGCTGAGCCTTTGAAGGCTTTCTTACAAAAACCTGCGAATTGCCTCCTTAATCTACAAAAGCAAACTCCTAGCCCACCCATGGTAAAGACCCCCAACTCCTTTCCTGGTTTAATTCCTCTACATTTAAATCACAAAAGATCTAGAAAACTAGCCAGCAAAGGCAAAAATCCTCAGAAGACAGAGAGAGATTGAAGAGCAGACAAACAGCAAAATTCTCTTAAAATTCTCTTAAGGTGAGGCAGGAAATCTTCAGAACTGGAAATTCTCTGCAATTTATAGTGGAAAGTAAAGCTCAGAGGGTCTTCATGCTGATGACAGAAGGAAGACCTTGAATGTCAGACCAGAACAATTAGATTGCTTCTGAATAGGAAGGAATTATTGATTATTGTTATCATTTCAAGTGTGTGTGGAGGGGAATGAATCAGAGATGTGCTTCAGAAAGAAATTCATAGGATAGAATAAAACATAGAGTCGACTGGGGTTAAAGCCAGCAGCTGGGATGATGACACAGTCAGGTGAGGAGTAAAGAAGGACTAAGTCTGGCTGTTGATGGTGAAAATTAAAACAAAGTGAAAGAGTTCAAATAAATGAAAGATTGTGCAGAGAGAAACTTGAGAGCATGGTGATGTATACAACAGGTGAAACCTTAGAGGCAGGAGTCAACCACAGTTTTAAAGATTTAAGTATCTGACTTTCTTATTTTATTTTATTTTATTTCTTTTTATTTCTTACATACATGACAATAGTGGAATGCATTACAATAATAATTATCCATTCAACCCACAAATTTTCGTAACTCTGTATATAAAATATGTTCTGGCCAAATTCCTCTCAATGTATCAACAGCCCATTTCAATAGAAAGATACTTTGTATAATGATGGTAGAAGGAGACCCTCATCATTATACAAAGTATCTGACTTTCTATTGAAATATGCCGTTGATACATTGAGAGGAATTTGGAGATTTAATGTTGGGGACATGCTTGCAAATGTTCCTTATACAACAGGTCTCTTACTGATCCTTACTGGTCTCATTGTCACTTGCTACCTCCCTCCCTCCTATAACATACAATTTCTCATGTATCATTATTTCTCCTTCTTGTTACAGCCCTTGAGTTATAGCCACTCATTTATGAAGATTTTAACTGGATTTGCTGACACTCTCTTCAACATTATTCCTCCTCCCCTAATTCTGGGGAATTTCAATTGCTTTAAGAAAAATTGCCTTTAATACAATGTTTATTACCTAAGTGTCAGGCATTGCTTTAAATATTTTACATATGTTGATTCATTTAGCTCTCCTAACAACTGCATGTATTAGATGCAATCATCACCTTCTTTTAACAGAGAACTAAGGATACAGAACAATTAAATAAATTGTCGATAGTCATACAGCTAGAAGTCTACTTGATTTGAGTCTAGGTATTAAGATTCCAGAGTCCACACTTTTATTTACTCCAAAATATTGATGGATGAATGATTTCCAGCTTCCAGAGCTCCTCTCAGTCAACAACCATACTCATGACCTTCCTATAGCTTCTTACTTCTTCAGTTATACCTCAGACCTTCTCTGTAATTGCAAACCTCCTTAATCTCATTTTCAAATTTCATTTTCCAATTTTTACCTCTCAAATTTCAAGCTGCAATTTAGAAATGAATAAAATAATCCTTTTACTCTGTTCAGACAAACCAATTGTTGCCCCTACCATCCTTTTATTATCACTTACTCCACCATGTTTTTATTTTTCTCTCTATCCAGCCTAAATCTCCAAGTCAATCTTTATACACTCTGGCATGTACACATAACTCCCTTGACCTTCCCCTTACACATAGTTGATCAACCAAACCATAATCCCCATTTGTTTCAACACTTTGTCTAACTGTAGCCAAAATCACCACGCAGACTTAGGCCTTCTTTACTCTACACCTGGCTTTAACTCCAATTGACCACATGTTTCATTCTCTCCCATGTATTTCTTCCTGAAGTAAAACTGATTCATTTTCTCCTCTTGTACTTAAAATAGTGATGATAATCAATGGTTTGTTCTTATCATAATACCTAACTACCTTAGCCTGACATAGTCTTACTCTTTCTTCTGAAGACCCTCTGAGTTTCACTTCTCATTATAATTTATAGAGCATATCCAGTTCTGATGACTTCCTGCCCACCTTTCTGGGAGTCTCCTTGACCTAAGAAAGAGAGGACATGGCAACATCAAGGTCAGTTGGATCCCCACAATTTGGGTCAGAAAGAAAGGTGTATATATGACTTAGGAGAAAAGTGACTTCATCTGACCTGGAATGCACCCTGGAGTAAAGCTCCACATACCACACTAATGGGTTTGTCTGTTTACAGATTCCTGGGAAACTACACAGGAAAAACTGGCTAGGCTTATTCTGGAGCAATCATAGTGGTTATGAAACAAGATGGTTGCAGTCATGTCAAGTGGTTGTACAACTATTGTCAGTAGGTGGGAGTCCAAGGAAGCCTGGGGGAGATCTCTACTGAGTTCTGGATTCCACTGCAGAAAAGAATTAAAGACAACTCAGGTTCCAGAAAAGAGAGGGAGAGCTTTATTGGAAAAAAAAAAAAAGAAGAATGTATTCTCTCAGGGCCGAATATGGGCAATCTGAAGAGCAAAACAGGCCACCCGGGCTTGGGGTTTGGATTTTGTTAGGGAACATAATTAGGTGAAATATGTATGATCCATAGCTGGGATATATGGAATGATTGTCTTTCCTCATTAAGGGATCTGGTCTAATGTAAAGAGTTCAGCAAACATCAATGTCTCTGTTGGTTGGGTGGTTACCTGGTGTTTAGGACACAGTGTTATGGTCCAATCAAATAGTAGCTCCTAGCCTCACTAGGTTAATGATGCCTTTCTATTAAGGTCTTGTTCCTGTTTTGCTACATTCCAGACCACTTATAGCAAAGTAGAAAGTTACAAAGTATTTTATGGGCTCTTCAGTGCATTCTTATATTCTAAACCTTTTCTGTCCCACAGGTTCTTTTGTCCTGCTCATGAGGTGATGATGGGTTGTTTGTCCTAGATCTTAACAGGGACATTTTTTCCTCTAGAGACTCAGTGTTCTTTCTGTACCCCTGAAGTTTTACTTCGCTATGTAGACATTTGCTCCAATACAAAATACAAAAGCAAGGGTGGAAAAATTGTTTATATCTTAGCACAGTTAATACAGTGGTGTCAAATTGTAGAAGTCATCAACAAGTACTTTCAGTTAAAAAAAAAAAGAAAAAGAAAGAAAAAGAAAAGCATCAGTTACTTAAGAATGTTTTGGAAGAAGCAGTTAAAATATTAAATCTCAACCTTGGAGCGTATATGTTTTTAATATGCTCTGAAGCACATGAGTGATTTTTGCTGCATACTACAGTATTATAACTATCTGTAGAAAAGAGATTTGCTTTGTTTACATGAAAGACTATTTTTATTTGAAAGAACAACTGACGTAAAAATCATCATTGCCCATGATTGACTATTTGGCACACATTTTCTCACAAACGAAGAAATTGTATCTTTCATTTAAAAAAAAATTGATATCACTTGTTTCCAGTGATAAATTTTAAACTTTCAAATGAAAATTAGAATTGCGGAAAATTTGTATTTGCCACTGTGGGCTTTCCTAGAACTTAAAACATTTTTTTAAAAAAATTAAATTTGAAGTGATATAAATGAAAATGATTTTTAGAAATACTCTAAAACATTTCAACACTTAGAATATTTGTGTAACTCAGTGAGCAAATATTTTCCAAATGACCAAGAAATGATGTGATACAGTCATCCAGCACGCATGGGTAAAAAAGTCAAAATGCAAGATGGGCCAATAGATTTCAACATAACAGAGTACAAAATGTTTATTCACATGGTTTCAGATTTCTTATCGCAACTAGCTTTTAAATGACTGAGTTTGCTGAGTGTATGCAGAATGACGAAAAAGAATATACACTGTTAGCTAAAAATTTGATTTCTCCTTTTTGTCACCACATACCTGTGGGAGGCTAAACAGCTCTGCAAGTGACCCCTTTCTTTTCCAGCAATTGTTTACACTCTGCCAGCTCACTGCAGGCAGCTTTTCCCTGGCCCCAAATCTACTTTATGTTTGCACCTTGCTTGCGGGTGGTGCAGGGGCCTCTGCTCCCTTTACTGGTTTCCCTGCTTCAGCTCTTTTTCCTCCAAGTCTCAATGCAGAGACTAGGATGATCTTGTAAATACACAAATGAGACTGTGTCAAGCCTCTGCTTTAATCCTTCATTGTTTTCCCCAATCACTTGTTCTAAAAGCTCATCTTGAGAGTGCCCTAAATTCACAGACAGGATCTGGCTCAATGTTGGCTATCTGATTTCATCTCCTGTTGGTCTCCCTTTGCTCAAGAATTGCAGCCACCCTGGGGTTCTTGCTTGTGATGGACACACAGGTAGCCTTCCATTTCAGGGGCTCTGCATTTGCCCTCCCCTCTGCCTGGAATGCTCCTCCTCCCTATGTCCCTGTGGCTGGCTGTTTCATTCCTTAGGTCTTTCTTTACTCATGTAGTCTTAACAGAATACACATACCCCTTGTAAAATTGTGACTCCATCAACTCCCACATTTACTATTCTCTTTCAAAGAGATTATACTATCTTCTAGTGTACTGTATCATCTATTTTTATTTTCAGTTTTTAATATGAATATCACCATTCTAAAATATAAGGCTCACTAGAAAGTTTTATTTTATACACTGCTAAAATCCATTAGTCAGAGAAGGATATATTAATAGATGAGACTTAATAGATGAAGATTAGAGAAAATTGGTTTACTCTATGTGACTTTATAAAATGTTTTTATTAATGTTTGAAATTTATAATGCTTTCCTGAATGACATTCATTTTTTTTTTTTCAAAGAGAGAGTGAGAGAGAGGGGGCAACAGAGAGATAGAGAGAGAATTTTAACATTTATTTATTTTTTCTTAGTTCTCGGCGGACACAACATCTTTGTTTGTATGTGGTGCTGAGGATCGAACAGGGCCGCACGCATGCCAGGCGAGCGCGCTACCGCTTGAGCCACATCCCCAGCCCCTGAATGACATTCATTTTGAAATGATGTTCTTATAATAAACGGATCTATAACTATCTTCCCAAGAACATTTATGATTATGACTAATAAATAGAATCATGTTGATAAAATGAATGCTTAAATAATTTTGAATAGAATTTTGGACGAATGACTGCCATTAGGATTATTTCCATTAGCATTACAATGATGCAAATCAGCTATTTGCCATAGAAAATTAAGGGTTAAACAATCAACAAGCCTTGCTCAAATCTATGAAATGTTCCTATTTGGAAACATAATGTAGTTGACAAATGTAATACTCCTAACTCATTACTCAAAGTTATGTGTGAATTGTTGGGCATTATGATGTATGCCTGTAATGCCAGTGGCTTTGGGAGGCTGAAGTAGAAAGATGACAAGTTCAAAACTAGCCTCAGCAACTTAGTGAAGCCCTAGGCAACTTTGCGAGATCCTGCCTCAATATATAAAAAAAAAAAAGGGCCAAGGATGTGGTTCAAAGGTTCAGTGCCCCTGAGATCAATCCCTGGTATTAAAAAAAAAAATATGTATAAATTATATATATAAGCAAAAGTAACTTGGCTTAAGAATTTAAATGCCATTTTTCCTGCAACATGCTACTCAATATGATATATACCTTCATTATTTATTCAGTGTTTTCCATTAATACTTGAAATTTATAATATTTTCCCAAATGACATTCAGTGTAGGAACAACACAAGCTGAAATGGCATTTGTATCTACTATCATAGGTACCCTTATGAGCAAGGGTTTTAAGCAACTATAACTAATTCTGAAGCAGTCATATCTTTTACTAAATTCTCCTGAGTGATAATAGGAAGAGGTTTTTGAATACTGAATTGTATATAGATCATTGCAGGCAAAAAGGTGTTAGACCAAGTGTCAGATAAATAAAATAAGATTTTCATCGTTTGTTAAAAGTCTACAGAAAATGGTGACAAAATTGTATGAGTTAGTGCTTTTCTACTTCTTTTCATTCACATTACCTAATCATGAATCTGAAAATCTTTACAACTTCTCCACATTTCCATGTAAAGATATTTTTGATTCTTGTTCAATTTAATATTTTTAATTGGACTGTTTATTTATCAGGTATCACTTCTGAAGGCTTTTAAATTTAAATTTGTAATATATAAACATGAGTTGAATATTAAGTAATCTTATTCTTTGTTCTGGACATTGGGTGGAAAATAACCCCAAGCCTCAAATATAAATGTTTTTGTTTACATTTTTAACTCATAGAATTCAGTTCTGTTACTGATTTTCTTTTAATTTTTTGTTAGAACAAATACATTTATTATGACATAATTATTCCAGAAGGAAATTGGACAAGGTCCACCATTATTACTGTTCTATTAAATAGACTGCACTTTTAGAAGAGGGATAAAAATAAGAAATACCCATGCAACTAGTTGTTTCCATACACTGATTTCTTGTGATACCCCTTGCTACTTGTAAGTTTCTGTGTGGGAAACAATTTATAGGTATCAAGTGATTTTGTCAGATTTTCTCTAATAAGAAAAATGAGAAATTATATCCCATCTGATTCAAATGTATGATATGTCAAGATCATTGTACTGTCATGAGTAACTAATTAAAACAATAAAAAATATATAAATTAAAAAAAAATAATACATTGATAGCAAATGACTATACATAGAACTCCAAGACAGTAGCAAACAAATAGCATAATATAAAAAGTATGAAATTGTAGTTAAATAGTCCAGTG
This sequence comes from Urocitellus parryii, assembly GCF_045843805.1. NCBI lineage: Eukaryota > Metazoa > Chordata > Mammalia > Rodentia > Sciuridae > Urocitellus > Urocitellus parryii. The sequence goes on from NC_135533.1 coordinate 64,801,409, forward strand.
TGATGGTGCATGCCTGTAATCCAGGCTCAGGAGGCCGAGACAGGTTGATCTTGAGATCAAAGCAAGCCTAAGCAAAAGCAAGAGGCTAAGCAACTCAGTGACACCCTGTCTCTAAATAAAATACAAAATAGGGTTGGGATGTGGCTCAATGGTTGAGTGTCCTGAGTTCTATTCCTGGTACCAAATATATATATTTAAATAAATAGAAAAGTGCTCAAAGCTCACCCTTTGCACCGTGGACTATGTTGACTCCTCTGACCGGCTTATCTATTCTGCCACCTTTACACCCTTTCTATCCTTTCATTTATTTTTGTTTTATCCACTTAAGCCAAAAGGAGAATTTTACTGGGCACATACTGAGGCATCTAACAAAATTCAGGAGCTGTTAGACCGGGAAACAAGAAAGAGAAAGCCATCAGTAACCCAGTATTACTTTTCATTTCTTGTCTCTGCTTTCTCTGGGTACCAGTTTCTTTCATCTATCTTCTCTTCCCAGGATGGCTTTTTTTTTTTTTTTTTTGTCTTTTAGATATAGATAACAGATGATACCCATAATTCTTAAATTTATATCCCTCAGTTCAAGTTACACCCACCTAGACTGATTAAGTCCAAACTCCCAATTCCTAGGAGAGAACATCTGGAGCAACTCAGGTCAGGGATTTATTTATGTTCTAGTCAATTGTGGCCAGCAGAGAGAATATAATAATAGCAATATGCCTGTCAAGGATAAATCCCTGGTGGAGAGTGTAGGGAAGAGAAGGGTGAGTCTCAGAAGTGTACTGTAACCTTTTTACTTGGCTAGCTTCCTGTGAAAACTTCAAGCCCTAATTTGGGTGTCATCTTCTCTGGTTGAATCTTTCTACCCCCACTACTATCTCCACACCTGGGAATAAATGAATAGACTTCAGCAATTCTAGCCCAACATTCATCTTGTCTCTCTTACCCATTGTACAGACACTTTATCTTTCAGCTTTATATCTCTAGTTCTACTTTGTATTCATCATTCTATGCTATGGTAAGAACCTAGTAAACATTTGTTAAATATATATGAATTCATGGTTGATCATGGTTATTTGCTTGTTTGCTCAATACACACAGCAAATATGTGCAGTCTCACTTTTTTTTTTCCCCCTTATACAGAACTGTCTTGCTACATTGCTCAGGCTGGCCCTGCATTACTGAGCTCAAGCAATTATCCTGCCTCATACTGAGTAGCTGTAGTAGGATTACAGGCACTTGTCACCACATCTGGCTAGATTCCTAATTTTTAAACAAAATGGACTCTATTCTCTTTTGTAAAAACAGTTTTATTGAATTACAATTCTCATATTGTATAATCCACTCATTTAAAGGGTACATCTTACTGGTTGTTAGTATACTCACAGAGTTGAACAACTATCAATATAGTTTTATAACATTTTCATCAATCTCCAAAAAGAGATCTTGTACCCAGTAGCTGTCATTCCCTATTTCCTTCCACTATCCCATCCCTAGACAATCACTTTAAGTCTTTATAGATTTGCTTATTCTAGAACAATCATATAAATGAAATAATAAAATATATTTTCTTTTGTGGCTGGATTCGTTCATGTAGCATAATGTTTCCAAGGTTTACCCACATTTATAGCATGCATCAGTAATTTTTTTTAAATGGCTTGATACTTTTCAGTTGTGTGGCTACCATATTTTATTCTCCACTCATCAGTTGATGCACATTTGAGTTCTACTACCTCTAAGCTATTATGAATAATGCTGCTATGAACATCCACATATAAACTTTTCTATTTAAATTTGTTTTATGTACATACATAGAAGCCTTAAGTGGAATTGTTGGCTCATAAGGTCCTTGTATGTTTAATTTTTGAAGAAATGCCTGGCTGTCTTCCAAAGTTCTATACCATTTAATAAGTTTCTGAATAGATACTTATATAAAGAAGATACATAAGTTGCCAATAAGTACACAGAAAATACTTAACATCATTATACATTAGAGAAATATATAGGAAAACCACAATGAGATATCACTTTGGATCTGTTACTGAAAGCTCAGTCTTTGTCCTGAATGACAATTCAATAATGAAGATATGGTTTTGAGAAAAAAAGGAAAAAGAAGTTTTATTGCTTTGCTAGCAAAGGAGAAACAAGGGATCCTTGTCCCAATGTTGTGTTTCTGCCCATCAGGGGAACAGGGAGGTTTTAAAGAGGTAAATCAAAGGCACATTTCATGAGTTCTCTGTCCAGGGTTGTAATTCACTTGTTAACTTGGGAGACAGTTCTTTCTGAGATCTGTTGGTGCCATCCCCAAAGTCTGAATTAGTTCATTCTTCTGATACCAGTATGTACTCAAGGACAGATAACTCTGTTTAGGATGGGAAGAAAAGTAATCCTGTTTCCCTTGACATTAAAGAAGGGGAAGAGATAAGGGAGGAAGAGGGAGAGAGGAAAAGGAAGAAACATGTCATTTTAGAAATAAGTCACAGTGGCAGAGAAGCAAGGGCTATAGTCAAAGCATAGAGTGGACCATGGTTACAGAAACACTAGAAAGACTATAATTAAAAATTTAGGTAATAATAAGAGTTTGCAAAAATGTGGAGAAATTAGAATTTTCTGGATTTTATAAACACTTACTCTGCCATAGTATTCAAATTCTACAACTACCTAAGTGAGGTTATTTATGAACTGACCACTCTTAAATGCTATATGCCATTCTATTATTTAGTTTTGACATTATTTTAAAAGTAATCATATCTATAAATATGACTGATGATCAATAAATATAAACTATAAACATTATAGCATCATAATTTAAATTTTTTGAAGTTGTCTTTGAAGAAATAAAATATACACTAGATTTTTAAAGAGATTAAATAGTATATAGTGTAATTACCAAATAAGACTCTTTCCATTATGGACTCTAGCTTCTCCATACCTCTCCTAGCAAAAGTCTCTACCAATGTCTTATTTTCCAAAAGCACTTCAGCCTCACAAGTTTCTTAGTATAAATACCTTTTAAATTTTCTTCACCAATGGTAACATTCTACTCAGACTATGCTACCTTGTGCTTTTTGTTTTTAAACACACACAGATTCTCCTTTTAAAATATGAAGAATACAAAACTTACTGTTCAGAAATTGCATTGGAAATTGCAAATGGATAGCAGATTTGATTGTTTAAAAATATACATAAGAAGGAAAATTACACCAAAATTTTAAAAAGCAACAAAATATTTGTGGCAAATATGTTTTAATTTTTTTTTAAGAGTGAATCTTGAGAATTATTATTGTTCATTTTGTGGTGCTCAGGATCAAACCCAGCTCCTTGTCCATGCTAGGCAATTGGTTCATACAGTTACAACCTCAGCCCCCTGAGAATTATTCTTTATCATTTATTTTTCATTCATTAATAATGACTGTATGGTATCCTGTTTTATGATTGTGCAATAAAATGGATCACTGGAATTTTAATACTACTTTATGACTCATATTTAAAAATGGTTTATATATATATTCATCTTTCATTCACACCTGCTGATATCTTATTTCCTTTGTATTCTTCTCTGGCATTTTTCCTTATAAAATATGTCTAATGTTGTTTTCTACTTTTTGCTTAATGAGAACATAATGACATATCCCTTAAAATAGTGGAGGGAAGAAATAAAGTTTTTTGCTTTTTTTAAAAAATATAGGCAATAATTTATATGTATTTATATTTAATATATAGCATATAATTTTATATAAAACATATATTTATTATAAAATTATAATTTATATAATTTGCTTATATATATTATTTATACATATAATTTATGAAAAGTTCCCTAAATATGTTCACATACATGGTTTGAAGATTTAGACTTAAAATGTTAAGTTAGCCTACTTACACTTTTTTCATCTTTAGTATTCTTTCTTAAAATTTAACATGCAAATACTATTGGTCATTGACCAGAAATAGCTCTACAGGTATCTCCTAAGGAAACTGTGTCAGAGGCCCAACACGACAAGCTGGTGGGTGGAATTCCAAGAAACAGACTTTGCATGATTGTAATCATGTGGAGATGTATAAGAAACTGAGAAGGCCATAAAATCTAGAGAGGAGGGTTTCAAGTAGCATCATCTAACCCTGTCCCCAGGTCACTAGGAATCAGGTTTTTTTTTTAACCTTGGGTCCCTGCCACATTGCCTCATGTATGCCTAGTCCTTCAGTTCAGCACATGTCCCTCCACTTTCTAGTACTGTGTAATATAAAATCACTACCTCAGTGTACTGCTGGGTACTGTATAATTATTATTTTAAAGAAATTTGAACTACTAGGTTAATGATATACCAGATAATAATTTGATTGTAACAATTGCATGACTTCAAAGGAGTGTTAATGTTAGAATTGATGCCCCTTGGAGGGCATATGCTGACTTCTATCAAATTGAACCATATATGTAGTAAGTTACTTCACATTCAGATTACAGTACATATATTCTCTCTATAGTTTTCTGTATATTGAAGATGTTTCTTAATTCATTTGTGTTGAATTAAGATGCCTAGTACCAATAAGATATGGCAATTTGACATTTACAGTTGTTTAGTATTTCAGTTCAGTAATTCATATTTGAAAATCCTATATTTTATGGGAACTCAAGCCTATAAAAAAGCTATTTAAATTATACTTAGAAAACATCGGCATATTTAGGGCAGAAGAATTACAGAATTATTTAAATGGAAAAATGCTGTCAGGAATTAACAGTATTTTTCATTAGTTAATACAAAAATATAACCAATTATATCATACTTTCATATTAAATAAAAGGTTCATAATTTCATATTGAATAAATGATTTAACTTGTTATATTTTATATTTTAAGAACATTTTAGATAATTTTTTTTGTCACTAAAGTACAAGTATAAAGTGCAATTTTTTGGGATAACTAAGGAATTCTGTATCCCTCTCTCTCTCTCACCCCCAGGATTGAAATCGGTGGCACTTAAACACTGAGCTACATTCTCAGCCCTTTTCATTTTTTATTTTGAAGCAGGGTATTACTAAATTACTCAGAGAATCACTAAATTGTTGAGGCTGGCTTTGAACTTGTGATCCTTCTGCATCAGCTTCCTGAACTGCTGGCATTACAGGCATATGCCTCCATGCTCAGTTTAAGTATTCTCTTAATATGACTACCTTTCTAGAATCCCTAATGATTTAAAACTTCTGATAAATTTTGTCACTTTATTCTTAGATTTAAAAATTTCTTCTTTAAAATTATTCATACTCTAAAATAGCCTTAACCCCAAGTAAGCAGCATAAAAATAGAATCTCATAAAATATATTCACCTAGTTGTAGACAATAGTCAAAACATTTTCATGAATTAATAAAAATATTTAAAGGGGCTGGGGATGTGGCTCAAGCGGTAGCACGTTCACCTGGCATGCATTCGGCCCGGGTTCGATCCTCAGCACCACATACCAACAAAGATGTTGTGTCCGCTGAGAACTAAAACATAAATATTAAAAAATTCTCTCTCTCTCTCTCTCTCTTAAAAAAAATATTTAAAAATATTTTATGTCTTTACAGTTCCTCTCTAGGTTGCTGTTGCAAGTAGTCTAAGGACTGATTGCTGAAACTTTTTTTTTTTTTTTTTTTTGGTACTGGAGATTTAACCTATTGGTGCTGAACCACTGATCCACATCCCCAGTCTTTTTTTAGTTTTTTTCATTTTGACACAGGGTCTCACTAAGTTATTGTAGGCCTTGCTAAATTGCTGAGGCTGGCCTTGAACTTCACTAAACCTCCAGAGTTGCGGGGATTATAGGCAAATACAAACTGGCCCAGATGATTTCTGAAGCTGTATTGTCTTTAGGTCAAATATGATTGACTTTTTCACCTTAATACCATAACTCTGAAAATTTACTGGTCAACTGATATGTACACTGACATGTACAAATACACACCAGCAATTATTTTGTATTAAAAAGACAAATTCAGAATGTTGTAAAGATGTTGACATAAATCTTTAAGAGTTGTGATGGAAGTTAATCACTCTCTCTTATTTTTAATGATTACAGTGATTATTTCTTCAAGTGAAATGGAGTGCTCAATTTTTCCAGACAATCATATTTATTACCTAAATCATTGTTCTTCTGTTATTCCTAATTAAAAATATCTTAGTGTTTTACATTTCAAACAGAGCAATGTGTTTTGTGACATAGGAAAACAATTCATTATAAAAACATAAGTATGCAGGATGATCATCTCTTTCATCTTCCTCTTCTTATGCACCCCAGATGTGACCAGTGTGTAGAACTTCTTGTGACACTTCAACCACTTTCATTTGCTTACTCAGTTTATGTAGGCAGATATACATATATAGGTATGTTTACGTTGTCTGATTTTTATACTCTGCATCTTATTCTGTATCTGATTTTTAAAAATATTTATTGGTTGTAGGTGAACACAATACATTTATTTTATTTCTTTATTTTTATGTGGTGCCAAGGATCGAACCCATTGCCTCACACATGCTAGGCATATGCTCTACCACTGAGCTACAACTCCAGCCCCTAATTAATTTTAATTAGTGATAAATCATGGATATTCCTACGCTGAATATGCTTATTATTTTATATATAGTCTCATACAATTCAAAAAAGAGAATAAGAAAAAGCTCTGAATAGGAACTAAGAAGCAAAGCATATGTAAAGACAAGGGGCTAACAAACATAAGAGAAGAGAAAAATGTTAAACTTATGGGAATGGGGGGGGAACAAATTGAAGTAAAAAGATTTCTCTTTGTATCCAAAAGATATGGCAAATATATGAACAAAGGAGAATGCCTGTCACAAATGAAGATACAGGGGAAAAAAGTAAATTGCAATATTTCTTAAAAATTATCTGATACTATTTATAGGCACACATTTAGACACATATATCTATGTGCCTTTTAAATTTGAAGACTTATACCTTATTATATTTTAAAGTTCTTTTAAGAATTTATGTTCTTAAATATTGCATTTTACCCATTTTATTTATCTTTCATTCTGATACCTCTGAAAAATGGATATTAGACTTTCTCAATCTTTTCTTATTTTATCAGAGATTTAACTCAGAAGGGCTTAATCACTGAGCCAAATTGTTACCAAAAGCTCTGTTCTTGAACCCAATGCCAATCCAATAATTAGGACAAGGTTTTCAGAAAAAGGAAAAATTTTTATGGCTTTGCTAGCAAAGGAGAAACACAGAGGACTTCTGTCCCAAGAAGTTGTGATTCTGCCCATCAGCGGGAACAGTGGGGTTTTAAAGAGGTGAATGGAGGTTACATTCCACATGTTCTCAATCCAGAGTTGTAATTCACTCGTTAATTTGGGAGACAGTCCTTTCTGAGATCTGTTGGCAGGCATCCCCAGAGTCTGAATTAGTTTATTCTTGTGGTGGGTGTGTGCTCAAGGACAGATAACTTGGCCTAGGATGGTAAAGAAAGGTAATTCTGTTTTCTCTGACTTTAGGGAAGGGAGCGAGTCTAGGGAGGAAGATGGAGAGAGGAAGAGAAGAAACATGTCATTTTAAAAATAAATCACAGTGGCAGAGAAGTAAAGGCTACATTTAAAATGTACAGTAGACCACTGTTACATTTCCCCACTGTCAATCTCTACATTCCATTTCTATGGGAAAACTGGCAATAATATTTCCAAGCTGCTTTCTACTGAGAGGGTGAAGTTGGTGGGAAAGTGACCTGAAATCCTTGTTCTCTATCAGGTGGGGCATGAACTCTTAAGGGTAATCAGCATCATGGCAGTCCAGAGGTTCATGATAGCAGTTGTTGGGTAACTGGATAGGGCATATATAGGGCAAAGACCATGGTAGGACAACAATAAAGGCAGCAAAGTATTATTTTTTTTAAACAATTAGTACAAAAGCAATTAGTATTTTAGCCACTCTCTGAAAGCCATGAACACTAACTCATAATCATGCCAGTTAAAAACAGATTGAGTTTATCTATGTAGAAGGTTAGGAAAATTTATAGGTCTATGAGATTAGCCTCAAACTGATTTATGACAAATTTGTGACTATTAGTCACTCCCATACAAGAACCCTTCCTTGATAGTCTCTAGCTTTAGTTATTTTGATAGGGCTGACACAAGGGTTCATATTAAGTTATGATAAAAAGAATTCTTATTTTTTAAATGTTCACATATAACTGTGCTTTGGACATACTCTCCAGGTATTTAAGACCAAGTTGAAAAAACTGACCTTGTTCTTATCCACCCTGAGGGTCACCTGAGATTCCTCAGAGATTACTCTTGGGACCATGTGAGAAGCCTCTTGCTTCCTTTCTCCACCAGTTGTGCCATCTGCCTGGATGGGTCAGTGCCTTGAAGACCATACATGTCCCTCTCCAATGACCCTCTTCTTTGAAGAATGTACAGTGGCTGGCTTCCTGTTTTCTAGGGTTCTCTTGATCCTCCTGTTTGGGAAGCTAGGTGACACACTGGCCCTTAGAGGGGTCTCATCATTCTTTGAGTCGTGGCTGACCTTGTAAGGCAAGGGCCAGAATATCAGCAGCCTTTTCCTCGGCACTTTTACTTCCTTGACCTTGGTCTTCAAGTTTTTGGGTTTAACCAAAAACTTGAAGACCAAGGCCAGTTTCACCCATTTTAATGGAGTGAAAATGGGAGTAATGGCATATAACTTCAATATCTATAAATTTACAGTTACCTTTTTCATTTAATTGGGGGTAATGTTAGTAGTGGAAGTCAGAATTATATACTGTCTTCCTGTAGTTGATGACTTATTGTCCTAAATTAACTCAGGTGGTTGTTTTAGAAGTATTCTTCTGCAAAACACTACAAGGCAATAGTTTGAAAGTGTTACAAGGGAAATACATTATTAATAGTAAATTATCTTTGGGATCTATTTAGTCTCTACAAAGACCCATTTATTTATCAACTCATTTACATACAAGTTTTACTTTCTTTTAAAACTCTTTCACAAACATTTACTAAACCTTTAATTAAGTTTTTTATTATATCCTCTGTTACTTTGAGATCATCATAATCTTTATAACAATAAGAACATCTATCTTTTGAACACAACTTTAAATGGGCTTAATTCTGGCCTACTTTGGAGCCATTTTAATATGGAAAAGGATGAGAGTCAGAGCCTTATTTCAGGTGAGGCTGGACTCTTGACAAGTCTTAAAAGTGTTTTTATTTCTGAATCTGATCTTTGCTTATTTTAAATAATATTATTCTACAATGTTCTCATATAGTATTTCCCAAGTCTATCTGAATATCAATTAACATAATACAACATTATAGCTGAAACATAATCAAACAGAAATGCTAAGAGAGTTTTTAACTTCCCTTTTGTGAAAAAGGTGGCAGAATGTTTTTATGTTCCATATTGTCAACTTTTGAACAAATCAGGCTCTTCTTATTACCTTATAAAAATACATTTAAATTTTCATCTCAGTGTAAAGAGTAATACAAAATTATACATATAACTTATTGACAACAGGTTACCTTTTTTTCAGTTATAAAACATTAAATGACAAATAAATACTAAACTAAATTTGTTATTTCATATAAGTCTGAAGGAAACTATTGCTACAGATAATTTTAGTTTGGAGAATATCATTTTGATAAAGTGCTTTCCCAAGATTTACATTTTAAAAGGCTTGTATACTTGAAGAACATAAATACCTCTAATATACAGAGAAGTCAGTATGGGTAGTGTCACAATTACACAGATGCCTTTATTATTAACTAAGTTTAAAGTAAAATTTAGAATCTTTAGGGTACAGAAACAATAATAACAGGTCTGCATGGGTTAGCAGTACCAGCAAAAAAATCAAAGGATAGCCTTCAATCTCTTATACATTTAGAAAACAGTGTTAATGATCAGAAATAGACTTAGTCAAAGCAAAGAGATACAAGACAGATGTTCACAAGGCAGTGTGGTCCTTCTATGTCAGAGACAATGTACAAAAGAGAGTATTTATTCATTGTGTTGCTAGTAAACCTACATAAACTTCCATTTTACAAACTTTTATATAACTCTTATACAAAGCCCATACAAACATAGTTCTCAGATGTATACATATATCTAGTCACACATATTTAGGATGTCAACTATATTGTTATAACCTAAAATAACAGTTGTTTATTTTGTCAGTTATGAAGTAATAATTTAAAAGACTTTAAAATAGGTACAAATCCTAATTTTTTAAAAACTTAATTTCCCTAAGTAATAAAACCTAACCAATAAGAATACTATATAAGAAATACAATAAGAAAACTATCTTGATAGAGCAGATCAATGCTTCAGACTTGGATTCATATCAGTACATTGAAATTTGAATAACTGATGGTGTTAATTATAGCCAATTTAATCACTTACACAAATGTATAGAGATTTACCTTCCACAAAGCTTCTGCAACTTAAACACTCTACAACTTGTGTACACTCTTAGTTTTGTCCTCTCTTTCATCTCAGACTTTAGTACAAGATTATTTCTTTACAATACAAGATACTTTCTCAACCATAAACATTTCTTTTACTTCTAATTTTCCATATTAAAACATATTTCCATACTTATAACTTTCTTATATCTTTTTTCTAGTTTCAGATCTTTTCTTAAATTCATATTATGAAACATATCTTACAAATTTATCTGTGCATTTAATTTACACAACAAATTTCATCCTGTAAGAGAGTTGGACAATCTAGCATATAAAAAAAAAAAAAAACTGTGCCTTAATCTTTTTTCTCCAAGGTGGCATTCAGGGAGTTGGAGCACAGCATATTTTTAAGCCTGACCTGTCTGTCTTATTATTATCACAATACCATTAACTTTTTTTCTTTATTTTTATTGATTTTTTAAAAAATACCATCAACTTTAAGTTCCCCATTGTCAGTTGTACCCAGAGGCTCCTTTTGGGCCTCTTTCTTACACTAGGCACATTGATATTCAGTGGAAGAGGCCCTTTCCATGTTTTTCTTTAGGCTTCCTTGAAGATCTTTTGCAGAAGCTGCCAACAAAACATGGGTTGGCTTTAGTTCTGTTTTTCTTTTTTCTTTTCTTTTCCAGTCTCTCCCCATGCATTTAGTTTGATGAGATACTATTATAACAAGAATTTCTTTGCCTCCGTGACAGATGGAGTGTCCTGTCAGATATTAAAAGGGGGGACTGTTCCTGTTCCCAAGTCACAAACTAACAGTTTCGGAACCTAGTGCCATGTCCTCTGTGCCAGCAGCCTCCATCCCCCATGGGCCAAAGAGGATGGAAGGCAGGGCAGAAGCCAGATTCTCTTTGCCCATTTTTCCACCACTCAGGCAGCTTTCCTGGCATATTTTTTCCCCAGACGAAGGCTGGTGTCACTTATCCACAGTGAGATGATCTGCAGCTGCTTGGGGCCAGTGGAAAACTGTGCTGGGACTGCCAGTACTGGGTTTAAAGAATTTAAGTATTTTTTTAATCCTTTCTTCTGATGTCCTGTTATCCTTGCACACTGGAGGTAGTGCTTTTTTGCACCTTCAACAAGTTTAACTGTTCAGACTCCTTATCATGCAACTGCATAAGTGCCGGTACATGCAGAATCTCTTCCATATACTTTACCTCTGACAGACCAATTTCAACTGCAAGATGGTATAATAATCCAGAAAACTATTCAAAGGCCAGATTGTGTCACAGTAAGACATTTTCCCCTTATCTAGGCTCATACATATATGTAGCTTATTCAGACAAGATCTTTCTTCCCAATAGACTACTGGTAAGATCCACATAGAGTGGCCCAGGCCTTAAAGGGTCAGTAACAGATACAATAAAAGAAACAGAGACAACCAGAGAGGATCACTGAGACCATGACTGACAGGTGGGGACCTTTAAAACAGACAAACCTGCTCATACGAATTTCTTTCATTTACTTTATTCCTGACAGACCAACTCCAGCTACAAGATGGTACAAAAAGAAACACAGAGAATAGACTGGCAGAAAGGATTTCCAGAACCAGGGCTGAGGGATGGGAACCTCTGAAACAGGCCCCCTAAGATCTTTCCCAAGAGACTACCTACAGGATCAACACAACATTGCCCATGTCTTAAAAGGGGCAGTAAGGGATACAAACCAAAAGAACAGACATACAACCAGAGGAAATTCACAAACCCAAGGTAAATAAACAGATGAGAACCTAGAACAGATCCAAAGGGAGTAAATATCCCTAGGTTTTTGAGTCCTGCTTAACCATGACTCCTATATCAGTGGTGCCACAGATGTTCCCATCAAGAGGGACAAGATATTCCCACAAAGAGGAACCAGACATGTAGAAGCAGGGTCTTGGTGTGCATACCTCGGGACTTACCTGGTGGCCCAGGGTGTCATGACTTTACTGAGTTCTGTTTCCTTTTTCTCAAAGTGGACCAAGATGAAGCAAACTGTCCGGTTCAAGGAGAGAAGGTGAGAGTTCCCTGAAGCAAAAGGAACTTTGAGAGCTGTCAGGAGGGTCCCTCAGTCCTTCCATTTACTCACTTAATAGCTCTTCTGGTTCAACTTGGGGCAGATTCACCATCTCCTAACTCTCCAGCAGTTGGCTCTCAATATGTTCACTGGCCACATCTCATCCTCAGCATGGAAACTGGGTGGCTTGGAGTGCCAGGCCTGCTCAAGGAAGCCAGAGTGAGGTCTTCTCTTGGGTCCCATCTGGGTCACCAAATTTGTTAGCAAAAGCTCAGTTCTTGAACTTGATACTGTTCCAATAATGAAGACATGGTTTTGAGAAAAAAGGAAAAAGAAGTTTTATTGCTTTGCTACTAAAGGAGAATCACAGGAGACTCCTGTTCCAACGCTGTGATTCTGCCCATTGGGGGAACAGGAGGTTTTAAAGAAGTGAATCAAAGGCTACATTCCATGTATTCTCTGTCCAGAGTTGTAATTCACTTGTTAATTTTGAAGAGATCATCCTTTCTGAGATCTTCTGGTGCCATCCTCAAAGTTTAACTTAACTTCATCACTGTGGGGTGGGTGTGTGCTCAAGGACAGGTAACTCTGCCTAGGATGGGGAAGAGAGATAATCCTGTTTCCCTTGACACTGGGGAAGGGGAAGAGATTAGAGAGGAGGATGGAGAGAGGAAGAGGAAGAAATATGTCATTTTAAAAATAAGTCACAGTGGCAGAGAAGCAAAGCTATTTCAAACCATAAAGTGGACCACTGTTACAACATGCCCAGCCCTTTTAATTTTTATTATTTATTTTGAGATAGGGCCTCACTAAATAGTTGTGGCTGGCTTGGAACTTGCGATCCTACTGCCTCAGCCTCCCGCCTCAGCCTCCCCATCTGCTGTGATTATCAGTCCATTTTCTTGTGTTTCATTTATCTTTCACATCTTTTCTCTTTGGTTGCTGCTTCCATAGTGATTTTCTTTCATCACACAATTTCTTATTTGTTTCTTGACATTTTTCCCTACTGAGTTTATTTTTGTCTATAATCACTGAATTTCTCATATTTCTATGATTCCCAATGAATTTTCATCAAATCTATTTCATCTTTCTATATCAATAGATAGAAATACTTTGAATATAAACCATAAATGAACTGAAGACTAGCTCATCTACTGATTTCATTTTGTGACTATTACTTCTTCTTCTTCTTCTTCTTCTCTCTCTCTCTCTCTCTCTCTCTCTCTCTCTCTCTCTCTCTCCCTCTCTTCTGGCACTTCTGGCATTGAACTCTGGGGTACTCTCTACCACTGAGCCACATCCCTATTCCTTTTTAAATTTGATCTTGGACAGGATCTCCCTAAATTGCTTCTGAACTTGCAATCATCGTGCCTCAATTTACCAATTTGCTGGGGTTACAGGCATGGGCCACCATGCCCAGCTTTAATATCATTTTCTAAATGATTTAGTATTTTAATTTACTTGGGTACACTTTTTCCCATTTGGATTTTTTTTCCTGTAATTAATAAATAAATTCATATTTCCTCTTTTGCTTTGAACATTTTTTTCTTGGCTAGTCTTATTGCAGTATAATCATTTCCTTCTCTTTTTCCCTTCCTTGTTTATTCCATGGTTCAAAATCAGGAAAATACATAGCCCCGTGCCTGTTCTTATCATATGACCTAGGATACTATGCTTCCAGAGAAAACTCTGCTCCCCTCCCCCAACAAGAGCATGGCAGCCAGACTCCTGGTTGGATGAATGCTGCTTCTTGTTAATTTTACTAACAGCAAGAAACTTGTTTCTAGGTCAGCCATGAACAAAGGTTTTGTACTTGACCCAAGAGTACAGTTTGTCTTCTCAACCCAAGGAAGGGATGTGATTCTGCATTGTTCTCATGGGTAAGGCATGTTAGTACATCTTCTGCGTAGGGTTTGGCATCCTCGTTTCTATTGCTGTTTCCAGCATTCACTCTGTCAGTATCAGCTGTGCTTAGAGATGTGTATCTCTACTCTATGTTTATGCAACAGAAATCTTATTATCCATTTCTGTTTCTTTTACTGCATCTATCTTTGATATGTTCTTTTCCCTCTGTTTTATCATAAGGACTTTTTTTTTCCCGAAGCAATTATTAAAAGTAGCTTTAAATTATATTTGGTATATGCATTGTTGCTTTTCTTCCTTTGTATTCCCAAATGTTAAAAGAGCAAAGTCAGGAGTTTCCCCATTTCAGTTGTTAAATAATTGGAGTATGTTTGGATTGGTGGAGGAAGATCAAAATCACTAAATGTGTTCAAATGTATATAATGTCATTTCTTTGATTGCCCCCATCAACCACATGCACAGATCTTTTTGCCATGGTCTGATACATATCTATCCTATTGTTCTAGTTACATGGGGGAAAGTAAATACTTCAAGACAAAATAGTGAAATAGCCATCTTTCTATGTGTTCAATTCAAATTTTGTCACTGTATTTTAAAAGTTGTAGACTGATTTTATTAGTAAACTTGCTATCTCAAATGATTAATTTTTCTGTTTATTTTTATTCCCAATTGATGAAATACTATGCTATTCATAAGAGAGTCTGTATTTTCTGAAAAACTTAGTATCTTCAGATCATAGTTTGGAGACTGAATATTAAGAGTTTGATTTTAGGATTATTTCCTCAAGTTACAACATGGGCTCTGGAGGCAAGTTGCCTGCCTTTCAATCTTGCCTCTGTTTCTTATTATATGAGTTTAAGAAAGTTACCTGTGCTATGCCTCAATTTTCTAGCCTATACACCTTAATAATTATATTACCTATCTCATAGGTAATTGTAGATCTTAAATAAGCAAACTATATGAAATGTGTTGATGACAGTCTGACATAGATTATGCATGATATAAATCTTAGCAATCATTATTATATATAGAGAGAAATTTAGAAACCTTGTCATTCATGTTAGTCAGTAATCTGTATTTGGCAAATTTTATAGTGGAAATACCATTTAAGGAGACTTATTTTATCATTAATCCCTGGGATTTTTGATGATTATGCTTGGCATTTTTTTGCAGGTTCATCAGCTTATTATAAAAATATGAGCAATGAATACATTTTCTCCAGTCATGTCCCCTGTACTTTTTCGGTGGGGAGGTGGTACTAGGGATTGAACTCAGGGGTACCCAACCACTAAGCCACATCCCCAGTCCTATGTTGTATTTTATTTAGAGACAGGGTCTGAGTTGCTTAATACCTCACCATTGCTGAGGCTGGCTTTGATCTTGGGATCCCCCTGCTTCAGCCTCCCAAGCCTCTGGGATTACAGGTGTGCTCATCTTGCCCAGCTTCTCCTGTAGTTTGGGTCCTTTATGAGTTCATCCAGTTTTGTTGATGTGCCCACATGGACATTTTTTATCCATGGATACTTAAAGTTGTTCATAATCAACTCTGGTGGCTCCTCCCTGCAGATAGGGGACTGACATTTTTGTTCGCTGTTATCACTGCAGTGCCAGTCTCCTATTACTTTGGATTCAGTTTGTTTCATCTAACCCCAAGTGCAGCCACTGTTTTATTACTTCAGACTTGCTGATGAAGGCATTGAGGTGACCCAACACAGGCTGGGGATGCCTGCCACAGTGTACACTTTAATAATGCTGTGTCGTGATATCCACATGCCAAACCACACTGCATTATTCATCACAATCAGGAGGCTTCAGCATTGTGTTAAGCATCCAAACATCTCATACTGACTTTGTTTGAAAATAATCCTTGTACCTTTTATAATAGCTCTTCTACCCATATGTGAATGCATGGGAAGGTTGGACTGAGATATAAACCCTGTATGAATTTTGTTATGGTATATTAGGCTAATCAGTGCTTCTTATTATCCATAGATGAAGTTTCCGTCTCTCAAAGGTTCTCTGTCTCTGAAAGCAATTAAATTCCTTGAATCAACTTCCATAGGTGGGCTCAAGAAGGGATTCAGCTAATAAGAAATAGTAGCAAGTTTCTTAATAAGAAGCTATTGCTTGTCAAATACCCCAAGCTACACAAGGCAGTTTGTAAGTCCATACAGAAACATTTTTATTGTCTTGGAGGACTACTGGGATTTATTGCTATAATGATTACCCAACATTTTACAAAAGGTATATACTAATTAAATTGTTCTAAATTATAGGTATATCTTAATAAATGTTTTCTGTGTCATTAATTTTAATATGATTTTGCCTTATTTCTACTGCAACAAAATAGTTAATTTCCTATTGAAATTAGTTTTTTAGTTAGTTACTGTAAATTGTTAGGTGAAATAAACTTTTGCTGAATATCTTATAATGTACAAATTTTGATATGAGACTAGGAAGTGGTATTTCAGGAAACAAATAATGTACTACCCACCATATTGAGGTAACACAAGTCTTTAGTTTTTCATATGCAGCCCTTAAAGATTTATTTTTCAACCTCTTGATTTATGACATCACAGAAACTTTCAATGAAATTACAGCCTTGTAATTCTACACAGGGTGTACTTTTTCACTGTATAATAAAATAAAACAACTGTGTCTCTACCTTGGGTCCTATTGCCATTTATTAAGAATAGTAATTGTCCAAACAAAAACTTTAATTGCTTAAAATATTAAACTATTTAGATTATTTTTTGTATGAGTAATAAAACTAATTGTGAAACTAAGTCAGTGAAACCACATACTCAGAGTTACAAATAATATTGTTTAATGTTGGTATAAAGCTAATCATTTGTTTCCATGCAAGCCTATTTGTTGAACAGCTAATAAAGTTCAAAGAACTTGATTTTTGCAAACGAACACTTTCTATATGGAGAAAGGTGTTTACTGCAAACTGCCTTCTCTTTTGCCAATTAGCACCTACTAGTGATTCAGAGTCAGAGACCCCTGCTGAGCAAAGTGTTTACTGAGAATTTCCTTCTTGCTGATAAACTAGAAAGAGGTTTTATACATTTTGTAGTTTTTTTTAATTATTGAAAATGATCCAATGTGGCATTGTAAGTAACAACACTTAATATTGAAGAAACACTTGTAATAAAGTGAGTTTCTATCATTTTTTTTTCATTATTTTTTTAAAGCTATTTATAAAGTGTTAGAATTTCAGGGACACAGCTTTTTTTTTTAAACACAAAAACTCTTAAGAATGCTTTGATTTTCTGTGTTGATATGCAAGTTATAGCAATGTGTTAATGTATCTGATTACCATATTAATGTCAAGCAATTAGTTTTGCAAGTGAAGGTTTGCAGTGTGGATCCTCTTTTATCTGGGTCTTTTTAAAATTTTACAATTGATCTCTGACAAAAAGAATTTTTTCTTTTGTTTGTGTTGAGCCTTTTTTTGTGGGGTCTGAGTTCTTTGTTATGATCATAATATGTAATGATCAGGGATTTTTAATTGTGTAGCAAAAGAATAGCAATGTTAAGTTGTAGCAAATCATAAATTATAATCATGTAAGTATAGATTTTAATAAATATACTTTATATAATATTTTGAGCTATAGAATAATTGAATCTATTTAATAATGAGTGATATAACTAGGTTCTACCATCTCAAGTCATTTTGGACCAAGTTTCAGTTTTCATTTCTTATTTAAAGAGTTAGTTGACTTTCCAGGATCACTCTGATACCAAAACCAAAGATATGTCAAAGAAAGAAAACTATAGACAATATCCCCAATGAAAATAGATGTAAAAATCCTTAAAATATTACCAAACTACATTAAAAAATGCATTAAAAGATTGTCCACCATGATCAACTAGGTTTTATTCCAAGGATGCAATGTTAGTTCAATGTATCCAAATCCATAACTATAACTTACCCATAAGTAGAATTAAGGACAAGAATCACATGATCATCTTAATAGATGCAGATATTTATTCTTAAGCCTTTAACAAAATTTAGTACCCATTTGTGTTTTTAAAAGAAATACTTGAGCCAGGCACCGTGGCACATGCCTATAATCCCAGCGTTTTAGGAAGCTGAGGGGGGACCATCACAAGTTCAAAGCCAGATTCAGTAAAAGCAAGAATCAATTCGGTGAGACCCTTTCTCTAAATAAAATACAAAATAGGGCTCTGGATGTGGCTTCAGTGGTCCAGTGCCCCTGAGTTCAATCTCCAGTACCCCGCCCCCTGCCAAAAGCAAAAAAAAAAAAAAAAAAAAAGTGGAGAAACTAGGGGTAAAAGAAACTTACCTCAACATTATAAAAGATACATACATATTTTATATATACATATAATATTCATATTTTATATATATACACACAATATATATATAGAATAATTGAATCTGTTTAATAATGAGCTGTATAACTAGATTCTACTGTTTCAAGAAATTTTGGACCAAGTTTTATTTTTTATTTCTTATTTAAGAGTTAGTTGACTTTCCAAGATCACTCTTCTAACTATATAACCCCAAAGCCAACATCATATTGAATGAAGAAAAACTGAAACTATTTCCTCTAAAATCAGGAACAAGACATGGATGTCCACTCTCACCACTCCTATTAAATATAGCTCTTAAAACTCTAGCCAGAGCAATTAGGCATGAGAGCATTGCATTGAATCTGTGTACTGCTTTTGGTAATTTGTCCATTTTGATAATATTAATAACTAGAAATTTTGCAATTGCCAGATGGAAACATAGAGTCAACCCTCCAATATATTGACACAGGCCCTAACTTACTTAACAACGTGTAAGGCTGAAGAAATAATATCAATAATCAATAAGTAGGGTGACATCAAATTAAAGAGCTTCCACACAGCAAAGGAAACGAGAGCATGAAGAGAGAATCTACAGAATGAGAACAAATCTTTGCCAGCTACTCCTCCAACAGGGGATTAGTATCCAGAATGTATAGAACTAAAAAAACCTAAACACCAAAAAAAGCAAATAAACCAAACAATAGATGGACAACAGAACTAAACAGATACTTCTCAAAAGAAGAAATATAAATAGCCAATAAAATATATTAAACAAATGTTCAAATCCTTAGCAATCAGGGAGGTGCAAAACCAAACTACATTGAGATTTCATCTCACTCTGGTTAGAATGATAATCATCAAGAATAAAAATAATAATGCTGGTGAAGATTTGAGAAAAAGGTGCACTGGCACATTGTTTGTTGGTGGGATAGAAAATTAGTAAAACCACTCTGAAAAGAAGTGTGGAGATTCTTCAAAAGACTAGGAATGGAACCACCATTTATGACTCAGCTCACCCATTCCTTTATACTTACTCAAAAACGCTGAACTCAGCACACTATACTGCTACAAGTATATCAATACTTATAGAAGCACAATTCACAATAGGTAAGTTATGGAATCATCCCAAATGCCCTTCAACAGAGATGGATAAAGAAAATGTGCTATATATACACAATAAAGTTTTATTCAGCTATATGGAAGAGTGCAATTATGTCATTTGCTGGTAAATGGATGGAACTGTAGAACATCATGCTAAACTAAATAAGCCAGACTCAGAAAGTCAAAAGTCAATTGTTTTTTCTCATATACAGAAACTAGATAGGGGGCAGGGGAAGATGGGTTATTGGATCTCATGAGGATAAAGGGGGGATCAGTGGAGTAGAAGAAAGAGATTGAGGGGAAGGGAGGAGGATGAAAAAGGAGGAATTGTGGAGTAAAACTGATCCACTTATATTATGAATATACCACAGTGAATTCTACCTTTTGTATATCTACAAAGCATCAATTAAAAAAGCAATAAATAAATAGAAGGCAAACCAGTAAGTAGGGAAGGAGAAGGAGAACAAGGGAAGGGATGAAGGGAGGGAAAGTGAAAGTGTTAGGGAGGGCTGGGGATGTGGCTCAAGCGGTAGCGCGCTCGCCTGGCATGCGTGCGGCACCACATACCAACAAAGATGTTGTGTCCGCCGAGAACTAATAAATAAATAAAATTCATTCTCTCTCTCTCTCTCTCCCTCTCCTCTCTCACTCTCTCTTTAAAAAAAAAAAAAAAGGAGCAAATAATATTCCATGCATGTACGAGTATGTCAAAATGACTTATACTACTGTGTGTAACTATAATACATTCATAAAAAACATTCCTTTTAAAAAAGAAATATTTGGCTTTCAATTGGAAAAGAGTTTAGGTTTTTTTCTTTT
Source organism: Urocitellus parryii (assembly GCF_045843805.1). NCBI lineage: Eukaryota > Metazoa > Chordata > Mammalia > Rodentia > Sciuridae > Urocitellus > Urocitellus parryii. The sequence continues at coordinate 64,821,955 of NC_135533.1, forward strand.
AAAGAGATACAAATTAAACAGATGGAATAAAAAAATTTTGGAAATGTCTGAAACTGTGGTAGCCTAAAGTAATGATTAAAAAATAGAACTAATTTTAAAAATTAAATGTGTTTTTCAAAAGAACTTAATTTTACCAATTATATTGGTATATTTCAGTGAAGCATAACATTATAAACATCATAACTCCACTACAGCATATCAAATATCCCATAGTCCATATATTATAATGGACTATAATATATTTAATATTTCACATTATAAAGAAAGTAATTTTTATTCAATCATTACTCCATTTGCCAAAATATTAGCCCATTTTCTTTGTTTGATAGCTTCACTAGTGATTTTTTTTTTTTTTTTTTTGGTTGAGGCTTTCAGTGTATGCTCCTGTCTAATGGTTCTTTTCAACCTGAGTGATAATATGGAATTATTCTTATAAAACAGAAGTTTCTCATATGAGAAACCAAAAGGAAGTTGGCAGGGTAAAATGTAATTTTAATTACTGAAATTGTTTTTTCTGCAGTTTCCTTGCACCAAGAGAAGGCATTATGCAGAAACTGATCCAGCACATTTTTGGGTAAGCTTAGAGCATGGAGTATATTGAGACACTGTCACACTGGAATGTTGAATGTGCCCATTAAGACCCATATAACTTGAAGACTACATATATATTCAGCATTTGGCTCTTAGTCTTTCTAGTGCTATGAGTCAATGAAAGATAAAATGACAAGAAATCTAATTTTGCAGATCTTTTTTTTTTTTTTTTTTGGTGTGGGAAGATATGGGGATATGAGGATTGAACTCAGGGACACTCAACCACTGAGCCATATCTCCAGCCCCATTTTGTATTTTACTTTGAGACAGGGTCTCACTGAGTTGTTTAGTGCCTCTTTGTTGCTGAGGCTGCCTTTGAACTCAGGATCCTTCTTCCTCAGCCTCCCAAGCTGCTGGGATTCCAGGAGTGTGCCACAACGAACTGCAACTTTTAACTGCACAATTAACTGCAAGTTAATTAACTTTATTTGCAATTCTAAAATTGTGCAATAGTCCACACTAAAAAGTAATTTCGAATGCTCCACCCCATTACATGTACAGGTCATATTAATAGCCAGAGAAAAAGAAGTAACATATAGAAAAAGAAGTGAGGTACAAAGACAGGGGAATTGATTATAACTAGGCATTTATTTTATTTGAATATGTTTGAATAGCTGGCTGCCTGTGATTGGCTGTAGTTCTGCTACAGTCATTTGCAGAGACATAGTTAGTTGTCACAAAGGCAAATTCCCAAGTTAGGTTTTCATTTTATTCATCTACAATTTGCAACTTGGTATACAAGGACCTACAAAGACTTCCTCAGTTTAAATTAGAATTCTTTAATAATTTTTTTCCATTTTGAGAACTATCAGATAAAAATGGATATTTTGTTTTTATTTCCCTATTATATGAATTAATTAGTTTGTTTAACAAACATTTAGTAATATGTGTCAGTTACCATGCTAAGCACTAAGAATGTTTTAAAAACAAGCAAACAAACAAACAAAAAACCCAGAAGCTGTTCTGTCCAACTCTCACATAAACTTTGGTAGGGAAGACAGATATTTATAGATAACTATAAAAAGTCTATATGGTCATTTTAAATAAAGATATGCGCAAAGTGGGAGGTATCTAAGTGGGAGATAATAAACAAAAGACCCAGGCATGAGAAATAGCCAGGGTGCTAAAGGCAGTTTTATGTATTAGATGAGAGGAAAAAATGTTAGACAATTTTATTGGGATATAATTCACATACCCTATAATTCATCCATTGAAAGTGCACAATTCAAAGCATAACACAGAGTTGTCTAACTATCACCTCAAATTTTAGAACAAGTGTAAGAAATACTTTTGAAAGTCATTAAACACTTTACAAACATTTGAAATTGAATTAATTTTCAGTATAGAAGAAATATTTGAGTCACATTTGGGACTAACTGCTCAAAGCTCTGTTATGAATTATTTGGCATATTTCAGACAGTTATGAATAACCAGCAACTTAAAATTTATTTTCTTTTATATTTATTCTGACTAGACTGATTTAAAAGAAACAGTTTCCCAGCTTTAGTGACATTCAATGTGCCACCTGATAAAAATGGAATCAATTGAAGTAACACAAATTAAAATATAATACATTCTTTTGCAAGGCTACATGTATGCTTATTTTTAGAAGAAAGATGAATCATTTATTATGGAATATGCAAAGTTATCAAATTTACCCTAAGAGCACAACTTATTTAATAATCAAAAATTATTTCCTGATTAAATGAATATCGTGATTTGATAAAAATTTTAGAGTTTTATCTTTTAGAATATTCTCATATAATTTTAGTTAACTTACATATTTATTAAATATCTGAAATTTAAATATCTGCAACTTTAATTAAAATTAATTAATTTTAAAATTAATGAGCATTAATTTCAAACACATACACACACTGTTTCAATTAATACACTTGGATTACCTAGTATCCACTTGATCTGTTGTAAAAAGTAAGTTATAAAAATCCCTTTATATATATATATATATATATATATATATATATATATATATATATTACTTCTGCAGTGTAATAAAAGTATAAAAAAATTATACTTAGGTCATATCATACCCAAATCATTGACAAATAAAGGGCTAAGGAAAATATAAAGCTCTTCCCTGTCCATGTGCCTGTAGTGACCTCTATACATCCTGACGGAACATCTGAAGAATGCTGACTTCTCTATAGGTTTGGATCCATCATGAGAACTGAGAGTCATTCTCTTACCAAAAGGCTATCACTCCATCCCTTCAGGGATCTGGGCAGTCTTTGCAGGTTAAAGTGTCCTTGATAGGATCAGTAGGTCACACAGATTGTTAGAACAGAGCTTTCTTTGTTCTAACTTGTATTTAAGGAGCCTCACTGGGAATAGACTTTGGAATCTCATCCATGGAGAGGATGATCTGCCTCTGGGACTTCCCAGTTGAGACCTTGAAAAGCTGCTCCAGGACGCTCTAGCTACATGACTTCAGGTGTTGATGTTTTCCTGATATGGTGATGTATTTTCTTCTCTTTCTCACCTTTTACTTTTGCTTCAGTTTTAGCTTTCATATTATTGCTAAAACAAATGCTATCTTGCATGAAGAGAGTGTCTTTATTGTCAATCAGACCTGACCTGCTAAATTTAGCAGCTGCAAATACATGTAACACTTCAACGTTACAACAGGTAAAGTGTAACACAAATTTGGAAAAAGAAAATAAATTGTGCTTTACTGAAGATAGGCACATTAGTATACTTCAAAAGTAATGTGAATTAAAACAATTCTTTGAGAATTGACTTGTCTTTTAGTAAACTGCTCATTACACATCTCTGAAATCATATTTTCTTGAATGAAGAAATTTATATATAGCTGTGTCATCTATTTTCATAGATGACAAGTGATTTATCAAATGATTCATGAAAATTCAACAGGACTGTCAAAACTAGATTTTATATACCATCTATTGTTGAGTAGCTAGTTTGTCAATAAAAATAGATTAACTAGAAAAAGCAGAAAGTAAAAAATGTGTTGATATAAAGCAGTTTATTTAAAAAATTGCATTTAGAAATATGAAAAACATTTTTGTTATTGAAAACCTGTAATTTAGAAACTTGTCATTATTTTTGTTATTATTATAATTTTTAACGGTCCAGAAAAAAAGTCTTGAAAATTTCCTTCTTATGAAATATGCCAAATAACCTTGTTTTAATAACCTCATACTAAAACCACAGGAGTTTTACAGGGGCCCAAGGCAATAGTAAAATATTAAAATATGAATCTTGCAAGGAATCCTTGAACATATATATTGATATTTGAATTCCATACACACCACTTTGGCAAGTTCATTTCCATTCTGCTTAAATATGGAAATGTCAGTTGTGTGACAATCTGCAACTCCTGACCTAGTCTAAATTTTCATACTGAGTAGAAATGCCTTCTAGTTTATCCATGATGCTTTAAAAATGTGATGCTTATAAGTAAATAAACTACTCCACATCACTTACATTATTAGCAATTGTCATCCAGATCTGCCATCAGCACCATATTTTTCTTACCGAATGTATTACCAGAAAGGGAAAATATTTATAGGTCTATACACTTCAATTTATGTCTTCCAGATACAATATGCCTACTAATGCTGTCATGTAACATGGTTTTAGAAGATTTATAGAATATTTTCTGTTAATCTTTATATCTTAGTGGTCATGTATATTGGAAAACAATAGCTAATACACCCCTTTATTTCATAAACATTGTGGTATAGGATAATATCAAAGTGGGATTTAATTTTAATGAGTGAGTCAATTTATAGGAAAATATTAAGTGTTAGTACAGTTAAAGTGAGGTATATAAGCAGAATTTGGCAGAATGGGTTCCTGCTTTTAATTGTAATTCACCTGTGACAGAGAATTGACTATGTCTGGTATCTTCTTCTTTAAGGCAGGGAAAGGTTGGAGTAGGAGAACATCAATTTTCTATAGAGGCACATTGTTTAGATTTATTGAACTTTATACACGATTCCCTTTCCCATGAGTTTTCTTGCCTCAGAAACTCAGAACACAGTATGAAAGCAAGTTCTTTAGGGCGGAATAAATCTGGACTAATGAGGAATTCTCTTTCTATAGCCAAATCACAGTGGAATCTTTCTATAAAACACAAACGAGCAGTAAGTCCTACAGAAGAAGGCATTTGCTCGAAAAGTTTTAGAGGATGGTGGAAAGCATTCAAGAGAAGCCATTCACTCTACAAAATGATTCTTAAGGCAACAATTTACTTCTTCTTGTTTCTGTTTAATATTGCTTTTCATTGGCAGCAAATGAAGGAATTTTAGACTGGGGATGATGCTTCAATGAGTATAACTCCCTCATTTGCAACCATAGTGTCTTTGAATAGGTTTTTCTGTTTATTCAGAGGACTGTCTCAAGACATCAACTCACATGAGCTGTCAGGATTTCCTTGCCATCCTCCAGTGACTAATTGGAAATCAAAAGCTGTTAAACTAGGAATTAGGTATTTGGTAAAATATCAATTGTATATAGAATGATTTTATATAAAACATAAATATTTAAGAAAATTGCCCAGGTCAAAAGACATGCCCACTACAGGCAAACCAAATTGCCTAACTGCAGAATTATAAGATAAATAAATGGCTGTTGTTTTAAGTCACTAATTTGTGGAGTGGTTTTTTTACACAGTAAAAGCTAACTGCTATGAGACTTATGTGGTCAATTTCAGATCCTGAAAAGAAAATGAACATCTCTGCAAGCCAATGCCTGGAAGCAAGTAAAACTCTCACAATAGCTTAAATTGTATAAAGTTTCAGTTAGATTGGAGAAATCAATTTTGGGGTCTTTTGCATGGCATGGTGACTACAGTTAATAATAATATGTTGTATATGTCCAAATAGCTAAAAGAGAGGATTTTAAATATTCTCACCATGAAGAAATGTGAATGTGTGAGGTAATGGCTATGCTAATTAGCCTATTTTAATCATCTTGTCATGAATGTATGTCATGAAATATCATTCTATATGCCATAAATATATACAATTTTATTTGTCAATTAAAATAAAACTTAAAAAAAGAAGAAAATGAAAGGAAATATGTATAACAAAAGAATAATGACATAAAACATGGATTTTTAGCCTGCTTTTTTTTTTTTTTTTTGGTGGGGGCGGGTACTGGGGTTGAACTCAGGGGAACTCAACCACTGAGTCACATCTCCAGACTTATTTTGTATTTTATTTATAGACAAGGTCTCATTGAGTTGTTGAGGCTGGATTTGAACTTGAGATGCTCCTGTCTCAGCCTCCCGATCTGCTAGGATTATAGGCATGCACCACCACACCCACCTTTTAGCTTGCTTTTTATTGAAGTTAGAAATGTAAGGTCTAAATATGTTGTCTTAGCTTTTTCACTGCTGTGACTAAAAGACCTGACAAGAAAAATTAGATGAGGAAAAGTTTATGTTGGGGCTCACAGTTTCAGAGATCTCAGTCCACAGAGAGTCAGTTCCATTCCCTGGGACTGGAAGTGAGGCAGAACATGTTGGTGGGATGGTGTAGTGGAGGAAAGCAGCCCAGGAGGCCGAAACAAGGAAGCTCCACCCTTCAGGGACAAAATAAATACCCCAAAGGCATGCCCAATGACCCACCTCCTCCAGCCATACCCTACTTGCCTACAGTTACCACCCTGTATGAATGCACTGATTATGTTAAGACTCTCACTACCCAATCATTTCACCTCTAAATTTTCTTGCATTGTCTCACACAGGAGCATGGGAGGGGGCACCTAATAACTAAAACATAACATATGTATTGAACTAAACAAGGATGATAGTAAATCAGTATAGAGAGATAACAAAGTAAATCTTATTTTCACTTTGCACCTAATTTAGAAAAATAGAATTAATGATCAAGGAAACCAGTCGCTATTGCTGGAAGATGGAGTCATCTTAAAGCAATAATATAATGGAGAAATAACATTATATAGAATTAGTTCATGGAAATTACAACAAGGGTACATATACAATTTTCTCAGGGAAGAATTTTTATGATTAACTTCCTTCTCAGAAGAATAAATCAGATTCTTACTTTCTGATCTCAAGTAGTATTGCTTTAAATAAGATGACATAAAAGTATTCTGAAAAATGGTAATCTTGAAACCATAGCAATTATTGATGGTAATGACATAAATAAGAAAAAACTTTTTTTTCACTGTTGGAAAATTATGTCAACATCCACCTCCAATATGCTTCTATTATTAAGCCAGCATGTAATTTATATGAAATTATAATGGCGATTTTACTAAGCAGTCCCCCAAATCTCTTATTCTTTTATGATCATATATAATGTGAATGCTAATTTTATTATAGACTATTCTTTCAATTGATGTGTAACAAACCACCTCCAAACAATGCCTTAAAATAAAAACAACCATTTATTTTTCTCACTAGTTTGGATTTTGGTTGGGCTCAGGTGGACAGTTCTTGTTCAAGGTCTGTCACTTTAGTGGCTGGGGTCATCTGATGTGTTCTTCACTCACGTATCTGGTACCTGAGCAAAAAAGACCCATAGAGTGAGAATTCAGTAGGCATCTGTCTCCCTCTTGATGTAGATATGTGGCCTACACAGGGAGGTCTATGGTACCCCAGAGAGGCTAGCAGAATTTGTATGGTCCCTTTTAATATAGCCTAAGGAGTCTCATGGTACTACTATGTCCATTGTGTTTCATTCTCTTTGTCATGATGTTTATGCAGGCCACATAGTTTCAAGGAGAGCAAGCATAAGCTCCATTCACCAATATAATAACTGTCAAAGAATTTGTGCATTGTTTTCCTCCTAGTACTGAGGATTGAACCCAGGGTTACTTTACCACTGAGCTGCAACCCCAGTCCTTTTTATTTTATTTTGAGATAGGTTCTTGCTAAGTTACTGAGGGTCTCATTAAATCGCTAAGGCTGGTCTTAAACTTGTGATCCTCCTGCTCAGCCTTCCAAATCACTGAGATCCCAGGAGTGCACCAGCATGCCTGAAGTTTGGGGATATTATTTAATCCATTTTATATTTCTGTCTATATTTACATACCTTTTCTTCTGTCTTCTCTCACTGTCAATATACACAGCACAGACATACTCTGGGAACTGCCCAGCTGGTTGTACAGATCAAGGATCATGGGTTCATTTGCTTTTTTGTTTTGTTGTTGTTAGTTTGTTGTTTGGGGGTTTTGTTTTTGTTTGTTTGTTTGTTTGTTTTGGTACTGGGGATTGAACCCAGGAGTGCTTCACCATTGAGCTATATCCCCAGCCCTTTAAAAAAATATATTTTTAAAAAATTTGAGATAGAGTCTTGTTAAGTTGCTTAAGCCCTCACTCAGTTGCTGAGGCTGACTTCAAATTGTGATCCTCCTGTGTCAGTCAGCCTCCTGAGTCTGCAGGATTGCAGGTATGTGCCACCATGTTCAGATCATCTACATTTTTAATATTATATGCAACATTTTACTTTTCTTCTTCTGTGCATATTGAAAAGTTACTTAGCATATCTTTTAGAATGACTTCTTGGTACATATGTCTTGCTTTCAGCAACATTATAAAATAATTTTACTTTCAGAATGTATGAAATCTGTGGAAGAGTACTTGGACAATATTATTGGGATAGTTTTTCTTACAAATGTAAAAATGACTAAAAGAGTCAAGTGAAAATTAACAGCGCTGTTCTAATTAAATAGAGAAGGTATAAGTTTTATTTTTGTATTGAATAAAGTGAATTAAAAACGTCAAGTATGAGAATGAAATGCAGCTATTTCCTTAACTATAGGTTTATAGTGACTAATTAGATCAGTAATTTCTAGCATTTAGATCAGTGATTTAAGAGCTTTTTTGAAGTATTGATTTGGTGTATTACGCTTTAACTTTTTTTTAAATTGTATTTATTCTAATTAGTTATATATGATAGCAGAATGCAATTCAACTCATATTACACAAATAGAGAACAATTTTTCATGTCTCTGTTGAACACAAAGTAGAATCACACCATTAGTGTTTTTATACATGTACTTAGGGTAATGATGTCCATCTAATTCCACCGTCTTTCCTACCCCATTCCCCCTGCCCCTCCCTCCCCTTTGCCCTATCTAAAGTTTGCCTATTCCTCTCATGCTTCTCCCAATCACCTTTATGAATCAGCATCCTTATATCAGAAAAGACATTCAGCATTTGATTTTTTGGGATTGGCTTATTTCACTTAGCATTATATTCTCCAACTCCATTTATTTACCTGCAAATGCCATAATTTTATTTTCTTTAATGCGGAATATATTCCATTGTGGATATATATCACATTTTCTTTATCTATTCAGCTACTGAAGGGTATCTAGGTTGGTTCCACAATTTAGTCCATGTGAATGGTATGTTTTTTCCAAATCTTTCACCTTCAGTCTGTGGATGTCTTTTCTATGAGATGAGTCTCTTGGTGGCAATATATTGTTGGGTCTTTTTTTTAAAAAAATCCAATCTGCCAGTCTATGTCTTATGATTGGTGAGTTTAGGCCATTAACATTCAGGGTGATTATTGAGACATGATTTGTATTTCCAGCCATTCTTGTTTATTTTTGGTATTTGACTGATTTGGTTTCCCCTTATATTAGTTTTTCCTTTAGTGTAATACCTCTCTCTGATGATTTTCATTGTTGTTTTTCATTTCTTCCTCATGGAATATTTTGCTGAGGAGGTTCTATAGTGATGGCTTTCTAGCTGTAAATTCTTTTAACTTTTGTGCATCATGGAAGGTATATTTCATCATCACATTTAAAGCTTAATTTTGCTGAATATAAAATGCTTGGTTGGCATCCATTTTCTTTCACAGCTTGATATATGTTGTTCTGTGATCTTCTAGCTTTCATGATCTGGGTTGAAAAATCTGCAAATATCTCAATTGTTTTCCCACTGTATGTAATCTGATTCCTTTCTCTTGTGGCTTATAAGATTCTCTCCTTATTCTGTATGCTAGGCATTTTCATTATAATGTGCCTTGGCATGGATCTGTTGTGATTTTATACATTTGGTGTCCTGTAAGCCTCTTGTATTTGGTTTTCCAATTCATTCTTTATGTTTGGAAAACTTTCTGATATTATTTCATTGAATAGATTGCTCATTCCTTAGGTTTGGAACTTTATGCCTTCCTCTATCCCAATAACTCTTACATTTGGTCTTTTCATGTTATTCCACATTTCTTGAATATTCTACTCATGGTTTCTTACTACCTTCACTGTGTGATCTACATTTTTTTCAAGATTATATATTTTGTCTTCATTATCTGAAGTGTTGGCTTCCAAGTGGTCTAATCTGTTGGTGATGCTTTCTATTGAGCTTTTAATTTGGTTTATTGTTTCTGTCATTCAAGGATTTATATTTTGTTGTTGTTATTATTGTTTTATTATTGCTGTATGTATATACCTGACTGTATGACCAATGTGATTCTGCAACTTGTACACTCAGAAAAATGAGAAATTATACCCCATCTGATTCAAATGTATGATATGTCAAGATCATTGTACTGTCATGTATAACTGATTAAAAAAATTTTAAAAAATATTATATATTTTGTCTTCATTATCTGAAGTGTAGTCTTCCAAGTGGTCTAATCTGTTGGTGATGCTTTCTATGGAGCTTTTAATTTGGTTTATTGTTTCTGTCATTTCAAGGATTTATTTTTTGTTATTGTTATTGTTGTGGTTTTTTTTTTTCAGAACCTCCATCTCCTTATGGAAGTAATCTTTTGCTTCCTGTATTTACTTATGTAGCTCTTTACCAAAATGGCCTTTTGCTGCCTGTATTTGTTCTCTTATATCATCCTTTAGTTCACAGGATGTACATCCTGAACTCTTTCTCTGTAATTTCTTCTGTTGTGCTAGCCATGGATTCTAATAATGTAGCATCTTGATTTGTTTGGGGAACCTTTTTCCCTTGTTTTTTCATGCTGTTTATGTATCTATCCTTCTGGCACCAAGGATTCGCAGCATTACAGTTTTTTCACTCTTTAGGCTTATAGTGCCTCTGCAGGGTTCTAATACCTCTCCTACCCAGCCAGTGTTCCTAGCTGGGCATTGCCACAAATAAAGATGTCAACTACAGTGTCCCAATATGGAGGTGGCTGCTTTCAGCTTTGGAGTGTCAGATGTGTGTAGGGGAGCTGTGTTGTTGGGCAATGTGTTCAAAGATGCAGCTCGAACCCAGTGTGGGCTCCGTGGATGTTGGCAGGGCTGTCCTGGGTCTGCCTGGGCTCTGCAGGTGCTGGTGGGGCTGACCTGGGCCTGCCTGGGCTCCCTGATATATTACACTTTTAACATCTTTCATTGTCATTACTAGTTTTTATTTAAAATTAAGTAAATAATGTGATTCATCTAAAAGACATTGATAAGTAAAATAAAATTGTACCTAAATATGGAGTTATTTTCAATTTCATATTAAGGTTATATTTGGGTCAGCCAGATTCTAATAAATTATGTTGGGAAAATAATAACAAGTCATTTTTACATTTCATTGTATTCCTAACATAACAACATTTTGGAAATGATGCAAATATTTTTAAATTGTGCATTTTTCTTTAGTTAGCTAATAAGCATGGTGTTTCATACCTGTAATCCCGTGACTTGCAAGGCTAAGGCAGAAGGATCCCAAGTTTGAGGCCAGCCTAGACAATTTAGTGAGATACTTTCTCAAAAAATAAAAAGGGTGAGAGATGCAGCTTACTAGTAGACAGCTTCTGGATTCAATTCCCAACATGACAAAAACCAAACTGACAGGCAAATAATTATTGCAATTTTGCTTAATATAAACCCAGCATTTGTATAAATAGCCAGAATGAAAGGGAAAAGTTATTTTTATACTTTCCCTATCCTGTCTAGACTATATAAACAGTTAACTATTAATAAGTGAGCAATGTATATTTAATGAGAGAAAAATTCTGTATGAATAAAGAATGTAATTGAGATAAGCACTTAGTACAAATGTAGTAATTTAGGGCTTTTAGGAATAGATGGACAAATAGATTTATCTATTTTATTTTATTTTTTTGAAAATAGCAATGAACTTCTTATTTTCTGAAACCTTTAGCAATGGTCTGACATACTAGAAACATCATACACAAAGCAGCACAGATCTTGGAGTCTCAGCCTCAGGTGGGTTACACCTGTTCAGGCCAGGCCTGTATTCATCCACCGGCACTACCCTGCATTGGGACATTAGTCCTATATTCTGGATCTTCTCTCTGGATCTTGCCTCCCTCAATAATAATTAACATGGAATCCCAAGTTCCATATGCCGTAGTAAAATGTTGTTCTATGACTTCCATCCTGGCACTTGCTATAAATTGTACTTGTTCACTTGTATGATAAGTTAATTAATGTAAGTTCATAAATTTCGTGAGTGAAAGATCCATGTTTGTTCAGCTTAACTTTCAAGTTCATTTTCTAGTGCTTTGCCTTGAATAGAGTAGGTAGGTACTCAGTAAATATTGTTGAATAAAACAATGACAGTTTCTCAGACAGTTTTAATCCTGGAGGAAAAGCAGGGAGAAGCTTCTTGATGCACTACATAAATATGATCATATCATAAAGTAAAATGCAAAATAAAATCATGAGTAGAAGGGAAAGTGGAGAAAAGGAAGAAAGGGGAAGGAGGAATGAAAGAAGGCTGGCTAAGTAAATCCTCTTCCCTCTGTCCTACCCCAAATACATTTTCCTTTTCATTGTGACTGAAGGTTGTTTTGCAACTCTGGAGCAAGGGCTCTGCTACACTTAGACTCCTACCTTCCCATAGGGGAAGTAGGGACCTTGATACAGGAAGACTGGGGCACTCTTGCGTAATGATTACATTTCAAAAGCTTGGCTCCTAGGTCCTTAAGAAAGCCCATCCTACCTAGTAAAACTGAGAAGAGGCTTTTAAAAAGATTTACATGTCAAAGAAAGAGGAAGAATTTGCAAGGACAAGTTTTCTAAAGTAAAGACTCTAAGAAATGAGAGGTCAGGATCTACAGTCAGAAAGAATTCTATTTAAAGTTCAGTGAAAACCTGGTGTGGTGTCACATGCCTGGCAGGAGGATCACTAGTTCAAGGCCAGCCTCCGCAATTTAGCAAGGCCCTAAGCAATTTAGGGAGACCCTGTCTAGAAATTAAAAAAGATTAAAAATGGGCTGTAGATGTGGCTCAGTGTTAGGGACCCCTGGGTTCAATCCTTGGTATGTACAAACATACATACATACATACATACACATAGTATATAGATCTCAAACTAGCTATTTTAGGCACTGACTTTACTTTTTCCTCCTTCCATTCCTAGTTATCCTTCCCTCTGATTTCTTGTTTTAACTTATGTGTGATACTCTGTAGCTCAGTGGTATAGCACCCCTGGGTTCAGTCCCCAGTACCAAAATAACAACAACAAAAACAATGGACTGTCTTGGTCACCTTCAAAGATCAATTTCCTCACTCTAAGTCCTAAAAAGTGTTCCCTTGGGGTTAAGTCCTCAAGATGTCTCATCCCACAGTAACTCTGCAGGATTCAACAAAGGAAGTTGAGGGAAGTGAGCAGCCCTTCCAGCCTCAGCTTTCATCCTTACTGCATCAGCCAGGGCTGCTCTTCTCAGAGTCACATAGTTTCATTTCCTCCCTCCAAAATCTTCTACCCTTATCAAAATTGATTTTCTTTCCCCTAGCCAAAGGGTTTGGTGGAAAAGCCCCAAGACTTAATTCTGAGACTGCTGTTTCTTAGCACCACCCTGCAGAAAGCATTCCTCTCTGTTACTCACCTAGAAAGTACCTGAAAGCAGAAACTTTTGAACTGAGCTCTGAACCTTTCATCTATCCCTCCTCATGTCTGGAAGTTTCCCAGCCTGGCTTTCTCAAGCTTAGGTACCTATCCTTTCCTCCTACTCTTCACCACTACAGCCTCAGACAGGCCTCAGAGGAAAGGCCTGTGCCCAGCCAAGTAGGACTTCTCGGCTGAGTAGCCAAAGATTCCCTTCGTTCCTGAGTTTGCTGCAGAGAACTGATCATTTTTCCTGCTGCCCAGGAAACCCACTGGCTTGTGGTGTTTGTATGGTCCGGTAGGCATAGATCAGAGCTCCCCACCGTCTCTGTGTGAGACTAGCAGCTGGCAGCAGCCAGGGGACCTGTTTGTGTCTCTCAGCCCACACTGTCTCTGCAGAAGCCCAGACAGGCAGTCACTTCCTAGCTGCCAGAGAAGCCCTACAAAAAGTAAAATCTTTACACTGCCTTGAACTTCCTAAATATATATTACTTCTCATACCTCCTTATCAGGTATTGCTGAGTGGAAATAGAAAACTAAAACTCTTACTATTCTGTGGGTCTGTATTAAAAAATATCTCATCTTTATTTTATTTTTTTAAACTGTGGCCCTTATGCCAGGGAATGGGGGGTGGGGACGATGGTGTTGTTAATTTCTTTCTCTCTTTCTTTCTTCCTCTCTCTCTCTCTCTCTCTCTCTCTCTCTCTCTCTCTCTCTCTCTTTTTCTTTTTCTTTCTTTTGTATTGGGGATTAAGGTGCTTTACCATTGAATCACATCTCCAGCCCTTTTATTTTTTATTTTGAGACAGGGTCTTGTGAATTGCTGAGGCTGTCCTTGAATTTGCCATCCGCCCACCTCAGTTTCCTGAACTGCTGGGATTACAGATGTGCAATGTTGCACTAGGCTGGTTCACCGCCTCCTTCCTTCCTTCCTTCCTTCCTTCCTTCCTTCCTTCCTTCCTTCCTTCCTTCTTTTCTCTCTCTCTCTCTCTCTCTCTCTCTCTCTCTCTCTCTCTCTCTCTTTCTTTCTTTCTTTCTTTCTTTATGCTTCTAATATGTAGAAGACAAGAGATTTGCTTTTTCCAGACCTGAGCTACAAGATTTCTTATTCTGTAGGGAATAGAAAATAATGATGAACATACCAGTATCACCTTTTACCTAATCTTCCTCCAAACTCTGCCCCATAAGTCAGCTTTTCCTACAAGAGAAATCCTGGACGAAGTCTGCCTTATTGGTAAGGTAAAGAGGTGATTTTTGGAAGCACTATATGAAGCAAAGATTATTCATCATGCTTTGAAATGCCCTGATGAAATTTCTCTTTGTCATATGAGAGGGGTCCAATATTGAAAGAGAATAGAGGTAAAGAAAAGAAAAGAAAAAAAGCTGGAAGTGTCATGAGATGAAGATGGGAACTTTTGATTTAGTGCCTTTAAAAACTGAATCTGAGTCCATTGAAAAGAAATACACAGGCAAAGCTTTAGTACAGGCTTTAATCAGGAGAAAACAAATTAAAAAACAGCAGGGAGAGGCTTCCCCTAGATGTGAAGGGGACAGCCATGAAAGAGAAGTCAAAACTGATCATGAACTTATTGAAATACTAAGGCTGGGAGGGTCTGGCATTTTTATGATAATTTAATGATAAGAAGTCCCACCCCCCGCCCCAAGAGACTCTAGGAATACCTCTTGGCACCACTGGATACCTGGCATTTATGTTAAATTTGTTTAGTATTAGGAGTGTGAGAAAAAAAAAAAAACAACACCACAACTTTATACATTTTAAGAGGAGTAGAAAAGAATCTCAGTAATAGATCATCAGTGGAGGCCTGAGAGTTTGTCTGCCGCTTGTCCCCTGTTCTGGTCTCTCTCCAAAGGACTGATGACTTACCTGACTTTCTTGACTTACACTTCAGTTTTGTAAAAAGCTACTTCTGCCACCCACGGACCTGTCTGTGCACATAGCTGACCTGACCACAGCATTCAGTTAATAAAATGTAGATAGAGAGGGAACGGAACCTTTATTGAAAAGCATAAACAAAGATCTAAAGAGACGAGTAGATGAGGGTCACATTCTAGATGGGATACTATATGTAATAAACATGTCAACATTTCATGTACTTGTATATAAGTATAGGATAGAATTACAATCCATCTACTAATTTTTTTTCACAGAGATTGACAAGACATTCTTAAATATGGACATATTATTAAAATGCTAAAGTGAATTGAGATATTTTTAACAAGGGGAATAATGTTGGGAGGACACCATACAGATATGAAGTTTTCCTATAGTGTTATAATAATTAAAACATGATCAATAAATGAAAGCGAATGTGCAATTTAGAAATAGGCCCTTGGAATAGAGAAATTAGATATGGCTAGGACAGCATTTCAAATCAGTAGAAAAGCATAGATTATTGTTAAAACAATTGACTATTCAGATAGGACAAAAATAGATCTTCACCTCATACCATACTCAAATTCCAGGTAAGCTAAAAGATGTAAAATTACATATAAAAGTAAAACTTTGAAACTTTCAAAAATATATAAAAAATTTCTAGTAAAAAGTTAGGGAACAATTTCTTAAATAGCATTTAAAAAAGACTATTAAAATTTTTTATTAAATATACAAGATATATCTGTATTAGTTAACCAATTTTTGATTTTTTTTTTTTTTTTTTTTTTTTTTTTAGAACTGGGGATTGAACCTAATGGTACTCTACCACTAGCTATACTCCCAGCCCTTCTTATTTTTTATTCTGAGACAGGGTCTCCCTAAGTTGCCCAGGTTGGCTTTGGATTTGCTATCCTTCTGCCTCAGATTCCCAAGTCTCTGGAATCGCCTGTGTGTACCAATATACACAGCACACTTTCTAATTTTTTGAATTAATTCTTTCTACCTGGGTGTGTTCACCTACAGATAATTTACTCACATTTAAAATTTGTACACTTTTTTCTTAAATAAGCTTCAGTTAAAAGTTTTCTAAAATTCAGTGTAACAAAAGACACCAATTTAAAAAGTTCAAAGGAAAGCCACACCTCTAAAGAAGCTATACTCAATTAAATGTGTAAATGAAAGTTTAAAACCACATCAAAGAACTAAAGAAATGATCATAATCTATCCCTCACATACAATTTATTAGTCAATATATTTATGAAAAGATATTATGTTCAGTAATTATTGGGATAAAACAAAATAGTAAAGCAGTTTCATTTCACATTCATCATATTGAATAAAAATTGGAGTAGTTTACCATTAATTTTTAGAGAAGTTAAGGTCAAACTGCTATTGAGAGCCATAACATTGTTGTGAATAGTTAACAATGTGTAATGAAATTGCTATAGCTGGGTAGGTTGTGTAATATACAGCTCTCAGGAGCAGTGTTTAAGCAAATTAAAAGGTAAATTGTGCTCCTTGCAGTGTGAACTGTTACAATCCTGCATGTTCACCTCAAATAAAAAGACACCAAAGTTATATAATTATTATTATTTTTTAAATCACACATGCAGAAAGAGACAAGTTCCATGACTGTTTAGAGCAACATTTTTATTAGAAAAAACTTAATTTCTATCAGTAGGAAATTGGTAACTAATTGTTTAAAGAATTGTTCCTAATATGAAATAATATGTGACATTAAAAAAAATCTCAACACATATTCATGGGTGGATCTCAAAATTATAATTTCGAATGAAGAAAGCAAATATTAAAAGTGTACTTATTTCTACAAAAACTTCAAGCACACTTAAATATATTTATGTATATGGACATGTACATATGCATTGAAGATATAACAACATGAATTTAAAATGATACACACACATACACTACACACACATACACTACACACGCACACACACACACACACACACACACACACACACACACACTTGGGATAGTGATTTCCTTACAAAAGAAAGAAGCAAATTGGATGAGGAGAAGGCATTAAATCAAAAGTAAAGCATTTATTTTTGAAAAATTTTGAACTGAATATGGAAAACTGAATGTGTGTTTTGTCCAGGGGGATGAGAGATGTTGGCATTTCATAGTGTTCTTTGCTCTTTTTGACTTTGGAATATTTCATAATTAAAATTAGGATTTTTAAAGTTGGAAGTGGTTAATTTTGATGTTTTCTATGGAAGACAGAGTTAAGATGAAAATGTGATATTGTCTGGTTTTCAGACTTAAACACCTGTAGGATACCCCAAAGGTACAAAGCACAGAGACCCAGAATTTCTGAATTAATAAGTATCATCCAGAATATGTACTTCTTTTCTTTTTTTTTTAATTAAGAAAATCACTTTATTCTAATTAATTCACAAAGAACAGTATCAAAACAGTTGCTTTAAGGAAGCCACACAAACATTTGCCCAGCCCTCAATTCTGTACCAACATAGAGAACTTCTTTCTATACAATTAGAATACTTTCTTCCTGTTGTTATTCAGAAACAATGAAGCTATTAAGTGAGATTTTACATTATGGTTTTGCATTTTACCCTTTCACTACCAATTACATTTTTATGCTAAAGCAACTTGGTCACCAGAGCCGATTTTCCACTTCTCAATTTGCACTTCCGGATAAAACTAATGCATTTGCAATTGTTCTGGAACCACTCCAAAAATTGTTTTATCTCATAAAAGGGCCACCAATCTGCTGCTGCCATGCTGGCTGGATTCCCCAAGGCTTCTGGCAAGGGATATCAGGCTTTGAGAGCATCACTTTTTCCAGTGATGGCATGATCCAGTGTGTGCCCCCCAGCAGAGCCCACAGCCACACCAGCTGCAGTGATTTCCATCTGGGCCATCATACTTGACTGATGGGAAGCAGCAGCAGGTGAGCCAAGTGGAGATGATGGGGCTGCTGCTGGTGGCTGAGCCACTGGTGCGGGCCCGGGCGTAGCTCTTGTTCGAGGACCCTGGATGGCCCAGGGAGCCGCTCGGGAGGTGTGATTTCAACTTCCATGTTGCATCCTAAGCAAGGTGATTTGGTGTCTAAAAGTGCCAAACTGCGAAGTGCCTGGCAACTTGAGCCGGGAAGGCAAGCAAAAGCTGGAAAGAACATGTATTTCTAACAAGTTCTTTGCTGATGTGGCTGCAGGTCTGAGGGCCACACTTAGAGAACTGTGAGTTTAGAGTATGGTTGATGTTGATAAAAGCCTTGTTACAAGACTGAATTGCAAAGAGAATATAGGAGCATTGCTTTCTGAAGAAATACTTACTAATAGACATTTTTTAAATGGTACAGCTGTCACAATTTAACTTAATAAAGGTATAAAACTAGTAGTCTTTTCCTTAAATGGTATATGTTTTGAATATTAGAATCAGAATTCACTTATGATATTGAATAAGATAAATATTGACAAACTGTACCAATTGCTTACTACTTGAAATGAAACATTGTCAAACTGAAATTTATCAGTTTAATGGCATCATGATAATTTTTCCAAAATGCATTTTGAAGTATAAGTTATCCTATATGTATTATATATACGTATATGTATATGATACACGTACCTTGAAATTTATATTGGCTTTCAAAGTTTAACTAGTATTTGATGTTTAGAAAACTAACAGCAAATGATATTTGATAAGCAATTTAAATAGCTTTTTTGTTTTATAAAACTGAGGCTCTAATTCAATATCATATTAGTTTCCAGTGCTAAGAAAAATTTAGGGTTATTTCCATTTAGTTAAGTAACTCTCTGGGCTATCTATGTCCTTTGGGGATTAAATATGCATGAGAATTGCTCTAAGACTTTCCATCAAAACCCATTAACCATCCTGTAGCTCAGAGAGGTTCCCTTACATCTGACATTGCTTAATGCACTTTCAGTGTTAAATGGATGTTATAAAACTCAGCACTAATTTGTTATAAAGAAGGTTACTTATGTGGATTTTTATTTTATTGATATTATTTTTATTCTTGAAATTCATCATGATGAGTTGAATAGAATCTATATACCTATTAATGTCTTTTTATCTAGAGGCATTTTAATTGACATTACAAAATAATGCTTTAAAGCAACGACTTGTCTGATGAATTTTTTTTCTCTGTTTAAATGTAGGTAAAAAAATTCATGTCACTTCTGTCTCTTCTTCATATTAAAGTATTTCTAACTTGTTTAGAGAGATAGTAACTATCCATTATGAATCTCACATTTTGGGTCTGTTTGGCAAAGCATCAGAATTACCTGTGAGAATTTTGGTCAAATATATTGACCAAATCATACTGTTACGTTGTGTGCATGTACGAATATGTAACAACAAATCCCACCATTATGTACAATTATAAGGCACCAATAAACATATGGAAAACTATATAGATTTCTAGAGCATATAAAGTCTAATTCACCATCTCAGGAAAGATCCAGAAGTGCCATTTTTATTTCAACATTGCTTGACTTCATTTGGGATGGATCTGCTTACAGAGGATGCTTAGAAATCCTAGAAGACCTTTGGGAAAATGGAAAATGTTTCAAGGAGGCCCCTGTTTACATCAAGTGCTCACACTGTTGTTTTCCAATTGCCAATGCCATGTAAAATACTCTCTTTTGCTGATTCTGGGCTGTAGCATCTTTCCAGCCATAGAACAAGAAAAATGCCTAAGAAGCAAGTGAAGCTTGAAAATATGTAACATCAAGGATGACACTGGCCCTCTTAAAAAATAGTTTTCCTTCCATGTTCCAGCTGTATCTGTCTTCATAAAGAAGTTTAAAAGTGCCTCCTTCCTTTGCCCAAGGCAATACACCTGCATGAACTTTTATTACCTACCGGTTGTACCCCTCATGCTTGTAATCTCTTGACAGTTTCACTATCATTGCACCTTCAGGTTTATTTGGGTCACAGGTAATATTGTGCTTCCCTTGTAAACTCTAGAAGCTTTACCAGTTTATGCTTTTCAAGACAAAAAGATGAGAAAAATGCAAGGGATGGCATTGATTAAAGGTTTTAAAAAATGGACTCTTCATTGATTTCTCTTTTTAAAAATATATCTGACCCAAGGCAAAAAGTATGATTGACCAATGTGAGTGAGACTTTCACAAGACTCAAGGCACATCCTGATTCCCTATGTTGTATCATTATTTTGAAATGGCCTGGATATGTTTTCATTTTGTGCTAGGCAAAGATTCTTTAAAAGTACAAGATACCATCAACATCAAAATACCAAAAGTGGCAGCAGCAGCATTAAATTATTACATAATATTTATTGAATGCTTACTAATATTTTACTTAGCAAAAACTTACAACAAATGCACTACAGGCACTTTTTACAAAAAGAATTATTAAAACAGTCTTATGAGGTAGGTAATATGCCATTAGTAGATTTAGTATTTTTTTTGAGTATTTTTTTTTCACCTAAGATATAGATTAAAAACATTGGCTTGCATTTTACAAAGGTAGAAGGGGTAGTTTATATTAATGATTTTATAATTCTTTCCACTTTTAACATTTTGTGACAGGTCTCTCCCTTTCTCTCTCTCTCTCTCTCTCTCTCTTTCTCTCTCTCTCTCTCTCTCTCTCTCTCTCTCTCTCTCTCTCTCTCACACACACACACACACACACACCCCACACACTGAAGGTGCCAAAGAAAATAAGTAAAAGGACCATATTAATCTTGGGTAATGGGCTAAGAATGCAAGTCAGAATGTTTGCTAAAAGGATATTTATTTATTCATTTTAGTTTTTAATTTTTGGAAAAATAAACAGTTTCAATGCAAAATTCTCTTCCCTTTTTTAAGTGAACACATATTAATTGTACAAGTTAATGGATTTCACTGTGACATTTTCCATACATGCGTGTATTGTACTTTGGCTATGTCTCCTCCTTCCTTCTATCTTCTTAGCATCTCCTCCTTCTGATATTTTTTCCATTCCCTAATAATCTCCCTGTTCTGCTTTCAGGTCATCTTTTTTTCTTTTTCTTTCTTTCTTCAGTTTCCACATAGACAACATGTAATGCTTGTCTTTCTGGCATATTTCACTGAAAATGATGTTCTCTATTCCATCCATTTTCCTTCAAATGACATGATTTCATTCTTCTTTATGGCTGAATAATACACCATTGTGTACAGATCCCATATTCTCTATATCCATTGTCTGTTGGTGGCACCTCACCTGATCTGATTCCCTATCTTAGCTTTTGTGCATAGTGCCATAATAAACATGGGTATACAGGTATGCTGGCTTCATTTCCTCCAGGTGTATGTCCAGAACTGGTATACCTCCATCACAGGTAGCTCTGTTTTTATTTTATTTTTTTAGGTGCTTTGGGCTGTTTTCCATAAGGGCTGTGTTAATTTGCATTCCCACCAAGCCCTTATGAGGGCCCTTTTTTGTGTGAGAGGACATGTACTATGTCAGGAGAATAGGAAGAAGGAATCACTTGGACTGTTTGAGCAACAGTTTTAAAGATGTATGGCAGCATGACCTTTTCTTCTGCTTTGAGAATAATTTAGTTCCCTTCTAAACCACAGCATTGCTCTTTGATCTAACCAGAAAGCCGGAGGGAATAAAGACACCAGGGAGGAATTCAGCACCCTCAGTGGCTGTGTTTATTCAAACCAGAGAAAGACACACCCTCAATTGAGCAAAACAGCCCTAGAGAATGATGTATTCTGAGGAGTATTTGATCTATTTTGGATTCATTAATATGAATGTTTGTTCTGGCTCTGGCAGATTTGAGATATGACAAAGCCCAGAGCTGTTGGCCTGCAGGGCATTTCTTCACCCCAATTAGGTTGCTATTGTTCTCTGATGCAGCAGATATTTCTAAATGAATTTTAGTTGGATTAATTATCTTCCTACTTTGAGACTTTATTGTGAAGTTTTGAAAGCCTTTGTTCATAAGCTTAAATATGAACAAATAAATATCGGTTCTTTAATTACTACCCTAGAAATGAAGAAATATTCTAAGGGAATAGTAAGATCAACTGTTCTTGAATTGTTCTTTTTCTCTGCCCCCTTCCTTCCCTCTCTTTTTAAGTTAATCAAAACTTTCATGGGTATTGTTCCCTAATGGCCTTAGAATAATTTATTTTTCTAAAGCAGGACCACAGAACAACATTGCAGTCATCCTCAGGTGACGTTTTCCACACTATTTTCTACACAAATAATGGAAATACACACATACCTTATATTAATGCAATATTGCAAAACTGAGAATACAAACACAAATATCTAACACTCCCTTTAATAGCAATGTTTTAAAAAATTATCTTCTATGTACATAGCCAGTTTTAGGTACATAGCCAGTTTTATTAGTGGGTACCAGTTCTCTCTAATCCCTGTCCTCCACTATCAGACATCAGTACCCATAGGAAACAGGATTCACTCTGATTCACTTTCCACTTTAGATTCTCTCTTCTTGAGTCCCTATATCCAATGTAGGCTCTATAGCGGAGGGACCATGATACAAGATGGAGAAACGAGGTTATTCTGGTTGGGATATCAAAGGATAATGATTTTCAAGCATAGAGAGACTGTGATCAACATCACCCTTGAGGTTAGAAAAGAAAAGAGGAGCCTTAACCCACAGCCTAAGAGGATTATGTAGGATATGTAATCGTGGCACATCAGAAGTGGAAAAGGTCATTAAATCATCTCCTATAACCCTTTCTTTCAGAGACCAGGAAACTGAAGCCCACAAAGGGAGGATCCTGGCATAAGGTGTCATAGTAGGCAGTTGA
Organism: Urocitellus parryii; assembly: GCF_045843805.1. Classification (NCBI taxonomy): domain Eukaryota; kingdom Metazoa; phylum Chordata; class Mammalia; order Rodentia; family Sciuridae; genus Urocitellus; species Urocitellus parryii. Next base: position 64,844,990 of record NC_135533.1, read on the forward strand.
GGAAAGAACCTGTGACCTTTGCCTCAAGAACGCTGTCTCCTGTCAGAGGAGGCAGCTAGATGTGAGGATCGGTGCCAAGTGGGATGATGGGCTGTTATGAGAGTGACAAGATTTTACAACCAATCCAAGGCCCAAGTAATTTATGTTTCTGCATTAACCATCACAGAACAATTTAAATATTTCACATGGCCCCATTAAAGATAAGGATAATATTTTATTTTTTTCTCTCTTTGAGTATGGAAATTTGGATGGTTCAATCATTTCAGCAATTTTATCCTGATTATAGTGTCAGATACCATCCTGAGGAGAAAAACATAGTGGAGTATCTCTAGGAAACCTATGGCTTACTACAATGGTTCCCACTATGTAAATAATGACACATACATTTACTTATGAAAAAGTTTTAATAAGTCTGGAAAGACAATGCTGCAAGCATTTTATAAAGCTAAATGGTTCAAAATATTGTATCATTCCTACCTTTTAGGGGTTAAAATCCCACTTATTTAATTTATGAAATGTTATTAAGATTGAATTTGATTTTGACATTTTATTTTATTTATTAATTTATTAATTGATTTTAATTGATTAAAAAACTAATTAAGTGGGAAGAATAAGTAATTATAATATTGAAAAATATGCAATGATCTAGGTACAGGCATTGTGGAAGAGCTTGAGAACAGTTTAGTTACTTTTGGCAGAAAAATACAGCATTAAACGAAAGAGCTGTTGGACTCTAACCATTCCACTCAAGTTCCAGAAATAGAATACATGAGTTGAAGAAGGGCATGATTCTTCCCTTTTAAGATTTTTTTCTGGAATTATAATACCCATAGGTCTGTAGTCCTACACAGCTGCAGGACAAGCTAGAAAGTGCACATGCTTAGCCAGGCAGTCAAGTTGTCCAACTAAAAATGGGAAGTAGTTACTAAGAATTAGAACTTACAAAAATGGATAATGAGAGGCACTCTTGATTTCTACTTTAAGCCATCAACCCCAAAAACATCCTCTGGGACTGTGCTGATAAAAACTAAAGACAAAATTTAGATAAGTAAAGTCACGAGGAACAAGTGAAAACCAAAACAACAAAGCAAAAATATATCCAGAAAAGAAATCAGGTAGAACTTGATACTCTCAGGAGGAAATAGTAATGAAATATGGTTACAAAAGAATCAATATGAAAGAAGTGAAAGATAAACAGAGTGCAGATGATAGATTGGTTTGTATACTACATGGAAGATTTCAGAACTCTTATGGCATTAAGTCTTCACTAAAGGTTTTAAGCAAGTGTGTTGTTGTGCTCCACTTATGATTTAGAGAGATCATTTTAGCTGCTTCAGGGAGACAGGATTTAATGGAAAAAGACTGGACTCACAGCAACATATGGTTAGGCTTTTGCAGGAATTCAGATGAGCTTTGAGGGGGTCTGCTAAGGGAATAAAAGCTAAATTGATATGAGCAGAATCCAGGTATTTTTCAAATGATTTAGCATGAGATGAATGATTGGGTATAGTGAATAAAAGAGAGGAAACACCTTAGCTTCTGATTTAGATAACTAGATGCCTTGTGGAGCTGAGACAGGGGTGAAGGGCAGGTGGTCAGCATAGATACTAAATGATTGGGCTGGAAAGATGAAGGATAATTACCAAAGAAAAGATGCTTGCCTGGGTGTTTAATCTTCAACACTGGGGGAACAAGGATCTGATCCTGATTTCCAAGACCTGTATCAGAACTAGTTTCTGAAGAAAGACAAACAGAGTTATAGGAAAAATTAATTCTCTTTTGCACAACTTAATTTTAGACACTTGATAAATAGCCAAACAAATATGTCTAGTAAATTGTTGTGTATTATAACTGGGGCTCAAGATAGGTATTTGATGAGGGTGTATTTTGTTCATCTTTATATAGATGGAAGTGGATACCTTTAAGTAGCTAATGAAGTATGAAAAGTAGAAATAGGATAAACACTAGGCCAGTATTCCAAGAAGAATCATTAACAGATAAGTCCAAAATGGCAATAAATAGCCTACTGGGTGATGAAAAATTATTATTCTTTTCTTTCTTTTTTTTTTCCAGACCTCAGGATCAAACCCAGGGATTTCACACATACTAGAGAAACATTCTACTGGTGAGCTATATCCCCAGCTTGAAATATTCCTTTTTTAGGAAGAAAACCAGAAGACTGAACTATGACAGAAAAGGAGAAAATAGGCATTTTTAAGGAGCAAGATAGTTCATAGCTTTAACTATGTCAGAAATAAGATGAAAATTCAAATTTCTCATCATTCTTACCAAATAGCTCTTGGTGACTTGGCAACAGCAGTTTCATTAGAGTGGTGTGCTGGAATTCTGACCACAGGATGGAAAATGTAATGGGTATGGAAATGGAGGGAGTTATGTGTAGGCCAGGATTTCAAGAAGTACTGTGAAGGGAAAAGCAAAAGCATAATGTGTAAAGATAATTTCAGAGGAAGGGAATTGAGAGAGCATTTTAGAAGAGCCACTGTGGAAGGAGAGGTTGATATTATGGAAGAGAAATGATAAACAGGAGGGGATGCAATCCAAAGTAGAGGTGGAGAGCTGATCCTTGAGAAAGGGATATCTCTTCTGTTTTAATAGGACCTGTGGAAGGGAAGAATCATGGCATTAGATGTTACTGGCAGGGGTTGGGATTGGGTTTGTATTCTGTGGTGTCAAAGAACGAATACTGCGAACCCCACTGAGGCAAGTAAGTAAGCAAGCAGAAATTTTATGTAAAAGGAGAGTGAAAGATTCACCACTTTTGGCACTGTGCACTTGGGAAGGGCAAGCATGCCTTCAAATCTTCACCACGTAAGGAGATGTTGATAAGCTCCTGCTGATTAGTTCTTCCTTTTTACTAGGGATGTGGGCCTGGTTGATTGGTTCTTGATATTTCAACTGTGCTGTGCCAGTAAGCCAGAGTTTATAGTCACATCTCCATGAGGTGGAAACTTATGCCTTTTGAGAAACAGAAACTGTTTTACAACATGTCAGGGTGTGTTGAAATGGCTGTCCTCAGGTTTACCCTCTTGTCGACCTGCACTGTCTCTTCCCTATTCCCAACTGCCTATTCTTTTCTATCTCATTCCCCTCTCTGATAAGAATTGGGCAATGATTGCTCTAGGTGCTTTAAGCTGAAGCAAGGTGACGTGGGGTAGTTCGGGTTTCCCTTTCAGTGACGTGGTGTTGATCAAAAGGTTCATGGTAGAAGTCATGTAGACCCACTATTCATTAACTGCTTTCTAATGTTAAGGGGTGTTGAGAAGGGGCAGTGAAGTTTCCCTTGGTGACTGGTCCAGGGATTCCCAATAGAAGTCCAGGTGAGGTTCCTTTGTGTCTAAGAGAAAGAGATTTTGTCATTGGTAAGACACAGGAGTTTGTTTAGTGAGTACAGTTTTGATTAATCTCTGAATGAGACCACAAATGCAGGGGATGATGCAGCACCCTATGGTTAATACCCTAAGCACTATGATTAAAAAAGTTACCACAGCATATCCAGCTTTGCATTCCCCTTGTCCCATAAATGAACTTCCACCTGTGTATATAGTAAGATCTCTATTATTCAGGGGAACACTTTGGAGGTCTCCCCTAGCTGAGTAGTCTATGGCTAAGGCTTGTTGACAATCATGTTCAGGGTTTCCTTCTAATGATTCTGGAAGAAAGGTGACTGAGTTAAAATTTGAGCAAGGGGGCTGGAGATGTGGCTCAGCGGTAGTGCGCTCGCCTGGCATGCGTGCGGCCCGGGTTCGATCCTCAGCACCACATACCAACAAAGATGTTGTGTCTGCCGAGAACTAAAAAATAAATATTAAAAATTCTCTATCTCTCTCTCTCTCCTCTCTCACTAAAAAAAAAAAAAAAAAAAAAAAAAAAAAAAAAATTTGAGCAAGGCCTGGTGTTTTGTAAGGCGGCTCTCTGAGAGCCATAATCCCCCTTTAGTATTCAGAATTCCTGCAAGGTCATGAAACAGTATACAGTAAATATACAGTGTATACAGTAAAATCTCTTCCTAGGGTTATCTTAATTGCCTCAGGGACCAGCAAGGCTCCTGCAGCTACCAATCAAAGGCAATGGAGCCATCCTTGAGATACCATATCAAGCTCTTTACTGAGATATCTTACCAGCTGCTGAGCTGGCCTGCTCTTTTGTGTTATCACCCCTAAACCCATTCCTCCCCTTTCTTCACTAACAGATTAAATTTTTTGCTTTATAGGCAAGCTGAGAGCAGGAGATTGAAGTAAGCCCTCTTTTAGGGCTTTAAAAGCCCTAACATATTCTGCGTATTGGGGTGGTTATTTCCTGGCATTGGGCTTTCTTGAGGAGTCAATAAAGACGTTTGGCTATCTCTCCATAACCAGGGATCCAAAGCCTACAATACCCAGTTATCCCCAGGAATCCTCTCAGTTGCTATATGGTCTGGAGTAGAGACTATCGTTCTGCAGGGGTAATCCTTTCTTCCCCACGCCTGTGAATTCCTTGAAACAGTGGTAATCTCAGATATTGAACCTGTGGTTGGCATAGTTGGGCTTTCTTTTTTTTTTTGAGACCTTATCTCCACCATCAGACAGGTAATTCAGAAGATCTGTAGTGATCATTTTATGTTCATCTTGGGTGGTAGCACATAGGATATCATCCACATATTGGAGGACAGGTACAGATGACCTGTTGAATTCTGCTAGGTCCTAGGAAAGAATCAGATCAAACAAGTGAGGACTGTCTCTGAATCCTTGGGGTAACAATGTCCAAATTAATTGAGATCTACAACCTGGCTTCCCCAAAGCAAAGAGATATTGTGACTGATTTTCTAGGGGTATACAGAAAAAGATGTCCTTCAAATCTAATATAGTAAATCAAGCAGCAGCAGCTGGGATCTCAGATAACAAAGTATAAGGATTAGGTACCACAGAATGAAGGGGGATGACTGCTTCATTGATTATCCTAAGGTGTTGGACTAGGTGCCTGTTTTCATCAGCTTTTTTGCTGCTATGTGTAAAAGACCTGACCAAAAATAAAAATTTCAGAGGAGGAAAAGTTTATCTGGGAGTTCACTGTTGCAGAGGTCTCAGTCCAGATAGCCAGTTCTATTCTTCAGGGATCAAGGCGAGGTAGAACAACATGACAGAAGAGTGTAGTGAAAGGGTGAGGCTCACATGATGATCAGAAGCAGAGAAAGAAATTCCAATTGCCAGATACAAAATATATACCCAAAGCCACGGCCCCAGGGAGCCACCCCCTCCAGCCATACCTGATGGACCTTCAGTTCCCATCCAGTTAATCCCATCAGGGATTGATTCGCTGATTGGGTTAAGGCTATCATGACCCAATCATTTCTTTTCCAAACCTTATATCTTTCACACATAAGCTTTCAGGGGGACACCTCATATCTAAACCATAACAGCACCATTCCTCATTTTGGTTTTGCAGGGGCTATTGCAAGGCACCAAGAGTCCTGTTGTTTAAGGTTTTAAATGATCCCCAATAAACCTTTATTTTCCTCTGGGTTCAGGGGCTACTGTTTCTGATATGGAAAGATGAAGGGTCCTTCAAAGTTATTTTAACTGGAACTACACACTTTGATCGCTTGAATTTGCCCTCAGTGGCCTACACTTTAGAGTTTATATCAGATTCTATTAGAGGTAGACATAATGGATGCTGGGGTCCCTAATTTATGATGATGGAGGCCTGAAGTTTTGAGAACATATGTCTTCCCATAAAGGAATAGGGAACTCTGGGACTATCAGGAATGCATGGGAAAATACCACCCCATCATATTCACAGATTGATGGGGGAATAAAATATCTAGTGATAGGCCATGTAGACACCTCTCACACCAACACATTATCAGAGGAAAGGGGTCTATGGTAAGAGACAAATACAGAAAAGCTGGCACCAGTGTCCAGAAGGAAACTGACTTTTTGGCTCTCTACTGAGAATACCCTGGGTTCATGCATGGTAATGGGAGTATGGGAGGCAGTAAGGTTGACCCTGGGCCCCTTCAGACCTGGTTGGGAGAATCTGGCCCCATGAGCCTACATCCCTGGGGCCATTCATTCCTTCGGTGATTACCTTGACAGATAGGAAAGGGCCTTGGTAGTAGTCACTTAACCTGTTGACATTCTCATTGGTAATGTCCTTCCTTTCATAGTGGAAATGAGTTCCTTTTGTAGCTGAGGTTCATTCATTTACCTCTCTTAACACCCTGAAAGCTTGCAAGTCAGAGGATGTCATCTGGATCAGAGCCATATGGCAATTTTTGTAACTTCCTCCAAATGTCTGGGGCCATGTGAATAATAAATTTATCCTTTAAAAATGTGAACCTCTGTGAATTCAGGATCCACTATGGTATGCTTTCTCAGTGTCTTCTTGAGTTTCTCCAGAAAGATTTAAAGGATGTCCTGAGGGCCTTGATGGATTTCAGATATCTCATAGTAATAGAAAGACTCCTGCCTTGACCTTCTGAGATTGTCAAGGACCAGATCCTGAAATGTCTTATTTTCAATCATCCTGTAATTAATTTGGATCTCATTTGGGATCATTCCTTGGAACTGCCTGTACCCAGATGGATACTTAGATTTGCTCCTAGTCTGTGCTACAGGGATATGACTGAGATGCAGATCATCTCCAAAATGCTCAGCTGCCATTAAGATAGTCTTCTTTTTATTAGAGGTCAAAGTTTGTTTAAGTAGTAATATGGTTACTTATCTAGTACTTAAGTAATAACTTGGCTAAAGTAAGAGAGAAAACCTTACATAAATTTTGGAACACCTAAATGTATTTATCTGGATCCTATGAGAATTTCCCCAAGTCCATCTTTATTTGCCTCAGCTCTTGAAGGGAAAAAAGGAAATGGACCTTTGTTGGTCCAAATTCCCCTTCTGGCATTTCCTGTAGTGGCAATATGTTTTTTCCTCCTCTAGAGGAGGATGATATGGGGAGGAAATGAGAGCAGTTGGCAGGGATTAGCAGGTGTTGGGAATTCTTGGGACTTCCCTGGCTTTTCTTTCCTACTATGTGTCTCTTTAGACTTCTTTTTTATCATGGCAGCAATCATAGCTGGTTCTAGCTTACACTACTGACATAATTTGGGGTTATCCTCCAGAACATAAAGGCCTGAACATAGGGGATCTCAAGCGATTTTCCTTGTTTCTTAGCAAAAACACTGAGCTGCAAGATAGTGTCAGAGATTTATGCTATCTTCTGGTAGCCATGATTCTCCATTAGAGTTTGTATGAAAGCCACATCTAACAGCAAAAGAAAATCAGCTACTTTTTTTTTTTTTCTGAAGTGTTTGTGGATCCAACTTTTCCCAGATAGTGCTGAACCTGGCACTACCTTTGAGACTAAAGCTCCCATCTGGATAAGACAAAACAGAACTCAGGCATCTGCACCAGAACAACTACCTACTCTCATAGGGACATCTCCCCAAACGAGTTTCTTGGTAGTCAGCAATCCTTCCCCTCTTGCTCTGAAGGACTTGCTGGGTTTATTGATATCTTACTAGCTAAGTCATGCAGGTCTTTGGTTTTTGCATGACAAACAGCCAGACTTAGCTGACCTTACTAGTCTCCCCTGGCCACTATTGGACTTCCAGATGTTGTGGCTGTTAATTAAATTCCAGCTGATAGTGAGATGTATTACTCATGTATCCATAAAATTGGAGAACCTAGTGAATAAGAACTCTCCTTTCAAGCAAGGTTGAAGGACACTATGTAAAGTCAGGATCATCAAGGACAATGGATTATTTTAAATGGGCTTTTCACTTACAATCTGGATGCCAGGGATCCTGGAAGGAGAGGTTTTCTCAGAGAGAAATTTGAGGAAGAGTTTAATTAATAGGCTATGATCCTGGTGGTCTTGGAGGTTCTAAGAGAGACTAAGTTCAGCTTTCTTTGAAGGAGAAAGTATGAGAATGTATGTCTCTCTAGGTCTCTAAAGAACTAAAAGAGATGGGTGCCTCCCCCTTCCTTATAGGCAAAGAATCTGTGGAGGCCCATGAGGGGCACAGAAACAAATTCTGGCATCCAAAGGCAGGCCAAGATCAGTGGCCACTGTCTACTTGCTCCAGTTACAATCTGAGTCAGGACAAAAAAGTAGGAAAGTGCTCCATAGAACCCAAGGTGCCTAATGCACAGGGAAGGTTATTGGGACCTACCGAAACTGAGAATCCCATATCCTGATATTTGAGACTGGCAGCTGTGCTAATCACTTTTAAGTGGCTGATGGGTGTCAAGTTTTCCTCCAAAAGATAGTTATCTCAGTGGGGGTTGGGGATCCCGGACAAGTCCACAAGATATTTCTAGCAGGAGTTGGGATCAGATTCATGTTCCACAGAGTTGAAGAATGAACACCACAAATGCTGCTGAGGTAAGCAAGCAAGCAGAATTTTATTTATAAGGAGAGTAAAAGATTCAGAACTTTTGGTGCAGTGCATTTGGGAGGGGCAAGAGTACCCTCAAGTCCTATAGCATTCATTCTTTTAAAGGCACATAAGGAGAAGTTGATAAGCTCCTCCATTCCTCCATGTTGGTTCTTTACAGCTACTAGTGATGTGCACCTTTGTTGATTGGTTCTTAATATTTCAATTGTCCCCTACCCTGCTGGCCAGATTATGCAGTCTCTCTCCATTAGATGGAAACTTATGCCCATTGAAAAATGGGAACTGTGCTTGTCCTCTGGTCGACCTTTACCGTTTCTTTCCCTACACTCAACTGCCTCTTCTTTTCTGTTTCATAAATTCAGATAAACTTGTAATTTGAGAAAGGAATTTGAATCATTCTCTTATTGTGTTTCAAGCTTCTTCTGAAAGAAAGATGGTGAGTTTGTGAGATAAGAGTCTTATTGAAGAAATGTATTTCAGGTTAATTTAGGTTTACACACCTTTCCTCATGTAATCAGCAGACATTGTATTCCATTGAAAGTAAATAGGTATGTAAGTGGCCTCATGAAATACAAATGTGATTTTCTCATATACAAAAGGGGTACTTCCAGAGCTGCTGTTGTTGATGGTGAAGTCATTAAGTCCTTCACCATTCACCACAGATGACTTTCATCCTTCTGGTGCAAAGTGGTTATCTTTCTCCAGGTTTTAGGCAAAAAGAGGGGAAGGAGGATACAGAAATAAATCAACCAGAAAATAAACAAACAGCCTGGCACTGTGGTGCACACCTGTAATCCCAGCAACTGAGGAAGCTGAGGCAGGAGGATCACAAGTTGGAGGCCAGATTCAGCAATTTAGCAAGGCCCTAAGCAACTTAGTGAGACCCTGTCTCAAAATAAAAACAGAAAACGGCTGGGTGTGTAGCTCAGTGGTACATCACCTCTGGGATAAATCCCTTATAAAAATGAACAATCAAACAAGACAAAATACCTCTTTGTTTTATTATTATTTTTTTAAATTACAAACTTACAAACTTACATAGGATATGTAAGTTCCATTCATTCAACTTCTATATCTCATTGGCCAGATCCATGTCACAAATTCACAGGTAGATACAAAGATTTTGAGGAATTTTTATTTTATTTTATTATTATTTCTTCAACACTATTTGGTAGCATTTACTTTATCTAGGAAAACTTTTTAAATGTAATCCTATGAGAATTTCCCCATCATAACTTTTTCCAAGTTATGATGACTATCATGTATTTGGTATTCTATACACAGAAAATGCTGGGGATGAGCTGGGATGTAGCTCAGTGGCAAAGCGTCTGCCTTGCATTCGCAAGGCCTTGGATTTGACTGCCAGTTACAAAAAGACAAAAGAAAAAGAATCACACTAAAATAAATAAATAAGATAAAAAAATTCTTGGGTGAAATAATGTTAGTATTGGTAGAATTAATAACATCTGTTTCATGCTGATGCCTCTTAAAAACAAATCATTTTTCAGCATAACATCAGTTAATGGTAATTTATCTAAAGATTATTCTATTATTGTACAAGATAAGCATAGTTCTATATTTGCCTTTGTGATATAGAGTAAAATTTTAGAAAATCCCCTTCTTTTTTGCTTATATTAATTTGGATATTTTGGTTTAAGAAAAAGAATAAACTTTACTTCTTTTACTAATTCATGGCACACAGATACATTCAAAGTTATTTTATTATACCAACTTATGTTCTACTATTTGAAAGTCATGTGAAATTTTAAAATTCATCAATTTCTGCAATTCTTGACAGTTGTTGCAATGTAATCTACAAAGTGAATAGGAAACTCTATAGTAGGTGAACCGTGATACCAGCAATATTTTCTTTCTGCTTTACAAATAATTTTATGTCCATGTTATGTAACAGGTGTCAGTATCAATAAAAGTATTCAAGAAACAAAACACTATTTTATAGTCAAGTATTATCAATTTTGAAAGATTAAGGACAAATGTCTAAATTTGTATTAATCTTTCTCTGTTTTTTAAAGTTGAAATACGCAGCCAGGGAAGCATGCAAAATTGGATGAACAGTTTTTCATAAGTAACTTTTTTTCATTTTATAACTGGGCTATATAATCAAGTCAATCCTTAAATATTCACATACTTTTAAAATCCTATTTATATCCATTTACAATTAAACAAAGAAAATATTGGTTGGTTAAAATTTTCTCAGTCACATTTACAAATGTCTAAATTTCATTTTTATATTGCTTTGTCTTTATTTTGTTTGATTTTTGTTTGATTTAAAATCAAAGTCCAGTTTAATCATAGTTAGATAGCCTAAATCCATTCTATTAGGATCTCCATATTAAAGAAGCTAGACATAGTTATTTAAGTTCCATTATATTCAATAGATATGTATTTTTTTATTTAGTTTAAAAAAATCAGCATCAGTATCTTCTTTTGCAATTGAAGGTATGTGTATAAATGAATATAATCGTTCTATGTGTGTGTGTGTGTGTGTGTGTGTGTGTGTGTGTGTCTGTCTGTGTGTGTGTGTGTGTGTGTGAGGGTGGCAGTCAGGGAGTTCCTCCTCATGTTTTGGTTGTTCCAATTTTGTAAATTACTCAACAGGACCAAAAAAAAAAAAAAAAAAGAGGAGTGAGTCATTCTGTTTAAAGTAAACTCTGCCTTTCTGTTTTTAGAATGTGGCACACCTTGTCTTTCCTACTTAGAAAATGACTGCAGTTTGTAAGTCAGATCTGAATTTTGGTTTTCCTGTTGATTTTGAAAGTTTATAAATTAATGTCACATGGGAAATCTAGTTTACAGTAAAGTGACATGTAATACATTAATCATGATGTAAATAAAATAGATTCCTTAGTAGGGCAGACAGACAAATATCTAAGGTTTAAAAGATGTTCTCCTACATATTGTATGTTTTCTTTAAGGATGATCCTTTTAGAACAATTTTCTGCTAACCAGTTTGCCTTTAAAAAGGTGATTTTTTTTTTTTTACTTAAGGCTTATAAAAAATTTAAAAAAATTACTAGGTAATATATATATACACAGAATTCAAAAATGGTAGGCCATCAAATGAGGTACAATGAATCCTGTTCACCCTGTTCTCCATCTAAACATTATTCATCTCACTCCTAAACATAGTTTCTCATATTAATTTTTATGTATAATTATTAAATCATTACTCCTTCATTATTCTTGTTTTCCCACCTTCCACAAAATATGATATGCATATTGACTTTTTCTCTTAATTTCCATTTTATTTTATTTTTTTCCAGAGGACAGTTTTTCTGCAGCTCCTAATGTGGGCTTTGGTGGAGATCCTTGGGCAGCATCCACAGGTCTACATCAGGATGGAGTTTTGGGGGTGTTTCATCCTTTCAGCCTGGAATCCATTCCCAACCATCTTGCTGTGAGTGGCACAACACATTCACTAAAACAGCATCACATATGACTCTAGAAATATGTAAGTATTAAAAATATTGGCTTCAGAAATGTCCTTAATGGACTTACTCGGTTACAAAGACAAACTTCCACATCTGGCACAGTTCTTTCAGGGAATAGGCTTCATGAGGCTGTGGTACTTTTGGGCACAACCACTGTCTGTTTTCCTTTTCTTCTATCCTTTGTTTCTGAGAAGAGGCATACTGTTTAGAGCATTTTTTTTTTCTCTTTAACAATTATGACATGGAGATCTTTATTTTTTTATTTGTTCTTTTTAGATATACATGACAGTAGAGTATATTTTGACGTACTATACATGTATGGAATATAACTTATTCTAATTAGGATCCCATTCTTGTGGTTGCACATATTGTGGAGTTTCACTGGTGGTGTATTCATATAGTCATGGATACACAGGAAAGTTATATCTGATTCATTCTTCTGTCTTTCCTATTCTCATCCCCCTTTCCTTCCCTTCATTCCCTTTGTCTAATCCAGTGAACTTCTATTCATCCCACTGTGCTTATTGTGAGTTAGGTGAGTTAGCATCTGCATATTGGAGAGAATATTAGGCCTTTGGTTTTCTGGGATTGGCTTATTTCACTTAGCATGATAGTCTCCAGTTCCATCCATTTACCAGCAAATGAATGAGTTTCGAAGGGTTCCTTCCTTTTCTATTTCATGGAATAATTTGAGGAGAATTGGTGTTCTTCTGTGAAAGTCTGGTAGTCTGGTAGAACTTGGCTGAGAATCCATGTGGTCCTGGGCTTTTCTTTGTCGGTAGGCTTTTGATGGTGTCTTCAATTTCATGGCTTGAAATTGATTTGTTTAAATTTTCTATGTTCTCCTAATTCAATTTGGGTAGGTCATATGTCTCTAGACTTTGTAAATGTCTTCATGATTTTCTATTTTGTTGCATTATTTATTTCCAAAATAGTTTCTCATTATCTGTTTTTTGTAGGTCTGTTGTGATATTTCCTTTTTAATCAAGAATTTTAGAAATTTGATTTTTTTTTCTTTTTCTTCATAAGCTTGACTAAGTGTTTATCAATTTTATTTATTTTTCAAAGAACTAACTATGTGTTTTGTTGAATTTTTGAATTGCTCTTTTTTGTTTGTTTCAATTTCATTGATTTGGGATCTGATTATAATTATTACCTGTCTTCTACTGTTTTTGGTGTTAATTTGTTCTTGTTTTTCTAGGGCTTTGAGGTATATTTTTAGGTTATTTACTTGGTTGTTTTCAATTCTTTTAAAGAATGTGCTTAATGCAATAAACTTTCCTCTTAGAACTGCCTTTATAGTGTCCCAAAGGTTTTGATATATTGTATCACCACTCTCATTTACTTATAAACATTTTTATTTCATCCCCAATTTCATCTGTTATCCCTTAGTCATTAAATAGCAAATTTTTTAGTCACTAGGTGTTCTTCTATTTTTTAATTTTATCATTGATTTCTAATTTCATTCCATTATGATCTGATAGAATGCAAGTGTGATAGTAGGAGCAAATGTGACTCCATTTTGTTTTATGACTTCATCCTGTAAAACAACCATGCCAAGTAGAAGAGTCATGACTGGAGCAAGATGTTCTTTTCCTTTTGCTATAGAAACCTTTAAGAACATGGAACTACCTAATGGGGCATTGTTTCTGTAACTAGGGTATCGGGGCTCTGTTTCTGTAACTGGGGTGACTGGGCTAACTGTGATTGGTTAGGCTTCCCTCCACTTGACTGCACTGTCCCGCTTCTGTAACCTGGCTTGCTTGCATTGGCTAGACACCCCCCACCCCCAACATCCCTTTTGCGGTTTTCAGGCTTATAAGGAGTGCCCTTGCAATTGTTCGGGGCTGATCAGGGGAACAGCTTTATGTTCTGGTCAGCCGCAACCTGTGTGCTTCAATAAAGGCTTGATTCGATTATACGTGAGTGGTCTGGAAGTCAGTTCATGAAACCCTGGGACGAAGCTTTAACTATAACATAAGTATTATCTGTGTTTTTTCGTATTCCCTAAGAGTTGCTTTGTGGCCTAAGATCTGGTCTATTTTCAAAAAGAAATCATGTGCTGCTGAGAAGAAAGTGTATGCAGTAATTAAGAGATGAAATATTCTATATATGTCTGTTAAGCCTAAATTATTAATTTTATTTTTGCATTCTGTTTTCTTTATTTAGTTTTTGTTTGGAAGATCCATCCAGTGGTGAGAGAGCCATGGTAAAGTCACTGAGTATTATTGTGTTATGGTCCCTTTGATTCTTGAAATTGAGAAAGATTTGTTTGATGTATGTAGGTGCTTCATTGTTTGTGGAATAAATGTTTACAATTGTTATATCTTGTTGATGTATAATTCCCTTAAGCAATATGTAATGGTCTTATTTATCCCTTCTGATTAACTTTGGTTGAAAGTTCACTTTATCTGATAGGAGGATAGACACTGCTGCTTGTTTGTGAGATGCATGTAAATGATATGTTTTTTCCCATCCTTTTACCTTTAGTCTGTGGACACCTTTGCCTATGAAATGAGTCACTTAGAGACAGCTTATCATTGGGTCTTATTTTCTAATAGAATTTGCCAGTCTATGTCTTTTGATTAATGAGTTTGGGTCATTTATATTCAATGTTATTATTAAGAAATAATTTTATTCCCTGTCATTTTGATTTATTTTGTGCTTTTAATTTGAGTTAGTTTCTCCTTTTTGACTCTTCTTCTAGTGTAGTTCCTCCTTTTGCTGGTTTTCACTTTTATTTTTCATTTCTTCTTCATGAAATATTTTATTGGGAATGTTCTGTAGTTCAGGCTTTCTAGCTGTGAATTCTTTTTTAACTTTTGTTTATTATTGAAGGTTTTTATTTCATAATCAATTTTGGACCTTAATTTTGCTGGGAATAGTATTCTTGATTGACATTCATTTCCTTTCAGAACTTGGTATATATTATTCCAAGACCTCCTATCTTTTAGGATTTGAGTTGAGAAATCAGCTGATATCCATATTGATTTCCCTCTAAATATGATCTGTCTTAATAATGTGCCTTGGTGTGGGTTTGTTGTAATTTTATATATTTGGGGTTCTATATGCTTCATATATTTGACTTTCCATTTTATTATTAAGGTTTTGGAAATTTTCAAATATTATTTTATTGAAAATATTGTGCATTCTTTGGTTTATATCTTCAAGCCTTCATCTATTCCAATAAATCTTAAATTTGGCCTTTTCATGTTATCCCATATTTCTTGGAAGTTCTGTTTATGGTTTCTTTAGATCTTTTCTCCATGGTCAACTCTATGTTCAAGATTATATATTTTGTCTTCATTGCCTGAAACTCTGTCTTTCAAGTGGGTTAGTCTGCTGGTGATGCTTTCCAATTATTTTCCATTTGGTTTATTGATTCTTTCATTTTGAGGATTTCTGCTTGATTTTTTTTTTTTTTTCAGAATCTATGTTCTTAACTGAAGTGATCTTTCATTTCCTGTATTTTCTCTAGGAAGTATCTTTCTTCCTGAAGTTTCTCCTTACATCATCTTTTACCTCACAGATCAATTTAGCTATAGAACGTGCTAAACTCCTGTCTGACATTTCTTCTACTGGGTGTCATTGGAATCTGTTATTGAATTAGTTTTGTTTTTTGGGCGGTGCTTTATTCCCTTGCTTCTTTTTTTTTTAACATTGTTTTTGTGTCTATCCATCTAACAGTATGGTTTTGAGGCAGTAGAGTTCTGTCCCTTAGATTATAGTAACCCAGAATGTTTCCAGTATCTCACAATTTAGAGGGAGACATATATTAACAACAACCAATGCAACAAACATACAGTATGAAACCAAATAGTTCTTGCTTTGGGATCACTTGAAATGGTTAATTGGAATTGTCAACTTAATTGGATTAAGAGATGCCTATGATAAGAGACTTTTGAGTATGTCAATGAGGGTGTGTCTAGGAATGCTTGTCATATGGGGATAGCAAACTGAAGTGGAGGCCCTCCCTAAACAGGCAGCAATGTCCAATAGGATGGTGGCTTGGATGGAATAAAAGCTGGAAGAACAAGGAAGCAGCAGATACAAGTTCCATTCTTCTTGAACAGGTTTTTGATTGCTGCTGCAATTGCCTGAAGATCAGACTCACTTCTTCACTCTTCCAAAGTGGACTCTGCTAGTGATTCTGCAGTGATTTTCTAGAAGCCTTCAGTCTCAGAATAGGGTAGCACCATTGATCCCTCTTTTTCTGAGGCTTCAGCAATTAGACTGCACAGCTACTAGTTTTTCCAGCTTTTTAGCCTGCAGACTTTTGTTGATTCTGTTCCTCTAGAGAACCCTAATACAGAATCTGAAATGTTAATTGTCACAACAAACAGAAATGATATGATTAGTTATTACCCACAGTAAGAACAGTAAATTTACATAAGGTTTACAATTTCAAGTGGTGAAGAGAGATAGAAAAGAAGTGATGTAGGGTGTGATAATTGTGAAAGAAGAGGGAATAAAAGTAGAAGTAAAAAGTAAAGAAAGAATGAGAGAGCAATAGAGACTGGCTGTTAGAAGAGGAAAAGAGAATCAAGAAAAATATAAGTGAGAGAAAAAAATATAAAATAAAAATTAAAGAGAACATAAAATAAAAATAAATGAATATAAGAACAAAACTGATATATATTAATCAAACATCTTAGTTATTAAAATACTGATCCATGAAAAATAACTGCTTTCAATGCTAGGAATGAAAAAAAAGAAGAAACAGATGTAAATATGTATAAGTGTCCATGAACCATTTAGATCACAATTGAACAGAGAGAAGAAAAAAGAAAAGAAGAAAAATAGTATTTCAATGAAAAGTTAAAGAATTGTTTGCATTGGAGTTCAAGAGTCTCACCTTCCCTTCTTAGCTGTTAGGTGGGGTGTGAAGTGGAGTGTGAAGGCAAATCCCATAGGTAGGGATCCTGGGGGTGGGATTTGGGCTTAGGTAGGCTTCAGGTCCTTCCTTGAATGATTGGTCTGAATATTTTAAATCAGTGCACCTGTGGGGCCAAGAAGTTGCTGGGCCATGCTGGGATGCTGTTCCCCAGGAAAATCCCCTGAGTTTCAGTCATGTGGTAGAGTAACCAGTCCTTGTTTTCAGTCCCTCATGAACTATGTGTTTCCTGGATTCTGGGATGTGGCCTCCCTTTCAAATTCCTTGGCCATGTATGTTTCTCCTAGCCAGGTGCATCTCTACCAGCTAATCTTTCAAGTGGCCAGTCTGGGAAGGGTGGAGCTGGGTGGGTTTCCCTGGCCAGTATTCCCCTGTACAAATCCCTCTCCATGTTTGATTTTCTTCTGGTCACTTAGGCACACTCCATGAAAGGTGATGTGGGTTTGACAGGCCTGT
Source organism: Urocitellus parryii (assembly GCF_045843805.1). NCBI lineage: Eukaryota > Metazoa > Chordata > Mammalia > Rodentia > Sciuridae > Urocitellus > Urocitellus parryii. The sequence continues at coordinate 64,862,187 of NC_135533.1, forward strand.
ATTTCTGGCAAGGAAGGTACTGTTATACCAGGATTTGGTTCTCCCAGATGTTGGCTGCTGTGTTGCAGCTGCAAAATTGATCCTTCCTCTGTTCTCCCTGGCAGCTTGGAGAGATGCAGGATATTGTGCAGGACACTTTTCATGTTAATTTGGCAGTGTCTTTGATCTCTGATCTCTCCATGTCTGCCTTATGCCTCCTAAAAATGTGGGTTCCTTTAATTGGTGTATCCCTCCACCATTTTCCAGCAAGGGTGGGGATTGTAACCACCACAGGATTCTGAGGATTTCTTCTTTATTTTGTTATATTCAACCTCTTGAGTCCCTGATCTGCTTTGAATGTCCCAAATTAATTCCCAGTAACGATTCACCTCTCACCTTGCTGAGAAGCTGTGTGTCTGATTTGTTTTCACAACAAGGAGCAACAAGGAAAGCAACCTTCTCTATTCCTCCATTTTGAATCTTCATGGAGGGCTTTCAATATCAATCCTTTCATGGAATTCAATACAAAGGCATATATAATTTAGTATGCACTCTGACTAGAAAGGAGTGAAGGAAGAATCATTTTAGAGCTATACATAGATTGATATGCTCTAGTTCGGGACTTCCAAAAGACCACCAGAGACCAAGATCGATGTAAGCAGCAAAGAGGTGTTTATTGCAAGCTAGCTCAGTCCTCTACGCACACAGCAACTGGTGATTCTGAGAGGCCCCAAGCCCAGGGTTTGCAGAGGTTTTATACACTCTTTGGGGAAGGCAGGGACTTTATATACATGAGAGCATCTCTTAGCAAATCATCACACACCAGGGGAAAAATCATAAAGCAACTCTAAAACATGATTAGCACATTCACTGGCGGGAACAAGTTGCATAAGGGTGATTGGTTAGTACAAGAGGGGGATTTGTTTGAACTGATTGGTTTAAGCCACCAGGGGAGTATGTGCTGAACTACATGGTTTCCCAACATGTTATCAACCACCATAAACTACTGGGAGGGTCATCTGGCATCCCAGGTATTTTCCCTGTCTCATGCTGATTGGTGGTTGCTAGCGGGTTGCTGTGGGTTCTCACGTAGCCTGACTGAGTCAGGGACACCTGGCTCCACAGATCTCTCCTATTATTTGCAGACAAACAACTCAGCAGGGTGGGTATATGCCTAGGAGCGCTCTGTGGGTTTTTCCAAGGACAAGGGCCCCCTTCCTTGGAAAGGCTTTGCTCTGAGGTAGAGGCTGGTTTCTCAAAAATGGAGTCACATCAGTTTCTCAAGATGTGGTACTAAAATTATTATTACCAGAGGAATAATATTATTCACTGAATTTTTTTTTTTTTTTGGTACAAGGGATTGAACCCAGGGGTGCTTAACCACTGAGCAACATCTCCACCCTTTTTAATATTTTATTTAGAGACAAGATATCACTAAGTTGCTTAGGGCCTTGCTAAATTGTTGAGGCTGGCTTTGAATTCTGGATAATCCTGCTTCAGCCTCCTGAGCTGCTGGGATTATAGGCATGCGTCACCATGCCTAGTTATTCCTTGACTTTAACGTAGGGTAATGAAAGCACCAGATTTTCCCTAATCTATAGTCTTACAAAAGTTAATCTAAAATAAATATCAATCTTATTATTAAAACAATGACTTATATTTTAAGTGTTATTTTAATTGTACTATAAATCTAACTTAATAAACAGGTAATATTCTATTCTATTTTCAGGAAATTACTTCATAAAATATAAGATACTGGGAAGAATTTGCACAGGCACATGCCCAACATACAGAATGAAAATAAGAACAATTATAAAAATAGGAGGTGCTATAGTCTGAATGTATCCCCTAAAATTCCTGTGTTTTTGAAAAGTCAATTTCTAACAGTGTTGAAAGGTGTGGCCTAATGGGAATTATTTTAGGTTTTAGGGCTCCTCATAAATTCATTCATGCCATTATGAAAAGGGCTTTCAGCTGTGGGTCTCCTTTCTTTTGCCATTCAAGGACAAAACATTCCTCCTGTATGAAAGATGAGGCAACAAGGCTCCATACTGAAACCAGAGACTGAATCTGGCACACTGATCTTGGAATTCCCAGAATATGAAAGTGTGAGAAATAAGTTTATGCTCTTTCTAAGTTACTCAGCCTATGATGTTCTGTTATAACAACCAAATGGCTAGGACATGAAGAATAAAATTCTTCCTCATACAAGTCTTTATTTAAAACACAGTTTTCATTATTTAAATAATCACACATTTTGTATTTAATGCTTAAAGTGTTATGTTTTATTTTTACTGCTTTGTATTTTTTATAACTTTAGTGGAAAAAGGCAGACGAAAACAAAAGAAGCCGTGTTTATTATTAGAGTAAATACATAAAAGATTTTGCTATTTGAGTGTAATTGATTTTCTTTTTTAATTTTGTTTTTAAGACATTCCAAAAAAGGAAATCAGGATAACAGTAAATGTATAAAAATAAATCCAGAGTATTGAATGAAGCTAAAAAACTCAAGACTAGATCTCAAACGTTTCAAATTGGGAAAGATAAACTGTTTGATGATGTTTAATAAAGACTAAGTTTTCACCACAAAGAAATGATAAATGTTTGAGAAGATGGATATGTTTTATGTTTCAATATATGTTTGTAAAATTTCACTATATGTACCAACCTTACATTTAAATTAGAAATTAATTAAAGTATATAATCTGAAAAATAAGCATGGTGAGAGAACTGGAAAATAAGTTTTTTTTTCCCCTGTACCTTGGGTGCAAGAAAGCATTGATAATTTGGTACATAATAGAGATATTGGATAATGGAGTCATTACTTGGTTTCCAATTAAATATGTGTTGACATTGAGATCCTGCCATAGAATAAAGGGCTTCTCATGTAGTGCTAGAATCTAGATGTTCTCTTGTGGCTAAGAGATCTGAGGGAAATCAGGTATTGTTTCCCAAACCTCTGAACTGTAAAGTATTCTGGGAATTTATCTTTTCCACTCTCAGGGAAAATAATCAAGCTGGGTTTCTGGGCCTGCTTTTAAAATCCTCACATGCAAAGTAAATGTTCTCTATAAGGACACATATGATGATAAACAATTTTTATTTCCATCTTCAATAGTGTCTGGTTCAACATTTTAAGTTCTATTACCTATGCAAGAATATGCTTTTCTCCTATAAAGTCAAATAGAGATTAAGAAAAGTCCTTTGCCAAATTAAGTATTTTGCTTTGGCAAAGTGTACTTTATATTGATTTTTAACCAAACTTTGATTATTTAAATTTTATTTTTAAATTTAATTTACTCAGCTCTTGTGGATGTCTATGTTTTAGAATGCTTGGCACATTGTTTAAATTTATATCTTATGCACAAATGTTATGTACACCTAGTTTATAGTATACAATGTAGAGATTGTTTTATTAGAATAACAGCATTGCCTTCCTTTAAAATACCACAAAATTCTGCATCTTGAAAAATTCCCTAGTTTTTATTAACTTATGCTTAAAAATTTTAGTAGCTTTTATTGGTGATAAAAGTCTCAATCCAGAGTTTTTAATCAACATTGATTCTTCAATTCTCAAGCAGCTCTATTTTATTTAAATGTAAGTTCTATTGATACTTGTACAGATAAATCCATCTATAGGCTATTATCACTGAAATGCAAATGAAAAGGTAGGTAAAAGAACAAAGGGAAAGAGGAAGACAGGGAAGTGATAAAAATAAGTCAAGATCCCCACCTTCTTACACTTTCTATCCTCTTACAGCATGGTCTCAGATTTTCCAGCAGACAGGTCTAACCATAGCATTGAAACTAAGTTTGCATGTTATAATTAAGTTTTATCTGCTTTAAATACCTCTTATGTTGTGGGACATGACCTGGTCAATGATGTTAGGTTTTCACTGCAGATGCAGGTCTATTTTCCAGAATCATTCAGCAGTGTGGCCTACTCATGTCACCCTTTTTTGAAGACCACAAAGCAAAACCAAAGAAAAACAAAAACCTGACAAATAATAGCAAATGAATATAGGCTGCATTCCCAAAACAATTAGTGGGATGAACTATCAGACTCATTTTTAGGAAAGGAAATCCTGACACCATCATCCAATGTCAACTATAAATATACAGTGAAAACTACTTGGAAAAAAGTCTTTATTTGTGTATCAATTTTCCACAATAATGTAAGGAAAAATAACATTACATCAATTTGTTGTGTATAATTGACAAATCTAATTTACCACATTGATTTAAAATGTTTTGCTCTTTGCTGTGAATTAAGTTTTCTTCTTATTGTAACCCATTATGTTACTTTTATTCCCTGATAATTAGTACTTATTATCCTCTTTTGTTCCTAAGAGTTGAGGTAAACAAGCAGTTCAGTTCATTGAGCATTGTTATCAATTAATGCAAGACTATTTTCTTCCTGATCCCCCTCTTCCATTTCTTACATAAGCTCGTTCTCTTATATGTTTTCTATAGGCTCTAAAATGTTAGTAAATTATTACCTAGGCATGGTTGCACACCCCTGTAATCCCAACAGTTTGGGAGGCTGAGGCAGAAGGATCACAAGTTCAAAGCCAGTCTCAGCAATATAGCAAGACCCCAAGCAACTTAGGGAGACCCTGTCTCAAAATAAGAAATAAAACGAGCTGGGGATGTAGTTTAGTAGTTAAAGGCCCCTGCATTCAATTTCTGGTACTGAAAAAAAAAATTATTAGAAAATATATAATATTATTCTCTTTTTAACTTGGATGAATGTTTTAGTTCTTTATTCACTGAACACTCTTTCTGGGACACTATTATGTGCTTAGTTCTTTATACAGTATTGTATTTCATAGTGTGTGTCTACTATATTTTAATTTTCTATTTTCCCAGTAATTTCTCCTAGTTGCTATGGCTTCCATAACCACAAATATTGCTGAGACTGACTTGTGTAAGTCCCAGTGTGAAACCACATGAGAATGTTGCTATCATTTTGCTAGCTCTTAATGTGTTTGCCACACATACTTCAGAGTTGTAGTGAACCGATAATGGCTGTATGTTTCTCTTTCTTCCACCTTTGTGAATAGAATATTCATTGTGACTCTCCTGACCTTGTTCCACCAAGGTAAACTGGCAGTGTGGGAGACAGATGATGATTTGTAGTTTGTATGTTTCTGGATTGAGGGGAGCCACATATATATTTGCTGTAGTGACTACAACACTTTACCCTGAGATGCTGGGCTTTGAGGTTGATACTCTGACCACATGAAACTTTTGGATTGGGTGTAGCTTACCTGTATGAGGGAGAGTGAACCAAATGACTAGAGGGATTATAAGGACAGAAAAAAGAACTCAGATGAAGAGATTGGAGCAAGGAAAAGGAGAAAGAAAACTGGATGGAGGGGATATGAAGGACATCTGGGTCTCTTTTCTCAAAGTGATTCTGTAAGTGGTAGCAGAGAACTACAGCTAAAGCCTAGGAGCTGTGCTAAAGCAGATGAATGATCTCAGGTCTGCTGATAAGTCATGGCAGGTGCTCTGCCATGTTATGCAGAAAGCCTACCTGTGATTCTCCTGCCTGCTAAATGCCTAGCAGTCATGTTAGTGGACTCAGAAGTCCTGTCTTCACTTTGAGATTTCACATTCCTAACTGTAATCACATTTGGCACCTACCTAAACTCTTCTGGGATGCTAATTATCTCTAGAGAACCAATAGATACCATTAGTTTCCATGCCTGTGTAGTACACTGACTAAAAATGTCACATAAAGTACATGTTACTTTTAGTATTTTTTCACATTTTTGGAATAGAAGATTAAAAGATGTTAAAGTGTAAAATGATAAAGCAGTGAACTCCTCTGAGAAATATTAACTAAGAAATTGTTATATGTGATACAATGTTATATATCCTCCTAAAATATGTGTGTGTACTTTGATTTTCTTGTTATGTTATTCTAAAATATATTAATTATTAGACTGGAGAAACTGTATACACATGTCTAAAATTGAAATCATTAGATGAAAATGATTTAGAAATATATATTAATATACACATTTAATCTTTCATCATTCATTAATCTTAAACTGTGTGTAAATTAATCATTTATAGCTTTTTGTAGGCAAAATACCATTTTATCTAGCTACTGTAGTTAAGTTTGACATATGAACTCACACCTGAAAGAATCTTCTTAGTCAAAAAGCCTTTATGCATCAACATGCACAACTATAATGCACCATTAAAAATGTGGAAAAACAAACAAAAAAAGCCTTTATGATAAAAAAAATCAATGCTGGCTGATCAGGCATAGACTTCAACCCTAAAATTTATTAATCTAGATTTACAACATTTTAATATTATGTCATTTAGATTAGCATACTAGTGTTATGGTTTTTCACTCTTGGAGAGAAATTTTTTCATAAAATTTACTCTTCTTTTTGAAAAATAAATCTAACTTATTTCACAAAATCTCTCTGTGTGTGTGTGTGTCTAACCAGAACCACCCAAGACCCCTAATTTCATATGTAAAATAGGACCTCGTATTAAGCCATGTTCTTTTGGTAAATGAACCATGAGTCCTAGTTTATCTGTTTAGTGGGAACTTTCTACATCATGATGCTCAAGTACATAATTCAAACAAAAATATTATGATAAAGAGGTTACATTTTATTAAAAATATTTTCCTTCCTTTAAAGTTTTAAAAGGTATATTTTATATTTTAATTTTTATTTATGATTCATTTTGTTTTGTTTAATTAGCAGAAGGTTATCTCACATACTTTATTTTACTGTCAATTGCCTCTACTTAGGATTGATTTGAATATAAATAAATTTTCTAAAATATAGCATTGATGATTAAGTGTCTCATGACAGTTGTTTATGCTAGTTATTAATACCATAGTTTGATATTTTTTTTACATTATTATTGAAGGATTGCTGTTGTTAATTATTTGTCAAATAAATGCAATCTTTGAGAAGATATAATCTATGAAAAGACATAAAATGATCTCTAAAATAATTTTAAATCCTTATTATTAAAATAGAGCTGTCCAAATGATTTTTTAATTTCTTTTCCTAGCATGCTATAATTAAGAAGAAAACTAATTGACATAATTTTAACATGTTCCAATTCTACAACACTAATTTCTCATTAAATGCAATAACCACTCAAAAATCTAGTCAATTAAATCCACCTACGTTAGGATGGAGTTTCAGATTTTTTTTTTAAGTTAAAGAGTCTTATGTAGTATTTAGAATATTATGGTTGTTAGAAGTGTAATTGTAAAACAATCTGTGAATTCCTCAACTTTTACATTTATTAAAATATCCAAAATATTGAAATGAATAATAGATTGAATATTCAGCTTTGGATTTCATATTTGTGGTCCAAAATAACATTTTTTATGGGTTAATTTTCCTCCCCCCTTTCCTTTCTTTCTTCCTTAGGAGGGATTGAACCCCCAGGGATGAGCCATATCCCTGGCCCTTTTTATGTTATATTTTGAGACAGGGTATGCCAAGTTGTGTAGGGCCTCACTAAGTTGCTGAGGCTGGCTTTTATCTTGCAATCTTTTTGTCTCAGCCTCCCAAGTCACTAGGATTGCAGGTATGTGCCACTACACCTGGCCAAAAGGCTAATTTTCATATTGTTATTAGAAACAATGGGAAGTCCGACTGCTTCTGACTGTTGATTTAAATGAAGATCTTCTACTCTCAAGAACATATAAATATAGCTTTGGTACTTGAATTTCAACACAAAATATATTCAAAATCAATGTGTTTTCATTTCTTTTTTATTTTAAACATTTTTTAGTTGTTGATGGACACAATACCTTTTATTTTTATTTATTCATTTAAAAAAATTTTTAGTTGTAGAGAGACACAATATATTCATTTATTTATTTTTATGTATTGCTGAGGATCAAATCCAGTGCCTCACGCATACTAGATAAATGCTTTCATGTTTACATTGGTTTCTTCTCAGTATTCCTGTCAAACATTTTCTGTCTTGTATAACAGTCCCCGGATTTAGGATGTGACATAACCCAATATAATTTCTTCTCCATTCTTGCCTTAATTCCATCAATAGAAATTCAATTTTCAGGGGGGCTGGGGTTGTGGCTCAGTGGTAGGGTAGAGTACTCGCCTAGCATGCGTGAGGCCCTGGGTTCGAACCTCAGCACCAGGTAAATGTAAAAAATAAAGATATTGTGTCCACCTAAAAAAAATATATAAATATATTAAAAAAAAAAGAAATTCAATTTTCAGATAGGTTCACATACATTCTCAAGTCCTCGGTGGACAGGAATTTGGTGAGGGCACTATTTAACCTGTAACAGATATGGAAAATACTTTGTCACTGGTAAATACCACCTCTGTTTCTAGTTATTAAGGATACTTAAAATTAGAACCCTTATTATGGATCAGGAATGGCTCATTAATGCACTAACACATTTGAACTTAGAAAGCCCTATGAAGCAATGCTTATATTATCATTCCTAATTTGCCGATGAAGAAAAGGAAGCACAGAGAATCTGAAGATGTGTGCCAGTTGTTATTAGCTGTTATTAAATTCAGATATTCTGACAGAACTTTTAACCACCAACATTTTACAAAGGAGGAAAGAGGAGAAGAAAAAAGGAAAACCAGACAAACCAGTAATTTTAAAGGACTAATATGTCCAAATTCATGTGTTAGGAAATTTACCCTCTATAATAGATTACTAATGTATGTTTTATCATTATTCTCTATTTGCTTTTAAAATTACCATCAATTTATATATGATTTAATTCCATTTTTCCAAATTTGTCTATTAGTTTATAGAAAATATTGTGACATAATGCCAGTACTCATTAGTGGAAAACAACAGTGGAAAATAACAATTAATATTTTACAGATTGTGGGGAAATATCAGATTAATTGCATATAACATTAATTGTGAATTTGGAAAAGTAAATTGTATAAAATTGAATATTATGTCACTCTATCATATATATAAAATACTAAAGCATGAAGACATATTTGTCTCCAATTATAAAATTTTAAAGTAATGATTTGATTTTGCAGCCATGCAAAATTTGAATATGCAGTGGATCCAATTTCTAGTTTCAATCCCATGAATTTAAAAGTAGAAGTACGTGCTTAGAGATATTTCCAGATTGACTATTTTAGAAACCAAATGGAAGTCATGGAGAGTGAAAAAATCTGACTTTTAATAATGAGCTTTTTATTAGGGAACACTGCCAAAAAAAATTCAGCAATATTTTTCTTTTAACCATTTGTATTTCATAATTTATAAACAAAAACTGTCTTTTAAATCCGTCTGACAAGATTTCATCCTACCATGTATTTTACATCCAACTGGCATCATTACTGCACAGCATATTATCCCATCTTTGCATTCTTGGCATTAAAACCTTCATATATTTTGTGGAGAATGTTATGTTAATAGAAACAGTGTAATTAATTTGAAAAAAAATTAGCCATTAACTTTAGTTTGAAAATTTCTAAAGAATTATGCCAATTAAAATAAAAAAGAACAAAATGAAAATACCAATTTTATGGAAATCAAAAGAAAGTAAAGTAGAATAGTACATTTATAGTTCTTACCTTAATGTGGGCCTTTAAAAAATATTTATCTTTTAGGTTTAGGTAGACACAATGTCTTTATTTTATAATTATGTGGTGCTGAGGATCGAACCCAGTGCCTCATGCATGCTAGGTGAGCACTCTACCACTGAGCCACAACCCCAACCCCTAAAGTGGGCATTTGTAAAGCATAATCTTGTGTCATGTTCTCCTGTACAAAAAGTAGATTCTGTAATATATTCAGTTCCAGATTCAAGTGCTCTAAAGGTAGAGAAATTTTTAAAAATATTTTTAGTTGTAGATGGATACAATACCTTTATTTTATTTATTTTTATGTCTCACTGAGGGTCAAACCCAATGCTTCACATGTGCTAGGCAAACACTCTACCACTCACCCACAACCCCATCCCAAGGTAGAGCAATTTTGTGTCATTCATAATAGAGCCATTCAAAGGCTTTAGGGGAAATTTCTATATACGCCATAGTGTGGTCACTGAGGAGACTCTGATATATTTCCAATTAAATTATTCCTTGTCATATGATTTTACTCTTTTTTTGTTTGTGTTTGTTGGTGGTGCTGGGGATCGAACCCAGGGACTTTAGTGGTAGACATATCTACCACTGAGCTACATCCCTTGATACTAATAAAATGATTTTTAAAAATCAATAATATTATAATAATTATAGCAATATCATCACCAGAATAAGACCAGCCCTTCCTTGCCCTTTTCCCAACCCAACCACCGAATTCCTGTCTGAAGACATAATCTTTTGGGTATATACCTTTGTGATCAAGGCCACATATTTGAAAGATTCAAACAATATAACAATGAAATATTTGTCCATGAAACAATGTGGGCATCACTAGTTAATACAAAATTAACAAAGAAAATCAATCATCTATGAAGTGAACTAATATTTATAATTAAATGGGATAAAATATAAGCAAAGTAAGCAATACATGAACTTAAAAATGGTTAGTAATTCTTACCATAGCCTTAAGGAGTGTACATAGTAAGATAGTTTCCTTATATTTTTCTTATGAAAATCATGTTTTATGTTTCAAATTTTAATGGAATTTCTATCCTAACTGTGAATATTAATTCATAGATATTTAAAATTTCTGGCTTTTCTTATCTTTGGACAACAAAATAACAAAGTAATACTCAAAAACTATATTAGACTGGATTCCTTTGAAGGCAAATGCTGAAATCATTTAGCCTATGGTACACTTTTTAGGAAGTTTCCTTGAGATCAAACTTCTGGAAGAAGGGAGGGGATAGCAGTTGAATTTCACAGAGGGAGAGGGGTACATCTGCCCATGTGCTTTATGCTATTCTACAAGGAGCTCAGATTATATAACCCATCAGAATTGTTCCAAGTTGGTTCAAGATTGTGAACTTTTTCTACACCATGTCCAGACTGATGGATATACCTTCACATGTATTAGCCATTGTCTATTGGCATCTATGGAAGGAGCATACCTTGAGTCCAGAGTTCTGCTCCAACTGAGACCATCCTGAAAGAGCTGACAGCTGTAAGCTGTCCGCTGACAACACTCTATGAAACTCTGACAAGTCCCTCTTTGAAAAGGTCCATGAAAAAATGCTCAATATCACTAACCTTTAGAAGAATGCAAATCAAAACCACAATGAGTTGTCATCTTACCCCAATAATCAAAAAGACTAATGATAACAAATGCTGGCAAGGATGTGGAGAAAAGGGAAACTTTGCACATTGTTGGGAACATAAATTGGTACAGCCATTATGGAAAACAGTATGGAGACCACTCAAAAAATTCAAAATAGCATTACTATATATATATATATATATATATATATATATATATATATATATATATAATCCATCCTCCCAGTGCTAGGTATATGTCCATATGAAATCAGTGTGTCAGAAAGACATGAGCATTCCCTGTTTATTGCAGCACAGTTCACAATATCTCAGAAAGGGCAACAACCTCAGTGTCCATCAACTGATGAACAGATAAAGAAAATTGATATATAGACACAACAACTACTATTCAGCCATAAAGAGAATGAAATACTGTCATTTACAACAAGGATGAAGTTAGAGATCATCATGTTAAGAGAATTAAGCCAGGCACAGAAAGACAAATATTAGATAATTTTACTCATATGTGGAGCCAAAAAACATTTATTTCATAGAAGTTGAAAATAGAACAGTAGTTAGAAGAGGCCACGGAGAATTGGTGGTGATATCAGTAAATAAATATTGATGAAGGAAAAATAAATTACAGTTAGATAGGAACAAGTTCTATTGTGCTATTGCACAGTAGAGTGACTATGATAACAATGTACTGAGCAATTCAACAAAATAGAGGAAAGATTTTGAAAATTTTCAACATGAAGATAGGATAAACATTTGAGGAGATAAATATAAGTCTTTAATATAAATGTAAATCTTTAATGTGATTTATACAGTGTATACATGCATTAAAACATAACGTAGAATCCCACTAATATTTACACTCTTAGGTTTTATGGATCAATTATAAATACATAAACAAAGATATATATGTGGAACTTATTGCCCATTGTGGAGACTTATCTTTTCTTTTTTTTTAAACAGTATTGTTTCATGAAACTTCTTAGACAATGACAAAAATCTTGGCAAGTTGAGGTAAACATTTAAGGAGAAATGTTGACAGGTGATAAATTAATAGATTTAATTTTGTTGAAACATGCTGGCAATTTTTGATTTGATTAAGAACCACTGGATGATTTGCTACATTTTCCTTCTTCTCTCCTGCAATTCTGTCAGGCTGCATTGGTATAACATGTAGTATGAAATCAGCCGAGCTGTAGCTAACTTGTGATGGGTATGCAGAATGAATGAGAAATAAACCTAGTTGTTGTAAACAATTCATATTTTCAAACTATTAGTTACTGCACTATAACATCACCTATTTTCATAGATTTGTCAACATTTGTAACAGACAAATTGTGACTTTAATCTAATCAGAATGTCTGTTTTCAGCATTAGTACTAGTAGTGGCTGTCCCTTCAAGTTAACAGTGCACTCTCCAGTTTACCAAAGTGTCCAGATAGCTTTTTGTTATACACCATTCTTTGTAGAAAACCAGTTTTTTAGGCTTGCTCTAAGACTTTCTTTCTCAATTCAACCATATCATATCCTTTGTGAATTCAATCTGTAACATAGTCATCACAATATTACTTGAAATTCTTGAAACATTTCCATTAATGTTAGAAATAAAACAAATATGTTCTGCCATTATTATATAACATTTTGTTGGAAATGTTAAGCAATTCACACACTCACACACACTCACACACACACAACTGATGAATAAGAGAAAATATGAGACAAAATTCTTAAGGTTTACAGAAAGCAATTGTCTAAAAATAAACAAAAAAGATTTAGTATAATTATTAAAAGTACTTTGGGAAAACAAATATGTTTTACAAGAGGAAATACATCGAATTCTAATATATTCACTATATGTACTATTGCAGTATAAGAGAAAAAATAATTCACCAAAATAATACAATGCTGGGAAGGGTAAGAAGGGGAATGGAGGAAGGATGGTTAAGGGATATAGGAATGTAGTTGGATAGGAGGAATAACTTCATGTTCTCTATTACAGTAGAGTAACTGTGTTTGACAATAATTAATTATTTGCTTTGCAATAGTCAGTAGAGAGAATTTTGAATGTTCCAGCACAAAGAATTAATAAATGCTTAAGATCATGGATAAACCAACTGCCTTTATCACATAATTATATAGTGTGTACATGTACTGCAATATCACACCATACCTTATAAATTTGTACATTTATTATGTGTCAATTAAGAACACAGAGAATTTAAGAAAGAAAATACTATGTAGAGTCCCTTGGGGACTAATTAGAAAAAGCACTCAGAGTCTCTTTGTGAATTATTATAAAATATTTCTGTGGATATTCAGATAACAGGTAAAATATGCTATATTCTTAAATGGCAAAATTTAATAATTTATAAATAGAAACCATCATAAATTAATTTATGCATTTAATACAATTATAATAAAAATCAAATACTATTTTAGGAACCATGGCAAATGACTCTAAAATTCTACTCATATACTACTAAGACAATAAAAGTGAGAGAACAGCAAGAAAAATTATGAAAGATGAAAATAATGGCATCGAGCTGGGGATGTGGCTCAAGTGGTAGTGCACCCGCCTGGCATGCGTGTGGCCTGGATTCCATCTTCAGCACCACATACAAATAAAGATGTTGTGTCCGCCGAAAACTAAAAAATAAATATTAAAATTCTCTCTCTCTCTCTCTTTAAAAAAAAGAAAATAATGGCATCAACATATGTCAAAAGTTAAAATAAGCAATGAGTGTGACTGTATTATAAATAGAGAAAGCAATGATTTGGGGCTGGGGATGTGGCTCAAGTGGTAGCGCACTCGTCTGGCATGCGAGCGGCTGGGTTCCATGATCCTCAGCACCACATACAAACAAAGATGTTGTGTCCGCTGAAAACTAAAAAAAATAAATATTAAAAATTCTCTCTTTCTCTCTCTCTAAAAAAAAAAAAAAAGAGAGAAAGCAATGAAACAAAAAAGAGAGACGTATAAAAACTGGAGAATTGAGTGTATTTTAAGGTGGGAATTTTAACAATGAATGAAATGTGGAAGTACAGTATGAGTTATAAATCAGTAATTCCCTAAGGAACCATGAAGCTTACACCCAGTTACATGAAAATGCAAAACGAGGGCTAGAATTGTGATTCAGCAGTAGAGAGCTGGCCTAGCACGTGCGAGGTGAATAAGAGATATATATCACAAACTAGCTTGAATAGAAAGAGGGATTATGTGTTCATTTAACTGGAAAACATGTATAGCTGGATTTGACCTCAGATTATCAAACTATGGTATTTGAACTCTGTCTCTCCGTTCTATTTCTTTGCATGTTGGCTTCATTTTCAGACCAACCTTTTTCCTGTGGTAGTTAGGGTACCACTGCAGTTTCAGTGATGCATTCCTCTTTATTAAAACCCCAAAAGAAGAGGGCTTCCAGCATGATCTGAGATAAGCTCTAATTTGTTCTGATTGACCCATGTGCTTATCCTAGACCAATCACAGAAATGAAAAAGGTCCTCTAATAGGTTGAAGCTTGGTCACATGAATCTCTTTATGTGGCATTAGTTTACCCTAATCCAGGGCCTGAATGTGGCAAAAAGGCTGATTTCTCAGAGTTCTGCTCCTGGAAAAGTGAGAGCTAGGCCACACTACCAGCCACTTGTCCATATATGAATATGCACAAGGAATGATAACTCAGCAAAAATTTTCTTCACTTTGATTTTTTAGCAAAATGAGGGGAAAAAAACTGTAAAGAATGAAAGGAGTTACCTAATGTCTCTTTGTTCCCTGTAGAGGCATGCTTGAAGTTTTGTATACAGTGTGTGGCAATCTGCCAGTAGAGGAACTGTGAATTTTGGGTCTAGTGCCATAACTGCTGCTATGTAAGGGAACTTTTGCCACTTTACGTTTTCATACTCTGTATTCTATTTCTTTTTTTGTTTTGTTTTGTTTTATTGGTTGTTCACAACATTACAAAGCTCTTGACATATCATATTTCATACATTAGATTGAAGTGGGTTATGATCTCCCAATTTTACCCCAAATGCAGATTGCAGAATCACTTCGGTATTCTATTTCTTATTGAGTCCCTGGCCTTTTCTAGAAGATGAACTGGATTCTGGATATTAAAAGCATGTCAAAAGCATGTATACCAAAGACAGAAGTAACAGAAGAGGAAAATAAAGGTGAAAAATAATTTGCACCAATAATGAAGTAACTGTAAATTAATGAAGCACTGAAGTATTTTTCATTTTGATTGCAGTAATTTTAAAATTTATGCTATTCTAATTGGTTGAAGAGATAGAAAAATTTTCCCTTTTATGTACTGTTTACAATTTAAAAGATATTTTAAGTTGGTCATCTTTACGCAGGGCAACCTAGCATAAATTCACAAAACTTTTTTTTTTATATCAATACATTTTATTTGTGTTTTAAGAAACATAAAAATAACACAATTCATTTCATTAAATAATATAATAAAATTAACATGTAATTTGTCTTCCTAAAATTTAACTATCAATAAACAGTTTATTGTTTCCTTGACATACATTCATTTTCAAAATACTTATAATCTTTTAATAGTACAACATAATATTTAGTATAAAGGCATTTTAATTATTCCCTAAATTCAGAGATACTTCCTAAGACATCTATTATTATTCTTACTATCATCATAATTTTGATACTAAGTATCTTTCATAGGAAAGATAACTATTGCTGTTTGTAGAAATGGTATTATCACTGGGTATTTTTCTTGCTTTGCCTATTTTTATTTTAAAATAATCAGTGGTCTTGAAAGTGTTTTGGAGGAAACTCTCAAAATTTAATAGTATAAATTATCTGTTAATAGAGTACTATTAAGAACTGCTGATAGTGACAAATGATATGTAGGTTGAATATCCCTTATTCAAAAACTTGGGACCTTAGTATTTTCATCAAACTTTTAAGAGCAGATTTTTCTTAAAATATTAATACATATTTTACTAAAATAGCATTTTTACTTTTGGAAAATTTTTGTTTATAGAAATAGATACATATAAGTAAGCACATGTTTGAAATATAAAATGTATGCATCAATAATTTAGGAATTAATATGAAAAACTAAACAGGGATTTTTAAATACTTGATTGACCTATATCATATTTCCATAGAGACAGTCTGCTATTTTCTTAATTTTTAATCTAAGTATTTAAAATTGTCATATTGTTGATATTTAGAGTTCAATTTGGGGAATGAGTATTTATCACCCAGCTTTTTCAAAAAGCACCTAGAGTTTTTAGTCTACAAAATATATATATGTCATCAGTCAATTACACTCAATATACTTTGAGAAAAGCTATATTGTTAAAATTTTAAAAGATGTACACAAATATAAATTGATTGTTAGTAGATTTCTTCATTTTGAAGAGAGCATCTGGCTAATGTAACATGTTCTGTTTTATAAATTTATGAGGTGATATTGGAAATATAATTCATGTTCCAGCTTACAAAATACTGGAATTATGTATATTTTAATGAAACACATGTATTATGTAATATCGTCCGTGTTTATTATTTGGTACCCACATTGGTAAGCCCTGACTCACCAATTTTTTATAGTATGTTGAATGGCAAATATAAATTACATTATTAGCTATTATGACAATATTAACTCATAAAAACCATAAGATTATGTAACTACTATTCTAATAGTTCATTTTGCATAAAACAACTTGATAATTGAACGCAGATTATAGTTTAACTCTAGGATAATCAATGAACTGAACCATATCAAAACCTAAAAATTTAGCAGATGCACAGACTATTTTTTAACAGTTACTTAAAATGAAAAATCTTGGACTGGGGTTGTGGCTCACTGGTAGAGCGCTCGCCTCGCACATGTGAGGCCCTGGGTTTAATCCTCAACACCATATAAAAATAAATAAAATAAAGGCATTGTGTCCAACTACAAGTAAGAAATAAATATATATCTTAAATTTAATATGAACTTTTTTTCAGTGTTAAAGGTTAAAGCGACATCTACTATCAAATTTTCTATCATTATTTTTTTCATAAAAAGTACTGAGTCTGAGAATCCTAGAACATGTGTTTGTTTTTTTTTCCTGAAACAGAAAAAAAATTGTTTTTTAGTTTTAGGAGGGTGGAACATTAAAATAACTCAAATTATTCTTAAAATAATTTTTCCCCATTCAATGTTTTAAAAATTATTGCTATTAGTAAATATAATTTTGTGATTTTTTTTCTTGGTACATTATTGAAATTATGGTCTTTGGATTTGATTTTGATTTAAGGAATGCTGTTAATTCTTGAACAGCAAAGAGGAAATAGTTAGTTTGTGTTACTTTTCTGGAAATTGCTTCTAAGATCAGACTGGTTGACTTGCTTAATGACTCAGGCATTACCATGAAATATTTCCAAACACTACCACCCATACAGAGCAAACATGCTTCCCCAAGCATTGCTCTCCATGATCAAAAGCCCACATTCCATTCATTGTTCATTATAGTCTTATAGAGTTATGTCAGTATTTCAGTGTCAATCGAAACCCTTTCATCATTAGCCAAATAGTTACTTAAAAAAAAAAAGATTGAAGCTATTGTAATTAGCACATAATTCTACTTTTAAATGAAAAACTGAAATAATTTCCAAATTCAAATTTCCAATTAAGGTCCACATGAGACACTTACTTTCTGCGTGCGTGAACACACACACAAACACACACACACTCTTCATTTATAAAATTGCAAGATACATAGAGCTCTTGCTTTAAGAAGACTTAAATCTTTGTACAGTGTTTTCAACCACCATTATCACTTCAAAACCCCTCCAAACATAACAGACTGTCTTGGACCTAGATCTAATCACATCATCTAAGGAAGAGCATCTTAGAAATACCAGGAAAACTAGGGATGTGGATAGACCATAACTGCTTTTCCTGATATTCTCACTGGAAGCAGGTGGAGATCATTTAGTAATCATAATATTCATTGAACACTTATTATTACCTCGTACTTTATAAATGTTGTATATTTTAGTGGATATAACACACAAAAATCTCCAAATTTAGAAACTAGTATGAAATTTTTTCCCCATGAAATTATTTTAACAAATTAATTATTTTCCATGATCAAAATTAGTGCATAATTGGGTCATAATTTACTCTCTGATCTGCATGTCTTCAGCACCACTGTTCTTAACCACTAAATAAGTAACAATAATCTGTGTTCTTGCTGATAATTACAGTGCTGTGGAACAATAGCACTGTTGATTTTTTTTTCCTGAAACAATGAGGAAGAAATTAAATATTTTTTTAGAAATTGTGTCATTCACCATGCAGAATTTTTTTCATAAGAGCAATAACATTTGAACATCATCTTAGGATAATTAGAAGTATAACATGCAAAAACTAAGCTAGGGTATTTCAAGATAAACATATATCATGAGGAAAGATGCAGTTATTTTTGGTGAAGCATAGTCACTGAGGATAGAAAAATAAATTGTATTTATAAAGGACAGTTGTAGCTATTGGTTTTTACTTCCTTTGTCTTTAACAACCATGGCATCTATTTTGGGGTAACATATACATAAATAATAATTATAATGTGTTTTGATAATATTAGATTAAGTGTACTTAAAATGCAAACAAAATTACTAGGGAAGAGGTATTAACTTTTTCATTACAGTACACTATGATTTTTGTAGATATGGGAATATTTGATTATTTACATACAGGAAACAAGGAAAGGTCAATCTAATCAGGGGGAAGCTAAGCAAAGATATGAATATTTGAACTAGCATTTTGGATGAAGAGAATGCCTTAAAGTGTCTTATGTGCGTAGACAAATTAGGGTTCATTGAGTGGAAAAGAGATAAAGATTGTCAGGTAGGTAAAATTCAATGCAGAGAAATCCTGTGTTTAAGAAAATAAGATCATATTTGTGTTTTAGGAAGTGTGACAATGTGGAATTTCTGAAGTGAAAGAGATGTAGAGCAGAGAAACCAATTAGAGGAATGTTAACCATTAGTACAGATTTGAGATGGTGAATCTGGCATTAGGAGAGGGATTGGAAATATGAGCTGCAAATTGAGTTAGAAGTGCATGGATAGGGATGAGTCATGGGGAGAGTGGCTGAGTTCTTGGATGACACAGAGAATCAGCAATATAGGAACAAAGTAGGCATCTTGGGTCCAGTTAGGCAGATGTGCCCATGGCCATGATTGTGATAGTAAAGTAGTGTGTACTGTGCCTTCCTAACCATGAGGCCCATACTTGCCATTGGTGCTGAAAAAACATGTCCTGTAACCTGAAGCTAGTTCTTCAGCATAGAAGAATCCTCTTCAGCACAAGTTGTGTTTTCAGACTTTGCTCAGTCTTTACTCTGATGAAGCCAATCTTTGTATTGTTTTGAGACAGTCATATTCCTCAGAAAATCAGAAAGTGAATCTTGTACCTGTTAAGTGAATGAAAAGGAAAATCTATCTTTAACCTACCCTTCCAAGTATTAATAAGGTCAGTTTTATTTTTCTCCATGAACTAAGACAGTGAAGAAATACTGCTATATTGGGTTCACATAAGGATAGAGTTACACAAAGGAGAGGGATGGGTAACATAATTCTTTTTTTCCCTATAGAGTTTTAGTGAAGATGAAATTCTACAATGTATATGAAAGCAAATATACTTTATGGACTGATATAAGCTCAGTTCTTTGTTATTATCACGCATTTGGCACCTCCAATGTATTGGATTCTTTTGCTACTTTATCTTCAGATAAACTGGGAAATTCCACAGCGGTAGCTGATTAGTTGTGAGTGCTGAATTATGTCTCTGTTTCCTGTGAGCATTCAGTGTAGCATTACATTGTAGGTTCACAGTGTGTATTTATTGACTCATCCTAGGAAGCCTTAAATGTGTTTGCAAAATATCATGGAACCTGAATAAATTAGGAAAAATGTGAAGAAAACATTGACTTCACTGTCACTGTTATGAATACTTAGTCATATAAAATGTTCAAGGAAATTCTCTTTGACATTTTTTCTTTTCAGTTTTCCTTTCTTTTTCCTCCTTCCTTCCTTCCTTCCTTCCTTCCTTCCTTCCTTCCTTCCTTCCTTCCTTCCTTCCTTCCTTCCTTTCTCTCTCTCTTTCTTTCTTTCTTTCTTTTTCTTGTTTGGGGTACTAGGGATTGAACCTAGTGGTGCTTAATCAGTGAGTCATATCTCTAGGCTTTTTTTTTTTTTTTTAAATTTTACTTTGAGACAGCAACTAACCAAGTTGCTTAGGGCCTAACTAGGTTTTTGAGTCTGGCTTTGAATTCATGATCCTCTGGCCTCAGCCTCCTGAGCTGCTGAGATTATAAGCATGCACCAACATGCCCTGCTAAATTTTTTTCTTGATAGGGTCTAAAAGTCATTACTTGCTAGCAAAGCAGGAAGTTAATATGTTTGATCTCATTTCATCAATTAATGAGGAGGTAGAAGTTAAGTTTTATAGCTTACTTCAAAACATAAATTTTCAATGTTCATTAAGAATAAGACAAAAATAGTCATGTTTTCATAATTCCAAGTTCAATGTCTTCTATAAAACTAATGAAGTGATTTGAATTTGAATGTAGTTTATACTAACAATTTAGTTCTCTACTAATAATTAGCATATACCTAAAATGTATTCTAGTTGAATTGTATTAAGACAGAAGAATGATATAACTGTTATTTATTATTTAACATATATGTAATACACACAGTGCTTAATGGTGAAACATAAATAATAAAAATAATACTCAAAAAGGGAAAGAGTAGAAAACACATGGTGGATACTAGCTCATTATAATTCTGAAATCCCACTGGGAAGACATTGTGAAAATCTCCAACCTTGTGCTTAGGAGATAGGGTACATCTGTATTAAATTTTAATTTATTTCCTCAAATAAATTATTTTATCCCTTTTTATCCATAATTCTTTAATTTGCCCATTTTCAAACTTATTTTAGTCCTTTACTTTCCTTGGCCATGACTGAAGAGAAGTGTGAATACCTTCCTTGGGGCTGAAAACCCTTCAGAGTTCTCTTCAGGCCCGTGGGAAATTGATTTCTCCAGGATTATTGCTATTTTTTTTAATTTATTTGCTTTAAATTTGAAAAAGCTATAGCTCCTTTAATTCAGATTTCTGAATTTTGGCAATAAAATTCTCTCAAATCAGGAGATTGCTGACTTGCTTTATTCTAATTTTGCAAGTACCTCTAACACCATACCCCAAGTTTTTCTCCAGATGTGGTTCTCAAATTTCTTTAGTTCATTGTCTTTCACCAACTAGTCTCTCTTTTAATTAATGGTAACCACCTATTTAGAAAAATCAGTGGGATAAACTTATTGTTTTTCACCTTCATTTGTTGTGTTCTGGAATATTTTACTGCATCTGTGTTGTTCAATCCTTTTTTTTTTTTTTTTTTGTAGTTGTAGATGGACAACTTGTCTTTTTTTATTTGTTTATATTTATGTGCTGCTGAGGTTCAAACCCAGTGTCTCACGTGTGTGAGGCAAGTGCTCTGCCACTGAGCTACAGCCCCAGGCCTGTTCAATCCTTTTAAAATTCCATCACCAGTTTCTTGGAGTCTATAAGAAGCTAGCTTTTCCAAATATGGGAAGTTTGAAAGTTCAGGGCTCTTTATTCCATTTTATTTCTGTTTACAAAATGACCTATTTATTCTCAAGTTCTTTTATTTGATGGCAATGTCTTGCTAAAGTAGTAAAAAATATTCAAAGAACATTAATTTAGTATAAACATAACATCATTATGGTATTTGGAGGTGAGGCACAGGAAGGTAGTTGGGTCAGGAGAATGAGGCTCTCCTGAGTGGGATCAGTCCCCTTATAAGAAGAAGGTAGAGATCAAGTTTGCTCCCTTTTCCACTATTGTTTGTGTGGATATGCATGAGATATCTGTAGTCTGCAACCCAGAAAAAGATAATTTACAATTTGGTTTTACAAGGTAATTGTTTTAGTTGTTTTGCGTCTGTGGACTCATTGTTTTGAAATGTTTTTCTTTCCTGGCTGTCATAATGAGTGCTCAAACATTACAGTTTTCATGGATTTAGCATTGTTGATTTTAATGTCAATCAACAAAAGGTCTTTTTGGTTTTCTAATGTTTATTCCTAGAGTCACAGTGATATATTTAAATACACACACACACACACACACACACAGTGTGTGTGTGTGTGTGTGTGTGTGTGTGTGTGACAGTGTTTAAACATTTCCAAACAGATTGGAAAGGACAGTAAGAATGTATTTTTTATTTTAAATCTAAAACGATCATTCAGGGCTGGGGTTGTGGCTCAAGCAGTAGTGCGCTGGCCTGGCATGCGCAGGGTGCTGGGTTCGATCCTCAGCACCACATACAAATAAAATAAAGATGTTGTGTCCACCGAAAACTAAAAAAAATAAATATTAAAAATTTTTCTCTCTCTCTTTAAAAATAAAGTAAAATAAAATAAAATGATCATTCAGTCTTAGGCCTTAAATCCTAGAAGATCATTCCCAAAATGTAAGTTATAAACCAAAGAGGTCTGTAATTCAGTTTTAAAAATATGACTAAGAAAAATGATAACAAATAATAATTTTACATGAGTGAAATTCTATATTAGCATTTCTTAAAAAAATAAAGGGAAAGTCATACCAATCCAGGTCTAAGAGAACCACTGTAGACAGACTGAGTTTTTGGATACATGATTCAATGCTTATCAAAAATAGAAAGTTGCAGGGACTATATTTTTATGTATTTAAATGGAGGGATTTATTTTTCTTTTCTATTTTCACCTCTGACTTGTAATGCTGAATTCTTGACATATTTATATTATTTTACAGAACAAGTAACTAAGAAATGTATTCTGAGACTATGAAAACTATTGAACCTAATTGTATTAGAGATTATAATATATTTTGTTACTTCTAATATTCCATAAGAAATAAAATATTCTTTTATAATAGCAAACTGCATGGTAATTTTGCACAATCAATAGTATGCATCAGCTTTTCTGTTAAGAATATGCTGAAAGGAATAGTGAGAAATTCCCTCTCTTATTAATAACTATCAGATTAAAGAAAACAACCAAGTTGTTTTCTATAAGCTATAGCATGAACTTACCACTGGTTTCTCTTTAATACTATTAAATTTGAATATTTGGAAAGTGATTTTCAGTGGTCACATCTGCTGCACGTTTAGAAGAACACTGATGTAGCATATTCCTTAGGGAAGTACCTTTCACTGGGCAAGTGTGGGCATGGCCTGGGAGTCAATGTTAATATTATTCCTTCAAGTGTTTTTAACATATATAAACATGACCTTTTATTGACTCATTTAAGACTCTTAGTGGAAATTTTCTAGTTCATGTTACAATAACTGATCTTTAGGGATTCAAGTGGGCAATTACTCAACTAAATAAGGTGATTGCTTTTGTAATCTGCTCTTATAATGTTTGGTTAACATGTTCAAAACAGAGCACATAGAGACAGTATTGCTTGTTTCCTTTTTCTCATGAGTCATATGGGACTATCAATGAATTCCTGCAGTGCTATTATAAACTGAATCTTAGAAATGCATTATGTTTGAAGTTCTGTGCAAATATCACAAATGGAAAGTTGAGAAAAAATTGGACGTTATTTTAATATTCCAATTGGCAGAGCACATTTTTTCAAGACTCTAAGAAGGAACATATTTCCCTCATGATTTTAAATTTATAATTAAAAGTTTCATGTTCCCTGTTAGACCAAAGAAGCATAAAATACTCAATTGGGCGGGGGGGGGGGGAACATCAAAGATAATCTTCATGTGTATCTGTTAGACACTTTCTTGGGACTTCAGGTATCAGTACTGAGTATGATTTTTTTTAAATGAATATTCTGGAAATGCCCTCACTGTCACTGAGGATTCAATCTCAAAGCAGAGATATGATTTTGGTAAAGGTTGAAGAGCTTTGGATCATGTAGCCAGAGTAGAGAAACCTTATGGGGAAGTGGGGAACGTATTCTGACATATATTCAAAGACACACACAATAAAATATGAAGTTTGATTTGCTAAACTCCAGACAGAATGTGACAGAGATGAGATATCAAAATAGCAAAGACACATGGATACAAGCCACTTGACTTCTTAGGGATAGTCACTTAGGAATGTTTTAGGAAAACTGGAAAATTGATATTACTCTCTTTTCTATCAGTGCTACAGGGTCAAGGAACCAACTCTCATATTCATGTGTTCTCTCAGGAAAAATGTCATATTCTTATGTGATTATGACTACTAACCATAACTGATGACTCTCAAATGGTTCCCCTTCTCAGAGCTCCAGATCAGGCCATTTCTTTGGTATCTCACAACATTTTTATATGACTGTGTCTCACCCTGAATGTCTTTCCTCCACATCCATAATTTTGAAAATGGTCTGCCTCCTCCCAACATTCAATTTCCTGCCCTCCATGAAGATAGCACAGCCATCTTCATAGTCACTTAAGCACAAATCTTTGAAGTAAATCAATGGGAAAACAGTGCAAAGTATAGAAATTTTTAAAAGAGTGATCACTTTGGCATATAAGTTTATAAGCAAGGGATTAAAAACTCATGGAAAGAGCAGATATTAATATTAAATTAGTGCACTCTAATCCTTACAGAAATTCTGTTCTCGAAAATCTGACTTCAAATACAATTTCTGAGTTTGCTTCCCAAGAGCAAGGGCCAATGGATACTCAACCTCTTTGTCTAGACAAAACCCCTTTAAATCAGGCTTCCATCTCCAGAGGTGATTTTCTAAATCCATCAAGAACAAGTCTGGATTGAGTGTCCAGCTCAAAACACTCTTCTGTGTTATAGAAAAGATACAATTCAGTCTATGGCTTTCTCCTCTATGTTGGACAGTGGCCACAAGGTGCATCAAAGTTACTAGTCAGAGGAATTGGAGAAAATAGGAGTGAGAGAGAAAGAGAGTAGGAGGAATATTCAACAGCCTCATCTGTGCAGCTGAACTCTTCTCTGGGCATTCCTGGAAGTGTGGTACAAGGCCTAAGACTCAGGCCCAATATTACATATCTCTTGGCATCTGGGGAAAACTGAGGACTTGAATGACTTAACCACAAGTTCCCTTCCCTACTCTGCTCCTGTGGATAAGTTCGCTATCCAAACAACCCTTCTTTCCACAAGGACTGGGCTCAGTTCCTGCTTATTTTTGAGTAACAAGCTTGGTTTCCCTGCCAGATCATCAAATTATTCAAACAATTATTCAAACAATTTTGTTCTCCTGTGGAAAGTAGCAACTTAACTCACTGATTCTACAAAACCCGCCTGCCATAGTCCCTGGCAATACTACTGTGTGACCCTCCATGGTATCTTCTTTCTCCAGCATACGAACTCATAGGACTCACAAGTGCTGTCAAGTGTTTTCTGTTGTGTTCAGTTCCACCATAACTCTAGGATGGAAGTCACTCCATCACCAGTAGGAAGAGGAGGAGTAAATTGAAACAGGGTTGTATACTAGATTTGTGGCAGATTCCATGGGATTACATATTTTTTGTTGTTCCTATCTAGGGATTAGGAAGGATTCCTACATGAAGTCCTCTTCACATCATATCAGAGTGAACTTGATAACAGAGTGTGCTGAGACACTGAATCCCAGTTTATATGCAGGGAAATAAAAGTTCCCCTGCCCCTCTCACTCAGACCTCCCTGTCCCCTGACTGGCCTCTTTGGCTGAAGTATGCCATAAACAAATAGTATCTGCAAGGTGTGCCACAACATGAGAACTCTGGGCAGCACCAATTGGAGAGTGGAGTATTTTTAAAACTTAATAATTATTTGTCAGTGTTATAATGTTGTTGGCTATTATTTTTATCTCTAAGCTCCCTCTTTCTTGGATTTCTTTGAACCAAAAGTTTGGTTTTTCTTCTTTTTTGTTCTCCTTTCTTGATTTTTCTTCTTATTATTAATCTTTATATAGAAGGGCCCAGCATGGCTCTGTTCTATGTCCTCCTCCCCCCTGCCCCATTCTTGAAGTTCTTGTTCACTCCAGTAGCTTCAGTTACCATTTTAGACAAATTGATTCCTGATGTCTCTCTGGTCCAAATCACTTTCTTGAACCTTAAACTATACATTCCAATGCCCTCAAATCATATTCAGTTAGCTGTTTCAAGATACATCAAACTCTTCATTATTGTACCTGATATTCTTACACTACTTTCTTATGACTTCATTTATTTAGCTTCTAAATGTTTCACATATCTATTTTCTTCAAATGTTTCACATATCTATTTTCTTCAAATGTTTCACATATCTATTTTCTTCTTTGTACCTTTATTACCAAAGTCACTGCCCAACCCACAGAAATCTATAGGTTACTAGATTAGTCACATAACCATCTCCCTGAATCCACTTCTGCCCTATCCTGTTCATTCAGTCCTCACATTGTGTTCAGAATTTTTGATTAAATGTATATATCTGATCACATTATTCCCCTGCATATAGTCAGCTGGATTCTTAGCAAAACTTGCAATGCCCTCTATTTGTCCACTTTCTGCTTCTATTTCTCTTCTTATTTATTTTAAAGTATCAGTCTTTTTCCTCTTTTTGCTCTAACCATTGTAAGTTTCTTTTATTTGTTGAGCACATAATTTTCTCCACTTAGAAGCCTTTGGATATGATCTCCCCTCTTCACCTTCATCAGGAGCAACACTCAATCAGGAATCTAATTATTCTAATTGTCAGTGTGTAGGAAAGTCAGATTAAGACAGGCTGCTTGGTTAAATGTTACCAAAATATCTATACGACCTTGAGAGACCTTTGTTTTATTTGATAGCATCTCTTTTAGGACTGGATTCTCCTCCTTCCATTTCAAATTATAAAAGCACAACTCGTCAGAGCAGGGGTTATGTCAGTTTTTTCACCATTGTATACCCAATGCTTTGCCCATAGTAAGTTTTCAGTATTTCCTATTTATTGAATTTATAATTGAAAGACTATATGACATGCTCCAAATAGTAGGGAAATGAAAGGATCAGTGTTCCAGCTTTAGGAGTTAAATTGGGAGAAAAGACCATAAGGGAGCATTTGATGACAGAGTCAGGAAGCAAGTGTCACAGCCATGTTGAGATGCACTTCTCTGCCCTTTCCAGTAAATGCAAATTTTTAAATTCATGTTTTCTCCTGTAATTTCCATTTTTTCCTGATGCGATCATTGGTCACAACAATCATTGTTGGAGTATAGAAAAGCTATTGATTTATGGGTGTTTGGGTGTTGATCTTGTATCATGCTGCTTCACTAAACTCATTGATAAGCTCTGGAAGTCTTCTGGTTGAGGTTTTTTTTTTTTTTTTTTTTGGTGGTGTGGGAGGGTGTCTTCTAGATGTATGACCATATCATGAGCAAATAAAGATGGTTTGACTTCTTCTTTTCCTATTTGTATCCCTTTGATTTCTTTTTCTTGCCTGGTTGCTCCTGCTAATGTTTTGAGGACTCTGTTTAATTAGAGTGGTGAAAGTGGATGACCTTGTCTTCTTCCTGATTTTAGAGGAAATGCTTTTAGTTTTTCTCCATTCATTTAGTATAATGTTGGCTTTGGGTTTGTCATAAATGGCCTTCATGATGTTCAGGTAAATTACTTTAATCCCTAGTTTCTCCAACATTTTTAACATGAATAGGTGTTGGGTTTTATCAAAGGTCTCTTCTGTATCTATTGAGATGGTCACGTGAAAACAAATCAGAAAAACAACCCCATTCACAATAATATCAAAAGATTAAATGCTTGGGTATTAATCTAACAAAAGAGGTAAAAGAGGTCTACAGTGAAATTTGTAGAACACTGAAGTAAGATATTGATAAGACTTTAGAAGATGGAAAGATATCCTGTGTTCTTGGATAGGCAGAATCAATATTGTCAAAATGGCCATACTACCAAAAGTGATATATAGATTCAAGGCAATTTCCATCAAAATACCAATGACATTCTTCAAAGAACTAGAGAAACAATTCTCAAATTCATATTTAGAATAAAAGACCCAGAATAGCCAAAACAATACTAAGCAAGGAAAGAAAAACAGGAGATATTGCAATACCCAATCTGAAATTATACTACAGAGCTGTAGTAAGATAAAGACCATGTTTTTGACATCAAAATAGACATAAAGACCAATGGAACAAAATAGAAGACACATAGAAAAATCCACATACCTATATCTGTCTGATATTTGACAAAGTTGCCAAAAATATATCCTGGAGAAAAGACAGCCTTTTAAACAAATGTTGCTGAGAAAATTGGATAGCTATATGTAGAAAAGTGAAATTAGAACTCTCTTACAACACTCAAATTGAAATCAATCAAAGACTTAGGAATTAGACTAGAAACTTTGTGACTGCTAGAATAAAACATAGCATCAATACTTCATCATATAAAGGCTAGCACTGATTTCCTTAATAAGACCCTCAAAGTTCAAGAATAAAATCAAGACAATGAACTAAAAAGCTTCTGTACAGTAAAGGAAATAATTAAGAACATGAAGAGAGTGCCCGTAGAACGGAAGAAAAGCTTGGCTGACTACTCCTCTGATAGGGGATTAATATCCAGAATACACAAAGAACTCAAAAATATTAACACACACACCACAAACCCCAAATAACCCAATTAATAAATGGGTAAAAGAACTAAACAGTAACTTCAAACACACACACACACACACACACACACACACACACAAATGGCCAACAAATATATGCAAAGATGTTCAATATCTTTAGCAATCAGGGAAATGCAAATCAAAACTACATTGAGATTTCATCTTACTCCAGGGAGAGTGGTAATGATCAAAAATACAAACAACAATAAATACTGATGAGGTTGTTGGGGAAAAGGTACTCTTATACATTGTTGGTGGGACTGCAGACTAGTACAACCAGTCTGGAAGGCAAGATGGAGATTCCTTAAAAAACTGGGAATGGAACCACGTTATTACCCAGCTATCCCACTCCTAGGTATTTGCCTCAAAGATCTAAAATCGGCATACTATAGCAATACAGTCACTCCAATGTTTATAGCAGCACAGGTCACAATAGCTAAATTATGGAATCAACCCAGGTGTCCATCAATAGATGAATGGATTAAGAAATTGTGATATATATATGTGCGCGCGTGTGTGTGTGTATACACGCACACATATACAAGGGAGATACTCAGTCATAAAAACGAATGAAATTATGGCATTTACCAGTAAATGGATGAAAATGCAAGATATCATGCTAAGTGAAATTAGTCAAACTCGGAAACTTAAAAGTTTGAATGTTTTCCCTTATATGTGGAAACTAGAGTAAAGGAAAGGAAAGGTGAAGGGAAGGACAGGATAATATAAAGAACGAATCAAACATAAATTAAAAGAAAAGCAGAAGGAAGTCTAGTAAAATAGAGGAAGGAAAATGGGAGAGGGGAGGGAGAATGGTAGGGGAAAGAGGAAGGGAAGAGGAGGATTTTGAACTAAAATGGATTTCCATGCATGTATGCATTTGTCTGGATGAACCAAACTACGATGTATAATTATAAAGCTCTAATAAAAATAAATAAATAAACTTAACATAAGGAAAGGAAGCAAAATATTCCTACTAAAATGTCTCTGTCGTTTTTTTTTTTTTACCTTAGTCCTCTCCCCCGGCCACCTACCCCAGCCATGCAATACCATTTGTCCTCAGTTTACCTATTAAATTGATGGCATTTATTGGGAAGTTATTTTGAGGGGTTTCAATTTTAGTTTACTATATGCAAGTTATTTATTGGGTACTTTATGATTGAATAAAACGTGTGTTCACATTCTTTTCAGCAGAGATTAAAAAGATTCAGTTCCCTTATTGCTAATGTATTTTTAAAAATTAAAAAAGATTTAGTTGTAGATGGACACAATACCTTTATTTTATTTATTTATTTTTATATGGTGCTGAGGATCAAGTGCATTATCTCACATATGCTAGTCATGTACAACCACAATCCTTATTTAAAGTATTTTTAATCATTTCTTGAGAAATGTTTCTAGGTAACAATATTTAATGATAAATATAGTTTTAATCATTCATCAGAATTTTGAATATTATAATTTATCAATGTATAGTTATATTTTCACATTCTTTCAAAAATAAGATCTTTATAAAAATTATGTGAGAAAAATAAGGCAAGAAATTTATTACATAGCAATGTTTTCACAGTTCTGGATATATAATTTTCCAGAAAACTAATGGAAATGCATTTTCTAATATAGGTATAAGGGAAAAAAAATCCTTTAAGCACCACACGAATTCTCACATACACAATCACACTGCACCAAGAATCCCTTTCTTTTAAAATAGATTTGTAATTCCTATTATTTATCAAGATTCTTAAATTTAAATATTCTTAAATCCTATTAAAAATTTTGCATTTAATGGAAAGTGCATAATTAATTTTTACACATATTTGTAAAATAAAAAGGTAAAATCACTGGCTTTCTCACCAAAAACTGTTAAAATTTAATTTTGTTTTGAGTAAACTGAAAACAAATGATAAGGTATCCTATACATAATCATACTATACTGCTTTTTGTGAATTTAAGTGTTTATATCTCTGCAAAACATTGTGTGTATATAAGTGCATTATGAAAGGAAGAAATTAAAAAATATCCGTTGTATATGTATGTGCATTGCATGTTAAACAATCATGGTTAGTACAGTGTGTGTGTTTTAAAACAGGTGGGCACTTTTACAAAAGTGTTGACCTTTGAAATTATTACATGGAGAGCTATTTGCACCAAAGCTGACTTTGGTAGTGTTGTTATGGACTTTGGTTATTTCTTAAATGAGAGTTATTTCAGAGCATAACTTTTCTGGTTATTTCTTATATGAGAGTTATTTTAATGCCTAATTCTTTGCAAGCAGGGAATTTATCATACTCATTTTGCACTCCTATACATAGAATACTCTTCTTGGCACAGAGCAACTCCTCTATAAATATTTGTTTGTATTGATGTGGTTTAAGGACATTGCCAGTTTGACGCTGTGGTCCTTCCAGTTTTCTGTTTCTCATATTATAAAAGAAGTGGAAGGCTCTCACATCTGTAACTTTAATCAAGGGGCTAAGTGACCGACCCTTGTTGCTAAGGGAGAACCCTGCTTGGTAGAGTGGTGATTTAGGTTAGCTGAAGATAGAAGCAAGTATTTGGGGAATTTTATCTTCTGTTTAACAGAGAGACATATGTAGAAAACTACACTTCTAGATAGCATGCATGGTAGAGAACTATTCTCTTTGTGTGATTAATATTAAAATGTATTATAAACTGTCATTTCATAAACTGAATTGACAAATTAGACTTGTACAAAATTTTTAAAAGGATTGTTATTGTATTAGTAGAAACAATAATTTTAGTAGACCATATGTTTGTATTTGAAGAGCTTTTATTGATGTGATTTTTATTAATTTTACAGATATCTTGTTATTTTTTTAAAATTTTATTTTTTAAAATTTAAAGTTCACATTGTTATCATTTAAAGAAAATTAATGCTTTGGGTCTTTTGTATCAAGTGCATTTCAAAAATTATTCTTGCTACTCTTTAAGTTCTATTTTTTTGCTAAATAGTGTATATTAATAAACGGTATGAAAAACATTAAAACTTTGGATGGATAAAACTAAGATTTTAGGATACCAACTTAGTTACATATTTAGTTTTGGCAACAAACATATAAAATGTCATTACTAGGCATAAAAAAAATGTCATTGAAGTCCCCTTCTGTGCAGGACAGAATGATTCATGACTCTCATAAGAAAATGCTTCTGAAAATAGTAGCTCACTTTTGGAAAAAGGGACAATAAAGAAAAAAATAAGACAGTGTTTCCCCATAATTTTGATTTTTTCACCCCTTTTTAAGAAGTAGCTCTAAAATAGTGAGTTTAAGAGCAAGCAATTTAAGAAGGAAAAAGAGACATTTAGACTGAAACATTTGAATCTCCTTCAAGAGTTTTTTTTATTTTCATTCTTTTTCCTTATTTGGTGATCCTCAGATTTAACTATTAGAGAAAAAACTTACACAGATGGGAAAAGAGCAACAAGAGATTATGACTAAAATCCTTTAAAAGCTAAGAGAATCTCACTATTTTAAAGTTGCAGTATTGTCTGATTTATACATAGTATTTTCTGCTGGTTCTGAGCTCGTGTTTTTTTTTTTCTCTTTTGTTTTTTCTCCTTGCTTTTCTTTCTTCCTCTCTATCTCCTCTCTTCCCCTTTGTTTCAAGCTCATTATCAGTGTAGCATATGCCAATTTGAATTCCATCAACCTGGCTCCCTGTGATGATATTGTCACCAACTGCAGTTGCCCCACTAACTATGCTTAAGACTGCAAGAACATCAACTCAGATCTGCAGGCACCATATTCTTCTACTGCTGAGAAGACTGGAGATTTCTACCACCATTTAATGCCATGAGTTTTACCCATGAGTTAAGTGAAAAGACTTTTAGGATGATCTCACATTTAGACTCCAATCAAAAGACAATGAAGATTGGATCACAGTAACTCTGAGCAGAAGATAAATTCTGTGACCCACACACTCCATGGCTCTTTGTTCAGAATGATTTTCCTGTAGAACTTCAGAGGAGCTCCACATTCCTTCTTGTGAACTGAATTCTAGCAGATCGCCAGATCACCCTTTTGATGAATGCTGTGATGTCTGACACCTGTGATTGTGTGTCTGTCAACTTGGTTCCCTAACTAGCACAGACATTTTTTCTGTTTGTCTTGGAAGTACAAAATTTCAGATCTGTGTAAGCAATTGTGAATGTTATTAGACCAATAGATATCCAGGTGATGGAAAATCCTAAATAAATATCTGAACTGAGAATGATTGTGGGCAGGAGTGAAGGGTGACTTAGGGTTTTTCTGCCATTAGTTTTATGTTCCAGTGCAGATTAACAAATTGACACAAACAAACAGACTAAGTGTAGGGTGAAGAGAATAATGAAAAAAATTAATCTGCACCATCTATGTACTGAAGACAATTATTTTCTTTACCTCATCTGACTAAGTTTCTGACTTTTCTCTATTTCCTGAATTGGGAAGTACTACTCTCTGGTAAATGAATACAAATATATGCATTCAGGTAATCTTCTTCTGTTTTTTGTAAAGTCCTCATCAAAGAACACTTGTTAATGCATTTTTACCTACAGGTACCTGGACATGGAACTTAATTAAAGATAATATTCATTTTTATGAACCAAATAGCCCGAAGAGGCAAAAAGACCATTTTCAGTGTCTTATACTAAATTACTTCATTAAGCACACACATGCTAATAATGTATGCATAGATTTAATTTTTCTGTAAATATTATGTTGATGGCTTTTTAGGAAATAAATAACACATCACATTAATGGTAGTCATTGTGGCCTCTATTATCAAACAAAATTATTTATGATCCCTTACTTAATTTCCTGGAATACCAGACACTGGGTTTTAGAAGATATTTTATTAATTAAGAAGAAACAAATGAAATATTTACAGCAGCAGCCTTTCAGGTATGTAAAGATAATATTACACGAAGATGAGGGGTTCCAGGTAAGGAGAAGCTGAGATGAAACTGAATTGTTTCATGTCAGAAATGGTTCAGTATAGACACGAAGGGAGTGGGCTGATTACTGAGCTGTGTGTGTTTGATGAAGACAAGGAAAAAGGGTGGTAGGACAAACAGGAAAGCTTCAGAGGAGACCCAGGAAGAGATAAAAAGACAATATTGGTGGGAGATGAAATGATGTATATATTTGCTGTTAAATAACCCATTGGTAATGAAGATTTATATAGCACTAATTATGTGCCAGACCCTGTCCAAGAATTTTACATATAGTCAATAGTCATTAGTTATAATAAATGTATGAATTAGATAAATTATTTCCATTATGCAGAAGGCAAAATTGAGAATGAAAAGGTTAAATAATTTGTGCAGCGTCAGTGAACAAGGAAATGGCAGGGCCAAGATAACAGATTTAGGTTCTGGAGTTGGTGAACTTGACCTGAATGATACATTGGTTTCTTTTGGGAAAAGAAGAAAACTATGTTCTGATGTAAGGTTCACACATGGTAAATGTAGAGTCTATTCTCTCAGCCTAAGCATATATTGCTGCAAGAACATAATAATACATAGAGAAGATTTATTGATGAAGTCTTTGTGCTTCACTTATGTAAGAACTCTAGTTCTAACTAAATGGTTTGTTACAAACTAAAAAAATAATCAAACCATTGCTTTCACTGAAACAGCTCTACAATTGCTTTTGGTTTCATTTATTCTGTGTCTTTGAAAAACTCTTGGTGTATCTTTAACTTGCTTGTAACTGAGCACATACAACTTTTAGACTGTTGACTACAATTTAGACCTAGAATGTGATCATTCTTATCACATTCCTTTCTATTAACTTATAATTGTCATAAATATATTGGGAAGTAATTACTTTTAGTATAGATTAAAGGCTACAAGATTAATGTATAATCTGTGGTTTATTAATTTCAGTTCTTATGATAGGTAGAAGTCTGAGAAAATATTTTTTCTTTTATTATATAAACTGCACACTATAATTATCTCACTGAGTTTATTCTACAAACATGTCCTTACACGAACTCATTGCTTTCCCTGGATGTAGTAAAAAGAAGTAATTATAATTAATTCCCTGTCATCGTTGTTCTGACAAATATCAGAATTTCAAGGCTATGCTCAGAGATACTTATTCTGAAAGCCTGCTCTTTTAGCAAAAACGGAAGTACACTATAGAATTTTATAATTTCTAAAGGTTAAAAAACCTGTAGTTATTTTTGCAGTTGCTTTTTTTTGGTTTTGTTTTGTTTTTGTCATTCTTGTTTCATCTCCCCTCTTTTGTTAACTACCTGGCTAAGTACGATATGATTCAGAAAAGTTAATTTATACTCTTGGGAGACACACTCTTTCAGTATTAGTCTGAAGAGCAGTGTCAGTGCTGACTAACACAGGAGGAGGGACTCAGAGGGACATGTCTTATCAGGGGCTGGCTGCTGAATGGAGCCTATGTAATCAGAAGGCAGATGTTGTGAGTAAATCATTGAGACGTCTACCAGCAGCCACCTGTGTATTTTCCAGTTCCCACTGAATAGCCATAAATTGTAGGAGTGTTGACAAGTCTGTCGACAGTGTCACATGCCTGCAGTGACCAGGCTTTCATCTTTGCTTAAATAAACAAAATAAAGATCAGTCTTTATATGATAAGTAGTTTAAAGGGACTGCTTTATTTTTTAACTTACAAAAGAAATAGAATTTGTCTTTATTAACATTATATAACTAAAAGATCCTGTGTTCCATATGAATTTTAAAACCTCAACCTTATTCAAATAGATAGTTAAGTAACTTGATAAGGTCTATAAAATGAAACATTTCTTAAAAAGCCATATTAGTCACCAGACTAAATGCATGTGACATAGAAAAAAATAATACATATTCACAAATTTTAAGCTATACTTATTTAAAAAAAACCCCAGAATATAAGATCTGCTTATAAATTAAAATGACTCATTCCAGGGTGTTGATGTTGTTACCTATTTTTTACTCAACACTCTAAGGAGTTCTAGACCTTAGGTGAATTTTCATTATACAACAGGAAAAAAAGGCATTCCTCTGACTTCTTCTATTAAGAGAGTATTTTCAATTTTTATAGCTCAAGACACACCTGTACTGCTACTCATATAAGTTAAGTTTAATATATTACAGTCATAACATACTTCTCATGGTTGGTATTTGGTTCCCAAGGGATTATCTAAATACCAAGCTTCAAAATTTGTGTACCAGGAGTTGCTGCTGCTCCTTCACTCCCTCTGTTCTGCTCCTTTTCTGAGAGTGCCTAGACTTCATCTAGTGGGATTAGTCTCAAAGGCCCAATAATGACATTAAATTATAGGCCCAGGGGCAGAAAACCATTTCAGCCATCAAATTTGCTCAAGATTGGCCTTGCTTCTGTTTAATGTTATACTCCTCTTGAAGGTTTCCCTACCAGTGAGCGATTCCCCTGAGCCAGGAAAAGAGGTCTGTTCTTTGGTTAACAAAATTCTTCCAATGTTATGTTGTAGTTGTAGTTTATGTGCTATGATTTGCTTGGCATTGACCTTCCTTTCAACTCCCAGTAGAACTTCACTTAGGTCTCTCTCATAGCACTTACCTTACTATTTTTTTTTTTGTTATAGTCTTGCTTATTTTGTTGAGTCATTAAATGTTAAGAGCAGAGATGGAAAAAACAGCATATCTCACGTCCCTCTCTAACTTTTCGTATACCTATGCCAGATCATTTATTAAATATTTGTGACTTTCACTTAACTCTTGCTTTGGTGAGTGATTATAATTTGGAGATTTTCAGTTTGGATATTCATTGTTTTTTTTTTTTTTTTGTTGTTGTTGTTCTAACAGGATAGCAATAATATTACTTGATTCCCTAAATTTGAGCTTAATATTTTGAAAAATAGCCTAGTCTAAATTCATCCCAAGGTTTGTATCTTGTTTGTTAAAAAATCAGACTATCTTGTGTCATTCTAGTCCTAGAAGGTGCAAGTGATCTGTTATTTTACTATTCCTGTTTTTAATGGTTGTTCTTATGTTCTTCCCAACAGTTTTTGTAATAACTATGGTTATATGTCATGAGACAAAAAAAGGAAAACACTTCAGGGTCCAGAGGGCAGCAGAATCCTGATGTCTCACAGGAGATGAGGAATGAGGAACTCCCCACCATAAAAGAGGAGAACAGGTGCAGAATTGGCTCCTGAGAGAAGTATCTTCGTTTTGTACAAAGTTAAGAGAGCCCTGGGGTCTAATTTAGCTCCCATTTACAAAGTATTCTATAGGAATATCAAATATGTCCTTTATTGCATCTGAAAAATCAGTATAGTAAATATGCCTCAAAAATGTTGTTGCAGGGATTAAATCAGAAAACTTTCATTTAGAGCATTTACTAAGGTTCTATCACATGGTAGGCTCTGTATGGATATTATTTAAACCATTATGATCAGTTATGGGTCAAATATGTGTCCAGTCAGCATAAAGCCAGAGGATAATGTAGAAGGGTGACCATATAGAAGAATCAAGGGTTAGAGGACTGAAAATGTTAATATTTTAAATGTTCTATAATGATTATACAGAATAGTAGGTTTCATTGTGGCATATTCATACATACACATGACATAACTGAAAATGTTAATCTTATTAAAGCATATTGCTTAAAGAAAATGTGCTAGCTATCTTTTGCCTAAAATACCTCTCTCTGATTGATATGTGTTAATTCAAAGAAAGACCTTTAAAGTAATTAGAGATCTCAAAGACAGGACTGCAGAGCTAGGAGTGGATGTTGTGATACTCTTTGTTTTTGTAGTGCTGGGGATCAAAATCATGAATGCTAGGCAAGTGCACTATCATTGAGTTATAATACTGGCCTCTAACTATTGTTGATATTGCAGACATAGAATGTTAGAAAATGAATCCAAAAAATCTTTCATATAAGATTCTCTATGAATGTATACATATATTTTTATTCTAGATTTTTTTCCCCCAACACTAGTGTTCAATCCTCTATCAACACTAGTGTTCAATCCTCAATCCAACTGGGTGTCTGAAAATTCAATTCAATTCAATTCTGACACTAACTAGCCAGAGTTAGGACAGATTTTACAGGTTAAGGATTCTTTCCCATAAGACTACTCTTGATTCAAATGCCAGTTGCAAATTCTGGGCCTCCCATAATTCTCACAACTAGCTATAAATCAGGATTTCCCATCACCTCATCTTCAGAATCAATACTTTGCTAGAACATCTCACAGTATATAGGAAGATACTTTATTTACTATTACTAGCTTATTGTCAAGTGTACAATTCAGAAACAACCAGATAGAATGGATCTGAATAGCAAGATTTAGGGGGAGAGGTGTAGAGCTTCTGTATCCTCTCTGGGCATGTCCCCTCCCAGTACCTTACTATGTTCACCAATCCAGAAGCTCTGCAAACTCCATTGCTTAGAATTGTTATGAAGATTTCATCAGGTAGTCATGGCCAACGACTAACTTAATCTCTAGCTCCCCCTTCCTCTATGAATTTTAGGGGATGGGACCAATGGGGCATGAAGCTGAAAATTTTATGTTTATAACAAAGATTTGATGATTTTCTGGTGATCAACCCCATCCTGAAGCTATCAAGGTGTTGGCCAAGGTTCGTCTCATTAGAACAAATAAAGCTCATCTATTATCCAGGAGACTCTAAAGGATTCAAGAATGCAATATTAGGAAACAGGGATAAAGGCCAAATGCCTATTTTTTATTATGCCATGCCTACATACAAGCTCACTATGCTATTGTTTATAGGATAAGTCTAATATTACAAATGTGACAAAATCTCACCTTGAATTATGAAAAATAATAACACCTAGCTTAATTAATTATGGTAGGCCAAGAAAAAGGAAATTCTTGATAATATGTCAAGTGCCTGTGCTTGTTTGTATTTTCTTAAATAACTGCAATTTTCTCATCCCACCTCTTCTTACAAGGTAACTTTATTCTTCAATGAAGAGATGGGTCTCTGTTTCCTCCTATTAATCCTGGTGAACCACATGAGGACTTTTTGATTATTCCAAACATAGAGTTTAGAATGGTGGAAATGGTGTCATGTGACTTGTGAGCTTAGGTTAGAAGAAGGAAACAGTTTCTACCTGATTGGCTCTTTTGGTTGAAGTCATCAACCATGCTACCAGGAAACCCAAAGAAAGTTATGCAGAAAAACTCAGATGCACAGAAACTGTCTCCTAATTTATTGTCAGCAACAATGAATGTCCATTTTTTTTTTTTTTTTTTTTTTGTCCACAGCCTTCAGAACTTCTGTTTTAGGTCTCAGACATTTCAGAGTACAGCCAAGCCATCCATGCTTTACCCTATCCAAATTCCTGATTCACAGGGTCAGTAGGTCTAACAAATGTTTTTTTATACCACCAAGCTTTGGGTGAATTTGTTACGTGGAGTTAAAATTGATATCCCAAGTTGGTCATAAACAGACATCATCCAGATTCCTTAAGTAAAGGAATAATTATGTAAATTCAAAAATTACTTTATGTACAAACCAGAGTGATGATTCTGAAAAATTAGTGAATAATTGTTATACTATGTCTTGGGAACTGGAGAAAGGAGGTACTCAATTTTACAGTATTATATTCATGCATTCATTCACTCAATCAGTACTCATTAATTAGTTTAATTTACATGTATGTGCATATACACACATGCACACAGGTACATATATATTTGTACACATATAGGTGTGCATAAATCTAAGCATCAAGAATATTAATAGAGAGAAAAACAAAAAGATACCTTTTCTCATAGAGGTTGTAAACTTTATAATAAACAAACATATAAAATATAGGTAGATGTCAGATAAAAGTTCTAAGGAGAAAAATAAAACAAGAGAGGAAAAA
Organism: Urocitellus parryii; assembly: GCF_045843805.1. Taxonomy (NCBI): domain Eukaryota; kingdom Metazoa; phylum Chordata; class Mammalia; order Rodentia; family Sciuridae; genus Urocitellus; species Urocitellus parryii. Next base: position 64,901,839 of record NC_135533.1, read on the forward strand.
AAATATTGCAAGAAGAGGAGAAAGTGGTAGAAGGTTGTGAATTTACATATGTAACAAAGAGCTACATTCATGAGTAGGCAAAGTTTGAAGTGAAAGAAGAGGTAATGAAGGGAGTATTATGCATGCTATCTGTAGGTGAGGAGATGAATTGTTGCATGGGGAAAGGAAGAGAAGGAAAAGAAATTAGTGAGTAGTGTTGGAATGGAGTGTGCACAATGCAGAATGAGAGCAGATAAAATTAGAGGTAAGGCAGAGGATGGCAAGACATGGATTATTGGCAAGATTTAGGCCCCTGGGGTTTCTTTAAAGGTTTTATGGAATGTGATATGATTGGACTTAATATTTTCACATGCTAATCTGGCTACCATATTGAGACTAGATATGGGTAGGGAGGAAGCAGGAAGAATATACAAGAAAGACCAGTTTTAAGGCTATTGTTGTCATAAGGGTTGGATTTAGTTCACTATGATAGCAATGGAGATAGTGAGAAATGGTTACGTTTTGAATTTATTACAAAGTCAAGAACAAAAGGATTTCAAGTGAATCAAATGGGGAATGGGAATGAAAGAGAAGAATCAAAGATAATTTCTAATTGCCATGAGCTACATTTGAGATAAAGAAGCCTCTAGGAGAACCAGATTTCTGGAGAAAATTTTCAGGAGTTCATTTCTGGACAAGTTTAAGATGCCAATTAGACATTCAAATGGGAAGTTGAACACTTAGTTGATCTGAAATGGAGATAAAAAATTTGAGAGCCATCAATATGTAGATGTAAAAATCACAAGACTTTTTGATAAAGGGAAGGAATAAATGTAAAACTAAAGATCCAGGGAACAAGGTCTAGGGCATTCCACCTTTAAAGAGGAGCAGGAATTAGCAAAGATAGAGAGTAGCCAACAGAAGCCAACAGAGTATATCCTATCATAAGGAGATGAAGAAATTAGTTTAGATAAAAGGAGTAATCAACTATGGCAAATGCTTCTGACAGGTGAAATAAATTGAGGAATCATTGGATTTAGTAATGTAGAAGTCATTACTTTGACAGAAGCTGTTTTGAAGAGGTTGTAGAGGTTAAAGGCTAAAGGGCATGGGTTAGAACATAAGAGGTATGAGAGAGAGTGAATTTAGATTTGCTCTGAAAGGGAAGTATAAATGTAATCCATCACTGGTGGGTAAAATGGATCAGCAGAAAGTTTTATTTATTTGTTTTTCATATTGAAGGAAATGATATCATGTGTGAATACTAAGATTTTATAATGATGATCTAGTAGATCCAGTAGAAAGGGAAATACTAAAAACAGGCAACAGAAAAGAGAATTCTAGAGCCAGGTCCTTGTAAGTGGAAGCAAAAGAGGTCTGTCATAAAAATGAAAGGAATTTTTCATTAGCAAGGGACATAAATGGTTCATCTATAGCAATGGCAGAAAAGTAGAGTATATAAATACAAACACAGAAAAGAAGTAGACTTGGGAGTAATAGTTTATGTTGATGTTTCAACTCTCAGTGAGTGAAGTAAGACCATCAAGATAATGGGTATGGGTAGATGGCACAAGAAGTTGTAAGACAAATGCATAACTTAATGAATATAAAAGAAAAAACTTAGCAGAATTACTAGGCAGAAAAAGTGTCTTCTCAAGCTTGATGGTCACAAATTTAAAGTGAGCCGATTTGCCATTGATTGTGTGGTTTTTCTATAGTCATTTTCAGCTGCAGAGGTAAAGGCAGGGGAAATGAAAAGAGTTTTATTTAAGCAATCTTGTGATTGTTGACAAGTAGAAATGGTGGAACAAGAGAAGTCAAAGAGTTAAGGATTTTTCCAAGGGAAGGATTTCAGTGATTACTGTGAAGATATAAATTAGACTAAAAAGCATGATGGGGAGTGTGGAAAGTAAAATGGAGTAGGATTAGTGAGTTAAAGATATCAGTGTTTTTGCAAGCATTATATATTAGGAGAGAACTGATGGGCAGAAATTGGGAATGCTTATAATTAAAACCATTAAAAGGGTAATACAGCTACTTATAAAGACAGGTCCTTGGATATAACCATGAAAGTAAGTGGCTGAGATGGAATGAAAGAAGACATCATATAGATGGGAAGAGTTTATGGATCTTGGCAGCCCAGATAACAGAAAGCATACTCTGAAGGGATGTTGAAATTACTCAGAAATGTAATAAGAGTGGTTGTGGCACAAAAACAGTAAGTCAACAGTGAAAATATTCAAAGAATGGGTTAGGGTAACCAAGAAGTTTTTTCCAAGGTTAGAGAAAAGAGAACTGAGAGCTTTCATGTGAAAGGAGTTTTATGTGTGATTGGGGATAGGGTAATGAATAGGGTATTTGTGAGAAATTAAAGAAGAGAAAAAAAGAAGATACAGGGCAAGTGCTGTGTGATGGAAGGGTCAAAAGAAGACTGCCAGCCATGAGTGGCAACAGGTATTTTAAAGAACATAACTAACTGTCTGAATGGTATTGTTGTTGTGTGGCTTGCTGACCACTGATTTCTATGGCCCTGTCTATTATGCCCAGCCCTGGAATAAAATCTATCTGATTCAAAAACACTTTAATAATACTTTTCCACAATTCTTTAATACACATATAAAATTTTAATATTATTGTGTGTAATCTTATCAAATGACTCTTCCACATTTTGGTTGCCATAGGAGTGGTTAAAAAAGAAGGAAGGACTCAGGAGGCAAAGGAGGTCAGAGAATGTAAGCCCCCTATAAATTCAATGAATTTCAGGAGGGCTTTGAAAATCTCCAGGTTGGAAACATAATGGGTTGTGAGTCTGGGAAATTTTAGCCAAATTTCTTTGCATATCAAGGAGCCAAGAACAGGTATATACACCTGTCTTTTGGTTTATATCTTCATATATTCAAATACTCATATTATGTTTTACCAATAGCAGTGTTTCTCAAATTTTTAATTTACTCAATTTCCGAAGAAAGGTGTGCACAAATTTCCCCCCAATTGCTTCTAACCCAAGAAATTGTAACTATACTGATAAACTATACAACTGTTTACATCCTGTGGTCCTTTTGAAGGCCATCAAAACATTGTAGTATCTAAGATTTTTTTATCTACCCAAGAACCAATTTTTGTCCCCTTGAGAGTGATACTGGTCCCTCTGAGCACGCAGCACCTAGAGATATAAATTTCCATGTGACAAATTTCTGTGTCTCATGTTCCTTTCACTATAACCATGCTCTCTTACTCAAAGTAAACTTGCTACTTTCTAGAAATATTACTTAAGGAAAACAATCTGTCATGTATCCCTGTCACAAATCCTTATCCTTCAATGTGATTTTTTTCTTTATAACTATATTCAACGAAGATTTCCCAGTAGATTTCCCAAAGCAATTTAATTCCTTATTAGTGTGGCTGATTCATGCTCACTTAAACAGGTTTCTACTTTCCTTGGGGGTCCAGGGACATGTTAAATGGTTTTGTATCATCATGGTCTAATCCTTAGTAATAAAACATGATCCAGGAACAGCTGGTTAAATGAGTTGGTCTCCTGGTACACATTTTAGTTTTTCTAGGACCATAAATCTGCAATCATTTGTAGCAAATGTTCTCTCCATTCACACCAGATGTGGGTGGGGGATAGAATGGGGATGTGGAAATTTATGGTAAATAAAATAATTGTATATCATTGACTTCTTTTATAACTTGATGATCAGATTCTGGGTACACTATTTCTTACTATCTTTTTGTTGTAAGTTAAAGTCGAAATTTCTACCTGAAAATTGCAGTGTACATTTTATTTTACTAAATAAAATGATATTGTGTGAAATAACCTTAAACATTTCTGACAGTGTGTATGTGTTTGTATCAAGAATGACTGTCAAATACCTAAATATGTAGAAATGTACATATGTGACCATATATTAGTATATATATTATTTAACAACATATTATTAGGCTGCTATAACAAATATCACAGACTGGGTAGCTTAAACAACAAAGAGTAAAAATCTAAGATTAAGATATGGCTAGGTTGGGTTTTCTTGAGGCCTTTCTCCTTGACTTGAAGAAAGGACACCTTCCCATAGTGTCCTCACATGGCCTTTATTCGGTGTGCATACATCCCTTCTCTCTCTTATAAGGACACCAGTAATCTTGTATGGGGGTTCCACATTTATGGCTGCATTTTACCTTAATTGCCTCCTTAAAGGCCCTTCTGTCACTTTAGGGCTTAGGGTTTCAACATGAATTTTGGTAGAACACAATGCAGTTCATGACATTTTGTTTATTTCTTTACTGAAAACCATAGCATATATAGCAACTATAAATTCGGTTACAGATGTATTTGATTTGGTGATCCTATAGATGAGAAAATGATAACCTCATATATGAGAAATGTAATATCATTTATGTCTGGAAAATATAGCAAATACACATTAGAAAATACCTTGTGTTAATAAGGACCATTAGAAAGAGCATGTAGTGGTATGTACTTATTAATTTTCATGTAATTATTATAATTCTCTAAGACCAGGAACAACTATTCTTCAGGATGGGCAGTGGTCTCGAGGAGGGCAAGAACTGGTGACACAATTTGGCCAGCTGTTCACTTTCTCCTTTCCTTCATTGTTTAGCTTCTGATCAGAGAATATTATTGGTGAAGACAAGTGTACAGATTTCTTGATATGAGCAGTATGACTAAATTTTATGAAGCACTTGTAATCACCTACAACCATTCTAACACTTGGATTTATTTTCCTTTTAAAATATCTAATTCAGAGTAAATAATTTACTCCTGTCTTTATCCTGTCTAAAACATTACAAAATGTCTAAAATGTTATATACTTAACCATCAAGGCATCAGTATAAAGTGTTAAACCAATCCAGATGTTTAGAACTTTTTTGGTTTCACTGAAACAAAAACTTCAGTAGCTTAAATCTGCACTTTTTTTTTTTTTTAGCTACATACACCATTATATATTGCCCCCAAACTGTGTATTTTCAAAAAGGCATCATACTACACTCCTTAAACAGCAATTCACCTGTTTGCACCTCTAAACAACACCTGTAACTTCTTGTTTACAGGCCAGATTTTATAGATCTAATTTCTTAATGTAGTATTCTGCATAAAGTGAACATTATATAACATTGCCTTTCTCTAGTAATAATTATTAATTTCTAATTTTTGCCACTCCAAATAATGTGCAATAAATACTATCTCAATAAATTTGTTTTTCATACCAAATGTCTTTCCAAATATATTTTAGCAAGTTTTATAAACACTCACACCAGCAGTTTTTAAGATTATCAATCTCTTCTACCTTACCAACACTTGGTATTGTCGATTGTTTTAAAATTTATCCATGAAAAAAATGGATGAAAAATGACATCAGTCATTTTGGCATTGTTTTAAATTTCTGGATTGAATATTGATTCATAGATTTGTTATCCATTTATTATAAAGCCTGATTTCTTATTAAATTGAACTCCATCTTTATTTCATAGTGATTGCATTAGGATATATATTTGAAACTGTTTATGCGTGTTATTTTGCTCCATCAATTTATTTGTGGAGTTGTGGGATATGAATGCCTATGTGTTTTTCCAGCCCTGTAGCATGTTGTAAAGATTATTATTAATACCCGATAATAAAATAAATCTCCACAAATTTTTAGGTTGTCAAAAAACTAAGTAAAAAAACCCAATTATCTTATCAGGATGATTTATTAAAATATGCTTTTACTATAACCTTAATTCTCAAGATAATTAATGTTCTAAGTCTTCAATGGTGGTGATTTACTCAAGGATAAATGGGGATGTCTTTTCTTCATTATTTACTATTATGACATGGTAAGAACTGCTACATTTTATTTTATAAATACAATGTTATAAAATGTAATGCAAATAAGATCATTTGGGCTAAAAGACCTTTCTATTATGATAGAATAAATGTCTGCTTAAAAATTTAACTAGACTTGTTTAAAACATACAGCTGCATGGTAAAATAAACTTTTAAAACCAAAGATCTATTTCAGCATGAAAGAAAAAGTAACACTCTTTCTTTCCCATAGAGAGCAGCTGTCATGTTAGTGCCACCTTGTTCTGGAGGGGAATTCGATGATGGTTTTAAAAACCTTGAAGTTTCTGAAGCAATTTAAATATGATCTTAAATGACTGTGGAGTGGATTAGCCCTTGACCTTTCTATTCCCATGGTATTTTCCTCATCTAGCTTTGACATATGTAACAGAAAATTGTGCTCTTCAGATCACTTTGAAACTTCCAATTATGTCAAGAGGCTTAACTTGATTTTTGATTGACTTATAATGGCAAGAGCTGATCTCTGGAGGAGGTTACAGATGCAAATCAGCATTCTTTGGAACTCTATATTATTAGCTGTAATTGTGTTAATACTAAAAGGAGACAAGTAAAGATAATAAAATTGTGGCATGGTTTATGTTTATCTGTGTTTAGGAAAAATACAATTGATTTTTAAAGGAGTATAAATTGGATTATTTGATATAACTGTTGTTCCTAAATTACTTCTTATCATTTGCCCATGTGCTTTTTAAAATCCATACAAATGGTATAGAAAACAGCCCACATCATAAACATCATAACTTCAAAAGGTAAAATTATATACAACTTAATTTGAGAAAATGTAATTATGAGATAAAAATGCACATTACAAAATGAATAAAAGAAAGACTCTACTAAAACTTGAGTAAATGACAAAATGAAACTTTTAAGAAGAGCTTCAAACAAGACGAAGCATGAGACATGAAAGATGAGGCATGAATAAAGAAATTCTTTGGAGGGTACAGTGCATGTGTGAGAGAGAAGAAGTAGAGGTTCTCACTGGCTGAATCACAAATATATGTAGGAGGGAGTCAAACTTGCTTCTACAACAAACTTATTGTTGTGACAATTAAGCTACTCTGATAATAATGACATTAATCCATTCATGACGGGTAAAACTCTCATGACCTATTCACCTCTTAAAGGTCCCACTTCTTAAAACTGTTGTACTGGGGATTTCCAACAACTGAACTTTGGGGGACACATTCAAACCGTAGCATAGTCCTAGAAAACTAATATAATGAAAAAATAATGGAAATTTGAAATCTTTTGAGAAATAAAATTTTAAAATCACGTATTTGCTGATGTCCATAATTACTTTTAAATAAAGCTATATTTTGAAGATTTTTATATACCTGTGTTCAGATATCAAGATATGAGTTTAAACATTTGTTTGAATTTTCCTAGAGTAGAGGAGGAAAAAACAAATATGGGGAGTGAAAGGTTGATATAATTAAACAGTTTATGTAGTTTGCATTAATATATCATTAATAATGTCAGAACAATAGGACCTTCCTCTATAGGTTGCTTAATGCTACATGGGGTCTTTCACAAAGCAACTTAAATTCTGAAATGTTAATTTTATATCTCCTTGCAACATGACATATTATTCAAACTTCTTAGACATGTAGAAAGATATGCTTCATTATATAAGAATAATTGATTCATTTGAATGAATAGTTTTTTTAACATTTCTATAATTGTATTATTTGAAATACATTTTCAGTATTTTTAACACTAAGGACAAAGCAGTATAAAAGAACAGCAAAAATATGAGGCATCACTGTACCTAAATTAGAAAAATCCTATATCATCTTGTCCTTGAAACTTTAAGAGTTCACTGGAGAAAGTCAAACTAAATCATGCTTATGAAGTGAAGAAAATGGTCCATTTTTCTGAAATTGAAAAACTAAGACAATTATTATGCTTTTAGAAGTACCGGGTTGATTGAATAATATGCTGTATTTTTTTTTCATATGCTGTATTATCTAATTTGAATTATTGTCCAAATAATTAACACTGAATTTGGGAGAAGCTCCTTGATTTCAAGAAACATCTCTCTTTTCTGTAAAATGTATATAATTCCTGCCTTGGCAAATCCTTTGAAGTCATAGAATCCTGAGTGTCTTCTTCTAGATTCCATTTAATACAATTAAAGCTCTTGATACAATCATAGATATTTTAATCCTTTCAGAAAGATTTCAGTGTTTCCTCAGTGACTTCTTTAGTTTCAGTGATAGACTAAAATAGCCTGAGCCAAGGCCCTCCTCAATTAGCAGATAATAGAAGCTGCTATAACTTCTTCACCTTCTTCTTTCTTTCTTTCCTTTTTCTTCCCCTTTCTTTCTTTCCTCCACCTCCCCCTGCCCCTTCGTCCAGGGATTAAGCCCAGGGTACATTATCACTGAGCTATATCACCAGCCCTTTTTATTTTTTATTTTGCTGTAGCTGGGCTTGAATTTGTGGTCCTCCTGGCTCATCCTCACTCATTGGATAAAAGAGGTGATGTTTGGAGGAAGAAATACCACTTGAAACTTTTGATATTGGGATGAAGATCACCAATAGAAGGAAGATGTGAGAGAACATTAGCCAAAATAAGCAAAATATTGAAAGGTGTGCTATTCTCTAGCAATACTTCTAAATATCACCAGTATAGTAATTTAAGCAGGCATCTTGGAAGAGGAGCTAGAGGTCCATGAATCCTCACTGTTCCTGTAGTTTACTCATAGCGTGTGCCTTCTGATACATTTGAAGATCAGAGGTTCTCACTGGCTGAATCACAAAGAGTTTTGATTTATAGCCAGCAACACTACCGACCCAAAAGACTGTTATCCTATCCTTAAAATTCTTAAAAAATAAAGAGTCTCAGTTGATTTTAATACTAGAAAAGAAAGAGGTTAATTTTTGACCAGTATTTGAGTCCTCCTTGGTCTTAAAACACATGGCAGAAAAGTGTAACCAAAGCATAGTCATATATGGACATTAAAAAACAAAACAAAACAAACAAACAAAAACAAAGCAAACAAACAAAAAAACACACAATGATTCCTTTAATGTAACTTGAGATATACACTTGTGTCAGCCCTACCAAAAGTAAGTAAAGTGATCAGTTCTTGTGTAGGAGTGCCAGAAAATAATTATCATAAAAGACTCTGCCAAAGTCACACTCTGTCCTGAGTAAATTTGAGCTTGATTTCACAGATCTACAAATCTTTTTAACAGCCTCTATAGGTGGACTTCTGTTTTTTTGCTGGTATAATTATCTAGCCCCAATATTTATTCCTCAGATTGGTATAAAAGTTGTAATATGGCATGTGAAAATACTTACTAAATTTACCATGTTTGGTAGATTGGAATGAACATGATGAGAGGAACAGTTAAAGAAGGTATGGATAACTTTGGTCAATTCAGAAACTTTTGCTAATGCCAGTACTATCAATAATATTAACATTAATTCATCTTTCAAGCAGGAATCATATGTTATAGGCTTTAATTCTCTTGTGTAGGTGAGTAAAAAATGGCAATTATTGGAAGCTATTTGTGCTTTTCTAAAAAAAATCAAATTATGTAACTCTCAGAAATATTTTTCTTCAGACACACATTTCATCCCCTAAAATCTTTCAATTTGAAGGAAATATTTACAAGATTATTTCCAATTTTATGACTTTATATACATCTGCTATAGTTAGTTTTTTTTTTTGCTGCTGTGACCAAAAGACCTGACAAGAAAAATGGTGGGGAGGCAAAATTTATTTTGGGGCTCACGATTTCAGAAGTTTCACTTCATAGATGGCCAACTCCATTGCTCTAGGTCAAGATGAGGCATAACATAATGGCAATAGGGTGTGGAAGAGGACAACAACCGGAAGCACCAGGAGAGAGAAAGAGAGAGAGAGAGAGAGAGAGAGAGAGAGAGAGAGAGAGAGATCCATCTTTCTCTCCCATATTACAAAATATGAACTCCCAACACAGCCCCGAAGACCGACCTCCTCCAGTCATACCATACCTGCCTACAGTTACAACCCAGTTAATTCCTGTCAGAAAATCAATGCACTTATGGGGGACACCTAATATCTAAGTCATAATAACATCTCTTTCATATTTTACTACTTAATAAGTGATAAATTGCCCAATTGTACTTAAGACTGGTGGATAAAGTAATTTAACCAATAAATGTTTTGGTGATTTGAAGACATAAATTATTTAAGAAAAAGTAGTTACAGAATATACTAATTAGGGTAAATAAGTGCATGCAATTAAAAATGATCTTTCCATTCTCCATTATCTGAAGTTATTAGCACACCTAAAATTTATAGAACATATTTCTTTGACCCTTAGAAAAACCTGATTTAATTATAATATACTGTTTGCATTATAAATTATAATAGGATGTCTTTTAGATTTATAATAAACAACCTGGCAAGATAAAGCATTTTTTGAAATAAAATTTATTAGCCTTAAAACGTTATGATTGAGACTTTAACTGACTAAATATTTATACTTAGTATTGGTTATCTATGATACAACATTTGAAATAATATTAGATAAGTAGTATGTTTTAAAACTTTAAAAAATTGAAGCATTTAATTAAACTGCAATGTTCAACTGAATTGAAATACAGAAAGGGAATATTACATCTAAAATATGGTGGTTTTAAAGTCATGTAGTTTACTTCCAAATGGCTTACTCATTATTGCTATTTTTCCACCTAGTTTCCAGATGGTCTTCCTTTTTATGTCTGAAGAAATTAAATTTATTTAATAACTGCACATTATCAAGAGCTAGATTTTAAGTCCATACAAATTATAATAAGAAAAAATATAAAGTATTTATGTTTAAGAATGGCTTGTGCTTTTATATAGTACTTTCTAACTTCTAATTTGAGTTAGATTCTATCGAGAATGTGAAAGAGTATACAAAATCTATGTTTAACTTATGAAAAAAGATAGTATTCCAATCATTCTCCTCTTCTTTCCCTGCCTCCCTTCCCTTCTCCCTCCCTCCATCCCTCCCTTCCTTTCTTTCCTTTTGTGCTGGGGATTGTATACAAAACCTTGCACATACAAGGAAAACACTGTACCATAAAGTTACACCCCAAACCTTGATATTCCAGTATTGCCAAATTATTAAATACATTGATGTATTGCCAATGTATTAAATACGGAATGATAAATAATAAATACTTAAAGGTATTTTATTGTAATTTCAAGATCAGTGTTGCTTATTCTGAAAGGCCCCTTTAAAAATGCATTCAGCATGATTTAAGTTGTAGTATTCTTTGCAGAAGTTCTAAATCGTATCACCTAGGTCAAGGGGGGACTCATCTCATATGTCTTGTTCCTCTTCTTTTAAGCCCTAATTTTAACCCCCAGTACTGAAATGAATAAAAATAAATAAATAGGTAAATATATAAATAAAAATAAATAAATAGGTAAATATATAAAACTACTCGATCAAAGTTTCATAGAAACTATTCAATTGATTCTCTTATTAAGGAAAATAGTGATATTCATGTTATAAAAGCCAATTGTGAATTTGCAAACATATTCTTTAGCTGTCAGCTACAAATGACTTTTACTTATTAAAATGACTAGGGATTCTTTTACACTCCTTTTAGTGAAAGTTGGGGTCTATATTGCCTCTACTCTGTGATGGAGTTCACACTAATAGTTTCTGGACCCAAATAAGAAGGCACAGGCATTTTCTACTTTGGTCTTAAAATGTTCCTTCTCAAAGTCCTTATCCAGTATGTAGCAAGCCTGATTACACTGAGAGTGCCACATTTAAGAGGCTATTTTTGGTGTAAGTGTTATGGTTTAGATAATAGGTGTACCCCAACAGCATATGTATGAAACAATGCAAGGCAATTTAGAGGTGCAATGATTGGGTTATGAGAGTTTTAACCTAAACAGTGCATTAATCCTCTGAGAGGGATTAACCAGGGCGGTCACTGTAGGCAGGTAGGGTGTAACTGAGGGAGGTAGGTCACCATGGCATGCCTTTGGGGTTTATTATATTTTGTACTTGGTGAGGGAAGAAGTCCCTCTCTTTGCTTCCTGGTTGTGAAGTCCTGAGCTGCTTTCTTCCTCCACACCTTTCTGCTATGACTTTCTGCCTCACCTAAGGACCAAAGCAACAGAATTGGCATCTATGGAATGAGACCTCTGAAACCATGAACTCAAAATAACCTTTTCATCCTCTATAATTATTCTTGTCAAGTCTTTTGGTCACAGTGGCCAAAAAAGAGTTGACTAAAACATGGTCCCAGTTAAGGTGATCCTTCCAGAGATCTCTTCAGAGAAATCAGCATGAGGGAAACTGCTTTGGACTCTCCAGCTCAGTCCTCCCAGCTAAATAACACAGAGGACCTATGCCGATGTTATTAGAAACAAAATAATTGCCCAAGTGAGTTCTGTCTGAATTCTTGACTCACACAGTTTTGATGTATGATAAAATGTTATTTCAACTGGTTTCAAGTTTTGTATAAAACAACACAGATCTAGAGCAGATTACCTTCTTTTTCTAATATGTTCACATTGTTTCTTTTTTCCTTTTACATTTTTCCTTTTACATTGGTGCATTATAGGTAATCATGGAATTTGTTGTTATATATTTATACATGCACACAATGTAAAAACATAATCTGGCCAAGATCACATCACCTTCCCTCTTCCTTCCCCTCCTCCCTCCCCCACATCCCTTTCCCCTACTGATCTGCCCTTGATTTTCAGAAATTCCTGGCCTCCAATTATTTTCCTTTTTCCTCTCTAGCTTCCGCATATAAAAAAACCATATGACTCTTGACTTTCCTAGTTTGGCCTATTTCACTTAACATGATGGTCTCTAGTTCCATACATTTCCCTGCAAATGACATGATTTCATTTTTATTTATGGCTAAATAAAACTCCATAGTGCATATATATCATGTTATGTTTATTCAATTATTATCTGATGGACACCTAGGCTGGTTCCATAGTTATTATGCCTCAATAAACATTGGTAGGTATGTATCACTCTACATGATGACTTTAATTCTTTAGGATAAATATTGAGGAGTGGAATAGGTTGGCTCCATGCCTAGTCTTTTGAGAATCCTCCATACTGATTTCCATAGTGGTTGTATTAATTTATAATCCCACCAATAGTGTAAAAGTGTTCCTTTTTCTCCATATCCTCTTTAGCATTTGTTATTTGTGTTCTTGATGAATGCCATTCTGACTGATGTGAGATGAAATCTCAGTGTAGTTTTGATTTGCATTTCCTTAATTACTAATGATGTTGACTTTTTTTTTAACTTTTTTTCCATATATTTGATGATTTATATATCTTCTTTTGAGAAGTATCTGAGTAATTCATTGGTTCATTATTAATTGGGTTATTTAATATTTTTGGTGTTAAATTTTTGAATTCTTTATATATTCTAGATATTAGTCCTTTAAGAATAACTAGCAAAGATTTTCCCCATTCTGTAGGTTCTCTCTTTGCCTTCATGTTTCCTTTTCTGCGTAGAAGTTTTTAACTTGATGTCATCCCACTTATTTACTCTTGGCATTTTTTCGTTAGCTTTAGGGATCCTACTGAGAAAGTTGTTGCCTATGCTATAAGCTGGAGTGTTGACACTCCATTTTTTTTCTAGGAGTTGCATAGTTTCTGTTCTAATTTCTTGGTTTTTGACCCATTTTCAGTTGATTTATGTGCAGGATGAGAAATAAGTGTCTAGTTTCATTTTGCTACCTATGGACAATCAGTTTTCCAAGAGCCATTTAAGACTATCTTTGCTCCAATGTATGTTTTTGGCAACTTTGTTAAAAATCAAACCACTGTATCTAAGCGGGGTTCTCTCTGTGTCTTCTATTCTGTTCCATTGGTCTGTGTGTCTGTTTTTATGCCAGTAACATGCAGTTTTGTTACTATAGCTCTGTAGTGTAACTTGAAGTCCAGTATTGTGCTGCCACCAAAATTGTTTATTTGGCTGGAAATTGATTTGACTATTCTGGGTCTTTTTTTCTTCCAAATGGCTTTTAGTATTTTTTTTTTTAAATTTTCTAGTTCTGTGATGAATGTCATTGGTATTTTCATGGGAATAGCATTGATTCTGTATACTGCTTTTGGTACTATGCTATTTTAACAATATTGATTCTGCCTATCCATAAACGGGAGGTCTTTCCATCTTCTGTGGCCTTCTTCCATTTCTTTCTTCAATATTTTATAGTTTTCATTATAGAGGTCTTTCACCTCCTTGGGTACATTTATTCCTATGGCCTTTCTTTCTTCTTTTCCTTCCTTCTATCCTTCTTTCCTTCCTTCCTTCCTTCCTCCCTTCCATTTCTTTCTCCCTCCCTCTCTTTCTAGTTCATTTGTTCTTTCTCATCTTGAGGCTATTGTAAATGGGATTATCTTTCTGATTTATTTCTCAGCATTGTTGGTATAGAAAAGTAATGAGTTTTAAATGTTGATTTTGTAACTTGCTAGTTTGCCAAATTTGTTTATTAGGTCTAGCATTCTTTTGGTACAGTTTATTTTTGTTTTTGTTTTTTTTTTTTTTAAATATTTTAAGTATAAGAGTATATCATCTGCCAACAGTGAAAAATAGACTTCTTTATTGTTTTTCTTTTCTTTATTTGTCTAATTGCTCTGGCTAGAATTTCTAGCACTACATTAAATAGGAGTGGTGAGAGTGGACATCCTTGTATTATTACTGATTTTAAGATAAATATTTAAGGGTTTTCTCCATTTACTATGAGTTTGGCTTTGGTTTTTTCATATATAGACTTCATCATGTTGAGATAGGCTCTTCCTATCCCTAGTTTTATCAGTGTTTTTATCATAAATGGGTGCTGAATTTTGTCAAAGACCTCTGTTTCTGTTGAGATGACTAAGTAATTTTTGTCATTAATTCCATTTATGAGATGAATTACATTTGCATATGTCAAAACATCCTTGCATGTGCGGAGTAAAACAACTTGTTGACTCACATTATTTCCTCCATGGCAAGCTTTTCTTGATTTTCTTCCCATCTCATTGATTATCTTTCTTGGAGATTACTTTGCTGTTTTAAACACTGTTGAATTCTCATACCCCTAGGCTCAGTCTTGACTGTCTTCCTTTTCACCATGTATTTTGATTTTTGGATGATCTTAGCTTCATGGCTTTAAATGTAAATTGGTGTGCTGGCAAATCCAAAGCAAAATGACTGAAAGTATGTGATATTAAAGATCCATTAGGGCTTCTTATAGACCAGTCATACTAAACATTTTTAAAACTTAACCAATTATCTTCCCTTAAAGTTCTACCTCCTTTCAATATCCCTTATTTCATTGACCACAAGGCAATCATATTTATCATTCTAACTAGGTGCTTTTAAGATAAAAGGTGTACTATATTTGATTACAGGAACAAATCAGAATGAGAGAAACACTTTTCCTTTAATACTCAGAAAACAAATTTGGAATCACCTTTGATTGCTCAACTATTGCAATCACTCTTTGATACAAAATTCTGTCTCTCAATTTTACTCAAATTCAAACTTTTAAACAAGACCTATATGTGATATATGTTCTACTTTCCATCCCGTCTCTTCTATATTTTTTACTTTTCTTCTCTCCGGTCAGGCTGCTCCAGGTACACTGATCTCCTAGCCCTATAGTATTTGGGTGGCTGTCCCTTTTGTCAAGAACTATTTTACAGATATCCTGGCTTGCTCTCTCAACTTTTTTCTTACATTTCCAGTGTCATCATCTCAATAAGGACTATCCTACTATCCTTTTTAAATTGCAGTGGGCACTTTTTTTCTTTCCAACAATTTTTAAAAATTTGTTCTTTTTAGATACATATGACAGGGTAGTGTATTTTGACATATTATACATATATGGAGTGTGATTTATTCTAACTAGGATCCCATTTTGTGATTGTATATAATGTGGAGTTTCATTGGTCGTGTATTCATATAAGAATGTAGGAAACTTATGTAAGATTTGTTCTACTGTCTTTTCTATTTCTATATCCCCTCCCTTACCTTCCTTCCTCTTTGTCTAAGTCACTGAATTTCTATTTTTTCCCATTCCCTGTCTGTGTTAGCATCCACATATCAAATAGAACATTTGACCTTTGGTTTTTTGGGGGGTTGTCTTATTTCATTTAGTATAGTAGTCTCCAGATTCATCCAAGAAGTCATGAAGCCATTCGTTTTTATGGCTTAGTAATATTCCATTGTATATACATATTACATTTTCTTTATCCACTCATCTGTTGAGGGGCATCTAGGTTTGCCAAGTGAACCAGGAGAAAGAAAGCAATCAAATTACTAAAATCTGTGATGAAAAAGAAAATATCTTCATGGACACTAGTGAAATAAGGATAATAATCAGAAACTATTTTGAAAATTTATACTCCAGTAAAATAGAAAATCTTGAAGACTTTAACAAATTTCTAGAGAAATGTGACCTATCCAAATTGAATCAGGAGGACATGGAAAATTTAAACAAATTAATTTCAAGCAATGAAATTGAAGACACTATCGAAAGCCTACCAACTAAGAAAACCCAGGACCAGATGGATTGTCAGCCAAGTTCTACCAGATCTTCCCAGAAGAACACCAATTCTCCTCAAATTATTCCATTAAATAGAAATGGAGAGAACCCCTCCAAACTCATTATATGAAGTTAGTATTACCCTGATACCAAACTGGACAAAGACATATCAAGGAAAGAAAACTTCAGACCAATATCACTGATGCACATAGATGCAAAAATTCTTAATATAATACTGGCAAATCACATACAAAACACATTAACAAGGTAGTGCACCATGATAAAGTGGATTCCATCCTAGGGACGTAAAGTTCATTCAACAAATGGGAATCAATCACATAAATAGACTTAAAGACAAGAACCACATGATTATCTCAATAGATGAAGACAAAATATTTGATAAAATATAATAAACATTCATGTTCAAAACCCTAGAAAAAGTAGGGATAGTAGAAAGATACCTCAACATTGTAAAAGCTATATATGACAAAGCCAAGGCCAACATTATTCTGAACAGAGAAAAACTGAAAGACTTCCCTCTAAAAACTAGAAAAAGACAGGGATGCCCTCTTTCACCACTGATATTCAACATAGCCTTAGAAACTCTAGCCAGAGCAATTAGGCAAAAGAAAGAAGTTAAAGAAATATGAATAGGAAAAGAAGAGCTTAAATTATCCCTATTTGCCAATGACATGATCCTATATTTAGAAGACACAGAAAACTCCACTAGAAAACTTCTAGAGTTCATAAACAAATTCAGCAAAGTGGCAGGGTATAAAATTAACACCCATAAATCAATTGCATTCCTATACACCATGATGAATCAGCTGAAAGAGAAACTCGGAAAACTATCTCATTCACAATAGCTATAGAAAAAATAAAATACTTTGGGATTAATCTAATGAAAGAGGTGAAAGATCTTTACAATGAAAACTATAGAACACTAAAAAATAAATAAATAAATGAATTGAAGAAGACATTAGAAGACACGCCCAGAGCACATTTTAACGTGAAAATACAATATCACAACATATTTTATAGATCAATTTAGATTATATTTGTGATTCATGAATTGGGACAACCTCTATTCTGCAAAATGAAATGTGAGTCACTCTGGGAACTAGAGCATCAGGCTTTGAAAGATTGGAAAAAAGGAAACCAAATGATAGATAAAAGCCTGATTGGTTAATATAAGGTTACCACAAGTTTCTTTCTTTTTTTTCTTTTCTTTTCTTTTCCCTCCCTCCCTCCCTGCCTCTCTCTCTTTCTTTCTTTCTTTCTTTCTTTCTTTCTTTCTTTCTTTCTTTCTTTCTTTCTTTCAAGATTAAATCAGAGAGGACTTCATTATTTTGCTAACTTAGTTTTTTTTGTTTATAGCAAAAACCAACCGATCTGTTTTGGGACCTATATGTTTCTTTAAGGCTTCAGTTTGATTATATGGCATTTAGTGCAAATGACTCCATTTTGATTTGGTCCAGTCTGTTGAAGCCTAGTGTAGGAACTCACTCTAAGACAAAGGTCTCTCATAATTTTTGTTTAATTACATGGTACATAATTTATTGTTTAGTTTTATTTTATCAGTTGTCAACTCATACATGTAAACTCTGTACATTCACCAATGCATTTGTAGGGTCTAATGTGGTACCTCACATAGACTTGGTACAGAGTATTTATTCCTAAGTAAAAAATAAAGAAGTATTTTACACATAGGAGACAAAGGCCATACGAATTGCATTGATCAAATCTAGGTATACTGACAAAAATCACATTGATTATAAAGTTACATTAGGATTCTTTAATTTCTGAGCCAATATTGTTTGTTTTTCTCATGTAGTTAATGTCTTGATATGTATGAATGCTATTTACATCTTGAGCAACATTTGTAAATTTTTAAAAGACCTATTTTGTGTTTGTTTTTGTATGGATTTATTCTCTATGAATAAAATTATTAGTAATGCGTACAGAGAAGTCAGAGATGTATGCAATCTGTTATAATATGCTTCCCGCTTATCAGTTTTGTCAGCTTTGAGATCTGCTGTCCTGCACACATTTCTCCTGTTCTTTAAGTGAAACATTGAGCAAATTTTGTCTTTAACATTTATATAAAAACTTAAAATAATGTTCTCATATATAAGTTTATTAAAGAACATCAAATTGCTCTATCTTTAAAACAGAACCTCATCCTGAGTGCGAATAAATATTGCTCAGATCTCTACCAACATGACGATAGTCTTACCCTAGCAGCTGTTATCCCTTCATAACAGATTGACTAACATATAACTGGGCAATTTCTTAGTCATCATTTTAAATATATTCTTTTCTGAGAATATTCTTGGATCTGATTAAAATGTGTTCTGGATAAAATGTTCTATCATGTGGAAGGAAAACTAATTATTAATTTATAAAAGGGGCAATCATTTTGGCTTCATAATCGCTTTCTTTTTAATCTGTTTGCATTTATTAAAAATAAAGTAATTCATAAAATTAATTTTTAGTGCAGTGCAATTTTACAAGATTCCTAAAAAGTGATTAAAAATATTGAAGAAACAATGTTCTTATTTTTATTTTTTATGTTACCACAGATTATTTAAAGTATATGTCATATTAATAAATAAAACAATTCATTACTCATATTTATCCATTGAGACGTAGACAACTCTAATATCTTAGTTTAGGTTATCTACTTTTTTTTTTTTTGGCTCTGATAGTAGTTTGTGCTTAACCTTATCAAACTGAATTGATGTTGCTGACTTTTTTATTTCTCCAACTAAACGGTAAACTCCTAATATAAAATTTTAAAGATAAATACATTGATTAATGTACTATAGGTACTGATAGTTAATCTAATATGTGGTGTTTAATAATGTATACATTGTAAAATGCACTTGCCTAAATTTAAAAAAAAAACATAATCAAGAACACATATAAACACACAAATACATGTATAGACAGAAATGTCTTAAGATAGGCTGAGTGATGAAAAACTTACACAAAATAACTCAAACTACATAATTCTAATTGTATACAGTTCTGTGACAATTCATCTCTGAGGGTGTTTTTCATATGATATCATTTGATATCTCAGTGTTGTTTTGATTTGCGTTTCCCTAATTGCTAATGATGTTGAAATCTTGTTTTCATATATTTGTTGGTGATTTATATATCTCCTTTTAAGGAGTGTAAGTTTAATTCATTGGCTCATTATTAATTGGGTTATTTGATTTTTTGGTGTTAAATTTTGAATTCTTTACATGTTCTAGATATTAGTCCTCTGTCAACAGAATAGTTAGCAAAGATTTTCTCCCATTCTGTAGGTTTGGTCTTTACTTTCCTGTTTCCTTTGCTGTGTATAAGCTTTTTAATGTGATACTTTCCCACTTATTAACACTTAACATTATTTCCTGAGTTTTAGGGGTCCTGTTGAGAAAATTCTTGCCTGTTCCTGTATGCTGGAATGTTGACCCCATATTTTCTTCTAGGAGTTAGATAGGTTCTGGTCTAATTCCTTGGTCTTTGAGCCATTTTGTGTTGATTTATGTGCAGGCTGAGAGACAAGGGTCTAGTTTCAATGTTCTATTTATGGATAACCAGTTTCCCCAGAGCCATTTTATAAAAGGCTGTCTTTTCTCCAGGGTAAGTTTTTGGCACCTTTGTCTATGATCAAATGACTGTAGATGTGCAGGTTTGTCTCTGTGACTTCTATTCTGTAACAATGGTCTAACATACTTTATTTATTCAATTCTCTTTTGCCCCATATCTGGCAGTCCATGGTGGAACACAGAATTTTAAAAAGCAATATTTTTCACATCTCACATTGAATTTTCCAGAAATGTAAAGAATATAGATTGACAACAGTGACAGGCACTGGACGTTTTGTATGTCAGTTAACTTTCCTTTGGAATTTATAAGAATATTCTGTTTCATTATGTTTATATGGATACCAAATGATATACAGAAGCAAAACACTCCATGTAATCAGTGATATAAACCATCCATTTGATAACTCAAGTCAGTCTGGGGTTTATTGTCAACTCTTGTCTATTCCAATGTCAAATTTAAACTCAACCAACGAATCCTACCAATTTTGTCTCCTAAATGATTTTTAACATTTTCCCTCATCCATCAGCTCTTTCTTAGTGTCACAGCTCTGCCTTAGACTTCTACTGACTTTCCTCTAGGTCATTTGAATAGTCTTTGTTTTCTCTGCCTTTATTCTGGCCTTAAATCTAGTCGTATTCTTTCTCTCTCATTATACAGATCTTAGCTACTTTCCCTTTATCAGCAGCATTCTATTTCTGTATTCTAAGAAGTAGACATTTTTAGTATGCAATTTTCAACTGAATTAGAAGATAATTTTGCCAATTGTGTTCTAAGTGGCAGCCTAGTTTAGAATTAAAGGATGTGGGATCAGGAATAAGGAAAGTATTTTAATGCTAGTTGTCACTTTATTGCTTGATCTGAAAGTTCCAGATGAGATTCATAATTCCTCTAAGTATCAGTTTCCTCATCTATAAAATAGGGATAGCAAAACTGCCCCCTTCATGCTGTTTAGAGTAAGTACTACATTAGGCAACTAGGTAACAAATTGAAGGTGCTCATTTAACAAAGTTTCTGGCATAAGTAAACCATAAATGCCAGCAACCAATAAGTTAACTTTGTTTTGTAAATTAAGAATGTAGAAAAAGGTTTAAACTCATAGATAATTTCAATTCTTAAAAAGTTTACTTTGACCAACTTAAATGTGCAAGTATAAAAATAACTTCAAGTATGAACATTCACCTTTCTTTGTAATTTCTTTAGCTGAATCTCTGAAATATGTTGCCCTAGAAACTCATTTTACAATAGTTTTAACACACTTCTAAAATTCTTGCAAGTAACTCTTGACCTTAAAAGTGAAAATATGTGGTGAATCAGTACTCCTGATTTCTGGTTGAATTATTCAGCCAAATGATAGATAATTTCACTTCATCAGGATTACCTAATGAGCAGATAATATATCTCTAGGAATAAAGCTTACTAAGCTTCTATTTTATTTATTGAGTGTGGGCTTTTAAGTAGTTGTTTAAAGATAGCACTTAAATTAATAAAATGTGACGTTGGGCCTTTTCTCATGTGAAGTTCATACAGATTCACAACAGTTACATGGTTATAAAAACACTATAAAAAGAGCTTGTTTGGAGGTTTTGGCAGATGAGCACAGACACTCTAAAGTCCTCTTTTCAACAAGTGCTCAGCTTCTGAAAGGACACATGGAGCACAGAAGAAAGAAAGGACACCCACCTGAGCCAGCCAGATTAGTAGCATCAGGCTTGACGATCAATGGGGTGACTGATGTCAGAGTCAGATTACCTCACATCCATGACAAAATGAACCCCTATGTTATGTATAACTATAATCAGCTAATAAAGATTAAAAAATACTATAAAGAACAATTTTGAAAGAAATCATGGTAGTAGTTCCTTTTGCTTTATTGATTTAGTAGCATCAGAATTAAACAATATTAAAGATTTTCAAATCAGAAAAAGAGTTACATTAAAAAATAGGGACAAAATCTGTGAATCTGTGTATGTTCAAAGCAACTTTATTTGCCATGTAAAATGCATTAACATTTTGAATTTTATTGCTTGATCTTAAACAAATGTTTTTATTTTGACAATGGTATGAAAAACTGAGTTATTTCTAAAAGTAAAAAATGCACTCTTCTAAAGTTGGTTTATAACAACTCATATTTTTTTTAAAAAACATTATACTAAGTTATTTAAAGCTTGTTACAGCAATGATTCTCTAATTTGTTCAATTACATGATTTTTAATTGCTCAGCATTTAAAATAAGTCAAGTTTAATTTATGAATAAATTTTACCTCATATCTATTTATAGTAACCAAACGTACATTTAAAAATCTAATGTGGATAATGTAGCCATAAGTATGGGTGCAAATAAGGATTGTTAACAAATATTTACTTAAACTCTATCTCTGAGTTATCTCAGATTATTTTGTCCAGTTAACAACTTTGACCTAAAAAAGCTTTTCAACTAAAAAGTTATAGGAGGCTTTATCTTATTTCTTGACTGTTATTAAAGTCTTTCACAAGTACTGGTCCTATGTTCTCTATAGTAGCTAAAATTCAACATATTAAATGTATGTAACATAGGAGTTTAAAATTTCATAACGAGTATTTTTTCACTTAGGAACAATATTCATAGGCAGTATGTATAGTAGTGTTAACCCAAACTACATGGTAAAAGGATTTTTTAATGCTTTTACATTTAGAAAAGAGAAGGGCCTCTCTTTGTATCTCAGAGTGATTTATCTCAACTCACAACAGCCAAACTACTTGTAATGTTTATTATATTTATATTATACCAGATGTTTTACTAAAGGAAAGATCATTTGGTTGATTCATCATTTTTATTCCTTGAAAGAATAATATCAGTGCACCTTTTGTATAAATCTTTAGTGTGGAAAATTGCCAAACTTTTGAATTTCTACTCTATGGAAATCTGTGCACTTAAAAAAAATCAAGTAGTTAGATACTATATGAACATAATATCAATGGGTAACAACTGTTGTTTTTAATATAGCTAATTCTGTTGTAACATTTTGTAAAATATATTTTAAATAATATATTTTAGATTATTTTATTTGATGAGGAATAATGACTAAGTTTACTTAATAGAAAATATATTCCAACAATCATAGGCAAATTTTCAAATCAGAGGATTTCAAATCAGAGGATGAAAAACTCAAGGTCTAGAAACTGGCTAACCTAGTTTTTTCTGTTACTGTGGAACCTCAGGCAATTTTGTTAATATGTCAAAATTTAATTTTCCTCATTTTCAAAATAAGCATAAAAAGGCATACATTATCATAAGGTTTCCTCACTTAAATAAGGTATCACGTTAAATGCCTGACAGAACAATTATTATAAAGTTGAATTTCTTTTCCTTACTATTTCATGAAAAAAAAACATATTATAAAATAAGAATATTAAAAGTAATAGGCAAGCAAATATCTGAGCACAAGCAATTGTAGACTGTTATCATTTAGTAACAATTGTAATTGGCCTTTTATTCCTGTATTCCTAAGTTTCAACTGTGTTCCTTTCCTGGAACAAGCAAATAATAGTCACTTTGAACAATGCACGTATTCAAAAATGATTCAAAAAAGTACTCAAGTTAATTATTCTGCAGCCAGACTTAGACATCCAAGGTATCACTGACGTTTCTAATTATGCAATTTGCATTTACATTTCTCCCTTTCTAGAAACCAGTATCCTCAAAACCTGGGTGTAGTGTTCCTATTCAGTCACGAGTTATATCAGTTGACCTATTCTCTGCAATTTCTATGATAGTCATCATACAATATGCTGGAGGAGAGTTAAGCTCTCCCAATAGCAGTTAGCATTTATACCCTTTGTGTTTTGGAGATAAAAATTACTATTAAAATATTGTATTTCTATAACATATTTGTTCATACTGTTCTGATTTTTGTATTGTTGAGTATTTTTACAATTTCTGTTTAATCCAAAAACTGCCTTTCCCCAAATTTCAGCTGTAAGCTCTCTTAACGTTTTGTCACAAATAATACTGATCCTCTTAAAGGTAGACAAGCTACTATAAATCCTATTTCTACATTGAGTGGGGGCTCCAACCAGTCCATTTGCTCTAAATAACCATTTGGATATGATGGTCCTAGGCCTGTATCTGCTGAGGAAATGCATCCTTTCTGTCAACAAAGACTGCCTCTACATTCTTCTTCTTCTTTGGTTTTTTGGTTTTTTTTTTTTTTTTTTTTGGTGGTTTTGGGGATTGAACCCAGGGCTTAGTGCATGCTAGGCAAGCACTCTACCAACTGAGCTATTTCCCCAGCCCCCTGTGTCTGTCTCTATGATACAAATGAGCTTTCCTTCTTTCTGACCTGGTTTGCACTTCTCCCTGAGACTGAAGCCCAGGCCATCAGCTAGTCTGCTTGGATGCTTGACAACCTACAGAATGCACATCTGTAATCCCAGCAACTCACAAGGCTGTGGCAGTAATATGGCAAGTTTGAGGCTACCCTCAGCAACTGATCAAAGCCCTTAAGTAACTTAGTGAGATCCTGTCTCAAAGTAAAACAGAAAGAACTGGGGATGTAGCTCCCTGATAATAGACCACTTGTACCAGAAAAACAAACAAACAAAAAAGTGTTTTTTTTTTTTTTTAATATCATAGCTGCTTCTAAGTGGAAGATGAAAAAAAATTAATTCCACCAATTGATAAGTGAAGGACATGGAAATCAATTTTGGGATCACCAATCTTCTATGTCACATGCAGAGAAGTGTTCAATATGATTTATTAGCTTATGAAAAAATAGAAAGGTAAGAAATGTGAAGCTTTTATAATGTCCAACACATGGATTGATATTACTACTCTCACTTGGCTTTATTTACTTGATCATATGCCTTGCAAGGTATGTGAGAGAACTGCAATGTCTCGTGACTTTTGTGTGTCTGATTAGATGGATGTCAATTTGGTATACAGCATTATGAAAAACACCCTCAGAGATAAGCATGGCTAAAAACAAAATATTTCAATATATTGTAGGTTAAAACCATAGGTTGAAAATGATAAAATAATTAGATAAAATGATAAAAAATACCTTATCTAATTTTGACTGCAGAAAGGCTATTACGGAAATTATTCCAACAATTCGATATTTTGTTCATTATTTTCCTTTGAAAATAGCCAAACATATCTCATAAAATTTGAAAATATTTTAAGCAGATGATTTCTCATTTAATATTATATTTCTCAAAAAAATGAAAGAAATATTGTTTATTGAGAACCAGTAAATACAAGGTACTATGATAACCAGTTTACGTCTTATCCCAGCATACATATTTGATCCCCAAATATGAAGACTTTTTTTTTAATAAATAATTGCTTCCCAGAGAAGCCCCAATAATTCCTGCCTCCCAGAAATTACATCCTTTGTAGTCCAGTTTCACATTGTATTGGAGTTGGCCTAGTAACTAATAGCTTATTGTGAAAGTGACATTATGTCACTTCTGGGTTTAGGTTATGAAAGACTGGTCTCTGTCTTGTGCATTCTCCATATGAATTGCTCCATGGACCTGTAAAGAGGTCCTTGTAGCACAGAACTGGGAAAGGCTCCAACCAACACTCAGAAAGTGAGGGTCTTGGAATCTGATCCTTCAGCCCCAGATAAGCCTTGAGATGACTGCAGCTCAAGTCAACAGCAGCCTGACTGCAACCTCATGAGAGACCCCTAGGTCTATATAGTTCCTTGCTTTTTCTTAAGAAATGAAGTGAAAAGATGATTCATGTTCTTTATAAGAATGCTTTTGGGTAGCTGTTACCATCCCCACTTTTCATTTTAAGGTATTACAGTTTAGTAGTTACTCATTACATGTGGCTAATAAATTGATACTTAAAATCACCTATGTCTAGTTCCAAATTTCTGTTCCAAGATATCATCTTTCTTGTTATGCAATTTCCTTACTGAAATGTCAAGTGTTTTCAGAAGAAAACTGGGATGATGATTCAAGCTTCTTCTTTTCCAAGAACAGAATGCACACTCTCCAGAATAGTAGATGCCTATTCGAAGTAACATCAGTTAGTTTCCTCAGAGATTGATCCTAAAGTTGACAAAAACATCGTGCCCATTTATCATAGTTACAGTATTTTGTACAAATGTTGTATTTTCTTCCTAATGATTTAGAAATGTGGGAAGAAGTTTGGGGATTTTCTTCACCTCCACTTGATGAGGAACACAAAATGTCACTCATATCCATGTTCTTTCATTTTCCTTTCTGAGGAGGCACAGCTTTGTAGAAAGATGATATGTTTGGAATCAGACAAATGGGGCTTAGAACCCACAGCTCAGTATTCTTTCTGAAACTCAATTTCCACATTTATAAAGTGTGGCTAGTAATCTTAGCATTAGGTACAACTTTGAGGATTAAATAGAGATTTAAGAAAATTAAACAAATGGTGTGTAAGTCCACAATTCTGAAATCCAAAATGCTTTGACAATAATAGACCTATAAAACTTGAATAATATAGAGTAAATAATATATTTGTCATTTCAAGTGTTTTGATGGCTTAATTACAAATTATAGATCAAGACTCCAGAGGACATGTGAACTAAGACATGGTATATGCACTATTTAACTTTTTAAAATCCTGCAAATTGGGCTGGGGATGTGGCTCAAGCGGTAGCGCGCTCACCTGGCATGCGTGCGGCCCGGGTTCGATTCTCAGTACCACATACAAACAAAGATATTGTGTCCGCCGATAACTAAAAAATAAATATTAAAATTCTCTCTCTCTCTCTCTCTCTCTCTCTCTCTCTCTCTCCCTCTCTCTAAAAAAAATAAAATAAAATAAAATCCTGCAAATCCTAAATTAAAAAAAAATCTGGTCATAATGTTTCAGAAAAAGTTTATGGGCACATTATTATTATAAGCAAATATAATTAGAATCAAGATTAAAACTTCTATATAAAACAAGAAGCTCCTAGAGATAGTGATACTATTAAGTTTTACTTTCAAGATTTATGTTAAAACACAACTGACTTGAAGTGGCAAATTATCTCTATAAGTGGCAATTGATAAAATTAATATGACCTTTTTAAGGCTTAAGAAATTAATTTACAGAAAGGTATACGTAATTTAAGTAAAATTAAATTAAAAATTAAGTTCACAGTTGAGATTAAGAATCTCTAATTTACTTGCTTTGTGTTTACCTCCTTGATTAGACACATTCCTTTTTTACCTCAAGTATTTCAGGAAATGATCAAATTTGCAAAAGCTTCTCATTGGTAACAAGAAAACAAGAGCTTGTCTTTTTTACATACTCTTATTCAAGTTAATGTACTTCAATGAAAATTTTGGAGGAACAACATTGGCATATGCCTTTTATATTTGCCATTTGTTTACATAAGTTTCCTCAAGTAGATAGTTTGAAAAAACTATCATATGTAAGAAAATACAAACACAAATGCAAGCAGACAAATCAATGCTGGTTAGCCATTTAGTGGTTTGAAATAAATTCATGGTAGAAGTAGAAGTGATTATATTATATTAATGTTATAAAATATTCATTGTTTGCATTATATTGTGTTTTAGTATTTACACATCATCATTTAGATGTTTGAGGTCAAATTTCACTTAGCAAATATTACTTTCCATTTTTAATGAACTATGTCATTTTACCTCTGACTTTCAGTTGACATAAGCAAAATTTGAAACACTTGTCATTTTAGTTTTTTATTCCATAAGCACATTTACATCAGTGGCAGGCAAAACTTTGGATTCTTTTTCTTGTGTTAGAAGATTTGCCTTTCTTGCTATACTATTGCTGCAAAGTAAAAGGAGAGCCTGTTATGGTTTAGATATGGTGTCCCTCAAAATCTCACATGTAAGACAATGCAAGAAGGTTTGAAGAAGAAATTATTGGGTTATACCCTTATCCTAATCAGAGAATTAATCCCTGATAGGATTAACTAGGTGGTAACTGGAGGCAGGTGGGGTCTGGCTAGAGGAATTGGTAATTAGGGTTGTGGCTATGGGGTATATATTTTGTATGTGGAGAGTGGAGTCTCTCTCTCTCTCTCTCTCTTTCTTTCTCTCTCTCTCTCTCTCCTTTCAGATCATCATGTGAGCTTCTTCCATCTGCCACATTCTTCTGCCATGATGTTCTGCTTCACCTCAAGCCTCGAGGAATAGAACCTGCTGTCTGTGGAGTGAGACATCTGAATCCTTGACTCACCAAATAAACTCGTCCTCCTCTACAGTTATTCTGGTCAGATCCTTTATTCACAGCTGTGAAAAAGCTGACTAAAACAGAGCCAAAGGTCTATGTTGTTTCAGCATAAGAAGACAGTAAAATACAGTCATAATTTAGAGTTTATGTGTTCTCCTGTCAGCAGACTTAACATAATATATATCACTTGCCCTTGTATAGAGTATTTTAGGTAATATCTACTTGCATATATTTTTCTAACTTCAAACAATCAAACATATATTAAAATATCAAATATAAAGAGTATTTGAGTTATTTTCTGTTTTGGAGACCTATTGCTGAGTCGTTGAGCTTGCCTAGTTATTTATTTTCTATTTTTGGTTTATTAGATCTTGTGTGAGTATGCATGTGTGCTTGTTATAATCCAGAGACTTATTTACTAAAGCTAGAAACATCATGCAATTTATTTAATTCCTTCAAGCTTTTCCATTTATAGTTGTGGCGTAGTTATATTAGCACATTTATGGAAATGCTACATTAAGTGTATCATATTTATTGGATATAAATTCATCATTTATTGCTAACATTAATTTATCTTTAAATGAAGTAAATATTGTGGCAACATATTTATATTAATGTAAAACAATCTAATGAAAGTTATTTTTTATTCATTTCTAACTATATAAATTATAACTGAGAAAGTGTTAGTATGTATTTTCATTTATTTCTTAGCCATTTTCTTTGAAAATCCTAAGGAATATACACATACCCAGTTTGGGCACTGAAGACAGGAACAGTCACCTTATCCCACTGAGGGCTCTGGGTCATATTCCTTTTGGGTCACACTGGTGTGATCTGCTTTGTTTGGATATCATAAAGCTTTCTCATCTTAAAAAGAAAACACACACTAGGATCCCTTTATAGAAATTTAGATTCCAGATGAAAAACAACTAAAATTCTCTGTTTTATATTTTACCAATTGTTACATTGGATGAATTATCTAAGGTATTGATAATCTCTTTATACATTATTATCTTCATCTGCTAACATTGGGCTCTGCCTCTTATTAAAAATCAGGCAAAAAACCTGAACATTTGTTTAAGCAGCTTTAAAGTTTTGTACAAGTGATATGTGCTGCATTCTTAGAAGTTTTCTTAATTTTCATTAATCTTTGTGAAAGATTTATTACTTTTTTAGGCATCTTGAATTATACTACATTTATTTTCTTGGAAGAACAATCTATAATAGCAAGGTGTTCATTGATGATTTTTCCAAAATGGAAAAACACTATCTCTGGTATTTAGATTTTTTTTATTATTTATTGGGTTGTTATTGTGTTATCAAGGGGCTGAAAAACAGATGTTCCATTGTTACAAGTTAAATGAACAGGTGCCTTTCAATAGTAAAATAAAAGTTATTCTTTAGTGCCTTCTCAGGTATGATCCTTATTGTTTTTTTAATTGCATAATGGAAATTTTAGTCTTTATAGCTCAGTTTAAAGTAGTTTTAAAGACAGAACACATTTAAAGGTTGGAAAGACTCAACTACCTGTATTAGGGATTTTTACACTTAAATTACTGAATCCTTTCTCCGAAGAACTTGCCTGTCATTTCTTGAAATAATACTGCTTCTGAGGTAATTACATGAAATACGTATTTGTGCTTATGATTTCTTAGCATTCACTGGGCTATTTGGTTAGGATTATTTTGAAATTTTAGGAAACAATTTTAAAATATAATGCCTCCATTCAGATATGGCAGAACATGGTAAACCCTTATTTTTCAGACGAACAAAAGTATTTAGGCACTCAGAACATTACCAAGCAAAACTAAATAAAGACTTTAAGAGGAATCTTCTTGGAAGGGTTCCACTGCTTCTGTGAAGACGTGAGTCTCTCTAATTATGGGAATGGAAAAGAATAAGGAGAGAAATTTCCAAAAACTCTAGAATGTTGTTGCAAAGAGAAATAAAATTTGTCCCTTTGAAAATGATAGGAATAATTTTGGACATAATTTGCTAATTATAGCCAGTTGATATTATTGGTGGCATACTGACTAGCAGAAGGCACAGCTACAAGGTGTTCAGTGCTATGTACTCCCACTAAGCTAATTAATCCACCTCCTGGCTCTATCCCTGGGTTGCATTTTCAGTAGAAATAGATCCAAGCCTTTATTTCCGTTGATTACTTAATGTTCTAATACCTGAGCACCAAGCTCAGCATGGAGATTAGACAGAGTTGACAGCACTTGTTACACATTTCCCACATTCTTTCCCATTAAATATAATAGTTTCATAAACTCTGCTAGAATGACATTTGGTGACAGATCGTCAGTGCTGTCATTTCAGCATTAAAATAATCAATTCATTTATCAACTTTAATTATCTTGCTTTTCCTACTCTAATATTAACTGAAATTTGGAATATAAGAAAAGAAATGATGCTGAATCATATTAGTATCTGTCTATTTTTCTCCTTGGCGAATTGAACTGGTGGAAACAGATTTATTAGTTTTGTATCACTTATCAATGAGGATATGTTCTGATAAACAGATGCTATCTTGTTATGCAAAAAAACAGTGTGTACACCCATAGACACTGATAGACACATATGTATGTAATAACCTATTACTCCTAAGGCTATGATGAAAAAATATGAGATTAGATCAAACACAAAAGTAAGCAATCAAGAGACATATTAAACATGAAATGTCTGAGACTGCTGCTGTCATTGCATGGCATATTGTTTTGCAGTACACTATTTTTAATATAAATAAGAGTATATTCTAAAATAATAGAGCATAATTTAGTAATGCATAAACCAGTAACAGTCATCTATTATCATGCACTGTCCATAATTGCACATGCTATATTTTTATATGACTGATAGTGCTGTAGACTTGTTTTATAGCAGCATCACCACAAACATGTGATCACAAACATGTGTAATGCTATGACATTAGGATGGCTATGACAGCACTATATGATAGGAAGTCTAGTGATTATAAGTTTACAGAACCACCATCGTATATGTGGTCTGTGTTTGATCAAAACTTTGTTAGGTTGTTCATGACTACGTTATAAATCTAGCTTAAAATGCATGAAAAATATGTGTGTGTCATCTAAAATAATTATGATCATTTTGGTGATGCCTTAAGATAGTACCATTTATGGGTTGGAAGCCATTTGGGAGTTTAAATATAGTTTTGTAAAGTACAGATTTGTATAATATTTGAATTTTCTCAGAAGGATGTAAAGTATAAATATATAAGAGTGATGTTCCCACTGAAATAATTTTAGATTTAGGTCTGAATTTTTTTGAATTCTAGTTGTTCCACTTTCTAGGTAAATAAATTAATCCCAACCTCAATTTCCTTCTCTTTAAAAATAACATTAGAGGCTGTATACTACATATTCCAGTGGCTAGCACATAGAAAATGCATGATAAGGGCATTTAATGCAATAATAATATGGTAATGATGTTAAATATAGTGCAAACAAATAGGGACTAATGATAATTATAATTAATACAATTATATAATATGAAATATTTTAGTATGTTGTAACTGTGAAGGTTTGGATGTGAGGTGTCCCACAAAAGTTCTCATGTGAGAAAATGCAAGAAAGTTTGTAGGAGAAATGATTGGGTTATATCGCCTTAACCTAATCAGCAAATTAATCCCTCATGGGATTAACTGGGGTGGGAACTGGAGGCAGGTGAAGTGTAGCTGGAGGAAGTGGTTCATTGGGGCGTGGTTATGAGGCATCTATTTTGTATCTGGAGCGTGAAGTCTCTCTGCTTCTTATTATCATGTGAGTTGCTTTCCTCTGCCTCACTCTTCTGCTATGATGTTCTGCCTCATCCAGAGCCGCAAAGAATGGAGGTGGCCTTCTATGGACTAAGACATCTGAAACCGCCAGCCTCCAAATAAATTTTTCCTCCTCTATAATTGTTCGGGTCATGTCTTATAGTCACAGAGGTGAAAAAGCTGACTAATAATGTTAATAATGCATACATAAGAGTAAAAAATACTATTACTAGATTGTATAATAGTATATTGATTTTATACTATTAATATAATTATATAACCAAAAATGAATTATTTAAGTACAATAATATATACCTGATTACTATTGGTGAGATTAAATAAATAAGGGAAGGACAGAAAATAATTTAATTAAGTCTATATTTTCAATAAAAATATATATTTTAAGGTTGTTACATACTGAGTACATTAGTGCTGTGAATAAACAATAAATTTCATAACTGCTGATCTCTTACCTTGGTAACCTACAGGGGAAATAGTTATCTGATACAGAGGAACAAAATAAGCATGTTTGAAAGAAAAAATTCACTTATGTTTTAAATGAGAATTGGTCTACCACAGCTTCCCTGAGCCAACACTCCAAGTAGAGTGGCAGCTTCCCCAGAGAATGCTAATGGAAGAGTGAATTGAGCTGATCAAGGGAATTGGGGCAAGAAGATACAGATATAGTAAGAACAGATGTTTTCTGCAGTGATTTCTGTTCTGTGAAGTTGAGAACTTTCCCTTTTCTGCGTTATTCTCTCAGTTTATATGAACCTTGTCTTTGAGCTAGTTTGCCATATTGATTTCACTACCTTTTCTTCCTGTTTTATTGAACTCAGAAACTAAACATTTCAATACTAAATAGATCTGAAATATAAAGTATTGACGATTTTTACAATAAGATTGTGTTGATCTGAGTGAGTTGGCATTATTCTTCTGGGTTTGCTGTACTTGTGGGGTGATGTTATTGCAAATCTTGGCTTTTAATAATGATCATTTGAAAATTATTGATAATATATTAGATATAGAAGAAAATAGAATGTTTCATTCAGAACTTTTTTTTAAGTAAAGTACATCATTTCCTTGTAGTTTTATTTATTATAATACTACTGTCTCAGAAAATATTTTTTTTAAAGAAATAAAACTGTGATCAAATAAATATCTGATGTTCTGGGCTATTACGTAGTTGGCAACATTCACAGCTGCTTATTATCTAAGACATAGTTTATTGGGTAACTGCAACTTCTTAACCAAAGGGAAATAATAAAATGTTAAAAGACTATTTCCAATAACACTATCACACTTGACAGTTGCAAGTAGCCCCAAATTCAGTTTCTCTTTATGGACTAAGATGAGAAACATAGCACTTGGTTCAGGGAAGGCTATTCAAAAGTCATCAAAGATTAAGACTATCTGAGAGATGAGAGTTCCAGTACTTGGAAAAATTCCATATGACTGCTCAGCTTTGATCTGGGATTCATCTTCAGCACTTTGGCTAGTTCTGTGTCCACTGTCACGTACCATTCTCAGCCAAAGGGAAGTTGATCAGCATGAAGGATCAGCAAAGCAGATAAGGAAAATTAATATTTCCAACAAACACATGATGTCAGTAATAGGATGCATTGCATATGTTAAGGATTGTCCTAAATAGTCTAAAATGCTTATTATCCATTAAGAAAAACATTTTTCTTATTTGACTGTTGTTAACACTTACAGTCTATCAAATCTGTCTTAAAGAATTCCATTCTCCTTGTCTTCAAACTCATCAAAATGTTGCTCATCAAAGAACAAAACTCTTTAAAGACATAGTGTCATAAAATAGAATATAATAAATTATTGATTCAGATGCTATTTGGCTTATGATAAAGTTATATCCTGAGAAATTCATCATAAAATAAAAATATGGCAAGTCAAAAATATGTTTAATACATCTAACTTACCAAACACCATAGTCTAACAACAGGGTACACGATAGTATTTGTGATTTACCTTCATAATTGATTGGCTGACTGAAAACTACAGCTTGCTATCACTGCCCTACATCACAAGAGTATCAGATTGTATATCATTAGATTAAGAAAAGATCTAAATTCAAAATTTAGAGTACAGTTTCTCATACTGAGACATTGTTCTGTAACAGTAAATGTGACAATTTGATTGGCATGCCCAGATAGATGGTGAAACATTATTTCTGGGTGTGTCTGTGTGGGTGTTTCTGAAAAAGATTAACATCTGGATAAATATATTGAGTAAAGATCCACTGTTTCCAATGGGGGTTGGCTGGTTTTTCACACCATTTAAAGCCAAAACCATCTTAAGTTTGGGATATCTCTAAAATGAGTTTAAAGGTACTAAAATGTTAAATATCTCTGAAAATATATCTTTTAAATGTTTGTGGAGTGTTAAGCATATGTCACACACATGAATTATGTATACAAATAATAATAAATAAATTTACAACCCAAACATGAACAAAATGTTAAACCCCTCAAGCTATGCAAAACTGTAGAGACTTGGTATAGGTTGTGTGTGGAAAATAACCAAATATATAGCAAATAAGCTACTTTTCTATATTCATCAGGGTTCTACAGAGAAACAGAACCCACAGACAAACATTTATATAAAAGAAGACCCATGATTGGAATTGGCTCTTGTGACTATGGAGTCTGACAACTGCCACAGCAAGCTGCACGAAGAGTTGCAGAATCAGAATCTTAGGTGTATTTCAGGCCCAGGGATAAGACCCAAGAACTAGGAACTCAAGAAAAGAGAATTCACCCTTTCTCTGCCCCTTTGCACTATTTGGGCAACCAATTTATTGATTTATGCTTACCCACATTGGTGACAGAGGTTAATCTTTTCTGGAAACACACACACACACACACACACACACACACACACACACACAAATAATGTCTCACTATGTATTTGACAATTCCAGTCAAGTTATCATACTTACTATTACAATCAAAATGTTTCAATATGAGAATAACATTTTCCCCTCCTGTTAACTGCTAGGGAATAATGAGTTATACAAACTAAACTTAAAACAAAAAAATACAATAAGCCCAACACATGGAAAGGTAAATTTATCTCTAAGTTTACCTTTCTAGAAATAAGTCACCCTCCTTATTTTGGTGCTCCTTTATAATCATAATAAACAATTGTTGTAAAATTGAACTCTGGTAAAGTATGCTGAATTTTTAACATCATATCATGTTCACTACAAAAAGGTGAGGACCTTCATGGATTTAGATCAAGAGCAAATGTTGGTTAATTGAAATCTTTTATTCCTACTTTTTATTATGATGTGGTTCTGGGATTTGCTAACAGAGATATTGTGGTGAAGATACTGTGAAGAAGATGTGTTCTTAAATAGAGAAGGGTAAATAGCATTACAATGGGAAACCATAATGTGTACAGCCTCTTTACTTTGATCTATTATCACAGGTAACTTTTTAACCTTACTGTTCCACATAAGTTTTCCTACTCAGAAGTCAGCTGCCACTAATCATACAAGAAGATTTTAGGTCAATTGTCAAAGCTAATTTAGAAAAAATGATGAACTCACCTCTTCATTGTTTAATACCTGAGCTCCTTTGTATTATAAATAAAGATACACACACACCTCTTCATTGTTTAATACCTGAGCTCCTTTGTATTATAAATAAAGATACACACACACACACACACACACACACACACAGAGTTAGGAGGCTTCTAAATACAAAGGCAAAACTTGGTGACCAATGGAAATCAAAAACAATTCAAAATAACTTATGTAATGAAGTTCTGAAACTAAGTTAACCAACCCAGGTATGGGTTAAGTATATTTTAGGAAATAACCACAACAAAATTCACACACAAGTAAAACACAATGGGAGATCTAAAAACTACAGCCAACAAATGAGATGGTTCTCTACCTATGGAAATCAATAAAGAAATACATTTTATTTTCTGCTTTGAGATATTCATTAATTTTGTTGTATTTATATTTATTATACCATGTAATATTATTACATTATGCTTTTTGTTTCATTTTTTTCTTGCTTCTTCAGTTAAAAATTTAACTGCTGAATCACAGGAATCATTTTTATATTCTTTGTATTCTTCCCATGGCTTTAACCTAGGCTATATGTGCTAGCACCAAATATATATTCATTGAGTAAAATATGCATATAATTCTTCATCAATCTATATATTACAGAAGGTATTAAACAAAGATGCAGTACTGAGAAAGAAAAAAATATTATGTATTATTTGTTTTAGTAACCAGGGGAGTTTCACATAAACTAATCAGACAACTTAAGTATCTACAAATATTTACATAGCAACTGGTTAGAATTTTTACTTACAATAAATACTATAGATGGAAATGTCTATATGAATAATAGAGTATGATGTTTATTTATATGTTGATACTCATATTAAATATATGCAGTAATGAGGTTTTTAAGCCTGTAGCAGCATCAGACTGTGATGGTAATAAAAATATTTTCAAAGCTCTTTGAAAAATAGGCACAGCTCATTACACCCTGGAGAGTTATTAAGTGAGTCACTTTGGTAATTTGACAGATGGAAAAAAAGGCACAAAGAGGTACAACAACTTCTGATGTCATAATAGTGGCACTGCAAATACAGTGAATTAAGTTAGGGCTTTAAAGACTGTTTATCATAGATAATTCACATTTCCCTTGACAAATTTCTTCTAGAAACTATTGTAATTATTAAAGAATGGTGAAATTTATGAAGTTTTATTTACTTTTATGACTTCACTGTCAAGTATTTTGGTTCATGGAAGTTTGAATATTTCATGCTCCTTTAATTTTCTAACATAAACTTTGTGTCTTAAAAGCAGTGACAGTGCTCGTGTTGATTGCCTCTGGGTCCTTATCAATTAGGATAGTGCCCAGGACACCACACAGACTTTCAACAAATCTTCATGGAGTTCATATATGTCAACTTCATTCCCTAACTTTAACTCTTAAGAAGCATTTTCTGGTAAATGGATGGAGCTGGAGAATATCATGCTATGCGAAATGAGCTAATCCCCCAAACCAAAGGCTGAATATTTTCTCTGATATGTGGATGCTAATTTGCAATTAGGGGGGTGGCTAGGGAAGAATAGAGGTGCTTTAGGTAGAATAGAGTAAAGGGAGGGGATAGTACAAAAATAAGACATTATTACCTATGTACATATATAACTATATGACCAGTGGGATTCTACATCATGTACAATCAGAAGAATGAGAAATTATACTCCATCTATATATGATGTATTAAAATGCATTCTACTGTCATGGATAATGAATTAGAACAAATAATAAAAAAAAAGAATACTATTTTTAAATATTAGTAGCATCTTTTCCATCAGTTATTACTACCAACATGATTATTGAATTGTTTTGAGGCTAATTCCAATAGGACTGCCCATTTTTTTTTTTATTATTTTGGGTCTTCTTTTTGAACCAGGGATTGAAGCATCCAAGGGCTCTTAACCACTGTGCCACATCCCCAGCCCTTTTTATATTTCATATAATAGAAATATATATATATAATACTACATAATATATATTTCATATAAGTATTTTATATTTTTTATAAATATTGCTCTGAATTGTTCAGGTCCTCACTAAGCTGCTGAGGCTGGCTTTGAACTTGTGATCCTCCTGTCTCAGTCTCCTGGGCTGCTGGAATTACAGGCCTGTGATACCACACCCAGCAACCACCCATGCTTTGTGATTGTCTTCTTCCTTCAACTCCTCTTTTTCTCTGATTCAGTAACCAGCTTTAGATGTAAATTGTGCTAATTACAAAGTAGAAATATAAGCTAAATAAACAAAACATTACCTTCAAAGTAGTTAGTGTACCTAACACTTTCTAAGAAAGTGTTCTTTTAACGATGCTATCTTTTTGTTGTGTTATCAGGGGATTTTAAAGATTGTTTATGTTTTATTATTAATCCAAATGTGTTTATAAAAAAAAACAATATTACAAATATACCATCATTACTAGTGATGTGGCATTTGTTTCATGTTCTGACAAAGGACCTCACTGGGGATATTTAATTGTATCTTGCTGGAAAGAATTGTATTCAGTCTTTTCCGTGTTACAAATACCTGTGTAGCACTTATAATTATCAGCACTTTTGAAGTAGACAAGAATATTTATTAATTAACTCAATATGACAATATGAATTCAGAAGGGCAACACCTTTCCTTAGAAACTGAATTTTAGCCATTGTTGCAATTCAAAATATGGAGTTCAAAAATGCATAGAGCATTTCAGTCTATACCGATAAATAAAATTTACTCAGGGAAATACTTTTTTCTCTGTATAAGATGTAAAGAACTGATTTATATGGGCCCATTTACAAATGTCAGAACTATTGGGTGGCACAATGTGGGCCATTTATCAAAATAGAAATTCCATACTATTATAACAGATTTTCTTCATTATGACTTTAAATCAAGTCTAGTTTCCCTTTAATATTTCTTTTTAAAATTTAAATGCTTAAACTTAAGCATTATCTTAGAAAAAAGAAAAGTTAAAATGGTTAAAATTCAAGGAATTCTGAGGAAATTATATTTTAAATATCAAAGTATATATTTTTTAGTTAAGATTTTCCTTTGCATTTTCCAGAAAATGAGAATTTTGCCTTTTATATTTATTTTTTCTAGTATTGGGGATTGAACCTAGGGGTATTTTATGACTGAGCTACTTTCCCAGACCTTTTTAATTTTTATTTTGAGATAGTCTCTTTAAGTTGTCCAGGTTGGCTTTGAATTTGCCATCATCTGCCTCAGCCTCCCAAGTCACTGGAATTACAGGCTTGTGCCACCATGCCTGGCATAGTTAAATATTCTTTACTAGCAAATGCATGATCTTTCTGTGTGTGTGTGTGTGTGTGTGTGTGTGTGTTTGTGTGTGTTGTTATATATGTGTATATCTGTATACATATTTCTATCTATATTTACCTATTTCCTACCAAATATACCTTCTAAAGTTAAAGAAATTAATCCATGATCCCCTCTTTAACTATACTCAACATTAGATCCATAATTATGTGAACAAAAATGTGGATTATTCCCTGCTGGAAAATAGATAAACAGAAAACCATTTATTTTAGCATTATTAAATTTAATGTTTCTTAAATTTAAAGCCTTATCAATATGGACCTTAACTTCTGGGATGTAAGTTATCCTTAATAAAATGAAGTTAACTTATATTGAAAGCAAACTAGGTTTGCTTTCAACTTTA
This sequence comes from Urocitellus parryii, assembly GCF_045843805.1. Lineage (NCBI taxonomy): Eukaryota > Metazoa > Chordata > Mammalia > Rodentia > Sciuridae > Urocitellus > Urocitellus parryii. The sequence continues at coordinate 64,941,003 of NC_135533.1, forward strand.
CAGCTTGCTTAACTTATCCTTCCTATGACACAAATAGCTATAAATTCTCTTTTCTTCCTACTTAATGATATTTTTAGGAATATTTTTAAAAGTTCTAACATGTATATACTCATATGGGAATTTTACCTTTTTAACAATATCATGTTCAGATCCTGTTTAATTTTTTAAGATTTCTTGGTGCTTTTCTATATTCCACAGTAATTTACTTTCTTACATTTCTAGAAGATGTTAACAAACAGCAGATTTCTCAATCATGAGGAATATGAATTTCTAGAATTTAACTTGATGTGATGGTGTTGCTAAGCTGATAACCATTATGAATCAGTGTTCTTGCTAGCTTTGGAGCAAAATTTTTGCAGGTGTAACTCCAATCATTACTAAAACTTGTTCAACTATTCATTCTTAGGAAAGTAGTCACTTTGACCTTGTTTAAGAGATCCTATTCCTAGTAGAGGAAAAAGTAGGCTCAAATCTCCATCACATTGGATTAGAACCAGACTTCCTTAACAAGACTCCTAAAGCGCAAGAAAAAAAATCAAGAATTAATAAATGGGATGGTCTCAAATTAAAAAGCTTATTCTCAGCAAAAGAAACAATCTATGAAGTGAAGAGAGAGCCTAATATGGGGAAGAAATTTTTTGCCACACACATGTCAGAGAACTAATCTCCAGGATATATAAAGAACTCAAAAAACTTAACACCAAAAAAATAAAAAATAAATAAACAACCCAATCAATAAATGGGCTAAGGAGCTGAACATACACTTCTCAGAAGAAGACATACATTCAATCAACAAATATATGAAAAACTGTTCAACATTTCTAGTAATTAGAGAAATGAAAATCAAAACTAAGATTTTATCTCACTCTTGTCAGAATGGCAATCATCAAGAATATAGGCAACAATTAATGTTGCTGAGGATGTGGTGAAAAAGGCACACTTATATATTGCTGGTAGGCTGCAAATTGGTGTAACCACTATGGAAAGCAGTATGGAGATCCTCAGAAAACTGGGAATGGAACCACCTGTTAGAGTCTGTAAACAAGTCTGGATGGCGCCTGACAAAATGCCAGAGGGAGTGGTTTGTGAAGTAAGGTCAGCGAGCCATTAAGTGTGGAGATTTCTTATTGGTTGACTGCTGTATCTAGTTTATGCTAATTAAGATAAGCTCTGTGGAATGGTTAAATACCTCTGTTGTCCTACAATAAATGGCTCCCACTCCTGCTGTATCAATCTACACAAGTTGTTTGTCACCCCCTGGTTATTTTGCTGCAGCTGGGCTGCGGCAACCACCATTTGACCCAGATATCCCACTCTTTGGTTTATACCCAAAGGGCTTAAAATCAGCATACTATAGTGATGCAGCCACATCAATGTTCATAGCATCTCAATTCACAATAGCTAGACTGTGGAACCAACCTAGGAGTCCCTCAATAGATGAGTGGTTAAAGAAAATGTGGTATATATACTCAATGGAATATTACTCAGCTTTAAAGAAGAGTGAAATTGTGGTATTTGCCAGTAAAATGATTGGAGTTGGAGAATATCATGCTAAGCAAAATAAGCCAATCCAAAAAAACCAAAGGCCGAATGTTTCCTCTAATATGCAGATGCTAATTCACAGTAAGGAAGGAAGCAATAGGGAAGAATAGCATTACCTTAGATTAGGTAGAGGGAAGTGATGGGAGGGAAGGGGAAGGTATGTAGGGATAGGAATGACATTAGAATGACACAGACATGGGCTGGGGATGTGGCTCAAGTGGTAGCGCTCTCGCCTGGCATGCGTGCGGCCCGGGTTCGATCCTCAGCACCACATAGCAACAAAGATGTTGTGTCCCCCGAGAACTAAAAAATAAATATTAAAAAATTCTCTCTCTCTCTCTCTCTCTCTCTCTCTCTCTCTCTCTCTCTCTCTCCTCTCTCACTCTCTCTTTAAAAAAAAAAAGAATGACACAGACATTATTACAGTATGTATATATGTGACTACATGACCAATATGATTCTGCAACATGTACACTCAGAAAAATGAGAAATTATATCCCATCTATGTATGATGTATCAAAGTGCACAAATGCATTCTACTGTCATGTATAACTAATTAAAACAAACTTTTTAAAAAAATCAGGGAACAACCAAATATATGAAAAAGTGTTAATATCTCTAGTAATTAGAAAAATGAAAATCAAAACTACTCTAAGATTTCATCTGATACCAGTCAGAATGGAAGTTATCAAGAATACAGACAACAATAAATGTTGGTGAGGATGTGGGTGAAAAGGCACAATTATACACTGCTGATGGAACTGCAAATTGGTGCAACCACTATGGAAAGCAGTATGGAGATTCCTTAGAAAACTTGAAATGGAACCAGAATTCCGCCCAGCTGTCCCACTCCTTGGTTTATACCCAAAGGACTTAAAATCAGCATACTGTAGTATGCAGCCACATCAATGTTCATAGCAGCTCGATTCACAATATTTAAACTGTGGAAGCAAACTAGATGCCCTTCAATAGATGAATGGATAAAGAAACTATGGTATATATACACAGTGGAATATTACTCTGCATTAAAGAGAATAAAATCCTGGTATTTGCAGGTAAATGGATGGAGTTGAAGAATATCATGCTAAGTGAAGTGAGCTGATGCCAAATAAGCAAAGGCCAAATGTTCTTTCTGATAAGTGGATGCTGACCCAAAATGGGGAGGGGGAGGCATGGGAAAAATGAAGGAACTTTGATTGGGCAAAGGGGAGGGAGGGTAGGGAACATACATGCAGGCAGGAAAGATGGTGGAATGAGATGGACACTTTTACCCTAGATACATGTAAGATAGCACATATGGTGTGACACTACATTATATACAGCCAGAAAAATGAAAAGCTGTGTTGCAATTGTGTTCAATGAATCAAAATGCATTTTGCTATCATATATACCTAATTCAAATCAATCAATCAATCAATCAAACAATTTACCTATACATCTTAAAAATAAATTTCAGAACTTAAGTTTAACTAAATTATTTGTAGAAACAAATGGATAAGTTGATAAAATAATGCTTTATTGTAGTATATGTACTTACATGCTTAATTAGGAATTTACCAAAAATATCTTTATAAATTATAATATATTAGGATCCCACAACATAGTGTACTAAGAAAACTTAGAAGCAGAATATGCCGCAGTCTGGCTGGGCACAAAATCACGAGCCACTCAAGCAGGAACAAACTTTATTTCCAAAACTCCCGTGAATGCCACGCACTCGGCCTTCTCCAGGGACACACTACACCAACAGGAAATCCCTCCTCCGGAATTCCCTCCTACTGCACTTCCCCAACTAATGGGAACTCTCTGGGAGTCCCTTGAGAGCTCCAAAGTAGCAGGCAGAGGCGGACAGCATTACAATCTCCAATTGAATGCACATCTTAACATAATTATTATCATCTTAATGGCTTGCTGGAGTCGCCTTTCAACCAAAAATGCCATGCGTCATTCCTACTTGGCTATGGCTCTCAGCAAGAATATATGCCATTTTCAATCAAAAGCAGATCAATACAAATGAGGATGAGTACAGGTATATTGGTAGAGCATGTCTGGAACTTCAAATGCAGTTTTAGATGCCACATTTAACATTGTGTGTCCCAATAAGAATGCATTAGAAGATAGTCACAGGGAAAATGAAGTGACTTCCAATGTAATTAACTTATGTAATGATTATGCTGTAATACGAATTTTAATGATAGTGCATAATGTTGCAGATACATGATCTTGATCATTCTAGAGTTTCGATGCATCCATTTAGAAAATATGGTTATTAATCTGACTCATGTTATTCTAAGCTAAAACTGGAAAGTATGCAAAATACTCAGGCTCTTCCTGCACTATGCCTGAAAGGAATGACTCATGTAGTTCTTCATATTGGAAACACTGAGTAACATAGAAAACAATGTCCTCAACAACATCTGTCCAATAAATGATAACAAGTTTCATATGTGGCTCATGCTCCACAGTATAAGTACAGGACAAAATACTCCATGAAGAGTTTTGCCAAGGAGCCAAGATTATGTTCGATAAATGCAACATTTTTGTTGCACTTTTAGATGGCTTAAGAAAGAGAATCTAGCTATTAAAACATGGATGGTTTCAGACTAGTTTACTGGGAATGTTTAGGAACTGGTGCTGGGATTGTGCTGGCAATTATGTGAGTTGTATAGCCAAGTGCTTCACTGAAGAAATTTGGAGGAGGTGGCCTGGATTTCCTTCCATCTGTGCCACTTGCTGAGAGTGTAACCTTAGCAAATACTTGAACCCCTCTGTGCTTGTTTCCATCTTTGGAAAATAGAGATGATGATCATATTACTTCTTCGTGGAACTGTTGTGAGGATCTAATCAGTAATCAGATATAAATTCCCAAGAAAAGGTGTCTGGCATTTGTCAAATACATAATAAAAATAAACTATGACTTGTATCTTTATATATGGCAAGTGCTAATGCACAGAAAGAGGATACAGGGTTGATATATTTGATCCAAAATAATGGAAGAAGAATATATAAGTCAGATCTCATTCCTACATTTAGTATTTTTAAATTCATGTTGCTAACATTTATTTGAACCTCAAAAGCAATAATCAGTGTGCTTAAGCCTCCATTTAAGAATATTCCCACAGAAGTTAACAAAATAATATCACTTCACTTTGTGATTTCAGTTATCATTTTATAGAAAAGTGACTTTCTATGTTCCGATTATTGTCACATTTTTCATATATTTGTTCTTTCTGTTGGTTATCTTGCTGTTTAAAATGGCCAACAAGCTACTTTGACAGTATTATATAGCATCCCTAAGTACAAGAAGGCTCTCATGTACTTCTGGGGGAAAAAAAGAACCCTGGAATTAAAGGGGGAAAAAAAAGAATAAAACAGAGATGATAAGAGTCTAAAACTTGAGCTGCTTCAAGAGTTAACATGTCCATAGTTGAGATGTTTTAACACATTTAATGACCACTTGGTTAAACAGAGAAGCAGTCAGCAAAATTCATGTTTTAGGAATAAATCTTAGAGCTATGAAAAAAACTAAGAAAGTTATGGAAAACAAGTATTATTTCCTTGTAGTAAAAGTATGGTGAATTATAAAATATTTAAGGATAATGCTTGGTTTTTATTTTTTATTTTTTAGGTTTTAAAAAAATTTAATACAGTGTTTGGCCAAAATTATTGTCTTTTTTATTGATTGCTTTGTTTTTATTAGTACTGAATAAGATGGATACTACACATTGCCCTGAAGTTCTGGGGCACGGAAGTGGGGGCAGTCTGGTTAACCTGAATGAAGGTTATAAGAAGGTTCAGACTCGGGGAGCTCACAAATAATAATGAAATTTTGCAAGACCTGGTTAGCATTCAGTTTGACCAATAACTTTGGTAGCTTTACAAAACTTGATTAGCATAAATTTTGATTGATTGTATTGGCCCAAGAACTATGTAAACTCCTGAACTAGTACCTTTAAGTGGCGACCCGGTCCCCTCTTGCCTTGTGAGAGTTCTGTTTCTTTTCTTCACGCTTGGATAAATTCTATTCCTTATTTCTTTCACTCTTGCCTTCCATTGTTGTCTGTGGCTTTCATTCTTCAAATCTGTAAGATAAGAACACAGAAATAAATTGGCAGTGAACTGCTGTAGCCTCTTACAACACTGGGCATAGACCACTATTAAGAATGCCAACGTACCACTCAATAGTGGTGGAAAAGAATCTAGCTTTGCCAGTTGCAACCATCAGAGCTGAAGCCTGCAGATATCCCTTGCTACAATACACAGCTATCATACATAGCTGCTAACACTAAAACGGGCTTTCTTTTCTGCAGAGGCCGACAGGTTACACACACCCCACCCACCAGCAGAAGTAGAGAATCTAGTTTCATCTCAAATTCCAATTTCAGTAGTTAACTGATTTTTCACATATTTACACTTAAAATTATGTCAGAACAAGTGTGTTTGCTTAGTTTTATGTACAATGTCTACATTATGACAAGCTCAAATTAACAAAATCCTAACCAATGAGTTTTATTTTCCTTAAGCAAACCTGTCAGGCTTACCATAGTCATAAATTCAAACTAAGTTTAATGAATCTATTAGAAAACATTTTTCTGTCAGTTGGTAGGGTGCTTGCCTTGCATGCACAAGGCCCTGGGTTCAATCCTCAGCACCACAAAAAAAAAAAAATTCTGTTATATCCAGTAGTGGTTTGGTTAAGAAAGAAGAAATATCAAAGTACATAAATACTGTAGCTCCACACCTGATTACAGTACTAATTTCTAGTTCAAAGTTTAAGCATATACTCACAGAGGAGGAGGTGAGTGGCCCAGCCTTTGTAACTACTTTATATACCCTGCTGGTCAGGCAACATTTGCAGAAAACATGTTTTGTTTTGTTTTGTTTTTTAACACACATTCCTATGTAGTTGAAAAGTTATTTCCCCAGATTGGTCATAGTGCCTTCTCTTGAAATTGGATGTTAACAGAGAAATTGAGGATCTTTTGTGAAGAAGTTTCCTTTCTCTTCATGTATGAGAAGTCCATTTCCTACAGTTCAAAAGAAATGTGAACTCCTGTTTTTCAGCTAATTTTCAAAAAGAATTTATTTTCTCTGTTGGCTTTATTTAAAAAATTTAAAATACTTTGGTGCAAACTAATTCAGCTCAGTTTTGACTCAAGGCCAATTACTTTATTAAAAATATACAACATTCACAAATGCTTAGAAATAATAATAAAATGTTACTCACCCAGTTTTGAACGTAGAATATTGCCAATCCCTTAATCCCTTACATCTATCTGTTTAGGCTTCACTAATACATTATACTTTCTCATCTTCCAACTCCATCATTATTTTGAATTTGGGCCAACAATTTTCTTCCTCCCTGCCCCCCCACCACTTTTTAAATTAAATGATCTTATTACTCTTTGTATATGTAGGCAATATATGTAGTATTATTTTTGGTCTGATTTTGAGTTTATTACAATATTATCTTATTGATTATAATTAATCTTTCCTCAAATGTATGTTTTTAACCTTATGCTGTGTTGTTATACAAAGCTATATTTAATTTATTTTCATTACATAATTTTAATAATATCAGTAGAAGACTTCATTGTTTAAATAGGACAGTTTATCTAAGAAGACTTGTGAGTTGTTTCTTGATTCAGCTATTACAAGATCTGAGGATGTATGTCTTGGCACATCTGTTCAAGAGCAGAATCTCTGGTAGGTCCAGAGTGCACATGTTCATCTCTATAAGGCAATGGCAAGTGGTCTTTCAAGTTTTTTGTACAATAAACCATTTCTACTAGCTGTGTAGAAAGGCACCATTGATCCAAGAGCACAACAGCAATCAGAACTTCAGGCATCTTAATGTTTGCCAGTCTACTAAGTAGAAGTGGAAATATCTACTAATTTTAGTCTGAATGAGTATGCATTTGATAATTATCAAAGATGACCAATTTTCCTATGTTAAAGTCTTTATTTCAATCTGCAATGAAAGCTCACTCATAATTCTAAAATATAGATCTTAATTTTAGAGCGTTTTTGAGGTCACAGCAAGATTGAGCAGAATGTACAATGATTTCCAGGAAAATCCCTCTCCACACACATACACACCTTCCCCTCCTGTCAACATTCTGGCTGTTCATGAATTTTGTACACTTCTCCTGTGTTTGGTGTGAGTTCTTTTGGGATAGTCATCTATTTCCTAGTTTTGGGCTTCTTCTTTTCACTGTTTTATGATGACTTTTGAGGAGCACAAGTTCTTAGCTACATGTGTAGCTCATCAATTCTCTCTTTTATGAATCTCTTTCTGCTTTGTATGCAAAACTCCATTTTAATCCAAGGCTATGAAAGTATCTTACTATATGTTCTTAGGAAACCTTATCCTTTCATGTATGAGGCTTTAATCCACTAGAATATATCATAGTGTACAATAATATGTCATATAATAATAGTGTACTATAATAAGGTAAGGCTCCGCTAAAATCTTTTTAGTAGAAATAATGTAGTTCAAGTTTAATCAGTATCTTAAATCCTTTAGCTCAAAGTAGAAGAGCTTTGATAAACTTTGATTCTTCTTATCTCTTTCTTACATACATGCTACTTTGTTGCCCTTTTTTTTTAGTTTTGCCTATGTTTTAAACATAACACGTTGCACCCTTTCTTATACAAATAATGTTTAATTTATATTTATATGCATACTTTTAAATTCTTTGTTTTCCATTCTTGTGTTGCAAAAATTTCCTAAATAATAGATATATGTTTTTTTTTCATGAAGATCATTGCAAACTATTTAAGTTACTTGTTTTCACTCTAAGTGAAATGAGGAGCCTGCTTGGCAATTTTGGTAAAGAAATAATATGATCTGACTTATATTTTAAAAGGATTATGCTGCTTTCTGTGTTGCAAAAAATGTACACATAAAAATAAGTGAATATATGGAAATCAATATGGATGTTCCTTAAAATATTAGGAATGGAACTACCACTTGACCCCCATATACCACTCCTTGTTTATTTATTCTTGTCTTAGTCAGTTTTTTGCTGCTTTGACTAAAGGAACTGACCAGAAAAATTGTAGAGGAGGAAAAGTTTATTTGAGGGCTCATGGTTTTGGTATTAGAGGTCTTAGTCCTTAGAAGGCCAACTGCATTCCTCAGGGCTCTAGGTGAGACAGAATATCATGACAGAAGAGTGTGGCAGAGGAAAGAAGCTCACATGATGATCAGAAAACAGAGACTCCACTCTCCAAATACAAAATATATATCCCATAGCCATGTCCCCCAATGAACCACTTTCTCCAGCCACACCTCACCTGCTTCCAGTGACCACTCAATTAATCCCATCAGGGATCAATTCACTGATGAGGTTAAGTCTATAATACAATAATTTCTCCTCCAAACTTTCTTGCATTGTCTCACACATGAGCATTGGGAGGACACCTCACATTCAAACCTTAAAAATTCTAAAAATGAAAGTCACCATACTATAGTGATGCATGCTTACCCATGTTTATAGCAGTACAATTCACACAATAGCCAAACTATGGAACCAGTCTAGATGTCCATCAATGGATGAATGAATAAAGAAAATTATATATATATACACATACATACATATATGTGTATGTTTTATTCATCCATAAAGTAAAATGAAATGACGTCATTTTCAGGAAAATGGATGTAACTAGAGATGATTATATTAAATGAAATAAGCCAAACACAGAAGGGTCATATATTTTCTCTCATATGTGGAAACTAGAGAGAAGAAAGGAAAAGAATGGTATGGCGGGGCGGGGGTGCGGGGAGGTTGGGAATCTCATGAAAATCAAAGCGAGATCAGTAAAGGGGGAGTAGAAGGAGGGAAGAAGGGAAGAATTTCTGGGGAGTGATATAGGCCAAATTTTATTACTATATCATGTGTTTGTACAAATATGTCACAAAAAATCCCATTACTATGTAGAACACTAATGTACCAATAAAAAAATGTGGAAAAATAAATGAGTGGACAATCAGACAGGAAGCTATTGTATTATTCAGAAAAGAAATGATGTGGGTTTAAGCAAAGTGGTTAAGCTCAGAGGTAGGGAGGAGGGAATGTTTTTGAAGATGGAACTGCAGAATTAAAACATTTCTCTCCTATGTTTTCAAACATTTTTATATAATAAGATATTTTTAATATTCCCAACATTATTTGGAGAAATATTTGCTATTCAGCAAGCATGTTATAGATTTTCTTTTACTAGAAAGGTATGCATTGATTATTTTAGTTTTAGTTTTCCAGAAAAATAGTAATTCATCATCACATATACATGAACTATCTCTTGGATTTATATTTGACAATTTTAAAAAAATTTAAAATAATGTTGTCCTAGTTGTGTAATGTTAAATTATAAAATCTTCCTTGAATCATTTTTGAGCATTACTCATTTGTTGCCTAGTCTTTGGTACTTGGAGGTAATGGAAATTTAATATTTTAAGATGTGACTTTCATTTTCATCGAGTCCATGGGCTTAAGGTTTCATGAGTAACATTAGTTACTGAGCAAAACTATCAGCTGTATTAAATCAGGATATAGATAACAAAATTGCATTTCTAGGAAGAATAAGGACAAATAAACTTTTGGAAACTAGAAAGTTTCCATAGGGAGGTGATTGGATGAGTAAATGCAAAGACTAGAACAGCGTCTCAGATTGGACCAATAGGAGGAATAACAAGTTGTGACAAAAGTTAAAGAACTCAAGCAAAAATGCTTCAATTCCTAAGTAAAAAGAGATGAAAAATATTGTACTCTAGATGCATATATCCAAAATGTGCTAGGAGTTATTATGTGCTTGTGTTTGTAAGGGTAGTTTAAACTTCAGGCAGAGGAAATTGAGATAAAGCATCAACTTCTCATTCCTTGTCTAAGATTCTTAATAGTTGCATTGCTTCTATCAATACTAAGGAGAACACTGTGAACTCAATGAGCTTGGTTTTAAAATGCAGAGATCTCACATTTTCAAAATCATTTCAGTATGGATGAATCTTCCACAGTTTCATCATGACACACTGTTATGGTTTGGATATCAAGTGTCCCTCCAAAGCTCCTTTTAATGCAAAAATATTCAGAGGTGAAATGATCAAATTTGGAGAGCTGAAATCTAATCAATCCATTCTAGTTTGGATGCACTGATAGGGTAGTATATGTAGGTAGGTGGAGCATAGCTGGAAGAAGTGGGTCACTGGAGGTTTGCTCTGGAAGGTTATATCTTCCCCTGTGGCCACCTACCCGTTCTCCTTCTTGGCTTCCTGGCCTTGCCATGAAGTGAGCAACTTTACTTTGCTGGACCCTTCTCCCATGATGTAGTGCCTCTCTTTGGGCCCAGGGCAATAGAATTGTCCATCTATGTAATGAGTCCTTTAAAACCCTGAGGCCCAAACAAACTTGCCTTCCTCTATGTTGTTCTTGTTTGGTGTTTTGGTCACAGTGGTGTAAAAACTAACTAAAACACACAAAATATAAGATCTTTTACTGGAATGTGAGGTGGATGGTATCCAATTAGCTGGGAATTCTTTAGCAGTATCTTTGTATCTCAGGATGTTACATTCTCAGCACATTCCACCTTAGTTTTGAGGACTACAGGAGAGAAAAACAGTGGAGAACTAGGTTGGTCTACAGTGACCAGGAGAAATTTCCTGCATCTCATGGAATAAATTCAAAATTGACTTCAGTTGCAAAAAATAAAATCATCATAAGAGTAGAAGGTAGAAGAATTTTTTTCCCCACTGAATCTCAAAGGCCTTTCTATGACCATATATCCAAAAACTACAAAAGATTAATAAAGTATAACTACATATAAATTCAAAATCTCACCAAAGAAGTGCCTAAGAGCAAGCAAGCATATCTAAAGAGGAGGGCCCAAGAGACTATATGAACAGTGGCCAGAGATCAAGGAAACATAAATGGCTCAGCAGATGTGGATGTGAAAAGGTAACAAGAGCATTGACCAGGTGGAAGCATGATGATAATCAAAGACAATCTTTAAAAGATGTGGCAGTAGGTTAGCTTTCTAGATTTAAATCCAGTGATTTGAGGAAGAAGAAAACACTTGAATTTTTCAAGATATAATGATTTCTCTGAGTTAGCATGAAAAGTGATCGTATTTTTACCATCAGGTAGATTGGGGACTCAAAATCTAAACCAATTAAAAAAATTTTATTAACATAAAAGTTTCCTCACAGCAAAAAAATACTACAAACAATGCCAAAATGCAGAGATCTCATATTTAATTTAGTATATTGAAATTGTAGTGATTGCAGATATAAAATTAACAAAGTGAAAAATACAAACCAAACACTGAGGAAGAAATATTTGCAATATAGATCACAGAAAAGAAATAATTTAATGTATATATAAAGTATTCCTGAAAATAAATAAGAACAAAGTGATGTGACCAAAGATTAATTGTGGAAATGAACTGAGGGAATTTTTCCCAACCTCGCTATATAAACTACATTAAAATTCCAAAATTTGTCAACATATTTCTAGATAAATCTTTGGGGAAACAAGCTTTGGGGAATCAAAGCTATATTACCAGTGGAAGGTTTTTAAATATTCCATCGACAATTAGGCAATAGCAGTGAAAGTTACAAATAAGAATTTGACTTAGCTTTCCATTCTATGGACATATTTACATATGTGTGAAATGAATATGTTGAGTGTTTGCAATTAAGTTATTTTAAAAATAACAAATGACTACAAGAATTTCCCTATTGATCAATGAAGGATTAATTAAATAGATCTTGGTAAATCAATGGAATACAATTGTTATGAAGCTTTACAAAAAGACTGAATAAATGTTCAAGGGGCTAACATGGAAAAAAATTCTTATGTGAAATTTTGCTACATACTTTACAATTAATTTTTTGAAAATGTAAATGTGATACCTATTCACACAGTTTTTTTAAAAAAATAGTGAAGTTATTATATAATAATACATAAAACCAATAAAAATATCTTGAAAATACTTTGCATTTGAGGAGTGATGAAATTAGGTTTGGTCAACTTATTTCTTATAAGAAAAATATAAATTAAAATCATATGGTAATGCCATTTTCATCTGTCAAAAAGGAAAAATCCAAAATTTGACAATTCACAGTATTCGGGAGGCTCTGGGCAAATACTCACTCTTGTATAGATGATTTGCCAACCCTGTAGCTTTTTCCCTCCAGTATTTCATTTTCTTTTTCCTAGAAAAAATCATTTCCCACTATAATAGCTGAAAATATCAGCCACTTTCTTTCCAATTCTGCAGCTCAAACATGTGCATGCAAATAAGTATAAACAAATAGAATCTGACAGGATATCTGGGATTGAATCGTTTCTAATAGAAAGGAACACACAGAAGGAAAATTCAACTCCATAGAGTTTTGAATGTAGCAACTACCTTGGACCATAGAGAGTCCAATAAACGTGGGTCACAGATTTTGGATCATACAAAAATGACAAGTCTGTCCTTCCAGCCACATTTAGTGTGTGGTTTTATTATTTGCTGCTTTAAGCATTCTAACTGATGAATAAATTTTAACTTAAAGTTATTGTAACTTCTTCACAGGTCAAAAGTGAAGATGTAGAAGAGTATAAAGACTGGAGACCATTGAAAGGAGTAAATATTGCTTTTTTTTTTTTTAGCAATGGTGTTACTTGTGTGGTTTAAGTACATATGGTTTTAATCTCATCATTGACTACAATTTTGTGCAAAACAAATACTAGTATAATTTACTGAATGAACATGGAATTCAAGAAAATAGCTTCTCGATGAACAATGATGATACTGATGGTAGTCTCTTTTACATCTTAGTTGATTTTATCTACTTCAGATGTCAGCAGTTCTTTGTGATTTGGGGCCCTAAAAGTGATCATTCAGAAGAGTTTCATATTACTGGCTTCTCCTAAGCTATCCAGTGACCAGCAATTGACTCATAAAAATCCAATTCATCTATGATACTATGCAACCCCTGTAAAATTACTACTTCTTTAATAAAACTAAATAAGCTTGCCTTCGAAGCAAAATTATGTTTTAGGTTTTCAAGTCTATATTCTAAAATAATCCCAATGATTTTATTTTTCTCCAAATCAAGTCATATGAACAACTGGTGTATTGTTAAGGCATTTGTATGTAACAAATAAATCAACAGACCTAGCAAAGAGGAATTTAAGTAAAGATTTTTATTAGCAATGAGTAAACCAATTCTGAATTAAATAATTAAATTAAATAATTAATTTACTAGATTATGTGACTTCTCTAATTTTTTGTACTATAAATGCTCATTTTCAATGAAAACATATGTGTGCTCTTGAAACTGAGAAATTCTACCCAAACTAGTATCCAAAACCTATCTATCTATCTATCTATCTATCTATCTATCTATCTATCTATCTATATATATATATTAAATTTAGGAGTATTGAAGACTTATTGATTCTTTTATTTTTTCATTATATTGAGGAAAAAATCACATTTTTTTTAAAGAGAGAGTGAGAGAGGAGAGAGAGACAGAGAGAATTTTTTTTAATATTTATTTTTTAGTTCTCGGCGGACACAACATCTTTGTTGGTATGTGGTGCTGAGGATCGAACCCAGGCCGCATGAATGCCAGGCGAGCCCGCTACTGCTTGAGCCACATCCCCAGCCCCAAAATCACATTTTTCATATGAACTGGTTTTCATGCTTGGTATATTATTATGGAGTTGGAGATTAATTTTTCTGAAAACTTTTAAAATCTATTTGCAACAGAAATGGCATCTGAGAAATTAATAAATTTCAAAAGCTTTAAGACTTCATTTCTCAGAATTACATGTATACTTAACATAGAATTTTATGAATAAAATATTTTGATAAATATTAAATTCTAAGTTGACTATTCAAAATATCTTACTCCAGGGCTAGGTATATAGCTCAATGGTAGAAGACTTGTCAAGCATGTGTAAGGCTCTGGGTTCAATTCCTTCACTTCCCAAAAGAGAAATCTTATTCTATGGTTGGAAATATTCTTTTTTTCTTTTCTTTATGCTTAAATATTTTAATTTAGTTAGGGATGTGTATTCTGTCCTCAGGAGGAACAGAAGCACATAGAGTGTGCAGCAAATTTGGCTGATTTTTCATCTTAAGGAAATTAAACTTGCTCATTGTCTCTAGGAGACATCTAAAGGTGAGATACCTGAGGGGAAGAGAGAAAAGATGAAGACATCTGAGGTCTTTTGATGAGCCTGGGGTCATATCCCGTGGGGAGACAAGTATTCAAGGAAAATGTAGATGTCTCTGAATTATTCTTAGAAATATTGGGTATGGCTGCTCTCGGATTTATCATGTACTACAAAACAAAAGTTCCCAAAGTCTTTGTGAACACATTTCATTCAATACAGTTTCTATTTCCTAAAGCTAGTAGCACCTATCTTGTTCTAGTTCTCTTTTTCTCTCCAAATGTTTTTCTTTACAGTCTCCTAATATTGAACTCTTTTCTTCTCTTGCTCATCCTCTCCTTACTTTTACTTTGCTATTCTATGAAGCAGAAAGTGGCTCAGTTATAAGCTTAATTTAGATAAGTTCTTTTCTCTAATGAGGCTCTTAGAAGAGCCTACTGTATACATTGTCTTCTATATGTCTTCATTAGAAGATTTATATATTTTATATTATCTTATGCATGTATTATACTTATTTGTTTCACCCACTATTATATAGCACCATAACTGAGAATAGGGGTTCTCAGAAATACACATGTATGTACATGGTACATACATACACATAGACATAGTATCATTTCCCCATTTTATTTCAGATAAGAGCAATTTTTTTTCCAGGACATCTACTGCATGATACCGGTGTGACTGCACTTCCAAGTATTCTTTCATGAGATTTTACAGTAATTCCATTCATATCTGCCTGATTATATCTTGCACACTCACCATGACTCTTGCTGGTAGCAGGCCTTCCCTGGCCCCTGGGGCCCAGCCCCCAGTTCCTTGTTCTGCATGTCAATGTGGCCAGCTCACAAGGCCGTGACGCAGGTGGCCAGCTCACATGGCCGTGACGCAGGGTTGCGGTTTCCTGTTTATCTGCCTCAGACATATGTGCCTCTTTGGGAACATCTTGACTTGTTCGGAGCCCTTCTTTCCTCCCTACATAGGGTCCCTCACTGACCCCAGACATTTTCTTTGCTGTAAAGTCTACTCATATGAAACTAATGTGGCCACTGATGCATTACTAAATTAAAGTGACCCAACCTAATTTTACCCCTCCTTTACTGACAGCTCCCATATCACTATGCTTGAAGGGAGCTTCTCACATACAACATGTAATAGCATTGTATTTTTTTAAAAACAATTTTTTCAAACAGGTGAGCAAAGCTCGACCCATGGGGCAACATGTCTACATCTGAAGACATATCCTCAAACTTCCAGGACCACAGCAATGTCCAGGTCACTATGAGATGTAGTAAAGGTCAGTAAAAATCTCTCCAGCTCAGGGAAGGAGAATGTGAATCATTCACACTGGCTGCCAACAGGGCATATTCTTGCTTTTTTATTGCACCCTCAGAAGAACTATCTGTGATTCCAGGAGAATGATTTGAATCCCTCTTGAGGGCAGGAACCCCAGTAGTTTCACAATCTTCATGGAAGAAGCAACCAAACTTGTTTTTCTCAAACTTTTTCCATTTCTTAAAATTTACAACTAAAGATCATATGTATTTATCATGGATAACATTTAGAAATATGAATATATTTGTGGGGTGGCTAAATTGAGCTAATTAAAATGCTTAGTTTTTTATGGTAGGAGAAAATCCTCTCATCTGTGACAATGTGGATGAATCTTAAGGACATTAGGTTAAGTGAAAGAAGCCAAGCACAAGAAAGACCTTATCATATGATCACACTTTTAAGGGGTATATCAAAATGTTGAACTCATGGTAGCAGAGAGAGTAGAATGATGGTAACCAAGGGCCAGGCATGGTGTGGGGTTGGGACAGATATAAAATATTCAATGGAATATAGGAAAAAGTTCAAGAAATATTTTGTACAACACGGTGACTATAGTTAATAACATTAGCTTTTATATATATGTCCCTCTTATTGGAGCCTAAAATCATTCCTTCTTATTCCAGTATTTACAAGAATAAGTACTAACTGGCCATATTTAACTCATCTCTCTTTTACCTACGGTCATCACGTATTTATTTTCTGTACCCTCTTTAATTTAACCCAATTATTTCATATACATTTATGAACACATTGCAGATAAGATATAATTAATTACAATTCAGTGTATTATTAAAATTTGATTTGTTTGCCTTTCCTTTCAATTCTGCTTACATTTATATAATAAATATAGAAATTTCACAAAAATATTTAACCAAATATTTTTACTCATTCTGAAACATTAGCTTTCTTTATATATTTCTAAGGAGTTTGTCTTTTTTTTTTTTCCATATCCACATACAAAGCAGTAGTGTGTTCCTGAGGAACAGAGCACATTAACAGAATAAAGCTTTGTTTCATCCATCCAAAAAGGACAATAGGCTTCCTCAATCTCAACAGGTGCTTTTCTTTTTTCTTTTTTTTTTTAATATCACTCATCTCCTTCAATTAGAAACATTAGGAAAATGTGATATATACCCTCTTTGGGCTCTAAACTTCTTTCAAAGTAAGTCTTTAAACTTCCACTAGCTCATGGAATAACCGGAAAGCCTTTTATTTACACCTCGGTGAAAGTACTTAACAAAGAATCTTTAAGTAAATTTGTGCAAAGACACATCTAATTTTGGTGCTTGTATCATAAGAAATGGTAATACTGCTAATGATTATAATTATTTTTAGCTCTTTCACATCATTAGCACTAATGCATTTAAATGGTACATGCATTTTGGTTTGGAAAGCATCTCAAATGGTTACCATTTTAGAGCAAAATTGCTTAGAGTGAGTTTCCTTTCCCAAGGAACTTGGTTTCACTGCTAAAGAGGAAAAATCCCATTAGTAGTCATGGAACATTCACTGCCAAATAATTTCCATTTCCTTGAGGTAGAAAAAGGCCCTTTAAAAATCCATTATGGGTAATGGTAGACAAGCAACCACAACCCATGGGAGCATGGGAGGAAAGAACATCAAAATAATCAGTATTCATTTAAAATAGTTTATTTGTGCACTATATCTAACTCTGTTATACACACAGATGCATATATGTGTATATCAATTATGAAAAACATTATAGGTCCAAGTTTATTGTTTTTACAAACTGCTACACTGTTTCCCAATATCAGTTATTCAAGATTGAATTTATGTGTAAAAGAAGCATAACTATAAGCATCGTAAGTCTATTTCTGGACTTAGTAATATTTTTCATTGTGCTCTTTATTCACATGTCTGCTAGCACTTTTGATTATTTAGGCATGAGATATTTTCTTACCTGCTAAGCTAGTTCAACCTTATGATTCTTTTGCAAAGGACACTACCTCCTTCTTAATAATTGTTTATTTTTCCAGTTTGAAATTTAGGTAATTATACAAAGTGATATTTATACAATCCCCTAAATATCTCATTGGAAAAATTAATATTATAATATATATAAATGAACAAATAAGCATAAAACTTGATATGCAAAGTCAGTAGGTAGCTCTATGATTGTTTTTATTTTTTTTCCCACTTTACTTACTGGTATGGACCGAATGTTTAGGTACCTCTATAATTCATATGTTGTAGCCTAATCCATGATATATTTGGAGGTGAAGTCTTTACAAGATAATTTGGTCATAAAGGTAAAGCCCACATGAACAGGATATATATTTTAATATACATATTAATATACATGTAATATATGAATAAACATGACATGAAAGGCTACATTTGTATTTAAGCCTCACTTTGTTGAACTTGGCTCCAACACGTTTACTGCTGTTTTAGATATTAAGTTTCCTGTGTTGCATCCCCATGTGGAGAGCTGAAAGTGAATTGAGTAAAAATAAAAGCAATTAATTCTTGTTTTAATGCCAAGATTCTATACTTCATAAAAGTCCTCTTAGGAAGCAATTTCTCAGTACTTACCATTATAAAGAATATTTGCTAGTTGCACATTACAAAAGCTGAGACTCAGTAAATGTGAACTGAATTGATTTGATTAGCAGTACCAGGTACTTGAAATGCCCAGCCAAACTAGTATGCCAAACCACTATCTTCTCATCATTCAATAATTAAATTTCACTTGCTTTGATTTCACTTCCAGATATGAGAGAAATTTACATTGAATTCTTCCATTCGAATCTTCCCTTTTGATCACAGATTTTGTAGGTTCTTTTTCAGCTCTGTGCAAGATCTGACACAAACAATAATCTTTGTTGTATGTCCTATAAATATTTTATTATCTATGAATTTTCTGTTTTAAGATAAGTGAATGAATTTATCTTATCATGTCTGTGAATTATTATAAATTCCCCAAAACAGAGACTACAACTAACTTTATACCATTTTATGACATATACCCATAAATAGTCATAAAATAAATAAATAATTCTGGGTGTCATTGAGGACTTGTATCATGGTAATGTAAGTTTTTCCTCTGATCTATTGCCTCTTAAAGGCTTTTCTGCCCTACACATATTTAAGTTTTAAAAATTCATTTTCAAGTATATTTTCTTCATTTGCAAGTGCATGTATAATTTAAAGGAAATTTAACCCACATGGTTTCATTTATTCCTATTTAAATTGTGAAAATATTCACTTTAAAAGCTCTTTGAAGTTCAAGGGTATGTTTAATAGCCCATTTAAGCCTTTTTATCTTTAAACTCAATTGCATTGTGCCAAGAATAAACAAAGACAAACACCTAAAGGTTAGGGTTCAGCTAGAGATTTCAGACTCTCATATTTTCCCCCATGTGCTCTAAAGTTAAAAATTCAAAACAAAGCCTCCCTTCTCTAGTACCAACTAGAAAATGAACAGTTGGAATGTGGAAAGTACCTTCTTTATTCTATTCATTGATATTGAATTCTGAAAAATCTGATTTGTTTGTCAACAGAATTTTTTTCATTGAAGCTATTGCTTTATTATGACTTACAAGAAATCACCAACATTTTATCTTAAATATTAAATGAAGAAAATGAATGGTATGGTATGGCTTTATTTATTTGATTTATTAAACAGCTTATGATATATGACCAAAGCTGTTATTTTTATACTATAAGTATCTTTATTTCTAAGTGCCAAAGATAAAGAGAGAAAAATCCACTTGAGTAAACAAGCAGAAGATGAAAAAAACTTAAGTGAATTGGAACTACTCTGTGAGATGAAGCACAGCACTTTTTACATGAGAGATATTTGGCCAGTTAATTTCAAAGTATGCAATCAAGGTATATTATTTACCTTACCAAGTTGTACATTATTTTTCTTTGAATTAATCCAGAAAAACTAATAGCAGTACCAGGACTGGTGGGTAAATCTCTTCACACATAGACATATACCATTATGCTAGATGTATTGATAGAAAATATTATGCCCTCAGCATGTCAAAAAGTCAATGGTATGATAACCATTTCAGCTATTCCAGTATGAAGTGAGTAAGAAATAAACTGATCAATTTGAGTTGTACTATCTTATTGATGCCTATGGTCATCACAAGCAATTAAGTTATATGCTTAATGTAAGTACATTTGATTAAAGATGGAATAAAATATGAATAGCATAATCTGTTACTAGTAACTATAAATTTGCAAAATTGTGTAACAGACATGCAACTTTGAAATGAAGAATATTAATCACAAACTATTCCCTTGTCATATCTATAATTCATTCAGTAATAAATTTTTGTTCTTATTGATATAAGTTTTTCTTGGTACTTATTATGATAAAATTTGGCAACTCTTAACTATGAATATTAGAGAAAATGTAGTAAGTGGATATGACAGACTTAATATGGAACATTTCATGATATATATTTTTCTTTAATGATTTTTTAGATGATCCATCATAGGTTATAAAAATATTGAAATCCTATAATTTGGAGGGTTGCTACTAACAACAGCACCTTTTCTATTTATTCTTCATTATAAAAGTAGCAAAAATTGTGTATTTTAAAAATAGGCTAATATATATAAACTGCAAAGTAGTTTTACTTTCACATATAAAATATATATATCTTAGTATGGAATTCTACATGTACATGTTTCTATATCAGAGAAATGGTAAATATTAGTCCAAGGTACATTGAGATACCTTAGGTAAATTATCTTCCAATGTATCTTCCATTGCTTTTAAAAAAATACAGCTGAATATCAATAAGTTATCCTTCTGGAAATGATTTAGATAATTTTTTTAGTAGAATATCTAATTCTTTTTTTAAAATTTTTTTCATCTGTATATATCTAGTCTACTTGTTTGAAGGGGCTTGGATTAGGGCAAGAATGCTGCTGAGAATCTATATTTGAAATTTTATTATTAAGAAAAGAAAAAAAATGGCCCCATTGTGAACACCAATACTACTGGTACCTTCTCAATTACTAACAACCCAGAATTGCGGACAGCAGAAGAGTGACTGTAGACACTTTCAACTGACAGTCGCAAAGTGGGCTGATTCTCTGCTATCAATGGGAAAAAAGTATGGTACATTTCAAGATCTATATAAGAAACAATATGTTAAAATAAGATTTTTCTCATCTTGGCTTACCTAAAATACTAAGACAAGAGATTAGCTATTCCAAAGTCATACAGTCTTGCTGCAATTTCAAATGTAACTGTTTGAAGACCTGTTAGACAACTCTTAGCCTTTTGCCCATCTCTAGGGTCTCAAAGGTTTAGAAGTCAAACATTAAAAGAGGAGTATCAAAGGATTTACAAAGAAAGATGTTTGTATATTGGAAGCCTCTCCATACTCCTTTCTATGTAACTAAAAGACTGGTGACAGTGGCTTCACTGGAATCTGGAACACTTGATGTGTATTTACTAAAGTTAGAAATATGGTGGTGAATTAGTATCTGACATCTGACTGAGACATCGGAAGAAAGAGATGAAAGCTCATTACAAGAAACTGGATCAGCTGGAAGATGCAGAAACAAGGTCTATAAATTTGTAAGAGTAGTTTCAATGGAGAATGGGGATATTTGAGGATGGGAGCATGGAGGCAAAATCCTGATATAATTACATTGAAATGAGATGGGTTGGTGAGACAGTGTAGAAGGTAAGCGGAAAAAAAAAATTCTGGATAATAACCCTCTCCTTTTTTAAGGGAGGCAGAGAAAATGGTACTGTGGGAATGGATTTCCATTTTTTAAAGATGTCTTCTCTTTAATATATATATATATATATATATATATATATATATATATATATATATATAGGGAATGATCTAGTAGGAATAAAATAATGATTTGGGCATGACAGAGTTTGTAATTACTGGAAATAAGTATTAGTAGGGTAGAGAAGATGCACAGATGGAGCGAATGCCCTTTGACAACTGCAAGAAAAAAAAATTAAAAAAAAAATCCTTTGAAGGAGGAGAGAAAGTAGAGATCCTAGCATCAAGTCTAAAATTCCAAAGTCAAGGAGAGGACATCAAATTATCTTGCCATTATCTCCAGCCTTATGTGTACTATTCTTTCTTTTTTTCCTCAGCACAAATGGTGGGCTTTTCCTGGTTCTTTCTATAGTCCCTCATTGTTCTATCATCTAAAGTTATACCCACATTATTTTCACTACCTGGACAACTCTTTCATCCAAAACCATCTCTCTTCTATCTTTAGTACTCTATTTGCCCAGCTAATTGTAATTTGTGTTTTACAACCAAGCTTAAATATCAGATTCTTGGGTACAGCTTTCCAGGTCCTAAACTCGGCTAGAAGCTCGAATTATGCAAACACATAGTAACCAGTAATATTCTGCAATATAGATTCCTCTGCACTTATTTGTGTGCTTTCCTTGCTTTATTGTGAAGTCCATGTGGATCGTGATTAGGTCTTCCTTATGACATAATGCTACATCTATGATAGTTGACCTACAAAAAGTACTTAATAAATTTACAGACTGATTGACCATCTTGCTTAATTAGCTGAAATTCTACCCTTAGTTATCTCTTTAGCCATGTCTTTAAATCTGGAAAAGTCTGCAAAACATACATTGAATATAAAGGAAGCTATTATACTAATACTCATTAACACTAAGGTAAGAAAGACACTTAGCAAAAAGCAGAGCAAGGCAGTAATGAAACAAGGTGTAAATAGCTCAATGGGGACAGAAAAAAAACTGGAAAGATCTGAAGCATTGGCTAAGGATTTGGCACAAAATCAACTAAATGGAAGGAAGAAAGTCACCACATTTTCTGAGGAAAAAATAGAAATTTTCCCACATTCTGTTTTCAATTCAGTCCAAATAACACTGGTCTTTTCTTTTTTTGTTAACCTGATCATGGTTCAGACTTATGCTCAATTTAGAGAACTTGATTGCTCTTAAATATGGTTTGGCAATAGCATTTTCCAGCTTGCTCCCATCAACTGAGTATCTGCTTTATATTATTTTTTTCCAAAATTTATTTTGAGAAGTTGAATGCCAACCAGTTCTCCAATGTAAATATTGGGGTTTTGTTTTCCTTCTGTTTTCTGAGATAGCTACCTTCTTCAAGTTGACCCTGAGGAATCATCCATATTTTGTGCATATGATAAATATTTATTAAGGACTAAGTATTAAATAAATATTTAATAGCTAAATAATATTAAATTGAATAATAATAATAAATTAAATTAAATAGCGATAGATTAGATACATAATAGTTTAAATTAAATAATATTTTATATTTAATAAATAATTAGTGAGTAAATATTTATTAAGTTCCTGTTTATTGCATAACAGGAAGTGCTATTAGTGTAGAGGGGCATTATTTCTCTACACAGTGACACAAATTGGTACCCAATTAATTACAAAATATAATGGGAGGTGATTAGAATTATTGGACGATAGTAAGTGGTCTTCACAGCCAGGTGAAGGAATAATAAATTATCTTGAGAGAATTCAACTGCCCTTATAGAGAAATTCTGAATGGAGCCTGTGCTAAGAGTTGTAACTCAACAGGACATTCAAGCAGAAGACTGGCACTATTACCAGAATGGAGCTATCAGCTGTGTTTGGACAGGTGAGAACTTTAGTATGCCAGGATGCTGTGTACATAAATGAAGTAGGGACACGAGGCAAGAAAAGGGAGCTTGAGTTGTTATTCATAGGACATTAGGACATCGAATGGCTTTCTTTAAACTTTATTTTGTTTGCAGTGTATGTAATCTAAATATAATGTGTTCATTTTTTTTTGTTGTTGTTGCTGTGGTCAAAACACCTGACAAGAAATAATTAGAAGAGAGCACATTTATGTTGGCTCATGGTTTCAGAGGATTTAGTCTATGATCAGCTTCCCCCAAGGCAGAAACATTATGGTGAAAGAACCATGGTAGAAAACAGTTGCTCAGCTCAAAGCAGCCAGAAAGCGGAAAGAGAGCAAGAGGCTAGAAAGACGATTAACCTTCCAGGGCAAGCCGCAGTGAACAACTTCCTCTAAGTAAGTCCAGACTCCCAATAGTCCATTCAACTGTCAATGGATTCATCCGCTGATGAGGTCACAGCCCTTATGATTTAATCATTGCCTAAAAGCTCCAACTCTGAAACTTTCAGTTTTGGGGACCATGCTTTTAACACAGGAGCTTTGTGCCTGTGTATGTGTGTGCATGTGTGTGCGTGTGCATGACACTGAGAATTGATTGAACCCGGGACATTGTGCAGTCACTGTATCACTGAGCTACATCCCAGCCCTTTTTGTATAATTTTATTTGAGACAAGGTCTGGCTAAGTTTCCCAGGCTGACCTTAAACTCCTGATCCTCCTGCCTCAGCCTCGTGAGTTGCTGAGGTGTGCACCACTGTGCCTGGATTAACACATGAGCTTTTAGGGGAGATTTCAGATCCAAAGCATAGCACCTATATTTTGATTTACAGCTAATTTGTAGAATTGGATGAAAATTGGGAAAGAAGAAACCCAGTTGATCAGTCTTATTTGAGGAAAGAGAGAAAGCCTGAATCTGGAGTGAACAAACTCACATTCACTTACTGAACTCCTACTAAGTACCTGATAATGAACTGGATGTTTCATAAAATGTCTGTGTTAAAACGTCCAACATTCTTACACTGTAAAGTGGACATCTCTATTGAGAAAAATAAATTATAAAATAGCAATATTTATGTGTTCATTATCCAAGTGCTCTTCATGAGTTTAAACTCAAAGATCCAGCAAACCAAAAGCAGGCCCAGAGAGGTTAAGTAACTTGCACAAAGGCACATGACTTGCAAGTGGCAGATTTAGCAAAAAGCACAAAAAGTATAGCTCCAGGATTCTTCTACAACCCTAAGTTTTGCTGCCTGGTAAGGAGATAGTTAATATACCAGGTATAATGCTATAGTTTTAGTTAGTAGTGAGGTTACTGGGGCCATTGAGGTGGATGGTAGGAGAAGGAATGGAGAGAAATTGTAGACCAGTGCTGAATTTCTGTAAAATGACTTTTATTTTTGTTATGAAACTAAGAAATAAAGCTACATAGTTATTTCTAGTTGTGTAATTAATCCTTTCACTGTCTGGCCTAGCATGTTGGTAAAGTGTGTGGTCTCTGGAGAAAGAATTTCTGGATTGAGATTTGGCTTTGCCAGTTATTGGGTGTGTGATCTTCCAGAAGTTGCTGAATTATTCTGTTCCTGTTTCCATGTAAATGATATGAGGAGTCTGAAATACTGCCCATCTTAGAGTTTTGTACTAGGCACTAAATTAGTTAATGTGATGTAGCACTTATAATGGTGCCTTGATTGTATGATAATCAACATTATATAAAATCTGTTAAATAAAACACAGTATCAACTCAAATCTCAGTTATAGCAATCAGTCCTATTAAATACAAACATAATCAATTGAACATCTCTATTTGTGCACAAGCTGCACTAATGTATGACCTGTGTGTGTGTGTGTGTGTGTGTGTGTGTGTGAGAGAGAGAGAGAGAGAGAGAGAGAGAGAGAGAGAGAGAGAGAGAGAAAGAGAAAAGGTGTATATTTATGTTTAAGGAAAGAAAGAGGGCATCCATAAAACTAGTATACCTGTTTGGTTCTCCACTGTTTTCCTCTTCATGGGAAGACTGGGGAATGAACTGCTTACTTATTTCAGAGGTTTAACAGAAGTAATAATGGTACAGAAATGGCTTATTTTGGGTCATAGTAATAAACATCTGATGAATTTCTGCAACTATCTTTCATAGGATGAGCAGAATTGAGTCACAGAAAGTTTTGTAAAAAGTGAAAAATCTAGTAATTCTCATTTTATAAAATAATTGAGGCTTGTCCCAGTTACAACATTTTAGGGAAATACTTATATTTGTGAAGTGGCTTATAGATTTATGTGGACATTTTGCTCCAAAGAGTTTATCTTTTCACTTTGATTCAACCCACTCAGCATCATAATCTCTAGTGTTTTTAGAAGCAATGTCTAAATCATATTTCAAGGTGAATGCTTGTATTATATTTGTTTGATATTTTTAGAATTAGTGTAACTGCAGTAAATCAATTATGAAACAAGCTTTGTTTCATGTAGAATGTTGGTGAAATTTACTGGAGCAGAGCTTGCATGCTTATTTTCATAGTATTTGGAACGGTCCTTGATACTATCATTCCTCCACAACCCCATATAGTCCCCTTCCAAAGTAGAGCTGGCTTTTGATTGGTAAATAAATCGGAAAGAAAACTTTCTGGAATTCCAAGGAAGAGTTAAAACAACTTATAGTAGTCTTAAAAATCCTAAGCCCTGATAAAAAGCCTTCTCTCATGCAAGTGAAATCCTTATATTCCTGGCTTACTTTTTATTAGTTCCTGGTGTCATGACTCCATCTAGCCTAAGCTGTTTATGTTTAGTAATTTCCAATTTCCTCCCCTTACATTGAAAATTACACTTGAGTTTTTCTGCAGGCTAATAAATAATCCTTATGGATTTTATTTAGTAAACAAGAAAGGATTGGATAATCCTTTGAGAACATATAAGAGATGAGGTGTTACTTGTTTGCAAACACCCTTTGCAGTGGAATCTTAGTGTTGCATTGTATATCATTTAATTAAAACATTTATATGTGTATGGTGAAGTCTGTAATTTTTCTGAAAAGATTTTGATAAAATTTTGCTTAAATATTGATAAGTTTTTATGTACATCTTTATAAAACAAAAGGAACTTGAGCCTGACTGGCACCTGATTCACCACTTCAATGGGTCGGCTGACCTCAAAGCAATAAGACCCAGGAAATTTCCTGTTTAAATTCCAGTCCAACACTAAAGGATCAATGGACTCCAATAAAATGAACTCCAGAAATTACTCTTCTGACCCATTTTTTTTTTAAAAAACCCATTATAACCCAGACCCTTGCTTCAGCCCACCACCATTTTCTGCCCCAATAAGAAGTCATGCCAGGTGATTGACTGATTGAATTCACCACTGAATACTGAATAAGGAAAATATTGCTGAAAAACAAAAACAAAACAAAACAAAAAAACAGTCCATTATAAGAAATGCAACATCTTCTAAGGATAGGTTTTAAATATTTCCTACTGAATCTAGTTTTAAAAGATGCAGTGTTTGGTTCAGTTAACAGGCTGAATTCTTCTTGGTAGTCTTTATTACAACGGACACTATTGGTTATTTGGTAGTTAAACACTATTGGGTTTAGTTTTCACCAGTGAGGAAAGTTTTAGAGCTAAAATTAGCATATGCCAATGTAAGTGGGTAAAATATTAAATATAAAGAAACTATAATCTTCAGTCTTTGCCTTTCTAAGATGGAAGATCCCTGACTAGTAAGGTAAACCAGTGAATGGGGCTGCAACAGCAGAAGCTGAGGGAGAAAATATTATATAAGAAAGAGAGAATCAGGAAAAGTATGGATTAGGATATATAGGAAGAACTCAGCTCAGAATGGTGTTGAAAAAGTCCCAGAAGTGTTAAGTCTACAGACAGAATTAGGATATAGAAGAGATAGGAACTGCTATGGAAAGTGGGATGTTGGGAAAAAAATAGTATTTCAAAAGAATTTTGGGGGCAGCTAGGGATATAGCTCTGTTGATAGAGTGCTTGCCTCACATGCACAAGGCCCTGGATTCAATCCCCAGCACCACCTCCAAAAAAAAAAAAAAAAAAAAAGAAAGAAACCCAAGACCACTTAACCACTGAGCTATGTTCCCAGAACTTTTTATACTGCATTTTAAGACAGGGTGTTTCTAAGTTGCTGAGGCTGATTTGAACTAGTGATCCTCTTGCCTCAGCCTCCTGAGCTGCTGGGATTACAGGCATTCACCACCAGGCCCCTCTTAAAAAGAATTTTAGTGTTTTGTTTTATGTGTTCTGAACCTCTCCTATGTCCTCTAAAATATTTTTAAAAATCTTAATTATCCCTAATATTGTTGTTTAAAATATTATTTACTGATTACATGAGTATCGATAATATGCTCATTTATGTTTATTAAGATTTTATTTGTGAATAATAATATTAATTAATTTAATTTGGGATCATTTTTTGGATGTTGATGATTAATACAATTGTGTAGTATCAATGCATTCAAGATGTAAAAGACCTTTTCTTCACTTTCTCTTCTCCTGCCTCTTTGCACCTTGTTCCCCCTCCCAACTCTGGTCCCAGACTACCACTGATCCATTTTCTGTCACTATAATTTGCCTTTTAATAATTTCAAATGATCACAGGATAACATGGTAGATAATTTTTTTTGTCTGTTTGCTCTTTGCCTAGCTCAGTGTTTCCCAATCTTGTTACACTTCTCTAATTTTTATATTTTTTCTATTTTCTATTCCATATATTTTTATCTTTATTGTTTCCTCTTTTCTGTTTGCTTTAGTTATGTTTTTTCTTCTTTTTCTTGTTTCGAAAGGTAAAAATTTAGCTTATAAGTTGAAATGTCCGAGAAATACCAGTGACAATAAAAAGTCTAGTCAATTTACTTCTATCTTTAATTTTATGCATTTTCTTTGCATTGTCTTTGTTGGTTTAGTGGGGAACAAAAGGTTAATCAACTTTAAGTGGGGATGTATGGTTTGTGTGTGAAATGTGCCCAGAAAGCTCCTGTTAATGCAGCAATATTCAGAGCTGAAATACTGGACTATGAGAGCTGATTAATCACTCCATCCTAGTTTGAGTATACTAACTGGGTGGTAATTGTAGGTAGGTGGGTCATGGCTGAAGGAGGTGCACCATTGGGGGCATGCCCTGGAAGGGTGCATTTTCCCTGCAACACGTATCTCTACCTTTCTTTCCCTTTTTCTCTGCTTCGTGACCTGGAGATGAGATGAGTTGCTTTCCTCTGCTAGGCCTATCCCCCATGTTGTGCTGCTTTACCTTGGGCCCCAAACAAAGAAGTAGGCCATCTATGGGCTGAGACCTCAGAAAGTATAAGCCCCCAATAAACTTTTCCTTCTCTAAGTTGTTTTAGTTCTTTCTGGGAGCTATAGATGCATTAGAGAAAGAAGAAATGAAAGTCTGGGTGTGAATGACTTTTTGCATGTCATTCTAAGATGACATATAAAAGTCAGAATATTTCTTGGCTATATATAAAGATACTCCATGTTGTCTAACAAAGAATTCTTATGATGTGATTCAAAATCTTGGCAGGGATCCCATGAGATAAAACTTACATCCTATTAACATGGCCTTGGAAATGTTGAAAAATAAGTATGGACTAAGATGCAGGTAGAAGAAAGGTCAAAAGACTCAAGAAGGTGTTCTTGCTGGGAAAGTTATATTAAGTAAAGAAGAAGGGCCCAAAGGACACTCCATTTATTAAAGAAGCATGTGAGAGGAAACCAGTATCATTGGGAGGCTCAGTGGTGATTGCCCTGTGTAGGCCAGGCTTACAATAGAAAATGCTGATTCAGAACACAGTTCCCTAAAAGTTGAAAGGGGCGGGGTGTCATGCAATGATAGAAGCCTGCTGGCAGCACTTAACCATCAGAATTCAGGTGGGAGCAATTACCATAAGCAAGGTCTGAGTGGCAGCTGGTGATCCTGACCCATAAAAAGTTATTGAAATAATAGAACAGCGTGTTCCTAGACACAAGATAGTAGGGAAGCCAGCATAAATATTATTTAATCTATACAGTCAAAGCAAATAAAAATGGGTTGATGAGGAAGCTGAACACAATCTGCCAAAAAAATGTCACATTCTCATGCCCAGTTTCCAGGCTTGAGACAGCTCAAAGACTGGAATCCACTGGCTAAAGGAGAGGCAAGTCTGCATCAATAAAGACTTTGTAATTTCACTGGAAGTGTGTACAGTGTGGTACCCGTAGTGGCTTTCTAAATAAATTCATGGCTATCCACTTGGCAACTGTTTATTGAGAAGAAGGAAGTAGGGAATTTGCACTTAGGACCCAAGTCCTGAGTTGATATGGATAACCTGGATTCCAGTATCATTGTGGTCTCACTGTGACATTGAAAGTATATGAGAACTTAGTAATACATAAGGTGCAGTTCACAATGTTCCCACTGGACCTACATATCCACCAAGCAGGTTTTTTTTTTTTCCTTATTCCTGAATTTTCCAAGAAGTTCCAAACAAATAGGTAAGGGCAATGGTACAGCTACCTGAAGAAAAGCTAAGTGAAGAAACCTTTCAGTGATGGGGCACCATTCTCCATGAGGACATAGTATACATTAAAATTAATATTATTCTGTACTACGTATCCAAGTGGTAAAGTACATGGGCCCTGGTGCCATTGTTCCTGGGGAATTTGTCCTCACAGTTGTTTTCATCTTTAGGCTCTATGTGTTCAGAGCAATTGGAAATGATCCCTATTCTCACCACTCAGTCCAACTTTAATAATTATCAATGCATAGCCAATCTTGTTTCATCTCTATTCCTAATCCTCAACACCACATACTATTATTCATTATTTTTAGGTAGGTTCTGGTATCATTTCATCAATAATATTTCAGTATGTATTTCTAAAATGAAAGGACTTCACTAAAAAAGAAAGAATGCCATTATTGAGATCTAAAATTTAATAATAAAGTATGATCATAACTTTATTTTAAATTATGCACAACCAATACCAAAAGACTATATATATATATATATATATATATATATATATATATATATATATATAAATTATTAATTGAGTGCTGGGATTGTACCTTTATTTTTTTTCATTTTTTAATAGTATTCATTAATAAGACAGTGTGGAGTGGGCCAAGGTTTGTGACTCAGTGTTAGAGCACTTGGTTGGCATGCGTGAGGCACTGGTTCAATCGTGGAAACACATAAAAATAAAGAACAAAAAAAGATAGTATGGAGTAATAGTGAATCTAAAAGATGAGGTTCTTTTTTCTAGTTTAAATATACTCTGTATGCCAATAGATTAACAATTATCATGTATTTTAATGAAATATAAGCAAAACTTTTAAGAATAAAGGAAAAATGGAGAGAAATATTCAATATTGACTGGTTAAAGATATAGAAAGATAATGATGGTTTCTTAGTGAAATTTTGACATGTTACCATTTTACATGGACATATACCTGGAAGATAGTACTTCCATTTTCATTCAGGAGCCAAACAGGAAACCCGGAACACAATGCTCCTGTCTGTATTGAGTGGTAACACAAGTGGATGAGTAAATTCATGCTTCTAGTATGGGCCCCCAGAGCTTTACCACTGTGGCTCTACCTGCCCAGGGAGGAGACGCCTCCAGTGGAGTATGGATAAATCCAAACACACAGCATGAGTTGGCTTGAGATAGGAACCAGTGGAAGGCTTGTAAACTTGCCTTTACCCTTGCAATCACTTGGGATAGTCACATTTCTTAGAGGGAAGTGAAGGCATGAATTTTAATGAACTACTTTTACAAATTGGCAAAAAGAAATATGAAGAAAAAGCAACAGTGACAAAAGCATGAAAAGTGCAGGAAATCGCCAAGCATTTCCTTCAGGCAAATTAGAAATTAATATTAGTCCAAAGAATAAATGAAAAGGATAGAATGATTTTGAAAAGCAGTTTGCATTAAATCTAACAGAGCTTGGTTAGTACCAGTTCTATGTTAAAAGTTCTAACTTGGCTTAAATTTATAGTGAGGTGTGGGGGCAGGTGTTATGATTTAGGTATTAGATGTCCCCCAGAAGCTCATGTGCAAGACAATGCAAGAATGTTTAGAGGAGAAATGATTGGGTCTTTAACCTAATCAGTGCATTAATCCTCGAATGGGGATTAACTGGTGGTTACTGTAGGCAGATATGGTGTGGCTGGAGGAGCTGGGTTGATGGGAATGTGCCCTTGGGTTTATATTTTGTCATACATAGAAAAGAGAACCCCCCGCCTTCCTCGTGGCCATGTCCTGAGCCACTTTGCTTCACCTCACTCTTTCACCCCAATGTCCTGCCTTACCTTAGGCCCTGAAGAATGGAGTCAGCTATCTATGGACTAAAACCTTTGAAACTGTGAGCCCCAAATAAACTTTTCCTTAAATTGTTCTCGTCAGGTCATCGGTCAGAACAACAAAAAAGCTGACTAAAATGGCAGGTGGGTATATTAATTAGTCAATATCTCTGTGCCCTTATCTGCAAAATAGAGATAGTAATAATGTTATTGTGAAGATTAAATAAAATGAAAACTGTTAAGCTCTTGGCACAACCCTCAGCCCATCTTTATTATTATTACTATTATTTAAAAAAGTAAATTTTTAAACACAAAATTTTAGTCTATAAATATTTTAGAGTATTAAAATAATTTCAATGTGGAAATTTGCATAATTAATATGTACTAAAATATTGAATTTTGGAGGAATAAAAGAAATGCAGTTTAAAACTGCGTTTTTCCTGGTAATGTATAGCAAATTCAAAAATTGATGCCACTATTTAAATGAAATGAAGGAAAAGAGACACTTGTAGGTTTTTTTTCTGCTATAATTATAAACTAGTGCAAGATTCCTGTAATTATATTTGAATACATAATGGCCAACTTGAAATAATTATACTGACTGCTTCCTCTATTAAAACATATTGTAAGGAAAAATAAGACAAAGATGTATACAATGTACTCACTGCAGTTTGAATGTCTTTTGAAAATGGCACAAGTAAATTCCCAGCATGAAGCTTACTGTTAATCAATTGGGAAGTCCTCTGAACTACTAAAATTTTCATTTACATTAAGAAATTCTGCATGATGAAATTGGCTGCCCAGGAACATTGCCTCCAACTCAAGCTTGCTCTTCAGGCTTCATTCATGATTAAGGGTATGTAAGAGTGCCCTCAGCCAGTTTTCTCACATGATAATGTTCTTGGGTTCTGGAGTCATGTCCTGAGAAATAGCAGACTGTAGACTGGGATGAGGCTAAGGGAAAAGGCATTTCCTGATGGAGAACTCTACTCTCAAGCAGACTCCTATTTTAAGAGCCTAGCTCTGAGGAGTTTTTAATTCGATGTGTTTCCTCAAGGTTTAAGAGGAAATGAGATAATCAAACAATTCATTAGTAATTGCACATTGTCTGTGACTAAACCTGTTGAGCTCTTTATACTGTGTTGCATAGTTAAGCTTCCTCAATTTCTACTCATCAGAATTAATAGATGAGTTAAAGAAGAATTAGATTTAGATTTCTGTGGAGGTTCTGACTTAGAAAATGAAGCATGAAGCCCAAGAGTCTGGATCTTAAGCCAGTTCCCCTGTTCCTTCCTATTGTAAAGCATGGTCTTTTGAAAAGCAGAATTGGTATCAGTGGGGGAACTTTGAGAATCACAGGTGAAACCCTTGACTATCTAATTTGGATCTCCTTTTCATTAAGATCCCTAGGTATTTTGTACTAACTTTAAAAGATTTTCTTCAGTTCTAACATTGAGTCTATTGAGTGTAATAAACACCCAAGTCTGTTAACTTGATGATGGAACATCAGGAAAGACCTGAGAGTAAGAGTGTTGTTTTCATAATTTGATTGTTTTTATGTCAAACATATAAACCCAGTTAACTATTTTGTCAAGATAACCCATACAGAATTAGTTTTGAAGAACTGTTTACCAACTAAAAAGCCTTAGCTGTAGAATAAACCTATGTCATAAACACAGAACCACACACAACAAAAATCAACTCAAAGTGGATCGAAGACCTTATATTAGTAAGACCTGAAGGCGTGAAGATACTAGAAAAAAGCATAGGGGAACCCATCCAAGATATTGGCACAGCAGTGATTTTTTTAGTAAGGCCCAATAGCTCAGGAAAAAAAAAAGTAAGAATTGATAAGTGGGATTATATCAAATTAAAGTTTCTGCACAGCAAAAGGAAAAAATGAGTAGAATGAAGAGATAAACCACCGATTAGGAGAAAATCTTTGCCAACAACAGTTTCAGAGGTCTCAGTCCATGAATCTGACAGAGGATTAATATTCAAAATACGCAAGAAATACAAAAAAAACAAATAAAAATAGTCAAATGATATGAATACATCCTTCTTAAAGAAGTACAAATAGCCAACAATTGTACGAAAAAATGTTCAATATCTTTAGACATCAGAGAAATGCAAATCAAAACTACATCAAGGTTACAGCTCACCCCAGTTAGAATGGCTATTAAGGAAAACAAAACAAAATAACAATTGTTGTTGATAGAAAAAAGAACCCTTACACACTGATAGTGGAATGAAAATTATTGCAGACACTATGGAAAACTGTATGAAGATTTCTCCAAAGAGTAAAACTAGAACTACCATATGATCCAGTGTTATGGTTTAGATACATGGTATCCTCCAAAAGCTTATGTGCAAGAAAATGAAAGAATGTTCCAAGGTGAAATGATGAGATTATGAGAGTTGTAGCTAATGGCTGGATTAATCCACTGATTTGGATTAACTGGATGGTAACTGTAGGCAGGTAGAGTCTGGCAGGAAGAGGCAGTCACTGTGGTGTGCCTTTCAGTTTTACATTTTGTCCCTGGTGAATGTAGCTCTCTCTTGCCTCTTGGTACCATGTCCTGAGCTGTTTTTCTCTGTTACTCTCTTCTGCCATGATGTTCTGACTCATCTTGGATCAAAGTTTTAGAGTTGGCCATTCATGGACTGAGACCTCTGAAACTGTGAGCCAAAAAAGTTTCTCCCTTTAATTATTAGGTCTTTTGTTGGCAGTGGCAAAAAAAAAAAAAAAAAAAAAAAAAAAAAACCCACACACAAAAAAACACAACTTACTTTAAATCATCCAGCGATTCCACTCCTGGGTATATATCCAAAGGAAATGAAGTCAGCATATAAAAAATACCTGTATACCCATTTTTATTTTATTTCATTATTATTCCACAATAACTAAGATGTGAAATTGATCCAAGTGCCTGTGAACAGATGTCTGAATTTTTTAAAAAATGCTATATATGCACAGGGAATATTATTCAACCATAAAGAAGAATGAAGTCATGTCACTTGCAGAAGATGAATAGAACTAGAGCACATTATATTAAGTATAACAAGCCAGACATATGAAGAGTATGTTTTCTCTCATATATAGAAACTTCAAAAAAAATAGATGACCTGAAGTAGAAGAGGAACTTTAAGTAAGGAGAAAGAAACTGGGGGAATAGGGAAGAGAGAGGAGGGCAGAAGAGGACAGAAAGAAAGATGAATATGATTAAGGCATGATCATATACTGCATGTGTATAAAGATCTCATTAATTTGTATAATCAATATGTGTTAATAATTATAATAATAACAGAAAGTTCATACAACTGTACATAATTCTTTCCTATAGGATATTTATGATCATGTATAATTTGGAACATATCAAGATATTTACAGACCTAATGGAGTGAACTTAACTGAAGACACTAAATTACAACACCAACAAAAACTACTGGGATATAACTCAAAGCAGCATGTCTTAGCTTTGCTATATTTGGCAGAAGTAACAGTAACAAAATCAAGCTGGTTAGAGGCTCATTATATCTCACAAATGTATAAAGACCCAGAAGCCAAGAGCAACAGAATTTGAGTCTTCGTTAATAAATCTGTGTACAATCTATTCATGTTTGTACTGTTAAAAAGGACATTTGTCATGTATCCACAAACTGTGGCCATACAATAAGCCCTACTTTCTATTATAAGCAAATAAAATAATAAGCAACAAAAAGTATGATGGTATCAATATTTAAATCATTTCAATAGAACCAAAGTTTGTTATGTCATGATTAAAACCTGGCATCTCTCAGGAAAAAAAATAGCACAATCAATCCAGATCAGATAATAATGTCATGAAATCTGACAAATCATAGCTGGAATAGCACTGGAAGAATGAGGAGAAAGGCTAAGTTTTAGCCACAAATTGCTTGTGTATCAGCTATAAATCTGGAGGTAAATAACTCGAAATCTTTATATATCAAGTCATGTTCTTGCAGTCAGGTTCTTAATTACTGCTGTCATGTAATTTATTTACACAGAGGTACTTCAATATTGATTGTGGAACTTCACATTAAAGAATGGAACTACCATATTACTCTGCAAGATTTACCCAAAAGAACCAAAGTTAGCCTACAATAGGGATACAAGCATACCCAAGTTTATGGTAGCATAATTCACAACAGTCAAGCTATGGATGTAGACTAGGTGTCCATCACAGATGAATGGATAATATGGTATATATAAAAAATGAAGTTTTATTTCGCTATACAGAAGAAGGAAATTCTATAATTTTCAGGAAATTTTATGGAATTGAAGAACATCATGCTATGTGAAATAAGCCAGACTCAGAAAGTCAAGGACTGTATGTTGTCTCTCATACGTGGAAGCTAGAAAGAGAAAAAAAAAAAAAAAGAAAGAAGGGGGCCTCATGAAAATAGAATGGAGATTGGTAGAATAGAAGAAGGAGATCAGAGGATGAGAGGAGGGGAGAGAAAGGGGAGATAGTGAGGAATCAAATTATATTATGTGCATGCATGAAAAAGCCACAGTGAAACTCAATTTTCTGTATAATTAATATACCCCAACAAGAAATCTTTAAAAATAACATTTATTTCCCTAAGGGCAAAACCAAACCAAAATCAAACCATTACCAAACCAAAGAAAATGAACTAATAAGTGAGTTATGTGGCTCATTCTCTTACTGTTTTATGAGACCAAATTTATTTTAAGCTCTCAAAGAAGCTGCTTTCCTGTTTGGCTGAATTGGCAGCCATCACTGCAAGAACTGGGAGAGAGTTTAGAAGTCATTTTGCCAGAAATATGGAAGAATAGCAGGAACAAAGCATCATGTAAGTTATTTTATTGATAAATTGCTCAATTCTCTAAAAGAAAAAATAAAAACAGACACAACAAGGCTAATTTAAAGCATAGCATCTAAGTGCTACTGGTATATGACACCCATTTTTTGCATATCTCTTAACCATGGAAAATGTAAGTCCAGCAAACAATATCTTTGGTAAGAAATAGCAACATTGATATCTATTAGATAGTGGGAAACAATTATAGTAGGAATAGTAAAAGTAAAGAGGTTATGTTGTTTTTTAATAGGAAAAGATATTAGGGCAACTTACACAATCATTATTTTAATGCAGGAATAATAACTTCTACTCAGATACTGCTATTGGATTTTTAATTTTTTAACGATTATAGAATTTATCTTTCTTTAATATGGATTAAATTTAATCTATCTTTAATGTGGATTTCTTTCTGCAGTAACATTAAACATCATTATTATACTTAATTGCCACAGGCCACTGGCCCCTGGCCCCGAATATATTTCCCATAATTCCTATTGCCTTCAATAATAACCCCATAATATATATGTATACATTTGTATATATACATACACATATTATCAAGTAGATACTTGGCCCAGGAAAATGTCTGAGAGAATATTAAAAATATTAAGCTACTAGAAAAGTTTAAATCTGGGATGCTCATTGCAATCCATTGGGGAACTTTAAAAATATCAACATGATGCTCATTCATCTCAGACATTCTGATTTCACAGTAGGGATTTGGGGATTAAAAAAAATGCTTTCCAGACAATTCACCTATATGCTGAAAAAATATTAACCATGATTAAGTTAAAATGATCACAATGGTATCTTGATTTTTCTTTCTTTGGACAAGCACTGGCACCCTCCTCTGATTCCCAATTCATTCCTTCTTGGTCTGATTTTTTGGAATTCTTTTGTTGCAAACAAGAACTGAAAATACAAATGGATTATGCCATGCAAATGGTTTAGTTAGAGCTCCTGAATTGCTGATTGAGGACCACTATCTCCTTAGAGTCACTGCCTATGCCACCTCCTTAGTCTCTGGGTCCCAATCCTTCTGAAGTTCCAAGTACTCAGCCTCAGTGTCATCATCACTCAAAAGAAGGCAGAAACAATGAAAACTAACAATGAACTATGTTTGTATTTCTGAGATAGTGCCTAAGGTTTCAAGTCTCTCAGATATGACTTAATTATACATACAAGTTTTTTAAGAGTATATATATTTAATGTTTTATAAATCTGCCAAGTTGATTCTAACAGTATAAACCATGTTTTATTAGTTCAGTTTTTGTCATTCTATTTTGACTATTTTATACATTGCATAAATCAGAAAGTGTCATAACTATCTCCAAATTTTCAATAACTGTTTATACTCAGAATATAATCTGAAAAATTTTCATGTGTCATGCAAAGTTCTACCTCGTTACATGCCTTTCTGCCTTCACAATCATCTTTTCTACCATATTTCTCTTTGCTCAGACTGTATCAATAGTATAAGGTCACTTACTACTTCTTCTTTTTTTTTTAATTGGTCCATTTTAGTTTTACACGACAGTAGAATTCATTTTGGCATAATTATACAAGTATGGGATATAAGTTATTCTAATTCAGACCCCAGTACCTCTCCTTGCCCTTCCCTTTCCCCACCCTCTGCTTCCCTCCCTCTATTGATCTTTCTGCCATTTACCCATAGTTATTATTTTTAAATTAATTTCTTGTGGATGTACACAAAAGTCAGATTCAGTGTGATGTATTAATATATGTACATAGGAAAGTTATGTCAGATTCATTCCACTGTCTTTCCTTTTCCTATCCTCCTCCCTTCCCTTCATCTCTCTTGTTTAATACACAGCAAAATACTTTCAGGTTGTTAATGTAATGTTACAATTTCTTTTTCTTTTCTTTTTTAGTTTTGTTACTGGGGATTGATCTCAGGGGTACTGGACCACTGAGCTACCTCTCCAGCCCTTTTTTGTATTTTCTTTAGAGGGACAGGGTCTCACTAAATTGCTTAGGGCCTTGCTTTTGCTGAGGTTGGCTTTGAACACGTGATCCTTCTGCCTCAGCCTCCCAAGCCACTGGGATTACAGGCATGTGTCACCACACCTGACCTAACCTTTTTAATTGTACCAAGCAGGGGTTGTTCTCAGAGCCTCTGCACTTGCAGTTTACCCTTCCTGGAACTTTGCTCTATTAAATAGCCAAAGAACTTACTTCATTCAAGTCTCAACCTCATCATGGAGTTCTTTTTTTTTTTTTTTTTTAGTTATAAAAACTTTTTGTATTATGCCATTATATATGAGCTTTATTATTATTATTATTATTATTATTATTGCATTACAATTCTTAATACACCTTTATACTACAATTTATCATATCTCTGATTATATATAAAGTATGTTTACACATTATTCACATTTTCATACATGTATTTTTATAATGATGAGGGTCTCCTTTCAATCATTATGTCCTATCTTTATCAATCTCTACTCCCTTAATTTCTTCTTCTTCTGCTACTGTCAACAATTTGACATCTTACATAATATCCACTTATTGACTCCTGCCACAACACACACACACACACACACACACACAGAAATACATTGTAAATCTTAATCTAAGGATTTTTTTAAGTTTTCATATCCAATGCATTTAGAATATATAGTATATACTTAATAAATACTAGTTGAATGAACAAGCAATATAGAAACAGAAGATCACTACTGATGATTTTTTAACACTCAGAAGTTTTAGATATCCATGTCTCCTCACATTTTAAATCTTTTTTTATTTTTTACAGTTGAAGCACTTTATGATAAAATTAATGAATATTGTGCAGCTGGCAGACTGAATACCTTGATTTCATTTTATGTTTCCAGGTGGGATTTTATCTAGATGATCAATTGTTTTTAATGCATATATAATACATATCTTTGGAAAGAATTGAGTACACAAGTAATTGATTCTCATTTCTAGGGTATGTGGTATTTGATTTATAAATTATGGTATAAAGTCATCAAACATGAGAAAAATTTTGATAGTATAGTACCTCATTTGCATTATAAAGATTATATATATATAGTCATTCTATTTTAACCATTATATACATTGCATAAATCAGATAGAACAAGATATTTACACAGAACTGAGTAATATAAAGAGACTTAGTCAAAATACCTGACTTTTAGATATCTTAAAATATATTAGCAGAGATAATATCTATAGGCAAAAGAAATTAGCAAATGATAGAGTGTTACAAACTAATTGTAGAGGAAGAAAATTCAACTTTGACCTGAAAAGATACTACAGTCAGATAAAATGTCATAGTAGAAGGACAATAATGTGATAGTGTCTGTTGGCAATGAAATATAAACATTTTCCTAAATTACACAAATGAAGGCCAATCTAAGAAATTAATAGCCCATTAACTATCAAACTTCAAATGATTAGAAAAAGAATGAATGTTAAGAATAAAACTAGGGCTGGGGATGTGGCTTAAGCGGTGGTAACGCACTTGCCTGTCATGCACGGAGTGCTGGGTTAGATTCTCAGCACCACATAAAAATAAAGATGTGTGTCCACCAAAAACTAAAAAATAAATATATAAAAAAGAATAAAACTAATCCAACCAGGAATGTATGTAAAATTCTAGATAACTAATCAACTAACACAAAAGACATGATAATTTCTATTTACTCTGGATATAAAAAAGTTGCTGATTGCAAAGCTTCTCTTTTGAAGAGGAACATATAACTCTAAAGTTTTAAATTCCTAGTGAGTTGACTATAACTGACTATAACCCATGTCTGTCATTCTCATGAACCCAGAAAAGTGATGACATTGGTATAAAGTGAGCAAACAGACCTTTCAATGCTTACAATAGTGAATAGGTTTCAGTAAATCCCTTTCCTGCTTAAACTGAGAAGAAACTAATCAAACACTGTGCGGACATCAATATAACTTTAAATTTGATTCATATTCTCCAAAGACTCTGAAAGTCTGTTAGCACCAAGTTAGAGAACATTGTCTGTTTTAGTAAAATCCCTAGTAATTACAATAATAAGGCAGTTTTTTTGAGGAACCTTTTAAAAAATATTTATATCCACTCCAATCTATTGGCTGCATCATTTCTAAGACACACTTTTTTTTTAACCTGTCATAAGTTAAAAGCATTTATTTTCTCTTTCTACCTCCTTGCTCCTACCTTCCCTTGGTTTCAACCATATGCACGTTCAAATACAAGTGCACATACATGAACACACTTTGACAGCACAGCAAGAGATAAGCAAATGACAAGGACTTTTTCCTTTTCATTAGTCTGTGATAAGCCCCAGTTTAGCCCATGAGAATCAAATGGATGCAAAGCTTTACACTGAAACATGAACAAGAAAGAATGAAATTGTCAAGTGAAGTACTCTCTGTTCAGTTCCCTTCAAGATGTATTTTTTTAAAAGAAAGAAGTATTTGTTTGTAACAGATATCAAGTGAATGATTTTTATACTTACATAGATTTTCTTCCACTTCTCCTTTTATTGACTCTCATGCAATTCTTTACAAATATGCCTACTAACTCAAACCACAGAAAATTACAGACAATAAATGGGTAGGCTTTGGGGGCATAGTCTCACTACAAACTTGACAATGGATGTCAGAGCAAATACCCTACTGTTCATTTCTGCCTGAAGCTGGAGGTCTGAAATATGCATTTTCTTGGCTTCCACAAAGAAATAGGAGATAAAATAAAGAAAATATTCTCAATAAAGGAGAAAGGGAGAAAAGTTTATTAGGTTTGCCACTGAAAATAGTAAATATCATGGATGGGGAAATTAAGTTTAATTAAATATCTTATTCCCTCCTGTATGCAAAGCAAATGAATGATTATTATATAGAATTTTTAAAAATATTTATTTGATAAAGCTTTTCTGAATATTATTCTTGGCCCTCAGGCATAGGCTTTTGATCTGTTTAAAAGTTTTATGACAGTTATGAACAAAAATTGAAAGAAAGACACATAAAGTTCTTCCTTAAAGAGACAATTTTTTAAAACAATAGATTTTTGTACTATTAATATCAAAATTTTTAATTTGTTCTCTTATCATTATAATTAATCTTCATATAAGAAAATGAAAAGCCTAGGTGCTTTCCATAGCTAATTTAAAATTAAAAAACTGATACACTGATAGAAGAAATATTTAAAAATTAATAACCATGAAAACCTGCTGCCTATATCTTTATAGGAGTTTTCTACTTTCTCAAAAAAAGAGACTTTAAGGTTAACTGATTTCATGCTGAGTGTGGTGGAGCATGCCTGTAATTCCAGTGGCTTGGGAGGTTGAAGCAGGGGATCTGGAGTTCAAAGGCAGCTTCAGCAAATTAGCAAGCCCCTAAGTAACTCAGTGAGACCCTATCTATAAATAAAATATAAAATAAGGGGCTGGGGATGTGGCTCAGTGGGAAAACTTCCCTGGGTTCAATCCCCAATATGGAATGATGATGATGATGATCATGATGATGATGATGATGATGGTGGTGGTGGTGGTGGTGATGATGATTCATTGATTTCATATGTTGGTTCTTTCTAATTTGTACAAGTAGTTCAGATTTCCACATTACAAAGCTGTGAGGTTATTCCAGTGCATTTTTTCACCATCAGATAATAAATATTTTTTTTTCTTATTTCTTGATAAGACTTTGTTTAGAGCAAAAGAAAAAGAATTCTATTTCTATAAACTCAGAAGTAATTTGAAGCTTTGGAGAAGCAAAATTTATTTCCTTCAGAT
Organism: Urocitellus parryii; assembly: GCF_045843805.1. Lineage (NCBI taxonomy): Eukaryota > Metazoa > Chordata > Mammalia > Rodentia > Sciuridae > Urocitellus > Urocitellus parryii. Next base: position 64,983,595 of record NC_135533.1, read on the forward strand.
AGAAAATATTGTGATGATTCAAAAAGAATTTTTTTCTGGATAGAGCAAGACATTTGAGGCAAAATTTTAGATATAGAGGAGTACTGTAAAGGTTTTACATGGACTCTACTTGAGACATTTAGATGTTATAAAAATTATAGCACGTGGTGTGTTAAGAACATCTTGTTCAAGCACTTTGATGCCCTGCTCCCCACACTCCAAGATATTTCTCAAAGATGTTTCTGCAGCTCCCATTGGAACCGGTGATGGGTGGGAATAGCAGTAAGTAAGAAACCCTTTGGACTTTTCTTCAACCAGGAGAGACCCATTCTGTTACTTCATATTGGACTTTTAATATAATTAATTAGTTTATTAAAATTAGGTATATATGACAGCAGAATGCATTTTGATTCATTGTATGCAATTGCAGCACAACTTTTCATTTCTCTGGTTGTACATGATGTAGTGTTGCACCATATGTGCAGTCATACATGTACCTAGGGTAATGATGTCCATCTCATTCCACTATCTTTCCTGCCCCCATGTCCCCTCCCCTCTCATATTGGACTTTGCTATTGCATTTTATCCAAGGTGTTAGGGTCTTTAAACAAGTCAGGATGGCGCCTGGCATTTTGCCAGAGGGAGTGGTTTGTGAAGTAAGGCCAGTGAGCCATTAAGTGTGGAGATTCCTTATTGGTTGACTGCTGTATCTAGTTTATGTTAATTAAGATAAGCTGTGTGGAATGTATATACACACCTCCTGTCCTACAATAAACGGCTCCCACTCCTGCTGTATCAACTTTCACAAGTTGTTCGTCACCCCCCCCCCCCCCCCCCCGTTTATTTTGCTGCAGCCGGACTGTGGCACAAGGAAAAAATATGTGTCACTTTTGGACCTTTAGAATGTAGATATCCCTCTGTAATAGGTACTATAAGATATTGAGTGTGGGAAATACTTGGAAAAGTTAAAAGTGAAAAGGAAATGAATAGGTGGAGTTTGATAGTCTGAGCCCTTAGAGAGACAGATGCCTAATAAAATATAAATATGAAGTTTCTATATTAGAAGTACCTTTTGAAAGGAAATAGGAGGCTAGAATTGGCTGGGATAACCGTCAAAACATGACAGAGGTCCTGTTCCAAGGAAAGGAGGGTTGAATGACAGCATGTCAGACAGCTGTCCAATCTATCAGAGGGCCATCAAAATCTTCTGGTGAGTTCTCAAGTTTAAATTAACTTTCAAAGGAATTCTATATCTACCAGGAATGCTGCTGCCTTGCGTAAACTGCTAGACTTAGGCAATGGCATGAAGTGTTCCATGGAAAGCATAGTCTCACTACAAACTTGACAATGGATGTCAGAGCACAGAAAATACCCTACTGGTCACTTCTGCCTGAAGCTGGAGGTCTGAAATATGGATTTTCTTGGCTTCCACATTGGTGAGCGCCATGCCACAATGTTGATCTGTTAATAAAGAGAGGAAACAAACATTGACCAAATGGGAGGAAACTCAAACTGTAGGGCAGCTCTGAGAAAGACCACCAGGCTGACAGTGAGCCTCAGAGGAATGATTGCCCATACAGGAAACATACATCAAGCCAAAATGGCAGTTTAATTGCTAAGTGAAAGGTCTTTCCAAAATCATGTCTTTAGTTTTTTTTTTTTTTTTTTTTTTTTTAATACAACTTAGGATAAAAGCAAATATCTTCACCACAACCTGGAAGTATTTCTGTCATACTTTTGTGCTTTTTCAATACTGAGTTACACAATATGACAAATTTGGTTTCTGGGTTATATGTCTCACCAACGAAGCCTTCAAATAGTTACAGGATAAAGAAAAATCACAATTTGAAATTGCTTACAAATTTATGTTTCTTTTCTTTCATTCTTTTTTTTTACACATGTTGAAATTGTTATTGAAAATTTCACTCAGAGAGAATCTTATGGTTAAGAGTTAAGACGGACATGATTGATTGCTGAATTGATTTCAAGTTAGTTTGAAGAGATAAAATACTTAAGGTCAGATGTTACTTCTTAGAGAAATAATGAACTAAAGGGGACACTCACCTGGATTAACAGGATAGTCTCATTAACTCCATGAGAGTAAGACAGGTCACTCTCACAGCTAACACAAGTCCTTAGATGTATTCTACAGACTTTTGTGTCTACTACTTTAAAAAATATTTGCCTACCATAAAATTTAAAGTGCATAATTCAGTGGTTTTAATATATTCATACAATTGTGAAACCATCACAAAAATCTGATTAGAACATTTCATCACCCCCAATAGAACTCTTGTACTGATTCCAGCCTGTTTGATTTATTTTTACCTATTTTTATTTTTTGCACAAACTTCTGTTGATTTGCAGATGAACAGAGCCATGATCAGAATTGCATTGCCTGGCCTGCCTGAACAGTGAGAATCTGTTCAGGATTGTCCAACTCAAAGCATCAAAGAAAGCTTTGCATTTTGATATGGTTATCTTCATCTATTTGAAGATGCTTCTGTTGACAAGATTCTTTCTATTTGTTAGCAAGAAGAAAGCCATAAAAATCACTCATCTATGTTCCATTATCTGGTATGTACTCTTCAAGCTTTGCTTCTGGAATTTGAAGTCATGACTTTGTGGAAATATTTACAGTAGTTTCTTTTAAACTCTTGAGAAAAATAAATGTAATATGTACTGGACTTTGCATAAGTTAATTCAAGAAATAAAATTAAATTTAAAAAGTAGACATTACTCTGCTATTATTACTGTTATTATGAGTCTCCCCAAGAGGCTACAGAATTAATCTTTTTCCATATTTTCATTTTTTCCTCTATTTTTTTAGCTCGTTGAATATTATACTTGTTATTAATTTCCTAAGATGACTTTCATTTTGTGCATTGTAGGGTCATGTCTACAATTATTGCCCTAAATTGAAAATATCCTCTTCTCTCTATGAGGATGTCTGTGATTGTATGCCTAGTATTGCCTTTTTCCTTATTGTTTTCAGAAAAAAAAACAGAATGAAATAAGCCAGCAATATTACATTTATTTTACAACATTAAAAAAGTTAACTTTATAAGGTGATATATGTATATTTTTGTATATCAGTTTTGATTTTTTTTTTTTAATATTTATTTTTTAGTTCTTGGCGGACACAACATCTTTGTTGGTATGTGGTGCTGAGGATCGAACCCGGGCCGCACGCATGCCAGGCGAGCGCGCTACCGCTGAGCCACATCTCCAGCCCTCAGTTTTGATTTAATAATCATATCATAAAAAAGTAAAATACTGGGAGTTTTGTTATACACTATTGTTTTAAAGAAGAAATTTAGACTCTTCTTTTGCTTTAATAAAGAATTACTAGGATCTCAGATCTAATGTGAACTTAGAATTCATCTAATTCATCTTTTTCCCTGTGCATCTCTGTAGAAAATATCTAGCAAATTGGCAACCACTTGGGTCAGAAATAACGATTATTATTAGAGAATAATACCTTCTTTGTGTAGAGTATGCCCATCTCATCTACTGGTTTTACTTATTGTTTGGGAAGCAACTCAAAATTATTTTAGTCCCTTTCCCCCATGGCATACCACATTAAAATTAGCAAAACTCTCATGTATCTATATAGATATGTAACTTTAGCTGAATAAATATTAATATAACTTGCTTTTAAAATTAAACATTTCACTACTGTGGCTTTCAGTGCATCCTGGATACATTAAGAGTCTTGCTTGAAGAAAGCACATTTATTAGATTGGGTTGGAGTTTTTATTTCCTTGACTGTTTTGCAAACCAAGATTTTGATGAGAAGCAAAGGGAGGGAATTTCTTCTAATCCTTTAGATATCAAGGTGAAACCTCTGGGGAAATTGCAGTAGAAAAGACAGAGAAGGTTGAGCTTTAAAAATAACAGAATCTGATAATTAGATTTAATTGGGTCACCTCCTTACTATCATCACATTCTACTCTCTCCTTTAGTGTTATTACACATCACAGGTGAAATTAAGAACAATTTTGTAGTGAACAAACTGAAAGTCTGTGAAAAAGTGAGAAATTTAAGCAAATAGAGAAGTGTTTAATCTGCAGCTTTTTCAAAAATTAGTGTATATCTTTTCATGAATGCAACTTAGTTTCCATTATGTAAAAATTAGAATGAATTTGTAAAACCAACGTAATGGTAAATGGAATTTTATAATTCTAAGTAGAAGTTATAACCAGAACTGGGGTTTGTTCTCTTTAAGTTTTTTTAATATTCTTCTTTTAAATTAATTTTTAAATTTATATATGACAGCAGAATAAATTACAATTCATATTACTCACATAGAGCACAATTTTTCCTATCTTTGGTTGTATATGAAGTATATTCACACCAATTAGTGTCTTCATACATGAACTTTGGATAATGACGACCATCACATTCCACCATTATTTCTAACCCTATGTCCCCTCTTTTCCCCTCCCACCCCTCTGCCCTATCTAGAGTTTGTTTATTCCTCTCATGCTCCTTCTCTCTACCCGCTATGAATCAGCCTCCTTATATCAGAGAAAATATTCAGCATTTGTTTTTTGGGGGATTGGCTAACTTCACTTAGCATTATCTTATCCATGTACCTGCAAATGCCATGATTTTATTCTCTTTTATTACTGAGTAATATTCCATTGTGTATATATGTCACATTTTTTTATCCATTCATCTATTGAAGGGCATCTAGGTTGGCTCCACAATTTAGCTATTGTGAATTGTGCTACTATAAACATTGATGTGGCTGTGTCTCTGTAGTATGCTGTTTTTAAGTCCTTTGGGTGTAGATGGAGGACAGGGATAGCTGGGTCAAATGGTGGTTCCATTCCCAATTTTGCAAGGAATATCCATGTTGCTTTCCATTTTGGCTGTACCAATTTGCGATCCCACCAGCAGCGCATGAGTGGACCTTTTTCCCCACACCCTCGTCAACACTTGTTGTTGTTTGCATTCATAATAGCTGCCATTCCGACTGGAGTGAGATGAAATATTAGAGTAGTTTTAGGCGGGTGGACCAATGGTACAGAATAGAGGACACAGTAACCAATCCACAAAACTACAACTATCTTATTTTTGATAAAGGGGCTAAAAGCATGCAATGGAGGAAGGATAGCATCTTCAACAAATGGTGCTGGGAAAACTGGAAATCCATTTGCACCAAAATGAATCTGAATCCCTATCTCTCGCCGTGCACAAAAGTTAACTCAAAATGGATCAAGGAGCTTGATATTAAATCAGAGACATGGCATCTGATAGAAGAAAAAGTTGGTTATGATCTACACGCTGTGGGATCGGGCTCCAAATTCCTCAATAGGACACCCATAGCACTAGAGTTAACAAATAGAATCAACAAATGGGACTTACTCAAACTAAAAAGTTTTTTCTCAGCAAAAGAAACAATAAGAGAGATAAACAGGGAGCCTACATCCTGGGAACAAATCTTTACTCCACACACTTCAGATAGAGCCCTAATAACCAGAATATACAAAGAACTCAAAAAATTAGACAATAAGATAACAAATAACCCAATCAATAAATGGGCCAAGGACCTGAACAGACACTTCTCAGAGGAGGACATACAATCAATCAACACGTACATGAAAAAATGCTCACCATCGCTAGCAGTCAGAGAAATGCAAATCAAAACTACCCTAAGATACCATCTCACTCCAGCAAGACTGGCAGCCATTAGGAAGTCAAACAACAATAAGTGCTGGAGAGGATGTGGGGAAAAGGGCACTCTTGTTCATTGCTGGTGGGACTGCAAATTGGTGCAGCCAATTTGGAAAGCAGTATGGAGATTTCTCGGAAAGCTGGGAATGGAACCACCATTCGACCCAGCTATTCCCCTTCTCGGTCTATTCCCTAAAGCCCTAACAAGAGCATGCTACAGGGACACTGCTACATCGATGTTCATAGCAGCTCAATTCACGATAGCAAGACTGTGGAACCAGCCTAGATGCCCTTCAATAGATGAATGGATAAAAAAAATGTGGCATTTATATACTATGGAGTATTATTCTGCATTAAAAAATGACAAAATCATAGAATTTGGAGGGAAATGGATGGCATTAGAGCAGATTATGCTAAGTGAAGCTAGTCAATCTTTAAAAAACAAATACCAAATGACTCCTTTGATATAAGGGGAGTAAACAAGGACAGGGTAGGGACGAAGAGCTTGAGAAGAAGATTTACATTAAACAGGGATGAGAGGTGGGAGGGAAAGGGAGTGAGAAGGGAAATTGCATGGAAATGGAAGGCGATCCTCAGGGATATACAAAATGTCATACAAGAGGAAAGGAGGGGTAAGACAAGATAATACACATGGAAGAAATGATTTACAGTAGAAGGGGTAGAGAGAGAAAAGGGGAGGGGAGGGGAGGGGAGGGGAGGGGAGGGGAGGGGGGATAGTAGAGAATAGGACAGACATCAGAATACATCAGACACTAGAAAGGCAATATGTCAATCAATGGAAGGGAAACTGAAGTGATACAGCAATTTGTATACGGGGTAAAAGGGGGAGTTCATAATCCACGTGAATCAAACCGTGCAATATGATGTATTAAGAACTATGTAATGTTATGAACGACCAATAAAAAAAAAAATAAAAAAAAAATAAATAAAATAAAATAAAATAAAAAAAAGAGTAAAAAAAAAAAAAAAAAAAAAAAAAAAAGAAATATTAGAGTAGTTTTGATTTGCATTTCTCTAATTGCTAGATATGTTGAACATTTTTTCATATATTTGTTGATTGATTGAATATCCTCTTCTGAGAAGTGTCTGTTCATGTCATTGGCCCATTTATTGATCAGGTTATTTGTTTATTTGGTGTTTAGCTTTTTGAGTTCTTTATATACCCTAGAAATTAATGCTTTATCTGATGTGTAAGCAGTAAAAATTTGCTCCCAAGATGTAGGCTCTCTATTCACCTCACAGATTGTTTATTTTGCTGAGGAGAAACTTTTTAGTTTGAATCCATCCCATTTATTGATTCTTCATTTTAATCCTTACATTATAGGAGTCTTATTAAGGAAGTTGGGGCCTAATCCCACATAATGGAGGTTAGGAACTACTTTTTCTTTTATTAGACACAGGGTCTCTGGTTTTATTCCTATGTCCTTGATTCATTTTGAGTTGAGTTTTGTGCATGGTGAGAGATAAGGGTTTAATCTCATTTTGGTGCATATGAATTTCCAATTTTTCTAGCACCATTTGTTAAAGAGACTATTTTTTTTCCAATGCATGTTTTTGGCACCTTTGTCTAATATAAAATAATTGTAATTTTGTGGGTTAGTCTCTATGTTCTCTATTCTGTACTAGTGGTCCACGAGTCTGTTTTAGTGCCAAGGCAATGCTATTTTTGTTACTATTGCTCTGTAGTATAGTTTAAGGTCTGGAATAGTGATGCTACCTGCTTCCCTCTTTCTGCTAAGAATTGCTTTAGGTATTCTGGGTCTCTTATTTTTTCCAAATGAATTTCATGACTGCTTTTTCTATTTCTATAAGGAATGCAATTGGAATTTTGATCGGAATTGCATTAAATTTGTATAGTGCTTTTGGTAGTATGGTCATTGGATAATATTGATTCTGACTATCCAAGATCAAAGTAGATCTTTCCATCTTTTAAGGTCTTCTTTGATTACTTTCTTTAGGGTTCTGTAGTTTTCATTGTATAGATCTTTCACCTGTTTCATTAAGTTTATTCCCAATTATGTTATATATTTTTGAGGCTATTGTAAATGGGATAGTTTTCCTTTCTGAGGATTTTACACTGATACATAGAAATGACTTTGATTTATTGATTTTATCTCCTGCTACTTTGCTGAATTCATTTACTAGTTCTAGAAGTTTGCTGGTGGAATTTTTTTGGGTCTTCTAGGTATAGAATCATATATCATCAAACAGTGCTAATTTGAGTTCTTCTTTTCCTATGGGTATCCTTTTAATTTCTTTCATCTGTCTAAATGCTCTGGCCAGTGTATCAAGAACTATGTTAAATAGAATTGGTAAAAGAGGGCAATCCTGTCTTGTTCCAGTTTTTAGAGGGAATGCCTTGAATTCTTCTCCATTTATAATGATGTTGGCCTGGGGCTTAGTATAGATAGCCTTTTTGATGTTGAGATATATTCCTGTTATTTCTAAGTTTTCTCTGTTTTGAACATGAAGGGATGCTGTATTTTGTCAAATACACTTTCTGTGCCTATTGAAATAATCATATGATTCTTATCTTTAAGTCTATTGATGTGATGAGTTACATTTTTTGATTTCCATATGTTGAATGAACCTTGCATCCCTGGGATGAATCCCACTTCATCGTGGTGCACGATCTTTTTGATATGTTTTTGTATTCAATTTGCCAGAATTTTATTGAAAAATTTTACATCTATATTCATTAGAGGTATTGGTCTGAAGTTTCCTTTTTTTGATGTGTCTTTGCCTGGTTTTGGAATCAGAGTGATATCGGCCTCGTAGAATGAGTTTGAAAGTTCTGCCACTTTTTCTATTTCCTGAAATGAATTGAAAAGTATTGGTATTAGTTCTTCTTTAAAGGCCTTGTAGAATTCTGTTGTGTATCCATCCAATTCTGGGCTTTTCTTGGTTGGTAGTCTTCTGATGGTGTCTTCTATTTCATTGCTTGAAATTGAACTGTTTAAATTGTGTATATCTTCCTGATTCAATTTGGGCAAATTATATGACTCTAGAAATTTGTTGATGCTTTTAATATTTTCTATTTTATTGGAGTACAAGTTTTCAAAATAAATTCTAATTATCTTGTGTATTTCTGTAGTGTCTGTTGCGATATTTCCTTTTTCATTAAGTATGTTAGTGATTTGAGTTTTCTCCTCTTCGTTAGCATGGCTAAGGGTCTGTCAATTTTATTTACTTTTTTCAAAGAACCAAATTTTTGTTCTGTCAATTTTTTTCAATTGTTTCTTTTGATTCAATTTCACTGACTTCAGCTCTAATTTTAATTATTTCCTGTCTTCGACTGCTTTTGGTGTAGATTTGTTCTTTTCTAGGGCTTTGAGATGTAATGTTAGGTCATTTATTTGTTGACTTTATCTTCTTTTAAGAAATGAACACCATGCCATGAACTTTCCTCTTAGAATTGCCTTCATAGTGTTCCAGAGATTTTAATATGTTATATCTGCTCTCATTCACCTCTAAATTTTTTTTAATCTCCTCCTTGATGTCTTCTGCTCATTCAGTAGCATATTATTTAGTCTCCAAATGTTGGAGTAGCTTTTATTTCTTATTTTATCACTGATTTCTAATTTCACTCCATTATGATCTGATAGAATGCAGGGTAGTATCTCTACTTTTTTTTATTTCCTAAGAGTTGCTTTGTGGTGTAATATATGGCCTATTTTAGAGAATGATCCTAGTGCTGCTGAGAAGAAAGTGTATTCGCTTGTTGAATTATGAAATATTCTATATATGTCAGATAAGTCTTAGTTATTTTTTTTAAGAGAAAGTGAGAGAGAGAGGAGAGAGAGAGAGAGAGAGAGAGAGAGAGAGAGAGAGAGAGAGAGAGAGAATTTTTAATATTTATTTTTTAGTTCTTGGCGGACACAACATCTTTGTTTGTATGTGGTGCTGAGGATCGAACCCGGGCCGCACGCATGCCAGGCGAGCGCGCTACCGCTGAGCCACATCTCCAGCCCCAGTCTTAGTTATTGATTGTATTATTGAGTTCTATAGTTTCTTTGTTCAGCTTTTGTTTGGAAGATCTATCTAGTGGTGAAAGAGTTGTGTTAAAGTCACCCAAAATTACTGTGTTGTAGTCTATTTGACTCTTGAACTTGAGAAGAATTTGTTTGATGAAAGTAGATGCTCCATTGTTTAGAGCATATCTATTTATAATTGTCAAGTCTTGTTTGTGTATGTTTCCCTTGAGCAGAACGTAGCCTCCTTCTTTATCCATTTTGATTAACTTTAGGTTAAAGTCTACTTTAATTGATATGAGGATGAAAACCCCTGCTTGCTTCTGCAGTCCATGTGAGTAGTATGATTTTTCTCAAGCTTTGATCTTCAGTCTGTAGATATCTTTTCCTATGAGATGAGTCTCCTGGACAGCATATTGTTGGGTCTATTTTTTAAAAGTCCAATCTTCTAATCTATGTCTTTTGATTGGTGACATTCAGATTTATTATTGGGACATGATTTGTATTCCCATCCATTTTTGTTTATTTTTGGTATTTAGCATGACTTGCTTTCTCCTCTGATTAGATTTTCCTTTAGTGTAATACCTCCCTCTGCTGATTTTCATCCTTGTTTTTTATTCCTCTTCTTGGAATAGTTTGCTGAGGATGTTTTGTAATGCAGGCTTTCTAGTTGTATATTATTTTAACTTTTGTTTATTGTGGAAGGTTTTTATTTCATCATCAAATCTAAAGCTTAGTTTTGCTGGATAAACGATTCTTGGTTGGTATCTATTTTCTTTCAGAGCTTGGTATATATTGGTCCATGATCTCATGTATTTGAGGGTCTGGGTTGAAAAATCTGCTAAGATAGGAATTGGTGTCCCCCTATATGTGATCTGATTCCTCTCACTTGTGGCCTTTAATATTCTATCCTTATTCTGTATGGTAGGCATTTATTTTCATTATAATGTGCCTTGGTGTAGACCTGTTGTAATTTTGTACATTTGGTGTCCTATAAGCCTCTTGTATTTGTTTTTCCAATTCATTCTTCATGCTTGGGAAATTTTCTGATATTATCTCATTGAAAAGATTGTGCATTCCTTTTGTTTGAAACTCTGTGCCTTCCTGTATCCCAATAACTCAGATTTGGTTTTTTGATGCTGTCCCATAATTCTTTTATGTTCCTCTTACAATCTTCACTGTGTAATCAACTTTATTTTCCAGATTGTATATTTTGTCTTCATTATCTGACATTCTTTCTTCTCAGTGATCTAGTCTGTTGGTTATGCATTCTATTGAGATTTTAATTTGGTTTATTGTAGCCTCCATTTCAAGGATTTCTGTTTTTCTTTCAGGGTCTCTATCTCTCTCTTGAAGTAATCTTTTGTTATCTGTATTTGCTCTCTTACCTCATTGTTAGAGTAATCAATTTTTGCTTGTATTTGCTCATTTAGATCATTCTTTAATTCACAGATCATTTTAATTATGAGCCTTCTGAACTCCTTCTCTGACATTTCATCAACTTTGCTGTCCATGGGTTCTGTTATTGTTTGTTTGGGGCACTTTCTCTCTTCTTTTGTCATGTTGTCTATGTATCTTCCTTTCTTGCAGTGTGGATCCTGGACCTGGGTCCTGTGCATTTGGTGAGGGCAGATCTGGTCTGGGCCTGCCCTACTGGGGTAGTCTGCTGGATGGAAGTGGTGGTCCCGTGCTGGAGGCTGGGCTCTGGCGTGTGTCTGCAGATGGCGAGATGGACTGGGGCCTACTGTAAGCCTGGATCCCATGCATGCTGGTGTGGGTGGATCTCTTTAATATGCTTTTAATACGAGTCTTATCTAAATTCTGCTGAAATTAAATTTATATCAGCATATATGAAATTTCTAAAATCAAAGGTTTACTTTTGTCAGTATCCTTTTACGAGTTGATTATTAAAAATCAACTTCTAGGGAAGAGAATGAAGAGAATGGTAGGTTTCAGTTGCATAGAAATTGATGGTGAAATTAGATACATCACTGGAAAATGTCTTCATGCTGAAAGGAATTAATATGGTATTTTGCCAAGGTGTATACTATACAAACCACTCTCAATTTTGGTGTTTTAAAATTACATATTATTTCTTGGTAAAGCAACATTATTTGCAATGCTCTAGCTTCTTGTTTCATATGTGCAAAATTATCCTATTCAAATAATAAAGTTTGTGCAAAATGGATAAACTAAAAAGTTTACAAAGTGGGGACTGAAAATTCCTAATAATTTTTATTCACTAAAAATAAAAGTTCACCTTTATAGCTGTATTTGACACCTTTTGTTTTTGTTTTGCTATATTCCCTCTCCGTTTCTTCTCATAGCATTCAGTCTTAAATAGAAAGGCCCATCCCCCATGCGTATGCTCTAGAGGGGGTCCTATTCATTGAATTGTATGGACAATTTTAGAAGTATGAACTAAACTCAGGTTTGGCCAATAAAAAAAGTAATTTATTCTTCAAAGCACTGGCATAGGCATCAGATAAAATCTAGAAGTTTTATATAAAAACATTGATGGGTAGAAAAACTTCACTTTACTTTAGAAAGACAATCTGGACTGATGTAAGCTAGGATCTATCAGATGTTATGTGCTTGCAGAATATTAAGTAAGTCTGTCTGCAGAAGGAAGAATTAAGTCAACTTATAAGAAGTCTACCAGAGAGACAGATGGATGAGAACTTGAAGGCACCATTTTACACTTTGGAATCCTAGATAAAATTACCAGTGAATCCCTTTTTTTCTTGAATAATCTAGATTGACTTGACTTTTCATTTCACAAGTGACAAAAATCTTAACAAATGCAATAAAACAATAGCCTGAAAAAGAAAATCGATGTATAGTAACTTACCGTACTAGAAAGGAAAGGTTACAATGAATAAAGTTACAATGAATAAAGTAGTAAAGCATGACATGTTGATAAAAATTCACAAAGTGAACCACTGAAACAGAAGTCTGCACTGGAAGGGCCTACGTGGGTGTTAACTCTATGCTACTTGTAATTAATATGTGTATGCACACGCGGGCGCACTGTCCATGCATATGCCTGGTGGGGGTTGAGAAAATTGGTACATAACAATAGGGTATCAAATTAATATTAAACAAATAGTGCTAAGTTACTTATTTGTAAAAAAAAAAAAAGCCAAGTCATTCACTCTTAGAACATACCACCTATTTGTATATTTACATAGCAAATGTGTGTTTACATGTTAAGTTTACATGCTAAAAGTTACAAAAAAAAAAGGAAAAAATGCATACAATATAGATGCATACAATGTTTACTGCCTCTAGAAATAGTGGACATATTATCCTGAAAAATGATGAAAATAACCAAAATACCGTGCATTGCATTTTACATACTAATATTAGAATATTTTCCAAATTTGAAAACTAAAAAAAGGAATGAAAAAATAATAAACTTTATTAAGCAAGAGATAAGACAATTAACTAAAGAAATTCAAGTGACTAATAACTATATATAAATTAAATGTTCAGTGTTAACAGTAATAAAGAATGTAAATCAAATGTAGAAAAAGAGAGAGAGATTAACTGGGATTAGAAAATGGCAAAGAAATTACACTACCACACTTATGGTAATAGCTTGATCTTGGTCCTTTCTTCAAGAAAATTTGCCAGTTACAATAAGATTTCTTACATTCATGGTCTTTTAATTGGACTTCTAGGAGTCCACTCAAAGCAAATACTTCCATAATTGTTTTTTACGTGTCAATTAAAATAATTACACACGAGTAATCTTAATGTTGATGTAGTTAATTCAATTATTCTACTTTCACATAAAGAAAGATTTGAAAGCCAATTACTTTTTCAAAAACAATGATAAATATGATGTGTAAAAATATAAAGAAAAGAGCAGAAAACAAAAACATGTGATACTGTTATTTTGTAAAAGAAAGAAGGAAAATAAGAGGAAAGGAATAGAAGGAAGGGAGTGGAGGTAGGGGAGGGTAGTCCAGAAGAAAACTTGAAAGATAATTTTTGGGGTTTGAGAGATTATTATAAGACATTTACATCAAAATTATAATACCTTGGGAAATTCCTTTAAATGTCTTTAATAATTTTATAATTACTTTTGTTTTGATTCTTAAGAATAGAAACAGAGCATTTTGTTTGCTTAAGGACCTGCAGCATTCTCAAACATTCTTAGCTATTATTGGAAAAGTAGAATTTAAACATTTTATAGGATTATTTCAATTCAACTTTATTTTTATCTACATAAGAAATAAGTCTAGAGTGTTATTTAAAATAGGATTAAAAATAGAGAGCAACAGTGATTGCGAATTGACAGATTACATTACTATTTACAAAAGAGAAAAGAAACTCTCCAACTCTCAGATCACCAAGAAGGCAAATTTTCAAAACTTTAAAGAAATAGTGGCAAAGAGGAACAAATGTCTAAACAATATAGTCATATTCTTACATAGTTAATATAAATTCATTTAATGTCTATTAAAGTTCCATAGAGTTTGGTTTGGCAAAAAAAAAAAAATCTAAAATCACAAGTTTGATGCTAAAAATTTTAGCGTCTTTGTCCTCAGCATAAAATAATGCTTGGAAATTAATAGACACATGCAACAAGTTATGCTATACTAGGCCACCTCAAAATGGCCCCAGTGTTCTCATTTTGTGCAGAACTGCTTCTAACCAATAGAATATGGCAATGATGGTGGGGTGGGGGTTACAGGGTGGGGGCCCTTCTGTGATAAGGTTTCAGAAGATTGTGAAACAATAGAGTTGGCCAGATTCTTGCTGGTCAACTCTATTGTTTTCATGATGTGCATATTTGATGATGTAACCCACCATATTGAAGATACCCACATTGCAAAGAACAGAGAGTGTCCTCCCATGAAGGACTGAGACCCTCAGTTTTACAGACTGAGAGGAACTAAATGTTGCCTGTAACCAGAAGTGAACACAAAAATTGAACCTTTACATAGGCTGCTGATTCTGAATCCACATCTTGGTTTCAACTTCATTTTTACACAAGAGAAATTAGAAACAGAGGACCCAGTTAGGCCATGCTCCAATGACCAACCCATAAAAACTATGAGATAATGAATGTGTTGTTTTAAGCTACAAAATTTTGGGGTTCGAATACACAAATAGTGGAGTTATTACGTTTATGAGGCTACCTAAGGTAATAGGTTTCTAATAATACTGAACTTCAATTGCTTCTAAATAGTTCACTTGAAGGGATTCTCTAGTTCATAAAATACCTCTTATAGTTTTGTATTAGTAGTGAACCTGAAGAGGAAGAGGAGGAATATTAAAGGGCACTGCCATCTAGAGAATATTTATTATATCATTTTTCATACATATTTATTGAGTATACTTTTTAAAAAATACTTATTTTTTAGTTATAGATGGACACAATATCTTTTTTATGTGGTGCTGAGGATCAAACACAGTGCCTCACTCATGCTCTACCTTTGAGCCACAACCCCAGCCCTTGAGTTCACTTTTTTATCAGAAACTTTCATAGATGTATAAGCAATGTGCACAATTTCACTTACATCCAGCTACAACTACTTCAAGGTTGTATGTAAATGCCAAACTTAAACATTGGTTCCCTAAATATACATCTATCCCCATGATACTGACTATGACATTGACCTGTCAGAATTGAAGCTTAATGGCTTAGGGTTCAATTTCTCACTAAAACTAAGTGAGATACACTTACATGATCCTCTTTTCCTTCTTCTTATCTATATTTATCATAAATGATACCTACAGGTTATAATAAATATTTCTGCAACTGAGAGAGACATTTATATATATTTTATATCAGAGTCAATAATATAAAATTTTGTATGATTTTATGCACTATAAAATTCAAATATATTATTTATCATGTACAATTAAAGTAAAATTATACTTTGTGTGTTGGAATGAAACCTAGGTTGTGAGTTTTGAATGAGTATTAGAATTAATTCTGCAGGTGGACCACAAGGATTTGACATTTTCCACACATTATTCAGTCTACTTATTATAAATGTTATATTTCATGTAATTTTTTTTCCATTTCCCTCTGATTATGTGGAGTTACATGAGCAAAAACGATCCTGCATTAGTCATAACTTTTGGCAGTATTGTGGCTACTGTTAATAATAAAGGTTGAATAAATCTCCATTTCTCCTACTTTATGCTACACACAGTCAACACAGCTGAGTTATTCAACCTTTACATGGGAACTGCTATCTGGAAAAAAAATATGTTTGACTCTAGTATTACTTTCTTGGTTTCAATATGCAATTATTGAAACATTTCAGTGACTTACCAACTAGTAAGATATATTCAGGCAATTCAATATACAGAAGACATATATTCTCTCTCTCCCTCTCTATATCTCTGGCTCCCTTTTCTCCCTCTCCTCCTCTCATTCTCCCTCTCCCTCCCTTTCCTCTGGAATGCTGTTCCACATGCAAAATATTCCAAAGATGAAAAATTCATTTGTAAGTGTAACTATGGTAGTACTACATAACATTCAAGGATTTCCTGAATTAATATTTAATATTTTTTTTCAGTAATGAATGACTACTCTTTTGTAGTATTACTGAGATTGCTTGAATTATTTGGAGACTCTAGAAGGCATTTTCTTGACATAAATATCAAAATATATTTTAAGGTAAGAGGTAAAGACTTAATACTAAAGTCCAAGACAACTAAATATTTTCTCTATAGTTGGCTGGACAATTCATTGCTTTGGAAATTTCTACACAGTTTTTAAAAAATATATATATGTTCATTTCTAATACTATAATTAAAACCAAATATATTGGATATTGTTGCCTTAGACATAAAATAAATAACCTCTCTTTCCTAAAACTTGTTAAAATTTTCTTGTTCATTCTCCTTTTGAAAGAATTCTTTAGAATCCATACTATTGCTGCTCTATTATTGCCATTCTTATTCTACTAATAGATAATATTTATTAAATTTGTTTTCTATTTTAAACCTTCTATGATGCATGTGAGCATTGATTTATTATAGTTTTATCAAAGTAGTAAAATATGATCACTCCCTCTTTTGCAGACACTAAAATAGACAGATAAAAAAGTTGACAATATTTCACATATAACCTAAATGGTTGAGCCAAAATTTGGATGGAGCCATTCTTGTCTTAGGAAATAAGCAATACTTTATTCAAGAAGATACTAGAAGCAACAAAATTTTCTGGTGAATCCAGGGGAAGCAATATACTGTGACCGATGTCAAATGTCATTTTCAGAGAGGCCGCTTATCTCCTAGTACAATGTAAGTCCACCATGAATCTATTCTCCTGATAAAATGTCTACAACTTCCTTAATATCAGTTCTCAACAGTGCTAGCTTTTATGAACATAAAAAAATATTCAATAAAGTAAGTAATCCAAAGCCAAATGTTTTATAGAACTTGTAAAACTAAAATGTATTTATAAATGTCAATTTGGTATACACATACACATATATACTCTATTAAGTAAATGTGTGTTTATAGAAAAGGAAAATTTTAAATATGTGGTCACTTTCCATGTAAACAATGTGAATCACATGTGAGAAAGTTAATTTTGTTCTCATAAGTTTTAAATTTGGTGAACTATGCTTTTCTGGCTAGAGTAGATCATGCCATCTGGTGTACAGAGTGAGTGCTACTATGAAGAGTAGGACAAAAACCTTATAAACCAGAACAACCACAACCTCAGAATTCAGTAAATTTTATACATTACATTTGCTTGATTAGACTAAAGATTATAAAATAATATTAAGGGTTTTTTTTCCAGATCAGGAAAGTTTGCATCTCCACGTAATTGTGGCCATAATATTAACCATTAATTCTTTCCTCCTTCCTTCCACCCCATTTCACCCCAACATTATCAACTCAAAACCTTGTCCACTGATAAGATTTCTCAGTTATTTATTCAAGTGACCAGTGAGAAACAGATGAAATAAAATGCTAGAAACTGTAGGAATAAACTAAACAAAAAATATTTGATCTGTTTAAACAAAAAGTCCTAAAAATAACTAAACACAAAAGGAAGCAGATTATCATAGAAAACTTATATGAGCAGTTAGAGAAAGCAGACATAGAAATACCTGATGACAATTTCATTAAAATGTGAATAAATAAAACATAAAGGGACATTACAAAGCCTAATGGACATAATTATTATTAGTCTAGTCTGAATTCAAATCTACGATTCACCTTTCATTATCGTCCTCAAAACTCATTTTCACTTCATTGTTGAAATGAAGGTAATTGTAGTACTCATCTCAAGGGATCATTGTGCAGATTGCATTAGGTCACAATCACAAAACAGTAAGGACAGTTCTAAATACTTACTAAGGATGCAAATGTCTGATACTGAAAAATTATAAGGAACTGATAACACTTGCTTAGAATGGCAGCTACCTTGTTTTCTGTGACTCGGTCCGCCACCATCTGTATAGACTAATTTGTTGCCAAACTAGGACTAAGTTCTATAGTCGCAAAAATCATCAAGGGAGACAGGGAAAGGTAACCACAGTTTTGTTCCAAAACTGTAGAGAAGAACTGCATTGAGGTACTTGACTATCAATCTTAAATATCAATATCAAACGTGTTGCTATTTAAGTCTGAATTTGAACTAAACATTTTGTCCATTAATAATGATGTACTAATCATTCAGCTACATTTGGACTCTTAATAAATAATGACCAAGAGCAGCACCCTGAAACATTCTCCTAAAGTATTCTCCCCAGATCATTACTTAATACAAACGATGTCAATATCCATTAAGTCTCACCACAAAACACACGTATAGTCTGCCCTATCCTCTGAAAAACAACTGGGAACCACCCATTAATTAAGCAAGGTTTAATACATAGCGGGAGTAAATAAATTTAATTTCCAAGTACAGAAAATCTATAAATTTGTCTTAATACTCCATAAACACATCATACATCATTCTATGGTCTTTTTCCTTTGGTTGCAGCAACTTCTGTTTAGGGCAACTTTTAAATCCCAACAGAATACCTAAGATCTTTAGTTAGGATGAAAGCAATGTGAAAAAGAGGGCATGAAATATGAGTCCTGGTGAGGGACAGGGAGAGAATACAGAGAGGAAAGGAGCTGGTGTGTAGATGAAGGAGCACATTTTCCCGTTTCTTGGGTCTGCCTGGGAGTAGTTAAGCAGACAGTGTCCTTTTTTAAGAAGGCAGCACAGGCTTTTCTTTTCTTTTCTTTTTTCTTTTTTTTTTTTTTAAGTTGACAAGTAGAGCCACACTTGGAATACTTGCTCTTAGCAGATCCTTTGCTTTTAGAGCTTCCAAAATTTTGTCTGTGTCCTCCTCTCTTTTTATTTTTTCTCTGCATAATTGTCTTTCTCCATATGCTCTATGTGGTTAAATTATTAATTCTTTGAATCATTGTTCAGATTTTGCAGTTGTCCACTCCTCTTTCTGTACCCTAATGCACACATATATATCCTTGTGACCCAGTGTGACTACAGTCTACCAGTTGGCTGCAGCATTTCCTGGAAGCTTCTTAGAAATGCACATGACTCTGAAACATTAAGTCAGAATCACATTTTACAAGACCTGCAGTATGATTTGTATATATTTGTGTTTAAGAAGCATTAGCATATATCACTATTTATATTTTAAAGATTTGTGCACATAGAATTCCTTCAATTTTATTGTGTGTGATTTAGGTAAAAAAAAAAAAACTGTGATCTATTTATATTTAAATGAGTACTGCCAAACATTATATTTGTTCAAAAAGCATTTTTATATCTAAATAAAAATATCTTGCAAAATATAAAAAAGAGAAATAGAAATCAATGCAAAAATGAATATGACCCTAAAATATAAATAAGCTCATTCGTGAGTATATTCTTCTCAAATGTAAATTTAATTACTAAATAAACTTGTGATAAGCTACCAAAAAAATAACCTTTAGTAATAGTTAAGCTGATGATCTCAAAACTTTCCCTTCTAAGCCTAATAAACATCAATAAGAAATTATCTTCTCAAGAATTAAAAAGGAAACTAAATTAAATTCTGAAAAATCACTAACTTATTTGGAAAGAGAACTTTTAAGTTTTGAGATGGAAATTTATTTATTTTTTTCCTTTTCAGCATATACTATATTATATTGTCTCTAACACTTAGTATTTTTTCCTCTTGGAAAGCATGTGTGTACATTTGTGTGGGCACATGTGTATCTGTGTGTGTGTTTTCCCAAAACTACACTCTAGATGTTTGCAATAATAAACAAATGTGCTTACATTTCCAATTGGAAGAGGAAGTTTTAAATAAAACTGTTTTGGAGGGCCTAAAGTGTCAATGGGACTTCATGAGAAGGTCAAGAGCAGCCATTTACCTAAGACTTTGACATTGCACTGTTTTGAAGATTACTGACACATTTTCCAGCTCTGATATTACATTTAATTTGATTTCTCTTTCTCTCTCTCTCTGTCTTAATGGTGCTGGGGATTGAACTCAGGACCTCATATATGCCAGGCAAACTATCTACCACGGTGCTACTTACCTAATCCTAGTGGTAAAGGAATGTCTCAAATTTGAGGAAATGCACTACACACACACAAGGACCAAGGGATACAGGGAGTAAGACTAATTCCTCTGGGTAGGAGCTTCTAAAAAACAGGTGACAAGAAGAACATTAGAAGGTAGGAATATTAGGCCTGTGGGATTGTGTTTGCAGTGAGACTGCTCACTAAGAGTTTAACTTGCCCACTGCCCACCTAAATGCAGGCAGCAAACTGAATAAAGCTGCCCTGGGCAAGGCTCTCTGCATGTTCAGCCTGAATGGCCGCAAAATGGAAAAGCATATTCTTGGTTTAAAGAGGTGTTTTGGTCTATTTAGGGTACTACAGCAAAATGCCACAGACTGTGTGGCTTAAACAAAAAACAAAAACAGAAACAAACAAAAAAAAAACCCACATATTTCTCATAGTTCTGAAATCTGAGAAGTTCAAGATGAAGGTGCTGATAGATAAAATCCTGCTGAGGATCACTTCCTGGCTTGTAGCTGGCAGCCTTCTTGCAGGGTCTTCACTCACTGGAGAAGGGGATGGGAGAAAGAAAGATAAGTCTGTCTTCCTCTTCTTCTAAGGTCACTAATTACACCATGAAGTTCCTACTTTCATGATCTCTTCTAAATCTAATTAGTTCCCAAGGTCTTCACCTCCAAATAGCATTGTTTTAGGCGTTAGAGCTTCAAAATATGAGTTTTGGGGACATAAGCATTCAACCTATAGCAGGAGGCATCTGTCATTTAGTTCCAGTCAAATGTTGTGACTCAAATGCACTTATAGGTTCAGGACTCCTTGAGAGTCTAATCTTAGAAATGAATTTGGAAATCTGGATTTTATAGTTAATCCTATCAATTTGCTTTAAAGCACTTTGTAAGTCAACCCTTCAAACAACAACACAACTTCTTTGGAGTATGCAAAACATCAAATATTTTTATGTGTCAATTTCAAGTTGTCTCACTTTATGGAAATTTTCTTTGAACAAAAAAAAGCAAAATTGAAACAACTGAGCACAGAAGAAATAGAGTGGTTCACTATTGCTTGGCCTCCCACTCTCAGAAGAGCCACCCTCTCATTATATTGGTTACATCCAGGAGCTTCAGGGCCTGGCACCACCATGGGCTGGAGGAATACCAAAAGGCTTATGACTTCAATAGCTAAGCTATGGAACTAACATAGGTGCCCTTCAACAGATGAAGAAAATGTGATTCTGCAATCTTTGTAATGTTTTGAATAACCAATAAAAATAAATAAATATAAAAAATATCGTCTATATCCACAATGGAATATTACTCAAGCAAAAAGAAGAATGAAATTATGGCATTCACCGTTAAATGGATAGAACTGGAGACTATCATGGTAAATGAAATAAGTCAAACCCAAAAAACCCAAGTCTGAATGTTCTCTCTGATATGCAGATGATAACACAGAATAAGCAGAGTTGGGGAGGGGGTGATAGAAGTTCATTGAATTAGACAAAGGGAAAGGTAGAGAGGATGACAATAGGAAAAACAGTAGAATGAATCAGACATACATTTTCTATGTTCATATATGAATGCACAACCAGTATAACTCCACATCATGTACAACCAAAAGAATGGGATCCTAATTACAATAAGTTATACTTCATGTATGTTCAATATATCAAAATACATTCTACTATCTTATTTATCTAAAAAATAAATAAAAAAGGCCAGAAAATTTTAAATAATCTAAATATCCATCAATTGATGAATAAACAAATTGAAGTACATGTACACAGAGTGTTATTGGATCACATAAAAAGTACTGGCTCATGCTACAACATGGATGAACCATGCAAACATTATGTGCTGGTACTGTAAGATCTTCAGGATATGTGGAGATATTATGTTGAAAAATAAGCACTAGGGGGATTCCACCTTTTGGGTCTTTTCTTCCTCCGGGAGAAGTCTTTTCTGCTGTCCTTTAATAAACTTCTAATTTCTACTCTGACCTTGCCTCGGCGTGCTTCTTTGGTGTTATTTTTCAACATCTGGGAAGCAAGGACTCGTCACCAGTCAACAGCAGTAACATATTGGAGGTCCCAGACCGAGATTCTACACCGAGGTAAATGCATGCACCCCATGTCTGTTTGAGGTGCATCTTTCTCTCTTTCTTTCTGGAGGGTAAGGTGGGCACCGACGGCTACTTATACGCAATTAGTGCAGCCGCCACTCTTCAAGACTCGGGTGAGAGGTTTCCCGGCCTAGGCAGCTCTCAATCACCTGTTAAATACAGAGCAGGCATGTTGGGTTCTGTCAAAGCCACTTCCAACTTTTCTGTCTGGGCCCGGAGAGCAATTGGCGTGAGTACACAGTGTCCCGAATCCCGATCTGCCTCGGATGCGTGGAGGTGGAGGAAGGAGTTTGGAACAACTGTGGAATTCCGGTCTGGGCTACTCTCAGACGATTCTTAAGGTTCCTTTCTCTTGAGCCCCCTCCCGACAGCCCTCAGGGGTATCTAGAGTGATCGGCAGATGAATGGCACTGAGGAAAAGCCCCAATCACACTTGCCTCCGTTTGGGCTACACAACACTCCCAACCCCACATCCATTCCCTCCTGGATGCTCCCCTTCCTTCGCAGGTCAGAAATGTTAGCAATTCAGGTTGTAGGACTGAGAGAAAGGCATGGGATAATTAGCAAAATCTGCCCAAGTTCCCTAAGATACATAGGTAACTTTCACTAGTTTGTTTTACCGCCCCAATGTTTAAAATGAGCTGTGTTCTCTTTAAGCTACTAGAGAGGCATTTTTAGAATCAACTCCTCCGGTAATCTGCTACCTTACAACCAGTAGATATCCCTTAACACTTAGGCGGCTCCTTTAGTCTACAGAGCAAAGGCAACAAAAGAGCACATGTTTCTCTTTTGCAATGGGTTTTTAGTGGATGGGAGGAAAGCAGTAAGGCCCTTAAGTCTGTATCCTCCCAGGGTCTCTGGCACAGGGCAAACTGAGACCCTAGCACTTTGCTAAAGGGGTCCAGAAACCCCTTGGCAAAGCAAGGTGAGAGACGGGTTTTCTGGACCGTTTAGGAAGCTCAAGCTTAGGGAGATGTCCCTAATGAGAACAGTTTTCTCCGGCGCAGTGTGGGCGCCTGAATCCTGTTTTCTTCTCACTCAGACGGGAGCTTCTCTCTCTCCAATATGCCAGGTGCACCACTAGCCTGCATATTGAAAAATTGGGATAAATTTGAACCTCAGACGCTCAAGAAAAAATGCCTCATTTTCTTGGCCTGGCCTCAATACAAACTCTCTGATGGAGAAACCTGGACACCAGAGGAAAATATCAATTTTAATACAATTTTACAGTTTGATAAAATTTACAAAAAGGAAATGGTATGAGGTGCTGTATGTTCAGATTTTCGTTGCTTTAAGGGAAAATCCTAAATTATGCCAACAGTGTAAAGTAGACTTAGCTATGATATCTGCCATGAAGAGAAAAAATCGTGGACTCCCTGAGGAAAAAGAATCAAGAGAAAAATTTGAGCTGATCAAAGTACATACCCCCTTCCCGCTTCAAGACCTAAGGCAGATAAAAACTGACTCTTCTGGAAAGTTAGGAGATATGCCAGATTGCCTGGGATCTGATCTATCCAAAGGAGCTAATCCTGTAAGTAAAGGGGAGACTGAGGGACTCCCAGCAGCTGCCAGAGCCATTTTCACTTTGGGGAAATTCCTCATTCCTTCCCTGCACTGTAAGGATTACTCCACCTGAAAGCAGTAAAGTCAGTCACACTGAGACCCTTGATTTTACACCTATAGTTGCCCCTATGTGAAAACATCTGGTCCACTCATGGGGAAATCTATGGTGCCACTGATAGGAGTCATAATTAAATGGAAGTTCAAAACCTGGAGAGATTTTTTTCTTATCTGGTCTGTTTTTTTCTTATCTGATTGTTTCTTGGGGATAATCTAGGTTAAATGTGTGTCTAAAAGATGATGTTTCATTGTAACATCTGGTATCTAAATGAGTTTGAAGCATTGCATAATCTTGCAGTTAAAAGTTAGGGTTAGGTAATTGTTTAGTTTGTGATTTCAGATAATTCATGCCAGAGAACTTAAATACTTAGAGTTCTTTTAATTTTCTATCCTACTTCCAAGTTGGCAAGTAACTCCCAATCATTCAGTTTTATTTTTTCATCAATTTGAACTGGGTAGCCTGAAAAGATTTCACTAGGTGTACCAGTGCATTAACTTGGACAAGGATAGTAAATTATGATATGGTATCTGTTCCCCTCAGTGTGTAAGATTCAGGAAAAGAAAGTGTTGGATTGGGACGTTGGTTGGTCTGGCTTATTGAAATGACATTAAATAGCAACAGTCTTAGAAATTTTTAAAAGCTTAATTTTGGATATACATGGTAGTGTGTGGTTCTCTTTTAAATTTTTTTTCAGGCAATTTAATGTAACTTAATACTACTTTAGGAACTTAAGAACAAAGAAAGTGGCTTAATGATCCTGAAGAAATTTCTTCTGTGGTAGCTTTTTTATTATTAAGATTCTATTTTCAGTTTTGTGTGAGCAAGTTTTTCTAGTGTAGGAAAATGTAAAGGTATGAAATTTTGTAAATTGTATCTTAAACTTGTATCATAATTTTCAACATCTAAACCTGAAAATTGTGACTTATGGTTAAAATGCCTTAGTCATGAGGTTTCTGCTCAGAATTCCAGTTTTCCCAGTTCCTTCCAGACCTTAGCCAGGACTTAAGTTGATATGCAAATAGAAGAAGCCTGGAGCACTCAGTAGGAGACAGATCTGAGGCCCAAGAAAAAAATAGAGTAAAAGTGTCTTTTTATGGGAACTCAAACTAGATTAAACCAAAGAGTAAATTGTATGGTATTTACTAATTACTGGCCGGTCAATTTTTTTCTAGGACTTTTGCCTTTTCTTAGATTCTGAATTTTTTTTTTGAGCTCATGATTTTGATCCTACAGACAAGTTAATGTTTTTCTGATAAGTTCTATTTTTGATCAACTGGAGTTTTTTTTTTTTTTTTTAAACATTGAAATGAGATTTCACCTGAGAAAGCTACAAGGCCTTTATTATTGTGTTATGTGTTACACTTGCGTTACATGTTGTATGTTGGTATGTCTGTATGTGTGTATGTCCATATATCATGCAGTTATATGACAATTGGCAGATATATGAGGAAAGCTCATGAAAAATTAAAAATAAATGGATCCAAATATCTTTGATTCACATGATTCAAATGGCTCAATTTAAATTTGGTAAATAGATAAAAAAGAGGTCTTAAATTAAGCTTATAAGTTTTTCTAGGTGTTCAAAAAATGCCCTAATAAAATGTTAAATCTTCTTAAATTCAAAAATTTACAAGTATTGTTTCAAAATGTGAGCAGAAGGAGGTTAACAGATAAAAAAGAGAAACTAGAAGGTTCTAGGTATGGATTTAATAGAGGGAAAATGTGTTTCTGGATAAGAGTCTATATGATTAAGTAATTAAGAGGGTTTAAGTAAATGATATAAAGAAGGTCTGTGTAAGTTGCTTATAAGTGTAAGTTTTTGAGCAAGTAATCTTAAAGGAATTAAACAGCTGGTTAAACAAGTGCTGTTGTTTTAGAGAATTGTGCTATGTTATTTCTTTAAAAGCTAAACTTGATTAATATAAAAACATCAATGTAATTGGTGCCATTAATGTGTTCATATCTTCCAGGTATACAAGTCTGTAAGGTAGAAGCTTTAGAAAGAGCATTATATCAATCTGGTGTTCTAAAATTGTATGGTAATTTTAGGCTTAAAAGAAAAACATGTTGGAAATTTCTTTATATCATTTGTGTTCTATAACTGTACTTATTATCAATAAGTTATGTAAAGTTCCATGTTGCTTTTTACACTGAGATACAATTTAAATGTATTTTTAAGTAATGAGAGCCTAATCTATGTAAAGGTTTTATTGCAAAACACAAAAGTACTTTGCTACTTTTCTACAAAAGGTTAAAAGCTTTCAGCCTTTCTTTAATTCATGTTTTAGATGTGATATTATGTTGTGTTAGCTAATGTTCGTGTGAACTTGAGCAACAATTTATGTAGGCTTTGTAAAATGATGTCTAAAAAGCAAAGATCAGCTTCAGAACTATAGTATTTAAGATTTATGAAGAGCCCCACCTTACTTGAGACAAGGCTCTATGTCCCATCTCACTACATGAGAGAATGACTATGAAAGAACTAGGCCAAATTTCAGTACATTTAAAGTTGTGTCCAAAAGTTGATTTGGCAGATTACTAGGATCTCAAACAGGGGTTATAATGTATAACTCTGCCAAAATTCAAGGTAGCTATTACATAAACTAAATATGTTTTTACCCTAGTTAATTTTATTTTGTAGTTTTCTTATAAATGATTTAAGATTGCCTGTTAATGTTTTACAGAGGTACTGATTTAAGAACACACAACCTGGGTTAATTTAAGATAAGGAATTATCACCTTCAGGAGAGAGAGATAGACATTAAAGCCCAGTACTCTTAATATAAGGCTGTTGAAACTTATTTGCTGGATGTTTAAGATTAAGTTTTAAAATTAAAGTTAAATTAAAAGGGCCAAGAAAACTAATATTTGGCTCTTGCCCTTTGAGTCAGTCTGAATCAGGGAATAGGGGACTTCTCCAAAGAGCTTTGCAACTCTAGGCCATATAACCTCCCGATCAGGGAGAGTAATGAGACCAGTTGAGGACAGAAAGCCAATCAGTGCATTTGCTGTAAAGAGGAGGGTCATCAGAAAAGGGAGACATCCCTGATGCTTCCAAGGGAAGCCACATGGTCAAGCAAGGCCTGGACCCATCCTAGCGCAAATGGCACTAGCAGAACTGAGAAGCTGCTGTAAGTTCCCCGAGGACTCCCAGGGAAACTCAGCTGACTGTTAACAATAGATAGAAACAAAAGTCAGTTTGACTTGCTTCATCTTAAACACTTAGCAAAGACAGTCAAAGCCAAAACACAGCTATTCCTGGGCATTTTAAATGATAATAATAATTAAATGTAACTTCTAAGAATAAGTAAACTGGAGACTACAAAAGAGATTCTCAGACAGGAATGCCTAATAACTGTCAAAAGAAACTGCCAGAGTAGTTTTTAGTTTAAAGCCTTTATTTCTAACCTACACAGGTAGGCTTAATGTTTGCTAGTATGGTTATCCAGCCCTATGTAACAGAATTAAAGATTTCTCTATTAGACACAGAGGTCATACTAATAAAAGGATTTTGCAAGATCAGATGACATTAAATTATTAAACTGTACTCTAAGGAAAAGGACATCTGTAACCCTAAAAGTTAAATATTGTGTTTACATCCCTGACAATTCTGGCAATGCGGCATGTTTACATGCTCAGACAGAAGCCATGTCCTCAGCAACTTTGTCATGGGAACAATATCTTAGCTCCTGGTTCTTGGTACTTCCTGGTGGAAAACATTGTTAGTCTCTGTCTTTGTCATCATACTCATTGGCATATTCCTGTGCTGTGGCATTTATTGCTGCATCAATATGGTTCCAGAACTAATGAATTCTTGTTTCTCTTATAGACCACCCATCACTCAAATGGCCCTCCAGCCTATTACTTCTCAATGGGACTTCAATCATGGACCACTCAATAGACCTGATTTTTAAAGGGGGACTCCAAACTGCTTGCCCCACACCGTCCCTTTTCAGCCTGAAGAAGCCAGAAAGATCTTCTTTGCCCCCCTTCCTTACAGCAGTAAGGACTTCCCAAATTAGAGGGGGGAATGAAGCCAGATTTAAAATTAGGTAGTCAGTGTTGTTAGGTAAATCGGGTCTAATACCGAGTGAAATCTAAAATGGAGGCCATGCTGAGAATGATTCCAGGAAACTCAAGACAACTCATGGAATGTTAATGAAGTCCTTGAAAAGGCCCTAGGCCAAAATCCACCTCAAAGAAGTGTTAATGAACAGCCCCCAGCAAACTTGAAGGTTCTGACTCAGAAGCCCTTCCTGACCAGATTACTTCTTTGGCCCATCTGTGTCCCACCCCTCAGGCCTTCCCACCTACATTCCATCACTGAAAGAACTATAAAAACGGATGTGATTCTGCAACTTGTATTTGGGGTAAAAAAAAAAAAAGAAAGAATTATAAAAAGGGGAGATAACAGCCCTTCCACAGAATCCACCTCTTGGGTCCCCTTCTTCCTCTGGGAGAAGTCTTTTCTGCTGTCCTTTAATAAACTTCTAATTTCTACTCTTAAAAAAAAAAAAAAGAAAAGAAAAGAGAAAAAAAAAAGAAATATAAGCACTTGGATCTCATTTGTTTTAAATACAAAGGTAAGTACAAAAAATAAAATAAAGCCCTGTGTGAATTGGGGCAAATTGCCTAGCCCCTCTGAGCAATATTTTTTTCCAGATAAAAATTTTTCCATAGAGTCATAATGAAGATTAAATAATCAATATACATATAAATTTTAGAAGTCTTTAAAATACTGTCATGCATAGCACTATTCTTTTAATGTAAATAAAATAATTTTCATAGAATAAAAAAGGGGGTGTATGATTTGACAAATGATGTTAAAGAGGCTTCTCAAAGAGCATATGAGTAAAAGTTCTCTTTCCCCTCAATAGTACCTAGAGAAAAGTAGCCTTATAGCAGGGGTAGAACGTGGAGGAGCTAGAGGGGAGCATGATATATCTAAGCTGTGAAGATCCGTAAATATGAAAGGGAATCCAAGTAGCAAAATGTTCATTCAGTACTCTAAGAAGATTTTATTTTCTTCTTGTTAATTTTTTTTTCATTTTTCTAGGAAATTTGAATGGGAAATGAAAATTTGAATTAAATTTTAATGTCAGGGTGGGGGAATATCTCAAACTAGAGATTATAAAAATCAGCAGAGACAATTTAGTTAACATTCATAAATCACTGACAATTGGAGTTATGCACTACATTTGATAATTTCATTTAAAAAATGCTTTCAAGTCCTGTGGAAATTTTCCAAATGGAAATTTCCCTGAAGGTATAGGGGAATAATTTATTTCTCATAAATTTTTAGAAGCAACATGTAGTTTTCGTTAGTAATCTCTGTTGTTAATGACTTTTAGTAATTTTCCTATTAAAAGTTAGATTTATTTCAATAACATAAAATATCCATTGAAATAAAAAACTTAATCTCTTAATGTCTTTTGTTATTTTTAATTTCAAAAAATAAATTATTTAACTGAATTGTTTTTTTTTTGAGAATTTATTTTAATACAAGGTTTCAAATAAAATAATGGAAATCTGGATAAAACTAATAGAAGAGAAGTTTTCCATTTATTCAAATGCAATTTAGATGTTAAATCATAAGCAAAACATTTTCAAGGGGCTGGGGTTGTAATTCAGTGGTAGAGTCCTTCCCTACCATGTGTGAGGCACTGGGTTCACTCCTTAACACCACATGAAAATAAATAAGTAAAATAAAGGTATTGCATCCATCTACAACTAGAAATTTTTAAAAAATTAAAAACATTTTCAGATTTATTTTAGAAAGTTTGGGAACGATTAGGTTAAAAGGAAGTTTATTTATCTCAGCAGAATTTCTTTACATTCCATAATTTGATTTTTTGGGGGGTAATATATATCTGTTTATATGTGTGTGTGTGTGTGTGTGTGTGTGTGTGTGTGTGTGTTTAAAAATGATGGCTTAAACCACCTATCAAAACATAAACTTGATATAAAAACAGGAATTTTTTTGCTGTACTTTTATATCATAAGTTAATTATACTTAAACATAGAACAAAATATAGACATTGAAAGATTAAAGATTTTTTCATTTTTAAGTCCCAGCACCTGCAATCACAATTCTGTGATTTGATTTACTTATCTTGAAAATAACCATTGTTAATTTTTAAATGTGTTCAATATAACTGAAACGTGGGTTTTTTACATAGAAGTGAACGGAACTACTGGAAAGATTAAAACAAAGTTTGAATTTAAGCAGGAACAGCATTGTCTGATTCTATTTACCCCTGTGGTGTATGTGTGGCGTGCCTGACCGTGCACATTCATATGTGCCTGCAAGTGTTCAGGCCTGCTTAGGTTCCACTTCGGACCCTTTATTTCCCCTGAGATTCTGACCATCCTAGGCTTCCCTGTACCTTTGACATATGTTTACGCACAAAGGTGGAGCCTGCTGGGGAAATCTCTGCTTATTCTGAAAAGAAAATAAACTCAAAATTGAGCCAATGATTACAAGAATAAGTCTGGTAACTGCTGAATATTCTTCTAAATTTAATATCACTATTAAAATGCAATGTCCCAGGGCTGGGATTATGGCTCATGTAGAATGCTTGCCTAGCACGTGTGAGGCACTGGATTGGATCCTCAGCACCACATAAAAATAAATAAATAAAATAAAGGTATTGTGTCCATCTATAATTAAAGAAAAAAAAAAAGCAATGTCCCAAACTTTATTCACCAAATATGTCAATTTATTTTCACTTTTCATTCCCTTTAATTTAATGTATTCTTTGCTTACATTTTATAAGTTTGAAATTTACTAAAAAATTAGAGTGGCTAGAAATTGTAGAATTTTAGTTATTAATAGTCACACATCAAATATTTTTTTGTGGCTTAAAATAAAAGATATGGGAAGTATTTGACCTACTTTTAAAACATGCTTCTAAAGACAAGGGGTAAACTTTTGTAAATAAAATTAATTGATAACGTTGAAATCACTCCTAAATTTTATTTCACCAGAAATGTGTCAAGCTCAGTAATCACTGAGTTTATCATTATAATGGTGATATTGTAAATAGCATTTAAAAAAACTTCTAAATATTGATCAGTGTTTTTCTAAAAATAACTTATTAACACTAATTTTTTTACATTGTTTTTGATCTTCTAGGTATATTTGTGTCATACATAGTAAAAATAATTTCATTTCTTTCCTACCAATCTTTATAGGCTTACTTACTTCCTCTTCCATTGTATTGGCAAAAAAATTGTAAAGAAGTGATTAGAGTATATATATCCTTCTTGTTTTCTTAAACTTAAAGAGAAAGATTTCATATTTTGTCTTTGATTTTGATGTTAGCTATTTTTTTTTTTTGTAAACGCCTTTTAGGAGATTAAGAAAAATCCCTGCTAATTCTCTTTCTGAGAATGGTAATGAATTGTTAATTTATCAAATGCTTTTTCTGCCTTTGGAGATGGTCACATATTTTTCCACACTTATTGTTAATATGATAATTTACACTTGTGATTGTCTTTGGCATGATAACTAATATCAGATTTATGAAAAAACTCCCACTAGAACATGGTGAAATAAACATATATGAATATTTTGTTTTTATTTGTGTAGATATGTAAGAAATATTGCAATTTTCTTATAAAGTTCATATACATTATTATGATGCTGATGCTGATTGCAAGAATGAACAGGGAAGTATTTCCTTCTTTTATTATATAGTTTGTATAAAAATTGTCATTTATTCCTTAAATATTTAGAGAAATGTATCAGCAAAGATACATGGAGTGTCACCTTTCTTTGTGGGAAGTTTATAAATGATGATTTAAATATTTTAAAAATTATTTCTTAGATTGTCACTTTTATGTTTTACCTTAAGCATTACTGAGGCTTGGAGCAGTAAAGAGAGTTAGTGCTGACAGGTGAAGCTTGTCCATGTTAGGAGACTGTTATACACACATGAGAGAAACTCTTTAGGAAATTTGGGAAGCCTATCACGTCATATAGCAGATCTAGTTACGGAAGATAAAAAATATGGAAGGATGATATGGGAACATGTATGTTTCATTTAGAACTTGAATTTCATGTATAAGTTCAAAACAGTACATTTTTTGTAAGAAACAAAGTGTGGTGAAAAGTCAACAGATTTTAGTTTAAGGTCGTTGCTGATTTATTTTGTCTGATTATTTCTGAACCTAAATTTACCCGTGCTGAAACCTATCACTGGTGTATATGAATTTCCTCTCCCCCATCAGCAGCCTGCATATTCAGAAGGCAGAATGAATATTTTGCATTTGCTTTCAATTATGTCTCCAGATTGGCTCATGTATGTCAGAAGATTAAGGATTTCCCTTTTGAAATAATTTCAACAATTTGCTTGATAAAAAAGTATCTACCATATATTGCCTGATTTTTCTTTGAAAATACTCATGCCTTTCTAATTTAAGTTGGTATGAGAGAGGGAGAGAAAAGCATATTTATTCTTTACTTATTGAATTCAGAATTTTTACCAGGGTCATGCATGAAATAGTTCCATATGCTACTGCACAAAATGATATGTTCATATTAGATTACCTGGTTCTTTGTTGGTGATGATACTATATTAAACCATCCCTTTTCTAAAGCAGAGAAAAACAGTAAAGGACAAAAGATAGCAACTATTACATTGGTTTCACTTTCCCAAATATATAATTAGTCCTAAGAACATAAGATCTTTAATGGAATTGGATAAAAATGATAATTATAAATTAAACTATTTTTGCTACTTTATGTGTTGCCAATATAGGGAACAGGTTTCAGAAGGCTTACACTTGAATTACTTATTTATTTAAAAACCTCGATGAAGCACTTACTATGTTTTGGATATTCAGTTAAGTTTTTCTGAATTAAGGATTGATAAATGTCTAATTAGTTCCTTGCATGTGCTAAAGTCATAGTAGATGTGATCTTCACACAATATGATCTGTCTCCAAGTAAAGAAGCCTAAATTATATTTCACAATGTAATCTGTCAGAAGCCATAAGGAGAATAATGTGTTAAATGTTTTTGTCTGATAGCAGGATTTTTCATTAACCACATGATTAAATCATTAAATTTACATTTGATTTAATGTTCACTGTGTAGTATATTTCAAAAAGTTCTAATATAGTTTCATCATTCCTGGTTTAGAAGATAACATTTTACATATTGTTTAACACTCTTAACCTAATTTTGAATATAGCATAATCCTTAGGAAATGTTAACAAGTTATTATTACATTTTATGAACATACTTAAATGTTTAATATGATTTACCTTGGGGATGTACCTTATTTTCTTTTGAATTTCAACCACAGAGTAGGCATTCAATAAATGTTAATTGAGCAAGTCAGAAAGTATGATGATATAATTTCTTCTCTGGAAATGAATGACAAAATAACATTTTTGTAATAGAGACTGTGATAATTTAAAACCATCGATCTAAAAACCTGTTCAATTTTGGAAAAAAAATAGTGGGACATACTGTAAGTGAACAAAATAACATTATGGATGATTTGTACTTAATTTCAGTGTGACCTTCCGTATTAGGAACACTAAGAATCTTTCACTTATCTCATCCTTTACTTTCTATTTATTCTTTTGATGGGAAGCCCTACATCATGCTATGGCCCTGCCCAGATTTTACCTTCTAAACTTGGAGGTCTTGCTATAGAGAAGTTCTCAGCAAAGTTAGAAATGGAAAGAGCCATTTCTCCCTAAGTTTGTTCATTCATAAGAAAACAGTTTTACAATGAGGAAGACTTTTCATTTTTCACTCTTCCTTACTTCCATCTAAACCAAATTCAAACATCTTTTTTTTTTTCTTTTTGAGGTGCTGGGAATAGAACCCAAGGCCTTGTGCATGCCAGGCACAATTAGAATTTTCTAATTAGAAAACAAGAGATTACCACATTATTCGTATTCTGTTCTAGCCAAGGCAATTTTAATTGTAGGGTTTTATGATTCACTTAAGCAAAGACCAAGAAGGGTTTTTAGTTTAAGAAATCCAGACTCAGAGACTTTAGAAATGAATATAATACTGGTCTCACAGAACGGAAAGCTGTCAGGAACTGAACTTAATCCACATATCTCAGAGTTTTCACATTTCTCATTTCTTTTTTTCTGCTCCACCTACATTTTCCCATGTCTGTCAAAAAGAATGGCTTCTTCTGCATATTTATCACCCTCAGTTAGCTAAAAGCTTGCATCTTTAACTGCCAAATATATCACTGCCTGACTACTTTCTGTGTTCTCGAAATTGGTATGAAAAATAATCAGATTGGTTTAGACTATGGATCCTTGCTCCACTTATGTATTGTGTGTCTATCCTAAAGTAACCAATAATGTTCAGGGCTATGAATACATGTGATCCCTGGGTACCAAATTCAGAAACTCTAGAAGGAACAGAGGCTTGTTAGAGGTTGTGGTTGAATGAGGCAGGCAACTGAACTACCTTGGCTGGTGTAGCACTGGATTAATTTAAAGTGAGCAGTTGCCTGTGTTCATGCCTTAATGAATTGCAAACCTGTTGTCTTTTTCTGGTTTTCTTTTATTGCACTCTGTTTAGCAACTTTTCAAAATTTTGGCAAATTTAACACAATTAAATCGTTTTGAAATTACTGTTTTTGTTCCTGTTGTCTGACTAGACTTCTTTTTCCTTATTCATACTTTTGTGCACTTTCAAATACCTACAATCTACATAATATTGATGTGAAATAACTTAAAACAATTATAAAAACATATTTTAAGTTGTGACACTTCTGATAATTGAATTTATATCTCGTCTATACTTTCATCCCCCCTGAGTTGACAGTGATTATACCAATGGAGACACTGTAGCTTAGTGACCAACCTGAAGTTACACTACTTACTTGCTCATTCTAGCTCTACCTTATGCTAGCTTTATTATCTTAGGTAACATGCTTAATACACTTAATTTACTAAATGTTTATCAAAGGTCTAAGTAGTTGTTTATTAAGTGTGAGCTATTACTACTGTTAATAGCACTAATAGTAGCGTTACTAATAACTATTATCACTACTACTGGAACAACTACTAATGTTACTATTAGTCAATTATTTTTGAAGCTTATTATTTCCTTAGTATTCACATATCAATTAAACATATTCAATTATATTCCTATGGCTTTTCTGAGAAAAA
This sequence comes from Urocitellus parryii, assembly GCF_045843805.1. Lineage (NCBI taxonomy): Eukaryota > Metazoa > Chordata > Mammalia > Rodentia > Sciuridae > Urocitellus > Urocitellus parryii. The sequence goes on from NC_135533.1 coordinate 65,018,648, forward strand.
TATTTAAAAATTTTAACTAGAACTTCATTAAACTTTCTGTCAACTTTATTGAACATTTCTCCACTGAGAAAATCCTATCTCCTAAATTAAAATCTATCTAAGAACTTTAGCTATGTTTATCATAGGAAGTTTTCATTTTCAATGCTACATCATTGCATGTACCCATATGAAGCTTTCCTTTCTCCTGATTCATTCTAATCTTGAATGACAGCTTAAGTTACTACTAGATTCTTTCAAGGTAAGGAATTACGTTATGTAGCATTTACTTTTTATGGCTTTTTAAAATTTAAGTTGTATTTTTAAATTATTTTATATAACAATAGTCAAATATATAACATCTTATTTGAATAAGAATTATATGATTTTAATGGTTAAATGTTTACTATTCTTAAGGAAATAAAGTTTTATGATGGTTAAGCTTTCAATATGAATTTTGCTATCATAGTTTCTACATTTCTTAATGTGGAGCAAGACTTTCCATTGCTTATTATTCCTTACTTACATTTAACCAAGTTCAATCATCTTTGTGTGTGTGTGTGTGTGTGTGTGTGTGTGTGTGTGTGTGTGTAAAACTGCCATAGTATTGAGGAAAGAAAGAAAGAAAGAATAGGAAGACATTGGACAATGTTGAAAAAGTACACATCAATTTCTTTACAAATTCTTAGTTGCCTTATTCATAAGAACAGTATACATGAGTAAACTATGACTCAAATATGCACATAAATTATAAAAGCAGAACATCCTTTTCTGTTAAAATAATTCACATTGTGGCAGCCCTTGTTTATTTCAAATCTTGCTGCTACGTAAACATTTATATTGTAAGTGCAAATCAAGAAGAAGGTCTTTTTTAGATTAGTGTTAAGTTTGAGAATAGATGGCAGCTCAGTTTCTGGAAAAAGAACATTCCCTGGTGCTTCCAATCTGATTTCTGAGAATGGCAATCTTCATGTATGCTCACTGAACTCTTTCCAGGAAGGGCTCCTTGAGTAGGGCAGCTGGTTAAAAGCTGGCAAGACATTTACATTCTTTGGGCTGGCCATCCTTGGGAGGAGGATTATTAAACAGATGTATGGGAAACCTTATATTTACATTTGATGATGGTAATTCATATGGGATGGTAGAGATTAGGCTTTTCTTTCACCTTTATAAAAGCCTAATCTTATTTAACTGAAACAATTCTCTTTTGTTTCAAACAGATAAAACAAAATTATACCATTATAAATAATTGAAACCAAATAGAAGCTTTCTTAACCCCAGCTAAATAATCTTGTGTGGTTCTCTCTCTCTTTTCATTTCTTCCACTGATGAGATTTGTATTCTAAGAAGGAAGCTTATGGAATGTTTTGTTGAGCTCACTGAATCAAGTATTTTGGCTAAAAATACCTCCAAACAAAACCCCAAACCTGTATTTGTGTTTCTATTTTTGCAATAGAAATTATGTTTTTGATTACAATTAAATGACTTAGAAACAACTAATTCATTATCTTGATACTTCTGGTTGTTTATAAAATATATTCTTCTGGCAGGAGTATGGTATTTAATAATTTAAAGAAAAATTAAAGTTATATAAATCTGTTGTGTGCTGTAAAAGTACAATTAAATAGAATGTAATGCAAATACATTCCCCATGACCTTCAACTTAAAGGACAACATTGTGTTAGTGTTTGCAGGGCCACACCTGATAGCAGATTTCAGACATTAATCTTTTGAGTGGTTAAGTGCCAGAGCCTATGTTATTGGATAGGAGCTGACATTTAAGTTGAGACTCACTGGATAAGAAATGTATGGCTAAGAGGTATTTTCAGGAAAGGAGCATCAAGTTACATATTCTTTGATTCATTTATTCAATGTCTCTTTGCAAAACTTCATATAAAATCCTAATGGGTATTGGGAAGTAAAAAAGGCAAATAAAACAATTCACTTTCCTTTAAGTCATTTGAAATATAAAGAAAGGAATGCTTATTTGCATTTAATGCAAAAGAAAAAAAAGAAGTATACAGAGTTGAGGTATGAGAAACTATTTTAGTACGGAAATGAGCCTAAAAGTGACAGTCTCATGGTTCCACATTATTATGGTATGAACATCTCTGAAATCTCATTTCAGGAGCAATGCTAGAGAGAATGCCAGAAGGTGAGGTGACTCACCATTCCCATCTCAGGGTCAAAGTTGATGACCAAATATAATAGATCTGGAAGAAAGAGGTTAAGCTGGATAGAAAGAGCATTTCTAACATATAAACATGCACTCTCTATTTTAGAATAACTATAATTCTGCTGTTTCTTTAATAAATCATGACTATCGTGTCTATTTTCCAAGCATAATCTTTAAAAATTAAAAGTATTAATATTGAGAGAAGTACCATTGTAGCCTTATGCTAAAAAGAGTTATGAAACTTGATTTGTATTTAAAGCATTGTAATATGCTAACTCAATTAATCAAGTGGTAGTAACAGTAATTCTGGGTGTTAGTATTAATGACCTTGAATCAAACTCTTTGTTATAAAAATATTCAGAAGATTTTTTTCCCTCCAAATCCTCATCTTTTCTTGCATGTTTAAAGGCAGTCTCCTCCTTGAGTTAGCCTTCCATTCTTAGGTAGACCTTTAGATTTATGCTTATTCAAGTCAAAATCCTTTGCAGTATCTGTTCCCCTGAAGTGTGTGGTCAAGATATCTGAAGATCCTAAATCAGTGACAATGCATTCATTACTGTGTTCATATGAGAGTTCAAGAAACTTCAAAATTATCAACAAAAGCAATAACAAGGGCTGGAGATATAGCTCAGTTGGTAGAGTGCTTGCCTTGCATGCACAAGGCCCTGTTCAATCCCTAGCACCCCACATACACACACACACACACACACACACACACACACACACACACAAATAATATTTTAAAAAGTCACAACAATAAAAATAGTAAATTAAAACCAAAATGAAAAAAGACATAGTCAACTAATGTTTTACATCTATCCATCTGCAATAAGGAATTTAAATCAAGTATACTGAAGAAAGGAAGTAAATGATCTGAGGAGAGCTGACACAAGAAGGAATAACAAGCAAAGAAACAGTTAGACATGTAAGTAAACATATTTTCTGTAAGGCAATAGTATAGTGTTGTCTAAATTTTAGATATAATAAAAAATATTAATGATTTAGATAAATTTATATAATTTATAAAATCGAGACACTAAATTTTAGAAAATGATTGTTGATATATAAATAATAAAATTTCAAAGTATCCTTATTCAAAGGGAAAAGATTAACAAGTAAAAAGTCACATCAAAAAAGTAAAATGTCAGAAAAATATAAAAATATAGAAACACTGACACATCAAAAATGTGAAATAAAAATGGCAGTAGTAATTCCAGTGGTAGTAGTAAGTTGGCCAAAATTGACAGAGGTTGCAGGTGAAATAATGACATAAAATTATCTATATTACACAGACAATATGGAGATGTAGAAGCATTCAGTGAAAAAAAAAAGTGAAGAAATTAGCCAACATGACGTTCTAGAGACTACTGGGCACCAATCCATGCATGAAAGTGGTGGTGGAGTTAAAGTGGGAGAGATTATTTCAACAGTAAAATTCATTTAGTTATGGCTTAAGTTATATATACAAATGAATGAAATATTTGTACTCTGTTTCAAATCTGATTTAAATAACTTAACTCTTAAAAAACCAGACATATCTTAGAAAATAAGGAGAAATTTGAACAGGACAAAAGAAGTAAAATTAGGACAAGCTACGTTTTTAGAACTGCATTACTACAAGTTTAAGGATTATTTCAGAGATTGAAATTATGCATTCAGAGGCAGAGGTGGATACAAGCATAGCAAAGTCATAGACTGGATCTTCAGCAACAGATAAAGGAATCATAACCCAAGAGGCCAACAGCTTTGTGTAAATGGTGTATGCATGGGAAACACTTTCTTTCTTTCTTTGACCATATGTTTATTTGTCATATATCAATTAGATTATAACAAGGTTATGCATCTTTGTCTAAACTATATTATGAACCTCCCTGTAGAGATAGCTCTAAAGTTAGAGTACTTTTATTACTCTGATGATAAATCTTTTTTTAAAATACTCAGTGTTTCATTTAATATGAAATTGTTGAGTCAGTATAATCTATTCAATTCATTTAATGTAAAATCATAGTATTGTTTGCTATTGTATACAAATTGCCCATATATATGCCTATATATAAATGCATATATATACATATATTTCTTACAATATAGAGGTAATTTAATGTTACATAATCTAAATGGAAAGACTGCAGTTTGTAAAGTAAAACTCTAATGTGGACATATTGTCTCCATAAGGGCTCCCTCTTTCTCCACAATATAAATCACCAACATTCATTACACGTTTCCTGTTATGGTTTGAATATGAGGTATCTCTCTAAAGCTCCTATGTTAATGCAGGGATATTCAGAAATGGCATGATTAGATTATGAGAGCTATAGACCAATTAGACCATCTAGTTAGAATGGAATAAATGGATGATAACTATAGGCAGGTGGGGCATGCCTAGAGAAGGTGGATCTCAGGAGGTGTGCCCTGAAAGGGTTCACTTTCTCTGTGGTTCCTTCTTCTTCTTTGTCTGCTTCTCAGACACCATGTGGTAAGTCGTTTTTCCTCCATTAATACTTTTCATTATGATGTTATGCTTCATCTTGGGACCAGAACAATGAAGCAGGGCAACCATAGACTAATAAATCTCTGAGATCATGAGCCAAAATACTTTCATCCTCTAAGTTATTCTAATTAGTGTTTGTTTTGTTTTGTTTTTTGTTTCTGTATTTTGTCTCTTGTTTTAGTCACAGTGACAAAGACCTAACTAAAAAACTACCCAACCTGCATTCAAGGTATATTTCCAGGCTAAATTTCAGCATCCAGTTCATTCCTTCTGCACCTTTGTTCATGATGCATCCTGTGTCTGAAAGCTTTCCCTGTTTTGTCTGGACCATTCGGGTGACACCTACATTTGTGTCCAAATAGCACTTAATGTTATGTCTGTCTTATAACATATTTTCATCATTTGTTCTATCTCCCACTGAATTGGAAGCCTCTGATACATCTTAATTTTCTTAATGTCTGTTATGGAATCAACATTTAATGTGTCCCTGATAAATATTTATTGAAAATATGAAAGAATAAAGGACTGAATAAATGATAGAGAGTGTTTTTGCAATTTATAAATGTATCACTGTTATATATTTTGTTTGTTTTTAAAATTCTGCTGCCTTGACTTAGTTTAGAGGTCCTGACTGGAGGCCATTCAGTTTCTATTCTTGAGCAAGTGAGTAAGATCACATACTCAACCAATTTCCTTGTTAAGCTCTCTCTCACTCTCTGGGCCAATGTGTATCAGCCATGATCATTCCAGGGGCAGATACTAGACAAGTGAGAAATCCTGCATTCCACAAAACTCACAAAATCATTCAACTTAGCTAATCTGATGGAGCTGGAGAAAAAAAGCTAGCTAAATCCATCCTCATACCTACATAAGCTGCCTCTTACAATTCTAGTTTACCATTATCATGTGCCAGGTATAACCCCCCCCCCCCCATGAGACCCTGCTGGCAGCCTTCTCCTTTGGAGCTGCAAATTAGAAAATACTTTGCCTCTCATTTTATGGAGGCTTACTGTGTTATGTCCTACCATCAAAAGAATCTTGAAACCTTATGAAACATATAACAACCCTTACCTAAAACATATGAGCATCACATAAAAATAATTAACTTTATATTCAGGACTCCAAAGAAGAAGGGTTCTTTAGGAATCTCAAACAAAAGATATTCATAATAAAAAATCCTAAAATTATTTCCCTAGAGTGGACAAAGAAAGTGTAGACAGTTACCATATTTAACTAGCTTTTGAATTTATTAAAAGATGGACTCATGCTTTAATTCTCATATAATGCCTAGCACATGCCTATGATCCATAATAAGAACTTAAAAATGATTACCAATTGATTGAGTTCAGGACATATTATAGATCTTTTTTAGATCTGTATTTCCAAGAAAACAGTTCTTAGTGTTTAATTCATTGTGTGTGAACAATTTAATACAATATAATTATATTAATTTAGGGTGGGCTTAAAAGACCCTGAGATTAAATAACAGACTGAAATTGTAATTAAATTAAGACTCAAATAGTATTTTATTGTTTTAAACCAACTAAGCTGATTGCAGCTAGTCTTCTTTTCTACAGTTTCTAGCATCTGCTGAATTTCCTCTGTAGGTTGTATTGGCCTTACATTTTGGCAGAAACATAAGAGAGCATATTTTCCTTACTGCCCCTCACACTCTTTGATTGGAAGGTTCCACTACTTTATTTGGACATTTTCCATTATACTTCTTATAGCATCCATATGCTAGCTTTTTATGCCTATTAATGTTTTCTTAACTCTGGGCACTCTTCCAAACACACTACTTTGAAATATGGAACTCCTTACTTAGTTATATAGCCAATATCTAAAAACTTCAACCAAGAAAAGATTTTCACCAGAATTTTCGAAGGTGCTGTTAAGATCAATCAATGCAGCCATTCAATGAGTGCAGAAAAGAGTCTTGTATCAGCTCAGGAAACCCACCCCATAAAGCCTCTACCAAGGAGAACATATCAGAAGACAGAAAATACAAACGACCATGAGAGAAAACTGTAGCCAAACTCAGCGGCAACAGATGTAGAATAAATGCACTTATTGACTAACTTCCTTGTGAAGCTATATTTATGTTTCTACTTACTGGGTGCAGATTCTACTTTCCTGCCAATGTTAAATGCTATTGATTTAATGTATGTGACAGCTCTATACCACATTGTAGCCCTGTGAGATGTAGGGATGGAATAGAAACATTGACTTCTTTTTCTCAGAGAGAGAAGGTAACCCATATAATGCATGAGCACTCTTGATCAAGAAAGGCTTATGGCTAAGAAGTTGTATATTATCTTTTGGGAAAAAGCATAGACATGAAGCAAAAATACATTTTGGACGGGGATACATAATACTGCTTCTTTTCTAGATGTCTGCCTAATATCCTTGCCAGAAATTTCAAAGATTTGTATAAAAATTTTCTTAAAAATATGCTTACCAATGTTCTGTGAAAGAAAAAGCAAGGCACATAATGGCTTCATCATCTCAGAGTGAATCATAATGAACCAGATACTGCATCATTAGTGAGAAAATGAATTCAGAGAAATGAGACATCAGGGGTCTGGCCATTGGCAGAGCCATGCTGGCTAACACAAGCAGAGGCCTTTGATCTGATTGTATATTTGCTCCTTTGTGATGATGACATTCCATCTCCAGCATTTAGGGGATATAAACATTTTAAAGTAACTGGTTATGTCACTTGGAAACAAAATCCCAGAAATACTGGCTAGAAGCCAAGGAGTTACCCCTAGATGCATAAGAAAGTGGTTGCAGCATATAATTAGGTTAATGCTGGACTACACTCTGTTTTTGATGAGTTGGCATCTCCCAGACTGCTTTGCTTTAAATGGGCTAGTGCTTGGGAGGAAAATATACTTATGGGATCTAAAAGGAGGCAGGCACCAGAAAGCAAACAAAGGTCTGGGGTTTCACAGATTCCAAAAAATGGAATAACAAGACAGAAAGATCATCTGTTTCAGTTCCAGAAACTACCTGGGTTTTAAGACTGAATGATGAAATATGTTCTTCTTTTCACTTATGTCTCCATAAAAAAGACTCCATCATGTTCTTTAGTGAAGGTTTAAAGCTATGTTGAAAGTTCTTCCATGCGACTCTTTAAACTCTCTTCGTTGTAGTTTATTCCAGTGAACTATTTTCTCATAATCTCTTTTTCATGTATGCATATTAACTGTTCCAATATCTGTACTTTTTACTATTATAGGTACTTTTCAATGGCTCAAAAATTAATCATGATTTTACATAACAAAAGGGTTGATATAATTATGATTTGGCAAGTATTATACTCTAATTTGCAAATTTTCTACTAAAGTTCTGATCACTTGCAAAAAATAACATTCTATATTCTTTGGCACTTTGTTCAAGTGAAAGATACTGTAAAGGGCACCTACTATACAGTTTGCTCAATGTCAAATTGTTTTTAGCTAAAATCAAATTGGTCTGAAAGTGAGAATGTAAAAAATATCAACATGTAGAGTTTATTACATATAAGAAATTCTGATTTTTAGATAAAATAAAATTTTTATTTAATTTTATTATTAAATATGTAAAATTATATATATCATGTTTTAACATTTTAGTGTTGGGACATAAAATTTTCAAAAACTTTAATTGGAGTAATATGCTTCAGTTGTTTATTGCTATTATAATATTAAAAACAGAATAATTTTATTTGAAAATTTTTATGCACTGTGAAATGTCAGGAAAATGCCTTCTAGTAACACGTTTTTCAGAAGAAAATTTGGATGAAAGACCCATATTTGAGAAAATCGCAAGAATACATTGACCTGAAATTTTGAAAATGATTAGCAAACTATAGCAATCATTTTGACCAGCTTTTTTGGTAAGAGTGTTAGTCTCTATAGACAGAAAATTATGAGAAATTCTCTTAACTTTTGTGATTACACTATTTTGAGTTTTGTTGAGAAAGAACAAAAATGTTGTTGTACATTTGTTTCCTTATCCTCTCTTTGTTTCTTTAAACATTAGATTCTTTATCCTATTTGGATCTAAGTTGCTTTGTCAACTATTTTAGATACATAACCTTAGAGTTTTCCTCCTATGGAATTTCGTGTCTATGATGACATTCTACTTTTAAATTATTAAAATAGATTATGTTTTTTTTAATAGTTATGGCCTAAATGAAGTGGAATAACAAAATATTAATAATTTATTAAAATTAAATACTGTTTGATTAGTGCATTGAATTTTAAAATGCAAGACAATTCTATAAAGACTAAAACTAATCTATATGGTCATTCCTTAGCTCATAGAGATTGGTTCCAGGACCCTAATCTGCCTTGGATACCTAAGTCCCTTATATAAAAATATTATAATACTTGCATAAAACCCAATACTTGCATATAACCCTTACATGCATCTTCCCATGTACTTCAAAGCATCTCTGTATGATGATATTAGGTACAATACAAATGCTATGTAAATAGTTTTTACATTGTATTGTTAAGAGAAAAAAAGTCCATACATGTTCAGTATGAATGCAGTCATTAAAGGCCCAACTACATAGGACCAGTCAGTAACATTATCTTGTTTTCTCATTTTTTAAATATTTTCAATCTGTGATTTGTCAAATCCATATACGTGGAACCCATGGATACAGAAAGTCAACTATAATTAATTTCTACATTTTTTGTAATAAAAACTTGTCACCTTAAAAAAGGGATATATTTTTCCTATAATGGCCAAGGTTATGCATTCCACCTTTTAAAGTTTCATGGTTTCTTTCATTTTGAAACTTATTACTTTTGTTTTTGCATGTTAATATCTTTCATGGTCATAATGAATTATCACAGCATTTCATTGGTACAAATTTGTGCCCGTGTGTGTATATGTTCAAAGAAACATTTATTTCTTGAAAAGAGGTCTTCTTTAATTCTAGCAATGGATTTTGTTTGTTTGTTTCTTTTGAGGTACTGGGGGTAGAATCCAGGGCCTCACTCATGCTAGGCAAGCACTCTGCCACAGAGTTAATCCCCAAACTTCAATCCCCTGTTAAATGGACCTCCCAAGGGCTATACCAGACTTCACTCATTTTTTTGGAGTAGTCTAGGCAGACCAACTGCAGTGTCCTTGCATTTACAATTTTTTTGTCTGTTTTTCCTTTGGTTTCTTCCTCCCTTCATTTCTTTCTTTCAACTACTTTATTAATGTAATTTCACCCATGTAAATAATCCAATTACTTCATTTAAGCTGTATAATACAATGGAGTTTAGTGTATTTATAGTTATACATCATTTCACAATCAATTTTAGAACATGCCATCCACCCAAACTATCCTTCATATGCCTTGGCAGATTTCCCATTTCCTCCCAACCATCCCAGCCCTGGGCTAATCTACTCTCGGTTTCTACAGCCTTGCCTATTCTGGATATTTCATATAAATGTACCTATACAATATGTGATCTTTTGTGACTGACTTCTTTCACTAAGTGCAATGTATTCAGGGCTTATCCATAATGTAACATGTTTAAATGCTTTACCTGTGTATTGCTAAATGACACTTTGCTGTAAGTATATAATACACATTACTTATTCAGTCATCAGTTGGTGGATATTTGTGTTCTTTCTATTCTTTGGCTGTCATGAATAACACTGCTATGATAATTCATATAAAAGTTTTCATGTAGACACATGCTTCAATCTCTCTTAGATATATACCTAGAAGGAGCATTGCTGGGCCATAGGGAAACTCTAATGCTTAATATTTTGAATAACTGACAGACTGTTTTAAAAAGCACTGTACCACTTCACATTGCCATCAGCAGTATATAAGTGTTCCATTTTCTCCAATTTATACACAACACTATTTAGTGATACTTTTAATGTAGCTATCAGTGTGTTAAGTGGTATCTCACTGTGGTTCTGTTTGGCATTTTTCTAGTTAATCAATGATCAATAATTTGAGGTACATTATATGCTTGATAGCCATTGATATATCTTCTTTGAAGAAATATCTAAATATATCTCTTGTTCTGTTTTTAATTTTTTTAACTATTGAGCTATGATAGGCCTTTTTTATATATACTGTATGAAGACCCTTTCAAATATATGATTTGTACATATTTTCTGCTATTCTTTGGCTTATCTTTTTACTTTCTTGGCAATGCTCTTTGATGCACAAAAGTAAATTTATTATTTTCCCCTTAGTTGATGTCTTATGCAAGGTTTTGCCTAACCCAAAGTCACAAAATATATTCATATATTTTCCTCTAAGAGGTTTATAGTTTTAGCTCTTATATTTAGGTCTGTGAACCATATTAAGTTAATTTTTGTGTGTGGTGTAAAGAAGATTCTTTTACTGTCTCAGCACCATTTTTTTAAAGAACTCTTCCTTCCCTGTTGAATTTTCTTTTTTTTTTTTTTTTAATTGGTCGTTCATAACATTACATAGTTCTTAATACATCATATTACACGGTTTGATTCAAGTGGATTATGAACTCCTGCTTTTACCCGGTATACAAATTGCTGTATCACATCAGTTACCCTTCCATTGATTGACATATTGCCTTTCTAGTGTCTGATGTATTCTGCTGTCTGTCCTATTGTCTACTATCCCCCCTCCCCTCCCCTCCCCTCCCCTTTTCTCTCTCTACCCCTTCTACTGTAAATCATTTCTTCCATTTGTATTCTCTTGTCTTACCCCTCCTTTCCTCTTATATGACATTTTGTATAACCCTGAGGATCGCCTTCCATTTCCATACAATTTCCCTTCTCACTCCCTTTCCCTCCCACCTCTCATCCCTGTTTACTGTAAATATTCTTCTCAAGCTCTTCATCCCTACCCTGTCCTTGTTTACACCCCTTATATCAAAGGAGTCATTTGGTATTTGTTTTTTAAAGATTGACTTGCTTCACTTAGCATAATCTGCTCTAATGCCATCCATTTCCCTCCAAATTCTATGATTTTGTCATTTTTAAATGCAGAGTAATACTCCATAGTGTATAAATGCCACATTTTTTTTATCCATTCATCTATTGAAGGGCATCTAGGCTGGTTCCACAGTCTTGCTATCGTGAATTGAGCTGCTATGAACATCGATGTAGCAGTGTCCCTGTAGCATGCTCTTGTTAGGGCTTTAGGGAATAGACCGAGAAGGGGAATAGCTGGGTCAAATGGTGGTTCCATTCCCAGCTTTCCGAGAAATCTCCATACTGCTTTCCAAATTGGCTGCACCAACTTGCAGTCCCACCAGCAATGAACAAGAGTGCCCTTTTCCCCGCATCCTCTCCAGCACTTATTGTTGTTTGACTTCCTAATGGCTGCCAGTCTTACTGGAGTGAGATAGTATCTTAGGGTAGTTTTGATTTGCATTTCTCTGACTGCTAGCGATGGTGAGCATTGTTTCATGTACTTACTGATTGATTGTATGTCCTCCTCTGAGAAGTGTCTGTTCAGGTCCTTGGCCCATTTATTGATTGGGTTATTTGTTATCTTATTGTCTAATTTTTTGAGTTCTTTGTATATTCTGGTTATTAGGGCTCTATCTGAAGTGTGTGGAGTAAAGATTTGTTCCCAGGATGTAGGCTCCCTGTTTATCTCTCTTATTGTTTCTTTTGCTGAGAAAAAACTTTTTAGTTTGAGTAAGTCCCATTTGTTGATTCTATTTGTTAACTCTAGCGCTATGGGTGTCCTATTGAGGAATTTGGAGCCCAATCCCACAGCGTGTAGATCATAACCAACTTTTTCTTCTATCAGATGCCGTGTCTCTGATTTAATATCAAGCTCCTTGATCCATTTTGAGTTAACTTTTGTGCTTGGCGAGAGATAGGGATTCAGATTCATTTTGGTGCACATGGATTTCCAGTTTTCCCAGCACCATTTGTTGAAGATGCTATCCTTCCTCCATTGCATGCTTTTAGCCCCTTTATCAAATATAATATAGTTGTAGTTTTGTGGATTGGTTACTGTGTCCTCTATTCTGTACCATTGGTCCACCCGCCTGTTTTGGTACCAGTACCATGCTGTTTTAGTTACTATTGCTCTGTAGTATAGTTTGAAGTCTGGTATCGCTATACCGCCTGATTCACACTTCCTGCTTAGTATTGTTTTTGCTATTCTGGGTCTTTTATTATTCCATATGAATTTCATGATTCTTTTATCTATTTCTACAAGATATGCTGTTGGGATTTTGATTGGCATTGCATTGAACTTATAGAGAACTTTTGGTAATATCGCCATTTTGATGATGTTAGTTCTGCCTATCCATGAGCAGGGTATGTTTTTCCATCTTCTAAGGTCTTCTTCTATGTCTTTCAGTCCTATGATCTGCCCAGATTGAGCCAGGAGGATATAGACAACCTAAACAGACCAATAACAATAGAGGAAATAGAAGAAACCATCAAAAGACTACCAACTAAGAAAAGCCCAGGACCGGATGGGTATACAGCAGAGTTTTACAAAACCTTTAAAGAGGAACTAACACCAATACTTTTCAAGCTATTTCAGGAAATAGAAAAAGAGGGAGAACTTCCAAATTCATTCTACGAGGCCAACATCACCCTGATTCCGAAACCAGACAAAGACACATCAAAGAAGGAAAACTACAGACCAATATCTCTAATGAACCTTGACGCAAAAATCCTCAATAAAATTCTGGCGAATCGGATTCAAATACATATCAAAAAAATTATACATCATGATCAAGTAGGATTCATCCCTGGGATGCAAGGCTGGTTTAATATACGGAAATCAATAAATGTTATTCACCACATCAATAGACTTAAAAATAAGAACCATATGATCATCTCAATAGATGCAGAAAAAGCATTCGACAAAGTACAGCATCCCTTTATGTTCAAAACGCTAGAAAAATTAGGGATAACAGGATCATACCTCAACATTGTAAAAGCAATCTATGATAAGCCACAGGCCAGCATCATTCTGAATGGAGACAAATTGAAGGCATTCCCTCTAAGATCTGGTACAAGACAGGGATGCCCTCTCTCACCACTTCTGTTCAACATAGTCCTCTAAACACTGGCCAGAGCGATTAGACAGTCAAAAGAAATTAAAGGCATAAAAATAGGAAAAGAAGAACTTAAATTATCACTATTTGCAGATGATATGATTCTATACCTAGCAGACCCAAAAGGGTCTACAAAGAAGCTATTAGAGCTAATAAGTGAATTCAGCAAAGTGGCAGGATATAAGATCAACACGCATAAATCAAAGGCATTCCTGTATATCAGCGACAAATCCTCTGAAACGGAAATGAGGACAACTACTCCATTCACAATATCCCCCCAAAAAATAAAATACTTGGGAATCAACCTAACAAAAGAGGTGAAAGATTTATACAATGAAAATTACAGAACCCTGTTGAATTTTCTTGACGCCATTGTCATAAATTAATTGACCACAAATGCAATGGTTTACTTCTAGATTCTATATTATATCCCATAGTTCTATACTAACCTATGCCAGTATCATTCCCATTGCTACCAGCTATTCTGTAAGTAAGTTTGAGATTGGAAAGTGTGACTTTTAATACTTTGTCCTTTTTTAATATAATTTTTTGGCTTCTGGGTCCTTTGTAATTTTATATGGATTTTAGGATAGACATCAATTTGTACAAAGAAGGATGCTGGGGTTCTGATATGCATTGTTTATTCAGCCATGTAAATAATCAAGAGAACACAGCTTTCACCACAACTCTGAGGAATAAACTTGATAGGGAGGCTCAGCATCCTTGAAGAGCTCTGTGGTCACTTTTCTCTGTAAGTCAGAAATTACAGCAGGACATGCTGCCGCTAATGTGAGATTTTTAAAGGATAACTGGATCCAGGATGGCAGGGGCCAGGTGGTGTCACTAAATTGCCAAAGATAAAGTGATTGTTGTTTTTGTAATAGACAGCTGAGTTCCCTCCTTTAAGTGATATAGATAAGCAGTTTTTAAGATTCTTATTTGTTCTGTAGAAGGGGAAGAATTCTAGTTCAAGAATAAATGTCTAATTTCAGCCATAAAAACAGACACAGATCCTCAATCAATTCTGAGATTTTGGCCAGTTTAGAGATTCATTTCTCCTTAATGAATGGGAAGCCAGTTCCCCTTGAAGAAGAAAATGCTACATTATATAAATAATATATAAACAAATAGTTGTACCTTTAATCTTTCCCTAGCTTTCCCCAAATGTATCTATATATTTTAACAAGGATGTCCTATGTTTGGGAAATAGGAAATAATCAGACTTTTAAGGGATTACCAGGTAATGACTATAAATGACCCAAAATGTAACTGGGGTCCCCCAGAATTAGTATGAGCTTATGAAAGTCAGGAGATAAATAGAATTCTAGCTCAGATGTGTCTCACAGTAGATCCAGTAAGTCCTTGAATCCTTTTTCATTTCATTTCTTGAGTATGTCTATTCCCAGTATGCATTCTGGATAGACATACTCAAAAATTAGCAGATTTTCAACTTTTGTTTTCTGACATGTGGAGTAAGAGTGATTATGTAGGAAAGACTGAGAAGAAGCCACTAAAACTGCCCATATCTAGGAAAATAGCAAACCAAAAGCAATATTGCATTTCTAAAGTGACTGCAGAAACTAGCATCATTATCAGGGAATTGATAACTGTAGGGGTGGTGATTCTCAACACGACCCCTTCAACTCACCTATTTTGCCTGTACACAGAAGACAGATGAATCGTGGAGAATGAAAATGACAGTGGATTAATTTTAACAAAGCAGTGACTCCAATTGCAGCTTTTGTACCAGATGTGATTTCATTGCTTGAGAAAATGATCCTCAGTATCTGGCATGCAGCTATTGATCTGGCAATGGCTTTGCTTAAACTATCTGCTACTAAAGAATACTAGAGCAGCTTGAATTCAGTTGGCAAGGCTAGCAATATACCTTTACTGTCCCACCTCAAGTGTATATTAATTCTGTATCCCTAAATCATAGTAAATTCATGGGGATCTTTTTTTTTTTTTTTTGAACCCAGAGGCCCTTAACTACTGAGCCACATTCCCAGCCCTTTTTTATATTTTAGTAGAGACAAATATCACTGAGTTGCTTATGGCCTCACTAAATTACTGAGGCTGGCTTTGAACTCACAACCCTCCTGCCTCAGCCTCCCAGGCCACTGAGATTACAGGCATGCACCGCTGCACCCTGTTTCATGGGGATCTTGATCACCTTTTTCTACCTCATTGATAACATTATGCTAATTAAACCTGGTGAGCAAGAAGTAGTATCTACTTAGAATTAGTGACAAGATATGTGCATGTCAGAGGGTGGGAAGTAATTCCAACAAAATTGAAGAGTTTTCTACCTTGGTGAAATTTCTAGGAATCCAATGGTGGTGTGGGGCATGATAATATTCTCACTAAGGTGAAGGTTTAAATTATCGCATTAGCCTTTCTTACAATAAAAACAAAACAAAACAAAACAAAAACAACAACAACAACAACAACAAAGAAACGTGCAATGCCTCAAGGATCTCTATGGATTTTTAGAGGCAAAATATTCCTCATTTAGTTTTGGTACTCTGGTCCATTTATGAACACCATAAAAGTTGGTAATTTCAAGCAAGAGAATAGAGAAGGTTCTGCAACAGGTCCAGGCTGCTATGCAAACTCTTCTACTACTTAGGCCACATGATCCAGCAGATCCAGGTGTGATCAAGGTGTGAATTGAAGCTAGAGATGCTGTTTGGAAGCTCTAACAGTACACTTGTTTGTGTGTGTGAATCACAGCATAGACACAAAGGATTTCAGATTAATGCCATGCCATTTTTTTTTTTTGGATGACTCTTCTCCTTTTGATAAACAATTTTTGGCTTGCTATTTTTCCTTAGGCAAACCAGACCCACCCACAAACTATGTATGTGTTTCTGTAGATATGTGTATGCACATACCAAGGAACTTCAGGCTCCACTGACTTCAAGGTCAATTGTTTCCTTAACTGCAATGTAACACAAATGAAAAGGCACTGGACCAACTTCTTAAAGCATATGCATTAAAGACCATTAAATTCTATTTTTATCAATGAAAAACATTTCATCTATATATGTTTAGGTGAAATACATTTGCCCTCTATGGGCAAGATGAAAGTAATGTTCTTCAAGTAATGGAAATTTTTTGAGTTAGTGAATTAATTGCTGAACATGATACATCCATTTTTTCCACAAACACTTAGAAAACATCAAAATGAGAAAACTGTATTTGAAAAATTTCTTAAGAAATTTAATTGAAATGATGAATAATGTAAAGGTTAATGACAAATAATCAGAAATCAGTTATTTACTAGATGTAGATTTTTACATCATGCAATAAATGGCCCTGATTGCCTATTACTTAGTCTTGCTCTTACAATGGAAAACCTTATGATGTTTTAAAAATGTCTTATCAATAGGCAATAACTTTATCTAAGACGGTATGATTGTGGACCACCTTCAAATCATCTTCACAATCTGTTATGTGATAATGCTACATTTAAAGCTGGAAGTACAACCTAAAAACGATGATAAATACCAAACCTATGTGCCATGAGCAGGTCCTAACCTTAATGTCATAAAAGGAAAAGCTACAGCAATGGTACCCAAAACACTGCTTTGCTATTTTGCCACAATTCTGAGTTTTACTTTTGGATAACCTTTTAAAAAAATTATTGGCACATTATAGTTATACATGATAGTGGGACTTATTGTTACATATTCATACATGCAACCAACAGAACAACATAATTTATTCAATTTCATTCCCCGACATCTCCCCTTTTCCTCACCATGTCCCTCCCCTGCTCCCTTTCCTCTATCTAGGTCTCCCTTTTATTTGCATGATACCCTTCCCTTTCTTTTTCTTTTTTTCTCTAGCTTCCACAAAACTTTCTGAGTTTGGCTTATTTTGTTTAACATAGTGTTCTCACATTCCATACATATTCCTGCAAATATCTTAAATACACTTGACAACTTGGGTTTTTCTCTAAAAAGAAAGTTTGCTCTCTATTATAAATCTATAAATATATTTGAAAGTTTGAAAGTCAACCCAGAACATAAATGAAATGTAAAAATGCATTTAAAAGTTGATAAAGCTTTAGTGTACTGTTTTAATTCCACATAGGTAAGATGGTTAGGAATTTTTAATAAAACAAGGGAGAAATCATGACTGGGGTATGTTTGAAGAATACCTTCTTTGTCATTTTAAAATGTGTTCATTAAAAACAGAAATTTCAGAACAAGAATGGAATATCAAAAGATCACAAACAATAACATTAGTAGGAAACATTCTAAAATTCAGATGTGAATTGTAATAGAATAATTTAGATCAATACTATGAGCAGTAATTTATGAAGAAGAGAAAAATTTTGAGTGTAAATCATTAATGAGCTCTTTGAGTATGTGATGATCAGGTTATTTAAGAGAAATATATCACATGAAATTATTTAGAAGACTTTTGGTATAAATAATATTAAGCTTGCTACAATGAGAATATGGAATATTTAAGAAGCTCTGATAGTCCCTGAAATACTGTGGCTTATATAGAGAAGAAACTTGGTAGATACCACCCCACTTTGGCACCAACCCTGACAAGTATATAATATTAACTGAAAGTTATAAAGATAAAATATGTTTTAAAATGTTAATAAGATGGAGATATTTTCTATTATCTCTATAGTAAATGCTAGTAAACATTTTTGCTGAATTAAGGGACAATCAAAAGTATCTAGATAAATATGTAAAGAAGTGTTACTAAAGTGTGTCAGACAATTGATTATTAAAACATATTTGTTTACTAGTTAATCAGGCTCTGAACTTCCCAATAGTCCCCTCAACTATTAAAAAGGACACTGAATTTTTCATTTGCCTGACTCAATACAATGTTTCTCTACTTCATTAATTGTTTTCTAAACTATCCTTTGTGAACCATTAAAAATCAATGCTCTTTTCATATTCATAGCATAAGGGAAAAGAGAAATACTTATCAGGAAATGTGCACAAATACATTACAAATATGCTTCAAAAAGTAAAGAGAACAAATTGCTCTTTTGATGAAATAATAAATTTTTCCCCATTCATTTTCATGATTCATCAGTTATGTGGTATTCACTAACTTCTCAATCCTGGATTCTGAGTCATTCATCAGTATAGCCACTGATAATATATTTATGAAAACATACAATCAGGTTTCAGTAAGTATACCTTAATCAGAGGCATTCCAAGTTGTTCATATGTAGCCTGAATAAAGCCTAGAGACATTTCAGAACAGTATACTTTTTTTTTTCTAATGTATCTGTAGGTGGGATGTCTTCTTTCTTTTCATTAAAAGTAAAGTCTCTGAACCAGCAGCACAGGCATCATTTGGAAGCTTGATAGAAATTCAGAATCTCAGACCCCATGCCAGACCACCATTCTAATCAGAATATGCATCCTAATAATTCCTCAAATGATTTTCGTGCACATTAAAATGAAATAGCACTGGACTGATTCGCTATGACTTTCTGTCTCTTTAGAGCATTTCATTGGTCTGATACATGTGTATCTGACATCCCAGCCAGACAATACTAGAGTTGGTTAAACAGTCACTCCACAGAGAAGCTAGATCCCTTGAGATGCTTTCATTGAACTGGGTGATGGTAGGAAACACAAAATGCATAAGGAAAGACACTATAATATTGTGAGAGATTGAGGAGGGCATCATTAATACTTTAGTGGCAGAAAGATGCTTTCATGAGATGTCATCTGACCTAGAATTATAAGAATAAAGAGAGGCATAGAAGCATTTCTTGGGCAAGGTCTGAGAAACGTGGCAAATCATGATACATCTGGGACATCATTAGTTATTACAACAAGAGTGGATCTTAGTCTGCACAAAAGGTTGAGTGGGATGAAGTAACCACAGATAAAACTGATGGGAATGTAGCTTAGAATCATCAGTGTATATCAAGAGCAGGTGATAGGAAAAAGTTATAAATATAGTACTTTCAGATTTGAGTTTTAACTTAAATGCATGGAAGAAGAAACATTATTTCAATGGGTGATTAATGTTGTGCAATGTATAGTCAACATCCTGAAGACTCTAATGGCATTGAAAACTCTCCTTCTTAGAAAAGATACACATAAACAAAGTACATAGTTTGGTTTATTCTGAAAGGTGTGTTAGTCCACAGCTCCAGTATCCAGAACAATCTCCCCATTGCTAAACATTCATCATAAGTGAGAACCCAGGATTCCTTGTGTTCAGTTTTGATATTTTAACACATCTGATCATTCCTCTACACATCTTCTACTTGAGCAAGGCTCCCACCTATTTAAATGCAGAAGACTTTAAACTATTATCCCATTTGCCTGACCTCAAGTGTGGAATCCCCAAATTCAGTCAGTATTTTGCACTAAAGCTAGATGTACAAAATATCCTACTAAAAACATAACTGAGGTAAAACACAGAGATAACACAGTAATTTAGTTAATATTTCAAGAATGTAGATTATTTCATCAAACTTTTTCTTAAAAACTAAGCATTTTGGTGAAAGTTTTTTAAAATTCATTTCCATGTTTCAGGAAAAAGAGATTTGAAGTTCTTCTCTTGCTACTAAATTACAAAGCTAATGGCTGAATATATTCTGAAATGTTATGACAAGGAGGTGTAGCTATTCTCCAGTTCTGTTTCTCTTCCCACCTGAGAATAACATAGGTCCACAGGTGTGGCATGAGAATGGCTTCTGACCACAGGATGGGAATGGAAATAATACAACTGACTTCTGCAGGCAGCACATAACTTCTTTCTGATTTCTATTCATATTTCCTATTGCTAGCTGAATTTTGATACCCAAATTCATCCAAGAGAGCAGGAGTTGAAGGTGGTAGAACTTCTATCAGCCAAGACTCTGTGGCACTTTCATGCAATATACTCCTTCCATATTCATTCCCCCTCCTGATTAGAGGCACCTGACTGGACTTTGGATGGAAAGTAAAGAAGGGCCTCTTTATTTTATCATGCTACTGAAATATCAGGAGTTATCTCCTACAGCTACTATTAGTTTCCTGACTTGAAATACTTAGAAGAAGACTAGAGGTGGCAAAGTGTAGTTGGAGAGATTAAAGTCATCCTGGAACTATTTAAAAGCAATAGGTCAAATCTCTTCTTGGAACTAAATTAAAAATTTGAAAGGAGCCAAAGAACACTGATGATGGAGGCAGTGGGATCTTGTAGGCTCTTTAAGAAGTTTGTTTTTCTTTTGTCTGAGAGGATTATATGGGGATTTCCCTGAGCTATTTGTTTCCTTATAGTAATGAGATTATGTTCTTATGTTGAGAGGAAAGCTTTGAATTATTATGTACCTGTGTATAGCTCCTACTTGCAAATACAATAGTTTCTTCTTTGTTATTTTGCAAAACCTCAAAAATTGTTGTAAATGATTTTGGATCGATTGTGTATATGAATTGGTTTTCCAAGATATCTCTGGACAAGCAATTGAATTTTGAACTTCCTTTTGGATTTAACATCCTATTTTATACACTTTCAACTGTTGAAAATAAAGTTACAGACCCAACCACTCTTAGTCCAAAAAATAAAAAGTAAAAGGTTGATACTTCCTAGAACTACAGGGATAATCAAAGCAATGATTAAAGCAAGTTTGTCCTCACTGATCTCTGTCTCAGAATCCTGTTTTTTTTCTTCACCTTATCCACTAAAGATGAAATTATTTTGTTTTCTTTATTGAACTTCTCTAATTCTCAGTATAATGCACATTAGAATAGGTCTTGCACCCTTTTTATTCTAGTTGATTGTTTTGAGTCTAGCACAGCATTCAGACCATAATAGGCACTGAAAGATTTTTTTAAAACAAATTAATGATTTTAATGGTTTTAAGATAACTAAACTGATTTTATTAAACTATTTACCACTAGAGGGCATTTTCTTTCTATTTTAAAATCCTAGTTGCCTTTTTTTTTTTTTTTTTTTTACTTTTTAAACTGAAAGTATTGAGTAATCGGCAAAGAAAAATTTCAGATTAGTAAATCATCTGAAATTATTAAGAGCATATATTCTTTGAGACACATACTACTTTAAAATACATATATTAAGTATTCATATTCTATAGTTATACCAGCTAGAATTTAAAACACTGATTCAGTAAAACATTCAGGCTTTATAATTTAGACTAATATATGAACACACTAATATGTGAACACATGAATACTCACTTCCATACACATGTAGAACTGTGCAAAATATTCCAAAGACATAAATGAAGCACAAAGCCCCAGCATTATGCATTTTGTAGTATTTTAGTCATCTGAAAGCATATTAGACATTTGATATGATTTGATAAGAGATAAAAACATTTTGATGAAGTTAAAGAACAAGTGTATTTTCATTAAAAAGGACAAAGAAAAATAAAGTGGTCACAACAATACTGACTTACAGTTTGAGTTGCTGGCTGGGTTCCCCTGTGAGCAGCCCCTGAGGTGGAATTACTCTGTAAGATGTTCCTCAGAGAGACAGAATGCCACTGGGGTCAACAGGTAGAAGGCAAGGGATGGAAGCAGACTTGGGGCAAGGCAAAGACCAAATTCAAGTTATAGAAGTTGACACAAGTTGGACTTCCTGATTCTGCCTCTAGCAGTTTCAGATGTGGGTCTCTAAGGAGCTGAGCATCTTTGAGAGAACCAGCACGCTGCAGTGGAGGACTCCCTGAGGACACTGCCAGTTGTAGAATGGGAAAAGAAAAGCTTAGAGGGAGGTTTGGGAAGTGCCTGGCCCATGTCTGTCACAGCTTAATTGTATGAAAAATTTATGTAAACCGCTAGTTAAGTGGAGGTTCTGGAATTAGTAGGTATGTTTGGGAACACAGTGCATATTGTAGATTAAGTAGAATTGTTGCAATTTAATGGTTTTGAAAAATTAATGCGTGAATGATTAAAGTATGATATTAATATTACAGATCAGAAATTGAGAAAAAATGTAAAGGTACTTTGAATAAATGAGTGAACATTTAAGTGGAACAAGGAAGTTATCAAAATAATTTAACATTAATAAAGCCATTAAAATTTGTTATATATATGCTTGCTATAATCTAAATGTTGATATTAATGTTCTTGAGTAGAGAACATTATATTTTAACTGTCAAGAATTTCCATGCTACAGCTAATTAACCTGAAAAAAAACTTACAAGAAAATATAAATAACTAGGTAGAAGAGGGGGGAAAAAATCTCTCTGACTTGTAAAGTGAGAACTTCATTTTAATAACATTTTCCTTGTTCTCCTTTTCCCTTCATCCCATTTTACATTTTAGAGTGAATTCTACATAACTTTGTGCAACTTTAAGTGAAGTAAAATCCTGAGAGGGCAATGATAGTTTGAACAATTCTGTAATTCAGCTTCAAAGAAAGGAAAACCCTCTAGGTAATGATTTTCTTCCCTACTAAGTTCAAAAAAAAAAAAAAAAAAAATTCTGCATGTTCTCCACACTGTTGACCAGCAGATGGCATTCTTGCTCCTCAGAAATGAACCTAGAAAACGAGACACTTTTCAAGATTATCAGTCAAATATCTCTTCTTGAAAATAGTATAATAAAGAAGGTGCCTTTAGCCCATGTATGGAAACCAGTTGAGATTCTTTATGTGCAGGTGCAACTAATCCTTTCAAGATGTAATGAAGCTCAATAAATCCTCCTTCTGCAATAATTCTTCACTGGTCTTTGAGGCTGATTTTTTTTTTTCTTTTTTTTGTGAGACAGTTCAGAATGGCTCAGCACAATGCTATATGTTTAAGCAATAAGGAGAATGACTGCCCCATTGTCTCATTTCGAGCTGGTTGGGATGTAATTTCCTTTTTCTCGTTCTCAAAATTAGCTTATGAGGACAAGTTCCCCAGGTGAGCATAAATTCTCCAGATTCCCTCTCCCCCGCCCCCCCCATTAAAGTAGATGACCAAAGACCATGCCTTTGCTAGCTGTTTCTCTTCACTTTATGTGCTGGGAAATTCGCTTGAGCATGACATACTGTCCTTCATGTCTCCATTATTGCTTCTGGTTTGTAGAACAAAGTACTTATCCCCTGTTATTCATTGCCTTCGAATGATTACATAAATACTATGGCTCTCCTTTTGAAATTTTCAAAATTATTATAATTAGGATTGACAAGTTTTGTTTTTTTTTAATACAGCTAAGTTATCTTTTTGTGTAATAGAAAGCAGCTAACCCATAGGACAAGCTCTAAGTTATCTGTTTATGTAATGGAAAGCAGCTAACCCATAGGACAAGCTCTCTAGTAACAACATTTCAAGATTGCATTTTTTAAGCCATTATTTAGGAAATCTCAAATTCTCAGAGTTAAGAATATTACTGCTCACTATGTTTTTCTGAGAAATAGTATAAATAATAAAGTCTCAGAGGTTTTCTAAGTTATTCTTAAAGAAAATTACAATAATGTCATCTGATGAAGCATCTTAGCTTTTCACCACACTTTCAGTTTAGAAAACCAGTAGTGCTAGGAAGAAAAGATAAAAGCAAAATTCAGAGGAGGTCTGTTACCCTTGACAGTTACTTGGAGTTTACATCTTCCTTCTTTTATAGCCTTCCATTTTCCTCTTACCATTTAATTAATAAGAAAACCTGCTAGGAATAAGAATTAGGTCCAGAAATGGCATGTTGTACCTACCCCAAGTCACCCCTCTGTGACCATATGCTAGTCATTTAAGGACCAACCACACAAAATACATTCTTTCACAGCAACTAAAGGCAACATTTAAAATCCCAAACTAATTGAGTCTATTTTCTGCTTATTTTTTTAAAAAAATTCTGTATGAAGATATGAATTTGATGTCAACCTACCTTATATACAATCAGAGATATGATAAATTGTGGTATAAAGGTGTATTAAGAATTGTAACACAAAAAAACATATTTCTCATTCCACAGATCAGTGCTCACGTGGAACCATGAAATAAACTAGTTATGTTTATATTAATTCTTTTTAACTTAAAAATTGATGTGGAACACATCTTGATGATACCAAGTTTTAATTTGCCTGTTCAAAACTCCCACTAAAACTTTTGGTAGTTTTCCTAAGTGATTTATTTTGCAACCTTGATTCAAGATCTTAAGAAGTCATCATTGATGATTACATTTTTTGTTTATTTTGCCCAAGAGTTTTCATGAAGTCTGATTTTCTCTCTCTAGTCAAATGGTTGTTTTACATTTTTACCCTTAGCAATATTAATCCAGGGTATTACTGCACCTAACATTCTGGAATCTGGAATAAAGAAAAAAAATCACACTTTAAAAAAAAAATTCTGAAAACTCCATGAACATAGACTATTGTTAACACTTAGGTGTTAAATCAACATAAACACAGACCCCCATTTTTATCATCTAGATATTTTAAGTAGGTGCATGTAGTCTCAGGCACCTCTTTTTCACTTAGCATTTTACTATGAATCTCTTTCATTCATAAATATCTGTACACAATTCCACTGTTGAATTGTACTGTAATTTATCTTACCAAAGTCCTATTTTTTTTGGTATTTAGGTTGTTTTCAATATTTTTTCTTATTAACAATGACTGTGTACTAAAAAGTTTTTTTTCTACATTTTCAAATTGCAATGAAAATCAACATCTGTATCAATTCCTATGTTTCATACAACTTATATTCCTCTTTAATCTCTCATCTACCTTTCTGCCTTCAGCCCATTGAGCTCTAGACTGATTTTGGTTTCTAAAAGAAACCACAGTTGTTATAGTCTTAGAATCTTTGCTGTTGCCATTTCTTCTATTTTGAACATTCATTCTGCTTATCTTTTTGTGGCTGACTCTTTCTTTTAATTAATATGCCAGGGTAGATGTAATTCTATCATACCATTCTCTTAATTCTTTGTTATAATCAATTTCTGCTGCATTAGTTCCTAGGGCAGCCATGACAAAAAACAGTTATAGAGGCCAGAAGTCTGAAACTAAGCTGCTGATAGTCAATGCTCAGGAGTGAGGCTCTAGGGACAGTCCTTTCTTGTCTCTTCCAGCTTCTCTTGGCTCCTGGTATTCCTTGCCTTGTGGAAGCATAGCTCCAGCCTCTGCCTCTCTCCATCTGCACATAGCCTCTGTGTGTGTTCTGTCTTCTCATCTTAAAACAGGTACTAGTTTAGGGTTCATCCCAATCTAACACAACCTCTACAACATCCCTATCTTCAATTCTGAGGTTCTGGGTAGACATGGACCTTAGAGGGACACTATTCAACATCTGTACTCATTATTTGATATTTTTCTTAATTTATGAAATAAATGACTGATTGTCTTTCTCTCTGTACCCACCATGAGCATGTTGGCTCCCGGAGACAAGAAACATTATCTATAAGTTTGTCTCATATGCAGATGCATAATAGAAACTCAAATCTTTTTTACTTGTAATAAGTGAATGAATACTTGGTGCTTCAAATAATCATAGTCTGGGACTATCAAACATTTCAGTCATATGACTAATTGCCTTTGTTCTGATTCCATGTTAAATAAAAACATCCCCTATAGGTTTCTCTCTTTCACAGTGATATTTCTTTTTCTTAATTAATAAATTGCCATATTGTATTTTGTAGGCTGGCGTCAGTGTTCCTGAGTACAGCAGCTCTGGAAATTGGGAAGATCAAATTTCTAACATCAGGCCTTGTTGAATACAAGAAGGTAATTCCACTTTGTGTGGCCTTTGTTCGATTAATCTTTAGGATATCCCCTGGAGATACCCGAGACTTACCAGATCCTCTTTTTATTAAAACCTCTGTTTTCCTCCAACAGGGGAAAACCAGCAGAGGATAAGATAATATCACAAATCCTAGAGGGCTCTTTGAATATCATTCTAGGCATCACCAACTCAAATCTCTTCCTTAACTGGATGAGGGTCAGACAGGTTTTAAAATCCTGTTGTTCACACCCTATCACAGAGAATTTCATACTTGGTTACACATTAAGATCACTTCGGGAACTTGAAAAAATTCTGATCCCAGGCAGCACCCTGGACAAATTATATTATAATTTCTTAAAATACTTCATAAATGTAACTTGTATGTATTGAGTAGCATACAACATGCTGATTGGATATATGTATCCACTGTGCACTGATTACCACAGTCAAATTAATGCATCCATCCACACATACAGTTTCCTTCCTAAAGAAATCTCAGTGCAGCAGTGTTTGATGATTACTGCTCTTTCTGTCTTCCTGGTTTCTGTTCTTCTCATTATTTTTTCTTTTTCATGGGGCTGATATTCTAATGTACTCTGTGATTCTTTTGAAGGGTCCTTATTTGTAGTTCAATTTTCCTTTCAGGTGTTAGGAGGGTATTTAGCATATCAAGTCTGGGAAAGAACAGAAACTACAGCTGGTCCTTTTACTACACACATAACATCAGTGATTCTGGTAGAAGACTAACGTTGCCTTAGGTAGAGTATGTCTGTTGTGCTCTTTTCTTCTGTGTCTTTTCTTTTTCCATCTTCCTCTAGCATTACCAGAGCATTGTCATTTGTCTCCATACATTGGAGGTCTGCCAAGAGACACACAAAAGCTTCAGATCATATTGGCAGAGAGGGATGTGTGGTGTGCGATGGCAGAGGAACAGGAAATGGGCTTGGACTAATGCACATTTATTCCTTTTGTGGTCTCTCAATTAATTCTACTGTGGTTGTATCTGCCCATTCCAGGCGTCTGTCCTAAAATTTCTGTGGCTTTGCTCCTAGGAAGTTTTAAAAAATCGTACTCTTGCAGAAGTATGTTCAGGCGATATTTTTTGTCTTCTTTCTGGCTCTCAGGCATAACTTGGTTTTGATCTTCTGAAATTTTTTTTTTCTATTTCTAACATGGCTATATATTTATAAAATTTCTAAAATATATATATATGTAAAAATATAAAATATATATATATATTTCCTTAGTTAATTTGGGGTTTCATGTGAGGCAAGAAGACTGTAGTATACTTACTATGCCTCTTTGTCCAATGCTGCAGTATAATATCAAATTGTATACACATGATTGCACACACACACACACACACACACACACACACATTTGTCATTCATCTCAAATATGGCAGTCCGATTTTGACATACTTGTGAATAAAATTTTACATGTTTCTAGTGGTATTTTCACTACACATCAACCAATTAAATACCCCTTGAGTGCTTACTCTATGTATCTAGAACTATGCTAACAGTGTAGATTTGATGATAAAGATATATATATATATATATATATTTCTCTTGAAAACCTACCCTCAGGTTAAGGGGTAAGTCAAATTAAAATATAGAGAATAACTTATATAGATGTATAGTGCAAGATTATATATAATCTACAAAAGTTTTAGAAGAGAGTCCATATAAAGTTTTCCTGAACGAGTAAGAACAAAATGAGTATACCTTTGAGGATCAAGATTTAATATTTTTAATTACTTTTTTGGTTTGTGGTCATTGTGGATTTCTTCTGTCTTCATCAGCTGAACTTAGGGAAGCTCTGGGTGGAGAATGGTGCTTTGGTTAAGCACTCAGTGTTTTAGTCATGTGACTTCCTGTGCACATGGTTATCTGAGCACACAAGGCCTTCTGTTGGTTTTTCATTCTTTATACACTTTGACATTGTCTCTTTATCTTGTGAACTATGTGAAATCTTTGCTTAAAATGTGTCACTCCCTCTTAGCTCAGTGTCAGACTGACCTGCCTATTGCTACTGGTCCACTGGAGATGGATCTGTGTGTCAAGTTCATTTCCTCAGTGTTGTTATTGTGTTTCTTTCTGCTTGGGGAGGTCACTGTATTTAAT
Source organism: Urocitellus parryii (assembly GCF_045843805.1). Classification (NCBI taxonomy): domain Eukaryota; kingdom Metazoa; phylum Chordata; class Mammalia; order Rodentia; family Sciuridae; genus Urocitellus; species Urocitellus parryii. Next base: position 65,047,089 of record NC_135533.1, read on the forward strand.
TTTAGAAATTATCCTATGACTGCTACTCTTTTTATATCCTTGACCCAAAGGAGCTGGAATAAACTTTTCCAACTTGATAGAATTAAATGGTTTGTCCTCAGTCAAATCTTACAACAGAGACTTGTTTGTACTTTCTCACATTTGTTTGGAGAATAAAAATACATTTCAAAATATTATTACCACTATAATATATGACAATATTAAAATATAATTTTTAATACGTTAGTTAATTTGGAATAGTTCATCAACTGGTAATAGATAAATATGGAAATTATTCTACATAATATCCTGATTGATGTATTTTGCTAACATTTTGCATATATTTCTAAAAATTGTAGTTGATAAACAGATTGCTATGTATTTTTGCACATGTTCAATATTCCTGTTTTCTTATTATTTAAGTTTTATGCTTAATGTACTTATGAATATGAGTCAAGGTAATAAAACCTACTGAATTTAATTAAAAAGTACCAATAAAATTGAGGGACAATTTGCTGAGAGCCATTGCCAAGTAGGAATGACGCATCGAAATTTTCTTGTCACCTACCCCAAGTTGCTTAGAGGAAGGACTCTCCATTGTGGAAATGGGCTTGTCTTAAACTCAGGTTATTTGCAGTGACATTGCATGTATGCTTGAGTAAGGTGACCTTGCTCAAGGACCAGGGCGGATCGGGGTTTAGGGCGGATCAGGTTTTAGGGAGTATCCTGCTCCTTGGGTTTAGGGCGGTTCCATGTTTAAGGTGTACCCTGCCGGGAATAGGGCGTATCCTGCTGATTAGAGCCTGGTGGAGTACGTGGATTTTGGCCCAGAACGTATTTTTTCCCCAGAACGTGTTTGTAGAGGGCCGGTGTGAGTTCGGGAATAAAGAATTGCTGTTTGAATCTACAAAGCTGTGAGTGGCTCGTTATTTTGTGCCCAGACTTCGGCAACAATTGAGAAATTGTGAATAGATATGTTAAAATATTTAAGTATCTAGTTTGATTGCAGGTTCAGCTTTTGTCTATTTCAGTAGTGAATATCTTTATTAGGTAGCTCTTTGCAGATGCATAACTAGCCAATTTTAGGAATTGAGTTACCAACCAGTAAGAAGTCTACTCTATTTTAAATGCAACAATGTTTAAATACTTTGGAGAAAATTTCAGCACTTATAAAACATAATTTTATTTTATACAATGAATAATTCTCTCTTTTTAAAAAGTTTGATTTTATTATTTTTAAAAGTTACTTCCCTGTTTTAAAGTGTTAGTTGCTATAATAATATGTAATTAAGATTAATAATGTAATTTAAAAAGTAGAAGAATTAAAATACTTTTATAAATATACCTCATTTGAAACCACAGTGATTTGGAGAGTGTATACAATATCAGTTTTCTCAATTAACAAAGCATTTGGGGAAATCAATCCAAATAAGAAAATATAATAACACTCCTCTGAGATTTCAGAGTTAAGAGATAGTGGCAGAAAAGAGCTGTTGTTAAGAAAATGTTCCTGAATAAGTAGATTGTCTGCATTTCTCCACATTAATCTTTCCCACTTATTCATTTGATTTTATATTACTTCCATTTCCCTATCCAACTAGGTTTTAGTCTCTAGCTCATGAGCTGGTTATGAAAGCAAAGTATACTTTCTCATGGTATTGTTTCTCACAAGCAAAGCCTTGGACACCACTGAAATACTACTTAAGTGAAGGTTTATTTTTCAATATTTGCAAGTATAGTTATCCATCTGCTTATTTTAGTTCTCCAACAGTAAAAATTTATAATTTTGTGATTTATAGCACCTACTTACCTTTTAATAAAAATAGGTGAATTTAGAAAATGCACTCAATTCGTGGATGGAATCAACACATGTCAAACACTTTGACTCTATTCATGTAATTACAACCTCAAATAGCATTAGTTCAGTTCTGTCAACTGACCCTGATGGAAACTATCATAGATTTACAATGTGTCAATTTTTTTATCCTGGGGGTTTTTCATTTGAAGAAGGGCAGATGTTGAGATTCAAACTGAATGGGACCAGTTCTTCATTAAATGGTTTTCACTTGATCCTATGTTCATGGTATAAAATTTGCAATTGAACACTCTTATACTGTTGAACAACAGGAAGCAATTTAAATGAAAAGGTTTTAAGGGTTAGTTAACTCAGAATGTATATTATGATAACATACGGAGGTGTTTGTCTCATATTAAAGGATTTCTAGTATGCCAATTTATAGCATTCACACATTTTTCTGGATCATTAGAAGTACTCCATATTGGTTGGATTAAAGAATTAAGATAAATATTATAATAAAATATAATTTAGTAATAATGATTAAAAGAAAGGGTTACAGCACAAATAGTGAAACTATCAAATAATATAATAATCAGTTTCAGTAACTCTAACATATTTTATCCTTCTACTTGGTATATCAGCCATAGTGAGTATTTTCACCACTTTAGTTTATATATGGAAGCCACAGGGGAAAGACTAATTTTCAGCCACAGCTGCAGAACTGCTTGGCTAACTATGTTAGCCTTCACACCCATACTGACCTATTACCCATTTTACAGAGCTATTACTATCACTTGTCAGACTGATTCTAATAATTAGCTCAAATCTCTCGTACTCTTTGATACCTTCTGATTCCAATTGCAAATTGTCAGATACCATCCTCAAAAGTGAAGAAGGAATAACATGCATTTATTTCATCCTTCATGATTTTTTCAACTGCAGCCACCCTGTCAGCTGTCTCTAACTAGCCAGAGCATGACCAACTCCTTGCTTTCAATTTACAGAACATTTACAATGCGCTGTGCATAATTTTGTGTTGAAGTGAACTGACAAATTTCACCATTTTCTACATGCTAGGCACTCTAATTTACTCATTAATTGTATTATATTTTTAAATCTTTACAGAACCCTGGAGATAACAATTTTTTTTTAATTCTCATTTATCAAAGACAATAAGTAGCTTGTGAGTAAATAGCAAATCCAGGCTAAAGCTTTTATTCAACAAATAGTTATGAAGCACTTACTGTGTACAAAGCACTTATCTTTGTGTCAAGTAAACTGTGGGCAAAACAAGTAACAAATATTGACTTGCTTAATGTTTTACTGTCTGTATCACACACTGATACATGAGATTTCAGTGCAGAAAATTTCTTTTTTTCACCACTAATTCCTAAGTACTTAGACTCATTCTTGACAAAGACAATAATGTTTATAAAATATTTATTAATAAATGAATGAATGAACTGTGTCCTTTTGAGTGATGACTTATGGGCCAGAGATCTAGATGGCGATCAGTTTCTTCTCCAGGATTGCCAGTCCAATCTAAAAAGAAGACCTAATAATGTCAGAGTAGTAATTTTTATGCTCAGTTATTTAATCTCAGCAATTGGGATTTATCATAAAGATTACACTGATTTAAAATCCTTCCACATTTTCCCCCAAATCTGTAAATAATGCAACAGTAGGTCTCCAGGGAAGATGGCAGGTGCAGGTTTGCTAAAAACATGAAGACTTTGCTAAATGTCTACACTCATCTGTACTCATGTAATGGAACATTCTTCAAGATAATGATACGTTAACATGTTTTTGAATTGAAAAATAAAATGTCAAAAACAAAAATTGCCAAATAATTCAGACAGGCATTTTATGATGTGAAAATAGCTTTCACAAAATCCCCGGATACTCATATCCTGAGAGGTTTTTACTTGAAAAGTCGACAGCCTGTTGATGTTTTCCCCAGTGCAAGTTCATTCTCAAGAGTGACCTCTTCCTGGGGTATATGTTAGCAACTAACATACTTAGCTAAATATAATCATGCATAATGTCAGTAATGTGAGAGAAATGAGTGATTTGAACTAGAATATTTATACATAAATGAAATAATTATCAAGAAGGGGTTAATAGGTATGATGTAGTAGAAGCTACTACTAAGCAAATGGAAAAAGCAAGAACATTAACATTATGAAATAGTTGTTCTTGAAATATAAAAATATTTACACAAAAGCATTTTGTGAGAGTGCATTTTCATAAATATCTCAATTATGATGAAGAAATATTTATTTTAGCTTCCTATATCATAGAGACAATGATATTTACTATGAAAAGCACGCTATAAGGAGCCGTGAATCCTAATATTAGAACATTGCACCAAGTGTCCATTTTTTGGATAATATGCTTACAAGGGCAGGATCTATCTGAGAAAGGAAACAGCTACATAATTACTTCTGAGGCTTTCTTCTAACTACATAAAATGTGAATCATTTTATATCCTGTAAGCCTCTTCTTAAGATGCTTACTACTTTCTATTATGTAATTCATTAATAATTATTTTATCTCAACTAATAGCTTGTGACTTTACAGAAGCCAGGTTTATATTTTCTCTTCCAAGTGTGTTGTAAGGAGTTGACAATTTTATTTAGTGAATAAATGAAATATATAGATTTCCCTAGTCTTCCTGATCTCATTGGTGATAATTCTATAATGCATGTGTAATTTATACATATTCTCATCATGTGATAAATGACTTTCTGCCATATTCATCTGTTTCTGATTAATAGAGCTAAAATTAACAGTTATAATACAGTGATGCTATGGTTGTATTATAAGAGATAGGATTGTATTGTTTAAAAAAGGGGACTCAGATTCTCATCATGGAATAAATCCATATCCACAATTCTGAGCAGAAATGAACATATCTCTCATAAAAGGAGAGTCTAAAGGTATGGTGAGCTTTGCAGGCAGGCAGAGGAGATAGTAATCTGAATGATAAGATTTAGGGAAGTGTCGGGACCCCTCGCCAGTAAGGGAAACACGACACAGGATTCTTCTTTCAGCAGTTTACTCAGGACCTTTGAATCATGATGAGAAAACAGGAACAAGAGAGGAAAGAGAGCGAGCAGTTGGTCTGCCCTAGCTTAAGTACCCAGCCTCGCCAATGAACTAGCACCACGTGGAGGAGTCTAGTAGGTACAGCGCAGCGGAAGCAGGCCAGAGCCCAGCCCACAGCCTTACAAGGAGTTGTTTACTTCTAACAACTCTAACCGCTAAGTCATCAGAAGCAGGAAGCCAGCGCCATTTTCAGGGTGCGGTCGGGTCGCCGGCTCCCAACAGGGAAGATCCTTCCTGATCCCAAAATGCTTCACTCTTAATACTTCATATTGTCATTAAGATTTTCTGAAATTCCCTTACAGCAAGCATTCAATGTATATTAATACACACATTTCAGAAGTTTGTTATAATGACATTTGAAATCTGTTTAAGTCTTGTGATATTTGTAGCATTTCCTAAAAGTTTGCTTGGTTTGTCTTCTTTCCTTTGGAAGCTATAGAAGAGTTTGCAGAAAGGCTTGGGGGTGTGTTTTCAGTTTCTTCTTGTACTTTGGGAGAGAATTAGAGTAATTGTACTTAGGTAGTCTTGCAGGAAAGTCTTTGACACACACTTTTATCTTGCCTAAGGGCTCTGTGTGTCAGATTTCAAATGAATATTTGAAAAAGATTATTAAGGGAAAAAAATTTAAAATGTGAGTAGACTTATTGCTACTATTATCCAATTATATGAAAGTGAAGGGTTGTCTCACCTCACTAAATTTGTGAAAGGGAGGTTGATATGCTAGGAATGAGAACATGTCCAGAATAGCAAAGTTGGGGTAGGAGAAGAATTAGGATGGCACCAATAAGCGGCAGTGGGGTCTGTTGCTAGCTTCCTGAAACAGGTGTTTGGTGCTGATGTGTGAGTACCCACAGAGTTGGGCACTAATTAGTCCAGGTAATAGTAGCCACAGGCAGCTGTGGATGAATTCAGGCATGTAGCAGCAGGTGTCAGGCATTGGGTTGGATCTAGAACTGCTGCAGGACCTGGTGGTGGCCTGCATATCGGCAACAGGCAGAATTGAAGGTCAAGACTTGTAGAAATAATGTATAACTGTGAGGTTTCATATGGCGTTTTATTGTTCTAAGTGAATTGCCCCCGAATTTGGTGGAAAAAATAGGACTTGTGGCTTTCCCCTGATTGAAGGGTGCATGCCTAGTCAAAGGAGTTATGATGCATCTCATAAGCTAGTGTTCTATAACCTAGCAAAGAGGACAAAAGTTGCATAGGTACTTGATCCATAAAGGCTGTGATTCCCACAGGCAATTTTATTTTTGAAATTAAATATGCTACAATTGCCTGTTGCAAGCAATAAATAGAGAAAGGTTTTTTTTTTTTTTTTTTTTTTTTTTTTTTTTTTTTTAATCAGGGCTAAACATGTTTGAAATAGTTACCACACACACACAAACACACACACACACACACACACACACACATACACTTATACACACTTAAACTCGTATGGCTTTCTTAATACCTAGTAAAAACCTTCCAAAATTTGAGAATCTCTTTCCTGTTAAATGTTTGCTCCCAAACCAACCCTTTAAACACTGTCCTTTTTCAGATTCTCCCAAGCTCTAAAATTATCTTTCCTCTAGCATCACTGTAACACTTATTTGAAATTCTGATTTCCAATAGAAAGCAAAGTCAGTTTCCTTTCTTTCTTCTGTCCTGACTGCTCTCTCAATGTCACTTTCTGGTCATTCTTCTAACCCCTTGACCATGTGCAACTTGTGTGCCTTTATTTGGGGAAATTTCTTCCTTTCTAGGAATGGCCAATGTCCTCTGCCCCTGTCTTCTGACCTTCTTGTGTACTCTATGGTTCTCTCTCAGGGGTGTGTTTGGGGGTGTGTTTTCAGTAGAAAAAAAAAGTAGAAAGATACTGAGTCTCCTAGAAAGTGTAATTCTTCTACTAGTTTTAAAAATTTTCCAGCAAATCTGACAAGTTAAAGCCTAGCCCATTTTACATAACTTTTTTTTTTTGTCCTGGAGTTTGAACCCAAGAGTGCTTAACCACTGAGCCACATTCCCAGCCCTTTTATTTTATATTCTTCAGTAACTCACTAAGTTACTGAAGTTGGCTTTGAACTTGGAATTCTCTTGCCTCAGCCTCCCTAACCATAGGGATTACAGGCATGAACCACTCTGTCAGACAACTTTACATAACCTTTATAAGTCATCAGCTACTGGACACTACTTTAAAGTGGTCAGCAAGGATTTGAACAGTAAAGGAATGTAGGTACTCCACTACATCTGGGCAAGGGAATGTCAAGGTTCTTCAAACTTCAATGACACTGTCAGGAAAAAAAAAAAAAAACACATTTACAAAAGCAGAATGTGCTCTTAATGGAAATTTGGACTTAAAAATTCTGTAGCATTAAATTTGTGTCTAATGATAAAGCTGTTGATATTATATAAGACTTTTATCTAAAGGTTAACTTTTTATGTGAAAAATAAAGTAATAATTTATTAAATCATATTAAAAAACTGAATCTTTAGTGATAAAAATGAACTGCTTATATTTCATGATCCAAAGAGTAAACTAGCACCTCTCTGTTAGGGACTTTCCCCTAACAACTGCACAATTAGTGTATCTGCTTTATAAACATTCCTGTACCTCCATTTACCCCCGGACTCCCATTCCCATTGCTCCCAATTTATCCCCTCCCCCAACAAAAATTTAAGAGTCTGTGTTACACATTACCTAATCAGCAGTATTTTAAGATGATTTACAGAGGGCTTAAGATAAAACTGCATTTTTCAAACTGCATGACTGGAAACTCCCTTGAGCTTTAATTTAAAGTCCCCGTTTCCTGAAATCTCATTGACATAAAACATCCAGTACTTCAATTCTTTTTTATTTTTTTGGAAGTGATATTTAATAGGCACATAAGGCTGCTGCTAGTCAATAAACAATTTTTATACAACAATAGTGTATGGAACCCCTCCATTTTTAGGACAGATATTCTATTTGATGAGAGTGTGTGGATCTGTTGACAGTTGGTAATCCAGCAAGAAATGCACAAGCTACTTTAAACAGATAGTGTCTGTCGCTTTGACATGCAACAGTGAGTGCAGCATAAATAAATAATTTCATTCCTCACAGTCAGACTTGAATTTGCCAGGAAAGATTATTGGGGTGAATTTAACATTCTGAAAACATTTGTGATTGTCAACTAATGGGAGACATGGGTGCTTTTTGCTGGCAGTGAACTGGCAAACTTACTGAAACCTCTGTAAATATTGTCTGGTACTTGAACACTGCACACATGGATTTTATTTATGATGCTTTTCAAGAACCCTGAACTTGGGATCAGCTGCTTATAGTGTAAAAAGCAGTAGTAGACCACCCAGCATGATTCAAGAAATAAATCAAATCTTAGAAATATAGGACATATACACATCATGCATTGCTAAGTTGAAGTATACATACATTATTAGGTTTTAATGGCTCCAAAATATTCTAAGGAAATAGCCTTGATTAATGTTGCATATTTAAATTTAAAACATCTTTCTGATGGTAATCCAAGTATTTCTATTTAGAGGAAGTATTTAAATTACTGTATTTCTTCCTTAGGAAAAAAATAAAATTATTTGAAAAATCGTTGAGAAATTTAAACACCAATTCTCACACTTATGCCAAATTTCAGGAAACCTAATACTTGAATAATCCAGAGAAATCTGTACTTTCATTATCCTAGTAAATAAAAAGAAAATGAGAAGACAGTGTTAGATAAAAACTATACCCTTCTATTGCATTTCATAACCTAAGAATGTTGTTTATAAACTAGATAAAAATATTTCTGTAGGTGAGTTTTCCATATCTGAATTATAATGCAAAATAAACAAAAGATATCTTAGAATAATTTTTTATTCTAAGATATTTAAGGATATCTTAACTGCTGAATAGTAGAAATATCTTCTAAGTAAAATTATACCTCTAATCTAGCTTGTATTATTGCTGAGTAAATATTATTGAAATAAAATAATTTCTATAGATTTCTGTTATAATAATTCTCAAACCTATGTAATAGCTTCTCTTCACTAAAAGTAACTAACCTGGTGTCCTGGGGCCCTTACATCCTTATTTCTTGGTGTCTAATTATCTGATCTCTTCCTTTAGGGCCAGTAGACCTAGGAGGAAAGAGAGCCTTCTTAGGTCTCAGACAGGAGAAAGCCTGTGTGGTGCCATCATGTCTTAAGCAATCAATCATCAGATACAGTAAGAATGATCCAAATCCACGCACTTTAGAAAAAATTGGATCCAAGCCTACACAAATGAGTCATATAGAGCACTGCTGTTCAAACATGATTGTGTACACAAATTATCTGGGAATTGAGTTAAAATTTTGATTCTGATTCAGTAGGTCTAGGGTAGTTATTGTGTATATGCACAACTCATAAATTTTCCAGTGATGCCTGTCTGGAGTCCACACATAGGACATGGGTTTTAAGTAGCCAGGACTTGGTGGATGTTTGACCAAGGTAGATAAGACAGAGATCAATAGGACACAGAGTGGGTTCTTTGGAAGGGTAAAAAGAGGAATGAGACAGGAAGCCAAGCATTTGCACTGTTAATAAAAAAAAAAAAAAATCTCTTCATTTTATGCTTCACTTCCTGTGAAGATCAATGCACATTTTTCCCTTTTCTCTCTTGGTCTGCTTTCGGCCTTTCTTCCTGAGCTCACAAAATTTGATACTTTTTTGCTCATTATGCACTAACATTTCCAATTTTGAGGAATCTCTAATCCCTTAATTCTCTGTTAAATACTTTATGTCATCATGTGGCTAATAAATGAAAGTTGGATATACAAAGTGAACTGTGTTATATTCTGTGCAAGAAATTTAAGCACAAGACTGATCACAAATACTGAGAAAGGGAACTGAGAAATAATCAGAGGATATATTCATACTTAAGCAAGCCTATTTCAAATTTCCCATGAAAAAGATTTTCAGTGTTATATACTGAATGTTTATACTGCCTATTGAGTTTTAAACTGAATATTGCTTTGACAGTATAAAATATTTGTGTACCATCTTTTCTTTTTCCCACCCTCCCAGATTGTCTAATACACACAATAGTCCTTCCTGGGGACCAGCCCAAATGGTCTCTTAAAAGTTCCTACGACCAGAATGATTGCACTTCAAAGTGTGCATTGTTGTTTCATCTCTTTATGCTGCTTTTTATCAATTTCCAAGATAGTTAAAGCTGAAAGACGAAAATACTTCAAACAAAAAGCAATTATTTAAAAAAAATTACCAAATAATTGAAGCCGATCAGTGTTCGCACTGTTGGAGCTTTTATCCTTTCCTACCAGACCTTGAAGTCTGTCAGATTTTGCTGAGACATTCATATTAGTGAACATCTGGATCATGTCATAGTTGGGTCTGATTTTTGCCTAACAGTTTCTTTGTGGATTTGCCTCCCACAACACATATGGTTTATTTCTTGTGTTTATCCTTAGCTTGGCAGGGTTTTGAGGTGTCATGTCTCTTTTCATCTTTACTTTTTAAGGGGAATGATTTTGCATAAATTATTGTCTTTCTAGGTGTGAATTATGATGGTGCTCTTTTTCATGTGTTCTGTAGAGACTATGGATAAATGCCTGTTCTTACATTTTCTTCTTGTGAATTATATCCCATTACAAGATATGTAATTTCTTCTATATGTATATTTTTTCACATTTTTTCTACTTTTGAAAGCTCTTCATCAGCATTTGTAATTGCTTAGACTATGCCCCATGCTTTTTCACAAAAGTGCATTTAATACAATATGGTTTTTATTGAGCCTATATACAAAAAATTATTTTGATTTTTGTGAGATAATTTATAAAATAATGTTGAAAAATGCCTTCATTTTATGCTTGAAAATACTAACTTCAAAAATTACGTATTAAAAATACACCAATTGGGGCTGGGGATGTGGCTCAAGTGGTATGACGCTCGCCTGGCATTCACGGGGCGCTGTGTTCGATCCTCAGCACCACATAAAAATAAAATAAAGATGTTGTGTCCACTGAAAACTAAAAAATAAATATTAAAAAATTCTCTCTCTCAAAAGATACACTAATTGAGTAATTTACTTTTTACAGTACATCCCTGAGTGTGATGATGGCAGAAATAGTCCCAAAATGAGAATTAAAAAATAGTATAGTTGGTATCTTGATTTAATGGAATTCTGATAGGAAGGCTTCAAAGTCAAATATATATTTTAATTGTAATTCTTGTTGAATTTCTTTTTAAAAGTTTAAAAGTCAAAAGTAAACAAATGAGCAACTGAATTGCAGGGGTAAGGGAAATTATTGCTATTGTTATGATTATTAATTTAGAATGGGAAGAGCAATTACAGGTATAAGAGGCTGAGCAAGCTACCTGTCTAGGGAGTGTGGTAGTAGATGTAATCAAGAGCATTTTCTTTGGAAACAAGGAGGAGCATCTTTTTATCAGGAGTGAATATAGATTAGCATTATTGGTAAGCAACTTTATGGATTAGTCCCTTGTCATTTCTTTTTTACATGTGAAGAACTGAAAATCCATTTTTATAAGTGGGAGAACTTAGGCCAATGAGTATTAAAAATATAAATGCCCGAAGACATTACCAGCTAAAGGGGTAGAGCTGCCATCACCGCTGACTTGCTGGCCCCTAAAACCCCCTCTCTCAACTGCTCTGATTTGCACTTGGTATTTCCTCAGTGTGGGTGAGGGAGGCACTCCACTTGTTTCAGTCAGCTTTTTCACTGTAGTGACTAAAAGACTCAAGTACAACAATTGTAGAGGGGGAAAAGTTTATTTGGGGTCTGATGGTTTCAGAGGTCTCAGTCCATACACAGGTGGCTCCCTTCCTTGGCTCAAGGTGAGGCAGATCATGGCAGAAGAGTGTGGCCTAGTGAAGAGGCTGACATGAGATTAGGAAGCAGAATGATACTTCACTCACCGGATACCAAATATATATACCTCAAAGGCATACCCCCATGAACCACCTCCTCCAGTCACACCCTACCCACCTTCAGTTACCACTCAGTTAATACCATCAGGGAATTCATTCACTGATTGGGTTAATGCTCTCATAACTCAATCATTACCATTCTGTCTGATAACAGGTAGAATTAGAACAACTGACCATAGAATCAAGATGTTACATAGGTCATTAGTGTGGCAGTTGAATTTTATGTGATAGTTTGCATCCTGGAGATGGCAAGATCTTCAAGAAACACAAATTTATTTCCTTTTTTCCTTTTAAAGTTATGATTTTTAGCTCAGAGTTTCCAAAATTACTGTATGGGGCGACAAGGAAGCTTTTTCTCACTGAAGAGAAATATTCTGTTTTAACAATGTGGAAATATCTTTTAGGGCATTACTATGTTGAAGCGATTTTTAAAAATGTTATTTATTAGTTCTAATCAGATCAGTAGAAAGCTCTTCCATTTATTGTACACAAATGAAGAATTTTTCACTTCTCTGGCTGTGCATGAAGTAAAGTCACATCATCCGCTTTGCCCTATCCGAAGTTGTTAAAGCAATTTTTAAGAGATACTGGGCCAGGCACTATGGCGCATGTCTGTAATCCCCATGGCTTAGGAAGCTGAAGCAGAAGGATTGCCAGTTCAAAGCCAGCCTCAGCAAAAGTGAGGTGCTAAGTGACCCAGTGAGACCCTGCCTCTAAATAAAAAACAAAATAGGGCTGGGATGTGGCTCAGTGGTTGAGTGCCCCGGAGTTTGATTTCTGGTACCCCCCCCCCAAAAAAAAGAGAGATACTGTAATTAAATACTAATTAAATTAAATGCTATCGAGTACTGCAAAATGACACAATAGTGCATTAGAACATGAAAGAGACATCCATATGAAATTGAAAATCCTAATCTATGTTTAATAACTAAATTTAGGATTTCAAGATAATCTTAAAAAATATTTCATATGTCCTAATAAATAATAAGAATAATGTGCTTTCTAAGTTGTCATTTTTGATTGAGCGTTGGTGTTTAACCCCAAGGGAAGTTATCCCTCCTGATTCACTTTTACTGGGCAAGTCTGTTGACGAAGGACCCACTCTGGTAGAAGGTTGGACTGAGGAACTTCACACTACAGTGGCAGACTGGAGAACTTGGAATTTCAACAAAATGTTCTCAGTGTATTTTAGAATTTCTAAAATTTTCTGTTATAACCCATTAATTAGCAATTTATAAATTTAGTCATGCACTAAGTAAAAAAATTATTTCATTACTTACATGTATTGGGATTGAACGAACATACTGGTTCTGAAGAATGAGAACATACATAGGATTTCCTTCTGGAATGTATGTTTATAGATATTGATATTTGTAATATGCTAGGAAGCAGCATAAATGACAAGCATTTTTATAGTTGCTATAGCCGCATGCTTATTATTGAATGCTAACAATTTTTAAAGTTTGTTTATGAAATTTTGTCTTTGATATGTTAAGCTTTTATGAAAGGTTATATTTCTCACAAGAGTAGTATTTCAAATTATTTTTAAATATATATTTTTAACAAAATTATTTACAAAAACAGATGCCAAATATGCATTTAGATTACAGCCTTTTTTAAAAAAAGGTTTCTATTTTAAAAGGTTCTATTCTTTTGTATATTTTGTATAAATTTAAACATTCTTTTTTGTTACACTTAAACAGTTTAAGAAAGATACAGAAAGAAACCATTATTTTTCTTTTTTTAGAGCAAATAAATTACAGACACCAATTAAAGCATTTTATAATGAAAGAACCCACTTTTCATTGGTTCTTTCATTTTCTATATTGTTGCAAAGTGCCCACATCAATAAATTATTTCCTTGAATGTTTTGCTTTGTGTTTGGGTGAACTAAACTAAAATATTTTTATTGTAGTGGTAGTTTATTAAAACTCTGTGATACAATATGGTGATGGAATATTCTGTTCCAATTGGATCAAGTGAGATCAAATAACAAACTGTAATTTCAGTTTTTAAAACTTGCTAAATGTAGCCAGACATAATTGGGCAAGCCTATAATCTCAGTGACTTGAGAGGCTGAAGCAGGAGGATTACAAGTTGAAAGCCCGCCTCAGCAACTGGCTGAATTTGTAAGAATTCAATATACTCACTGACAGTATGTTTCTCCATAAAAATACAGGATGTTTTTCTGATGCTATATAATAGTCATTAGATAATAATTTAGCCCACTTTCTAAACCAAATAAGTTATAAGTAGATTCAACTGACATGCAACTGGGTCAACAATAATGCAAAGAAGAAAATGAGCAATGTTTCTAAACTGGAATAGGGTAGCAATGCCAATGTGATTTATAGATGCACCCTGATAAGTTACTGGAATTTATTGAAAGGCACAGATACTTAGACTTCAACTCATTGGTACATATTTAGCAGCAATTCAAAACGCTGCATGAATAAAATGAAAGTATTTGAGACCTAGTAAAACTGTTATTCTTATTTGAAATTCAAGGAAGCAAACCCTCAGAAAATTGAAGTGCATTAAAAAAAAATGCAACCTAAAGTGGAAAAAAAAAAGTGTTTGATTTTTAGACACAAACTTTGCCTAAAGAGCTTAAACCTCTCTGGATTTAGCTATCAACAAAATAAACAAAGCATTAAGAACTGGGCTACACAAATGGTATGGATTTAAAAAATGTATTTACTTGAGGTCTAATGCTCCAGTGAGATATACAGAGAAAAGATGGAAGTTGAGACTTCAAAATTATCCCAGTTGTGATGACTTGAACACATTTATGAGAACTTTTGCTTAGGTACTATATAAATAAACATTGTATCTACAAGTATATTGTTTAGATTAAGAGAAATAAAATACATTCCTTTGTTATATGAGAAAATACTTGACAGTTTAATGTAATGGTGACAGATTCAAGACAAAGCTAGGCCTCATCTCTTTTGTTTTCATTAAAAAAAAAAATAGGAAACTTTGCCAGTCAACTGTGTGTGCTAATCTCACCTGTAGCATTGTTTAGCCACAAGTTACTCCATCTATAGTATTCTTTGAATAAATACAGGCTTCATATTTTAATACTATTTTGTGGAAGTCTCATTGCTAATTGATAAGGAGATGTTGGAACCCCAGGTTGAGTACTCTAACACTAGGTGAGTGAGGTAGGTGAAATGCAACATAAGTTTCTGTTTGAATTGTGTTTAAGCACAGAGGGGTCAACAGATAAGACAGCATCTCCAAGCCATTCATTTGTGTTATTCCAAACTCAGCTAAATGTGGTGGGTTGAACTAGAGAAAAAACTGTGGCACAAAGACTAGATGGAAGATGGCTATAGGAACACTGCCCAGTATTTTGGCTACAGCTGAGTAAAGATAAGTGAGGTCAATATTAATAGGAACAATAAGGAGAGTGTGGGTGGGGTAGGAGGTACAATATATGACATATAACATCACCTGCCTGGGATGAGTATATGGACTATAAGAAGTGATAAACCACAATCCATGAAAAAAATAAATGAGTACATCATTTTGACTCAAAGTAGTGGGCTGTTTTACTTTTCTTTTTGAACCATGTGCTCTATTTATTTAGAATACTAATTTCCAGATTATTTTTTTAAAAAGCACTTTTTACACTTCTCTTTCATACTCCTATTTTCTCTACCCAGACTTCCCTTCTCTCTTTCTCTATCTAGGCAAATCTGACTTATATCTCAATTCACAGTTTAGATATCACCTTTTGTCTGAAGTGCTCCGTGATCTCCCTTCTCATACTAATGCCTCCCTCCTCTTTGAACTCATAGTGTGCTTATCATGAACTTCAAGTGGGAACCCTACCACCTTGTATGTAACATAGTTCTTTCCACCAGTGATGCACTGAGCTCCTTCCTGTATTTGCCATCATGCTAGGCTCTGGGGAAGAACTGAACTGGATACAAACCCTGTTCCCTATTCTCAGGGATCTCACAGTCTGAAAAGGGATTCAAGAATGTGAAAAAAAAAAATCACACTCATGTGACAAGTGAGTTAATAAAAGAAACATACCAGGCACAGATTTAGAACAGAGAAGGTGGTTAATGTGTTCTAGGGACAGGAAGATCAGAATAAGCTTGCCAGATACAATGGTGGTAATTCATCTCACAGTGAGCTCTTGGAGGATAGGGTTCCTATTTCATGCAGTACCCACATTACCTAATAGGCCACCAGCACAGAATTGGTAGTCAAGCTCTCAGTGACACCTGAGCAGGTAGAAATCTGGTTCCAAAGGACAAAGTGTCTAGAAGTCCATTTTCTTCATATTCAAATTCATCTTTTTGTTGTTGTTATTGTACTGTTTGATTTGATTTGGTACCTTTCCCTCTGACTGTGATTTGCCTGTATGTTTGAAATGGTGTTTTCTTTGGTTAGGTTGATTATGAAAATGGTCTTACTACATGAATCCCATTTTTGCATCTTTCTTCTCTATTTCATTTTGGGGTCCTCTTAACCTACTAACTTAAAAATATATATATTTCTATAATTAACTAGTATAAAGAAATTGTTAGAAATCAAACTAATAGGATTTTGCAAGTGCTTTGAAATATAATGCTTTCCTCTTTATGGAAATGTTTTCTAAACATTGACATTGATTTTAAATAATTATTAAGATAAATTAAAATGAAATCACAGTGTCTTTGGCATTGGACCAGTTTATATCTAACATGTGATTATACAAAAAGGTGATGTTGAATCCTACTTATTAGTGAGTGTGTCTTTGAAGTCATGGAACTGGATAGATGTGGACTAAATGGAAATTGTGCTTAAAAAAATGAATTTGTAAGCCAAAGATATCCAAATGTTATACTGATTCCTTCCATATTAATAAAATGCTTGCCTATGAATTTCAGAATAGGCAATATCAATAACAATCACCTGCCATCTTTATAGATCTGGAATGAAACCAAACTGATGATGGTAATGACACATTGTAGAATTTCATTCCCATATTTTTTTAAGTATGACATCAAAAAAAACAATATTTAATTTAAAGGTCATAAAAGTTCACATCATCATCATAAATATAGAATCTAGTTTACATATGACTACAATGAAGAAATCTGTTAACTAATTATGTAGCAACCTACCTCTGGTTTTAGAATTTCCTAAGCTTATGTTCCTTAACACCATATGTTACAGGGAACAGTAAAGACATCTGAATTCAAATATTTTGAAGAAATGTGTATTTAGCAACTGAATACATGCTAAAAGGAATAATTTACAGCAGCAGTTTCATTACATTTTTTTCTCTCCAGTTTTCTAGTTCCCATCTGAAATGCAATGATAAATACAGATATGGAACATATTTACTACCTGGCAAAAAGCATGCTTGTTGAATGGGCACAAACCTTCTGCCCTTAAATATAAGTACATAAACCACCTTGTCACCTGTGTGGGAAAATCTTGCATTTTAAGGTGATGTTCGACACATTGAAATGGAGTACCTATAGAAAGTTGTATTTTACACTGTTCTTCCTCTTTGAAATTATTTACATCTCTTTTGCCTAATGTGTAGGTAGCAAAAATATTAAACACATACCATTAAAAATCACTAAATAATACATAAAAAGAAGCAATAAGTGTGCATCTACATGCATTTACATTTTACATTTTATTTCAATGGGGCCTTAATTTTTCTGCTGTGATGCATCTTTTTTTATACTGTAAGGTTGCTGTTATAATTTCCCTAAGGTCACATGAGTCTCTTAACCAAGTTTCATCTCTGATGATACATGCATATGCCAAAGTCTATTAAAGCTGAATTATTAAATGGGACATTAATTCTACTTCGTGCAAACTGCCCCTTCTCAATACACATCAGCAGAAAATGATGACTGTAATGAGTTAATTATCTGCAAGTTATACATATAATTGTATTCAAAAATTTAGATCTGATGGTTTATAAAGTCATGCCAGTAGATTTTTTTTTGATGCTTCTAATTGAAATCTAGACTTTTTTCTATTGATATTTCATAATGCTAACCAGAATGCATTCAGGTTTTGGAAGGCATCCATAAGTTACCATACAATATCCATCCCTTCAAATCCTTTATTTTTAAACACTAAGAAGAAATAAGATACTTCTGTTATTGTGAATAAATTTGTTTCAGCTGCAAATTTAGAACAAAATGCTACAACTAAATTTTAGTACCTTTAAGATACTCTACCAAAATATGACCTATTTTGGAGCACTCTTTGTTCTTTGACTTATATTTCAAACACTTTTTTTCTGTACAGGAGTGTATTCTTCAAACGGATTAACAATCCAGTTTCCATTTGAGGATGCACATCCAAAAGCAACACCATTTAAGTCAATGGAGCCTAAAATTGGATGTAGAATACTTTTAGGCTTTTATTTGAACAAGTGTCAACAAATTATTTATTCAAATAATCATTAAAACTGAAACATGAGCTTCCATCTGGGAAATATTTCAGCTGATGGGGAGTAACAATGCACTGCAGTCTGAGGTGAGAAATTAGTGCTGTTAATTAGAATCCCAAGACAACTGGAGTTAAAACTTCAATGTCACTTCATTAATTAGTAGTAAGATATTTCTTCCTTTACATTTTTTGTGTGACAAGGACCTAGGGGAGTGAGGTGCTAAAAGAACAGTATTATAATGCTGAAAGTCTTGGGCATATTGAAGTCCATGATTCTTAAGGAATCATCTTGGGACAACAAAGTAGGCAAATCCTTAATTAAAAATCGTTTGCCTTATTTTGTGAGGAAACAAAGAGTTTCACATTTTCTTAAGTGTGGGTTGTATTCTGGAAAATAGTTTAAGTCATTCCCATTGACCTGAGAAGAATGATGTGTTCTTCATACAGATAATTGTATTTAAAAAAAGTGAGATAAGAGACAGCTGATTTAGACCAAAACAGTTGGGAATTTGTCTTTAGAAAGTTATTCTGGATACTATTGGTCTCTCTTTTCATGAATCATTAAGTGGCTTATACAATTCTTAGTGGAATCATGAGAGAAATTTTATGTCTAAAATATCATGCTGAGATTCAAGCACAGAATTAAGAGCATTTTCTATTAACACTATATTAAGAAAAAGCTTATTTTCATGAGCTGTACAGTTCATTTTCTCTTCGTTGATCCTTTAGATATAATAAAATGCATTTAACAAATCATGTTGTTTTTTTCCCTTTGTTTTGGCTGGTTAAATGCTCTGTTTTTTTGTAAAACATTATGCAAGTTAGAATTAATTTAAATAATACTTTAAAAGGAGGAGGTGTCAATAGCTTCCATTTGTTTGATTTCCTCTGAGAAATAAGGCATAATTTACATCCTGTTTTGGACATTAACAGTTAATGATGTATATGTTTCTAGAGTAACATCAGCTATCCCTGCTAGAACTGAAAACAAAATGTTAAAAAAAAAAACAAGCAGCACACAAATGGAATTTTTAAAACAAACTATATAGCATAATAATTGTAAGACAAAAACCTACTCTAGCTTAGAAAACAGCTAATTTTTACTGCTTATTTGTCATGGTACATTTAAATTATAGTTTTAATAAAATACATCTTTAGATCAAAGCTGAAAGAAGACATCAGTAGTAGATCAGTGTATTCCATTTTTTCTTCTGGATGATGGATGGCTTATGTTTTTTTATATTTCCACAGAACATTTCATTCAGTATCATTTTACTTATTTCACTCCTCCAGTACATACAAACACGAGTGCTGGTAGACAAAAAGTATCCTTGAATCCAACCACATTTTGGAATATTCATCAGCTTAGTAAATCCATGCAGTTTATTTTAAACTTTCAGTTCAATCAAATGGCTTTGCTGATGCAGTTTTTCTCCTTTCGATGGCAATATGGCAAATGATGTTTTTATTTCTCAGGCAAGGAAGAAAGCGAAACCTGTACAATGAAATCTCATAGGAAACATAAAGTCTGCTAAAGTGAACATCTGTGCTCACCTGTGATCTCTGTTAGGTGTTGGTATTAGGAAGAAAGCCTGTTAGGAAAGTTATTCATGGACTTAATTTATAATTGGTGGAACTCAGTTGAATTTCCCACCATTGTAAACATCCACATAATGCCATGAAAAAAGTTCATATTGCATTTTTTTCCAGTTATTGTCTAGGCAAGGTTCTACTTGAGGTTTTTAGAGGTAATGCAGCTCAGACACTCCTGGGTGCCCTCTCAAATTCGTGGGTCCTCCTGTTTCTACCTTTCTTATTTTCTTGTAAGTGCTTCCATTTATTACTGTTCCCTTGAGTATGTCCTGGCCTTTGCCGACGTTGTTTTCGGTCCCTTTTCCAAACTTGTTCACAGAATTCATCCATTGTGTTCAGGTTGGGGTGGTTGATGAGCTGCATGAAGTCTCTGTACCACACCTTCTGGCTAGGTGTCATGCTGTTGGACATTTCTTTGGTCTTGGAGCCATCTCCATCCTCATCCTTATGAAGAAGTTCTTCTAGATGCTCTGTGTCAATGACTTCCAGGGTCACTTTAAGGAGAGTTTGCATGAATCCGTGCTCCACAGCATGACACAGGTAATTTCCAGAATCCTTCCTCTGTAGACTACGGAGCAGAAGCCCTTGTTCTGTCCTGATGATATGATCATCCACCCTGATCTGGGGGAGGGGAGCATAATAGAATAATTATATATGTGTACTAAATATAAGATCTAAAAAAGCGCCAGTAAAAATGTGCATTGTTTGTTGAGATACCTTTTAGCATTTAACAAAATACTTTGTGCCACTGTTGAAATAAAACTTCTCATCATAATAATTTAATATGTTGAAAAAAACTTGAGGAAAGAATAAAGATATATCTTATTTTATAAAGTTGAAAGTGGGTATATACATATAACACATACTTTAGATTGAATACTGAAATTGAAACAATACAATCATGATACTAGGACACAAAAGAGTATTAAGTGATTTGAAAAAAATGAAATAAAAAAATCAGCAGTTGAATAGGCAGAAGAAATAAATTTGAGATTTATCAACAAATGGGACTTACTTAAACTAAAAAGTTTTTTCTCAGCAAGAGAAACAATAAGAGAGGTAAATAGGGAGCCTACATCCTGGGAACAAATTTTTACCCCTCACACTTCAGATAGAGCCTTAATATCCAGAGTATACAAAGAACTCAAAAAAAATTAAACAATAAGGTAACAAATAACCCAATCAACAAATGAGCCAAGGACCTGAACAGACACTTCACAGAGGAGGACATACAATCAATCAACAAGTACATGAAAAAATGCTCACCATCTCTAGCAGTCAGAGAAATGCAAATCAAAACCACCCTAAGATACCATCTCACGCCAGTAAGATTGGCAGCCATTATGAAGTCAAACAACAATAAGTGTTGGCGAGGATGTGGGGAAAAGGGTACACTTGTACACTGCTGGTGGGACTGCAAATTGGTGAGGCCAATTTGGAAAGCAGTATGGAGATTCCTAGGAAAGCTGGGAATGGATCCACCATTTGACCCAGCTATCGCCCTTCTCGGACTATTCCCTGAGGATCTTAAAAGAGAGTACTATAGGGATACTGCCACATCAATGATCATAGCAGCACATTTCACAATAGCTAGACTGTGGAACCAACCTAGATGCCCTTCAATAGATGAATGGATAAAAAAATGTGGCATCTATACACAATGGAGTACTACGCAGCACTAAAAAATGACAAAATCATAGAATTTGCAGGGAAATGGATGGCATTAGAACAGATTATGCTAAGCGAAGCTACCCAATCCTTAAAAAACAAATGCCACATGTCTTCTTTGATATAAAGAGAGCAACTAAGAACAGAACAGGGAGGAAGAGCATGAGGAAAAGATTAACATTAAACAGAGACGAGTGGGGGGAGAGAAAGGGAGAGAGAAGGGAAAGCATATGGAAATGGTAGGAGACCCTCCATGTTACCCAAAATTACATAGAAGAGGTTGTGAGGGGAAACCGGGGGGGGGGGAACAAGGAAGAGAATTGAACAACAGCAGACGAGGTAGAGAGGGAAGATGGGAGGGGAGTGGCGGGGAGGGGGGGATAGTAGGGGATAGGAAAGGTAGCAGAATACAACAGTCACTGATATGCCATTATGTAAAAATGTGAGTGTGTAACTGATGTGATTCTGCAATTTGTATTTGGGGTAAAAATGGGAGTTCATAACCCACTTGAGTCAAATGTATGAAAGATGATATATCATGAGCTTTGTAATGTTTTGAACAACCAATAAAAAAAATCAGCAGTTGAATAGGCAGAAGAAATAAATTTGAGATTTCAAGTTTAGCAATTATTTATTCAATTCATGAGATCTCGGTTGTGAAATAAGTTGGAGGATATGCTGTTGAATATAATTTAACCTCACTTTTATTTTGAACACAATTTATAATAGAGATCTCAAAAAGCCTATCCTGGCAATGTATAAGCTCAAATGACATTTGCACAATGTAATTCTCTAGTTTAAAATCTGTTTAAAGTGTCAATAAGAAAACAGGAGTATTTTACCTTTATATATTCATATTTTGTTTGTAAATTTATTAGCACATTTTAAGGTTTAAAAATCAACTAAATACTCTGGTTTTCCCTTTTAAATGCTTTTCAAGCATTTTAAAGGTCCATAAAACTCAATGAAATTTTTGGTAGACATTTTAGTTTCACAAAGGAAAAAAATTGATCTACTGAGGAAGATCTGCTTGAGGCTACCTCAACAATTTGCCAAGAGACCTCAGATCCTTTGTCTCCTTTTTCATAAATCTATTGCCCGCTTCTCCCAACTTTCCCTATTTGAAGAGAAAGTTGTGGAAAAAGGAAAAAGAAAATAATAAATGTATTTTAAAATCCAGGAAGGTTGAAAGTGCAGACAAATGAAAATTAATTGAAGAAAAGTTAAAAATTAGTATGAAGACTTGATTTTTTTTTTGATGAACAAATATAAATAACATAATAGCTTTCTAGATAACCACAATAAGAAATATGGAGACTTGAAAATATATCTCCATACTGTTTCTGGGGCAGCAACTCTTACCATGTCACATTTGTTTCACCAGCCTCTAGATTTACAAAGCCTGTTTTTTTAATCAGCCTATATAATAACGAATGAACTATTGGTCAATTAAGAAAAGGATAAGTTGTGCAGAGGTGTACTTTTTTTACCAAGTAAAATCTGGGGTCACTTAACAGTACATTTGATGTATAAATAATTCAGTCAATTGTGTCCCTGTACCTCTTCTTTTCGCTCTTCATTTCGTCTTTGGAATTGCCAATAAACCAATGCTCGCTGTGACTTTGGACTGCATTCCAAAAATGTGCTACTATTTTCTACTCCATAAATGATTCTCTCTTCAAGACTGTGGACATGATGATTATCTGGCCAGTGACAAGAAAATGAAATGAGACAATGTTAGAAAAGTAATCTCAACTTTTCAAGACATTTACCTGGAAATTCAGTAGATAAATTGTTGTCATGTTGGAAGCTGTTTTCAGATTGATTCAAGATGGCAGAAATATCAAGGCTGTAAGGGTTTCAGAATCCAAATGCCTACCTATATAGACTAATCATATTGTTATAGGTTGTACAAAGCATACATAGAGATTTTTCTACCTGCAAATAACATATTAGCAAAATCAGTGATATGTGGAGTATAACTAAATATCTTTATATTATATGATAATACTCTATAAGAAATTATTTTTACTATAAAACTCTTATCTATAACTAAATGGAGTCAGTTTGTATTATACTATCATCTAGCAGAAAAATTACTGAACTGGGCTTTTGGAAAGAAAAATCTGTTTTTCAGAAATTATTTTTGTCTCTTTATGTTTGCTTTTTATCTATAAAACTAAATTCACCAACCAATAATATTTATCTAGTATTTTACAGAAGGTAGAGATTGGGAAGTTTATACTCCCCACCAAAAACCCTTAAATAATCCACAAGTTTTTCCTGGAGATCAATTGGTGTGAAATGTTTGGGATGGCTCAGAAGAAAGATGCATAATTACAATGCAATGTGGTTTCAATCGTCCTTATTTTAAAATGACACATCTCTTATTATTTTCAAGAATTAGGCTGTGGAAGATGGCAAGAGTATGTAATAAAATGCAGCAATATGGAAACCTGTTTCCTGATTAAGTTTCTATTATTTTACCCTTTATGCAACCTCTTTCAATGTGGTAACTGAAACATAGCTCAGATCAAAAGTACGACACAGAGAATCTAGGTAAAACTCATTTGGAGAACAAAACTCCATATTATCTTATATAATCCTGTTTCCATTATGACATCCTGTACAATCTGGAACTCATTAAATTAATTTAGAAAATAATAAATGTATTTTCACATCCAGGAAGGTTGACAGTGTAGACAGATGAAAAACTTTTGCTCTCTACTTCAAACTTAGCTAGGTTTTTAATTTAAAAATTATTCTCTCCCCCCCCCCCCCTTTTTTTGGCATCACTTTGACAGTTTTACTCATGTCATAACCAACTGAGTACTTTTGTCTGTCATAACTGATACAGCTTGCTTTCACTAGATTTCAGGATTTCCCAAACCCTTCTTCTATCCAATCCCTGGGCATGGCCTATGTTCCTTGTCTCCTATCTCACCCTGATGCAGTTGACCTGGGCCTCCACTTGCTATCCCCAGGGATATCAGCCCTCAGTGCCTGTTTCTCAACTGCCCTGAGTGTCAAACAAAACTCTTCCCATATTGGGAAGTATCTGTCCCTTCTTATTGAAAAGATCCACCCCCTGGAAACAAGGCAGAATAAGAAATGACACAAATGTAAAGAAACCACAATATTTAATTCATTCCAAGTCACGCTTTTTTCCCTATTAACGTTGTATCTCCTTGTGTGTAATTTCTACAATGAATATGGCATGCTTTTTTCCCTCTGAAATTATTAGTGCATCTCAAATTGAAGAAATATGGTACATGTTACTGTGCTAGTTTACAAGACATCTGTTCCCTGGATAGAGGTGAATTGAATTTCTATGTCCAACAGGGTCTGGAAAATCTGTGGTTCAGGAACTATCACCGAGGCCAATACTATTTATACACAGAATAGATTTTTTTCCTACTATTTTTTTTTTCAGTGTAAAAATGTTTGATCTAGAAATCTTTTTACTCTTAGGAAGAACTTTTCATTTAATCTGTCTGTGAATGAATCATAATGTATTTGGCTTGATAATATGTAGGTAAAAAAAACATGTGAAAAGCCATTGTCTTCTCTGTTAACAGGATGATGCTCAGAGTAACTTATTTATTTCTTGCCTGTTCTGTTTAAATTACCATCAAAATCTATCAAAGGCTAAGGTATGAGTAAGTTATTGCTCTCAAACATAGAATTCTATTTAAATCCCTTAATACATTAGTTGACACAGAGAAGATCAATGTGACTTCTATAATGGGGCAATTTATTTATTTATTTATTTATTTTGTTTTGTTTTTGCAGTGCTGGGAATGGAATCCAGGCCCTCAAACATACTGAGCAAGTGCTCTACCATAGTGCTATACCTTCAGCCCTAAGACTTACATATTATGAGAGAAAGTGCTTCACTATAAATAGATGCAATATCTTCAAAATTACTAAGCTGTCTTCTTTTCCATTAATCTATTCATTTCAGTTAATCTATTCATATAGTTTAACTTTTCTGATAGCTCTAGGAATCCTGTTTGGTTTTTATTTTCTTTTTAATGCATTTTCCAATGGCAGTGAACTGCTCTCAATGTACCAGAAAAAGAAGAAAGAAAGAAAGAAAGAAAGAAAGAAAGAAAGAAAGAAAAAAATAAATCATCTTAATAGTAAATGCCTTCTTACATTTAAAGTAATTCATCTTATCTGCTACTTTTCTATAGTTTAATCTGATAGATGATGATTTGTGGTTAAACAAAGGATTTATAGCAAGTTGTTTTTAGTTTAATGTGGTAATATTTTATGGCCTTTGCAAAATCATGACTTTTAGGTTCTTTCTCACCTTGATAAGATAACTACAACTGGGTAATTTGGTTCATTGGCTTGGTGCCTCCAGTTAGTCTGCTTTGATAACTACTCTTACCAATAACTTAGAATCTCATTCTTCCTTATCTCAACCCTTTCTTTCTCTCCTTTCTGCAAGCAACAATAAAAGAGAATTATCTTCTAGCTAGTAACCAGTGAAGTTTAAGATTCTGTCATAATAACTTTGAATCACAGTCTGTACACAGACTTTGTTTTGTTAAGTTCTTCTGCCATCAGCCATAATTATAGAAAGTAAATTTCCATTGCATACTGTTTTTCTTTTAATTTTCTATAATAGAATGTTTTGATCATCAGCAACATCTAATTTAAGACCATAACTTTCATTTAATGTGGTCTCAGCCCAGGACCCATATATTTGGGTGCACAGATATAACCATTAGTAAATCGTAATCTATTAATTTCCCCTCATTTGTTAAGTTATAAACAGAAACATAAAAAAGGTTTAAAAATAATTATTATAAGGCACTCAAAAAATATCCATTCTGTTCTCTAAGTGTTCTACCCTAACCATTTGCACAAGTTTTGTACAGGTAGGAAAGATTAAAGACCCAATGACAATGTGTTCTTCTCTCTCATTTTTTCTGTCTATCCCCTCCCTCCTTCACCCTCTCCCTCCCTCCCTGCCTCTCCAGAAAGATTATTAAGCAAAGGAAATACTGATATTCTTGTTTTCCTTCCTTATTATATTCTTTACTTTTTCTTGGGACATTGTACTATCAGTTTATTTAAGGCAAACAGATCTATATATGATTGGCTGCACGGTGTAGCTGTACTTTTCAGATAATGTATAGGCTTTATAGTTAACCAATGCAAATCGAAAGCTCAATAGTGTTGATTAAAGATTTACTGAGGACATGAAATCTTACATATTCAGGTTAAGTGTAAATTAATCTCTCTCTGGATTAAATCAGTTGACCTGAGAGCAGTTGACATGGAACCTACTGTGTTAATGGACATGGACTTTATTGAGTTGTTTGGTGGTATTCCCTGGATTGTGTCAAGGGAGCCCACAGCCAATACTTTGAGGTTACTCACTGTATTTCCATCACATTATTGTTGAGTATGGTGTTTTCTGCATTGTGATGCTGTGGGAGATTTTTCTCTGGCCTAGTTTTTAGGAATGATTAAGATTCTCTTGATCAACTGACTTTTTAAAGATGAATTTTGTGATCATATTCCCACTCTACATTGGCTGAAAATAAGACATTAGCCAAGTTGATGTCATTCCCTTCTAACTATTGGTAAATATGTTCTTGCTGCATGACTGGTTTTGTTCTCTGTCAGTGTACCTGCTTTGCCTTTGAAACACTGTTGTTATTGCTATCTTTGATTTTTTTGAATCAAACAAATGCAAACCATTTTAAATATATTAGATTATTTATCAAGTGTAGAAAATGCAGCGTTTTATAACATTTTAAATATCTTTTTTGTTGTGATTAAAATATGTCTACATAAAATATTAGAACAATGTCTGGGCATAGTACAGTGGCATGTACATTAAGTGACGTTATTGTTACTTCTCTTGTGCTAGCTTAAACTGCCAATTCAAAACTTAATCTTTTTCTGAGAATCTCCACTAAACTAAATCACGAAATATTTTCCCACATCAATCCTATTCCCAAACAAGTATCAAAGAAAATATTTTCTTTTCAATATTTCCCCCAAATTTCTTTTCACATATCTCTTTAGAGCACATGTAGTCTTACTTGTTATAATTATTACAGAACTGGTGATCTTTCCCAATACTGTGTGCTCCATACCTGGCAGAAAGGCAATCTAGAATGCTTAGAGGATGTTTGCTGAACTGTAAATCCAGGCAACTACACTGAATTTAAAAGCTGAAATCTCAGGTAACTTTGACATCCTTAAGACAAAGAGTTATGATTTTGTGAAAGAAATGAATAAAAATTTCATCAATCAAAAAAGGCATAGGGATTATAACTCTGATTATGATAGAATACTTCATTAAACTGCTGGTGGATGTATGCCCAGCAACATTTTTTAAGTTTAATAAGTTATGAAAGTTGATTTGAGATATGCCAGGAGCAGTGATGACTAATCAAGTACATCCCAATATCAACAGTTCCAAATATGGGATAATAAGAAGATAATGTGATTTGAGAACTCCTATAAACATATTCTCACATCCCCAGGGAGACCAATACCACTGAAGATCCATGGGTGATCTTGTAGATTTCCAGAAAGAAAGCAATCTCACTGAAAATTGTTTTTAAATGCATCTCACACTTTGAAAGCAACTGTTTTGAATACAAACTTTTGTCATGAAAATTAGAGTAGACAAGAAGAGTAGAGTTTTAAATTGGCATAATAAATTCTCATGGGTTCAACAATCTGAATAGTAGAGCAAAATAATTGAAAACAACAAAACATTAAAATTACTTTAAAAGCACCATAGTGTGTTTGGATAACACAATGTTACAATATGTTGCAGCTGTTAATGACAAGAAATAATGTTTTTAAGGAAGCAATCTTCAATTAATCATTTCCTCTTTTAGTGGGATAATTTATGGAAATGAAATGAGGCTAATAAACCAGAAAGAATGGGAGGAAAGAAAGAAGTTAAATAAATTGCTTCCTTTTGTAACAACAAAAAAGTCATGATATCCATCATTTGGCCAGAAATATCATGTTGCTAAAGGCCTTATTTAGCATTTGATTCTCTTCCAATATAGCAGAAACAGAAGGCATCACATTTCAGCTTTCCATTTATTTCACTCTCCATTTTAACCCCATAAATGTCTCCCAAGATTGAAATGTGAATAATGTAATAATCTTAGGAAATTTGATGTCATGTAGAAGAGACAGAGATGGATGAAGTAGGGAACCATGTATTAATTCACTCTCTGATTTCTGACATTAATTTTGATGTTCTCCCTCTTTATTAAAAGTTGAATTTCATAAATAATAAATATAAAATAAAACTTCAGAGAGAGGCAAACGGATGCAAATTATTTTCAATGTTTAGGTTATTTAGAAATTAAATTTCATTACTAGACTCCATAAAAATCAAATTCCAGTTGTTTTCGTCACGTTGTATTTTTTAATATTTATCTTACTAATATTCACTAAAGTCTAGCAAAAAAGGAAAAGAAATGTTGCTCATGAACCCTTGCAACAATGTACTACTTAGGTGCAAATTATCTTACTTGGGTTTTCCTTGCTGGATTCTAGGTGATTTCCTCCAGAAATACAAGTGTTTTTTTTTTTTCTTCTTTTCTTTTTTTATTGTTGGTTGTTCAAAACATTACATAGTTCTTGACATATCATATTTCACACTTTGATTCAAGTGGG
Organism: Urocitellus parryii; assembly: GCF_045843805.1. Taxonomy (NCBI): domain Eukaryota; kingdom Metazoa; phylum Chordata; class Mammalia; order Rodentia; family Sciuridae; genus Urocitellus; species Urocitellus parryii. The sequence goes on from NC_135533.1 coordinate 65,076,251, forward strand.
TTATGAACTCCCATTTTTACCCCATATACAGATTGCAGAATCACATCAGTTACACTTCCATTGATTTACATATTGCCATACTCGTGTCTGTTGTATTCTGCTGCCTTTCCTATCCTCTACTATCCCCCCTCCCCTCCCCTCCCCTCCCCTCTTCACTCTCTACCCCCTCTACTGTAATTCATTTCTCCCCCTTGTATTATTTTTCCCTTTCCCCTCACTTCCTCTTAATACAAGTGTTTTATCAACAGAAAAGATTTGTTTGACTTCAATGACTGAAAAACATTTTTTTTAAACTACAAGTACCTTAAAAGTCATTTCAAGGATGAAATAGATCTTAATAGAACTCTTGGAAAGATATAAAATATTTTAAATTTTTAAAAATGAAGAAAATAATTTCATTCACCTTTAACATTCTTGTATATTTCAGATCTTCACAGCAGATTTATAAAGTTTATACACTGTAGTGCACTTTAACAACTCTAATATATATATATATATATATATATATATATATATATAAGTATATATAGGGATCATGCTTATTTATTTATCAAGATAATGCTCAGTCCTATTTTCACAGTGTTTAGTGTGGTAATTATACTAACTAGATTATCTGAAGATGTTTGTTGGATGTGTTTTGCTTGCATGCTTGCACCAATCAATGTATGCATGATTCTGTATTAAAGTATATTCATGTGTGTTTAATAAATCTACTAAATTGTGACCGATATTTATGAAGTTTAGAGAATGAAACTTGTCAAAAACAAGTACATTTTGGAACAAATACAAAAAGACTTGATTAATTAAGCCTTATAGAAAATTTAAACTTGTAATTTAATAACTTATTAAAATAAATCTAAATTAAACTACATTATCTTATGCTGTAAATTAAGATCTTTTCTTGATTTTCTTGGGGCTGGGCAGTAATTTTCAACCATTCTATCATTTAGTAATTTTCAACCATTCTATCATTTAGATGGGTAGTTTCCCATCTACCTGGATTCCCTGGATTGCTGTAGATTTGTTCTTAAAATGTGCTAGTATGAATATAGATTGGCAGATGGATAAGCAGAGAGAAAATTTTAACTTTTGTACATAGGTAATTATTTTAATCAGGAGAGTCAATAGTATGTTCTTTTTGAAGATTATTATTTTAAAAATATGATAATGAAATTGATACATTATGAAGTAAAATATGAAGCCATTTTAATAGTTCCTCACTGTACCTGATAACTTTTGATGGCATAGATTGAGACGCTTCTTAGTATAGAACAAGATGAAACTTGATTACTTAAAAAGTAATACCAATATGAAGACACCTACTATAATATTTGTTTAGTCTACATGGAACATCTGGTATGTTTTATTTTCATGATTTTATAGCAAATGCATTCCCAGAGAAAGCACAAATAATCTACATGCCAGAGCAAAATTACCATAAAGCATTTACTTTAAAAAATCAGGAAACATGAAATTTAATGTTTCACTTACTTTTCCCAAGAGATACCATAAGAGATAGAATACGCCCTTTGTCTGAAGCAGAAATCTTCCATAACAATAATGAAAATACCATATTGTATTTTAATTATATGTCATCTTTATAACTTTTGGAATTAAAGAAAAATGCATCAAGCTTACAAACCCCTTGTTTATAACAGCTAAACTTTAGTTGTATTACAATTAATCTTTCCTGACATGCTCAGAGAGTTTAATAAGGAACAAAGATAACAGGTAATTCAGACCTCTTCTTTCCTGTTTCATGTAATTTGCACACATTTTATGTGCATGATTGAATTGTTTGTGCAAGGTGACATCAGAAGACAACTATTACCGGTTTTCAGCAGTGACATAGTTTCAAAGGGGTTTATAAAAATCTTAGAATACTATAATGATTTGATTCTAGGATGCATACTCATTTACATTTTAACATCTCTAATAACAGACTGTGTCTCACAATTGTTCTTCATCTGGGTTAAAGTAGTTTTCCTCCAGGAAGAATTCTTTCTGACATCTTCCAGACATGTGAGACCCCACAAACCTTATGGCTTTTTAAATTAAAGCTTCTACCTGAGGTTTTGGGTCTACCCTGCCTATGTGAATTCAGAAAATAAACCTTCATTAGTACCACCTTGAGGTTCAAGGAGTGCTTTTGCCTCTTTTCCCACAGTCATGATTATGGGGGAAGCAGGCCACTTTCCTTGCTATCTTCATCTGCATGGAGTTTATTTCTCATTTAAACTATTTCTCAGTCATTCTGTGTCCCTGTTCCATGCTGGAATCCTTTAGTAGGTTACACATTTGGGGTAGTTTTTCTTTCTTAGCAGCACATAAATAGTGCTGCATTTTACATTCATTGTCATCTTAGTCTTGATGAAATTTGGTTATTTATTAAAGTTGGGGATTTCTTAATGCTGACATCAGCTCATCTATCAAATCTTAAGGCTCCTCTTTGGGCTAAGTGCTCAGATTCAGAGTTGGAAGAAGCTAAGGAACAGACCATAATAGCACTGCTGCAAACTACTAAATTTATGGCTCCATAGACCATAAAGATGGCATTGCCAAAGATACTTTATGAAATTTGGAAATGATTTTGATGCCAACCAAGACATAAATTGAGATGGGCTAGCTATGGAGATAATTTAGAAGATTAAATTCTGTGGATATTTTACTGTGAGATGCTAAAAAGGAAATGTATATATGCAGAACAGCCAAGAAAACTATTAGGGAGTGAAATTCAATGATGGCATTAAACTATAAGATAGGGCATAAAATATTTCAAAGATCCAGAAATCAAAGATGATGTTATGATTTTTTAAAAAAGTACTGGGACTTATGGTATATCTTTTTCCTTTCTGGACACATAAATCATAGTAAGGCTCATTTTGGATTTGTAAGGAAGGAGGAATGGGAGAGAGTTTAGAGGTAAATTGACTTGGCCAGTCATTTTCTTGAATGTAAAGTTGGACAAGCTCCAACTCTGTGCATAGCAATTATTTCAGGGAAGGGAACAGACTGGAAACAACCTGAGACTTCTCTCAAGCATCCTGTTTAAGGTGTGACTAGGAAGACAAGATCTGCCAGTACACATGTGTTTTTAGGGTTTGATATTAAGAGCTTTCTGGGTGAGCAGTTAGAAGTGATGGAGAAGTGTGTGCTAGGATTCAAGGGAAGTGGAGCTGGATGTTTTTCTATTTCATTAGGGCATGTTCACCACGACTGCTGCTTTGTGTGAAAGGGAGTAGAGTGCCAAATGAGTGTTACAGGTTTCATCTAAAGTGAAATTTCTTTCACCTTAATTCTGAGTTATTTTATGTACATTTTTTCTATTAAGAACCTCGGGATATGTAAAATATAGAGTGTTACAGAATGTTTACCATTACAGCTGGAAATGATCACACTGAAGTGTGTAATTTGGCTTCATGTTGCTTAGCAGCTTTCTGTGAAAACATCTCATATCTTTATATGTTTCCATATGAGCACATATATTTTATTGAATGTGAGAAGTGACATTAGCAAGACAACATGCATGATTTAACAGGGTTGGGCTCTGGAATTTTGCCCATTTTACTCTCAAATATTGACATCAACTCTTCCAAGGTAATTCACTGATTCCCAATAGTAAGACAGCCTAGCCAAGTGGGAAGGCCTGACTTAGTTTCCAAACATTTGAAATCCACTGCAATCTATTGTGCATATGTTTTATTTTTGCTCAATTAGCAACGTTAGCTGACAAGAAATAAAAAGAATAAAGAGGCCTTCATAAAGGAATGTTTTATCGCTGCAAAGTTTCTAGGGCTATTTTATCCTTTCCCCCCACATATCACAAATATCCAAGTAGGGTTGTTTACCACAAAAAAGAAAAGAAAAACGATCCTGTAACATTAACTACAGAAATTCCTTTTTTTCTCGGATAGTGTTTATTTTGACTGAAAAACTAGGAGAAAATTCATTCATATTTTCCTTACTTGCTATATATGTACTTTTTTTCACTTAGACTCTGCCCATTCTAATTTCACACACACACACACACAAAATCTTTAAAATCTGAAATACTCTCAAAATCCCATTCAATGATTAACATTATTTTTTATCCACGGTCTCACTTTTTAAAAACAAAATCGCTTTGGTCGGTTTTTCCTCTTATATATAACAGACACTCATAACTCCAATATAAATAGTATTTTAAAATACTAATTGGCCTAATAAAGATATTGTACTGATAAACATAAGGATGTATCAGTAAGACTATGTATACATATAATTTCTAACAATTTTTGAAACAGCACAGTGCTCTGAACATTATGGTATATAATCATTATTTATTAATTGGATCTTATGATGGTTCTTAAAAGATTTTATTTCTTAATATGATGGTGTTGGAGATAATAATGTATGACTCAGAACATTTTTCAATATAAATACTAGATGCTGCTTAGTTCAAATCTCTTACTGGAAAACAATAATAGTAAGGAGCTTATTTTAGCTTGAAGACTTAAGAAAACTTATTCATCTAAACTATATTTACAGAATACTTACAATAACCATGATGCTATCTCTGGGGTAGTATTACAGGTATGATCAAGAGCATAATAACAAAGTTTGTATTGATATGGAGATTAAAGTCTGATTGGAAATGAATTCTAATTTTATTCTTTTGTTTCTTTTAGTTCCAATTACTATAACTAACTCTCCAAATCTAATCAAATAGATTATTTACTCTAATAAATTAATATTTTATATTTTTTATCAATTGAATGATGTTGATCATAATTCAATATTTTCACATGGAAGATCAGTGAATATTATGTTGTCCAATTGATATATGTCATTTGAAAAAACTCGTGGAGGTGTGTCAATAAACCATAATACTCATGCAGGGACATTCATAATATTTACTTCATTTAGTGGCCTCTTTCTTGTTTATAATGAGGACAATAATAGGAAAGTCCTTGGCAATAAAGGTTTTAAATAAAAATGGGTCCTAAATATTGGCTCCATTAGTGGTCACCCTGCTTGGATATTGTCATCTCCCAAATAACCCTATGTGGAATTGTACACCAGCACATTCAAACTGTGCCAGAGGGATACCTGGAATTCAGATTTTGGAAGGAAGGCTAGGTGCAATGTATGACAGTTTTTTCTTTTTTAACATTCATTAAACATGACTATTCTACACACCATTAGTAAGTCAAATAAGAGCTAATGAGATTAATGCAAAAGGCACCAAAATAGTTTATTATGTTCAGTTAGGATCACATTTTGCAAGTTAACTATTTTTTACAATGAATTGTTATAGTGATGTCATTGACAGGTTTCCCCAGCAGAGGGAAGCATAACTTCATTATTATTTTCATAAATGGTTGAGTTGGGGTGAATAAGTTAGATATTTACAAGAATGGTTGATGTTTTAACATTAAAAAGAAAACTTTGACATTAAATAGGTCTTGGCATCTTTTAGGAAGTCTAAAATGAATTTGGTCCAAAATGCCCAGTTCAAGGTAACAGCCAAATATTAATTCAGTGTTGAAGTTTACTTGAGTAGAACAATCAAGAATACATTGTGTCTATATCACCAGCATATAAATGAGTAATGTGCATTGCTTATTTTAACACTATATTTCCTTCTTCAATATACTTTAATGAATCTTTTTGTTGTCCTATTCTCAGGTTGCTTCTCTACATCAAAGTACAAACTTAAATTGGCTTCTTTTTGTTAGTATAAGAAAGCTAAGCTTTGAATCTCATAAGGGTCTAAAAAATTGAGTTTATCATGACTGTGATTGTAAAATATAGTTTAATGCTTGTGTTCTTCAATATTTTCTTTCTGCTAGATTTTATTTCCCTTGGAAGACATGTGTACCCTGCATGGGTGTGTGTGGATATGTATTATCACATGATCTAGCCTGATATTTGCAGGTTTAAAGTTAAAAAAGATGACTTACCATGGTGTTGTAAGTCTGAACAGTGAGTCAGTGGGTCTCCATTTCTTATATCTTGTCGTCTTGTGCGTCTAGAACAATTACATTTAAAATGTATTATTGTATATCTACTTTACCCTCTTAGGAATTTGTCATAAGAATGAAGAAGAAACAAAATCCGAATAAAACACTCCAGGAACTTATAAGAAGAGATGTATTTACTTCCAAACAAAATTTTTAAAAAGCAGTTCAGTATACCTAAAAAGAGAAGTCTCCAAGACCAGAAACTTCAAAGTGGGAACAAGTAGACAAATGTACCAACATGGTATTAGGTACCTTTTGAACTATCTACAACAAAGAATTTATGGCTCTTTGATAACAGGTATTAATAACAGTCAAATATCTAAAAAATCGAAGGGGGGAATATTCCACAAAATTTGGAATCGCAACCCATTATTTCAGGAAACAGAATGAAACTCTGATCATTAATGTGGGAGTGAGGTTGAAAATTAAAATTCCCCTGAATGGTATCTTTTTCTTAATGCTTATACAAAGTTGCTTAAATAGACGTCTTTGAAATTTTATTAAGCCTAGGAATTATTTTTGAAGTTAGTTTTTTTAGGTTATTTTGTTCACATTTAAAAAATGGTTTATTTAATTATCTTATGGTTATGATTGCAAACCAATTGACCAGCAATGTGAATAAAATGAAAAAGGCAAAAATAAATGTAGAACTTAAGGGCAAGACCTCCTTTTGCCAGAGTAAGTGAGAAAGGAGAGGTGAACTAATTTCTAAGGGAAAAACCAAATTTGTTTTTAAACATCAAAATTAATTTTTTATACTCTATGGCTCAAATTGCATTTCAGGTTCCAAACAGTCTTGGCATCCTTTCTCTATACTTCGCTAGTGGGTGGAAAGAAGGAGGGGCCTTAAGCTATTACTGCAGAGAAAGATGGGAAGTTTGAAGAACAGACTAAGTATGGAGAACAGTGGTGGGGAACAGACTGAAAAGATTGGGCACACTTGACTATTTTCTGCAGCTATTTTAACGGGTATTGTCTGGCTGCAAATTAGTTATCATCCCTGAAAAAAGCTTTCACAAAGGCCATTGAGAATTGCAAATATGGAATTTGTTACTGTATTCATAAATTTAGAAGTCTAAAGTATTTATAGATTTCTATTTGTAGAATTAGTGAGACTATCAAACAGATGTTGCACATTTCAAAATTGAGCCAAGAGAACTTGTGAAATATGAATCAAAAAGCATTTGGGAAGGCATTTTTCACTGCCATTTAACTTTTTGAAAAATGCCATCACAAAGAATATATAAGTTGTAAGGCCTCTAAACATCCTTTTCAAAGACATGTAGTGTCAGACCCATGAAATTGGATTAAGTAAAATCTGTAAGGCATAACAAAATAGTGTTAATAAGAATTCCTTGGATCCTGAAGTGTAAGTATAAAATAAACACTTCCAAATATATAATGCACAGGTTTTAACTTAGTATAGAAGTGGTTATGGTTTTCTTTTTTTCCCCTTCCTTATTAAGAAAAGCTTAAAATTCATATGGATTATTACTAAATTAAGCAACGTTATTCACATTCACTTGGAAAGGAAGCAATATTCATTTGCAGTTCAAACATAAATCTCACATTTTTTAACATAAAAGTCTCCTAGAGCTAAATGTTTTTTAAGAAAAAAAATCATTCTAATTTTAAATAATTTATTATTATTACTGTAAAGACAGCATGTTGTTATTTATTTTAACTACCCTTGGTACATTCTATCAGTGTATATTATTTTTACTCTAAGCCTTTTTTAAATTTAAAATTCCAACAAAATCAATATAGATACTAATGTAATACAAATATATCATCAACTCAATTTTGAATATTGAAGGCTTAAGATATTTGCATTTTTTAATCCATTCTGAGTTATTACTATATTTTCTTATAGGGTTAACATGATACTGTGTTCTAATCCATACAATTATATGAAAGATTTAGGTTGTAGATGATTTAACACTCAGTCAATGCTACCTAAATTTGGAATAAAAAATTTTATGCAACATGGGGGCCTTTTCCTTTTCCTAACATTTTTCCCACACATTTAAAATGACTCAAAGGTTGCAGAACTTATCTCACTACCCATGGAAAAAAATCATGTTCATAGCTTATTTGAAACTTTAGCTATAATTTAAAAATAAACAAAACAAATTATATTGCTTCTAAAATGCAGTAACTTGGTGACACTGGTTGCTGTTTCATGTTTCAAAAGGTTGATGTGCCATCAATCATTAGGGCCATATTAACAAGCTGCTGTATATTACTTTCATCTATCATTGCTTGTTTCATAAGCAGTAGATATCAATAGAGAAAGGTAACCATCAGTGAATTGCAGAGGATGTACTGAAGTGGCTTTTTGTCAAATGAAGAAAGTGTTTTTATTTTTTAAAGTATAAGTAAACCAATTTGTCAACAACTTCTAGGATTTGTCTATGAGTTCTCTGTAGTAAAATCACATTTCCTGGAAATAAAACTGTCTTTAAAGATCCAATGTCTGTTCCTAATGCATTCAATCTTGTATGCAATAACTCACAGTTATGTATCATCTTAATGTAGTATTGTAGATAACTCTCTAAGTATATCTTAGTAAAATTCAAGTTCAAGCATGCCCCCCTCAAATACTTCCAAGTATCATTAAGAATATATATAATTTATAATATATATACTATATAGTATAATATATATACTATATTTATAATATATATACATATATACAGACAGATAGATGGTTGTTTTATTATAGTTTTATATTTAAAGTTTTAACTCTGTAAATACAACATGATACAATAATAATACAGAGGCATTTAGATTTCCTTGAGTTAAATAAAGAGATATGCTGGATGCTAGTTAATCAACACTTATACCACACCACATACAAATATGACTTTTTCTATTATTAGAAAAAAATTAGCCTTGATTTTTTAATGATTGAGTCCTGGTGTTCTCCCTAAGACTCCAAAGGTAAATGAATTTCTTTCTGTAAGAATTTTCTGTCCATCCAGGGAAATAACTTCTCTTTTTAAAATGTAAAAACAGAATAGAATGTTTCTAAGGAGAATAAAAGAAATAAATTTTGTTGAACAAAAAAGCTTCTTGCTCAAAGACACAAGGCCTGTTCTAGATCCTGTTCATAACTTTCTGTGACTTTGACCCTAAATTTCCCACTGTGTAAAATAAAATTGCAAAATTATAATTTCCAACTGTAAAAAATTTAGGAAAAGTATTGTACTGTCTTAAACTTTCCCCAGTCATTTAAAAAAGCCAGTTGTTCCATTGCATTTAGTACCCAACTTTCCTACTACACATTTTTTCTGGATGTTTTCACTATTTTAAGGAAAGGGAAAAAAATTAAAAAAAAAAAAAAATGGAAAGAAGCAAACCCAGTTCCAGCCCAAACCTCTTTTATTCATCAGAAGAGGGTGGTATTCTTATTTTAAGAAAGCTCTTCTAGAAATGGAATCAAACAAGGAAACTAGCAAACATTTTATTTTTCATTCCTACCTCTTTGCAGTAGGAAAATAGCGAGAGCATGAGGAACCATCCCAGGCACAGTACGGGTCTCGAGCCAGGCAGCACTCCGCACAAGCTTTCCCATAAATATCACATCGGTGCAGAGGGAGTTGGGCCACCCCAGCAGTGGAACCAACATATAGCTGTTGCTGTGAAAAGAGTTTACCAAAACTACTTTGATTTTCAAACCTCCTTTTTCTTAATAGAAAGTTTATTTATTGACATCATCAACACTTAACAACAATAAATGATATCTGTAGGTATAAAAACAAACCACATTGTTAATAGTTTCTTTGAAGGCTTAGCAGATAACAGGAGAGTTTAAAATGGAGCAAGAGCAAATTTTAAGTATTTGATTGAAACAGGTGTTTTTCTAAATATAAAAGAAAGATAAAGTTATCTGTACAACAAGCAAAATGATGTTCAAACATTGAGTTTTTATCCTTAACATTTTTTTTCTTTTCCCTTACAGTTTATACTTTTGTTTGACCAAAGTAACTCTTTGGCTATGTGCTCCAGATGAGCTGGAGGCAGACATCTGATTCTGACTCCTGGGTGCCCTATTACATCACCTGTGATGCACCATTTCCTCCTATGAGAGGGAAAGGGAGATGTTTAGGTATTTATATTTGAAAAGAACTTTGGACTCAATTGTCTTGCTTTTGCACTGCCTCCAAGAAGATTGTTTTAAGCAGCACTACTAAATCACTTTCCATTCAAAAGATCATCAAAGGAGAAGAGAGTGAACTCTGATGCAATCTACCAAACTAAAAGCACTGAATTGGGCATTGAAGAGCCCGGGTGCTCAGTCTAGCCTTGTTAACTCTGTGTGATCATGGAACATTCACATAATTTTTGTAGGAATTACCTTCCTTATCTGTAAAATAAGCATGTTTCACAGATATTTAAAGTGAGCATCCAGATGACATTTCACAACACTATCACCTTCAATGAAAATGGATTTATTGAATGAGGCAGAATAGGGACAAGTAAAAAACCCCAAAATTCTAGCAGCTACTATTTCAAGATTTCAGAACAACTTTAAAAATGCCTTGAAAAAAGTTGAGTGAATGTAACATATCAGCTGCAAACTTATATAAACACAAAATGAAACAAAAATAAAATTATTTTGTGATTTATCCAACATGTACTTTAATTAGTACCATAGCTCTTTTTTCCTTGCACTAGAGGATTGATTGATTGTAGCAAACCTTAAATAAAAGTTATCTAATTGCTAAAACATGTAGTAAATCACAGGCGAAAGACTTCAAAATTTTATCTTAATTTCTCCAGTATGGAGATGAACAATAAGATTCAGAAAAGTCACACTTTGAACAATGGTGTTCTCTTTTAATATTAGAAAGTATCTAATAGTCATAAATGGACACAATTAAAACTGTATTTCCAAAGACTTTCATTTATGGACAATATATATAAATAAACAGATAAATTGAATGCAGAGTGAAGTACTATTATAATTTAACAAATCAGTAAAGTTATAAGGAATGTTTATGTAGAAAATAATTCAGTGCTAAAATCTAAACAACATACTTATATCTTGAGATAAGAAAGGAAAATAAGAGGGAAAAAGTAATACAATTCAACAGTTATGGTTTGGATCTGGAATGTCCCCCAAAGCCTCATATGTTAGAAGGTTGGGTGCCCAATGTAGCATGTTCAGAGGGAGGGCTTTGGGAAGGTAATTAGGTCAAGAGGGCTCTGACCTCATAAGCAGCTTAATCCTCTGATGGATTCATAAATTGACAGCATTATTAGAGGTGGCAGAAACTATAGGAGGTGGGGCCTGGTTGGGGAGGTCACTGGGGTCATGCTCAGGAGGGGTATATCTTGGTCCTGGTCCCTTCTCCCCACGACCCCTACACTGTGTGTTTGTGGGTGGGGGAGGGGAACTTTCTGGTTGTCATGAGGTAAACAGCTCTGTTCCCACTCTCTCTGCATCACCACAGTGATGGGAATCGGGTACTATGGACTGAAACCTCTGAAGCTGAGGAAATAAATATCTGCTCCTGTTAGTGTCTTTTCTCAGGTATTCTGCCACAGTGATGAAATGCTGACTATGAAATGCTGACACAACTGTGGAAGCATTTATTATGGTAAATATTGCTATTTGATTCCACTAAACAGAAAACATAAAAATATCATATGTATTACTATCTGCTCAACTTTGTACTATAATTCAACTTTATTCTTACATTCAATTTTAGTATTATATTGAATGTTACTAAAACCCAGGACAAATTAAGAAATGATGGTGAAATCCCTGGGAGGAAATGGCAAATAGTATCTTTACCCTCTTACCCTTTATTTCTTTTTCCAGTAGCCTCCTTATCCTTTTAAAATGAATTTAGGGTCAATGGAATCAAAGAAATTTAAATGTGATTTAAAAATAAATGAATATTTAAACAAACAATGGAATTACTTAAGAGTGTTGTAGCAAAGTCCAACAGAATCATGGTTGGCAACAGTGAATACAGACAAGCTAATTCACATATTGTGATCATGACTATTTTAAAATTCTACTAACCAAATTGGTCAGACAATCAAAAGATCTCTATGTTGGTCCAATAACTTTTAAGAAACATAAGCAAAATAAATACATATAGATGTATGACATTTGAGTAGGAAAATAATTATCTAAATAAAACATCTAAATGTCATATCCCTTTAGAAGAAAAACAGAAATAATGTATGGGAAGAATACATTGTAGTATATTTACACATAGTACATGTGACCACTGAAGTTATTGTGTTGAAAATCTAAAGTGTGATTAAATGCCAAAAGTTAAATGCAACTGTCATTTTTTATTTTGTCATAATTATTCAGGATTATTAATGATCTACTGAAATAATTATGCTATCCAAATGAAATATAGGGGAGGCTTGCAGGCCTCACTGAACACAATCCAGTCACTAGCAAGGAAACTGATGTGCTTTTTCTGCCCAATTTAACATCTCCACAGGCATTTCACTATCCTCCTTAACAAGTTGTGGGCCATAGGCAGGACGTGAGCCCGTTTATCCAGAAAATTAGTGATAACACTACTTGTCACTCTTGAAACAACTGCCTTATTTTAAGAATGCCTGCAAGAATGTATGAAATCAAGTCAGGGCTGAATGAAATCAAACTTCCTTCCAGAAATGAAAAATGTATGTCAGGGACACTTTCTTCTCTCATGATTTTTTAAATTGTGAAGTTTTTGGTTTGTTGGTAAAATACTGCATTGGTTTGCACTCTTTTAGATAGTTTTAACAAATTTAAAACAGAAAGGAGTATTTTACAAAGCTAGATGATGAGGTAATGCAGTTAGGATTCGCTGCCATAAAAAAATAGTTTTAAAAATCATTACAGGAAAGAGGATCCCAGTCTAGCTTCCATCCTGGAAATCCCCAGATTTCCTTGCCAACATGTGACAATTTTTAGATTACAAGAACAGGTGAACACATACTTATGAAGTGTGAGATAACAGTATCAGGTCAATGATATCTGCACTCTGGGTTGTTTTAAATACCTTGGAGATTATCAATCTATTTTGATATGTCTATGTGGAAAAGACATACACTGAATTTCATTGGCTCAGTAATTTAGTGTTTTATTCAAGGGATAAAGCATGGTCATAGACAAGACCTGTAAAAGACTTAGAAATAAGATTAGCCAAGGGAAGGAGTAGGGAGAACATAAGGGAGAAAGAGTGGAATGAATCTGCCCTAATTTTTCGGTACATATTTGAATATAGTACAATGAATCTCACCATTATGTATTTCCAGAAGACATTAATTTAAAAAAAATGTAAGTAAATAGCAGAATTATTGTTAGAGAAAAGAGAACGGGGGAGGGAACAGAGAATGAGTTGGGCTAAGTACTGTGTGCTGAATTGGAGCAAATCATATTCTATGTATTTATTTCATATTAACCAAGTGATTCTCATAATTTACATTTTCATGCATGTTTTTACTATAGTAAGGGGCTTCTTATTTCACTCTGGCTTTTTCTGCTTACTTATTTAATAATTAATTTCAACTTAGTATCCAAACCTTTTATAAATTTATCATTAATGTACTGTATTAAACACTGGTAACATTTATGAGGAAAAGATAATTAGAAGTTAAACCTATACTTGTGCTGTTCATATCATTTAGTATTTAGAAGTATTTTGCTTTTCTTAAGTATCTTGCCAGAACATTCATTTGATATGAATGGAAACACTATTAACATGCTGCCCTTAACCTTTGAATTCATGCAGTTTTAGAATTTGTCATTTGGTAGTGAAAATTTTTCTGTTTAGCCAAATTTAAAGTCACATTTTATTTTCTTGAGCACACTATCCTAGTAAAAAGGAAAAGATCTGCCAAAAATGTACAGCCAGTGCTTAATTTTGTTAGCCTATAAAGTACATTTTGTTTGCATTTTCAAAATAAAATTAAGTTGTAAACATTATTCTGAAATAACTACTCATATTACTTTTAAAGTATGTATATATTCATAAAAATGAGAATCATTACTGAATATTATGTAAATTATATTTTAATGACAATGAAGAATTGGTATATTTCAACATTTATAACAAATAATGATTCAGGAAATACATTTTAAGACACAGATGAGACTGGTCAAAAACATAAGGACAATGAAAACAACCTTTAATTTTCATTCTACTAAATTATTTTTAGGAATGGTATTTCTTTGCTCTTGGCTCCTTATAAAATTGTTAATCAATCTATAAAATTTGATGGACAATAGAGAAATCTATACATTTTAAATACAAACTTAACAAAATATAATGTTGATGGTAATACATTATGACTTACCTGCTTAGTGGAAAGCTCCATTGCTGAAATAGTAGTTGGTTCCTAAAGAAGAAAAAATTTAAAATGGTCAATTAGAAAAGTCAGTCATTAATCAACACAAGGCATCAATACATAAGGTTTCAGAGATATAACTTTGGTTCTCACAAGGAGCAATATAATTGGGAAATAAGACCCATGAAAGAAACTACATAGGTAAATGTCAAATATGTGGAATAGACAGTAAAATTATGTCAATATCATTCAATTCAGTTAAAGGTCATGAGCAACATACCTGCAGTTGACCAAGCTGGGTTTACTGCTCTTTGCAGTAAGAAAGAAAATGGAAAGGACTTTTTATATGGGTTTGTGTTAGGTGATTAGAGAAGGGTTTTAAAAAACTGGGCTTTGCTTGACTTTGGTCACTGTCTAAAAGTGGGGGTAATTCTATGGTTAGGTATACTCATAAGTCATTTTGAAGGAGAGAACAGAACAAGGCTAAAGCTATTACTGGTTTACTTGTATTAGGCAAAATGAGGGATATTTGGTTATTTTTTGTGGTTTAGATAATGTTCATCATGTCTTGGTCTGTGTTCAGTCATGATTACAGAATGGTCTTGCTTCTATCTTAATTCATCACTTCAAATTGGCCCTTTCTGACAGTGGTCTTCTGTGAAAATTTTATGTTCAACTGGAGAACAGTATAGCTTGGCTGAATGTGCTAGGTTGGCTCCTAACAGCACCAATGAAAGCTAACAATAAATACCAGGCAGGGTTCCAGCTGTCAAGGACTGCAAGAGCTCAGTTGAAATGACATGACTTTATTATTATTAAAATGTCTGTTTAATGTGCAAAGACCTATACTTCAGGTCTTTGCCACAGAATATAATCTCCTTAATGCCTATCAACAGGCTAACAAAGAACAACATAAGTAATAACAAGGAAACTAACAATTATCAATGCACTTGTTAAGTGCTCTAACTGGAATTTATTGTGAATGTATATACTTGTACAAACAAATCCTGTTCCTTGATGCACATAGCACCAAAAGGTTGTATGTTCCGGTTGAACATATAACCTTGTATTTCTAGACTCACTCTCATTGAGCATACCTTCTATCATATCTGCTTCAAGGACTAACACAATGGGAAGAGGAACATGCTTCTGGGTTTCAGAAGTGACTGATGAGAAAGATACTTAGTTGGAAAGGATGATCTTAAAAGGCCTCATTGTGTGAGGTAACTGAAGCTAATCCCAGAAGAAAATATATAGAGTTGGACACTGAAACCAAACAGCATGGACTCAAATTGTGACTCATGACTGACCAGAAGTGTGATGTTGGCCAGGAATGTAAATTCTTCATAATTCAGTTTTCTCCTCTGAAAAATGAGTATGGTGGTGTTTTCCTCATAGGGTTCTTGAAGAGACTAATAAGTTCACACATGTAAAGGACTTCATAATTTCATTTGATGAATGGTTTTTACCAAATCTCTTCTTTTATCTCTGTCTCTGTCTCTCTCTCTCTGTCTCTAACACACACACCCACCACCACCACCATCACCACTACCACCTTGTCTTGCTTTTCTCCTTAATGCTTATCACTATCTGTATATATGTATGCGTATGTGTGTGAGTGTATTTTCCTGTGGATCCTCAATTCCTCCTTCTTGAGCTTACCACATACTGTGCTTTGGGGTGGGTTAGAAAAACTCACAATTTCATCCCATCCCAAAGCTAAGTCTGAGGTAAAAGCAAGAGTGTGGGGCTGAGGATTGACAGGGAGATGTAAAAATCAATAAAGTGTTTTGTTGTAGAAATTACCACTGAGAGGAAATCTGAGTGTAGTAGATGATGAGTCACAAAATTGTCCATTGAGATTTGTACCAATAAAAGTATTTTTCATTTCATTACTTATTGGAGTCTTGCAGAGGTGCAAAATCTCCTATGTACCCACGTATAAATCTTGCTTACATTTTGGCATTCTGTCAGTAAAGTTCTGCAGCAGAAAGTGAAAGACTCGCGGCAGGAATTAGAGTCAAGGCTGACAGGACATGAGGAGGGCAGCAGCCATCTTCCATCACTTGTTAATTGTACCCTCAATTTGAGACAGGGATTTTGGCTTATTAGCTACCATACCCCTAATATTACACCTAATATTTACAGTTTTCAATAAAAACTTGTTGAATGAATGAATGGATTCTCTATCAATTTCCCCCTTTTTCCCCTACTTATTTCTTCAACTTACTCCCCTATATTCTTATCATTTGGATGCAAATAAAATAAAGGTAGCCATCTTATAAAATGTCTTTCCTTGATTCTTCTACCTTAGCTTGAGTTTCTTTAAAAATAATCTAAGTAGTATATTCTTGCTGTCTTTACTTGTACTTCGGTCATGCACCTATCAACCTTCTAAATCTGTTCCTCCTCTGGAGAGGCAGTCTACTATACTCAGAAGCAGAAATCACCAATGAACCCTGTATTGTTGAAGGAACACTTTCAGTATTGCAATGTTATTATTGGAATTCTCTATTTGATGGGCACTATTGATAATTTTTCTCAACTACTACTTCTACTAAATTCCAATATGCCTTAGGATTCTTCATTGGTTATTTCTATTAGCTCTTGTCACAGTCTTCATCCCATCATGCAACTATCTCTAAAGTGTTTGCCCTCTGTTTTCCACTCCTTTCTACTCTCCCTTGGATGTTAACCTTCTTTCTTCAAGTACATTAAATGTAGTGGTGCTAAGTACCTCCATGTACTATAGAATTACAAATCTCCACATCAAACTTGATGACTGAACTGAGAACAAAGTTTTCTGAACAATTTTAGGATAAACTGCCTAAGATGCAAATGAGACAAATGATTTACAATATTCATTAATTTAATAGAATAATTTAGAGATTCCTGTTAAGCTTCCATTTTCATGACTTAAATGAATAATAGTAACTATTAAATATAAGAATTTTCCTTAGGAATTATCAATCATTCTTACCAATTTTATCAATGTGGAGATATGATTTTAGCAATCAGTAGCATCACATTACAAAAGTATGAGAAAATTCATCACAAATACTCTGATTTAAAAGATGAAGCTGAAGATATTATTTAAGTTTGTATCATACTGGAATAAATGAACCAAAATGGAAAATTTAGAAGAATTAGGAAAACTTTGCATAGCAATTCCTTCTATTCCAACAGTTTCACATGAAAAATAGTTTTGTGGTTATATAAGCAACTGACTTCATGCAGGTTTTCATGGAAGAAATGAAAGTCAATGTGCAAAGAAAATGATGCTTAGGCAGAGAAAAATTAACAGTAGTGTAACTGAAGTGAAAGTTAGCTATGTCTAAATTCTTTGAAAAAATGAAGCTGATTAATATTCATATGTTTCATGTTCATTGGCAAACATCTATAAGGCAGATGAAAATGAATTATTTCACATATAAATTGCAAAACATGAAACAAACCCTAACACCCACCAGACTCGTGCCATATTATGTTTTAGCATTCTTAAATTAAGATCCTAGAATCCCTTAATTAATAGAACATTATTTATTATTTAGACCAGGAAATAAATTACAATTTGGAATAATATGTGTTATATATTGCTTGTGGTTGAATTTTAATAGACAATACATTAAGATGACATCCATTTAAATAAACTATTTTTTTTTCTGAGAAATAGCTGTTGGTGAATATGACTTCCATTTAAAACAGATGTAGCTTCATAAGCATTTTTTCATGAAACTGGTTTCAATTGCAAATTTAATTGGTGTTCAAGTAAAAATGAAATTAAAAACTTAGCATCATTTCAAGATTTTCTATGACTACAATTTACCATATTTTTTCCAGATATTTTAATCTCATTCTTATTAAACTTTTGCACTTGCAAAGCTTTTCAACCTGCTGATCCCAGGAGATTTTGACATAGCTCACTGGATGCTAAGCACGTGGACAGTCTTTTAGAATGAGTTAATAGGCTAGGTTTTGGAAAGCATCAATTATGTTTTACATTTGAATGAAAATTAAACTCTTTCATTTGTTTGCTCAGCTGTTCATGGAATATTGCATAAATTGGGCTTAAAATGCATGTGTTATTGATGTAACCGCCTTGCAATCCTTTGCAGTCAAAAGACTATAAATAAAGTCCATTGTCCTATGTGCTCTGCAATTCCATGTGACACTTCACTGTCTCAAAAATAAGACTCTCTTGGTCTGAATTGGAAAGAATATCCCACGCTTAAAAATAAGTAAAAATCATCATATGTTTGGCTTTTGATTCTTCTGAACATTTTTTTAAAAATAAGGTACAGATAAGACAATTTCAAGAATTTTACACCTATAACTAGTTCACAATAGCTAACATTTACTATTAAGCTTAATATAAAAAATTTTTTTAAAAAGTTTTTGTAATCAGAATATTCATTATGAGAGGAAATTGAGGCTAACTTTAACTAGCTTTTTCAGAATGAGTAGTTAATATGATCTAAATTCATATTTATCATGGCAGATTATATTTAGAATTTGGTGGTGTCTTACTACATTAATTCCATTTCAAATACTTAATTGTGAATCAGTAATTTCTTGACTCCTATACAAATGCCAATTTTATTTCACCTCTTGTTACTTGTTAAAATTTTTACTCTAAAATGGAAATTTTTATTACCAAGGATTATTTTTCTTTCTAGAGTCTGAATGGGACTTGATTCCACTCAGAATAAAGGTATCTTGAATGTAATAAAAACCATTGGAATGTTCTATGATTAGTTGGGGTGTTTTCTTAAAACCAGTCTCAGGATGGCAGTGGGCACGGTACTGGTTTTATTCCAAGAATTTGTATGAGGTTTGGTTATTCAGTCCAGTAAGCACACATAATGAACATGGTTTCATGGAACTGTAATATGGTAAAATTAACTGGTTGGTTAACATTAAATGTGCTTGTGTGTGTGTGTGTGTGTGTGTGTGTAAATCCAAGTGTATCAGGCATAAACATGACCCTCACTCTGTACCTTGTCTATTTATCTTGTCATGCTATCAGAATGCTCACATCAACCTTCTTTTACTATATTTCATTTTAAATGGAATGACACAAGACTCAAATGAAACATACAAACTGAAATTTCTCCGCTTGTTTCACTGTACATGGCTATCCCTTTAATGTGTTGTGTTTTTTTTCCTGCACTGCAAAATTAAACAAAGTTTGACATTGAAATATTCCAATTGCTAGACCACAATATATGTATGAACTTTGCCTGATAGAATAGAATGTTGAAAGTAAATATTTCTCTAAACTCTGCCCAAATATGTTTTGTCTACTTGAGTGCCAAAGTAATAATAATGACAACATGCATAGCAGAGAATGTGGAAGAAAACTAGGACATTTTCTATGGAAGGAGACATGCTCCTGGTTGCAAACAGACTTTAAAAAATTGTGGACAGCTAAACAGATCTTTCTCTTTTTTAAATTTTTATGTTTTGTAGTTGTAGGTGGACAGAATGGCATTATTTTATTTGTTTTATTTTTATGTGGTGCTAAGGGTCAAACCCAGTGCCTCAAGAGTGCTAAGCAAGCGTTCTGCCGCTGAGCTACAGCCCCAGCCCAGCTAAACAACTGTTTCTATGGCAATACAATATTACCTAATTATGTTCAATTATTAGAGACAAACAAAGAATTTTCTTAAGATATCTGCTAAACAAATAATCTATCAGTTATTACAAATATAAGATGATTGTAGGGTTGGGGATATGGCTCAAGTGGTAGCACGCTTGCCTGGCATGCGCGGGCCACTGGGTTCGATCCTCAGCACCACATAAAAATAAAATGAAGATGTTGTGTCAGCCGGAAACTGAAAAATAAATATTAAAAAATTCTCTCTCTCTCTCTCTTCTCTCTCTCTCTCTCTCTCTCTCTCTCTTTAAAAAAAAAGATGATTGTAGATTTCTCTGGAAACAAGAAAATACTAATAAATTATAATCAATTATTTAATAATTGTATTTGCAAGATCGTTGGCTTCGAACATCTCATCTCTGTTTGGTCATTTGAACAGTTCACTTGAAATTAGAATCTTTTTAAGTTGACAATTTTATTAATATTCAAAATAATATAGGTAATATAGATAATATAAGCTTAAAATCCAAGAGATATGAGAAACAAAATTTAGCCAAAATACAGTATCATTGCAAAATTATGCATGCTTTGATTCATATAATCCCAGAAAATAATAAGTAATAGGAATAAAGAATAGTATTTTTAAATGTCATGACATCACTTGAGACAATTCTCCAAAATACAATGTAGATTAAAAAGTCAATCATTGAAATGAAGAGTTATAAAACTTAAAAGCCTGTAAACTGCATGAGCTCAGGGACCATATTAATAGTGTTCATCTTTGTACCCCCCCAGTTTAGCATTGTGCTAGAATCAGGATGGATACCAATAAATATTTTTTTGCTGTTGAATTGATAAATTAACTCTATTTTAAGGACATACAACAACTAAAGGGGAATCGGAAAAGGAACTATGACTGTCTAATACAAGTAAAGGATTCCAGAAATAATTTAAAAATGCTTAATGCTTAATATATTTTAGTGTCTCCTATACCTTTATTTTCGTATCAATACAGCTTCATTCTTTCATTTACAAACATTGATTATAAATATATTTCAGGCTCTGGAGAAATAACAATGAATACAAAATGGCAGTTTATAAATCCACTTCTTAATGTGCATAATTTATTTGCTAAATCTCAATGGACTCTTCAGTGGAAACACAATCCATTTGGGTAATTTTGTTTTTTAAAATTTATAGGCTAAAGTATCAATGTTTTTGTTCACTGAGGTAACTTACCTGACATGGTAAATGAGAAGTCAACACTTTATACCTAACATAAAAAGTTAGATTAAAGTACTTGATTTTAAAAATCAAAATTTTGATGATTTTTTTTTATTTTGAAGGTTAGATGGATTAGTAGAAAAGGTTATTGGAAATGTCACTTACTTTCAGTTTAGCTCAATGAAAACAATAAAATAATATTAACAATAGCATTTTATCCACAGTGCTGTAACTGTCCTTGGTACTTTAAATATGCTGTCTCTCATTCTAATCTCCTGATGAAGTGCATGTTGATCTCATTCGTTTATTGATGGGAAAGCTCAGTGGAATTGTTTTAGTGTTCCCAATAGAATCGTCATGTAGATATGACAGAGAGGCCTAAACTTTTCCCACTAGAACATTGTTAGTCTAGTACTGAAAAATGTTTATGTCACAATTTACAAAGCATATGTTTCAATAATAATTTAACTGATAATTATAACTGATTAACATATTTAACTGATTTAACATATAAAACACTTGCCATGTTTTACTTCATTCTCTTTTCAAAATCTTACTGAATGATAAGAAAAAGCCTGTTGATGGGAGTACACTAGTAAAAAAAAAAAAATAACAGGCTAAGAGAGTGTTGGGAATACTTTGCTTTCCATCAAATATTGAGTCAAATGGAAATTTTAAACCAGCACCTTTATTTTATAGATAAATCATCTGTGCCACCTGGAAATTAAAGAGATCAGTTGAATTGTTCAATATTTTGTCATTTTTCTGTTCACCAATTTCCTCCATTTCATGTTTACTTTGCAATTATAAATATCTTAATATGTGTGTCTTCTATTCTTTTATCAAAAAACTGAAATATCATCTTGTATAGGAATCTGTTTTTCATATGTCATAAATAATTCTATCAAAGTGTACTAGATTTAAACTATTCCTATCAGCTAGCTTTCTAGAAAGAACTGCACATATAACATACATACAGTACTACCTTGGTTTTCCTCTTTCCCTCACCCCAAGTCCTGTGCTTCAACCCTAATTTTCCCAACCCTATAAAAAATTACCTGGACTTCTATGACTCAGGACAAAGAGACAAATATCTATACATTCCCTAAGTATGTAAACTAGAAATCTATAATAAATTTGTTGCTAGTGATATAAAATATCAAACTTCCTTTAGTTAACAAATTTCTTTATAAAATTCTGATAAAACAATTCATGAATAAGCTAAAAGTGATTAAAATGACTTCATGACTCTGTCATCTTGAATGTATTTCTCCTTATGTTCACGCAAGTTGCATATCATCACTGTTATAGCACAAAGTGTGAAAGAAGAGACTTTAAGAAGGGGAGGAGTTTATTCATTGAGGTAACTTATATAAATAATATAAAATGTAAATCATATATTTTATCATTGAGAAAACAAAATATGAGCCAAGAATATATTTCTTTACCTCTTTAGATTTAACTAGCCCTGAAAGTTTCAAGGTTTATTTTGACTAGTGTCTGGCTTTCTAATTGACAAGCTAATTAGAAGAGTATGCTAGACTAGTTGTCCTTACCAAGTTCAGTGTGCAGCTGTCCTGAGGGAAAGAAGTACAACTGAACTTGTTGACACTTGAAATTAAGCAGCACTCACCCGAAAAACTGTCATTTCTTCCAGCAGAACTTCTTCTAAATCATGCCAAGTCTCCTTAGGAATTGAGACTACTTTAAGAACGGTCCCAACATCTTAGAAAGAAAAGAAGGGAGTAGATCATAATTTAAATAGACTTGAGCAGAGTTCAGTACTAATGGAGACAATCAGAACTTCTCGAAAAAAAAAATGACCATAGTCTCCCTTTTACTTTTTGGGAAAAATTAGCAAATTACACATTCAAATGTATATCATGAAATTATAGACTATAAACCATAAAGATAGCTTTGGAATATAAAAAAAAAATTGAGTTTTTTAGAAATATATTAATCTTTGAAGAAGGTTTTTTCCCAGAACTGCATGATTTTAAAAAATGTATTAAATCACTACAGAAATTGATTCAGTTGGATTAATTCAGTTTTTTTTTTTTTAAAAAAACAATCACATTGTCAGGAGTCTCAAAAAATAAAAACAATTTTTTACCAGTTTGACATGACAGGTTTTTCCACATTTATTATGAAATGTGGGTACTACCATGAAGACTGAAGGAAGATATAAGATGTAAGGAATGCTGTCAAGCAACAGAGGTAGTGATATCCTCAGAGTCCTGCCTGTCCCTCCTGTTACCTGAGAACTGTCAGTACTCAGAGGCCCTTGAAGAGAGACCAGTGATCATGAAGTTATGAATGGCAGCAACAAATTCTCAAAATAAACTCTTATCCATGTATGATTATGTCAAAATGAATCCTAATATTGTGCATAACTGTAATGAACTAATAAAAAAACATTTAAAAATAAATAAGATTTTCTTATTACAGTAGTTTTCCAACAATGCACACATTAGTTAATGCATTTTAGAACTTAAAGAAAATTAAAATTCAGAAGTATAAATAATAAAAGCAATTATATTGTATACATTTTGTAGATATTTCATACCTTATTTATTTTATTTCATTATCAAAAGAGAAAAGTTGTTTAAATGACAAGTGCCAGCACTTTTACTTGAAATTGGTTTAAGGATGATATTGATTTTCCAACATATGGTTATATTTCTATTCCTTGATAAAATCTACAACAGTGTCATCCTTAACTTAAAAAAAATCAACTCTTGGACATTTCAATTGTGACTAAACTTGATTGATTCTTTTTAGCTTTACATGGTCCATTTTAATCAAGTTTAAATGACTATATATGAAGAAAACATGACCAATAAAAATATGTTATACCAGAAAAACAATTAAATGTATTTATGCTGTTAATAACCATTTTCAGAGGACCAACAGGAATGCATTATGTATGATTAAGAAAGGCTGCTAGCTTATCTCTTACAAAGTTAAAAAAAAATACTCTTTAAAGAGGATCCTTCTATGTTTATAGGACCTTGGACGACTCACGACACTGAAGATTAAAGGGAAATCAGGTTAATCTACTCACTGCCTCTGATCAGGTCCCCAGTACCCAAATACAACTTTATCTGTGATCCAGATCAAGTTTTACCGAGCAGTATTTCAAACAATTTCACACAAATTGAATCAGATTACTCAACAAGGATCAATACACGATGATGTGCAACTTAGTTAAAAGATACAATTACTGTAATCAATTTACTTTGCTGACAGATGACCCTGGACTATACTGACCTATAACCATCCACATCAGCAGACATTCAACTTTCTCATTAAATTGGTGCCTTAAAGACAATTTGTGTCCAAGAGGAATTAAAAGCCTACAACTGGGTTTTCTTTGGTCAAATGCCCAGAAGCTTCCTTGTTTTGAAAGTGAGTGAGGGACTTCCCAAAAGTTTAAGCCAGAGGAGGTGAAGAAGAAGGCAAGTGTGACATTATTGAGTCAATTTAATTATTTTACAGAGAGATTCAATTATAATTTGATATTAAATGATAAACTAATATTTGCTGAAAAAAATCCCATTATCTTCTGCTTTCTAAAGATTTTTACAACCTGAAATTGGTATGGACAAGTCATTGACTCTTTTGGAAGCCTGGATCTCATTGGAATTCTTTTTATTTGATAGAGAAACTACTTTACCCATAAAAGTAGACTTTAACATATTGCTCAGGACCTGACCTTGATACACCTTATAGCACAGCATTTCATAATTTCCATATAAAACTTTAAGTCTTTAAAGCAATTATTGCACAGTTGCCATTCTGCAGGAGTAGTTAATGTGATTTTTTCCCCCTATTTCTCACCAAGGGAAAATAAATGTTATTATACAAGGTTTCAGTGGAGCACTCACTCTGTTTTCCATTGATTTATGTCAGTTAACAACATTAATGGAGACTACAAATTTATTACCTTGGAATCTGACCCTAAGTAGCAAGTTTCAGATTTGTAACTGGTACTTTCAAAATAGTATTACTAATAAAAAGCGTAGTGGAAAATAAAATAATGTCATAACAATAATGGAATTATTTCTGAAAATATATCTGCAAACTTTTTGTCTCTGATAATGAAATTAGTAAAAAGCTGTTGTTAAGTTTCTGTAGTAAGATATTTGATGATGTTCTGGATCAATTTTGGGGTTTTCTTATGAAGTTCTCTTTCTTTTTTTCTTCTCATTATATAGCAGAAATAATGAATAAAGTTTGATACTAGCATTTTTGCTCTAAGCTTTTCCCTGTATAGGTAATTTTAAAGCTCAGTTAATTTTGTATTATTATATTCTGGAGCCATTACTGAATGTCCTGGGAATTTCAGGCACGGTTTGGAAAATATATCTTTGTTCTAAAAAGCTACTAACCAGGAATGAGTTATGAGTCAACTATGAACATTGATTATTTACCTAATCATTAGCTTTACATTTATCAACTTTTCTTTGAGAAGGAAATCTCTTTTAAATTAATATGTCTCAACTTATTTTAAAAGATAATGTCTTTGTAATGGTAGAATACTTGAGGATTTATTCATTTACTAGAGGTGAACTATACCTTAAAAGTGTCAATAAATCTGTCTTCAGTTCTTCATATATTTAACCAGTTAAATACATTGTTTTAGAAGAAAATATATAGCTGAAGTAAAAAAATTTTACCTGTTCCAATAAACATGACATCATACTGGCCATCTTCTGCATCCACTCGATCTACTACAATTTGTGTAAACTGGTAATTTACATCTGTCTTAATCATTATTGGACGGTTATTAATAGGAAACACTGGATTGTACATGGCTGGATGACTTCTTGCAAAGGTTATAACATCATCAGGAAGGTCCTTTGTAGAGTCAAACCCACCAAATGTTTTACTGGGACACTATGAGGATAAAGAGAAAAAATATTTTTTGATTAAAATCTGACAAATAAGATTATAAATTATAATTATAACACATATTGCCTTAACGGTCTGGGACTCTAAACTTATGAAAATTGTTCAAAGTCAGTTACTTATTTTTTACACTAATAAACTAAATGAGTAATAATTAGTTGTTACCAATTATCAACTACTTAAATTGATATATGCAATATGCTAATTTAAAAGCAGTATATATTTTCTAAATATAGTTCATCAATAGGAGTTTTGCTATTACTTTTTACCAAATACTTCAAATCCATCTGATGAATTCAGTGTACAGGAGGTATATGAAAACTCTATTAGTTGTGCCATCACATGCTTTATTTATATGATGGATATTTGATATAGTGAATAAAATCTGCAACAACTAATGAAATTAATGATATGATTTGAGAAAGTTAATGATTTTCTTGGATACATTTAACTTTTTTACTATATTATTATCCTAAAGGATAATTTATTTTCAAACTAAAAGGCAATATAAATAATTCTTTATTGCTTTATTTATAACATAACCCTAAAAAACTATCATCTATGACTTTAATAAGTACAATTTTCTAAAAATAAGAGAAGTATTATTCAAAGTGCTCAGCAACTGGCATGGCAGAAAACTGACCACTCAGAATGACATCATGACCACAAGTCATAAAGGAAGCATCATTGTGCACTGGCATAGTGCCACCTCCGGCTAGAAAAACTGTACATAAGGCAATAAATCAAATGAGAAAAATGAAGATTTTACTATGTCTCTTTTCATTGCATTTACTTAAATAGCACAAGTGTTCCTAGAGTACAGTATCTCCAGTCTCATACTTCTTGTCTTAGTTTCAATAATTTCTGCCCTTTAATGTAAAAGCTTGGGAGATGAAATATAATTAAGAGACAATCCTGAGCTTCCAAGAAGCCTAGTATGAGAAATCAATTGTTTTTGCTATTACCTTGAAGAAACCATTAGTAATTCATGAGAAATAAAATAAATCTGTCTTAAAATGAGAAGATACATATATGCATATTTATGTATGTATATGCATGTATACAGACATAAATGGTATAATGATGGATTTAAGAATTTACTCTGTTTTTTAGCAAATTATAAAATTATTTAATTAATGTTATAGAAATATCAAATATCTACATTAAAAACCTGGAAGAAACAGTAAAAAATAAGACATTGAAAATTATTTGTGTGCTTTACTACCATGTAAAATTTTGCAAAAAGTGTAGAAATGTGTGATTTAAGGTTAATGCAAGGGGTCTCTTATGATTTGCCTTATTCTTTTGTCTTACTGTCTTAATTATCATACACAACTTAGTTTATGAATTTGTTTAAAATGAAAGAAAATGCTGTGGTACTGACATATTAAAGTCATTTAATATTTTGTCCCAGTAGTGTTGATAGAATGATATGTACTCAGCCAGCACCTTTTGGGATACAGTTATCAGGTGAACTTCATTCACAGAGCTAGATGTCACCTCTAGCTCCTAGATCAGGCAATGCTTCCTGCCTCCTGTCTCTAACACTTAGAGTCTACTGCTTGCTGATTTATAACAACTACCTATGAATAGTAGGTGAGAACTAAGCTGCCTAGATTGAATACTGGTTCCATTACTTAACATCTCTTGCTTCATAGTTTTCATCTGTGATATGGGAAAAAACACTGGCTATTGAGGTCCATATCTATATACAGATACAGGAGTTATGCTATGTATGTATAAAACCTCCCTTAGACTTAGGTTCAGAATACAATAATTTCCACCTTTTTTTCCTAATTCCTATTTTTGTTAATCCCAAATATATTGTACACATATTCAGGTAGAAAACTAAGTTCATTTTTGTAGCTCAAAATAGTAGCATAGTAACTAACTCAGGAGTGTCGTCATCTCAGTGGCTTGAGAGGCTGAGGCAGAAGGATGGTGAGTTCAAAACCAGACTCAGAAACTAGTAGTGAGTCTCCAAATAAATTATAAAAAAAAGAAAAAAAGACATGAGAATGTGGCTCAGAGGTTAAGCACCCCTAGGTTCAATCCCCAGTACCAAAAAAAAAAAAAAAAATTAAAAAGTGTCATCAAATTAATTGCAGTCAACCTGGGAAGAGTTGATTTGTGTTTAAAAGACACTCTTAGCTGTAGAAATATAAACTATCACTAACAAATAAAAACAAATTATCATTAAGATACAGAGTAAATAGTTTGTTTTTTGTAAACCCCATTTGATTTTCTATAATCAATAGATATTCCATCTTAGTTATTTATTCTGAAATTCTATTTTAGAATGCTTCAAGATTCATCAGCTAGAATATTTGTAAATTGTAAATTTTTTATTTTCTCACAAATAATTTATCAACACAGAGAACATAAGAATATTAAAAGTTTGCTACATTTAATAAAATAATTTTAAAAACATAATTTACTTGAATTCAATAGAATATTAAAGCATGGCAGTAAAACTAAAGCCTAAACTTCAAATGCATGTTTTTTTTCATTATATAAAAGTTTTTCCTCAAAGATTTATCAGCATGCTGGTGCAGTGGTGAATGCCTATAATCCCAGCAGCTTGGGAGGCTGAGGCAGGAGGATCACAAGTTCAAAGCCAACCTCAGAAATTTAGTGAGGCTGTCAATGTGGCTTGGTGGTTGAGTGCCCCTGAGTTCACTCCGTGGTACCAAAAATAAAAAAAAAAAAATCACTAATATTAGAAAAAGTTACACTCATGAATGGTTCTATCCAGCTATTCCTTACCACTGACATCATACTTAAGTCACCTTCACTGTTTTTCATCTTATTGATATGTTTCTTTACTTGTCCAGTCTCCACTTTCAATTGAATATTGAAAGCTGGTTTTATTTTGGGTTCTATCCAATTTTCCTTTTAGACCTGGTGTGCCCACAGTTATGAAGTGAAAGGGAGAGGTAGACAGTTGGATGTTTAGCCCTGCTCTTTTTTGATTTTCTTTTAAATATATTCTTTATCAACTTTGTCCAGTCTCATGAAATAATAATATTGGTTATAATACTTTTTATCCAATATAATATACAAGCTGAGACTTTCCTACAATCTGACATTTAAGATCAAATATATCCTATTAGTTTCAACCCTCCATGAAGGTCATTTCCACTGTATCCCATTGAGAGAGAGAGAGAGAGAGAGAGAGAACAATATGTTTCTATTTTTCAAAAGTTCAAATTAAAAGGGCTGGGGATGTAGCTCAGTGATACAGTGCCCCTGTGTTTAATCTTTGGACCAAAAACAGAACAAAACAAATTATGGGTATTAAATGGTAAGCACTGAATTTAATATTGACATCTGCAATGAATGTAGAATTCTATTGAAATCACACAAAATCCTGCCCATGCTTTCATTTTTAATCTTTGAATCTTTGTTCTATATTATCTGTACTTGGTGTTTGTTTGTAGCTGCATTTGTTTTTTACCTTTGGCAGAAATAAACTCATTTCACATGTTAAAAAATTTAAGCCACTTACAGTTCCTGGCCGCGGGTAGGGAACTCTTCCTTGATAGGGCACCCACTGGTAGTTGGGACCATCCCTGTGAGCATATGGACCAAGGAACACCCTTCTCACATCGCTCATGCTGTACATACATACTGCTGATCCCTTGAAGATGTTACTGAAAACAACAACAACAACAAAAAAAAGAGAATAAAAACTGATGTTCATCCTTATAAAAAGGCATGTGAATTTGAGAATGAGTTACTAAATTTCAGATATTATCTAAACTTGAATATAAATTTTTAGCAATAATATGTTAAGAATATTTTAATCACACGAATGTATTTTAACAATGCGCAAGAAAACAAATTATGATTTCTCAAAAATAGCACAATGAAACCATTTTTTTAGTATTCACAGAATATATGCATTCATATCAAACAGACTATTAACTTAGAAAAAATATAGAAAATCTATTCTAAATGAGTATTTAACTTTAATGTCATTTGGAAATAAAAATTTACAACATATTTAAGCCTCGAGCACTATTACTGGAACCAGAAAACTTTTAAACAAGCAAGAATTTTTAAGAATTTACTCAGCCTTAAAGAGGAATAAAATTATGGCATTTGCAGGTAAATGGATGGAGCTAGAGAATATCATGCTAAGTGAAATAAGCCAAACTCAAAGAACCAAAGATCAAATGTTTTCTTTAAGTGGATGATGATCCATATGGGGTAAGAATGGAGATTGAAGGGACTTTGGATTGTGCAGAGGAGAGTGAGAGAAGGGGAGTGATGGGAAGGACTTGGATTGAGACGGATGTTATTACCCTATATTCATGTATGATTACACTACTGCTGTTATTCTGCACCATGTTCAGCCAGAGGAAGGAGAAGTTGTGCTTCATTTGTGTACAGTGTATCAAAATGCATTCTACTGTCATATATAACTAATTAGAACAAATTGAAAAAGAAAAAAAAGAATTTATAAGTTGGAACTAGTGCATAAATGAATGGTAAATTATTTGTCTTATATATATGTAAATATATATATTTTCTTTTAAATATGTATTGATGTATTATATACATATGTGTGTATTTGTGTGTGTATATATGTATATGTATGTATATATATATATATATATATATATATATATATATAAATGAAAAAATGCACATGCTATGCATTTTTTTTCCTTTTTCTTTTTCTTTGAGACTGAGTATCACTAAGTTTCCCAGGTTGACTTTGACCTTGTGATCCTCCTATTTTAATCTCTTCAGTATCGGGGATAACAGGCATGAACCACCAAACCTGGTTTACATTATAGTGTTTTTTATACCCCAAACCAAAAGCTATTAGATCTAATAACATAGTTTGATATTTTTGAAAACATTTAAAATAATCTATTTCCAACAGAGAAAGTAGTTTTAAGTAGTAGTTATTTTTCCCAAGTTAAAGCCAAGCATTAAACAATTATTTTCATCATTTTACTGAATAAAATCAGGTAATTGAAGTAAAATGGAGATTGGTCACTGAGCTGCCACAATTTTCCATTTTATTTTGCTTATATAAATACGACTTGCAGAATGTATTTACACAAACATATTATACAGTCATACACTTTTACAATAAAAAATACTTATCTTTTAGTTGGTCTCACCCCACAGAAAATGACATATAAATCAGACTAATGCAAACCTTGTGTTCCTACCAATTTATTTTTGGAAACTGCAAGCTTCATGAGGGAAGGGATTGGCTGGTTCCTTTCCTGCAATATCAATTACTTACCACATGGCACTTTATTCAGGGTAAACGTCAATAAGTATATATAAAATTTAATGTTTTTGTGATAGAATAAATAGCAAATTAACACATGTGATGCATCACAGTTGGTAATGTAGTTTATTGTGTACATCCCTTTTCCATTGCTACATGTTTTGCTTATTTATTCATGTAATCAGTCAGCATTGAAAGATTTGATGGATATGATTTTCAGCTATGAAGACATACTCACAAACAAATATCTACCTCATTGAAATAGAGAGGTGAAATTCTATCACTCGTTAAGCTACTGGCAAAGTGAGGTCCCTAGACCAATAACACAGGCATCACCTGGGAACTTGTCAGAAATGTAAATTCTTAGGATCCTCCATCTCATTCCTCCTGACTCAGGAACTCTGGGAATGGGACTGGCATTCTCAATTTTGATTATTTGTCGTTTATTTTTTTTCTATTTAAATTCATTTATTTAATTGGTCACAAAAAATAGCAACCCAAATTTTAACAAATTCTTTAGTTGATTCTAACACATTATGTCTGAGAACTACTGTACTAAGCAGTGAGGAAGCAGAAAAAAGGGATTAATTTTTGGTTGACTTGAGCCTCCTTCAATCTTCACTTCTTTTGTATTGTTTTTACATCAAAGGGAAGAAATATGTTGGTACAGAAGCTTATATATAAATTTAGTAAAGTAGGTTTCTTCATTTGGACATATTAATGTTTAAAATTAAGTAAATGCATCCAAGAAGTGTGTGACAGCTTTAATATTTGCAGAATAAACTAGTGTTGGACATTGCAGTTAATCTTTCTTTCATGCTATTACAATGACTAACAGAGCTTTTTCCGACTATAGATTTGAATTATTTTTCTTTTAAATATTTTACCAATATGCCAATATTTATTCATATTTGTATTCATATAAATATATATGAATTCTTGCAACAACACCCGGTGATGTGAAATTTACACTGAATATAATGATGGAGAGATAATTGTTGCTCAATTGACAGCAAGAGCCTCA
Source organism: Urocitellus parryii (assembly GCF_045843805.1). NCBI lineage: Eukaryota > Metazoa > Chordata > Mammalia > Rodentia > Sciuridae > Urocitellus > Urocitellus parryii. Next base: position 65,108,572 of record NC_135533.1, read on the forward strand.
GGAAAGAAAGATGAAAAATTGGGAGAAGAGAAATTGTGGAAAGGGAAAGAAAGCAGAAGGAGGGAGAAGGACAGAAAGAACTGAAAGGTGGAGTGGAAGTGAAAGGAGAAGGGAGAAATGAAGGAAATGAAGACTGAATTTTATATTGTATATAAAATAGAACATAGGTTTAAACCCAGTACTAATTTAGTGTTCAGGTTTTGTTGTTTGATCTCATTAGAACTTATTATAGGATTATTTTTAAAAAATGTATTACAGGGTGGCCAATAACAAATTAAGTAGACTCTTAGAGAGAGAGAGAGAGAGAGAGAGAGAGAGAGAGAGAGAGAGACTACTAAAACTTTTTTTAAAGTATTTTTTAGTTGTAGTTGACACAATATCTTTATTTTATTTATTTATTTTTATGTGCTGAGGATCGAACCCAAGGCTTTGCATGTGCTAGGCGAGTACTCTACCGCTGAGCCACAACCCCAGCCCCAAGACTACTAAAACTTTAAAGTATAAATAACTGAAGTTTTATTAATGCTTTTTAAAAGTACACAAGAGCAATTTAGTAGTTTCATTTGTTCAGTTTTTCCTAAACCTATAAATTCTTGCTTTAATTCCAGAGTTATACAGAAAAATATAGTGAAGACTAGACAGGTGGAGAAGAGGGTAACCAAAGGACCATGGATGCATTGGCATTTCTAGATGCGTTTTCCTCTCAGATTTTCATGCCAACCATCTGATCAGAGAAATGACTCTCATCTCAGTGGAATTGCTGGTACCAAAGAATATCTGAGCTTTTCTTTTACCTAATTTATTTAGCAATTGATTAAAGAGACTAAGACAGAGATTTTAAGTATATACTAATTTATAAATATATAAGTACTAAATTAAGCTATATGTATACATATAATTCATAAGTTATAAATTAAGTTTCCTTACCCTAAGTTTATATTGCTCCAAATACTTTCATAAACTCAGATATCATTTTGATAATAGTCTAGACTTCATTCAAATGTTTAAACTCAAAGATGAACCTTGGATACAACACAAACTTTTCAAACTGTTTTACCATTCTATTTACTATGATGATATTCTTTACTAAAACTCGATTTTAAAAACAATTACTTTGGTCATAACTTATTTAAGCTACTTAAGAATGTAGCTCAAAAGATTAAAGCAACATGGTTCTTTGAAAAATTATATTTTCAATAGTTAAAGACACTCAAAAAAAATGAAAGGACAAGAGGTTTCTTGCATAAAATGGAAATAAAAGTTATTTACCTGGATGTTGTAAACACTCCATATACAATTGGGTTTTTAGGATCTTTAGAGTTCATTAGGAATACATCCTCTGTTTGAAAACAAAATTGGGGAAAGTTGCATTTTTTACAGTTATGGAAAAGACTGAACAAATGTCCTCTGCGTGAACACCAACCACTTACGCAGTTCATCAAAATGGGTGTCTATGCCATTTGGGCCTGGCACTGAGCAAATCAGCCGAGCTTTAAGGAATGTTGTCCATTTATTCACAAGACTTCTGTGTCCTCCAAAGTCATTCTAAAAGGAGAAATAGCCAGTTTTAGTTCCTGTGCATGCAAACATTAATTTGAAATATTTATTTTTTTGTATATTACGACCGATATAAAACTTCGTCATCTTTCTTAAAAAAAAAAACAGAAGAAAAAAAAAACAGTTCTTTATGCAACCAAGGGAGTTCTTAATTCGTCATTTTTCAAAATTTCCATAAGCATTGTAAATGACCAGACACAAGTAAATATCATTTTTTATTTTTTATTATATCACTGGTCAAATCATTGACTCAAATTTTATTCAAGGAACTTCTCACAATAAATGTCCAATGGTGATAGTAGAAAATAAAAATCTACTATATTCTTTAAAATTGTTAAGAAAGTGGATTATAAGCATTCTCACTACAAAGAATTCTTAATATGTGAGGAAATACACGTTAATTTGCTTGATTTATCTATCTACAATATGTACGTATTTTACAGCATCATATCTTACATGAAAAATACATTCTTTTTTTTTTTTTTTTTTTTGTACTGGAGATTGAACTCAGGGCCTGAGCCACATTCCCAGCTTTATTTTGTATTTTATATAGAGTCAGGGTCTCAATGATTTGCATAGTGCCTCCCTTTTGCTGAGACTGGCTTTGAACTAACAGTTCTCCTGTCCCAGTGTCCCGAGTCACTAGGATACATTCAATTTTTTTGAGATTACAAAACAATTAATCTTTAAAGTCACTTCACTTTTCCCATCCTGTTACCACTCGGCCATGGATGAACATTTATTTACTGTTGTGTTTGTTTTCTTTTACTGATGTCTCTTGCTCCTAATTACTGTGTGTATGTTTTTTTTTTTTTTGTTATTTGTTTGTTTGTTTTTAATACTGGTTTACAGCTAATACTTGGTATACAACCGGCACACAGTGAATATTTACTGAATGAATGATAAATCCATGCCTCATAATCTATACTGAAAATATATTCCCCAATAAAAGAAGCTAGCATCAACTACTTTCAAAGCTTTAGGTATTGAAAGAATTTATACTTTACAAATAACACACTGAGAAAATATTTGCATAAACTTTAATCAAGGAAACTCATTCCTGAGAAAATATTTTGAAAGTGTACTCTCACTGTAAATAAAACCTAAATGTAGCAATAAATTCTATTACAATGTTATATATTAACTATAGTCTTTTAAAAGAATATTTATGTGCATACGTTGAATAAACATATAGGTTTCTTCTAAAATAGTGCATTGATTTAACTTTTGTTTATATGATTTTCTTAACTATATTTTTTAACCCTTGTAATAATACTTTAAAAATGATCTATATTTTGTGGAGAAATGAGTCTCATATATAATATCTTGTTTATACATTCCCAGAGAGTTAAAAACTTTCAATTTTCTTGTAATTGAACATTCCAGAGACAAAGAATTAGATTATTTTGGGATAAAAAAGAGACCACAAAAATATTTCAAATGTTTTGTTATTTTTCCTTAAAAAAGGAAGAATTCAATTTGAAAATTCCTTGGATCTGTTTTTGTGATTTTCTTTTTGAAAGATGCTTTAATATGTGCTAACTTTTTTTTCACATTTTTTTCACCCTATACACCTTAGAGGAAAAGTATAGTACTGTTATCATGTCTTCTAATTGCTGGTACTAATTAACTCATTAGCATTCAGTGAGCAATTTTATTCTATATATCTAACTTTTTAATGTAATATGAAAATACCAAATTTCTCCTAGATATAATTTATATCTCTATATCTATGAAAATATTTTACATCTTCAGAACTTCAAACCAAGATCATTTAATCTAATTGTGAAATAATGCCAGTTACCTCACAATCTTTATTTGCATATTTGTGATTGTGAAGAGTTACTCAAAAGCAACTAGAATGAATTTGCAATCACTTTCTACCATTTCAATATTTCTTGTACTGAGACACATTTTAGTGACATTTTTCCATTGAATTTGCAATGAAAATGATGAGAAATAAAAAGAAATAAAACATGAGTAGAACATCACAATTCTTCAGTTTTTCTTTACCTCACCTTGCATATCTGACCTATTCTAGCATGGGTAGCTTTTCCAGAATGTTCTCCATCTATTGCATTTTCACGGAAGAAAAAATATACTTTGTCATCTTCAGGGTTGTCACTCTCTGGGATGAGGTGAGCACTGATGAACCTTGGATCTGAGAGACAAATTACAGCAGATGTATTAATTCACAGTTTAATAAGAATATGATTAAGTCCATTTCAGTGTCTCTTAAACCCTTTTTTATATAGTTCAAGAAATTAATATTTCCTTAGCTCAATTTTCAGTGCATGAGAACTGTTCTTTATGCTTTCCAAAGTATATTACAAATCACATCATATTTCCAGAAAATTTAAATTCATTTTGTTCAGGTTAGAAGTAGATATACAAATCATCCATGTGACCATATGCAATGCAAATGAATTACTGGATATTCAAATACTTTGCAGATTTTAAGTGGTATTACCATTTCTAGTCTCCCTTTCAGGCAGAAAATAACTATTAATTGGTGTGTTCCTGATTCCAGCAAAGCATGGGTGGGAAGAGAAAGGTGAGTTCTATACAATAAATGACAATGTCATTATAATAGATACTCAGGCCCAAAACCTTGGCTTCACTCTTGCGTCTTCTCTTGCTCTCCTGTATTCTATCACTATTATTCTCATTTATAACAATTTTTGACCATCCTTTTCTGAATCATTATTGTCAATCTTGTTTAAAATAGATTTCTAACTAATGTCTCTTTCTATCTTACCAACCAACCTCCATGTCTTTCTCCATATGACAGCCAATGATACTCTGACAGGTCACTTCCTTCCCCCAGCCTCCATTATCTTTCCAATTCACTTATAATAAAATGTAAACTCCTCCCAACGACAAGATTATACTCTTGTCCATGTTACCTGTCACACCTTTTCTCCTACTCCTCCTTCCTATGTACTCCTATAGAGCAATATCCCCTTCCTGGTCCTCAAACTTATTAAGAAAGGACTCCTTCAGTCTTGCCCCAGAGTCAGCTTCCCTGTGTAACCCTTTGCCCCCATACACCAGGGCTGGATTCTTATTTTTACTCAGGTCTTTGTTAAAATGTTACATTAAATGACTTTATTGACTACTCCATCAAAAGCAATGAAATCCTTGCTCCTGGTCATTCTCTATTTTTTTTCTTGCATGATGTTTTTCCCCTAACACTGTTCAACATCTGATGCAATCTCTCTTTCTCTCCATTCATCTATCAAATCCTCATTTGTTAGTTGCATATCGCCCTTACCATCTCAATGGAATAAAAATTCTGAGTGCAAGACTTGGCATATTTTGACAAGGTGTTTAAATGCAGAGTTTAAACACAGTGAGAAGTCAATAAATATCTGTGCAAGGATGAAAGAGAAGAGGAAAAGAGAAAGAAGGAGAAGAAGCAGAAGAAAGGGAAAAGGAAAAAAAAGAAGGGGAAGAAGAAAAAAATAGCAACAACTACAACATAAAAACATATGTCTGATTATACTAGTGAGAACATACATCCGTAATGTTCAGAACCCCACTTCAAAAAATACTTTGTAAATAACTGGGTTGATATGGTTGTGGCTCAGACAGACTATATAAAAATATGAAATGGTTTCAAGACTTTACCATGTAATGTGCTAAAAAGCTGAAAGCACTTAGGACATTGCAGACATTTAAATTCATACAATAATCTACCTTTACTCCATGGTGTATTACATTATTAAGGTAACAATGAAATATATACACACACGGGTCAGCACCATTCTTAAGAGACCAGGAAAGAGATCAGAATCCCTAAACTAGCTTTACCCATGTACAGTCAAGATATTCAATCCTGATCTTCACCTGCGAATAATCATCTCTATCATGTGTTCTATGCTTATAACCTCCTTTTAATGTTTTCTCTGGGACAATGCACTGAATATATTTCACAGGGCTAAATTTCACTCCTTTTCAGGAAAATTATTCAGACTCTGTAAGTAATATAAAACATATGAAAGATTACCTATTCATATTGAAAGTTCAGAGGGCCAGTGAACAAGAATAACCAAATAATGATTTTAAAGTAGAATCAGTACCAGAAATTTTAAAGATGCATAAAACAAAGCTTGATTCTTAATAATTACTCTGAAGCATAGTTTTTTAAAAATGTAGACTTGTTCATATATATACATACATTTATGTATACATATTTGTCTCATATGAAATGGCAAGAAGAATAATTAAGAGACATAGTAGGGATCCGAGACAAAAAACAAAGAATTAGTACTGCATTGATGAAGTTAATCTCCTAGAAATGCATATGTGCGTGTGTACACATCTTATACATTTGTGCATACAAGTGCATGGACATGCGTAATGCAAAAGTGTCTGTACACATTTCCACCATAAACCTATTCATGCAAGAACTCAGCTCAGTCACATCACATTTGTGAACTTGGGAAAGCCTCTTCCCTCTCAGATGGCTGACTTCAAAATGGTTTTATTTCAAATTGGGTTCTACTAACCCTGTCTGTCATAAATAGTTCATATAAAATCAAATATTTTAAAATTAAGTTATATAAAACAACTGTGTAAAATGTTAACAGATGTATTATTTTCATTGTGATGATACTGAAAGAAGCCTCCATCTTATTTTAAACTTTGGAATCTCATTACAATGCAGCTATAGACTGAGAAATCATACATTCTTCAACTACTACTGGAGCAATGGAGAAGAAAGGTGTTCTAAGGTGACCTCCCAAATTGGGGTAGTTGTTCATGCAAGTACTTAAATAAAAGAGAATTCCAAGTAATTAAATCCAACTACCTTTGATTAGATGGCAAATGTGCACAAGACGCTGTACAGAAAATAAATGAAAAATATACATATTCCTGATTCTCAGGAATGTACAATCTAACAAAAGTAATGTTAGAAACAAAAAACGGACAACAAAGAAAGCAACATACTACATGTATATTTTTATAACTTGATGTTTGGGCATTGGAGAAGGTAACCAAGCATCTTTTTGTCTCAAATATTTGTATGGTAATTATTATCTTCCAAGAGTAAGCTGTAGTGAGAAATATTCCAAGCAAGTTATCAGGCACATTCATTGTTGAAGAGCCTTCAATCCTAACCTTCCTTCATATCTGATCCTATAGGCAAAGAGGTTTTATCAAGAGTCCCACACCTAGGATTGGCTAGAGCCAAAAATAAAATTATATATGAAAAATGAGAACCAAATTTTTAATATGGAATAATGCCACAGTCCAACTGCAGCAAAATAACCGGGGGGTGACGAACAACTTGTGTACATTGATACAGCAGGAGTGGGAGCCGTTTATTGTAGGACAGGAGCGGTATTTATACATTCCACACAGCTTATCCTAATTAACATAAACTAGATACAGCAGTCAACCTATAAGGAATCTCCACACTTAATGGCTCGCTGGCGTTACTTCACAAACCACTCCCTCTGGCATTTTGCCAGGCGCCATCTTGACTTGTTTACAGACCCTAACATTTCTCTGGCAAAATGCCAGGTGCCATCCTGACTTGTTTACAGACTCTAACAGAATAATAGATTATTAGAAAGAAAACACTGTCAATTTAGGAATTTGGGTTATATCGTAGATTTGGAAAAACATGCATTCCCATTTCAAAATAAAGACTCTATTTTAGTACATCTCCTAAGAACTTTAAAAGAGCCATTCATTTTCTAATATTTTCAATTTAGAAAATCTCCTTTTTAGTCAGAAACCTCTAATCACTACTCATTTTCCATTTCTTCAGTCTTACACATTCTGCCTTTCCTTTCCTTCTTACGGTTTGTCTTCTCATATGCTATCCATTTAGCCAGTTTCCTCACTGGTCAATCCCTTCTTCATTCAATCTGAACATTCTATCAGTCATTTCAAATGTCCTCACTAAGATCCCAACTCTTGGACTCCTGAAGTTGCCCTGTACTTGTTTTATAAAACCCTAGAACTTTTCTTCCCTGCTTTATTCCTCTTCCTAAGCAAGGACAAGAAAAACAATATAATTATACTAAATGGATTTGCTATAAAATCAAACTATTTTTCCTAAACTAAACAAGAACTCATATTGCTAAACAAATAACTATGTGCTTTTAGTGCCTCAATATAGATTAATTATCAGCGACTGTTTAAAAGAATACTGATTTTCTTTAAATCTTATAATGTATCATCCCTTATTTTACTCTCTAAAAATGGCCTTGTTTGTTGGAGTGATAAGAAGGCCATATAGTTAGTACAAATTTCTCTTTTCTTCCTTTTCTATGTTTTCTATAGAAGAATGTTCTCCTCCTTTCTAAGACCCACATCTATGTACTCTCAATCCAATATTTAAATAACTTTATTTTTCATGCGTTCACTTACCATTTATATTTTCACTAGTCAATGTTTGCTAAGTTCCTACTCCGTGCTCTAGATTGTGGAAAATTACAGGATAATATGGTGAAATGCTTTTTGTCCTAATAGTGATTACTGTCAGCAAAAAAAAATTCCAACAATTAAATACCAATTCTTATTTTGTTTGTTTGTTTTTTCATTTGTTTGTTTTGGTATTGGGGCTTGAACCCAAGGACACTTAACCACTGAGTCAAATCCCTAGCCCTTTTCTCTCTCTCTCTCTTTTTTTCTTTCTTTCTTTCTTTCTTTCTTTCTTTCTTTCTTTCTTTCTTTCTTTCTTTCTTCTTTCTCTCTCTCTTTCTCTTTCTTTCTTTCTTTCTTTCTTTTTTCTTTCTCTCTCTCTTTCTCTTTCTTTCTTCCTTTCTTTCTTTCTTTCTTTCTTCTTTCTTTCTTTCTTTCTTTCTTTCTTTCTTTCTTTCTTTTTTTTCTTTAATTTTGAGAGTTACTGAGGCTGGCTTTGAACTGGGATCCTCCTGCCTCAGCCTCCTGAGTCACTGGAATTACAGGCGTGCACCACCATGCCAAGCCCAATTCTTAACACGCAAAAAAAAAAATTGAAAATAATGAGTTTGAAAATAATGCAGTGGGAAATAGAAGGGGCAATTGATCTCGTCTTGAAGAAATCAGTGATTTTTTTTTCTTAGAAGATATGTCATATACTTCAAGACCTGTAGAATGACCCGGGTGCCTCAGGTAGAAGGAGCACATAAGCAAGATTCCAGAAATGTTCTAATGGCTCTGGAGGGAAACATTGAAGTATTTTAAACTTACTAATGACTTATCAGGGTACTATTTTAGGAGAATTACTTTGGATACTGCAGAGAAAAGAAAATTATAGTGAGGCAAGAATAAAGGCAGGAAGACCCATTTAAATGTTGTGAGAGAAACACAAATGAGAAATGATGTGTTAGGATCAGTGAACAGATAAAGGGACAGAGGCAGGGATCATTTGAGAGCAGAATTAATGAAGCATGTTTACCAACAGGCTGCTGAATGTATGGAGTACTAACAAAAACCATGGAAAATAAAGAAACTTCTGATCCAAACTATTTGTTGGAGAAGAGTCACTGAGACAGGGAACACCTGAGGAAGGGCAGGCAGATAGGAGAGTGGGAACTGAGTGAGCTCATTTCAGTATGTCCAACAGGAGAGCTCTGTGACACTGCCCCATAGATCATGGATAAGAAGAGCTCAGAACTAAACCTGAAGTCATTAAAATTGAGCTGATAGAGTGATTAGGAAGATAACAGATTAAAAGAAAAAGAGAGAGAGAGAGAGAATGGACCCTATGCCCCGAGAAAAGAGAAGAAATTAGCAAGTGGGGAGTTGCAGAAAGAAAGGGAAATAGGTATTTCCTGGATTTTCAGTCTTTCCCAATTTTTCAATGTCTTTATTCTGTAAAAGGAAAATACAAAGAAGTTCCCAGACACATTGCAGTTTCTTGTATTCACTAAACCACAGAACAGTGGGACAGGCCCCACGTTCCACATGCTCTCTGTGTCTTTACTACTTAGCCTTTTGCATCATTCACTACTATTTCACTGACAAGCAAGAGAAGCTTTCAAATCATCCTCCTTAGTTGTCTTCAGCAATCAGCATAATAAGATATTCAGGTCTTCCTGAAATTTTCATTGCTTTTCTGACTTTGTGTGGCTTTCATGATTCTGAACTTAAACTTTCTCAATTTCTCTTTGGGTACTTGTTTTTTCTTCCCAATCCTATAAAAGAAACCATTTCCTAGTGTTCCTTCCATTATTTCTGTATTCTTAATTTTCCTATATTTTTATTTCTCTGTGAGAATTTGTTCACTCCCACAGCCTCACTTATGGTGAAATAACCTTCTTGTTCTTCCTGTATCTCGTTCTACGTTTCAAAATTATGGTTTAAATTCTTTTCCTAGATAATTCACTGCAACTTAAATTCATTATGCCTTAGTAAGGAACGCATCAACTTTTCTTTCAAACCCACTTTTCCTACCTTTCTCATTTTGATTAATGCCATCATTAAGGCCTATATGTAAATTGTTATTTTACCTTAAACTCTCTCCTTCTTCTGTAGTCCATTTTGCACTCTAAGTTTATCAAACTTTTTTCTGTTATTGTTTTCATAGCTTTTTTTCTCTTTTTGACAGCATAATTCATGTTATTATTATTATACATAACTATTTTTAGAATAATCTAACTGGTCTTCAACATGTATCATGTATCATGTATAAGCCATTTATACATTCCTATAGAAATATATGCATTTATAGCATGCATTTTCCAGAACAGATTTCAGGTGTCATAGATATGACAAAGTAGTATAAATTAGCTGAGGCAAGCAAAGAAGACAAGAAGATTGATGTTACTCTGAGCCTGTAATAAGGCTGAAAGTACATATCACATTGATCAATGCATGTACTTGAGCTGGGTCACAATTTTGGCTCCAAATATTCTAGCACAAGAGGGAAATGGAAAAGCTTGTCAGTTTCATTATTCACAGTCAGCCCCACAGAAAATAAACTAAGGGCAATGAGTGTCATCCACAAACTAACCCTGACATATCTTTCCAGTGGAACTGACTACAGTTTCCCTTCTTTAATCCTTCATTCTAGAATATACCTCCTCCACTATTTTCATAAGAATATTGTTTGAAAATTGAATAGAAGTTTCTGTTCCCATATTAAAAAGAAAGTTTCCAGTATTGAAAGAAAGCTTTCTTCTTCTTTGATAATATTCAATTCTTTTTAGTTTTTTCCTCATTTTCATACTTAACTTATGATAGCTACCTATCCTATACCTCTCCTCTCTCTTCAACATCTATATATAACAGTTTTCCCCCAAGCTTATTTTCATCTTTCCCACTGCAACACCCAAATATATAACTTTATCTTTTCTATCCTGGCATATTCAATCTGTTTTCCCTGCTTCCAGCCTCACCTTCCCCTAACCATGTTGTTCCGTCTATCGCCTTTCAGCATACAAATCATTCACCAGCACCTGTGCATACACTACAATTAGAATCTATTAAACTCTATTTTAATCACTTGTTTTTTTCCTGTCTTTTTGTTAGCTTACCTCACTATTTTTTCCTTCCAGTTTAAGCATAGTTTCAAAAACAGTATATAGTTCCAAAATAAATGAATCATTATATGAATGAATGAATGAATCTCCAGAAGTAAAATTCACAGTTTTTTCTTAAAGAAAGAATCACATTTTCTTGCTTTTTAAAGTATGGTTTATTACAGTTTTCTGGATAGGTCAAACTCCTCATAGATTAAAAAAGACTCAGGGTCCTGGTTAAAGAAATGCTTAGATGTTGCTTCTTTAAATTTAAAGTATTCCTAAAAGTTACAACACAACAGCAAGTCTTCAAAATGTTTTCTAAAAGTTCATGAATGTCCTTTGAAGCTAGAAGAAGCTTTTCTTTGATCTTATCCTTTTACATTATATAATTAATATGGTAAATTAATTTTCTCTTTGCAATTTTTCAAAATTAGATTTCATCAATAGGATTAAAATAACGGAAAACATGTCCATTTTATGTAGCTAAAAACAACACATATGTTGGAAGTCAGAGATTACCATTATCCTGAGAAACTACAAGCAATTCAATAACTTGTCATCAAAAACTCCCCATGGAAAAAGTTTACCAAAATTCATTCAGTTGACCTACTTTATTAATTCTCCATAGAAAGCTAAGAAAGTTCATGATGTTCACAAAGGAAGCTTTTCTATGCTCAGTTATTCCCTCAAATGGGAAGCAGAAATGAAAAATCCAAACCCACCAGTTAGATTTTTTTTTAATCTGTGTCCTATAAAGTACTGAAGAAGAAAATGCCTTTTCAGTCTCCACATATGAACTCTTTATTTTAATGTGGCCAAGTCCTTGAAAGTAACAGACCCAAATAAATAGATCTTTTAATAATGTAAACAGCTATAACACCCCTAGACCCCTTTCCACATGGAAATGTTCTCTGTAAAGTTTGCAAAATCCAAGATGATGATGGTTTAACAAAATCTGTGAGCTCACACAATTTGAAAAGATTTCTTTCAATGTGAAGCAGGAAGTTGATGATGTGTATTAAAAGCTGAACATCAAAAGAAAGAGGATAGATCCATTTAAACAAGATCAAAGCACTTTAATCTCGCCCGCATAAAAATGCAATGTAAACACTATGAAAGGTAAATAGAGTTAGAAAGGAGTCTCTCATCTGGATAACTTAAATGGTATGCCTTTGGGGAAGAGACTTTGTCTTTACAGACACTGGTACTTTTGCAATGCCCTAAGCTCATGGTGGAAGCTAAACAAATAATCCCATTTAATAATCTTGGTCCAATGCTATCATGTGAAGCATGGAATCTTTAGTCATGATAATGGCATTAAACACTGAGTAAATACACCATTCTTTTCTCTTCCCCTTTATCTCCTTTACCACCCCCTTGACATTCTTCTACACCTCATCCCACAGATGGCATTTCTTGCAAAATTCATGTTTGGCACCACCTGCCACTTGTAACAGTACCACTCTGTTGAAATATTTTTAGCAGCTGCAAATTAAACTGTCCTTCAGGTGCAATCTCACACTTAATGAAAATGACACCTTGGCACAGGACAGGAGGCTGCCTTTATGATTCACTTGGCAGCTCAAGCTTATTTAAATAATGAACACATTTTGCTGCTCTCAGCATTAGAATCAATCTGAATCTCTACTATAGCAAGAGCATTTGGCTGGACCTATTCCTTCCACCAATAAGCCCCTACAGGACAAGGATTAGAAACATTTTTTCTAAAAATGAATTAAAGTTATAGAATGATTAATTAAAGCTTTTGGAATATCTATAAATTTAAGTTAGGATAGGTATTGGTTTCTTAAGACATAAATTATACATAGGTCATTTGTAAAAGAGAATGGAATTAATGATTTAATCGCTCTTGCACAAGTGCCACAAAGTCTAGAGAGTTTCATATCATGCATCACTCTTGTAAAGCATGTTAGAGGCTCCAGAGCAGAGTAAGAGAAAATTAATTCTACTGCCAAAAAAATCAACCCCAAATTACCTATCTCTCTGAATCAATAGTGACACCATCCATGAGGTAAAAAGAAGGCTTTAGGATAGTACACAAAATAAAAATACACACTCTTATTTTCTTCCCACTTAAAAGGTGATTCCACTGACATTATGACTGGTGGTGTTAGAAAACCCTTGAAAAAACAACAAAGAGGCAAGCTGTCCCTTCACTGAGCATCTAAAAATTATTTTTGTGATAGAACGCAGAGAAAATGGATGAAAACAGGCTTCTCCCACTCACTAGATATGTAATGTCCAAAAAAATCAATTAATGTCAACTAACCTCAGTTTCCTTGTCTCTCGGCAAGTGCATATCTCTGAGAAGTGTTAGAAGAATTAGGAAATAATCTACATCTATTTCCAACATAGCATAGGCTTTCAAAATTACTACCATTATTATTTTATAACATTGTTCATAAAACTTGGTGAAACAGCCTACAAAGTATATATGTTTAAAAGTTAATGGTAACATAAACTTTTACTGCTAGTGAAAGCAAGTTGAATCAGATGCCTGCTGATAAGGAAGTTGCAAACCTGTTAAAGACAACGGAGGAAAACAAAGACTAATTGTAAATTATGAAAATGTCAAAATGCTATTTAGAACCCAATATCAAGGCCTCGGGCTTCAAAATACTTACAAAGTAACTGTCTGGGAAATTGATAACAGGGAAAAATCATCACCAGATGAGGGCCAGCATACCAGGATGGCAGCCACAGGGATGGATTCTTCCCTTTCAGCTCTGCCATAACACAAGGGAAAACAAAAGCCCCAAAGAATCAATAGACCATGAATGAGAACTTCCAGCACATTAAGAATGCAAGGAATGTAGTATAAGGTCATCTCACATTCGCAGCCAACAGCTTAAGCAGAGTAGACATATCATTTTTGGCTGTGGAATAGAAAAACCTCTGGCTGCCAGGGAATAGGCCTGGAAAAACTTTTGATGTTTAGCTAGCTGGGAAACTGTGAACAGTCCTTGGAACAGTTTAACCCCGAGAAAGGTTCAAGAGGAATCACATCAAGATGGAGAAAAGGGCTGATTAAAATAGAAGATAAATACAAAAGGTAAATGAAATTAAGAGCTACCGTTCATTGTGCCACTTTGTTTTGCTTTATATGCATTATTCTAATCCACACCCAATCTGAAAGAAACTCTTAGATTAAGATGCAGAGAATGCTCAAAGCACAAACTAGTAACTGGAAGAGCCAGGACAAGAGCAAAGATTGAGTTCTTTCTAGTACTTAAGTTGTGTCAAGTGTCTGCAAACCTGGTTTTACAGTGTCTCTAAGTTGCATGTACTTATACACTATTTGTTTATTTGGTGTATGAGATTAATGAAGAAATTTGATCTTAACATTAATAAAAAATTAGCGGAAAAGTTTACTGCTTACTACCCACGTAAAATAAGGCTATTTGAATCAAATGGTCATATCCAAAGCAAAAGTCCACAACATTCCTCAACTGAAGGCAGATTATTAAAGAGGAAGTAAAAAAGCCTTTGGGATCTTGGACTCATGAGCATAAACATATGAAGTTATCACAAACATAACTAGGCAGTGCAATGCCTTCAACTCTCAAGGTCAAATCAAATGAATTGCCTTATTTCTCTGATGGACCCTGTCATTGACAGAAAACAGTTTTCCACTTTCATCTTTCCAGTTTTATCCCCCATATCTCAGAATTGATGACAATTCTTACCAACTCTTTTCTGATATGACTATTTTTTCCTTAATTCTTTTGTCTTATTTATAAGCTCTTCTTTTTACTAAAGTATTGATCTTTTCTCTCCAAGACCACAACTTCAAGTTGTTCTTCTTCCCTATCAACACTTCACAATGTCCACAGTGTGTATTTCTAAATATAGACTTAGTTATTTGATGGTTTTCCATTGGCTGTGCATTTCAATTCAGACTCCTTCAAGATCTCTACTCCCTGGACTCAATATATAATTCTAGGCTTATATCCTTTTGAACTTGCCCCTGAACCCCTTGTCTCATTACTCTGGATTCCCTAAATTTTCATTTTAAAATATTTATGTAAACCCCTCTACCAAGATCCTTATCAATAATCTTGCCAAAATACTTCCTTTAAATTCTTTACGAGGAAATTCTTCTGCATTTCAATAATATTTCATTTCAATTGAGTCACACCTGCTGGACTAAATTATCCCTTACAATGACTCACATCTGTGCTTCTTAAGTTCTTGGAGTCAGGGCATACCATTCCTCTTTGAATCTTCTCTAGAATTTAGGATATTTAAAGATACTTGCTAACTTGAACTCAGAGGAGACTATTTTATACAATTGGTTTCCAATTTGTGAACTGCCTTCACTGAGATGATAATGTAACCGCATGGCCATAGAGGAACTGTTAGAGTATCCAGGTTAGTTCCATCACTTACTAACTGTGGAACTGGGAAGGTGTCACTTGGTATCTTTGTCTCAAGGTCTCATCCTAAAGTGAATATGTGGATATGTCTCATCAAATGACCTCATAGATTTCACACAAATGGACTTACAATGATATGTTATTGTGAAACATGAAGCATTCTTAACTAACATACTTCTTTTTCATTATTCAACCATGTGCTTTTCATCAGAAATGATTTTGGAAGAGTATCAGTGAAGTCAACACAAACAAGCATCCTTTTTTAAAACAGAAGTAGACGATTGACCTCAGGTGGCTATAATGGAAGAGAATATCAAAAAGACTCAGAAATTAGGAAAAGCAGCAGCAACATTGTTCTCTACCCTTAGACAAGACACAAGGATTAAAAGAATCAAAAAGAGGTTAAGTTTTACTCTTAATGCTGAGGCTTGAATAGCTGTTAGTCAGGCAAAAGTAGGTATGCTACAATACTTACAGGTGTTTCTCTGTATTCACTAGTTAACAAATTAGTTAACTGAAGTACATTCATGAATCACTATTCTTGCACTATTAAATTCTTTTTAATTACATTATGTATAAGAGCGATTGAATGGGTATGTATGACCACTATGAAGTAGTAAAATAATTTTGGGATTAAATACAATAATATAAGAAAGTTGAAAAATATGATACTCATTTGAAAAAATACTGTGTACTGATAGAATTGTTGCTTCTTCCCCTTTCCCATAGACTCTTTTGATTATTTTAATTCTGATCCATAATTTCCAAGTTATTTTATGACTAATCAAAAATTTTGACTGATGTTTGACCATGTCTGTGATGCAGTATTGCTTGTTATATTGTTCAAAAATGACTCACTATCTCCATCTTCTTCCCATCTTCTTCTCTTACATTATTCATCTTGCTCAATGCCATCAAATGTTTTGGAGCTCAGGAGCCTGGAATTAGTCTTGACTTTTTCTTGTCATTAACATCTTATCAATCATCAAGCTTAATTTTAATTTCCCTCTTAAACATCTTTCATATCTACCTTTGTCCTTAATGTCCTCATTTAGATCCTTAAATTTTTCCACTTTTTAAATAACTATGTTTTTCTCCTCAGTCTTACCTTCCCACATTCTTCCATATTGATACCGAGTGACTTAATCAATCTTCAACAATGTTAATGCCAATCCAGTATTCAACCTTTTTCTTTATAAATTTTTTTGGGGGGAGGATATACTATTGTCTGGCAGTGTTTTATAAAAACAAATATTTACCTGCTCTGTGATTCAGTCATTCCATTCCTAGCTATTTAATCAAAAGACATGAAATGCTATGTTCACACAAAATTTGAACAAGAATATTTTAGCAAGCTTATTAAACATAGGTTACTATCAATAGATGAATAGGGAACACATTGTGATATTTCTATTCAATTGATCACTATTTGGCAATAAAACAAGAACAAATTGTTAATACATGTAATGATGTAAATGAATTTCAAAAGCATTAGAACAAGTGTAACTATCATATAGTTGCACTTATGTGAACTTCTAGAATAGGCAATAGGAATCTGTTGTGAAACAAAAGCACATCTGATTTATCTAGAGGTCAGAGTGAAGGGATCCACTGATAAGGAGTACACGAGAATTTTCTTGAGCAAATCATTCTTTGATATGGGTTTGTGTTACAACTCCTTGTATATTATACTTAAGGTTTGGGCACCTCATTATATGTAAATTTTAACTCAAAAAACAAAATAATTGAAGGCCTATTATTGTTAATCATTATGAAAAAGGTGTACTAATGTTTCAAACTACTTCAATTTCATAAAAAATGATTGGTAAATGGAGAGGAGTGAATTAATAGATACATGATACATTGTAATAAATTATTAATTTGTATAGTCTAGGTGAAGGACAAAGCTATATTTCTGTAAGGTCATTTTATCTTTGCTTTATTTGAAAGTTTTAATTTCAAACTATTAGAAAAAAATTTCTATGTCTCCTGAGGAAAAAAGTAACATATTTTCTTTTTAGTTTGTAGCAAAGGTGAACTCAAGCAAATATATGGAATAAGATAAAATTAAGAAAATGAATGTGCATATATAATTATTATTATTGGTGGTGGATGATGTAATTTACTTTATTTTTCCAATACCTATATTTATGTTCAGTCTTAAACTACAGCAAAATTCAAACAATATAACTGAGCCTGTTTATAAGTACTAGAGATTTTCAGAGATGCAAGTTTGTATGGTAAAATCTCAATCTGTAATTAGTTTTCTATGTCTAGATAACAAAAATTTTCTTTCTACTTAAATATTGTGGTCTTTAATATCTTCTATGTAAACAGGAACTTTTGTTGTTGCTGTTATTTGGTACTGGGAATTAAATGCAGGGTTTTGAATGTGCCCTACCATTGAGCTAACAACCCAGACCTCAAAAAGGAACATTTCCATAATGAAATTGTCCATAGGTGGTAAAATTGTTTTGGAAAGAAATCAGTGATAAAGTTTGTTTTTTTTTAAATAAAGCCTGTCATGTTTTAGTTTTATTGTTTCATTGATGAATTTGTACCTATCATATCACTTTAAGATCATTTTTCTATCATGGTGAATACCTTAAATTGCAGGAACATAGTGCTGAGCACAAGATAGGTTTTAAGGAGACTGGTTGGCTATAAGAAAGGGAACTTGTTGATATCTAAAAATAGAAATGATATAATTATGTGCCTTATTCTCCATATTTTAGAGGGACTTTTTCCATTGCAAATTGTGGGAATGGTATATGGTATCTTGTTATTTACAAGTGCACTATGTATAATGGTTTAGAAGTCTGTGTCTTGTAATGTTAACTGTGGGTTAGAAATATTTTGATATCCTTATATTTAATCAATTTACCTAAACTACAATGTTGGCAGACATTTCTATAATTTTTGTTATTTATTATATCTTAACTATAGGAAACTGCCATATTTATAGATGCTTCCTTGCATTAGATCTCCAATAAATAAACTCATACTGTGAATATACTCAGTTGTTCTTTTCAACTGCCCTTCCATTATTTATATTATTATGCTTTTGAGTGATGCTAAGTATAAAGTGGTGTGTGATTAAATAAGATTATTTTTGTCACTTGAGAAGATCAGATAGAATTTCATGCAGTAAATAATCTCCAGGAAGAATAATTTATTTATTTATCTCTCAATGGTTTCTCTCTCTCTCTCTCTCTCTCTCTCTCTCTCTCGATATTGATTTTGAGTTCATATAAATACATGAAAGACTTAAGCCAGTTGTTTTTCCCAAAGAATTTCTATGGAATGGAAAAGGTTTGGAGGAAAGATATTCATATTTCTATATTTTGTCAATATGGTCATTGTCAACCTGAAGGGGACATTATAAAGTAGATGAGTAAAAAAAAAAAAACTATTCTCTGAAAAAAAATTCATGCTGTCAATGGAGTCCATATTCAAAAAAATAATTAAAATATTTTTCATAAAATACAATTAGAAATAACTTTGAACTTTGAAACTTGAATGAAGAAAACCAAGTCAGCAAGACTTCTTTTACTACATTTGAAGAAAATAGTACTTTCTTTTTAGAAAAATTATTGCTCCCAGAAACAAATAACTTATATGGTTTTAGTTAATCAATGACCTCACACCAAAACCTTCTCTTAAAAGGGAAAATTGGTAGAGTTTCAAGAAACAAGGCATTTCCTAAACTACCTCATTTTAAATTAGAGCACGTTTTTCTTCCCTTTGCCAGAAAGTTCATCAAATTTTTAGACAGTGTGCTTACTGTGCTTTATTAAATGAGATGAAACAAGTGCATTTAAGTGTGTGTGATTTATATTTTAAAAGTTTCAGTGCTTAATCAAAGAGCTTAAAAGAAAAAAAAGAAAAAAAAAGAAGAAAGAAAAAATCAACATTCCAAGTAGATATAGTACAGGCATGATTTAAATCTCTCTGAAAAGGAAGAAAAACATAGTAGTACTTCCTTTCAACTTTCTAAAATTCACAGTTATATCTCACTCATTGGTAATGTTTAAATAAGAACTGGATAAGTTTAGGATGCATCTCATGTAAATATTTGTCTAAACAAATGATATAATATTACTTGAATTGGTAATGTTCTTCTTGGTAACTATTTAATACTCAATTATTTCTTTATCATGTTGAGAATATTTTGTTCTACTACTGGTTAACATGATTTAAACTGATCAGAAGAAATCATTTGATTTTATCTTATTTTTTAACCTTGAACAAGAGAAAGCTTGTATTTTATTTTTTTAAATATTAAGATAATGAATTGATTTAACAGATTTTCTATTACAGAATCACCCTTGTCATATTGGAATTGATTTCACAATATTATTTAGAACTTGAATATTTATATATTCATTTCTAGTTTCTTTTTTTGTCCAATACAGTTATTGTTCTAGCACCACATAACTTGAATAACTTGAAAATCTTCTCTAGCTTTGCCTATGCTCTGAAACATTTCTTAAAGGAATTGTACAAGTTTCTTGCTCATATATTTTATATATACTTCAAAATTAAGTTTATTGATGGAGTAAAATTTGGAAACAAAACCACTAATCAACACAAAAGCAAAACAATTTCAAAACACTTTCTTCTTTTATTAAAGTCCTAAAATGCAAGTGTATACCTGTATTTCTGATTTGTTTTTTAAAACTCAGAATCTATAGAGGACAAAACTAGTATGTTTGAATTCCAGTAGTAATTTTATTAAGAAAAAATAATTATCATAAAATCATAAAACTTCATGGTTAAAATATTTTCTGAATACACAATGACAAAAATATTTTACTCTGTGAAAATGTAAAGTTAATTTTATGAGAAATGGGGAATGTTAATTTTGATATCTGCCCATTTCCTAGGGTATATTAATAGTTCCACCTCAATAGTGTGACATTGGCAGGGGAGGTTGTCCTCTGAGTTGCCCTGATTAGGCCCTTGGGTTCTAGTAAAAGGGTAGTAGCAGTAAGAATGTGGCCTGATTCCTAAAATAAAATAATGGATTTAGGGACCAGGAAAGATTTAGGTCAATTTTTATTGGGCACAGGCCTTGGCAACATTTTAATAACGTGAGTATTATTATAGATAGAACTTAATTATCCTGATTACAACACTGGAGACACGTTCAGCACTTCCATCATTCTCTGGCCAGAAAATGTTCTCAAAATTACCGGAAATTCAGAATCTCTTCAAAGTAGAAAAACATGTTTAACTGCAATATAATTAGCAGTTTCTGTGGCTTTTGTTCTTAAGAGACAATAATAGTTTAGATTCTTGAAGATGTCTAATTATACGGGGAAGGAAATTCAAGCAAGAAAAGGAGACAATTTATGGCATAATTTTCAAAGTAATTTTATTTTGTTGAAAACAATTCTTATTGCACATCCTGTTTAATCTGCAAGAATTTATTATCCCTTAAGAGACAATAATTCAAATTTCACATCCAGTTGCATTGTTTTTTTTGTACTTTTCTATTCTTAATATTGAAATTAAAGTATTATTATCATTTTGGTTTTTGGATCATGTCTGTTTAAACTAGTAAGAAAATTGTTATTATAGTTATGAAATTTAGAGAATGCTTAATATTGGAAATACTCGTGTGTGTGTATATATGATATCACATAACTATAATTTGAAATTTAATATTGCAAGTTAAAATGTAATGTTGCCACATAAGACATATAATTTGTGATTTGATATTTGGGTTTTATTCTGGGTTTTGCACTAAAAATTTACCTCATTTTTCTTTACTGAGAATTTGGAAATAAGATATTTAAATGGAAATTACAGACAATTATATACATTTTTATACTATGTTAATGTTATATCACCCAATTTATCACTTAAAATAAAATTAGTTCTAGCCTAATTCCAATGAAAGATGGTTAATTCATATTAATCTTTTCTGAAAATATTTTTTTTTAATTATTTGAGACTACTTTTTAAACCTAGAAGCAACCAGACCTCCCCCATATTTTAAATGTTGCTATTAACATTTTATGGGACATGTAGTTGTGGAAGATTTTATAGGCCATCATAAGGGTGCTTGCAGCTGTTTTAATGTGACACTGTCTCAGTACTTTGATTCAAGCAGCTTAAAATGGGACTTTACTTACAGTTGCTTGAAAATCCATCTTCCCTGTTCAAAGGATACACTTTTATATTTATATACTCATTTTAAATGAACAGAAGTTAATAATTTAAGAAGGACAATATTAGAACTGCACAGTTTCAATTAGACTCCAGTATGAGCAAGCTGAATCTAAGTAATGACCTCTCTCTCTCTCTCTCTCTCTCTCTCTCTCTCTCTCTCTCTCTCTGTCTCTCTCTCTCTCTCTCACACACACACACACACACACACACACACACACACACACACACATTCTTGAGTGCTAAACATTCAGATATAAGAACATCTGCTGTTGAGGTACAATGGCATAAAAGCCATTGTATCTCCATGTCTCTTTAAAAAAACGAAACAAAATGTCACGTAGCTTGATAGTTTAGACCTTCTCAAATTTTAATTAGAGAACTTAATAAAGTACAGATCTGGATTAATACATTTGGATGGTTCCTGAAGTTCTGCATTTTGAGCAAACTCCCAAGGGAAGGCAAGTTGCTAGTTACTTCAAGGGTCTCACATTTTGGAGCAAGGGTTTATACAAGCTCAGTTTTCAGTGATTTAAGCTATGCATAAATAATGTAGTTCTTTGTTTTGTGAACCACTGTAGAATAGAATCCTTTGACTTCAGCAGATCTTTGTTGTTTAATATCTATGTTCCTGTACTTTATCTTCCAATAATCTATATAATACTTGTTAAATATTCCTATATAAATGATATTAGAAAATAGCAGAAATAAGCAATTTTTTAAAATTGTAAATAATAGAATGAATATGCTAGAAAAAGAACACACCTAGAATTCAGTAGACATGGGTTTAGTCTTAGTTTTCACTCCATCACAGGTTGCTAATAACCTTAAATGTTAGTACTTGCAACTTTGATTTGAATAGAAACCAGTTTCTCTCATCCTACTTAAATAATACTAAGAAACAGTATCTAATGTCTATAATAAAGACTAAAATTAAGTTCAGTTTGCATTCCAGTGGTTCTACTATTTTTATATTCTTTCATGAAATGAGTGTTGGAAAATATCTAGAACTATTATCTCTGAGCAACACACTATCTAGTGAGTTTTATATAATTACACATTAAATAGAATATATTTCTTAGACTATATGACAAGAAATGCAAGATATACATATATTCCAAAGAAAGGTTAATTTTAAAAATATTCTTCAACATGTTGAGATCATGAAAAAAGTATTATATGTAAATGAAAAAGCAGTTAAAACTATAACATCAAATAAAATTTATAGATTTGTATGACAAAGCCCAGAGAAATTAATAAATGACTATACTTAATTTCACAGCAATAATTGTGTTTAGTTTATTAAGGTGGAATGGTTACTTGAAGCCATCTGTTTGGGACATGTTTTTAAGTTTCTATTCAGCCATTGCTTTAAATAATAAAACTAAAAGTTAAAATCTTACAACAAAATAAAATCTTAATACACCTAGAAAAACTCTGTATCAAGAGCCAAGAATGTTGCTAATAATTAATTCATTATTATTTCATGTGTGAATTTTAAAGCTCAGATCTTATTTACATTTATAACAGTCTAAGTCATTAATTATCCAACTTCTACTGAAAAGAAAAGAATGTTGTTTCCAGTTCTCCCAATTCCTTGACTATTTCTTTCTAACCACCAAACATTTCTCCTTTCATTATTTTTGCTGACTTTCCTTATATTTAGAAATTTATGACACTGAAAGAACATAATTTAAAAAAACTATAATCAAATTATCTACAAGAAATATACAGTTTTTCTGATTCCAACTGATTTCCACCTTTATCCTCAAAATTTAAAAATGAAGAAAGTTTCCATTTTCTTGTCTTTCTGAACTCTCTTCCATATCTATTCACTAAGAAAGGACTGCACGTATTTGGACAAAAGTTAGAATGTCTTATAAATTACTCTATTTTACTATCACTTGATAGTAAAATCTGCAGTTTGTGTTTAGTATAAAAGCCTGAAAATCAAATGGATCAAAAAATTAGTGTTTCATTAAAAGGGAGATGGGTAGCAACTGCTCCCTTACTTCATGAGTTAAATAATGGTTTTGAGATATAAAGATATCTTGTAAATACGTGCATAGGATCTCATAGATGTGCTAAGATTTCCAAGTTTTCCATTTCATAACAAGTTCTCTAGGTATTATCCTGGAGGCCTGGGATCTCTCTATTCAGCTCTGCTCCTTACAACAGTCTTGGTTCCTACTGAGTGCTCATTGCTTATAGAAAATAGAAGTTGTCCAGGTAAGATGATGGTGGCTAGCAAATGTAGCTTATTACCAGTAATAATGGAGGGACTTAGAGCAACCAGGAAATGAAAAAGAGAAAAACAGTTTATATACATATTGTGTTGATTGATAAACTTCAGTTACACACAGATAAAAAGAAACACTGAATGAGATGAAAAGAGAATAGACTTGGGGAAATGGAAAATATCCATTAAAAATAGAATGGAAAAAAAATAAAGCAAGTGGATAAATAGCAACTGAAATGGGTTATTTAATCTCTACCAAAAAAATCTACTTTTAACTTCCATTAATAATGTAGCTATTTACCTCTATAATATCATATTACATACTATCTTAATTGTTATTAATGACAGCCATATGGTCAGATATAAAATGACAATCTGAGTATTCTCAGCAATTATTATTTGTTCCAATAACATTTTGAAACTCTCTAAACCTGTGGAAAAAAGATCTTAAATATGCATCACATCTAACTTATATTACAAACTTCAGGGTTAAACCTTTAAAGAGATTTTATGGTGTAGTCTGTGGATGTTTATTTCAAATTGTGATGTTATAAATTTTATTATGGCAAGGCATGTTGTTTATTATCGTTGAGTGATAGCAGCAAAAAATCGAATCAGGAAGTAACTGTTATACATAGAAATTTTTCTTTTCTTTTTTTCCTCTTCTTCCCTCCTCCCTTTGCAGATTCCTTCCAAATAGTTGAATTACCTACTAAAAACTATTTTTCTTCTTTATGATTCCTTATGTTTTCCATTCTAGAGAACATTTAATAGTTCCACGTAGTCAATCAGCACGATGACAACTTACTCAGCTTCCTGAGTTACATTAATGAGCTAGAGGAAATTTTCTTTTGTTCTTACTATCAGAATATTCTCTCCTGGTGCATGTAGCATTATTTTTTTGCTTATAAAATATGATCATTTTGAGGAGTATGTGACTTGTGAATTCATAAATAGTTTACAACCAGTATGGATACATGGAGTTTGCAGCACATTCACAGAGGCAAAATGACAAAGTTAACTCACACAATGATAAACTTGGTAGAGATTTTGCAAATCTCCATGACATGGCTACTTTGCTCTCTGGTCAAATGACATCTGTACCAAGCAGCATCCAAGGGTGGACTTGTTGATTGTCTGACACTGCAGATTTCTATTTTCTTTTTGCATACTTCCAACTCCAGACAATCTTTCAATTTACCTTTTGCATGTTACTCTCACTCAGGAATTAGGAAAAAATAAGGCAGAATCAGTTAAAGAAAAGAGAATGTAAAATCACTTAAGACTCTGTGAGTCATAAACACACAATTACCTCAAATTTTCTCAAATGCAATTCAATTATAATTTTATTATATGGGCACCAAGTCTTGATCAAAGTTGCCTGTATTTACCTTGATATCATTTATGAAGAATGTGAGGTTTCTTTCCTGTGATTTTAAAGGAAATAAAGAGAAATAGCACTTCAGGAATGTCAGTTATTGATGCCTTCACATGGCACTCAGAACTATCCCCCTATGTTTTAATAGTTTCTCTTCATTCAAAATGTTTGATATGATTACTGTGATCATGTAAATAAATTGAACAAAGATGTTAAGTGTCTTCTTGATTCATCTTAGCTCTCTAAAAGGTTCTATCATTTGAATTGTCTATATGACTAAATTACCCTTCAAATTATTCAAAATTAATAAGGTTTTGTGAAAATCCATGTCTTTCATTTTATATCTTCAGAGTCATTTTTTTAGGGGGGGGTGCAGTACCAGGGAATAAATTCAAGGGCCCTCAACCACGGAGCCAGTTCCCCAGCCCAGTTTTTAGAGACAGAGTCTCACTGAGTTGCTCAGTGCCTCGCTTTTGCTTTTGCTGAGGCTGGCTTTGAACTCATGATATTCCTTTCAGCCTCCAGAGCCACTGGGATTACAGAAGTATGCCACTGCATATGGCAGAGTTCATTTTTTTGATGTATAAGATTTTTTTCTTCCTATAACATTTTTTTACTCACAAATGTATTTTGAAAACACATTTGAAAAATAAACACTGGTTTTATGAGTATTAAGCAATTAAAGAACAGTCATTAGTTGGATATCAACCTTGGTATTACTTAACATTTAGGAACAATGAGATTAAAGTTCACCGAACTATAAATGTAACATTTCATATTGTAAGACTAAAACAGAAGTAAGTAACTTAAATCCTATTGTATGGTAAGCTGAAAAGGCTGTGTGGCTCACTAAGGGAAAACCAAATCTGCTGTCACCAATTTCCTGTACACATTCTTATTAGAATTTTATAAATGTATACATAAAATAACTCTCTGATATTGAAGCTCTGGCATCTTTTCAAATTAGTAATTAAAAGAGCAAAGAGATTATTTGGATTCATATGTATTTAGACACATTTATAAGCTTATTGAAGAGACACATTTTGATGGGTCCCTTATGCAATCAGCCTACTTTATATCTAAAGTAGTTATAATTTAGCAAATCATCATGCAAAATAATATAAACTCTATTTATAATTTTAAACATTGCCTCTATTTTATTTACAAATTACTATAGATAAATAATAATTCAGTTTAATTCAGAATAAAGAATATCTTTACTCTGAAACTAATATGTTTTTAAATAATCATAATATCGTCTATAATGCAAACTGTATGTATGATTCAAAGTACCATGGGAAGGAGATACATTGCTGAGAGCCTGGAATGGGAGGCAAGGCTGGAGTCAAGGGGCTTGATTTTCTCTTTGTCTAGTCTCTTAATCTTAAAGTCACCCAAACATCTTTACCTTGAAAATGTTCCTTTTAAGTGCATCTAAATATACTTTAATCTTTCTTAGTAACATTATCAGAAAAGCAATTTAAAGACCTTTTTCCTGGGTTGTATTTTATAATTTGTATCTAGTTGATATGTGAAGTTAAGAATCTTTTAAATGTTCTTTTTTGTCATATATATATATATATATATATATATATATATATATAAAACTTGGCAGTAAATATGTCACTAACCTTAGAAAAATTCTTGTTCTTTATTGGAAAGGAGTAGTGGATTTATTTTCATCAAAATGAGAAAAACTCATTAGGCAAGAAATCCTGTACATACAGCCAGGATCCAAGGACAGGGCATGGGTCACTATCACTTCATCTGCTCTTGTTTCCCTTAAGCTATTTTCATTGCTTTCCTTGAAATATGCGGTCTCTCAGTTTGTGAGATTGTGCAGTTTACTACATTTTGGGTGATGTAATGTATTTAGGTGTTTTATTGTCCTAATATGAAATTCTCACATATTATGAAACCAGCTAATATCAACTTGAGGTTATATTTTATTTTTAGGTAATAGAAATCACTTTGCCAAATGTATTACATGTATTCTCTCGTTCATGGTGCTTCTAACAACCAAATGAGGAAGAAACAACTTTCATTTTTTGTTTGGGAAAAGTAGGACACAGAAATCTTATGCCAGATGCCTACACTTGCCCACCTATACAGTAGTACTCCAGAAAATCCACACACTTTTGTCTCCTTATGAAAAAAGTTTAGTTTAACTGTATTATTGCAGAAGAGATGATTTTCCTACAGTCATAAATGCCCTCAACTTCTCCTTAGCTATTATATCAAAAATTTCATTTTTTTAACTTTATTTTATTTATGTGGTGCTAAGGATCCAAGGACAGGGCATGGGTCACTATCATTATCCCAGAACCTAGGACCTTGCACTTGCAAGGTGAGCACTCTACCACTGAGCCATAACCCCAGTCCTTCAAAAAATATTTTTAACAAGTATTAAACTAATGGTTTCTTTATTTAAATGGTTAAGTATTGTATTTACTAGAGCTAAATTAACACAGAAACACATTTACTTGAATTCTAGCCTTGATTATTTCATTTCATTGTTTTTTCTGCTAGTTTTGTTAAACACAATATGATAAGCAATATTTTATATATTATTTTAATTCTAAAAATAAATATTTTATGTCTTCCTAAGGAAATATAGGCCTGATATAGAAGTAGTTATCAATTGAATAAAACAAAGAAAACAAAATGCCTTGAGAGCAGATTAAGCAAAGGAAGCATGATTGAGATTGGTTCATTGCATTAATTTTCCAATTATGCATTAGGTACTATGTCATGGAGGTGGTCTATATAGGACAGCACCAACATAGTTAAACACCTTTAGTATTTCCCATATTGTCATATGTCTTCTGTATTTTCCATATTGTCAGACACTAGACACTGTTCTAATTACTCTACATACTCTATCTCATGTATCCCCAGAGGAACCATATGAGTCGTTGGTATTACCCCCCCCTTTTTTTTCCACAAAATATAAACACTGGTGGACACAAATTAAGTAAATGACTTCCTAAATCACATAAGAAATTGAGAGTGGACCTGGTATACATATTGAGACAGTTTAACTCCAGGGCCTATGAAGCAGAGTCATTAAAAAGTTTCTTATTTCAAACAATACTAAAGCATGAAGTAGGATGTCAGGCCCTGTGAAGAATACAAAAATGCTTCTATGTGCACTCAGGGTTGGAAGGGAGGAATATTTAAAATCCATTGGGAAAACAGTGAGGTTAAATAAAAGAAAAGAAATTTGAGGACCGCTGACTCCATTTGAATTACTTATGGTAGTGTTTAATATTGGAGAGGTCACCAAGGATTAGATGATAAAGGATTTGATAAACAATAATATCTGCATTCAATTTACTTTGAAATGGAGACACATAAATGATTTTTGAATGAAAAATATTGTGATAGCAATCACTAGAGTATTTAGGGAGACATCTATCAGTTGTATCTAAAAAGGAAAAGTATACGTGGCTTAAAATGATATGTAATCTTACAAAATTAAGCATAATCAATAACTTTTAAATTTATTTAAATCATCAAACACTGCCATCCAGAATTCTTTGCCCTAAAGTTGAAGTCAAACTTTTTTAGATATAATTATACTAACTGAATTATGTAAAAATAAATGACAAAATATATATTCTCATGAGTCAACATTTCTCTTTGACTCAGGATTAATTTTATAGGGCATCTGAAGTTTGTGCCTTATACAATACTGGGGTAAATATAAAATAATTTTATCAACATGAAAAAACAGGTTACTTTATAATTGTGTTTTTTTTTCCATTTCAATATCATCATGTTACCTTGGGGAGATTATAATTAATACCTTCCATTTTGAAAGCTTATGAAATTTTCCATTTTAAAAGTGTTTGTGTCAAGCCTACCTTGAATATGTAATTGAATATTGTAAACCTATCTCTTACACTCAGAATGATTAAAACATAACAAGTGGCTTTTTTGGTCAAAACTATCCATGTCATTAAAATTCAATGGCATTGCTCCCTGTCATTCAGCTTTATCTGGCTAAAATCCTTTAATTCCCCAGCCCCTGCTGTTGGGGATCTCCAGGCTCATCATACTTAACCTCTGCCTAGGCTTCTCAGAATAGAATTTGTTTCACTTCATTCATAGCTTCAATAGTCGAGCAAGCCACACGCAAGTGCACAGTGGTCTTTTACCCTGAGCACACTAATCTGATTGTTTTTCCACTCTACAAACTCTGGGTCAACAATCAAGCTGCCGCCAGAAACTAATTAATTTGCAAACAGGCTTCTGTTTTCACAGAGGGAAAGCTTTTGAGAGCCATGTCAGGGAGGCCGGTCACACCATGGTTACACGCATTGTCATGGTATCCACTTCTCTGGGTAAATCTCTTGCTTGATGTCAGTGCACACAGGAACCCAGATTACCCAGTCAGCAGTAAATCCCTATTGAGGCCCACTGAGCTCTGAATGTAGTGACTCTGGAAGAGGAAATTGGTATAGACAGGCTCTGTATTCATTAAACTGATGGTGAGACAAGAGAGAGAAAAATGTTAAAAACAAGAAGGAAAAGGTTCTGGCTTCACTTTAAAGAGTTCCCCAAGTTAGTCTCTCATCTTTATAAGTTTTAGCCAATTTTAATTTTAAAAGTAGGCCTACCTTAACTAAATATAATACTTAGGGTTTTTTTTTTTTCCTCCTCTCACCATTTAATTCCTAATAAGCTATTCACACGTTGTGACTAATACGCCACATCTGAGAATTATACTTTTTAGTTCATCAGTCAAAAATATTAAATGCCATATCATAACAATTTTATTCAAAGACATTTTTGTAGAGGTCTGAAGAAAAGATCAGCTTTCAAGAATATTGCTACTAACAAGTAAATTTTTATTCCAAGTTTTTATTCACTATTCTTCATTTCTGCAATGTAATTTCAAATAAAACTGGTTAAAAGTGATGTTTCCTATGACAAAAGTGACAAAAAAATTAGGTCTTTGAAAAGAAGATCAAGTGACAGTATATTTGGTAACTTTTAGCTTTTTAAGGAAAATAAAGTCATATTTAGTGATTTTATTAACCATTTTGAGGATAGAATAATTTCATGGTATATATTTATTTATTGAAAAGATTTTACTCCTATGGGGAGTGAATTCTTTATTAGGATGAAATTTTTTTGCATAACAGAATTCATGAGAAAACATAGTGATGACTGCCAAGTTAATAGTATAGATATAAATACTTAATTTAAAGTATTGCCTTTTCATGTTTTAGCTCAATTTCAGGAAAAAAAAATGACCACAAATATTTCCTTTTTTGTTTGTTTGTATTTTTGATGGTACTGGGAATTCTAGGCAAACTACTACCCCCACTCCCAGATCAATATGGTCATTTTTATTTGTGAGATTCTTTATACTGATACTGCAGAATTGACAACAATGAGTACAGTGGGAACGCATAGATGTAATTAAAAGCTAAAATATACTACATTCTAGTTATTTCATTCATGATCTTCAAAGAGCCCTTGTTGTTTCTACTTTAACTGAATCATTGCTCAGCTTCTGTAAGATTTATCTGCTCAAATAAACATAAAGCAAGGCTTACAGAGGGCTTTTTCTCCGAAGATCAGAAAAATATTACTAATTTACTTCAGCTAGAGAAATGACATCATTAAGAAGTCTGACATTAGGCAAAACTGGGTAATTCATTTTACTTATTAAAGAATAAAAAAGTACCTTCAAACAAGGTTGAATTAAAATAGTTTATTAAAAGAGCAGTATGAGTGATTTGAGACTGGTATCTGATACCACATAATATTAATTTGTACACTCAGAGTTTATCTGCAGTCATGTTTCTTGGTTCTATTTTTCTAAAAACAAATCTTGTGGAGAAATTTGAATCTTAGGAGAACATGCAATATCCTAGTATGTGACCACAGAGGAAATGATGCTGATTCCAGTGAGGTCCCACCAGCATGGTATGAATGTTACAGGGCAGAGGAAGTGGAACCATGACTAGCATACCATTCCAATTACAGAAAAAAACAAGTGGGTTGGTCTATCCACAGGCATGATCCTTTTAGGAAATTCCGCTAAAAGAAAACAGGTCTTCCTGAAACGAGTGGGAAGGCCTCACACTTCAGGCATTGTAATTAGTTCTGTTTGTGTTCACCGGGCCTTGGCTCTCTCAGGCTTCCATGTGGTTTCATATATTAGACCCAACGCCGGCTGCCCTTTCACCCTGGCTCAACTATAATCACTCACAGAATGAATCTGACAAAGCTTCCCAAGCATGCTCCACCCCGTTGAAGAGAAAAGGATATAGAGATAATTAACATTTATTAAGTGCTTACTAAATGCCAAGCCATTGCTCATTTCTTTTTTTATGTTGTTATGTGGTCATTTAAAAAAATGACTATGCGAGGTAGGTAGTATTATCTTTTCATTATACATAAGGTCCAAAGTCAAGAGAAAACTTTCTTACTTTAAAGATTTGAAAGTCATTCTTTCAAATCATATGGCATCCCAACATTATTCCAAGATAAACAATATTGGAAAATAGTCTTCATCAAATAGAAAAATAAATGTGGACTAGCCCTTCATCTGCTCTAATGAATGCGTAATGAGTACAGTAATTATAGTAGTATTTGCAGTATTAATGTTAAGAAATTCTATCATAGCAGCATAAATTCATTTACTTATATTGCTTATTTTACTATAAGTAGACACAGAAAAAATTTATTTTATTTCAAATTAATGTAAGCTGAAATTGTAATTGAAGTTTAGAATCATATCATATCAAGAACATTCACGTAACACAAGAAAAAAAACAGTGAATTTTGGTATATCATGTCAAATTCACACACTAGTATTTTATGAGGTCAAATGTCATTCTAAACCCCTTGCAAACTTAAAATAGGGATTTGTGTACATGATGAGAATTTTTTAAAATATTGTTATATATTAATATGTAAAAACTCAGTAGATTCTCCATCTTTTAAAAATGTTTTTCATTCCTTCCCATTTCTTTCCATTAAAACTATAATTGAAACATTATTGGTACTGTTTTAAAAATGCAAAATAAATAGTAATTATGGAAGCAGTAAAATTCCATTATTTAAAAAAATTAAGATATTTTAGGCTCCAAATCTAGATGGCTGTTTTTCTCTTTTCTTTTTTTTATTTGTTTGTTTAGTTATATTTTGTTTTTCTCTTTTGATCAGGAAAAAAAAAATTAAGAGCCATCTAAAAGAGATGAACTAATTCTTCCAAAAGAGTTGAACCTATTTGAGAAAAGTAAAGTAAAGCATATGCCAAAATTAATTTAATAGCACCAAAGACCCCTGGAAAAAAAATATCTTACAAGGCAATTTATTCCTTCTGGCAACACAGATGATTGTGTAGTCTGTGCTGATTCCTCAAAGCTCATTTATTTTATGCATGAGTGTGTAAACACTGTGTTTCCAATTTCATTCTGAGAAGGTATTCGATTTCTCCAGGCCCTTCATTCCATCTCATAGCAGCCTGGTTTCTGCACCCTGTCACATGGAACCTCTGTGCTAATTTGGAGAAATCAGTTCTCACATTTAGTGCTGAGAGACTGATAACTGAATTCTCAAATGAACTACACATTTTCAAAGATGAAGTACAGAGCTGTGGACAATGACTGTGTTTTCCCACAGTGTAAATTCTTCAGACTCAGCTGTCAACATGCAAGCGTGCAGCATAAAAGCAGCTTTAACTTGATGACTTTTTTCCTCCAAGGCCATAAAAATGAAATGGATACTACCCTCTCCTTTATGTTATTCCATCTTCTAATGAGATTTTTTTTTTCTCATGGACAGTGAAAGCCTGTATACCCCTCACAGTCCTTAGCAGATCAAAGTCACCTTCTTGTGCATAAAAAAACAAACATTCTCTCTTTCACACAAATATTTCCATTTGAGAATAGATCAGACAGTAAATTGGAATGGAGTTTTTTTTTTTTTTTTTCCTGACTCATTTTGCCTCCATACACATCCCAGGTTTAATAATCAATGGTAAATATTCCAAAGTTGTCCTTTGGGCTCTTGGAGTTTCACACACACCCTTGTTTTCAACTCAGTGCCTTGTTTTTCTCTTGGTGAGGCTTTCAGTTTCTCAGATGGTCACCCAGGTAGCACTATACCTCCTTTACTCCAAGGAGGAGCTATTTTACTTCATGCCCAATGGTTACCACAGTGTTTGTACTCAATCAGGAATGGTCTTAGGGACTATCTATATTTAAAACATCAGTGTGGAACTGGAGCCATGTTTAGAGAAAACAAGAGAAGAGAGTGTTTTGAGAATGGGCTAGTTAGCAGTGGCATATGCTTCAGGAGAGGTTGTCTAAATGGAGATTGATTAAAAAAAAAAAAACAAACTAGACAAAGTCATAGGTGACCTTTGGAGGAAGAGTGGCTCAGGGATAGATTATTGGATAAAATGCATATTGAAAGTTACTAAAGGAAGTGCAAATATTGAGGAAACAAATCCTAACCAAGCTACAAATTTAAACATATAGGGACATTGTGACATATGATGATTAAAAGAAGGGTTTCCTGTGGGATAGGGGTGCAAGATTTCAGGTCATTGAAAGAAAGTAATACGAGAGAGAGAGAGAGAGAGAGAGAGAGAGAGAGAGAGAGAAATTTAAATTGGGTAATTTATGAAGAATTCCAATGCAATTAAAAATAAAGGCAGAAGGGACAGATGAGGCATCCGAAGAGTCTTGTCTTTGTCTCTAATGCATGAAAAATAATAGATCAATCAGAAATGTTGGCACAGGAGGAAAGAGATGCTGACTGAGGTAACTTGAGGACCGATTTATGTTTTTGAATAGTCACTTTGAAGCACGGGATAAATCAGAACAAAGATCATCACACACAACTCATGGTTCCCTGAAGTATCACTGAGGTATAGAGGCCAAGTTATGATTTTTTTTATAATAGATCAATGAAATAAAGAAGTGACAAAATAAATTTTGGGCTTCTCAGAAGTAAGGGCAGAAAAAATAGCATGACTGAAGTTTCCACTACATAGAAGTAGATATTAGGATCAGTTAGTTAAAAACCTGAATTAAAATATTATTTATTTATTACAAGCATATGCATTTTACACATTTTGCTATGTTAAATTAATATAGAAAAGTTAAAGAGTAATTTACAAATAAACAATCTACTAGTTCAAGTAATTAAGCCTGTGCCTAAAGTTCAGGAAACTAGGTTCTTATTACAAATCTTTGACTATTGGGTTAAATAACATATTGACCCAAATTTTCTCACCTATAAAATGAGAGAGGGGATTTTGAGGAAATTAGAGGTGAAATTATGCAAAATAATGATATGAAGTCAAGTGAAATAATGATACAAAAGTCCTTTGGGATTTTAAGAACAGTGTCAGTATAATGTTATTAGAACAGAAAAAAAAAATGTTTTTGATGTTCAGTACCTTATAGTATGTTCTCAAGGCAATAAGGGGAAATGTGGAGGAAAAAAGAATGCTATGCTGTGAGAGTCTTTGTGGTGTCCCTGTAAGACAGGATTGGTAAACCATCTTATCTTTTTCCATTGCCTCCCTTCCGGAGCTCTAGCTCAGATCTCTTTCCATAGCTAACTACAGAGAAACTTCACATTTGTCACAAAACATGTACTTCCTGAAATTTTAATCTCTCTTTTCTCTTTTTGCCCAACTTTCTCACACCCAGTCATGAAGTCACCACCATTAGCTAAATCTCAAGTCACACCACACACTAAATCTCAAGTCACGTTGTATACACTATAAAGGGAAAGTTCTCCAGTGATTTAATACACAGGTTATGTGCCTGAGTTCTTGCACGTACCACCTACCATTGAGCCATCTGGAATCATGCTGCTCTGTCCTGATTGGGTGGTGGTGCCCCAGAGTCCGGAATATAGCAAAGTCTCGCCCCATGAAGTCAGCTGCAGTGCCAGAGTATAATTCTCCATCTGTGGTGTGGCAAAATGAAACCACATAGGTTTTATTTAATTCAATTAAGGCAAGACAAACAAAACAAAGATAATACAAGTTTCATGTTATGAGCACACTGAAGACAGAAATAGCACCTTTATCATTATGCAAAGCTACTCATATTTCATCCTGTGTCTTTATTGAAAGAATATTTTACCAAATGATCATTCAGATATTAAGTACTTGACTATTCAGTTAATACTCACTTAGAAAATTTGAGTAATAACTGATTCTGTGACAACTGCTAATATACAAAACTACTATTTTCCCACTAAGACCAGTGACAAAATTAACAAAAGGCAAAACTATATTCATTATCATCATATTTCTTTTTTTCTTTATGTGTGTAAAACTACTATGATCTAATAGCCTTATTTAGTGGGGTAAGAGATTAATGTAAAATCTTGCTTATTGCTTATTTTAATGGCAATTAATCTTTTTATGTACTTTTTTTCTAGTAGGATCTGAATTAATGAAATTTTACTATAATTCTGAAAGGACCAATATTTTCTTTGCCAACTTTTTTTTTGCTTTTTATTTTTTAATATATCTGGTGGGATAAATGTTTGAAGTTGGTGTGAGCTAAAATAGTGACCCCAAATAAGTTTACCAACAAACAGAAATATATTTGAAGAGGAGGGAATTTTGGCAAGCCCAGATCATAATCTCTACAGTTAAAGATTTCACTGCTTTTTGACTTTCTACTACTAAATTGAGTTAATTCTCAATAGGAGTTTAATAACGGAGAGATCATTACCAGAAGGTGAAGACTCAAAGGGAAAGGAAGAATATCAGGAGAGAGAGCAGTTAGGTTCACTGAATACCCACTCTGTGCTTGGCAGGCAGTCAGGCACTGGCTGGACACTTTCAAATTATCTCACTTTAATTCTGTCAATGTCCCCATGATGTAAATAATGTTGTCCCTATTTTATAGTTTAAGAAATCCAGGGCTGTTCAGCTAATGCCTAGGCAAGTTAAGCTGAAGTTTCAAATACAGGCCTGTTTAATTCCAAGCCTTTTATGTTAAACCATACTACCTTTCAACAATTCAAATTTGTAAAAATTGTGTTTTCTTGCTTGAATCAGAAAGTGTCTCTTATTATTTCTTCCAGATAACACATGACTGCCTGCCTACTTACAGTGAATTAAGGTACTTGCAAAACAAAACAACAAAAATGAAAAAAAAAATTCTTTAAACAATCCACAATAATTATAGTAAACCTTAATTTTATTTTATTGATAACTACTATGCTAATGGTTTTGCTAGAAAATATTCAGAAAGTAGAGAGGGCCTAGATAGATTATAATGTAAACATTTGTTTAGTACTATTATTTCCTAGGTAGTTTCATGTTATATAAATGGAAAACAGTGAATCTTCATATATAAATGTCTTTGGGCAAATATTTTTAATCTTTTGATTCCTTAGATGATATTCTGTATTTCCATTTTTATTTTTCACTCCTAGACAAGAGCTTTGCAATGTAAAATAGATATTCTCAGTGGTCCAACCTGGAGCAAGTTTGTATTATATCCTTTGGCTCACTAAGGTGTTTTAATGGACTTGATTTTGAAGAATCTCCAAAACAATGGAAAATAGCTACAAGAGAAAAATCACTGAAAAATAAGTTATTGCTTTAAACTTTCATGCAGGTAGATACCTCATCCTAAAAACTGCTAAAAATTGTTCTCATATTTTGGATTGTTGTGACTAAAGTTAAACAAACATTGTTTAGACAATATATTGATTTCAGATTATTAGCTAAATAGAGAGTATTCATATATCATCTTATGTCAGAGCAAAGTATCTTTGGGTTTCAAAAGCATCTTGCATTCTCTTAATTAAATTTCAAGTGCAAATGTGACTTGCCCACATTGAAATATGATGATAATGTTTTACCTGACTACAGTTAAATGAATACACTTTTCTAAAGCTCAAAAATACTACAAGTCAGCTACCTAATAAACTTCAAAAGGTCCTTTGAAACATTGAAAGGCCTATTGTCTATTAATTGTTAACCCCTATTTTTATGAAAGTTAGTGTTTTATCTTTTTACAAAGATTGATACATAAATGTGATATGATTTTAAACATTAGGTGAATGATTTTTTGTTGTTGTGTGTGCAAATTGGAGGATGTTAGGTAAAAAATATCATGTGAAAGTCCTATCGACTTTAAACACTTTCATGTTGGAACACCTGTGGGAGGAAGCATTGGCTCTTCTTTACCTTGAACAATCAAAATCTGTGACTCTTTCATTGAGTCTCATTGCCCATGAACTACACAAGATGGTGAAAATCAGGGCAAGTGAAAGCAGAATGACGAAAAGGTGAAGACAGCAATTTAACATCAGACAGGCTCTGCTCAACAGGGGATTTGCCCGGAAATGGTGGAGTCACAAATGCCAATGATTAATCATTCTGTCAGTTAGCTTCTTTAGGGTAAATGAAATTCATAATTGGGTTGTTATTACACACAAACTCTAGTCAAGAGAGAATTAGAATAACAACAACGAAATTATTACTTAGAGGTAGAGCGCTGCTCTTAGCTTTTTTTTTTTTTTTGGTAATATTATAACTTGTTTTACTTGCTTTTATATGAAGATGACAAAGATCAATAGAAATGAAGAAAAAGGTAGTGAGACTGACTTTATGACTCTTTTTACAGCAGATAGGAAACTTGTTCAAATTAGAAAAGATGTTCAGTAGAAGAGCTATTCGCTCAACATTCCTAAGACAGTTAAATTAAAATGTTGTCTTATAAATGAAAGGAAGTTTGCAGGTTAGGAACCATTTGCCTCCAGTCATAGGAAATTACCTCCCACCCACATAATGTTTTTAGCAATAGCCAGATATTCTTGAGCTGGAGGCAACCAGATGATTAGGTGGCCATGAGGGTACCTTCTCTTACTGTTCTTACTCAATACCAGTTACTGTTCCTTTGTACCAGGCCTTAGATCAGACTTCCTGTTGAGATTGCTGGAGAGATTTCTGTAGGGACTCTAATCAGGGCTGATTGTTCCAAATAAGTATGATGTCTTTATTGGTTTTGCCCATAAATATAGGTGGTAAAATTTTGCTTATTTCTTGTGAAATAAAAAAATATATCAACCAGCATACAGGCCAATTAGTAGACGCGAACATTTTCACTGTGCACTAAAGAGGTGTTATAATCTGTGGCTCTTTGAAATGATCTAAAAATATCTGACTACAAAAAATTTAGCAGACCTTAGTTTGGGTTTACTTTAGGATAACAGATATATTTAGAATGAAAACCTATTGGCCAAACATCTTTTGTATATTCTGGGTCACTTAATAATTTATCAAATTATATGTTGATCCTGGAGCACAGTGTTAATTTGACAATTTTCTGACCCCAAATATAAGTTTTCTTGAAAATATGAAGTAGTGTATTAGGTTAAGGTTTTTCTGCAATGATTCAAATGGCATTACATTTGTGATACACACTTTTGAGGTTTTCACTAAGTCACTAGTGAGAAGAAATGTGACATTTGTCCAATTTTATTAAATTGATGATAAGATAATATGTTCAAGGATTTTTAATGTATCTAAATATAAGCCAATTATATATATATAACACAAATGCACACACAAACACATATATGGTTTAGCATTCTCTGTTGAATAAGATCTTTAAGACTCTGCAAAAAACCACCACATGGGCATTTTGATGTCTCAACAATATTCATATTAGTTAAGGTAAATTAGTGCTGACAGTTGTAACTAACCATCTGGAAATTGCCAAAGATAAAAATGGCTATTTGAGGGCTGGAGTTGTGGCTCAGTGGTAGAGCACTTGCCTAGCATGTCTGAGGCATTGGGTTCTATACTCAGCACTGCATATAAATAAATGAATAAAATAAAGGTTCATCAACACCCCCCCCAAAAAAAAGAATTTGAAAGAAAAATGAAATGGCTATTTGAGTATACCTCTATTCTTTCCTAAGTTTTTTGAACTGTCTTTAAGGAAAATATTTTCTATGAGAAGAACAGAAACTTTTGCAAACTATATTTCCATCATGATTGAGTTACTGAGAAGCACGTATTAAAAACAAAGATTTATATGCACTTTAGACTTTCTGTTCATATTCAAAAAGAAGTAGAAAATGTGGCTTAGATTATAATATATATATATCAGATTACCATTCCTAAGAAGGGTGAGGTGAAGAGACAGAGGCAGGGAAAACAAAACATAAAAAACAAAAAACATTTCCTGATGAAATTGCAGCATTACTAACATAGGTAAAGAGTGTGTCATGGAACTGAGCAAAAATCAAAAAGACATAAAGACCAAGACTTTCGGTTGTTAACACCTCAAGTAAACTCCACGCAAAGGGTAGAAGAGTAATTAGAAACAGAAGGAAAAAAAGTTTTATCTCCCTCCCTTTCCCTTTCTCTGTCCTTCTCAAGCGCTCTCTCTCTCTTCTCTCTCTCTCTCTCTCTCTCTCTCTCTCTCTCTCTCTCTCTCTCTCTCTCTCTCTCTCTCTCTCATACACACACACACACACCCACACCCACACCCACAGCAGAGATAAAATTAATTCCCTGGAATGGAAAGTTGTGGCAATAATATTACATTTTTACATTTATTGAGCACCTTCCTTCCCTATGCCAATAAATACCACATGCTGGCTCCTTAATTCTGTTGTTCTTTTAAAACTAACATTTTCTGAGTAGTAACATGTGCATATGGCACAGAATTAAAAATATAAAATTTATAATAGACCTAATCTGCTTTCCAGTTTACCCACAGGGGGCCTCTACTACTAGGTTTGCTGTTGTTATTATTGTTTTTTTGTTTCTACTTTACATATATTCCAGAGATATGCAAACATCAAAAATGGTAGCACACCATTAAACTGTCTTATTTACTTCTCATAACAAACTAGTAGAATTAGTATGGCAGACAATTTTATGTGCAAAGAAATTAAGGTTCAGCGAGTTTCAAATAATTTTCTCAATTTCATTTAATTAATTTAGGGAGTGAGTACCTTACTTATTCTAACACCCAGAGAGACCATTTTCTAATGTTAAATTATATTCTTTCCTGAGTCAAGGCAAAATTCCAGCTGAACGATATAAACCTTAAATGAAAGTCCCAGACCTTTGAAATAGACTTCAATAATATCTCTTAGTGATGGAATATTTCTAAATTATTAGTGCTGCATTGCCTGGAAAAGATTTTAATAAGGAAATAAAATTGCTCTCAAGTTGACTATTCTTTTCACATCACGAAAATGTGACATGGTACTTAATTAGTGTGGAAAATACTAGGTTTTATTCTTGTGATGTGTTCACACCTGGCATTTATTCTGAGCAGGGGAGCAACTGCTATCTTTAATAAAGAAATTTAAAACAAAGACATAAAAATATTTTGCAGGTGGAAGGAATCAGAAATATTTTAAAAATAAATTCTGGAGCAATTTTATATTGACAAAATGATCATTATTAAAGAAGATTGGCAAAATTAACTTTAATAAGGTGATTTGAAAAACTTAGGACATGTTATAGGATTAGGGGACTTAATTCAGTAAGTGTGCATCACTTAGGTGATAAATCATATTTTCTATGGTTATCAGTTTAAAAATGTATGACTTTTTGGAAAGAGGTTATACCAAACCTTGATAGGCTGTGTAAACTAAGTTTTTCAGCTGTCATCTGGTTTTAAAGTATACGACTAGTTGAAACTGCTGTATACTGAAATCGGTGGTTTAAAAAATATCTGTTACAAAAATCCACCTGGCCAGCTTACAGATGGTTTGAGCCAAACCTGGAGTTTTATCCCAATATTGGGGAAGGAAGCAATCTGGAACCACCTTCAATTTTTTATTTTACGATGGAAACGTCTCCAGATTACGAGGGCAAATAGGCTTTCCTAATGACCATTTTCTGATATACAAAGAGTAACCTGTATATTTCAGAGACAGCTGTTACCCCCATTTTAAAAAGAGTTTGGGAAGTGCTGTAGAAAATATTTATTCCATAAACCTCTATTAAGCTAGTGAGCATTCTTTTTAAAGCAGCATTTAAAAAAATGCCAAGAAAATCTCAACAAGAGCAATTAAATGTACTGTAAGAAGAATTAATAACATAGTTATAAAGGAAACAAACTCCAAAAAGAAAGTTATAGGTCTTGAATCAATGGTATTTTTACCAGATCTATTAGAGCTTGTTCCTTTTCTGAATCTTTCTGATTATTTAGTTCAAAAATTAATTTTTTTTGGCCTTGTCAATAAGCACTTTCTACCTCTGAAAGTTACTGGGTCATTTATTCATATTAGGTATTCCATGCCAAGGTTGTTCTTCTGAAATGTCTATTGTTCTTTCTCAACTACACTTCCTCTCTTTGGCTCCTTGACCTTCCCTTATCATCTTCCTTTTCATAAAACCTATTCAGATTTTTCAAAGAAATTGTAATATAAAAACCAAACTTGTGAAGTCTCATATTCTTTGTGAATGTTGCATGGTTTCATGGAGCTATGTAATACCTACCTATCATCATCCTGTCTCCATGGACTATTAAAATAAATAATCAAGCAAAATTCTACTGAGAAGCATACCATAAAGTAAACCTGCTCTATGCACACTTCTGTATGCTGCTTTTTGAGTGTTCTCAGTGTTCAAATTTAAATAAGTGTTCAAATTTGAATAAGTATAGACTTGCAAGTCAGAACAAAGTATGGCTCCTCCCATTTTTGAGATGAGTTTCAGATTTCGGCATATGCTCTTGAGGAAGGCATTCACATGTAATCACTAGGCTACCTGCGAATAGGAAAATTATATG
This sequence comes from Urocitellus parryii, assembly GCF_045843805.1. Taxonomy (NCBI): domain Eukaryota; kingdom Metazoa; phylum Chordata; class Mammalia; order Rodentia; family Sciuridae; genus Urocitellus; species Urocitellus parryii. Next base: position 65,150,553 of record NC_135533.1, read on the forward strand.
TGTGCTACATTCCTCCAAGTCTTAAACTGTTGTTAAAGTACTGCATAAATGGATCAAATGGAATACAATTGTCTAGATCTGAAAAGCAATAGAGATGATTTATGCTGAAGTGGTTTTATTCTTAATAGAATAGGGATTAGTGATAAAATAAACACCACATAATAGTGGAAAAATTTATCTTCATAATTAATGTGGTAGGCTACATGACTAGAATTTTATTTTCTTGAGTACAAAGGGAGTTATTTATAAAGGGAAAATGATGAAAAGGTTTACAATTTTATGACACATCAGGTAATAATTTAATTTTTTAAAATCTAGATTTAATATTAAACTAGAAATTTTGTACTTGAAATTTTCACATTATTTTGGTCGTGCTATCAAATAATTATATTCCATATTTTATAGAAAAAGGGCAAAAGAACACCATTTCTGTATCACTATGCAGAGTCACAACACAGAATATTTTATGTGTTATGCTGTTCGTAGCCTCAAAAAATAAAGGAATAAAAAGCAAAATACAAAGAAAAGGAAGAAGGAAGGAAACACTACTTCAATATTGATCACTGTTTGTGTAATTATTTAATCACAGTATGGAGATGGTTAAAAGGATATACAAAATATTCTTTATCCTTCAATACAGACTAACATTATCTCCTACTTCTACCTAATTCTATCACCCACTTCTGACCATTGGAAGTACACCTGAACATCCCTGACCCACTAATGCAACACTGAATAAAAAGAGGATAAAGGAAAGCTTGAAGAAAACATGGTAAGAGGAAAAGTAGAGGAAATCACAAAATGTTGCGGCACATTTTTAAAAAGAAAGCCTAACATCACAAAAGTGGATACACAATGGCTTCTTTAAGAGTGTTCTAGCAAACAAGATAAAGAGTGAGAAAACTTGAGCAACACAGAAGGGCTTTGCCAAAGGTGCTGCCATTTACACTGATTGTGTGGAACAAGTTGTCCAAAATTTGAGGCAGTTATAGATCTTGGATATATTTAACAGAGTAGAAGGAATGGCATTGTTTCTTAATAATTTCTCAAAATTCTTTATTTAAGCAACTTTTCATGAGATGAAAAATAAAATTTTTTATCAAATTAATACTGAAGTTTAAGTGGGACTATATATTGATTAGGCAGACCATTTGCATTTCTTCTTTTTAAATTTTTTGAACTACTGGGGATTGAACACAGGGTCTCACACATGCTAGGCTACTGCTAAACTGCATTCCCAGCTAAGCAGGCCATTTAAAAGATGCTACTAAATCATCACAACAAAAAGAATCCTACTTGAAAGTGCAGTTACCAAAAGAGAATTTAGCGTTGCTTTTTATTTTTTATTTTTAAAATACTTGAGCATATCACAACTGATGTTCTCAAGCTAAGATTGTTTATGATTAACAGTGAAATATCTTTGTAGGTAAAAAATAAACAGTCAACATGTTTTGTTTTTTTTTTTATGACAGATTCACTGTTTAATTGATCCTTTACTACATACCTATTAAAAGAGATGCTGTCAGCAGCTTAGGGTCATAAGGACTCTTCCCACGGCCATTTTCAAAATGTGAGTCCTCCAGTTTAAAAATGTTGTCCTGTAGGTTAAAACAAGAGAAGGGCTTCATTCATAAGGATTTCATTTCATTTATAAGACAAAGTATTTTCAACATGTCAGTTTATTATACAGGTTGATTATGCGCATCCAAAAACAAGGAATGTTTTTATTTGTGTAAACTTCAGAGATGAGAAAATAAATTAAGTGGATAAAAAAGAGCTGGTATTAGCCAAATTTATACTTAGCTAGATTTTTAATAGCAGTTTGCATATTACAAGTAATAACATGTAAATGAACTCTAAAGAACAGAATGTGTCAGGATAGGAAACCCTAATGGCTCTTGAAGAAAGAATTTTAAATTTAAATAAAGTTTAAGTTTCTTCCTGGATTAAAAAAAAAAGTAACAATCCATAAGATTATATGTCTAGAATAAATCATACCCTTACTTTTCTGTAGAGCTTACATTACAAAGTGCTAAATAGCTATAGCAATTATTTCCCCACTCTGTTGTTTGTAAACTGTGGTGCATGCATGTTTCTCCTGTATTTTAAACTTGCACATGCAGCAGGGGAGGTTCCTGAAACTATCCCTATCTGCCTCTAAGAACGAAACATCAAACTGAATATTAGGCCCAGTGAAACTGGAAATGATGTCATTAGAACAATAAGCACATTTTTATCACAGGGAATTCTGCTCGAGGGGGGCCCAAGTACCCAGAGACAGAAATGAACTTTTGACTACACATAAAAATACGCTCATGTCCCGAGGTAGAATGTGTGTGGGAAAGCATGACAACAAAAACCTCGATACAGAGGTGACTAATGTATGACTGAGACCTGTTGTCAGATGTGTCTAGCTACTGCAACCTATATGTGACAATGGAGTAAATTTGGAAACATTTCTGAGCACTCTTTCAGACCCAAGTGCCCTGGGAATTAATCAGGTCAGAATATGTATGCTTTTTCCAGTAGAACATTAACTTATCCATAGTCTGAAATAAAATAGCTTTTTTGGCAATTTCTCTACCATTCACACAAAAGTATTTTCTATCTTAGAATAGTAAGTGGTGTTCATTTTATGATCAGTAAGGATCACTTTATGTAATGTTTAATACTTCTGATGGAGCTAATGGCAGGAATTCAAATTATGACTCTTAAAACTCATTTGAATTAAAGAGGAAAATAAAAAAGGAAGTAAACCAAAAGTGTTCTTTGGTTTTATTACTGTATGAGTGAGAATTATCTATTCTATTCTTTCCTTGTATCGATCCTGTATTTGGAAATTAGCTGTCCTTTTGCAATGATGGTTCTATAGCTTAGTTCTATAATTTACATTGTGTAATATGATAGGTTTTATCAGAATTGTGCCAAGTTGTAGTGGGAAGGGTAGTGAGCCAGGCACCCAGCCAAGTTAGACAAAAATCAGGTTTGGATCTTGGGTCACCATCCCATATCTCCGGGTTTCTTGTCCCCCCAAATCAATTTAGATTAAGATATTTAGCCTCATAGACTTTTTATATAAATTTTAAAAAATTATATAAAAAATTTTAAACCAGTAAGATAAAACTACAGCTCATATTACCACTTTTAAAAAATACTATGAAAATTTAACATGTTGTTACCCTTATTATCAATTTCCTAATGTAATGTAAAAGAGGTATTAAAGATAGTTCCTTAACTCAAAAAATACTAAACTTTGTTCAGAAAAATAATTTATCATAGGCACATAAATATTAATATTATATCTGGAATTAATTTATATATTATAATAAAACATAAAAGAACCTCTAAATATTTAGATTACATTTTGATTACAAATTAGGAAATAATAAAAAAGAGATATTCTCAAGAAAAGATCTAAATTCTATTGCCATGGATCATAGAAAATGTTATTAAAATTTTTGTATGAGATTATTAATTACTTGTTAAAGGAAGCAGCAGGGAGAGGTGGTATGGTGGACAATAATGTTACAAAAATTCTGATCATTTCTTGTGCTTATGATATTTTACTATACTGACAAAAACAGGGGGACTATCCCCTCATATGAGGCATTTGATGTCTGGGATCATATGTCCAGGTCAATCAGACAATGCCAAGGTAGATGAGAAATACTTCCAATCTCATGTAATACTTGATTTACAAGGTGGAGGATTAAACTTCACAGGAAGAGAAGTTAAGCATATCAGTTATGGTTCAAGAAAAGATGAAAAACTATCCTTCGTCATGGTGTCAGGTAATCTGTACAAACCTTTCCTCCTTTTTATTCAACTCCATAAATAAATGCTAAGTTGAGCACCTCCTTTACTGATATACAATATCTTTCTTGTAAATGTAATTTTTACCCACATTACTGAGTGTCTACCATGTAAATCTCCTATATTCTTATATGGTACTATAGAGGGGCAGAACAAATTGAATTTCCTTTCCAGCTCAGTGAGATGGGGACTTGAAATAAATGTAATTTGATTTCTGGATAGGGGTGCAAAACAAGATTTCTTGCATATAAATGTTGGTAGTATAAAATTCATACCCATTACATGTAGTAATGGGGTCTAGGGATGTTGAAATCGGACAGAGCTGGGTGTTATCCCTGGCTCTTCCATTTATTAGCTCTGGGCCTCAGGCAAGTCTCTACACCCTTCTAAAACTCAGATTCCTCATCCGTAATAGGATAAGAAAATCTCATGGCTGATGTGAAGATGCATTATAATGCCATATAAAATATACTTACTATGCCTTCAAAAATGCTTTTCTCTTTTCCATTGTTTATAGTTGCTGCAGTAAAATCATTCTGTCTCATGATACTGATCAGTCTCTTATACCACAATAGAAATGTCTGCCTATGTTTTCATCAGTAAAAATTAAGACAGCCTCAAAAATTGTTCTTTCCTAAAGTTAAACAAGTGTCTAGTTGAAAAGCATTCCTGAACAATGAATCATTTCTGAATGATTTATTTGAATGATTATCATTTCAGAAATTATACTCATTTCTGTATACCTGAGTTAACAATAGTATACGAGCAATGGCTACTGGTTTCAGTCATTATCCAAAGTACATGTATGAGATACGAATTGTTGTGAACATACTTTATATATAATCAGAGATATGAAAATTGTGCTTTATATGTGCAATAAGAATTGTAATGCATTCCCTGTCATTTATTTTTAAAAATCAATTTAAAAATTAAAAAAGAAAAGAAATTAGAAAAAAATAATGATTTTTAAATATGTGATTTTATTTTGAAATGAACATAACCGCCAATCCTTTAAAATTATGTTGGGTATTTATAAAATTATATTATTTAATGGAATTTGCCCAAAATATTTAATTAAAATGGACAACCCTCTTTACTGTATCTGATAACTTTAATATCATTGATATAAAGATATCAATATTGATGTTTCTATTTTCCAATGAGCAAGCCCTATTTGATGTATAAATATATTGGCTCACTGTGAAAGAACACTGTTTAGTATAATTGTATGTTGACATCCTATGTTGTTAGTTTGTTGTTCGGCTGTACCTGTAAAGCCTTTTGAAATCTGATGGCTACCCAGTGATTTTCTGTTTTCGAAGAGTATGAAGAAAATCACAAGTGCAAATAGTAAGACTGAATGTCCTAAGGCCAATGTACACAATTTAACTTATAGCCTATATGTCTTACTTGGGCTGAAACAGTTTTCATGTTTGGTAATACATGAACAAAGATCTAGCTGCATGGACTCTAATTGCTTTAGCAGATACCATGAGCGAATCGTGTAAGTTATTGTGCCATATTTTATTACATGATTGCATCAGTTTTCAACGACTATTTTTAGCTTTCAAGACTACTCTTTCCCCTTTGTCTTTTGGATTTCCTGAATGTTATTAGACTGTGGTGAGGTAAGGCATTAAAGGAAATAATAACTGTGCTAATGTCTAATCCAAAGTCTTATAAATTATAAACCATTGGTGACATCATGGTAATAAATTTCCTAAATCTCAATCTTGTCCAAGTAATAAATTTTGGCAATAATGTTGCGATTTTAGTTATTTTACTTAATGATTAAAACATAAATGATGTTTTAAAATGGAAAGAAAATAATACTCTACATATATGTGATAGAATGAACATTTATTTTGTGGAAAATTACATAAATTACATAAAAAATAGTTCTTGACACTATGAATATTTTTATATTTTTCTAAATTTCTCTTTATCGTCTTGCTTCTCACAAACACATCTTGTATGCAAACTTATTCTGAATTATCCAGTATTCCCCAAAGAAATCTTGCATGCAAGTTATTCTGAACTATCCAGTATTTCCTGATCATGGCATACTTTTTGCATCGTGGCCTGAAACTTCTTCCTTCTCCTCTTACCCATCCTTAGTCTTCAACCCCAGGATAACCTTTCTTTCCCTCAATATTAAGTTGAAAAGTCACTTTCTAGAAAAAGTCTTCCAATTCCTGCAGATAAAATTTATTAGTTTTCTTTTGTGTATATCTGAATTAACAATAGTATATGGGCAATGACTACATGGGGCAAAACTACTGGTTTCAGTAAAGAAAGAATGCAATAAGATCTCACAGGAAATATTGTGCATATGACACTTTGACCATAGTGGATCTCTTTGTGAATCAAATTCACCAAAATTTACTTTTTCCAAAAGGGTGACTCAAGTTTGCACTGTGCAATACTGTATAACCGTGAGTCACATCCCTTTATTTAATTATAATTAATTAAAATGGAAAAATTCCATTCCTCAGTTGCATTAGTCACATTTCAAATGGTCAATAGTAAGCCACATGTGGCTTGGGGCTGCAATACTGAATAGAGGCAAATGCAGAGCACTTCAAATGTCACAGAAGTTCCCTTGGATAGCATGGCTCTAAATCCTGAATCCTTTCTGCTTAGCAGCACAGAGCAGAGTGTTGGCAATCAGTGGATCTCTAAGACAGAAAATTGAGCAGCAGATCATAATCATAGTGGAAAAAACCTCCCTGACATATATAGGAAGAGATCATACTGAAAACATTAGTTAAGCTCATTTTATTTTTTGTTTTAAGGCAGGAATTATGCTAGGTAATATTTAATGGCAGTGCAAACAATGCACATCCTTTGTTTTCTTGTAAGTCATTCTACTTAGAATCACTTTTTACTTAACCTATTTAGGTACATTTTTTATTTAAAGTTTAGGCCATGATACATACTTCATTATATATTAATTGATTTTCCCCAATAAAAGAAAGTGTTTTTTCCTAAAGTTGCTTACCAACCTGTTCACTTTCTTTTGTCATTTTTTACCTTCAACCTTGGTAGTCAATGATAAATGAATTATTTTTTCCTATTAAAATCTCTGGAGCTGATGGGCAAATATTACCATAGTTCTTTCAAGTAATAAGATAAAATTATGCACTGGGATAATGCTCAATAAAAGAATGAATAAACGAGTGAATAAATGAATAACAGTGACTGTGTTGGAAAGACTCTATGAGAAAATTATATCCAAGTAATTGCAACCCAAGGAAATACCCCTGATCTCAAGGCAGTAATAATTTAAGAATATGATTCATTTGTGAGAATAATTGTGTAATAGACACTAGCCTACAAAATTCAAATATTAAGTCAAATTATTAGGTAAGAAATTTTCACTGGGCCTTATAATTTTTCACTTATATTAAGCTTATCAATAAATATTAGCCTTCTCTAAAGAGCCAACTTTAGTAAGGACTAAAAATGATCAGATTATTTCTTTGCTGATCTTAAAAAACTTTCTGAACAATATAATATTTCTTCTTTATGCCATATTTCAGTAAAGGTATTTTACCTTGCTATTTTTACTCAGTAGAAATAATTCTAGGCATATCAATACACAAATCACAAAGCTAATAAATGATACAGAATTTGATAAGAGATGTTTCCAAATACATGTTTTTAACACAGAAAATCAAAATAAGGAAAGAAAAATTTCAGTTTTAAAGATGAAGAAAAGCTTTATTAGATTTATTTCTTGAAAAGCATGTTTTGGTGGGTGCTGTATGTGTGTTAGTGTGTGTATGTCTGGGTGTGTGTATGTCTGTGCAGGTGCGCTGGGTATGGCTATGGTTCAGAGAAGTTCATAGAGACAAGAGACAGTTAAGGCAAATGGAAGGAAGATTTTCTTATCTAGAGGAAACAGCATGAGAACAATCCTCAAAGAAAATAAATATACTTGAATGATGACATAAAGCTCAGTTTAGACAATGCAACATACATACATATATTAAGAGATAAAAACTGAAAACTAAATTTGGGGACCACATTGTGCCAGATTTTTGTGCCAGAATAAGCAATTACATTTCTAGGGAGAAGGTGTCAGTGGTCATTTTAGCTGTAGAACAATAGGCTCAAAGAGGCACACTATTTTGATGAACATAGTGATGTGTGGGAGGACTCAGAGACATCTGAGCCTGGTGGCAGGAAAAGAACTACTGCGAGACTCTGGAGAGGGAAGATTTGGGTCTCATCACATATTATGACAGCTTAAAGGACTTCTGCATGCATGTGGTAACTTGGTCAAATCACTGAGCCTTTTTGTAGCTGGTATTTCTTAATTTTTGTTACCTCAGAATCCTTTGTTGTTCCAGTGGAGCTAGAGAAGTAAAGCACAACACATATATTTTGTAAGTAACCTTAAGGTTTATGGACTTTTGTGATCAGGATAAAGGTTCCAAATTAGTGACTCTGCAAAGATATTTCCATTTGTCACATAGTATGATTCTAGGATCCTCTCACTCTAACTACATTTACTCTTTCTGTTGTTCTTTTTCCCACTCCTTTCACATAAATACAGGGATTGTGTAGATTTTAAAAAGTCTACCTTCTTCTTCATCTTTCACTGACTATTATTTGGAATTCACTTATTTTTATAAATACAGCTATTGAACTTCAAGCCCTATCCTTTGCTAATCAGGTCGTTCAAACTTGGTTTCCTGGCCTCTATGAAATCTCCTTATTTTCCATAGTTATTTCAAAATTGAGAGAGCTATTAAGAGTCCTTGGCTCTTCAAAAGCATATAAGAGCAATTACTAATAATAAGCTTCATAAAAATTAGTCTGTCAGAAATAGTTATTTAACAATATACATTGTAGGAAGATACAAAAGAAATGTAACCCTGGTCTCTGTCACCAAGTGCTGAGAAATTTAAAAAGTAATGCTATGTGAATAAAGCAGGTATAATTTTCTTCACTGATTAGAATGTATTAGTCTTACATTAGATTTAACTGATTTATAGCCATATCACATTTGAATTTCAGTTTTCTCTATAATAAAAAAGCATTAAGATACTGCCAATAAATGACTATTGTTAATTGAAAAAAAGAACCTAAGTGAAAAATAAGCTCAAGAAAAGGTATACTGACTAGGATTTCTAGGTATGAGCATTTTAATTCTTTTCATATTAATTAATAGTTTTGAGTAGTTTTAAAAGTAAAATAATTATCACATGTAGTTTTAAATCACAAATGTAATTTTTGAAGCTGAAATATGTTAAATCAATCATTATAATTATTACATAAAATTAATAATTACCACTATTTTTTCAAAAAATTTACACCTTGGAAAAGGTATTCTCCTCAGCATGCATAGCTGTAAATTCTGCCATGAGAATTACTTTGACAAAAATGCATTCTACCTATTAAATAATAAAATACGGTCATGTTATATAAACAAAGATATTCTCCAACTAAGCATTCATGGATATATGATGAATCTCTAATCTATTTAAACATTATTGAATACAACTTTTGTTTCTGGAGAATTCCTACTAGAATCTAAAATAGAAAGAATGATAATTTTTATTATAGGGGTTGACAACCTTCCCAGAGAATACGTCTACCTGAACTTCATAGGAATGTTTTACCGTGGCCTCCTTGACTTCAGTTCCTATTGTGTCTGTTCAACTGCTGCTTTAGTATAACAGAAATCATACTTCTGACATAGTGTTCTAGACATTAGATGGTTTTTACAACCCCAAATTTTCTTGTTGTTTGGACTTCAAGGTAGATGTAGTAAAAATATTATTGTTTATGGATTGCAAAATCTAGATTCTATGTTTTGTTAGGCTGATTATTAGTTTTATGGTCCAGAACAAGATTTTAAAATCTCTTTGAGGTACCAATATTTTATCTATGAAATGGAAATACTCTATAGAATTGTTTCAAAGGTTGAATGAGATATAATATGTATTAATGACAAAGTATATTTAAACCATATATAAATTTAGCTAATTATACTTTTATTTGTCATAGATACATTACTAGTGTTTTGTCTTTGCTATGATAGCAAGAACACTCATTGTCTCTGGTAATAATAACTGTATATGTTCAGAAACTATTACTCAAGCACACTCTCCTAAGTGCTTTATAGGTATTTACTTTTCATACTCACAATAACCTTTGAAATATGTAGTATGATTATTCCTCTTTTTGTAGATGGAATAACAGAGACAGAGAGAAAGTGACCTGACTAAAGTCATACAGCTAGCATATAGCAAAGCTGGTAACTGGCTTCCAGAATTAGTTATAAAAGGAGCAACTATAAAAACCTGATGTTTTTTATTTGATTTGTTCTATTATTATTTTATTAATAGACATTACACATAAAGCACTGTTACATATATCTTTTATAACTTTGTAGTTCCTGTAGTTCATACATGTTTGGTTCTGAGTTGATTTTAACTGAATCAAACATGATATATATCAATCAGTTTTTAATAGAATTCTCATATTATGCTAGTAAAATATTAAAAGCAAGTAAAAGGAATTAACATATTTTCTCCTTCATTTACAGAGAATGTATGAAGTCACCTTGTTTCCAAGGTTGTGGAAAGTTAACATCACTCTATTCATTCCCCTCCTAGTAACAATACCTACATGCATACAGTCTTATAGCTGGATTAAATAGGATTTGCCCTCTTAAATTTAAGGGACCTGAATTTATCTGGGTTCCCCACACAAACATCAGGGCCATAATTCATCTGCTTTTTGTCATCATTAAAATTAATGATATAAACCAAGGAAAACAAAAAACATATGTGTTCATACTTCATGCAGATTATGCTTTTAATAGGAGCTTAATTTGAGTTTATGCAGATATTGCATGCTTGTCATGGTATAATTATTCAACTATGAATGCCTGTTAACTCCCAAGGTATATAACAAGGAAAGGGAAAACTCGATCTTGGCTAGAATGAGGAATTCCAGAACATGAACAATTTACTCTACACTATTTTGCTCCAGTGAGACCTGGTAAAGTAAGCTCAGTCAAAAAGCAAATCAAGTGAAAGAGGGGAACACATATCTTTTCATATGTACATTTTAAGTCTTCCATCCTCAAAATCTAGTTACTTTTTATTTGTGATCTTAGAATTCCATAAAGCATCAGTGTTTTTATTCTAAATTATGAAAGAACACTTATTATTTTTTACAACTTCAGTTTATAAATGTATTCATGCTTAGACACCACTGGGAAATTTTTATCAACTTAAATGTAAATATGTTAATGGAAAAGAGCCATATGTACTAGAAGAAGAATTGGAATCTGTTCTTATGATTTCTTTACATTTCCATTTTTTTTCATAGATGCCATCTGGGAAGTGATGAGGCTAAAAGGATGAAGATTTTATTTATACCAAGCTTGGTTTCAGCAAAGACTTGTCATTCAAGTGTTGTCATAATGATATGATGTAACTATGACTTTCTTTCATCAAATTAGCAGAGACTTCAAGATTAATTATTATTTTGGCAAAGTTATTGTAAGAAACAGACAATTCTGTCAATTCTTGGTAAAAATACAGATTTTGGAGAAAAGTTTGGGAGCTAAAATATCCCTAAAATATTCAAACACTTGATCATTTCACATCTGGAAATAAATTCTAATAAGAAGAAAGAAAGAAGAAGGTTACAATGGTGAGTGAGTATTTCAGTATTCACAAGAATACTGAAAAAAAAGTTAATGCCAATAAGATATGAAGAGTAACTATGGCATATCTGTAAATCAATAATTAAAAAGTTCTTAAAATAGTTGTTTATATTAAATGTTTTAATATCTAGAATTCATACTTCCATTATTTCATTTTTGAAGTATTATGGAATAATGCACAACTATGTAAGATGGATGAAAAATTATTTGAAGGAAATACATTAAATTATCTAGTCTCTAACTTATGAAATTTGGGTATTTTTTCTATTTATATTATTTTACTTTATTTTTAATATTTTGTACAATGATAATGCAAGATAAGATATTTTGAAAATAATCTGTGTTTCTATATGCTATGTCTAAATGAAATTTCAAATTTGTATATCATGGACTGAATCCAGCCCAGAACCATTCTTTATTCCCCAGACACAGGATTTTAAAATCTTGAATTTGAATGCCTTTTCTTGGGACTTAGGATTTTTCATGGCAACCGGATGTTCCAATTATTCTTTATTTCCTTCTTTCTCATTTTTATGTCACCTGCATGGTCTTTGTGGGTATTTGGGCTTGCAACCCTTGTAAAGCATTGTTGCTCACTTGATCACCAAAACCACACTGCATTTATCATCTAAAATGTCCCCATTCTTCCTATTTACTTCAAAAAACAAAGTCCACAGAAGGATTGTGGTCAAGCTCTCATATCTCATCATTTAGGTAGCACATGATTTAGCAATTAATCATGTTTGAATACTGAAGTTAATGAGAAACTTAAAGAGATTCAAAACTCTAATTGTCACCGTGCCATAAATTTCCATAGCTTTTCTATCATTCCTCTTTATATAAGTCAATCTTCACATACACTGCTACTTAACATGCCTCTGTTTTATTTAGAAAAAAAAAACTTGATTGCTCAAAATATCTATGAACATTTTTACTGCTCAAAATATATTAATTTATGTCTAAATTAATTATCCACATTTTTTAAACATTGAACTGGGTTGCATGATTAACCATGGCAAAATATAGGCGGAAGAGTCCTTAAAAAGTATTCAGATATTATCAGGTTATTATTTTTGCTATGAAATTAGTAACTGGAGATATTCTATATCACCTCTGAGTTAACTTTCAGTCATTATTCATAACCTATTATAATGAACACTTAAATTGTTCATCAATGAATGTCCCTCACTGGTTAAGTGCCAATTTATGTCTAGAGAACAGTATTTTGCATCAATAATCAATGATAATTTCATAATCTAGCATAAATCAAGGTTTTAATTTCATTTATTGATTGCAAGGTTTGATACTGAAAAGTATCCCTAAAATAATCATTCACATAAACTGGACATATGTATCATTCCAAATTGTATTTTTAATTAGAGAAAGCATAATAAATCCTGATTGTGAATTATTTTGAGTAACTGAAGCTCAATTAACATATTACTATGCTTATTATGGTAGTTTATAATTCTTTAAAAATGTACATTGCTGTTATTAAGAACTTAAAATTTTCATATGTGGAGATAATAAACATAGATATAGATGGATATAGATTTAGAAGAATGGCTTAAACTATACAATAGACAGATGTTGGAATAATAAAAATGTAAGAAAATTTGTTGCTGGACTGTCTAGACACTGTTGAATTAAAAATGTTAATATTTCCCTGGTTCTGTGTTTCATCAGTGACCTAATTATAGTCAGAAAAACCTTAAGCAAATATGTATGCAATTATATAAATTGGAAGGAAATATATAGATATAAAAAAATTGTTAGACTACCAATTATATGTATGTGTGCATGTGTGCATACATATGTACATATGCCATCCAAAGTGTGTGTGTCTGTGTGTGTATATATGTACACACACACACACACACATATATATATATTTTCACACTCTCACATTTGATGTCAGGTATATTACAGATTGCATTAAAATGTGTGTACTTAACATATGTTTTTAAATATTTTTAACCATGATATTTTATTTATAGTTATTTATATATATATATATATATATATATATATATATATATACACACATACACAAATTATAATGCATATCTTAATAGCTAAGAAAACAGAAACACAGAAAATAATTATCAGGTTGACTAAAGGTTTTCTATTTTAATTACTGTCCCTTTCCCATTTTGATTTTCCTTTGTAATACCATTGGTTACAAGACTAAGGTGGCTTGCCCTGTGGCATTAGTAAAACAAAAGACTTAAACACAGCTTCTACCTGTTGAGTACCTTCTGTTTGCCTCATAGTTTTGCCTTAATACTGGTTCCTTTCATACTGTTTTAACATCTCTTAGTAATACTTTTATACTGCTTTGTGCCAGTGCACCTAGAGACAAGAAGTATATAATTTTGAAAGAGCACAATATTATATATGTTTGCTTCATTTTCAAATTGTGAATTATTTAGATGAACTATGTTCTAACTACAAAGCTCCATAATTAAGATGAGCAGTAAGAGGTGAAAAATGGAATATGTTCAATTTGCTATTATTAACAGATTATAACAAAAGAGTTGAAAATATAACCAAAAAAGTATGGTTATATTTTAGATTAATAAATCCTACAGATTTTGGATAACTTCTAATATTATCATTGAAGACATCCTTAACTACTAAATAAAGCAATGACCAATTTGAAAAATAGATGCATGATCTTTAAGTCATCTTTTATTTATAATCCTGCATAAATATGGTGATCCTTAAAAAGAAAAGTTACACTATGAAAAACTTGTAAAAAATTAGATCCTTATAAAGTGATGTATAAAACAAATAGGTGTATCTTGAACATATAAAATCCACAGGTGAAGTCAACTATTTTATTAGCTTTCAAGATCAAGGAAATTTCTATAAATTACTGTTCTATTAATTCAAAGAAATTCAAGTCATCCAAAATCTACACAAGGAAAGAAAAACTAAATTTTGGTTTTATGGCAAACTTAAAATATTACAGATTTCATAATCTCAGAGCCATTTTTTGTACCTTAAAAAATACATGTTCAAATTGTGAGTGATTTTCTTGTGATTATTTAAATATGAAACAATACTGATTACTAAAAATATCCATACCCATGTCATTTTAATTAAAATATAAGTTTCATCATCACAATTTTATATTAGAATTTGAGCATGTTGAGATTTCTCTTCACAGAAATATATATTAATATTAACATATATTGTAAAAATGCAAATCAAGTTAAATTTTGAGAACTGATCACTTACAATTATATTGGTAAATAAATCATAGAACATAATATTTTACCTTTAAACTTATCTTAAAATAGTTTAAATTTTGGGAACTTAGATAGCTTTATATGTACATGTAAATATATTCACATACATAATATTAATTTATTAATTTTACTATTATATGTAATCCATCAAAATATATTAAAATGCTGAAGTTCAGATCTATAAATAAATATCTCAGCTTTAGAATCTTTTCCATTAATAACTTTTACTCCTTTCTAACTTGCATTGCTGTTATATTTAATATACAGTTATAACCAATTATGTAAAAGGCATTGTTCTATATAAAATACTAGCTATATCTCAGTGTCTTGACTAATTGTAATAATCTTGTGTTTATTTTTGCTTACCACTTTTGAGTCCTGGTTTCTGCTTGACTGAGAATCATGATCATACAGATGGTGAGTGTTTAGTAGACTTAGAAGCACTAAGCATTTTAACACCATTTTAGCTGATTTTATGTATTTAGTGCCTTTTGATTTTAGAGTTTGATTGAAATTTATGGTATCACAATTTTGTTATAATTTTCTATTTCTTTATTTTCATTTTTATTTATTTTTTTAAAGAGAGAAAGAAGAGAGAGAGAATTTTTAATATTTATTTTTCAGTTTTTGGTGGACACAACATCTTTATTTTATTTTTTTATGTGGTGCTGAGGATTGAACCCTGCGCCCCGTGCATGCCAGGTGAGAGTGTTACCACTTGAGCCACATCCCCAGCCTCTCTTTAGTTTCTTTTAAGTCTCTAAAACTTATTCATTTATGTAATTTATTTATACAACAATAGTTTTAAAATGATCAAAAAATTAGGTAATGAGTACCTGGTTATTACTTCTGTTGTCTCTGAAAGTATTGCACATGTTTTGAATAGATGATCAAATAGTTATTAGACAAATTATATTTAAAGTTTATTTTAAATTACAAAATTAGCTCATGTAATGAAAATTTCCCCATAACAAAACTATGTTCAACTAATGAATTATAATTTGGTAGATACTGTTTTATAAACTTTCATTTAGAAATCCTTGAAAACATGAAGGAGTCCAGTGAATTGAGAATAAACAAAAATTTAAGTGAAGTCACTTATAGCATGATCTGATTATTCCAGTTCTCCAGAACATAAATCATAAAATAATTCCCTAAGCTTATTTTGTTTAAAATTCCTCAGAGCTAATTTGGAATAACAAGTATTTGGGAGCAAAATCCATTTGGTATATTAAATGACTACCAATATAAATGCTGATGCTCTATGATGTTCTCAAAAGTCTTCCTAAAAGAGGCAAAACACTTTAGAGAGCTGCTTGTTTTGTGGTTTTCAAAACTCAAAAGAACATTTTTGGAATTTGAGCCTAGTCTCTTGTCAATTAAATTTATGCTTCTGGATATGGAGGTATTAGAGAGCTAGCTCCTCTTTACTTGACAAATTTTGCTGAGTCCAAGCTACTCCATATAAAAGAAAAATGGAAACTTTAGACCATTTTACAGTTGTGGAATAAAAAGATAACAATATCCATTTGCTTAGATATTCTGATACATCAAAGGGCCTGAACTTGAGCAAAATAAGAAAGGGTGTGTGTGTGTGTGTGTGTGTGTGTGTGTGTGATCACAACAGTAGGTATATTATTTTTTGTCTTTATAGATATGGTTAGAAAGGGATTCCTCTCAAAGACCATCCATTATTCTGAAAAATTATGTGAACTGTGCTATATGCTGTTATATACTGTCAAAGCTAATGGCATGGGGAGAAAAGGTATAGAACACTGAAACCTGAAAATGCCTATGTAATGGATACTGTACCTACTCATGTGGGTTTCTCAAGGGATGTTAATAATCAAGGATAAGGATGTGTCAATATTAGTAAGGGAGGATGCTACATTTGGAATGAGATATTTTTTGGCTAACTGCATCAATGGGTTGCATTGAAGTCTAGGAGAAGCAAAGGGAGGATGAGAGGGGGTGTCATAGGAAATGAGAACATAGATGTAGGAGGATATCATGTTACACAGAGCTTTGAAACTGACCATAAAATCTTAGACACTGCTCTGGGAGAAAAAAAGTAACTGGTGGGCTGAGATGAGGGCAGTGAGTGAACACAGATGGAAATGAAAAACTGCGGCAAGACCAGGGATGGAGAAAATATGATAAATTGAGGGATATCCTGGATTGTGTGTTAATCTTTAAACTGTAGCACAAATGTGAATTCTGAAATTTACATTTCTAATTGCAGGTAAAAATAATCATTAACCTTGAGCAGGGAATAAACAATTAGAAAATATGGAATAAATTTGTTGAACTAGTTATGTGATAAAGTTAATTTCATTTTAAACACTTCTCATTTTACTCTAGTTTTTTGTATCCTCCTTAACTTTCCACAGTAAATGAAGGTGTCATTCGCTGTTAATGCTTTGTATCCTCTGAACCTTTTTAAAAATGAAGGAGGCAAAGTCGAAAAGATGCATATGGATGGATTGTCAGGGAGAAAAGACTCTTTGTTAGTCAGAAGCTTAGACAAGTCCACTTTTTAGAAAGAGGAATGTACAACTAAGCCATAAATGTGTGGTCAACCTCAACTGCTTACCTTCCATATAGATTTTGGTTTTGCTGTTGTTGGCATATTATCATTATTTTAGCTCCCAAAGATATGCAACCACAGGGGCTCAGGGAAGGGGCCAGACTAATGCTGGTTTTTTTTTTTTTTTTTTTTTTATGCTTTCCCTACCCCTCTGGCTATTATGAACTCTGTGGTTGCTCTGTGTGATAATTTTGCAGAAGTAGAGTATGCACATGGAAGGCATGAAGGCTGCTGCTGTTGATGTGGCCACCACAATCACTACTGCTGCTGTCAGCCTTTGCCAGCATGTTCTCCAGTGCTCACATTAAATCACAGCAGTGCAAACAGAACAGAGGAAAGTGCCAGGTCTTTGCTGGACAAGATTATAGTCTGTGGAGTCAGCACCCCTCTGTTGGAGGCCAGGAACTGAGGCTTTGGAGTTGTACAGTTGTGAATTTAACCTCCCTAGCTCCTAAGGGTGTTTTCTCCTAGGTGATAAACAATATACTAACTCTTTGATTTTATTTTATTCTGGTTACTTTTCCTATTGCAACTATTAGCCTCACAAATGATATATGAGGAAAATATAATTTTCTTCATTTTACAGTGAAGGTGATTGCTTATGCCTCAGGAGGTACAACTGGTAATTAACAGATCTGAAATTTGCAATAATTATATACATGGCCAAGGTATTATAATAGAAGACAGTGGGCTTAACTGTTCAAGTTGCTGCTACATGAAACGTGTGATTTTTAAAATTCATGGCAAAAATAAAGATGTGGTTTGTGTTCTCAGAAAATACTCTGGGAACAAGGACCTATTATTTCTAATCTTAATGTGCCACAAATTGTCTTAACTTGTTTCTTCATATGCTCAAAATGATAACCAGGGGCCTGTGTAACAAATGATAGACTTGAGAAGCAAAGATAAGTCCTGGTGTTTTGAAGGGATTAATTGGGAAAGATATTTCAGACCCATAAAGATAAATTTAGCAGGTTGCACAATTTGTTTTTCCTGATGAACTATACTCTCTCAAATTTGATCCCTTTCACAGCCAGAATTCACATGTAAGTTATTCTGTTTGTCACCGTTCCTCAATTAGGCCTTCCACAGGAACATTTTATTTTAAATTCCATTTCCACTTTTCTACTTAAAGGGTACAGGAAAACACCAATGGTTCTTCCTTCAACTCCCCTGGAGTTCTTCCAAGGCTTTTGTTTTGTTTTGTTTTGTTTTGTTTTTTTGGGGGGCGGGTATTTTCATTGAATATGGAAATTCTGAATGCCAATTTCTAGGTATAGTGTTCTGTTTTTTCCTTTATTCTATTTGTTCTTCCTATCTCTATTTTATTTTCTCCATTTCCTTTAATATCCCTTCTTTTTTCTACATCTGTATTCCCCTAGCTTCAATAAAAGTATCTTTACTAATATTGAGTCTGGCTCTCTACCGTCTTATTTCTTTTTAAATGTTGAAATTCTCACTCAGAAGTGAAGTCACCACTCTCATTAACACCACTACTTCTTTTACCCTTTTACCTAAAGTCTTGCCTAATTGACACCTTGCCTACATGTTCCTTCTCCATCCTGACCTCAACAAAA
Source organism: Urocitellus parryii (assembly GCF_045843805.1). Lineage (NCBI taxonomy): Eukaryota > Metazoa > Chordata > Mammalia > Rodentia > Sciuridae > Urocitellus > Urocitellus parryii. Next base: position 65,169,474 of record NC_135533.1, read on the forward strand.
TGGAATTCAAGCACTGCACTCCTGCTATGCAATGCGGTGATCCTATTATCAACATAGTTCTCAAATAATGATGCTCCAAATCCTATCAATAAAATCATCATTATTTGGCACCACCATGTCTAAAACATACCTTTGGCTTTTCTGCTTTATTTATTCTTTACTATCAACATCAAATAAATCTCTAGTCCTTCTGCAAAGGAATTTTTCTGTTTTTTTTTTTTTTTAATCTGCCTTTGCCATTTGACTATGTAGACTAGATTTGTGCTAAACTTCCTAGCCAATATCTTTGACTCTTTATTCCTTTTCACCCAATCACACTTTATCATATACTCCACTAGTATTTACAAAATCCAGTTTCCATCATGTTGATTTTCCTACTTGATAATCTTGGTACGTTCCTCTTTTTTTTTTTTTTTTTTTTTTCAGTACTGGGGAATGAGCCCAGAGGCTTGGGCATGCCAGACAAGAGCTCTACCACTGAGCTACATCCCGTAATTATTATTTTGAGACAGGGTCTTGTTAAATTGCTAAGACTGCTCTTGAACTTGCAATCCTCCTTCTTTAGCCTCCAATGTAGCTGGGAGTATAGTTGTATACCATATGCCTAACTCTTTTTTCATATACAAAAATTTCTTTTGAGATTCTTCATAATTTAGTCTAATCCTAACTGTCCAACTTATTTTCTTCCATTTACAGTAGACAAAATATTTGACTTAGAAGAGTTTCTTTACTAAGCAAAAACGCTAGTAGATTCACTATTAATTTCATGTCTTTCTTTCTTTGAGGTTTTAATGTAAGTTTATTGTTCTCCTATAAATCCATAATGTTGGTTTCACCCAAAATCATCATAAAAAGTTGTCAATAAGATGTTTATTGACAGTTTTGTTCTTAAGAAACTCTAAGTATTCCTGTCTCATACAATTCAATTTTATTTACCATTATCATAATGCAGCATAAATGGTATTCTTTGTGTATGTATGCTGGTTAATTGTGAATACATTTTGACACACATTTAAAGACCATGAGAAATTGTCATTTGCTTGTAAAATAGGACATATTTAGAAAAATGATATAAAATGCACAATCCTATTCTTTTGTATTTTTCCCCCTTCCAGGCTAACAAGATAAAACCCACCATAATATGAAATACTCATTTGAGAATTCAAAAATATAGGGTGCAATTTGATCTAATTGACACTTAACTCATCCTTTGCTAGAGGACACATTGTTGTTCTAAATCTTCTTCCCTGTTAATATTTTTTCCCCTCAGGATTTTAAACAACAGGTGAGGCCTTTTTTTTTTTTTTCAAACAGCAAAGTTACTTTTTTTAACTTTTTAGAGCTTAGGATAAGATAAGAGCAAAAACACATTGAAGTACTAATCCTCCTAAGACCCAATGGTGATGCAATTTGGAGCTGTTAGGAAAAAGAATTCCATTTAGTACAAAAGTATATGTTAAGCACTCATCTCAAGCTTTGCAGTCTGTTTTCAGAGAACCAGTATCAAATACTTCCCTTTAGTTAGGAAGAAAACCTTAAGATCTCAGTTCAGCATCATGTTCTATTTGGCATTCCACTTATAAGAGAAAATACACTTTGACATATGTTATACATGTTGATATTAATTATAACTGGTACACATTTTGTAATTTTTAAAATTAGTGAAGTCATCATTAAATACAATTGTTTCAACAGGAATAAGTTTTTCAACTTCACGGGTACAAATCTATAAAATTTGTCAATTTTTCATATTTTGACAAATGCCACATTGCAAATATTATTTCACATATTTAAAAAGACAATGTTGAAATTATGGATTATAGTGCAATTGTAGGTTTCAAGATACCATTTAATAGTCTGTATATTTCAATTGCTTGGTGAAAATGATCTAAACCATATATAGCTATACTCTGATTTTAAATTGCATCAACAACTAATAAAAATGTAGTTCCTCCCTTAAAGTAGTTATTATCCTTTCATTTGGTAAATTCATTATAGAGTTCATTTTGCAAAGTTGAGTTCTTCTTTTTTAATGATACAATTCAAAAGATGTGTGTGTGTGTGTGTGTGTGTGTGTGTGTGTATACATATATATGTATACATTTGGCTTATATATGCATATATTTATACACATACACAAACAATTCATTGGTAACATAGAGTGTATTTACCTTGATTTGTTAACTGTAAATGAAGACTTTTGTGTAATCTAAATTTTAAAAAAGTTATGAAATGTGCTGGTGATGTAATATTTTTGAATTTGAAATATTAAATACATATGTAGAAACTAAAGTAAGACATAATGAAAATTCATTCTTAGGAAAACATATTTGAAAAAAGCATTATTTATTAAACCATGAAAGAGTCAAAGTTAGTCTGTCTTTTATCAAACAAAAACTAGAAATTATTTTTGAGAAGATTTGAAAGTCTGAAGTTTGATGCCATCTATTCTCTGAATAACAAAATATTATGCAAGATTATTTTCATTTTTTTATGCTGCAGTAGAGGCATAAGTGTATGTGGCTCCTAGATTTGAAGTTTAGTTTAGAAATAAGATTGTAAGAACTTAAAAGGAAAACCATGGAATTCAGGGACTAAGTAAGTCAGTTTGAATATGTTATAGGAAAGATAAATGTGTGTTTTTAATGAAAATATAAGAATTTAAAAATCAGAGAACTAATGCATGCTGAATCATGAAATACTCTCCTTTCTACTTCTAAAATGTATAACCTTCATTATTTTCTCCTTAAAGGATAGAAAGGGAAAACAATGTTTGCAGATGATTTGCCTAAATACCTGTGACAACAGCCTCCAACTTGGCAAGCATGTTGTTTCTTTAAGGAGGAAAGATTCAGTTCAAATTCGAAGACAAGAAAAGCTGCATTAACAATGCAAGATGGAATCAAAGCTTATACGTCTAAGTATAAGGAAGGAAAACAAGTTCAAGTGGGATGAAATGAATGTTTAAATTTTTTCTCTTAAAACCAAAATATTTTTTAAAACTGAAACTTTTAAAGTTGTAATAACTATACTGATATGGATGATCATATCATTTACTGAAATTAAAAATATTTTCAAGCATCTAAATTGTATAAGACACCATTCTGTAGAAAATGGCTTGGATTGGTAGAATACACCTTTACACATAATATTTTATATTTCATATCTAACCTAAAAAGCAAACTTCAAACTAAAATAGCATATACCTTGTCAGCAAAAGAGCTGGGTTGGGAATGTGAGGGAGGAATTAGAATGAGAAATCTCAGTGTAGCAATTCAGAATCTGTTTAGCAGAGTGCTTTACTGGATTATACGCATTTGATTACAATATCCCTTTTAGGTAAAATGATATAATTAAATCTCAATCTAATACTGTGGTTAATCTAAAGTGGTTTCTTGAAACTCAGTCAGGCTTAGATAAAACTGCTTTACTTTCACTCCATTTGTTTAAGCAATGAATTCTTGCTTTTGTAAATATGAATATCCAGATAAAGTAATGACTTATTAATAAGTAGTGAATGAAGAGCTTAAACAGAGACATTTTGATTGTGTTTGTTTTTCCAACTTACTAAGATCTATAGAATTCTAAGATGCTTTATTTAGAATGTAAAGCAATGAGTTATGAACAAATAGAATTCTTTGATATTAGAGCATCTTTTTCTAATGGACACACAGGTTGCATTTTTTAAATTAATCTGTACATTTTCCCATTACTCTGCTACAATTCTGAACTCTAGTTAACTCATGATCTGGTATCTGAGAGTGTTAGTGAATTAATGTTTTCCACATGCCAAATACATGTTGTTCATATACAGACCAAAAAAAAAAAAAAAATGGTGGAGGTGGGTTGGGGTTGTGGGTGGCATTTAAAGAGAGTCAAGGGAAACTTGCTTCCTTTCAAATTGAAATACCTGATTGTTAAGTGACTTGTATCATCTCTTGCCAATTGGAATGCTTATGGGGGGAAGATAAAAGGCAATTCTTTGACCAAAATAAAAATTTCCTTTATCCTCAGAGAGCTTTAATTTGAAACTCAAACAATGGAGCACAGTTTTCTTGAAAGCTACCTTTAGTTATTACCTATTGAATATCAGTATGTACGTCCACTACCTTTGCCTTCTGCTGGCCTCCTTTGCCCTCTCCTCTCACCTTACAATGCCCACTTTCCTAAACTTCAAAAAATTTGCTGCTGAACATCACATCATTTTTGAAATTTATTGCTTCCTATGTGTTAGTTTTCAGGAATAAAATGTATATTTTACTGTAAACATGCTGTATTTTCTTCATTGTGGAAAGTAAGGGAGAAGACCCCCAATATCTTTGTGTCCTATCTTATTCAGAATATTGAAATCTAAGAAGAAAGAGCCTTGTTATTTGAAAAAAAAAGAGAAAAAGAATTAAGAGATATAATTATTATGTGATAAATTCTATTGTTAGCATGTTGGTTTTACCAAAATGGATTTTGATATATGTTCCTCCTTCCCTCCCTTCTTTCCCCTTTTCTCTCCTATTTAAAATTATGAGTGTATATAGTCTCCATTTCTTTCCTGCCCTGCTACATAAGACTTTAACAGAAAAATAATTTTCAATTAGACATTCGTGTAAATGTTACTATGAAAAGAGTCATGTAAATGTTACTATGAAAAGAGTCTATTTAGTTTGCATGCATATGAGAGATAATGCAATAATGTTAACCAAAGCATAAAAATATTAACATTTATCATAATTATTTGTTAATAATCACAAATTATTCATGACATAAAAGTCATGATATATGTCAAATATGGAAAATTACTTGTATTATAATATAGAAATCTCATATTTTCTTTTTTTTAGAAAGACCTGCTAGTGTTTACCTAAGAGTTCAAACTAGATAGGATTTTATTTCATGTCTCATTTCAATTTTCACTTTGTGGAGAAAAAAAAATCTAAGAGGAATAAGCTCTTGAGAAATGAAGAAATTATTTTCAATAGTTTAGGGAGTTTATGCAATGTGAATCCTACCATAAATATCCCTCCTATTTCAGACATAGTCTCTAAAATTTTATTACAGCACTTAGCAGAATATGTGTATTTATTGTTGACCTCCACATTTGTGTTGTTATTAAAGTATGTATAATAATTGCATTATTATACAATAAAAAAGAAGTCAAAGAAACTTGCTCTGAGGAAGTAATGCATGAGTCAAGATCATGCATTTATTAAAGCAAACACATAGGATAGATATGCCCAGCTAACAGAAATAATAAGTACAAGGACCTACAAGAATAGAGACTGGGAATGCCAAGGAACCTAAAGAAAAGAAAGAACTCCCAGTTGTTAGGAAAGGAAAGTGAGTGGTCTATACAAGGATGCAGAGGGAGGAGGGACCAAGACAAAAAGGCAGATTTCTTTAATTACTAGGATGAAAAGGAGGCAAGGGAATGCTTTAGACAAGGTAATAGTGTACCCTTTGTTTTTTTAGATGATTGCTCTGGCTTTGGTGTGGAGACCTGACTAGATAGGGCAAGTGGAAGCAGGGAGGAATTAAGGAGTGGAGGGAGTATTTTTTCATCAAGTGAAACCATATGTTTTGGTGACCTTTAAGCCTCTGGTCTGGTACTCAGCAGAAGACTCCACTTAGTCTATTATATGCAGGCACCACCTCAGAGGCAAATGTCTCTCTTTTATATTTCCCAAGTATTTTCTCACTACATCTGAGATCATGAATTCTTGCTATTTCTTGCCCATGTTGCACTGTCTCTGACCTTAAACATGGCTTGCTTTCCTGAACTTAAATAGCTTTCTTTTTATCTTACTATTATTTTTAAAGAAATTATGGCCAATTCAAGGTTAAGTCTCTAATGTCATTAATTTACCCATTGGAATTCCAGAACATCATGCATATAATGATGGTCTTGTGCCCATGAAAAATGCCACATGCACACAAGCATGTCATCCACCAGACAGAAGACTGGGAGCTGCTGCTCTTACATTCAGAATCCTAGAAAGTATTAAATTACATGAGAGTGGAATCTATTCTTTAACAGTACAATATGACATCAATTCTAAAAAATAAAAACCCACCATCGGCAAAAGCACACTTTAGGATACCAAAATTCACAAACTTGAAATTACTATCAAATTCACAAAGTATCCATGCAATATTTTTGCATTGAGTATTTGTAATAGTTGAAAATATATCTGTATATATATTTGTATATAATGCACTATATAATAGAATACATATATGTATATAATATAATCCCAATGAATACATTTGTAGAAAACCCACTAATAGTTTTTAAGTACTTTAAATATAGATCAACCTGCTTTTATTTTAATTTCTTCTTCCTAAGTCAAACATTATCTCTTTGGACTATTGTGATAAGTAATGATGAATAATTTTGTATCTTTTATTTTAAGTAATGATGAATAATTTTATCTTTTTATTTTTCTTTTTTCATGCTCTATGTCAACACTCAGCTAGTCTCCACCTTGTTCATTAAACATTTTTACTAACAGATGTTGCTTTATTTTTCTCCTTTTTCCTCTTTCATGTTATCCATGGGAGATCAAAGCATTTAGTCATTCCTGTCCATTGTATGCAGAAGTGTGGGAGTGAAATGTTGCATGATTCTTGTGTTTGGGTTGCTTCTCTAATGTTTTCAAATATTTTCTTTAATAATATTTGATATGCGCTGACTGCTTTAACAAATACAAATCATCTTAAATCCAGCTACTTTTATGAGAATAAAAGGTAATAAAACAAATTTTATCTACTTTGTAGAGGCAGTCAACTTATTTCCAATAAATAAATGTTATTTTTGTGAAATAATCATGAAAACTTTCCTCTGAAATTACATGATATGGCTTATAATCACAAAATATATGCCCAGAGAAATAAAGGTTAAAAAAAACCCTGTATTTTAACAATAATTATCTAATGTTACTCACAGAAGTATATTTTATTTAAAAAAAACATAAGCAGCTTGAAGCATATAGGTAATTGTGGCTTTCCTTTTCTTTTATGCATTTGGCAGTGAAAGCAAAACAATGAACTATAATAAAAAGTGCACTGAGTTAGCTGTTGAGAGAACTTAAATCCAGTTTTGCCACTAAGCACCCATGGATTTCAGAACACTAGTTAATCAAACTGAGTTTAAAATTTCTTTATTCTAATGTGAAAAATAGAAATTAGAGGAACTGTAGGGTAGCTATTTGCTATAGTATCTTTTAAAATATGTTTTTAAGCAAGAATTTCATGGAGGTTGTAGACACCATTTATCACTGGACATATAATTTTATTAAAGGAAGATATTAGATATTGCTGAACTTTATTTTCAATATAGTAATGAACTGAAAACATTGGGACTATTTAAAATTTTTCCACTTAACTTTTCATATTAAAAATTTCCAGATAAATGTATATTTTTAACACAAGTATCATGCTTTTCATTTTGTCTTGAGATTATTTAAAAATTTCAGATCTTGATAGAAAGTAGAACAGAAACTGGGATGAAATTTGTTATAATTTATGTGGCAAAAACATCATTTAATGTTATCTTTTTACCCCACCTGAAATTGGTTTTTCAATCAAGAGGTTGGAAAACAAAGATTGTGCCTGTTAAAATTTATAAACAAGGTTCTTCAGCTCACAACTAGTTTGCTGGATGTTTGTAAGTTAAAAATGGCAATATTTTGCTCACTACCCACATAACCTTTCCTATTCCTCTGTCTGGTAAGGCTTTATATCTTTCTGGAAAAGAAAAGAGTTTTACATATGCCTAAGATACTGTGAAATTTTAGCGTTAATTTAAAAATGTTTCCATATTACTCTTAGTGAAACTGTGACATGGTGACAAGGTGGTAACTAACATCGCTATCTAGCATAACATTATTCAAAGAGTGAGTATTTCTTCTTCAAATCTACATTTGTCCCCAAGATTTAGGCCAACAGAGGGCAAGTAAATGTGGGACACTAAACATTCATCCTTTCCAGGTTAAGCAATTTAAATATGAGGTAAGCTAGCTACTAAATGCCAACAAAATATAAATCAAAAGAAGAAAAAAAATGCCAGGGTAAAAGCACTGGAAAGGAGCTTGAACCCTGGCATGTATACAAAACCCCATCTGCATCTTTCAGACTTTTAGCCTTTGTATAAAGCTTTGTGATAATCTCAAGTGAGGTAACTGGCTGCAATAGAAGGTAGCCTGTACTTCTTTATCAGTAACCTATCTTCTTAAGTGTGCATGCTTAGTGTGCATCAGATAAGTATTTTTTAGCAAGAGACAAATACTAAGGGATGAAAATGTTGAAGAGACCAATTTAATGCCATTTCAGTGGCAGCAAAAGTCACACAATGAGTCAATGGCAGACCTGTGAATTGATTTTAGATCCCATTAGACTTCCATTTTAGCCACTCAGCAATTCCTGAGATTACTTTCAGTGACCAAAGATGCACAATTGAATTAGAATGGCAGACTGGAAAATAAAAATAAAATAAAAATGGAAAGTAGTCATTATATATGGTTTGATTTCTGACAATTTGAAATGGTGTTATTGGCTGCCTGTAAATGTTCAAATTACAAAGCTATGCTCAGGTAGTAGTACAAAATTTTCTATTACTTATTTCAAAGGATGTTAAATGACCATTATATAATAGCAAAATATGTAAAGATGAAGGTGTATGGTATTCAACATTTTAGACAATGATCAAAGGATCATCCTTTACAGAAGTATATATTTCTCCAAATACACTTGTCTACCTAGAATTTTTAAAGATCCATAAATTTGAAATTGAGTGAAATGTAGCTTTGTTTTCCAAACCTGGTAATATTTCAACATCTTTTTCAGTAGAAAAGCTAGATAAATTCATTTTCGTTGAGTACAATGGAATAATGAATATGTCTATTATTATGTAATAATACAGATGCCATATGAAATTCAGTATTTTCTGTTTTTAAAACAATCTAGAATTTACTAATTTATGGCAATTTTCCTAGCATATACTGTTGCAAAGGTTTTTCTGTCATTGAAATATGACATGATCAAAATATTAGGAGAAAAATAAATGCATTCTTGTTAAACTTACTTTGAACAAGTGTTGGAAAATCTTTTTTTTATATTTTAAGGACTCTATTTTAAGTATACTTTTATTAATGCTACAAATCCTATTTTTTACCTCTTTGGTAGAAAAATAATTACAATTCACTTTATAAAGTGTATTACCATTCTATCAAGTGTCTGAGTGGAAGTTAAGGGTAGATTAACAGGGTTTTGGTTATCTTTGCTCAATCTCCAGGTTATCTATGAAAAGAATTAGTAGTAACAGATGTGGCTGTTTCTGTGGGATATCTTAGCACTTGTTTTATTGAAACAGCATTTACTGGTTATATTATTATAATAATATTTTAAAGGACTCCATTGTCATCGGCATTGAATTTTACCAAGTTGATATGTGATGTCACATTTTCAGGACAAACAATTAAATGCTATTTTCAAGAAGGTCCTTGATTATGCAAGTTTTGATGAATTTAACTTAAAATTCAATGTTTTGAGATTGTTTAGACTTGAATATTAATAAACACATGGTACAACACAATCCCAGTTGGGTGTAATATTTTTGTCATTAGAAAGACCATATGTTATGATGGTGATAATAACAGATTTACTAGCTATGTATTGATAGGTAACTTCTTGAACCTTTCAGAACCTTCATTTCTGCAAATGAAGAGTGAAGATAATATTTAGATCACAGAGCTGTGATAAAGAAATTATATAATGTTGAGAAAGTCATCAAATATGCCAACAGTGATAGCCACAATTACTAACAAACATAATAACCACTATGATAAGAAGTAGTCATAGCAAAAGAGCAATTGGACAGAACAACCAAGGATAAGCTATAAATATCATTTTCATGAAATTTATTATAATTAGTAGAAGCTGACATGTAGTAATGCATTACAAATAGCATAGCTTTGTGGTTTTTGACAATAAAATTACTATTTGTAAACAGTGTATATTAAATTTTATTCTTTTCTGTTTAGTTTTTCTTGTGTGGGGGATTTTTAATAAAAGTGCTTTTGAATTGCTTTCTCATCTGACTTATACAAAAAAGCTTTCTCTGAATTTATAAGTTTGGAGAAACCACCTTTTGTGCTATAGTATGGGTAAGAAATTCACATAACTTTACACTTAATAACTTAATGTTTATGTACAAAATAAATGCTGCTTGTTTGTAGGCTCAGGAGTAAAAATTTTGTTAGAGCCACAACAAACTACAAAACATGTTTGTCTAATTATCACAAAAGAATTGGAAGCCCATATTTTCCACTGGAAAGTTTAAACTGTTTCATCTGCTATAGTTCATTTAATAGCTATGAAATCTGAATGTGACTTTGATATCTTGTTGTTTTCTTTTTTAAAAAATTAGCATTTTACCCTGTATCTTTCACTCAATCTCAATCTAGGGTCTCATTGTGCCACTACCAAATTCAGCCACAGTCTCAAATTGGATATACCTAGATACTTATTCGTTTTCTTCCCATATTTACACCAGAAGTATGTTTCAAAACTAATCATGGTAATAGTGGTAGTCTCTTGCTTAAAACTTACATAGCTCTTGACTAGCTTTCCTAACTCAACTTGTTCTCAACTTTGCAGAGTCTCAGCTCTTTTATAAAGCATCATACTAAATGCACATTGGGTTATCTTCATTTGTTCATTTATAGTCAATGGAGTCAAATGCACCTTAGTTACTTAGACAATGCTATATCTTTATGACTTCTTACAAGTTCATGTGTTTGCTTTGATGACAAGGTTATTAGATCTCCAAGGTTACTTTCTTCCTATAAGAAGCATAAGGGCTTTAAGGAGATCTCATGAAGATATTTTCTTTGTCCTATTCACTGCTCCCATAGATTACTTATCTTCCACATCCATCAATTCTTCATCTATTTTTCTAAACCTAGTTGAATGGGACAGACTTTATTCCCTTCATCAAGTGATCCTTTATTATTTACTCATCACCTTGTTCACACTAGATAGGTGAGCTGGGTGCAGTGGTACACGCCTGTAATCCCAGTGGCTCAGGAGGCTGAGGTGGGAGGACTGCAAGTTCAAGGCCAACCTCAGCAATTTAGTGAGCTCCTTTTCTCAAAATGAAAAATAAAAAGGAGTGGCAAAAACATCCTTGGGTTCAATTCCCAGTACCAAATAAATAAATAAACAAACAAACAAAGTAAGTATGTGTTACGTATATTTGAGATGTAATACAGGAAAAAATGCTTGACTTAATCTCCTAAATCAGAATTCATCTTTTTTTTTTTTTTTCTCTCCTACTGCAGGCTGTTGGTATTGCCTTTGAAGATGCAGGTTCTGGACTTGGACATTAACCATTGAATACAATGATTACTTCAGGTTCATTTCAGAGGACTCTGGAAACCTTAGTTTTCTTATTAGTAAAATGAAATGCCTCATCAGATTTTATGACAATTCAGTGAAATAATGCATTCAAAGCAGATACTACAGGACATACATTAATTGCCCAAGAAATATTACTTGTTAGAAGCATAATTCTTATGATCGCTGATGCTTGTAGTTAAATTTTTCTGTGCTATGTGAGCTCTTTAAGGGAAGACATTTGTGTTTGTATTCCTCATCATTAATCTTAGCATTTTGCTTAGAAAAATTGCCTCTGTTTTTACTAAAGACAATTTTATTTTTTGAATCATTTACTTGAATGCAATTGCTTCCAAGGTCACTTGGATTCTGGTTATAACACTTGAGCATAATTGTAGCTTCAAATTTGAAGAAACCTAGATAAACATGTTATTTCTCAATACTCTGTCAAGTGTAGTCAATAAATAAAAATCTATCCCAGAAGGTCTGCTTTGCTCGTTATGTCCTTCCTTTTTACCTCACTGCTATTCTCATCGCCACATGCTGATTTTCCTCCCCAATCTCTGCTATTTCTTCTTCCCCAGCTCTTCAGCTGTCCAAGCTGGCTCACAGTGCAAGACTAAGCTTTAGTCTCACCTCCCCTTCGAGGTTATAACTGACTAATCTGACTGCTCTTCCATGGTACTCCATGATCTCTTTTTTGTCTCTACATTCCTTTTGCATTTATAGTCAATGCAGTCAAATGCACCTTAGTTACTTAGACAAAGCTATATCTTTATGACTTCTTACAAGTTCATGTGTTTGCTTTCATGACAAGGTTATTAATTAGATCCACAAGGTTAGTTCCTTCCTTTGCATAAGGGCTTTAAGGAGAGCTCATGAAGACAAAGCTGTTTGATACAAAGTTATGACACCAAACTCACCTTTTCAATATTCTAGACAAATAATAAATTTTTCCCTTTTCCCTTGGAAATAAGGGCCCTTTTCACACATTTGTACACTGGGGAATGGCAACTGAAAGCATGCAGTTTGGAACTTTGACCATAAAATTCTCTGAAAAATTATTACCATTTTAAAAATCACTGTGCAATTGTAGAATATGGTTTTCTCTCCTCACCCTCTTGAAGTTCAAATGTGAAATATATTGGACTACACATTTGTTATTTTTAACTTCTAGAGCTCATTAAGTTTTTGAGACAATGATGTTTTAATATGGGGGTAAAACTAAAAGATATTAAATTTCTTACACAAATGCTAAAGTAGACTTGATGACTGCCAATCATTCTGCACTGTAGCCTTCATTTACCTTCTTAGACCAGGATTTTCTGTAAAGTAGCCACTAGACACATGAGGCTATTGAGATCTTGCAATTACTAGTCTGAACTAAATTGAGCTATAAGTAAACAATATATACTGAATTTCTAAAGAAGTACAAACCAATGTAAATGTTATTAACAGTATACTGAAATGATATTTTGAATATATTAAATTAAGTAAAATATATTATTAAAATTAATTTCATCTGCTTATGTATTAGAAAAATAAAAATTATATAAATCTCTTGCATTATATTACTATTAGATAGAAGAGTTCCAGAAAACCCTAATGTACAATATGGAGTAAGCAACATAAAGTGAAGAACCTTCAAACAAGGGTGCTAGTCCAAGCCCGAGCCCTAATAAACTATGTGACTTTGTGTTAATGAAGTCAACTCAAACTTAATTAGAGATGCTAACATATGGTAAGAGTATCATTGCATGACGATGAAGGTTAACTTCTTCTCTATTTGTCTATCCTGAAAGGGTTTGTTAACTTATTTCTATAAATCAGGGTAGGGTAATGCTTCCATCATGAAATATATGTTCTATTTATTTCTGCAGCCCCCTAGTTAACTGGCTCTAGCTTTGGAAGACAGTGATAGATGTACTGTAAATGGATGAGACATTTCTAGAGAAAAAGCAGTGCTAAAATCATGCAGACCACATGTGCCCAGTCTGAAGCAGCTGAGAACCATGAGGACTCATGGACAGAGGCTATTAAACTAGGGCAAAGGTAATGTCCTCTGTGAGGAACGTAAGGAAGGAGTTTACACTATCTTAAAAACCACAGCTAAGTGACTTCCTGGTGTGTTGTCAGGGTAACCTTATTTTGTATATTTTCTAACAGAAATTTTGTAAAATTACAAAGCTAAGTTATGCTCTTCATGCTTAAAATTAAGTATCAACAAAATTAGAAAACAAATGCTATTAAAATTAGCAATAGAGCTCCATGTGACAATGATGTTGCTGTGTATCCTGAAAAATAAACATGTATTTGCAATGTCAACATGGTTCTCCTGCCCAGAAACTTGTCAGAGGAACTGTCAGTTCTATCCTTACCTGTGACCTGGGATAATTTAATTCTTTCACTTTTTTCTCTCTTTCAACTACAGCAAAATCTCCTTCATAAGTTACACTCTATGTTTCCAGTTAACTATTAGAATTCTGAACTCTAAATATTGTCAGTGAGATTACAAATATTGTCAATAAGATAAAAATTTTAAATAAGAGTGTGAGGGATATTGGTTTGGAGTTACTGTCTTTATCTACCTATTCATCTATCTATATCTATCTATCTATCTATTTTTACCACTTTTGAATTCCTTTTTTTAAAATCTAGTTTTGTTTCTAATCATAACTTAGGGCCCCTTACTTCTTAACTTGATAACTAGTTTTATTAATTTTAAAGAAATAGTCTTATTGACAATATTTAAAGTTCAGAATTCTAAGTTAATTGGAAAAAAATGTTGAGTAAGTTCTCTTTGAATTCATGATCTGTGGAGCTTTGTCTCAAAGACAAACAGCAGGTCATTTAAAAATATAACTTGAAATATAAATGATAGCATTGTTTACTATACATAGAAACTTACTCAGGTCAATCTTCTATCATGATTCAAGTATTCAACTGATTAGGAAAGAAAAACCTAAACATCACAGAACAGTTAGCTTTTACTACATTTGTGAAATGTAATGCACTGCACTAAGTTTCACTAGTGCAAATGAGGGATACCTTGCCTCCGGTGGAGATGATGAACAGCTAAGATGAAATTGCCTAGGACTACTGATTTTTGTCCCCCAGGTTAGCTTACTACAAAGAAAATACAGAAGCCAGTGTATGACCTAAGAAAGCTGTAAAGGTACCCACAAGCAATTCCTCATTATTTTACAAACATATTTGAATTTTTCTATGTTAATATCTCTTCTTGGAAATAAATTTCTGCTCCACTCAACTGAATAACATAATAAATTGAGAGAGGCAATTTTCCAGAAGGGGTTAGACTATGTGCATCAGTTAGTTGATAGAACACTCCCTAATACTTAAATAGCATTCTGGCCTAAGGGATTGTTACTAAGAACATTTGATTCAAAGTTTCACATAAGAACAAATTCCTATTTTTGGTAGAAAGGAAAACCAGACAAACTATTTCAGTTTATATATAGATATATTGGTTGTCATTGTGGAAATGACCTTAGAGATAGCCATTAAGCCTCATTGCGTTTCTTAATGTCCCTTTGGTTCTGACATAAATTGAGATCATGACATTATGAGAGTATTTATAGAGTTAATACTTTCCAGCTCTCATCTGGGTCCATCTTTCTTTAGATTTCCTGCCAGTACATAGAAGAGGCCCATTTGGAATTTGAGAAAACATCCAGAGACTTCTTCGAAAAGCTATACTCTTCTTAAATTCATGCTTTTTTTATTAACAGATGTAAATTTGAAGGGAAATACCATATACTATAAGCCATTTGGGAATAGTCTGCCTCTTAAGGATGACTTACAATTTTCATTTGAATGGCATAGATGCTGAGAGCTTCAGCTCAAAACTCATCTGTGCTCTAGTTCTGAATTATTCCTTCCGTGAACTCTGTATGCATTTTATGATAAACACACACATGTGTACGAAGTATGTGACCTCATTGACAGTTATCTGCAATGTCAAGTGCTATTGGCAGATACCCAAGAATTGATTGACACATATCTTACAGAACTGGAGTTAATTAATATGTCTACCAACTCCCAAACGTACCACAGGAAACAGAAAATCTGTTTAATACAGCAATCAATGACATACTGCGTGTGGTCAAAAGGCACTCACTATACAAGACAAGATTTTGGAATACACTTTAAGAATGTATGTATTGTTACTAACATGCTAGAGATAGTAAAATAGAACTACTTTTACAGCTAGAAGACTAAACTTGGAGGTATTTTGTAATTGTTTATCATTAAAACACAAATGTTAATTTCTCCTATAAGATCCAAAGCTATTAAATGATGTCAGGAATCTTGATTTGTTTCAAAAAGATGTCTTTCCTATGTAGCATTCTGCCATGCAGAATGTTAAGTCTATAGTGTTATTTTCTAACAAAGAGGTTTCAGCTAGCTTGGGAACTCAGTGTAAGACAGTGTTAGAAAAGAAACTGCAAAGAAAAAAACTGAATGTTAAAATGTTGATGAAAGTCTTAATAAAAGCAAAAACTAAAATGTCTTTTTTCTCCTAAAATTGTTTGAATTATATAAAGACTGGACCAAATTTTAAAAAGGAAATCATATTTCATTATTTCATATAGGATGGGGCAGGTATCAGCAGAGTACCCATTCAGTTTTTAAACTAGAATTTAGAAGGCATGTCCTTTTTTTCTGAAAACTCCCTCTTGTAAATAAGAGTTAGGATATTCAAACTTCATGAGCTTTTACAAACTCTCTTCTAAGAATCCCAGCCTTACTCCTGATAGCTATTTTATTTCTTACTTTTGCAAGCTTTCCATTACTGTCATTCTTTTTCTAACAGTGTAATATATACATTGTATCCTTTTCTCAACTTCAAAAACAGCATAATTGTTTAAAGTCAAGGGTAGTATTTTAAGTACTTGTGTAGATCAATTTAAAGCAGATTGTCTCATAAGGCAGTTTAAGCATTGAAAATTGAATTTGATGTAGTCTAGACAAGATATCTTGATAATATCTTTTCCAGAATTTCCTAGATTGCCTGTCTAGACTGCTCCAAATTCCCCAGGTAATTGCATAATCATCTTCCTACTGACCTCCTAAGCAGTCTGGAACAGTATTTTCCATTTTATTGTTTTCATGCTAATCAGAATCACTGTGCTTCTGAAGGGGAATCTTTCTCAAAGGCTCTGGGTTTTAGAGTTTTGAGAAAATACTTGAACCCCAATCTCCCATCTCAGAGGAGCTCAGATATAAGCTTTGTTTACTTATTGTTTTCAAGGGAGGAGATCCCAGGCAAATGGTCTGTACCTCTTCATTCACCCACTGGCCCACACCCATAAGACAGCAATGGACAGTTGAGGAGTTGAAAAGGAAATAGGCTGTCAATGCCATTAAATTGCAAATTCCGAAAAACAAACATTATGGGAAAAAATGACAAAAATGCTGTGACATTTTATTGTAAATTATCATTGAGACTGTGTAAGCCTCAAATTTTAAAAAGGGGGAAATTAAGACAAGTACAGAATCACCCAGCCATAGAGGGAGCATGGTGCCATAAATTACAACCTCAGATAAAGTGAGGGACATTTAAGAGGTAAGATGACAATTATTAGCAAGAAAAACAGTAACAGCTTTCAGCCTGAGATGTAAATTTATATTTTCTAATATTTATTGCCCCTTTTCCACAGCCTCTACCTATTGAACAATGTTTAACTTTCACAACAAGTAAGGGGACCATTTTGCATGACAGCTTTCTAGATGAGAAACATAGATGCAATGAAAAGAAACATCTTGCTGCAGATCAAGCAGTTAGTACTGAATTCAGGATGCACAAAAGCCCTGCAGTCTGAGGCCAGAGGACAGGCTTTCAACAATAAGGGGATTAGAGTTTCTGCAGCAGAAAACATCAAGGAGTCACACCCTGCTAGGAGGGTCAGAAGGCAGTTAGAGGCAATAAGCCAATCTCTCATTTAAAAGACATGGATACTAAGGATCAAAAAGGTTTTGTTTAATTATTTTGCATATTGTGAGCCAGAGTTTTGTAGAGATTAAATGATTTCTTCAGTGCTCCATAGCTAGTAGCCTGATGTGACACCAGTATCCAAGTCTTTCCCAATAATCTGTACAAGGAACTTAAGAGTTCCTGATTCCATTGCCAATCAGGTAATCATGTACTTCACAATTTTTGACAGGTGTTAAAAATAAATAAAATAAATAAATAAATAAATAAATAAATAAATGGAAGAAAAGAGCAATTTAATGTGAACGGGGTTCTATAGAGCTAACAACACAATACAGAAAAATGGGACAATCACCCTGGGCCCAAATTTTAGGACACCTGAATGATTATTAGGAAAAAGCTTAGAAGGTAGCAAAGAGAGCCTGATTTAATCAGAATGTATAAAAAAAAAATAAGTGTATAATGTCTCCAGGGCCACATTTCTGAACGCATTGCTAATTTCATCAACATGAAACAAGCAGGTTAAATAGAACTTCCTTTCCTTAAAAATTACTCTTTATTTAAAATTCTTAGCTAGGACAGTGAAGAAGGGAGGAAGAATGCATTGGTTAAATAGGCTGCTAGAGGGCCATAGCTTACACTAGTGAGTATTTGTGAAAGTGTCTTATTCTTCCCAGACTCATTGGAAAACATAAATATTCAATTGTGTTAGCCCAGAAAACACAATCTGTAAGGTGCCTTTGTATACAAAGAAAACACAATGCAAACTATCAATTTCTAATTTTTTTGAAACTAAAGAGCACCTGAAGACACCTCAAGAAAATTTAGAGAAAGAGATCCAGTGTGTAAGTTAAAATGAACTATAAATTAGACCTTAGATTTAGGATTCCAGAAATATTATGTGAACGAATTCTTTATTGATTGAGTTTTCCTGAATTCCAATTTGGAAGAAAATTCTGTCAAATATGATTATCTTACCACATGAACACATTTGTTCTTCTTAAGAATTAGTGCCAAAATTTATTAAAAGGTTTATAATTGAAAGCAACGGATAACCTCAGTTTACAAACTGCTTTCAACATTTAGCAGTGTTTTGTCAAATTTACTTTTTACTTATATTTACCTATGATTTCCTGGATAAATTTTTCCAGAATTTTTTTTTTTAGAAGCAGTGGACAAAGAAACATTTTTTTTTTCTTTTTCATACCAAAATAATAGACCAAAATATAAAAATATTTAGTTGAGCAAGAATACCAGTGTGAATAGTTTGGGCCAAACATGAGATCACATCACTGTGCACATGTAAGGCATCATTTCTCAATCTCTGGACAGAAGAAAACAACTGGGTGGCAGACACTTCTGGCTGAGGATGGAAATGGAAGGGAGAGCTGGCAATATACAAAGGAAGGAGAAAGCAGTACATATTCAGCCTGCTGACATCTGCTACACATGCAAAATGGATTGGACTCTGTAATCCAGGGTGAAAACAAATGCTTTCTCCCATCCTTCCTCCATTTCCAGAGTTATTGTTGAGTGATGGTTTTGTTCTTTTTGTATTCACAGATTAAAATTAATAAAAGCCTCTGAATTTGAAGTAGGTACCACTGAATAGTGAACCAGAAGCCAATTAAGCTGAAGAAATGAGTGATGAAACATTTAAATAGGAAAGGGTCACAGACTAACACCATTTTGTAAAAGCCAGTTTTACCTCAGGATGATGTCCAATTTCAATATAGGTGCAAATTGGATGAAAAGCCCCTGTTCCACAGGCATACAAGTGAGTCTGATTATAAGCCTTAAGGACCTTGATGAAATTAGCACATTCTTTCTGTAAGACAAAAGGAAAACCAGTGAGTTCTAGCAGTCAGCATGCCTGAGGTATCCTCCTGAGTGCTAGGCATGCTAGAACAGATTTTTTTTTCTGCAGCCATTTGACAAACCGTTTTAGGGATTATTTATTATTCAGTTGTTTTGCTCATATTATTACATGCATTGAAATTATAGAATTTCTTTCTTTTTATGGGAACAAATATGACCTTCTATAAATCTTTCATTAAAACTATTTATAATTTATTTATATTATAGTGGAATAGAAGTTTTAGATAACCAATAATCACAGGTGACTTTTCCAGAAGCAAGAACAGCAAATTATTTAAACAATCAATTACATAAATACAATGATGGTTAAAACTTCCTTGCAAAAATATTAGCTTTGAGTTTAATTTTAGAAAAAGAAAAAAAAAACAGATAAAATGGCCTATTAAATATGCAGTATATACACCATTAGTAATACATTTTGAAAGTTTTCAAATGAGTACTCATATGTTAAATAATTTTAAAAACTACATTGAAAAAAATCATTTTTATTGACCATTGCTATACTTTGGATATGAGGTATACCACCAAAGTGCCGCCAATATGAATGAAGGAATATTCAGGGATGATTGATTAGAATATGGGTGCTATAATCTGATCAGTCCATCCTAGTTTGAACTGGGTGGTAACTGGAGCAGATGAAGTATGGTTGGAGGAGGTGGGTCACTGAAGCATGCCCTGAAGGGTGCATCTTGGGCAGACTCCACCCCACTTCCTGGCCAGGTAAACTGAGCAGCTTCCCTTGGCTGCACCCTTCAGTTATTATGCTCCACCTCATCTCAGGTCCTGAACAGTGGAACCAGCAGAGCATAGACTGAATCTTTGGAATTGTGAGCCAAAATAAATATTTCCTGTTCTAAGTTGTTCTTGTCAGATATTTTTGTCATAGTGATGAAAAGCTGACTAGTGCAATCATAAACTTTCTTAGTTTTGTCTATAAACATTTGAAATTAAGAAGTAAATATGTACTATAAAAGCAGATAAAATTCCTCCAGACAAGGCATAAACAAGGCTGGTGAGCATAATAAAGCACTGGATCTGCCCTTGCATTTCTAAGTGTGCCTCACCTCCGAAGTCATTCTGTATGACCTGTGACTATTCAAGTACAAGCTCATAGGGCATTTGAACTTAGTTGGAGTTTATAAGAGAGGTGTTTAATAGTGTGAGTACATTTCCATGTGCCATCTGTATTCTGTATTTGAAGGTTATGATTTTGGTTTTACTTCTTTTGGCCTCACAAAAGAAGGAGCAAACAGTGAAATTTGAACACAATGATGGACATTTAAATTCAAGGAATTGTGGTCTATTGCTGACTTTTCTATTAAGATATGATGCCCGTTGAATATATTCCTAGAGATGAATTAGGTTGACTCAAAGTAAAATATCAGAATTCCAAGTTATGACTCCTTGTATTTTCTTAATATATGATGACAAGGTTGGAGTTAACTAGAATAAATATGTAACTTCTTCAACTGTTTGATAAATAGATTGCTGAACCTTCCTTTTTTTATGGTAAGGCATTACAACATACAACACTGTGCTCTGAAATCAGCTGATTTTGCAAGTTGTTCTGTAACAGGAAAAATTCCCTCCCTTAAAGGGTTTTAGCATCTCCTTTATTCACTTTGAACAGGGTACTTCCTAGGTAAAACTGTGAAATAAATAAAACCTAACTTCTGCTACTCTTGGCAACAAACTCTTCGTTCTATAACTGTTTTCCTCCTTCCCCAAAAAGGACAGGGCATGAATGCTTAGACAGAGGAAACAGCTTTTGGAAAGGAAAGATCTGATAAACTCATTTACAAATGAGGCATTCATGAGTCTTAACCAAAAGATGTATTTGTACACTAAAATATTCAGTCATTTGCAAAGAAGCCATTTTCAGGCAGATTTTAATTTGAAAATGTGTAGGTGGCCACACATTCTGCTGTTACATATAGACAACCATTTCTTACTGTGGGCTCAATATTATAGTATTTAAGATGATAAATAATGAGTTCCAGCACCATATGTTGAAACCAAGATATTGGCTATGTAGATGTTGGTAAGCAAATGCATCTTCTAATAAATAATAGTGGCAAACCCAGATGGATGTCTTGTTCATTTTAGAAAAAAAGAACAAAAAACAGGATTTCAGTTCTCCTACCATACCTGTAAATACATGTATGCGATTTTATTCACAAACCCAAATAATAAATGTCCATCAATAACCCCTCAGTGCCTCCTACAATTTTAAGAATAGATCTAAGTACTCTACAACAAAAAAAAGGGGAAATGTTCTTTGTGCAAATACTGGCGAACACAAAGGAAGGCTTATGCCACCTCTGCAACTGTTACAAATGGTAATATCATAGATTTTATGGGCTTTCTATTTCTTATAGATGATATAGCTAATTAGCAAAAGATTATCTTTTCAAGGAAACTAGCAGATTATAATTAATATAAGAAAAAATTCTCCCAGTTCTTGAGAGCCACAGAATTGGACCACACTGAATATCAAAATTCCGGTTTGTTCTCTATTAACTGTTAAAAAAGAACCTCTACACTAGGACAACTATTCTTCTACAGAGCTGCTGGAATGAAATCAATCACGGGACCATAGCTGTGAAACCTGGCAAAGAGTTCTACAGAGAATGCTGATAACCACAGTCTATCTGTGTTACAAAGCAACTAGACCCACCCTGTTGGCCTAAGGCCTGGAGCAGTTTCCTTCATTTCCCAACAGACCTCTCCCATTAGCAGCAAGTTGTAAGGTTGCCATGCCTGGGGGCAACCTCAATAGTAATTTGAAAGTGAAGGTTGATGTGGCTAGAATGGGGAGAATTTTTGAGGGGAAGCTTGAGGGGAAAAGATGATTGAAAGGAAAAAAAGAAATGGAAGGAAATACTTTCAAAACTGATTAAATATAGCCAAGAAAAGAATCATCAGCAACAGTGGAGGAGAAAAGTGAATTAAAAGAACTGGACAGAGAAGAACGGAAAAACTTGAAAGAGACATGTTAGTAAGGATTTGTTCTTAACAGAAAGTCTATATAAAAGAGTATCAATTCTGTCATTCATCTGCCTTCGCTCTTTGGTTTGTTGCTGCCAAGGTTTTTGAGTGTTCCAAAACAGGATATTCATTTTATTTGGAAGTGGCTTGGACATTCCTCTAAAAAAGAAGGAAGCGTGGCAGAAAAAGGAAACACACTTCACACATTTCTGCTCTGAAGAGACAGAAGAAGAGTGTTTTTGACCTTTTCTTGAACCATGACGTTTCTTAAAACGCAGAATGTAATGTACTTTTTGGCATTAAACTACTCCACTGCTTTGCTCAGCACCGGCGGATTTACAGCGTAATAAAGACAGTGTAATCAGTTCAAAATGAATCCATTTTTCAAGCCTTGATCCTTTTTGGAATTTAAGTTGATATACGCAGACAAGTTTAGCAACAAGTTGGCTTCCTGAGAGTCAGGCAACCAGATTGACCCCTTATTTTACTGAAATTTACTCCAGATCAACAGTATTAAAAGTATTAGGTTAGAAATAAAAGCAAAAGCAGTTAAAACCAGTAAAATCCAAGGCCACACCTGAGGAGCAATGATTTATCATCTTCAGTGACAAGCCATTTACACTTATATTTAAAGGATTTCTAGTCTTTTCAGATCAAATGTATACAGGAATTATGCATGTAAATATTAGCTTGAAAAAAAAATAAATTTAAAGAAAATATCTATTGCCAGAAAAAGATATAGGAGCCAAATGCACAGTGATTCAAAAACAAACATTGTAGATATGTAGCACTGATTAGACTGTGTTACACAGACTTTTCCTGGACGGTTACAAAAATAAAGTCCATCCATCTGTCAAAACAACTGCTCCATGCATGAAAATTAAAACAGAACTGAGGTGTTTTTAACTAACTTCCGATAATTATGCTTTCTACAAAAGAATATAATTTACCTCCAATTCCAATTACCTCCTTGCATTCTCTTAAATTATGGATAGAACCGTGAAATTTTATTCTAAATAAGGAAGGGGGGGAAAAAAGGAAAGAATACTGTGAACATGAGCAATCTCTATTCAAATATATTCAGTTCATAATTAAATCAAACAACTTGCTCTGGTTCAAATATAAATCAGCCCCAAATGAAGGGGTATAGAACTGTATTGCCTCGGGTCAGTGTGAATTCATCTAGAAAGAAAAAACAAAGTTTCTATCCTACCAGTATTTTATGTAGAAATATTTTAATGTTAAATCTAGCAGCTGGAAAAGCAAAGGAAACCCTTTCTATCATGATGGGTGGAGACATTTCTGCATGAAAATCCATTAATAAGCTTAATTCCTGAAGTTAATCTGTTGACTCTCTTTTTCTCTGGTCAATTTATTTGGCAAGCTAGATGAATACTCCAGTCTTCGTGCCAAAGCAGTAATCCATGAGATTGTTCCTGTCACTCACTTTATCCATCCCTCTATTTAAGTCATTCCATCCTTATCTGACAATAATGTTTTGTCCTTTTTTCTCTTTACATTGTGCTGTTACAGCTGTGATCCGATTATCCATAATCTTGTCTCCTTAATACTTTAGCATTCACTAAAAATATTAGAGCTCTCTACTTCAAAGAGGGAGATCCAATAAAACCAACATAAAAACATGTTCTAATTATCATATTACCCATCATATTTTAAATCTATGACCTGGAATTTTTTAATATCTAGATTTTAAAACAGTGAATAGTTTGTTCTGTCCATTTTGGAGTCATTTTTGCCTTCACTATTTAAAAGGATGACTGCATAATCAAACCAATTGACCTTTTTATCTTAATGCTCTTTTTATTAACTTCAGAAATTTTTAAAAAATGCTCATTCAACTAAGAAAACCAAGTTAGTGTTATATCATAGCTAATTATTGAAGTATGTAAGCATATTCGTATTGATTTAACTAAATCAATATTAAATCTATGGCAATTAAAAAATAAATTTGAAAGTGGCTCAAATGATATGATCAACAAAGGAAGACTCTCTGTAAAAGGTTCTAAAGTCCCTAGAAATTTAAAATATGATGCTCATTTCAGTTTGGTACCCAAATTTTATTTTATTTTCCCCTCTGGATTGGATATTTATTTTGAAGTTCTAGAAATGCTGCTTAAGATTCTATAAACATTTTTCTTTCAAATTACTTGAAACTTTCAAATTTGGTCAAAAGACTTATACACATTGGCACTGTAGACATGATATTAGCAAAAGCTGACCAATGTCATTTTCTTCTAATATGTAAAGGAGCTCTGAACAATTTTACTTTGAAATTCCATGTGGACCAGAGTAGTGTATAATATTTATATGTAGATTTTTTTGTTGTACCATCAATATAATTAGTCATCCCATGAGTGTCATTCATTGCTATGTAATTGTCATACATTATGCATACCTAGCGTAAGTTTTCTTTATCTTATATTCTAATGAATGCAGACAACTATAAAAATATTATGTGGAATCTACCTACATATGTTTTCTGTGATGCCAGAAAGCTTTCAAGTCATCACAATCCTTTCTCTGCTTTCAAAGTGATATTCTTGTGGTTTCCAATTTTAACAAGGTACCGAGTACTTAGTGCTCACACCTTAAAGCCAGAAAGTCATTGATTCAAGTGGGAAGTTACATGGAAAACATTAATTGTAGACAAGACAGTTTTGCATATTTAGTTCAAACATAATATGCCTTTATCATAACAGAATCCATTACCCAAATAGGGGAGATGAACTGCATCTTTAATCACATAAGAGAAAGGAGGCTAAGAAACGAAGCTTAGATTTTTGAGGAAGGTTGATGTCACCTGTAACCACCTCCCTTCTTACCATCTGCATTGTTTAATACCAAAATTAAAAGTAGATTTCCTTAATGTCCAAAGTACTAAAGGCATTATATAATAAATAATAAAGAGTGTTTTTATCACATATCTTTTCATAAATGGAAACGTTATCCAGGTTTAGCACTTGTGCCATAGATATGGATATATATATCTGATTTACTCAAACATAGGCGCCTACAGAATATTTTACATATTTACTCTTTCTTCTTTTTTTAAGAGCCTAAAGTTCATGTGCTTTATAAAAATCTTACAAAGTAAACCATTAAGGAAAAAAAAAGAATTTTACAATATAAAAACTGTGGAAATTAAGTCAAATGCCGACAGCTAATGAATTTTTAAAAGCACAGTTAAAAACACTATTATGAGCTGAATTACTTCTTCCTAAAATTTATTCTTGGAAGTCCTAATGCCAAGTACCCCAGAATGTGTCTGGAGATAGGACCTTGAAAAAGTAACTAAGTTAAAATCAGCCTCTTAGGTAGGGTTGTCCTTATTCCAATCTGCCTGGTGCTCTTAGAGGAAGAAATTTGCACACATAAAGAGAGCAGGCATCAGAGCACAGAGGGATGGCCACATGAAGAGCCTGGTGATCTGCAAGCCAAGGAGAGGAGCTTCAGAGGACACCAACCTTGCTGACACAGTGATCTCTTACTTCTAGCCTCTGTAACTATGACAAAATAAGTTTTTATTGTTGAAATTGCTCAGTCTGGATCTTTATTATGGCAACCCTAAAAAAATAGTGTGAACATTATCAAAAGAGTGGTTATTGAAGGACACATGCTGCTTAGTTTATTGCTGCTTAAAATATCATTTTGTCCAAACAGAACATATATAGTGTCATAATTTTGTTTCCAGTTTGCCAAGTTGTAGCATTCTGCTTTGTATAGAATTAGACACTAAAGAGGAAATTTCACACATTTAATTTGTTCTGGCATATTTCACCAAATATTCCTTCAAATGCTATCTTTATATATTAATCTTCCTAAAGATAGATGCATACATACATACATGTGTATATGTGTGTATGCATATGAATATGTATATATGTGTTTGTATACACACACATATATACATATATATATATATTAACTAGTAGAAATAATTTCTGAATGTAATTAAAATATGGAACTTTGAAGACTTAAATTTTATTTGCATTTATTAGTATTGAGTGAAAATATTAGTCAAGTATTTACATATGAAATAGATTCTCATCTTTGTGTAGCTTACTGGCAAGGAAGGGTACAAGTTTCTTCTTTAGATCATCCAAGCTGAAGCAAAGGAGATTGGAGGCTGAAAGTAGTAGATAACACATACTAATTCTAGTTTGTTCTTGTCCCACTTCACATCTAGCTTTTCTTCCCTAATGCCAACTCTTGTTTCCTATAGTAGCTTCAAGCCCACATGTATCAAATGAAATAGCCTTCATAGATTTCTTCACCACTTCTCACAATTGTACAAGGTCTAATCCTCATGATAAACAAGTTCTGGCCTTTGATCAAACCTTAATCAATGGATATATCTTGCTACAATAGAATACCTATTATAATATGTAGTGTAAGGGAATATGAACTTAGCCTATTTAAAACACACATACATATATACAGATATAGACTATATTTAATATCACATGTAACATATAGTATAGTGAAAGTGTATTCAGTATTTTTAGCACAGAATTTCAGTAATGAGAAGCTTTAAGAATATTCTGCTCTGAGCTGGGTGGGGGGGCATGCCTGTAATCCCAGCGACTAGACTAGGGAGACTGAAGCAGGAGAATTGCAAGTTCAAGACCAGCCTCAGCAAATCAGTGAGGCCTAAGGTCTTGTCTGAAAATAAAACATAAAAAAAGAGCTTGGGATATGGTTCTGTGGTTAAGTGACCCTGAGTTTAACCTCCAGTACAACAAACGACAAACAAACAAACAAAAAACAACAAAGAATATTCTGCTCTTAAAACACTAAAATTAAAATGAACTAAATATTCTTAGTCCCTGGAAATATTGTAAAGTTTTTAGAGGTACCAAAATTTTTGAACTCCATTGTCCTTACCATCTCTAAAAAAGCAGTAGATAGATATATATTAAAATTAAAGGATTCAAAACAGGAATGTTTTATGATCATCTGGGAACATCAGAGAGATGATATTTTACGGATAGTCTTTTGAATGAATTAAAGAAAAACAGTGCAAAGTTGACCACAATCTTAGTCGTCTTGAGACCAAGTATATCATCTCTAAGGTGAATATTCCCAGAGTCAGTTTCGATCTATGATAGAATGGTCAGTGTACCCTCAGAAGTAAATAGAAATCCATGCATGAAGATTATCAAGCATGTAAAGAAGAGGAATAATAATGGTGGTTTTAGAAGCTACACATCAGTGGGACTTAGAAGCACTTGTTTTCTATGAAGTTAGAGACATTAGCCAAAACCCTTTTCTCAGAGGAACTATCCAAATTATACTAGAGAGCCTCACAGATATAAAATGCTTACTATATTCTAAAAGTATGTACCCTGATGATGGGTGAATTATGGTATCCAATCAAGTCCAAATAACTTGCTAACCAATGCCAAATACTTGACCTTAATTTCAGCCATTTAAGAGTGCAATTGAAATTTCTAATAAAAAGGGAACACAAGTCAAAAATCTTCAAACCTCTTGAAAACATCTATTTCAAATGCTAGCCTTACTTTTCAAGTAAAGAATTTAAGTATTTTTAAATTGTCATTGTAAATAAAGCATAATTACAAAATATTAAGTTTATGTAACTATTATAATAATTACATCTCATTTTGCATTAGTAAAACACAGGACTAAAATATAGTGTCTGAAATGAGTTTAATGGCAAAGTTTCATTTTCCATGCATCTTAGCTACCTAACACTCAAAACTGGTGCATTTACTTATTTTCACAAGAAATATGTGTCTATAACCAAATATTAGTCACTTAAATCAGCTTATAGAGGAAAGGGCATTTAGAACAATATCAGATATGTAGTAAGCTCTTAGTTTTAGCCATCATAATTATTACCTCTGAATACTGAATTTAAACTGTAAGAACCTGACATTTGCTCCCAACGAGAAATGCACTTACACAAGGCATAGGAATGTAAAAATCTGTACTTATTTCTGTGACATTCAATAAGACAAAGTTTTGCTGCCTGTCATCAAGTCAGTTATCTGTATAATTTAAGTATCATCAAGTTTCATCATGGAAACATTTAAAAATGAATAAACTGACCATAACCTTTCATTTCTGATATCATCTAGAATGCCTACAAAATTTATACAATTAATATTGTCAAGAACTGTAAAGGGTCTGCAAATTTACCCTATTTATAAGATAATGGAGTTAGTCTGCCATGGTTTCACAGATACTGGCAAAAGATATGTGACTCCTGAGCCAAAGATAAAGGACTTCATTACTCACAGAAATAGCAGTAGCCAGGATATCGGCATTTGCTGTGCAATTCCCAATGGGCACTGAGGAAAGGGCCAGATGACATCTGCATATGCAGTGAGCTGCATTATAGAAGAGGAACCATGGTTGAGCAAACCTGATTATTTTTAAATGGGAATGGCATGCTGGCTTTTAGATCTTGAGGGAGATATTGTGTTCTCTGTACTGGACAGTAAGCATACCTGCCCTTTGCTCCTGAGGAAGACACTATCTTTACTTCCCAAGATGATTTGAAGAGCAGCTTTTTGCTTCAGAGGGAGACAGAGTTTTCCAATGTTACTAATTGTATAATCATCCTTAAAAAACAGTCTGTAACGAAGGCAGTCACTTCTCATAAGATGTGGGAAAGTGTGAGACAACTATACATAAGAATTTTGAGGTTTAAGGAAACCTTAGTATTTTTGCAGACACCCATATTAGAAGGCAGTTCTAACCAATCATTTAATAAATTTTTATTATGACCTAAGGTGCCTAAAATAAAATAAAAAATGAAGTGGATGTTAACTTTGACCTTTGAAAAAGTAATTGAAATTCAAGTGTTGGCATGTGTAGTTTGGAATGTACTGCAATTTAAGATGTGCATGTGTAGCTTCAAATTCTCAATTAGATTACTTGGCAAATATTAGTGCTGCTAAGGTCCTGCAATTTGATCTGTGATAAACTGGATAGACATGTTAACATATATCATAGCATCAAAACATATATAACAGCTGAGGAAAAAAAAAACATAAATCCTGTGGAATTTCAAAAAAAGTCCTAAAGTTCAGGTGCATGATACTACACTTTGAAATGTATCCAGGAATAGGAATGTTATGAGAATCTGCTTTTTTTTTTTTTGGTTCCTCTCAGATGGTTGAAATTTTGATTTCCAATGATGTTCAAAATATTTCTAGCAGTCATACGGTTGCCATTTGGTTTTATTGAAACTTAGTGCAAAGAGAGATGGTTTAGTAGGATAAACAAAGAGGATTCAGAGAGCTATTGATTCAAAACAGATTCTTTTACCAGCTTAGCATGAATTCAGTTTTCATTTGCAAAACAGGGTCAAGAAGTTAATCCATCAATAGAAATGTTATTGTGAATAACTAAGTGGATTTTATGCCCTAGGAACATATCAAAAATGAGAGTAAAGGTGGAGAGCAGCAGTCAGGTTTAAATATATGGGTTGCATTTATCTCATTATTCAGGATTTCTTTCCAATTGTATTACATATTACATATTTTTTCAAGTAAATCTTAAGAAAAAGAAATGGAAAAGTTCATGAGCATTTTATTCTTCTAATAATAGAAATGCTACAGCAATATTAATGTTTAGAACATACAACACCAGGAAAATAAAGGCATATTAATAGGATATGTTTTCTATCCTGTATATTCACTGCAAAAGAAAAATATGTTTAGATTACTGTTGTTTAAAATGTCATTACCAGTATACACACATCTACACACACGTCTCTGAATATTTGTGACTATGTATACATATATACACACATATGTAATAATAAAAAATGAATGTCATATATGCTATTTACTTTGTGCATTTGTATGTGTGTGCACCATATATATGTGTTTCAAGCTGCAGAAACCATGTCACCATAAAGTTCATTCTTTATGAATAGTTGCCCCAATTGCAGCTGTTGACTTAATGTTGCCCCAATTACAGTTGCTGACATATGTTTAATGCAAAACTGAGGATGGGTTGGACCTTCCCAGATGGATGGAAGAATGAGGAGAGGGAATACTTTTACATATGATACTGTATGCAGTTACACAGGGACTATGTAGTTTCAGTCCAGTGGCCTGTCCCCACTTCCCCATGACCATGCAATCCTTGTATATGAATAAAACATTCCCTCAAACAAATCTGAGAAAAACTCATTCCCAAGGTAGATAACATTAGCTGGTGTCTTTGCCCAACTTTTCCTGTTGTATTATTGATCTAAATTGAGTGCTGAGAAGATACCACTTTCCCTAGAATGATTTATTGAAAGGCACTTTATTTCCAAAGGAATTTTTGAGGAAACAGCAGGTAAGTGATAAACCCATACTTTAGAAACCAGAGAGAGCACACAAGGAGGTTTTTACTTCACTTTTCTACGAATGTTCAGGTCGGTTCTTATTTTGATTATGATTCTATTTTGGAGTCTCAATGGCTGGAAAACCCACTCAAGGCTCATTCTTGTGGTTTCCAGCATCACAAGGGCTCTTTGAAAGGAATTATTATCCATAAATCCCAGCTGACTGGTATTTACTCAAGATGCAGTGCAGAATTTCCATCAAACTGTCTATCTGTCACTTCACAAATCAGGTGTTGAATGAAAAAAGTTCTTTCCCCTTAATCCATCTTTCAAATTGTTTATATAAATTATTGTTAAAATATTAGTGATATTTACCTTCTATGTTTATCAAAGAAAAATTCTATGAATCCCAGGAAGTCATGTGTTAGTAAAATCATATGTAAAGAAAGAAAGAGGGAAAAAAATGCATCTGTAAATGAAAGTCAAAGAGCAACCAAAGAATGCCATGCATCTTATTTTGAATGCAATGACTATATGAATCAAGGCAATTCTTAAATGATGTTGCCTTGTAACTAAAGTGAACTTCAATCAAATGTATTCTAAATGCAGAAAATATATATTCAATAATATGGAAATGAAAAGCAGTAATAAGGGATCAAAAAGAGTTACCAAAAAATAGTATATAGAAATATAATTAAGTGTTAATTAGAACTAGATGAAAATACATTTTTTGAAATAAAATATGTCAAAACTATTTTGTTTTCATTTCATTAAATAAGTATTATGAAGAGAATTCAAAATGCACAATTGAACTTATTTAATGCAGAATGTATAAGAATACCAAAAAGCACACATATTTTATAATGCTAATTAGTTTACATTTGAAAAGATTACTTAGGGTAATCATATGATTGAACATGTAAAAAATAATCTCTTTCAAAGCACTTATCTCTACTGTAGAGTATGGCATATGACATACTCTACAGTAGAGATAAGTTTTTTGAGAATCTTTGTAATAAGATGCTATGACATGCCCAGCTCACTCTGGTGCATACCTGTAATCCCAGGGGCTCTGGAGGCTGAGGCAGGAGCATAGCGAGTCCAAAGCCAGCCTCAGCAAAAGCTAGGCGCAAAGCAACTCAGTGAGAACTTGTCTCTAAATAAAATACAAAATAGGGCTGGGGATGTGGCTCAGTGGTTGAGTGTCCCTGAGTTCAATCCATCCCTTTTAAAAAGATGGTATGACATGATCAGGTGTCACTTATGCAATGTATCAGATTTACTAAACTCCATGTGCCTTAGTTCCTTTTGATTTAGTTCCCTAAAATATGTAGGCATTTTCAATAAGCCTGGAAAATATAGTAAAGTTGTCCTTCTGTTTAGAGAAGAAATTTCTAAATTCACGATTATGTTAACTGTGGGGCACTGTGAGATCGTGAGTTTATTACAGCTGCTGAAATTTCATCAATAATGTTTTTAATTAAACTTTGTGCACATAACTCTATCACATATCCCAATAACACTAATTGTTAGTAATTTATCATTGATATTATTAATAGTTAATATCACAGTCTTGAAATAATTTCACTTGTATTTCTTTTATAAGAACTCTGAGAGCTGGTTATTATTAGTATCACACTTTTGATGATTCACAAAGGGAAGATATCTGTTCAGTTCTGTATTATATATCATGTAATAGGCACATTCAAATGAAAATATTCCAGCTAACAATAAAAACAACACAAGGGCACAGGAAGTGTGCCTAGTTTTTTATCCTAACTTCTACCATAATACTCAAAATGTTACAACATCTTTTAATGAAATGCTAATTTTGAATTATTTTATTTCCCAATCAAGAATATGGGGGTAACTATACCCACCTCATAAAACTGTTGTTAAAATAACATCTGCAAAATCCTTTGTAAATTACTGTAGTGCTTGGTACCAGAAAGCATCTTAATTTTCTCCTTACCTTTTATATATTAAAAAAAATCTAGAAGTCTGCATTTTTTAGAAATAACAACTATATTATAAAGGTAAGATAATCATTTCTATTCATCCTCAGTTATTGTACTGAAAAATTTCAATGTAATTTATTAATGATCAGTGTGGCATTTTAATGCTAGTAAGTTTTTATTTACGGAGTTATGCATTTTGACCTTACATTTGTGAAGTGTTTTTGTTCCTAATAATTAGTACAATACCTATTAAAACTTGTTCTCATAGTCATATAATATATCTTGTTCCATTTAATGGATGGGAAATTTAAGCCCAAAGAAAGTTAAAATAATTTCTCAGGACATTTAATGAGTCAGAAAGAGTACTGCAGTACAATTCTCAGAATTTCTGGATTCCTACTTCTTTGTTTTTTTCTGAGTAGAAAAAAGTCCTTTACAAAAGTCTCAACATATGCATCAGTTTTGGAGAGTAAAAGTTTGAAAAAAAATTTTTTTTGGTCTACATAAATGATCAAGGTATGGAGTGACTTACATTGGTTGACTCTCACTGACCTAACTCTAGTCAGGCTCCCCTAAACTGTTTTCTGTAGGGTTTCTGAATTCATCTCTGCTTAGTTTTGATTTTAGCAAGAATCCTGCTGGTTAATTTAGAAAAAGTCCCCCTCTGTTGATATCTGATCAAATTCACCACTGGCATTACCCAACCCGGTTTGCCTTTAGCAATAATCTTGTCAAGTCAGTTTAGCCAGAATTCCCCTTACTCCTGAAGTTTCCTCCCAGTAATTTTCCATCCACTGACCTCACCCTGCTTCATGACTGTACTGCCTATCTTTGTATTCTGCCTATTTTTGTATTCAGATTGGAGCCCATTTTTACTCTCAACCTACAAAATTTCACTACAGCAGTCCTGAAAAAAAGGCTGCTTTACTATTTTAAATTAACATCATGAATCATTTTTAACATATACTTAGATTTAATATATAATTTTCAAGGATGACTTTCCCATATTTGTTAACATTTAGGTGGATCAAGGATGGGGACTACCTAGGCTTTTTGCTCCTTAACCTACTTTAAGTCACCAGTGGCCAACATTGCTAATAAATTGAGGCATTCTTTTCCTATGAACTCAGATCCTCCCTTTACATCCTTCGAAATCTAAATATCAATTTAGGCAGCTGCTACAAATCAGTCAAGTTGTCCATACAAAACGGAGGGAGGTCGGTGTTTCTTTAGGCAACACACAGTATAAGTTCCTTCTAAATGCCAATGCTTTAAAATAGACAAAACTTTAAAACTTATTTCTTTGTGTTTTAGACATTCCAAAGGATTGATAAAAATAATTTTTTAAAATTATATTTTTTCCATTTCTGTAATTTATTTTAATCCATTGAAGTGATTATAACTATTTTCCATGATTTGTGTAGACACTTGGCTAAAGCCCAAGTCAGTGCCCATTTAATTTTACTAACAAAGCTTACCTTTTTACAATGGTAAAACCATCATAGGGGTTGCATATTATTCACCTTTGGCTCTACAGTGTCCAGGAAAAGGTCATTTTGCATGTAAATATTTGTATGTAAATATTGTATGTAAAAAAGTTACATACAATATTTATTTATAAATCAATATTTATTGTAAAAATGAGAGGAAGAAAGAAAAAGAATGGAACACAAAGAAAAAGGGGTAACTAAATCATGATAATTCAGATGTGGAAACAATGTCATTTAAGATAAATTATAGAATGACTAACATATGTGAATCAACCTGCAGAAAGAAGTTAACTCATTTAATATAAGTATTTCTGCTAAAATTGCATTTTACTAGTATCCTTGGCATATATAAATCATCAAAGGGACAGTAGTTTTCTTTACTGAGGAATATTTTCTTTCAAAAACTATCAATGCTTCCCAAATCAAATAGTATTCTTTTATTCCTTGAGTGATTAAGCCCATAAGTACAGTATGATGTTTAATAGAACAAAGAATAAAAATAGAGTAATACATTACTTAAGAAATTAATGATTTAGTAGATTAATGCTTACCAAGATGTCTTTCCCAGCCCACTTGCATTCATCTCTTCGGGTATAAGATACTGGCCACACAATCTAAGGATAGAGAAGAAACATTATTTTGTGCCAATTAAGTTCTCTGAGAGATCTAACATTGCATAATATTTTGGATGAGGTTGGGGGAGCTAAGGTAAAGAAATTTCCACAAAACATCATGTGACAGGAAATTTTCAGTTTAGACATTCGAATATCAGTTAATTGGTTAATCATTTTCTGTCTACCCATTACCTTTGTTGTTCATGAAAGTTGAATAAGACAAATGAATGCAGTCAATACATTTGAACAGTACACAGTGGAAAGAATGGTCTCACAGACTGGGAAAGTAAGAAAATCCTGGGGATGTGAGAATCTACAGAAGAAGTAAAAATCAACACAGAATATGGCCCATACTCCTCTAAATCGGTCAGTATTTATCAGGAAATAGTGATTTTAAAATTTTAACACTGGGGTGCCCTGGATCTATTGCTTTGATCCAAATCTCAGGATGCCATGCTAGAATGAGAATTCAAAGTGTGTGAAATCCCATTTTACAAAGGAATCTTTTTCTTCTTCTTTTTCTTTTGGAAAGAGAAAATGTTTAAGAGTAGAACTGTATATTTTTGGAATATGAAGTTGGAACTGTAAAAGAAAAAAAAATTACCCTCCCACTGTGGGCTAAAGTTAGACTAGTTGAGGAATAATTGTATTTTCATCTCTAATATTTGCTTTTTATCTGTTCAAAGTTTACAAATTTTGTAAATATGGTCACAGTGGTAGATGAGCCAAATGTTACTGGTAACTTGGACAGTTGGATATATTTTTCTCCATGATAATAACCCAAATGCACTCATCTAAATTTTAATACAGAATTTTCCAGATCCCCTGAGTAATTCCAGTGAATCTATCTGTATTGGGCAGAACAATTTAATATTCTCTTATTCATCTTTCTCTTCTAGTAATATTAGTGAATTTCAAAGAAAAAAATGTCATATGTAAAAGAAAAATCCAGAGACAGTGGCAGTTAATCATTCATGTCTGCTGGAAAGCTTTTAGCCTCAAAATGACTGATTACCATTCATTTGGAAACCTCCAGATAATTCAATTTATATGGTCACACACATGGGCAAAGGTTGTGATATTCAATCTGGGGAATTAAAAACCAAAATACAACACATTTATAAGCAAGAATTTGGGCCATATTGAAACAGAACATGATGACTTGATAAACACATTTCAGTAACATGACACAAATATAAAAGGCCTAGAAATTATTGAGTATGCATTCATTTTTACAATTAAGCTCTTAATTTGCATATTCTTTTTATGTACTTTTCACATATGTCTGCATGTCTAAATTAAAACTGTCATCTGACTTGTTCTACAAGATTTTTACAAAGTAGTCATAATAAAAATATTCAGGGACAGTAAATGTATCATCCTTACAACTAGCATTTTTCTGACTCCTGAAATTCTAGAGTGTTTGCTGGACAGTCCCATTCCACAGTTCTAATCTTCACATTGGCTCTGCAGAGGTCAGATGATCTCTTCTTACAGTTTACACGGAGGAGATAAAATATAAATTTCTCTAGGGTACAACAGTAATATTATATGGGAGCTGTCTTTTGACAGATTTACTTTCCAGATAAATTATGTTAAAATCACAGATTATTAAACATATATATGTTTATATATGCAAATATATGTATTTATTTAAAAAGACAATCTGTTTTCTCATAATTCCTAGCTTTTGAGTGTTTGTTATTGAGATAATACAGATAATAAGATAATATTTTGTGATTTCACTGTTATGTCAAATATTAATAAAATAATTTTCATATTCATGCTATGTTCTTTTTGTTTCTTTGCTCCTAAACTTTTAATTTACCTAACATTGTCTAAATTTCTTACCTTTCTAATCAGAATGTTTTATGATATATTTTGCAGTTGTTCTTATTTTTTTTATGATTCCATGCTTCTATTCATGTCAATCTTTACTCATGATTTTTTTCTTTCTTCTTTTTTCAGTGTTTGAGATTGATCCCCAGGGTCTCATGTATGCCAACCAAGTCCTCTACCACCAAGTTCCAACCTCTGCCCCTTTACTTATGATCTTTAGTAAATATGTATGCCTTAGAGAGATTGTGCTTTTTACTAAGGTAAATAACTTCCATAGCTCTTCCAAAGCTGAGAATGTGTTTTTGCCTCTAAGAGGATTGGCCCAATATTTACATTTATGCTCACTCATCTTATCTTTACTATTACCTTGTAAAGTAATCAAGAAGAAGAATTATTTATGACATGCATAGTCATAAATTTACTCTTATAAAGTTTATCACAAGAGTGAATGTTTACAAAAAAGTTGCTAAATATCTGTACATAGGTTTAACAAAGTATTTAAAAAAAATAAATAAATAAACATACCAAACATAAATAAACAGATATAAACACTTAAGTAAATTGAATTTATTCTTTTAAACAAAATATAAAACTAAAACAGATTATTAAAATTAATAATCTGTTTTAAATGGGTTGTTTTAAAACTAGAAAAATGTCTTCTCTTTTTAGTATGATATTTTTAAACTCAAGGGTAAGAATTATAACAAAAATACTAAGATAATAAGCAATTCACTTAGTTTTAAATTAATTCATAACACATACATATTTATTACAATTCCAGTTGGTAGAAATTACTATAATATATATGATATATATATATATCATATATATATATATATATATATATAATATTTGTAATATGCATGCTAGGTGTACAAGTGACTCTAGGATTTGTTTCAGTTATAAACTTGTACATTTTTATGATAACTTGGTACCTTTCAGTTTAGAAACATTTAATACATAAGCCAAATTTAGAATATTTATCCAAATAAAAATGTTAAACACATGAAACATATAGTGTAAGGTGATCTGTGCTTATATACTATCCATCCATGTATATATTTTTGTATATCAGTTTTACAAAATAATAGAAACAATACTGAAAAGTTTAACTGTTATAATTTCCTAAAATTAAAATGTCAGATTTTTCTTAATCATTCTATGTTTTGATTTCATTTCATAAAGAGCAATTTCTGTTTGATAATACAACAATAAAAAGTATTTTGTGAGATTTTTGAAAGATTAATGCAAGCATTTTTATCATTTTGGAAAAACAAATGAATAACAATTTTCTTAGATAATAGATAATCTTAAGTATGTATTACTATCATCTGAGGAGGCTTAGAAATCAATCAACTTAAAAAATCAGAAAAAAAAATGCCAAGAGTGATTTTTAAATGCCATATCATATGCCACACACACATTTGTGTGTGTGTATGTGTGTTTCTTTTTATAAAACTACATATAATGAGTTAAACCTCTTTATGAATATGATCAGAATATTAATGTTTGGGTAACAGAAGAAAATGGAACAGTCTTAGTTTAATGCTATTTATTAATGCTATTTATGAATAGTCACCTAACTCCTAATGAATTTCAAACTAAATTTATATTTGAATATAAGCCTCTATTTTGTACCAAAAGCAGCATTCTCCAACGAGAACATAAACTTTTTACAATTTAGGGACTTTTTGAAAGTTACTATCCAAACTGTTAGTTTCTGAGTAGTCAAGGCACACAACTCTAAAGCCCTCCATGTTAAGAAGCAAAACCAATACACATTGATGCTGACATGTATACATTCCAAAAAGCAAGTTGTGTTATGGTTCTCATGAAAAATATTTCATAAAGACCTATGTTCCTAAGGGAAATAAGACTGGAAGAACTGACTACCTAAAAATAGTTAATTTAGAGTGTCACATGTAAATTTAATAGCACAATTTCTCCTAGATTATAAATTCGTGTTTATTTTCAACCTGTATAGCTTACATATAAGACAAAAATACTAAAAGAAATCAGGATAAACTGGTTTCTTGCTGATGTATAAATGTTCACATTGGTAAAAATCTGACGTCTTGAAGATTGATCTTTTTCTTTATCTTTTTCTTTTTTTTAAGATTGATCTTCTAAATCATTTTGTTTAAAATGCCAGATAGTTAATATCTTAGACTTTGCAGGTCAGATTATCTCTGTCACAACTACTCATCTGTGCTGTTTTAGCATGAAAGCAGATATAGAACATATGTAAACTAATGAGAATCCCTGTGTTCCAATAAAACTTTATTTTCAAACATGGGTGGCACATATGATTATGCATGTGAGAAATTGTTTGATGAATCTTGCATATGCTGGCAATATAGAGAAATGTATAAATACATTACATATATATAATGCATGAAATCAGTAATGATGTATTTTTCATCAGTTTAGTTATTTAATTTATTGCAGGAAAATTATATAATTATTGTTGAATTAGCTAAAGTTAGTATTTTTCTTCATTGATGATGTTTATGACTTACTGCATCCATTAATTTGATATTGTCATTATTTTTTTTGCATTTTAAAAAATAAAATATTCATTTAAAACAGTTATTTCTATAAGTTGTCATATTTAATAGCTAGAAAATTCTATTTATCTTAAGATGTTTCACAAGAACTACAGTGTACATATTAAAATGAAGATACCTTTTGAAAATCCTTGATATTAACCAGGTTGAATGAAAATATGTGATCCTTTGCTCCAACATACAGCCTACTCCGTTCCTCATCCAAAAGGAAGGTATGATAACTGGAGCTGTTGGCCAAGCCATTGAAAGTGATCACATTGTTGGATTCCAACATTTCTGCAAGGTAACAAAGCAAAACATTGGGTGTTAATGTGAGATCCTACATGAGCAGAAGCTATTGGTACATGGTAATCTGACTACTGTCTGCTGTCATGATTAACCAGTGGCTATTCTTCATGGTATTAAGAAATATACAGAAACTAAACTTTTTACATTTCATTGAAATGTGGTCATGCTCATCAGTTTGCTGATTTTGTATTCAAGATGACACACTATTAGTACAAAGAGAGAGAAAGAACTTGTCTACACAAGCTCATTTAGTGGAATCAATTCACAGGTAGTAATGGATCAGAGTCAATATTATATATAAACTTCCATAATTTTATGAAGACTTGCTTACATGGTTTTATTTGTTCCAAGCTAATAGACTGAAGAGTAAGTATAGGGGCCAACAGTGCAGAGGGAATGTGTGGAAAACATAAAACTTAATCTCCTAGGTTGTTTCAGGTCTCTTTTTATTGAGATATTTTAATATGTCTTTTGGATCATTATGTCATTATTTTCACCATCTATATTTTTCAAAACTATTCCCTGAATTAATGCCTCAGGTTTTTCCAGTACATAGTAGGAACCCTTTATCAGAATTCACGAAATGTAGAATTTCTTTCAGAGAGAAAGTAACAATGCAGACCCTTTCTCTGTCCTAGCCCTATCCCCAGGAAACATGTGATACATGTTTACATTCATGTGATACATTGCCTTGCTTTATCTCTCTCTCTTAATGGCTTCCATCCTGTTATCAAAAATATGATTTCAATAGAGGTTAAAGTTCAAGAGAGGTTAAAATTCCTTAACTTAGTATTGGCAGTCAAGTCAAGCTCATTCCAATTTAGACCTAAGACCAGTGTTTCTTGGCTTCATGTCCTTTGTCAAGCAGGAAAACATACTTTGTAGTTGTACACTTTTTGGCCTCTGTGCCATTCCTTTTGACTCCTACAGCGACATGCTACCTGGACAAGATAATTCCTACTCTTAAAAGCTAGTACAAGTGTAACTTCCAAGAAATTTTTATAGAGCTTCTTGTTATAGCATGTTTGAATTAGTCTTACAACTTTACACACTGTCAATTACTGCAATTATTCATACAAATGACTTATCTGCCAGAATTAACACTTCCTCATGTCAGGAAACATATAATTAATAGCTTATCATTTACAACTTATTTGCTTCTTTTTTTTCATATTATCAGGTCAACAATGAGTACATATCTTTTTATCTACTAATCTATCTTACAGGCAATATTGCAAGAACTGTAAACAAGTTGCTTAAAGATACATTTCTGATTTCTTCGTGAGATTTCTTTAGTATAATCTTGAGCTGACCTCACTCTCCTGTACTCTTCTCTTCCAAATAAAGGAATGAAAGAGAGAAGCAAAGAAAGAAAGGAACGAAAAAAAAAGAATTTTATTCATATGAGTCATTGTTGAAATGAATAAGAGCTATTAGTCTCCAGAGAAAGAATATACTACATGATATTTGAATTTAAATGGCCTTCTTTTCACTAACATCCAAATAACTGAAAAGATCAATATGACTGAAATTTCAAGACTCTGTGTACAGATGGAAAGGCACTGTGCTAAAGGCAGGGGCTACATAATATGTTCAGGCATTGACTGGCCAGTTAAGATGATATATTTATCAAATAGCTGCCCTTCACACTTCCTTCAAATTGTAAAACCTACAATTGAATCTAGTACTGGAGAAGCCAAATGATACGTAGCCAGGCAAACTTTAAAAAAAAAAAATGTCAGCGCAGCCTAAATCAAGATATTTTCATAAATATATTAAGAAATGAAAAGGGCAACTAAGATGAATGAGTGGATTTTAATAGAAATCACAATAAAACCACATATGAGAGCTCTAATCATCAAGTAGACGTTAAACAGAAATAACTACTACAGCAACAGTTTTGGGAGCCATCCCTCTATAAGCCCACACAGAAACATCATCACAGTACTGGTACCCTAGATGTGCACACCAATATGATTTCCTTAAATGCTGGAGCCTCCATTTCTAGAAAATGAGATTAATAATTTATTCATAATATATCTTCCAAGAGATAATGTTAAGGTGACATGTAAAGGGCATATAATAATTTGCATAGTATATACTCAAAGGCTACCTGTTTATATAGTAGAGGGTAAATATGAATTGTGTTTGATCTTCTTGACCAGGCAGGAAATTAGGGTCTAAGTGAAGTAGACTCAATACAATATCTTTTACTTACTTTACCAAAGGTGCTAGCATGTTAACATCAATAATTTTCTATACTAAAGGATAAATGGAGAGGGCTAGGGTTGGGGCTCACTGGTAGAGTGCTTGCCTAGCATGTGTAAGGCACTGGGTTTGATTCTCAGCATCACATAAAAATAAATTAAGAAAACAAAGGTCCATCAACAACTGAAAACAATGGAGATTTTGTTTGATCTATATCAATTCTAAATGTAATGATATATGTTGATGATAAATATAAATGTAATATAATACTGAATATAATATTCTTTTTTGTTTGTTACTTTGTACAACTTCAATTCTAAAAAACAAAAAGAATCACTTTTTAATAGTATAATTTCAAACACTGAAAATACCTTTCCAATTGAAAAATGTTATAGACTTAATTTTTAAGTAAGTTTGGGCAGAATTATTGGTTTCTGTATATAGACAAATTAAAATTTGGATGGCTTATGTATGGAATCACGTTAGAAACAAATTACACATTTTAAAATATTACTGCTGAACTATTTCACTAAAAAAAAACAGATAATACTTTCTGGTTAACAGCTATTTTCCACTGCTTTCAAATGCACTTATTTTTATCTCTTCATTCCTTCCATTCTAATTTCAATCTAATCACAGGAACTTTCTGCACAGTTTTATAACTGAGACAGAAGTCTTTCTGAGACCCTCTTGGCAATGAGCAAGATAAACTCTGGATCGCTTCAATTATCTTATGTTTTCTTGGGCAAAAATGCTTGGGTTAAAATCAGACATCTTTTCTCTAAATCTAGTTCTCATATTCCTCATTATTCTCTTTTCCCTATTTAAATTTGTGATTTTATTTTTCCTATGTGTAGACACGTTCAGCTGCAATCAACATTAAATGGCTTCAAGTTTGAAATGACTCTTAAAAATTTTAGGTATTTCTTTTGGGGTTCTGTTATTTAAATCTTGTGATGACATAAACTTGTGATGAAACTAAAATAAATATTCAGTAATGTGAGATGCTGGTTAACATTCCTCTACCTTCTCAAAATTGCCTGTACTCATATCCAGTCAAAGAACAAAGAACAACAAAATGGTATTTTGAAAAAAAAAATACAAATTCCTATAGAGTCAATTCAGCTATGGTGAATCTGATAAGATTAAAGCTTTTGTAAAGGTGTGAATTCTCTCTGGGTAACATTGTGGCTTTTTTTTTTTTTCTGGTTGAGACATTTCTTCATTTTCTACGTGCTGTGTCAATTGTAAAGTGAAATAAATGTAAGATTATAATCAAAGATGCCATATTAGAAAAAACACTCTTTAATGAATAATATGTTCTTAAATTTGAAAAGTGATTAAAGAAGTATTCTGTTTATTTTAGATTTACCAAATAATTTAGAGTCATTATACTTTCTTCAACAACAAAATGGAAGATAAATTGATTGTAAACCCAGGAAAGCAGTTGGAGCTTAATAAGTATCAACCATTACCACAGGAAAAAAAAATGATTCATGTAATTTCAAATAAAAGTGTCATCCATTACAAATAGGTCACCCTCTCTTATGATAAATTTACAAAAAACAGTCTCCTGAAAATTGTAACTCTTTTAATTATAATAATTTATATTTAATCTAATAACAAATAGCAAAAGAAATTATAACTAATAAGTCCTATAATGAGAATATGCTACCAAATTATCATAGGAAAAAAGCTGTAATCTTTTATAACAAGTCAATTCTAATTTATTTATTTATTTATATTCGTGCAGGTTTGCCCTTTCCCCCTGAATTCATTATGATCTTTAATGTATATTCATTTGGGGGGCGGGAAAGAAAGTCATTAGCAGCAATCACTGTCAGTACATTATTTAAGATATTGAATATTATTTTATAAACTAATAAAATAACATAAAAACGTTCTTAGACATTAGAAATTTATAAAAAAAAAGGGTAGGAAAATTATATCA
This sequence comes from Urocitellus parryii, assembly GCF_045843805.1. Lineage (NCBI taxonomy): Eukaryota > Metazoa > Chordata > Mammalia > Rodentia > Sciuridae > Urocitellus > Urocitellus parryii. Next base: position 65,212,922 of record NC_135533.1, read on the forward strand.
AAACCACACATTATGATTCACCTCTACACAATAAAATTGTATAGTTCCTGTGGTGTTCTGATTGTTTTTAGGATAAGCAGAGATTTACACAAATGATTACAGTGACTGGGTCAGATTCTAGAAAAGACAGTGAAATGAATACTGATTTCTAAGATATCTAAGACTTCCCAGATCTGGACCTTTTTATAGTAGGATGGAGCAGTCCTGTACACTTGACCTTCAAATCCAAACAATGGCCACCCTGTTCTTTATTTTTCTGACTTCCGATACCTCTCTCTATTTTTCTTCCAAGTTTTATAGTAAGAACAGAAATAGGACCTCAGCAGTTGCTGGATTCAAATGAATTGTGTGTATTCATTGGTGGCTCTCAGCTTACATTCTTTTTCCATGACTTGAACTTTGTCCTTTTCATAGAACAGCTAAACATCCCTTTTAAAATTTTCAAGGCTAGGTCTATAAGATGCCAAAACATTTTGGCTAAATGATAACCACATCTTGATATTTGTAAATATTGGAAAGTTCAGTAAAGTCCAAAATTTTTGGATCATATATTTCAGTGCTTCTTTGACCTTTTTTAAAAATTTCTTAGACACACACACACACAAAAATCCCAAAGTAAAACAGGCAGAGGGGCTGGGGTTGTGGCTCAGTGGCAGAGTGCTTGCCTAGTATGCATAAGGCACTGGATTTGATCCTCAGAGCCACATAAATGTAAAATAAAGATATAGTGTCAACCTAAAATTAAAAAATAAATGTTAAAAAAAACAGACAGAAGCATAACTTTTTGTTGCATTGTAAAAAGAAGACAACAAAATCAAGTGCTATTTACTCTCATTATTATTTTATATAAAAATGAAGCAGTATTTTATTTTACTAGGAAAATGAACAGAGAGGACAAAAAACAAAGGATAATGTTCACAGATGAATGAGTTATACAAAGGGAAAAGTCATAATATCTTCACTTTATTTTTATTTCACCAAGTAGTAGCTTTAAAAATTTTTCTGTGCAGTTAGTACCGTTCCACTGGCTGGTGTTTGGCAAGTACTGCTCTAATACAAACTGTGCAATTGACAAATTACACTCTTACCATTTGGGGCCAATTGACTGTGTCATGCATAGATGGAGTCATATGAGTGTCTATATGCTTTTATTTATTTGTTCATGCTAAGAATATTCTCTCAATTTACAAATTTGGGTAATTATTGCTTGAATATATTTAGAAAATGAATCTATCTTTTGATTTCAATAGAAGTAAGCCCTCAAAATATGCATAAAGTTTACCCATTCTCAACTGAAGATAACTAACTTATCTTTTTGCATTTGCTGGTGGGCTTATCTCTAATGTCTCTATTCCATTAATCTTATGTCAGGACTCTCTTCCACCTTTTTTTTTTTTTTGTAGTTTATGTGAGTAATCAACTTTTTGACTTAGACTCCCTAATCTAGGTATGACCTGCCCACACTTGAGCTTTGGCAGAGTACAGGTCCATTCGCAGCCTAACCACAGTTTCTCCACTTCTAGACCTCATACAATATTCAAGCATCCTAAAACACTCTGTCAGGGAGAGAAAGTGCACTCTCCCACAGATGTTCTCATAAAGCATCAAGAGCAAGATAACAGTGATATGAATGTATTTTCTATTCTTTATAATAAGAAAAACACATACAGAAAATTATTCAATTTCCATCATTTAGTGCTCATTCATCTGCTAATTCAACAAACATTAATTCCTTAACATGTACAACTCATATACTTTGGATAAAAGTATGTGGAGTATGGAGAATAGAACTTTGATAGAAAGGTAGACAAATATTCTTGGAGAAACAAACACTAAATCAATAACAATGAAAAGAGGATATAAAGAGCTGTGGAAACTATTAGAAGGGAAAAAATAATGCCACACTGAGAAGCAAATGATCCTTGGAGAAGGAGCTAGGGGATTAAACCTGGCCTTTAAAAAAAAAAATGTACAGGACTTTCTCCAGAAGAAAGAAGTGTGGCAGAGCCTCACATTCAGAGGACATGAGTAAAGACCAGATGATACAAATAATGAAGAACACAGGGAACCACATCATAAGTGCTTATTATGTGCCAGAAACTGTGGAATGATGTATGTGAATATATATTTATGCATCACAATGCTGTGAGGTTGGAATTCTCCTTCCCCATTGTTTATCTCATAAGGAAACTGATTGAGATAGGCTATTGGAAATGTCCTTGGTCATAGAGCAAATATGCCGGGAAGTCAAGATATCCATTTCTATCTGAAACGTAAGGTCAGACTCTTCTTGCTTTTCCCCATAGTATCTTTTTTTAAAAAGTACATTTTGCAGAATATTAAGTTCTTATTGTTGAGAACTTTGGTTATCTCTTATGCTCATGTTACTTACTTCAATTAACAGTGTCTTAAATATTTATATTATTTTATTTACTTTCCACTTGGTCTTTTTATACAATAATAACTCTGTGGGCAATCTTATCTACAATTGGAGCTTTCACCACCAACAGTATTTTGACATGTCTCAAATATATGTCTTCTAAGACATATTTTCCTCCACAGGCCAAACAAAGGCTTACTAAAAACCACTATTTAGATGTTGCACAAACATCTCAGAGTCTGCATGACTTAAACAGAGTTTACTCCCTTTTCTTCTTTCCATACTGACATCATCAACTTTCTGCATGTTTTATGTTGCTTATAAGTATCACTCATCCAAAGATCCATGCTAGCCAGAGCCTTTCATCATCCATACAGCCAATCTATCCCTCCAGTTTTGTTCACCACAATAATTTGTCCTATGTTTTCTTTTGCATACATACTCACTGCCAATAGTTTAACTCCCTGTATCTTTCCTGAATTATTGTAACTATCTTCTAACGGAACTTCCTCTCTAGGTTTATACTAACAAGCCACATGAGGTCCTGCCTCCAGATGAACCTTTCTATAAAAGAAACACACTTTCTACTGGTGAAAGATGATGGAGGAAAGACATTTTTCTTCTATATACTTCCTTTGAATCTCATGGGGACAAAAAGAAAACAAGAACAACAGAGGAAAATATACATGTTAACTGAAGATAGCAAAAACACCAATGGAATATCAAATATTAAAATAATATATCAGAGTGAAGCTTGAGATTTTTTTACATAGGATGTTATAATCTAGGTAAGACAGAGTTAGTAAAAAATGAGAGCTGATGACACTATAGTATTATTGAAAAATATCCATAAAAAGTGCATCTGGAGCTAAAGTACAATGCATCATTTTTAACACATGCACATCAGGGACTATTCTAATCACACACACACACACACACACACACACACACACATACACACACACACACACACACACACCATTCATTGTGTGCATTATTTGTCTACCCAAGGATAGCATGTAGGTAAAGTGGAGTGAAGGCAGGAGTGAACCCAGATGACATTACAGGGTATCTCTAATGCAGCTTAATGAGAAACATACCAATCATCAAAATATGGGAAAAATGTAGTGTGGAGTGTGTTCCCACAAGAAAATACATTAAAGGCTTTGGAGTGTGCTTTCACATAGAAACGGAGGCTCTGAAGTCTTCCACCTTATCCCCTCACTGTGAGAAAGAGGAATATAGTTCACCAAAATGTGAATAGGAAAGAGGAGGATTAATCTGGTTAGCAAAATTTCAAAGTAATAATAAAATCAAATTTGACTTGAAAGAGATGTTGAGATTAGATGAAAGATATCTATAGACTTAAGTTTAAAATACCCTTGAATCTACAGACTGAAGCATTACCATCTTCTAGTAAAATCTAATCTTACAAAAGGAATAATTATGGAATTCACTAAATCAAGAAAGAATATATTTGGAATCCAAGCAGAAAATCTGAGCCATATAGAGAAAGGAAGAATTCAGGTGGACCACCTACTTCTTTGAAACAAAATTGCTTCAATCCTAAAATTATGCCTAGAGATTATCAATATCTCTGTGATTTCAGTTCTGCATGTTTTCCACACTTGTTTTTCTCATTTACCAACAAAGTAGGTGTAAGTGTATGTGTAAATGTGTGATTACCTATATATACTACAATATACAAATATATTACATTTTCACATACAGGATTATTTCCAATTCACTCAATGATATACCACTTCTTGTTCACAGATTAGAATGTTCTCCCCCCACTCCCCAGAGCTCTGTTCCTTTCACCCTCACCTGCATGGTGAGGAGATTTACTTTTAGTGTTCAGGTTTCATCTCTACTAGGCACTCTGTGACCTTCCAAGAGATAATGCATCCTGCTTTCTTTGTGAAACAGTGCCTAATACACATTTAGATTGTTCACTGCATTATCTCCAGAGTGCTCCTTAGATGTTTGTTTTGGTTATTTTTGTAAGTTTAACCTTAAAAATGGTTGGTTCCTGGCATGTATAATAGTTCTGGCACATAGAAGCATGAATTTCAATAAATATTACTTGAAATACATTCTATTTCTTAAAATGCAATAAAACACTCTGAGTAATAAATGTAATATTAAACATTGAAGAAAAACAGAGAATATACATATATTAGTACAATATACATTATATGCCAGGCAACATACTAGCTTTTCCAATTAGCTATACATTAAGTTCAATTGACTCATTAAATCATATCAAAATTTTACAAACTAATTATAAAAATTACAATAATATGGCTAATTTTAATTTCACATGCTGAGCACTGTACATTGTTTTACATATAACAATCACATTGGCAGATTTCATTTGAGTTCTGTTTTGTCAATAGGGTTGAACATAGAGACTATTGTGACAGCAACTTACCTGGTCCTCTATTCATAATTTCTCTCAATTTTATTATGCTCTTCAATTCATCACCATATAAATTAACCAGAATATATTTCAAAACTTTAATATTTTCTCAAAATAAAACACAGCATATATACCTACCACCTTTACCTTAATGCTATCCAAAAAAAGCTGCCATGCCTAATCTTTCCTAGCTATGTTATTTTATGCTGCTTTTTATGAGTTTCCACAATTCAAATGGCCAATTAACTCTTCTGTAACCCTTGCCTGCCCTTCCTTATTCTTTCTTGTGCTTCAGAGTTCAGTTAGAAGCTACCTTTCATGGAAAGCTTGAGAATTAGGTATTACTCTCCCCTCTGATGCCCCACTGTGCTTTAATAAAAACACAGAAGTGAATTAATTGCATGCCAGTCTGCTGCATGAGTATCAGGAACATGCCCTCAAATACAAAGGTTAGCACAGTGCTATATCAGTCAAATTATGTAGAGGAAATAGCTAACTTGATAATTAATTATTGAATCAAGAGATCAAAAAGGATCTTTAGACCAAAATCTGACCACTTGCATGTATAAAAACATAAGTAACCCTACCATTAATAGTTGCAGAAGTCAGACTGAAATCAGATCTAGGTCTAAATTCAATGCTCTTCCTAAATAATTTTTTTTTAAATGGGGTACCTGTGCTTTTCACACATCCTCTTTCTAAACAATTTTTTTTTAAATTGGTTTTATTTTTTTTCTTATTTTTTGCTGCCTGATCACTGTTATTCATACATAATAGCTTGTGGCACAGGTATATAAACAAAAAATGATCGTTGCTAACAATTTTACAAAATAAGTAAGTCACCAGGTTAAGTTTTACTTTTCTTTGGAAGAATAAAAATATCTTAAATGGAATTACATAAGGCAAAAAAGTATTTTAATGTGGATTAAAACAGCTAATTCAATATGCATTTCTATTGATCACTCATTTCTGTGTAAGATAGTTAGTCTGTAAAAATTTAATATTAAAGCATTAAGTACTTCTTTTGACATTTTTTTAGTGTTTTGTATTATGGGCTAGTAATCTGGAGATAAAAACTTTATTTTTGATACTTATGTCTTAATTATTTATGATATTCCTTATCAGTTAGTCCTCCATCATGTATTTATTAAATAACAATGAATGGTGATCATTGTATTATCCATTTGCAAAGAGGAAAAGAAGAGGCTTAACTGTTTCATACAGTGAAAAATATCTAATTTTTCAGATAATCTTGGCCGATTAGTTACATGTAGCACAGCATATGTTTTAGTGTGTTCTTCAGTCAACTGTATTTCACATAGTTACAAGAAAGCAGGTTTTGGGACATTTACTAATGGTATAATATAGTAAAACTGTGGAAAATAATTCACATACAGAGAATAAAATAGTGATAAACAACCATTACCCATTATCTGTTGCATGTCCACTACAAGAATTTTCTTTAAAAACCACTTAAGAATAATATATTTGAGTTGTTCTAAAACTGAAGAAAATGAGCTTTTATTAAAGAAAAACATTGAATACTCCATCCAGTATATTTCCATTTCAGCACACGTTTGTGTTAGGAAGAAATTTTTCCTTATTCGCTGATAAAAACTGTTCTTCAGTATGTTTACATACAAGCATACTAGAGAACATATTCATTTCTGTGTTCATGGACGCCTCTTTTTGATTTCATATAAGCTTTTATTTAATTCCTATTGTGAGAAGTGAGACTTGGTTACAGGAAAACCCAGGAGATCATAGGGATCATATTCTAGGATCAATCAAGTAACCAAATCAGAAAGGCATGGTCGATGGTTGTTTTCTTCCATCCTTTATTCTGTGGTGTGGTGAGGTAGGGGATTAGGGGTGGGGTTAGGGGATTGTAGAGATTATTCAGATGGCATACCTAGCTTGTCCTGCTTCTTTAACTAGAATTTAAAATTTCATTATGAAGATTTCTGGTTTATTGATGAAAGCATTTTGTTAGGATCAGAATTCTCTGCAGAAAGATGAGAAAAAGATGGTAGAAGAGTGTGTTGAAGACCAATGAATTTAAGAATCTCTAGAAGATATATACAATGTATTCTGGGGACACTGTGTTATTACTGAAAGTGACATCCTATATTAAGATGGCATATTATACATTTTTCTTTAATAATAGTGTGTTTTAATTTTAGAATGGATATATTTCACAATTTTTTAAACAATTAAATCAGATTCCCTAATAAAATTTGTGCACAACAATTTATTGACATTATATAAGTTGTCTATATTTACAAATAAAAGGAGGAAATATGAAATTGTCATACAGATAATTTGGTAGGAGAAAGCTCTCCTATATCCAGCTCTTCCTAAATAATTTTTTGCAAAATTTACCTGAAAGGATTTATTCTAGATTTATTTTGATGGCACAGGAAAAAATTTAAAAAAACAATTTAAGCATTTTTCTCTTATGAAGCAAATGAGATGTATGTAGATTGTTCCATTTATTTTCCAAGTATTTCTGCCATAAATATAATATTCTAAAATTAGCTCATGGTTAGAAATGTTCTGGGATTGAAGTTAAACATAATGTGAGCCAGGTTTGGTTTAAGACCCCTAAGGACAACTCATGATTCCCCAAGAATAAAGCTAAAAATCCAGCTAGTTTGCTGAAAATCCCTGCTCTCTCAGGGCCCATTAAATCAAGCACACCTCTGGGCTAGACAGGACAATAGACAGTAAAGATTCACTAGACCATTGCAGGACACACAGACATTTATTCCCACAAGGACAAAAGCCTAATTCAGAATCAGATTGACTATATCTTCAAGATTGGGGGCAGATCGAGAGTGGCATAAACTATTTCTCATCAAATTTCCTCCTATACTTCATAAAAATGTGATTGTGTCCTTTTTACAAAAACAAAACACTAATAACAATGTTAGAATTACAAGTCATTAACATTGTTTAGAGTGAAATATGATCTGCTTTAAATCCCTGCTGGTCACTACACTAATTCAAAATTAGACTCCCATTAGTCTGAAGGTGAAGAATAACAAGGATACGATTTTCCTTCATATTTAAGGAAGAACAAATGTGTTCATGCTAGGAAGTTCTAATAAACCCTCCAGTGGTTCAGTGTGAGCAACTGAAAGCATCAAAAACATTATCTAATGTCCCTGATGTCTTAATTCTTTCATTTCCTAGGTAATTATTAATTTTCCATGTAAAAATTAAAATAAGGGTATCTCTGAAAAGTCACTTCTTTATAGTATAGTTTATTAATAAAGTTTGGATTAAATTATTGAAAATAATTTTATATATTCAAAATTGAAACATTTCTTTGATGACACCTGGTAGGTATTATTTTTTAACTTCTCTCTCAAATTAATAAATTGTTATGAAAATAACAACATATGTTCTTCTGCCTCACAAAACTTGCATTAAAAGCTGTTGTGTATTTGGTGTGTACCTACCTAAGTGGCAATATATTTTTTTATAACATTTCCAAGATTTTTAAAATTTGTTTTATTATATTTTCCTATAAAGAAATTATTTAAAACAGGCATTTGTTTCTTATTAAGCTAAATGTCACTACAGATAAAAGTCAAAAAGTTGTAGAAACTAGTAGAATTGGAGAACTGAGGGAAGAAAAACAAGTCTAGCTTTTCCAATTCTAATTCTATTGTTTTATCATTTCCAAGTATTCAAGGTGGAGAAGTCAACTTCAACTTAAAAAAAAATCTAGAAATTAGTTTAAAAGTTCACAGTTTAGTTTGTTTGATGAAGGTAATGACTTCCACCTCATTTAGTAATTCAGAATCTTCAAAAAAATGCTGCACCCACTCTTTTGGTAAGCTCTGGAGTTTGTCAGCCTAGCTTTGCCACTTCATTAGCTGTCAAGAACCAGTAAGTGATACTGCTTTGAAAGTCTTGTTTCAGGTAGTTGAAAATGCTCTTGTTGGGAAAGCACCAATTATCAACAGACTTCAGCAAAGTGAGCTTGTCAGGGAAAGCACACCGTCCTTACACATACACAGTTGCTTATCATCTTTGTAGACATCAAAGAAAGAGGGCCATTTGAACTATCTGTAGTTGTAGTTCAGAAAAACACACACATTGTTTCCATATACCCTGCAGTGTGGTTATTGTTCACCACAAAATTCTTATAATTGTGTGATGCCAAAAAAAAAAAAGAAAGAAATAGGAAGAAAAATTTAAGAAGGCTCTTACATTTTTCTCCATATTTAAATAGATACTTAAACTTGGATTTAAACTATTTTTGTGGCCTTTTTTCCCCCTAAATGTTTGTTGTTGTCATAGAAACAATTCTACCATAAATTTCCCCTTTGAGAAAGGCATATTATTTGAGATTCAAAATGTTACTCTAGTGAATTTGAATCATAGAGACTTTTGTGTTCTCTCTCTCTTCTACCATACTTCTAAGGCTATTACACAGACAAGTAAACAGGCAATACATTTTGGCAAAAAATCTGAAGTATCCCAAGCAAAAGCTAGAAACTATTTTCTCTGTAAATTATATGATATTTGACATACTTATGTAAGTACATATTTTTTAAAGAACTCTGGTTTTTTGCTTGCTGAAAGCAAACATGCATATTAATGAATAAATGATCCTTTACTGGTATGTGTCATCAAACACCAAGTTTCCTTTGATGCTTTACAAAGGATAGAAAAATGAATTTATGGAAGTAATGGATATTTCATGATATTATACTTCGAGTTAGCATATTAAAGACTTTGGAGGTCTAGCCATAAAATTTTTGTTTAAAAACTTATATTAAATCCTGTGTTTACAAGCTATGTAGGACATAGAAGCCCCTCTCCCTTTTTTTTTTTTCTTATAACTCATATTTTCCATGAATGTTTAGGGGGATAGAACTGTATTGATGTAAAATCTTGATTGTTAAAAACATTATGGAATTTATGAAAAAAGTATAGAGACGTTAAATGTTTTGGGAAAAACACTCTGGTGGAAATTATTTTAGATATGTGAATATTGCCTAATATAATTATTTTGAAAAATGAAGACAAACCAATTTCTTTCTTTGAACTCTAATATTTGCCATTACTATTTTTTTGGAGGGTAAGAGTACTATAAAAACATTGCCCTACATTTTTAATATATTCCTTCCTATGAATTTTGTGGGTTTTTTTAGTAAAAATTTTTAAACTAAAGAATAAATAATAAATAGAACATTGAGAAAGGTGATGAAATGAATACAATAAATATTTAATTTCTAATTTAGTCAAAACTGGTTAATTCACAAAGTCTGAATTTAAATTTTGGATGGTTTCCTAGAATTTCAATCCTATAACTACAACTGAAAATAAAACATAAACCACTTTGAGACAATATTTTTAAAAAATCCATATCAATATATTTCTGGTCAAGTCTTCTGTTATTGATTTATTTCAAGGAAAATTATATTTTTGTGCTGAAGCAGCATGTCTGAAATACTTGAGTCCAAATGTCCACCTCTCTTTGAGAGTTGTGGAATCTTTAAAATGACAGTAGCTAGTTTAATTCCATTTGTGTGCAAGACATTATTTTACAAAAGCAGCTGTTTTTCATGGAATAAGTCCAGGTTTTCTCCTCAGGATATAAACCAGTGACCTCATCCTTCCAACTCAAGACCTATCTATCAACACTCTTTCCCATGCAAGATTTTCATTATGCAGGATTCTTCCTATGGTTGGATCAGCATATACAGGACTACATAAAATAGAGTCTCTTTTAATTAGATTCAAATGTGTTCAACTCCCATTAGATTTTTATAGCTATTTTTTATTTACTCCATGCATTCTGGGAGAATTGGGATGAATTTTAGCTTTCATCAAACTCTATACCTTACTAGTCCATAGCTTCCACATTTTAAGAAGTTGCTGTGCTTTGGGCAGGTGTGTTTCATTCTTCCCAAATAACTCAACAAAAACACTTGACCTCAAATAGGCTATCTTTTGCACTTTGGGGATTTCTGTTGGTCAGATACTAAATTGTGTCAGATTATATCAAGCATTATCTTAGGGGTAACTGAATGCAGACTCCTTGGCATGCATTATTGGTTTCCTCTCTACACCACTACCTTATTTTAATCTCATGAGGGAGGATAAGGAAGGTCAAAGTCAAAATGTTTTAATGTACTTCTATTGTAAAATTTCTAATAAATACTTTAAAGGTATGCAATCTATTATTTGCTAATGAAATCTGATATTTTGTTAAAATTATGTTGATAAACTTTTTTCTTATGGTTAAATCAACATGTTATGTATTTTGCTTTCCAATGCATCTAGTTAAACTGCAGGGATAAGAAAGATTCAGGAAACTCAGTTTTTGTTCTAAACACTATATTTAACTCTGCAACTGATTTATGACGAGCTACTGGCAAGATCCTACTTCTTTCTCTCTATCAAACCACATACCTGTCCCTAAATATTTCTCAGGCAAACTTAAAAAGAAAAGAATGATGTAATGTCTGAACTTTTTAAGACCTTTTCTTCCCCCCTGAAGATGTTATAATGATTCCAATTTTTCAGTTTAAGACAATTTCTAATTTGGATTTTTCGAATTATAACAAGACATTGTTTTTTTCTTTCTTTCATATCCTCTGAAATAAAAGCTTAGTGGTTTTTACATGACACATTGGTAAAAAACAAAGAACAAAAGAAAGAATGACAGAACCTACATTTTCTGACTCTTGGAGTATATATCTGACCAAAGTATGGCATTTTTTGGGTCCTGTATGACAACTACTTATTTATTTTCACTCAGTTTGAAGTCTTCCTTGGTGAGCCTTATATTACAACTTTAGACTTTAAAAGTTTTACCCATGGCAGGTAATCATGAATCTCTGAAAGCCTGACACTTAATAAAATGCTACTATTCAAGCTATGATAGCATCTTTGACTACTGTATGACTTGAGTTCATTTTTATAGTAAGCCATTAGAAAAAAATACTTTAGATTATTGTTGCATAAACAAGCAGTCCACAAAAAAGTTTTATTACTCAGTATTTATTAACTGGATGGTGTAGGGAGTAATTATTTATAAAAATGTACAGTCCTATGTATGTGGCATGCTTCTGTGGGAAAGTTTGTATGTATGTAAGTCTGTATACATTGAAGATACACATGTCAAAAAGACATAAAATATATGTGGGAAGATTATGTTTTTTAGCAGCTGTGTGTTATAGAAGTAGGATTTTTTTCCTCCATGTTTATTTGAATGGAAGTCATAGTCCTCCAACCTGACCCATCAAATGTTAAGCCTTTCTAGAGGATTTCAATTTCTTTTGTTAAAGGAGCTCTGTATAACATTGTCACAAAGCTGGCTTAACAATACATTATTATCAAATTCTTACTGGTAACTAACCTTTTCACCTATAGTATTATTGTCAGACTTGAAATGTCTATTATTCATGCCAGCATTTACTTAAACTATATGTATGTAATCTCTTATTTTTATTTAAATTCCTGAAAAATTAGCAATCATCATTATAATTTTGAACCATGATATATTTTGATCGAGTGATTGAATGCTTTCAGTCACAATGCAATTTTACCCAGAATGTATACATGGGTAAAATCTCTTTTGAATGGCAATAGAAACAATGCTGATCATTAAAATTTCTTCAGGTATTAAAATTTGCTAATTTTCTACTTGTCCAAAATTCTTATAATACTTTACAATGCTTATATTTAAAAATGAACCATTTTCCATGTTATAAAATGACACCTTTTGAAATACCACTCTTCATTGTGGAGATATATAATATCTGCAAAGATATCGAACACTTTGAGTTCAGAGCCCTGTTGAATACTAACTTTAGAATTTCCATGCAAGGATTTGTTGATATTGTTGATGACCACACACTAATAACTATAAAGATTAAAAGGAATCTGGAGAGCAGATGTTATGAAAAATTAAAAGATGAATTCTACATTCTTCCTTTTTTATGTGTGTATGAAAATAGCACTCTGAAGACCTACAGTATACAGTTAGCTCAAAAATTTTAATATTCCAAGATATGTCTGAGACTTTAACTATTAGAGAAATTGATAGAAAAGTGCTTAGTTCTTGCAATTATCTAAATTTGGAAATGATAGTTAATTCTACTCTTACATCACAAACCTACACACGTCTTTTAATTGCTACCACTACCACGATAGTTCAAGATATTCTTCTCTCTTATCTAGACTAATGCAACAGAATTCTAAATAAGCTTGCTGATTTGACTTCACCATTCAATGGATTCCACACAGAAGATTCAGGGAGGTCCTCTTAAAAATGTGGGTCACATTGTGCAACTGCTCTGCTCAAATTTTGTAGTGTTTCCCATTTAATACAGGAGAGAAAAATGTCTAACATTTTACCTGTCCTCAAGTCCCTGTCACAACATGACTAATATCATATTAATTACTCCCTGAACACAGTTAGAGATATAGTACTTTTCTGTCTCAGATTTTTAGCAGATACAATGACGGTCTGGAAACTTCTAGTCTTCTTCCCCTTTTCACTTTGTTGTCTTGAACTGTAAGCTCATTTAAATGGCACTTTTTCATTTATATCTTGCCTGATGTAACTTTAAAAAGCCCCACTGCTAAATTTTCTCCTGAAGTCCATTTGCTTCATATCATTTCTGATGTTAGAACTAGATATGTTTATTCCTGCTGTAGTTTGCTTACTGTGTCTCTCCCGGCTAGATCATAAGTGTCATTTTGGTAGTGCCATATATGCTTGTGCTTCCTTGTACCTCCTATAGCTAATGTATTACTTGGCACACTTGGAGCTCAAAAAAAAAATTGATTGTATGAACTATGAATTTTTAAAAAAACTGAAAAAATTTAATTGGCAATTGTTCTTTCATTGATTATTGCACATGGTCATTGTGCCCTGAATTTTACTTTTTTCCTACATTTTTTTACATTACATTTTCTAGAGAATATAAAAAATCTACACAATGAAATCAAAAAAGAAAATCATACATATTTGTTAATAAATGGTTCTCAAGATTGTATAATGAAACCTAAATTTTTGAATTAATTTCAAAGTTGGCCTCTATGGAAAGTAAGCAATAAAAAGAAAGGCCTCATTTGACTTGAGGGACATAATAATTGATGGTTTTATTTTATCATAAATTTACAATATTACTGTTTTCAATTTTTTTTTTGAAGAAATGGATTTAATTTTTTTGCCCAGCTTCATCTCTTTACAGCAATACATCAGAAAAATCAGTTACCATACCAAAACAAGTAGAGCGAACATCTACTTCAAATTGTTTACGAAGGTGCTAAATATGCAATATTTGTAAAATTCTAAATATTTTAATGCTTGATATAGTTATGGTGATACTGAAGGATTATTTCAATACCTATAGAAATAGTTCATCCCAAACTGCTACATTTTGTAAGGACCATATTTTAAAAAATTCTTTTTCAGTGCCTTTTTTAAAAAAAATTTAAAGTAATTTAAAAGAAGTGTGGTGAGGTTTCTGTAAGCACTGGTATTTACAAATGTATTTCTCCACAAGAAATATTACACATAAATCTTGTTAAATAGTAAAACACTTTAGATGCAAAACTCCTACATAAAGCTCTGTCAGTCTACTCTTGCCTTATTTCCAAGGGAGCTGACATAGTAATTGTGGAGGAAATAAAATTAGAACACCACCTCTTCACACCAGTTAGAGAAAAGCATTCCAACATTAAGGCAATTTGCAGTTGGAAAAGTGCGTTACTTAACGATACTATAATTCAATCACAGGATAAACTGTCAAAAAATATGGTTAGGATCTTTTAGCTCTTGATGCAATCTAAGCATTAATGCTTCCAATAATTTGAGGGCTAGAAAGACCCAATTTTGCCATTAGCTGTAGATAATGACTTACTTGCTAGCTGGGTATGAACAACGGTGTTCTAATGGGCTTAATAATGTAAGTTTCATAATTTGGACATTTTTCTGTTAGAAAGCTGGAGGGGGTCCCTGAAACCAGTGTGTAGAAGTTCCATATTGGAAAGCATCAATTTTCACACTAGAAAGAATAAAAACAGGCATAAAGATCATAAGTTGATTCTCAAAACATGATCAATTCGTGGTTCAATTTTATTTCAGAAACAGCATACAATTTTTTTAAGCCTTAGGAGATAACTATGAATTTTGAATGAAATCTGAGATACTGTAAACTTAGAATAAACATATATTCTTAAAGATTACAGTGATTCTGCATTTATTCTCTTTGCCAAAATTGAAACAAATATTTGTATTTACATGTTTAACTATAGATAATTTCATAAGATAAATAAAATGTTAGTAATTTATTTAGTTCTACCCTATTCTCTTTATACATTACCCTCACAATAACTTTATGAGATAGTTTATAGTATTAGTATATTATATAATAGTATACTATACATATATAGTAGAGAGAATTATTCTGATTTTACTGTTGGCAAGACTGATGTTCAAAGACGTAAAGAACATGGCAAAGGCCTCAAATATCCAGTGTCAAGGCTATCTGAATTCAAAGTCCCCAACTGTTCTTCCTGCTTGCTTCAACTGAATTAGTCACCAGATTTAGGATAAAATGTTGTTCTTTTGCATGAGTAGAAGAAGGGAAGAATTTTTTTTTTGAATTTTTAAAAAAAATTTAGTCCAGAAATTAAAATGTGAAAAATACAATCTTAAGACTACAAACACTGTCTACAGCACAAATCATCCCAAGCACACTCATGGGACATCGGGAGTCCTGGCTCCTCCATCTTAGGAAAACCAATGTTAGCAGGTTTGTACTCTACCACACTATAAAAGTAGTTGGCAAGCCAATGAAATATGTGTCTTGAAGTGATGTGTGAAATGATTTCATTGTACAGTGTATGTACTGCTCTGCTTTGGAGATTACAGAAATACTTTGATTTATGAAGAGAATTGCTGCTAGATCTCTATGGTCTAATTTTGGAGCTGGTACCGAGCACACACAGAACAGACATACTCATTCAGGTGTACAATACTTCAGCCATCTAGACTGTACTAAAGACCAAAACAGATGTAGGTTTAAAATGTTTATAAGCCAACTTTCAAAAGAGAAAATATGAATATATTCTATTTTTAAATACTCTAGAAGAATTAATATTTGAATTCATGTAATGATATTATTGTTTCACTTTTCTAGCACATTGATACAAGCTTATCAGTAAAAACAACAACAACAACATATCAGAAAACTGCTTGGCTTAGTGGTAATTTTAATCCTGACCCTAATTCCCAGTCCTGAGAGTTTAGCCAGCTTCAATATACAGTATGTAACATAGGGTCTTATTGGATTTAATAGGAATAAAATATTTACATTTTATTGTTAATGTTCCTGGGCAAGAATATACAGCTTCACGTAATAATCTGTTGAATACTATCAGTATATGGTTTTAATAATTCATTAGTGTATTGGTGTGCAGAGACTCTTGCACTTTTGGAATTTGTTCCAAAGTACTATTTTTTCCCTATTTTTTCTCTAATAAAAGGGAGTCACTATAGAAACAATTGGAGCCTGTTACTATTTGGGCATGGCTAGCAGAGCTGATGCCATATGTAGACATTAGTAGGATTTTACAGCTGTAGATACAAGAAAGGGAGAGAAGCAGACTACACAATCAGAGCCAAACCTGGGTGTAGACTTGGTTAAATTCCAGGAATTGAAGCAGAGGATCCCTCACTGCTTTGGGTCCTGAGATGAGGGAGACAACCAAAAGAAAATTCGTAACAATTCTTAAGAGTAATAATTTAGGGATGATTTTAAAAACAGCAAATTTGTCATCTGATTTGTTTTTGGTTTGTTTGTTCATTTGGTTTGGCTCACAAAATTTTGAAGTGGCATTGTTTTTGGAATATAAATTCACATGGCAGCCTCCAGGGACTCCCACAATCTTAAGAAGAGTTCTTAGAAAGAGGCTGGGATATAGCATTAGGAGCTACATTATCAAATTCAAGGATACATAAGTTATTAACCAGTGGGATTGCTAATAAATTCTTTAGAAACTTCGGTTCTAAGTACTCCTCAAGATAACGACCACTAAAATTTAATTTGTAGGTAGGCACAAAAAGGTTAAAGTAACCTGTCAAAATCCATACAAGTTATTTATTCCAAAATTCAACCTCTTTCCAGTATTTGTATGCTTGAAGGAGTATTATCCTAGTTTCTACAAATTGGGGTTAGAGGTATAAGTGTGTAATTTCAAGTGAGATGTTTCTCTGACATGTATATCAAGAGCAAATATATACCAAGAGACCAAATAAAAAAATCAACTGTCTTTATGTGAATGAGTATAATTTTCAGTTAAAGAAAAATTAAAAAGATGAGATATGATGACTCAAAATTCAGCTTAAATAATATAAACATTTTGATATCAAAATGCATGGAAATATTTTGAACAAAATGCTTTCATAGTATATGTCAGTGGAAAAATAATACTCTTCAATTACTATATTATTTTACATATAATTTTCATGAATGAAATTTAATTAATAAAATTAATAGTAAAAAGATATTTTTCAATATACCTAAATTTTATACATTCAGGTTGACCAGTATTTGGAAGAAACCTTGCTTATAAATTCTCTTTTAATCAAACAATTTTTTTCTCAATGTTCTATATTTATACTTCTGGAGGAAATAATTTTTGTGTGGAGAAATACAACTAATTTTACATAATACTATTTTTAATAGAGATATTTAATTATAAAACCAATGATGAATATTTTTAAAAGAAATTGAATAACAAGTACTAAGTTATAGGTATATAGGAACAAGATCTGTTGTATTGTTGCATAGTAGGGGAACTTTAGATAGCAATTTTGTATCATGCATTTCAAAAAGCTAAAATAAGGGAATTTGATGCTCTCAACATAAATAAATGACAAATGTTTGAGGAGATAAATATGTTCAATCTGTTTTAAATATTTAAACATATATACACATCACATGGTACCCCACTAATATGTTTAATTTTATGTTTTTAAATTTTAGTTAAAAATGAACTAAATATACAAGGTGTTTCTATAGCAGCAGACAATAGCAAATGATTAACATAAATATTCAAAAACCTAAAATATCAATGAAAACCAGGAAAGAAATGTCTTAAATGCATAGATTTTTCTTGTTCATGCAAAGATTTGTGATGTGACTTTTTTTATATTAGACTATAAGTTTTTAAACAAAATTAAAATTATTTTTATTTAAAAAAATTAAAAAAATAAGCATTATATAATACACATATATATTGCAACATCACATAAATATGTATAATTTTTATGCATAATTTAAAAAATTTAGATTAAAAGAACAAATAGTACAAGAAAAGGAAAAATAAATAAATAATACTTGAATGAAGCTTGGGAAACATTTTTTAAATTCTCCTTTATTCATCAATCAATGTAATTGCCATGATGTAGTCTGAATTGCAATTAAAATAGAGAACTTTTCCAATAAAATACTTATAGTAAATTTGAATTTTCATCCCCAAAGGAATTACATAGTCACAAAAATTTGAATTTGAATTGAAATTGAATTGAAATGGCCAAGAAACATTTGTTTTTTTGTGCTTTAGGCTTCTACCTATACCCAAGAACTGATAATCTTATATAGTTCCTGATAAAAACAACTGCTTCAATTTATATTCTGCTTAAGTAGGCAAAGTACATCTTCATTAGCACTTTTAGTACTATTAATAATTCTATGGGGTAGGTACTACTATTAATTCCAACTTATAGTAAGAAAATTTATATGATACCTAGTATATAGTAAATAACTTGTAAACAGAACATGGGCAACTTGAATTAACATTGTTCTTATTCATTATACCATTACTGCTTTTTTGCTCTGAAACAATAAAACTAGAAAATGGTTCGTAAATCTTTACACATTTCTTATTATCATGGTATTAGTCCAAGGTGGCAGTGTATTTGCATTTTAATATACTTTTAACACACATTTGTACTGAAAGTCCACCAAGGAAAATTATTAAAATATGTAATACACTCCTGCAAAAGCTTGTGCTATGACAAGACACAGGACCATCTCATCTAGAAATGCTCCCCCCTCATCCTCTCTTAAAAGTTGGCATACTTGGGCTGGGGTTGTAGATCAGTGATTGAGTGCTGGATTCAATCCTCAACACCACATTAAAAAATAAATAAAAATTAAAATTTTATGTCCATCTACAACAAAAAAAGTATTTTTAAAAAGTTGGCATACGATTTTCAGACAGAAATTTAGGAAAAACTTAATATAAAAATAATAATTATGTAATCATATGGGCCTTTAGTTAACAAATGACATCAGTGAGTCCAACAAACCCAAAAACTTATTGAGTAATTAATAACATTGGAAGAGAAAACCTTTTCTATTTTAGAGAATAAGATGTATTAAACATGGCAGGCAGTTGAGCTCACATGTGGCATAATTGGTTATATAACAGTAACTTCTTGAGTTACTTTTGCAGTTATAATTTGCAGTAAACAGAAGTAATCTGTGATGTTATAAAAAAGGGGAGATAAAAAGTAGTAGAATAAGCAAGAAGAGATGAGTAAGTGCAAAGTTGAATAAAGGAATGGACAATGTATTGTGTGACAATGTTTTTTTGAGCTATTTTGCTATTACTACATCCCAGTACATAGAACATTGCCTATCATATAGTAGATGTTGAATAAATACTCGTGAATGAATAAATTTTGCTAAAGAAATTCAGATTTACTGAATCATGGCTGTAAACGACAAAGCAGAGTGACATAATAATAAAAGGACAGGTAGATGTGAAACATTATGTATCTTGGATGAAGACAAATCACAGAAGACAAAAAACAAAAATGAAATGTAAGGGCCCTAGACAGAATTGAACCCCCCAAAATCATATGTGGTCCTCAAGCTGCCCATGGAATATATGGTTGTTATGTTCAGGTGACAACTGAATAAGGATTGAAATCATTAAAACTATTAGTCCATACCATACCCAGGGCTTCCTTCTCAACACTGGGAACAGTAGTCCATTAACATGCTTTATAGATTGCAATTTAATGGGTCAGTGATCTGTGGATGATCCAAAATCTGTACTCTACATGACTCAGACATGGCCTGACACAATAATACTTTTTAGTAGGAACATTTGTTATTGAAATCTAATTGAAAAGATTACATTGACTCTCTGGAAATTTGAATACTAAGACACAGAGAGTTGAAAAGGCAAACACCAGATATATAGAAAGAAGGTTATAAGAACAATTCATGACAGTAAAAGTCATAAAAAGCAGAAATTATGAGGTAGAATGGAATAAAGAAGAATTTTTTAGTGGTGTTAATAGAATAAGAGAAATGACAATCATCTGCTGCAGTTTTTTTCTGCCATTCAGATAGACAGTTTGAGAATTTTTAGTGTCCTCATTTATTATTCATAATTTAGTGGCATTCCAAGAGGATATGATATAAATTACTATAAAAAGGACCACAAATATTGACATTATTTATTGAAATGGCTTAATTTTGAAATGCATTGTAGTGATTATGTCAATGTTCTGAAACTGAAAATAGATGAAATATACATGTACATTTTAGGCTAAAACAAAGTTGAGTCATTTGTTTGACTGTATTTACTATTTGCATTCTCATATATTATATGACCATATCTCACTCTCCAAGTGTATTGTCTAAGAAAAAATAGAGGTGGCATCAATTCAGGTCAAAGAGAAGTCATATGTAAGTGGAACAAAATTCTGAATTTCCACATTCAAGCCTGATATTCAATTAGAAAACACTATTTCTGGAAAAAAACAAGGAAAAATAAATGAAATTGTAGCAAGACAAAATAATGTTTCCCTTGAGATATTATTACCTACATTCAGATGCATTTTTTTTTTTGCAGAAATCAAACTAAACCTATAGGTATATTCCATCCCTTTTTATTCATATAGATTATGATGTATTTACAAACTCTGGTTCTGTTTGTAACCTGCATGCTGATATAACAACATGTTTTCTATTGTTTTAACTTTTAACACTTTAATATTTTAGATATGCCAAAAAGTAAAGGCACCCAGGTATTTTTATAATAAAATAGCTAAATTTGCATAATGTTGTTTGCTTACATAAATAAAAATAACAGCAATATTACATATCTTTATAGAAGTATCAAAAAGAAAGAAAATTTATACCATCTTAACTTGCAAAAGAAATAAATGTATGCTTCTAATAAAAATATTGCATTTTTTTAATCTAGAGGAAAATAAATGACTATCTAGTTATGAAAATTATTAACTTTATTTTAATCAATTTATGTAATTTTATAAGTACATAAGATGATTAATGGAATGGAATTATATTTCAGCATCTTATGAGAACAAGTTGAGATACTTAACGTAATAACTAGCAGTTCAGAGTATATATGAGCTTCTCTGTCATTTGTGTTAATATTTTAATCTGAAGATTATCTTCATTATGAGATTAATGGATTTAATTTTATTTTCTTGAGGATTAAGTTGATATCGCCCCATATACTACAAGAGTAGCTAGTATAGCCATGATCATACATGAATGTCACCTGACAAGCTTCAAAGATGTTTAGGCTAATATAGCACATTCTGCAATAAGATCAGATTGTGAAACTAACATTCATAATGTTAAGACAGAAGGATTTTCCCAGAAGCTAAATCTTTGTTTTAAAAAAAAATCATGTCACTGGAATAAACTACAATTAATCAATCACAAAAACAATAATACTTTCTTTGGAAGTATGATTAAATACTGCAGTTAGGAAGCACAATGACATTAATTTATTAATGTACACAAAAAATGAGATCAATTTTAAAAATAAGATATTATTTATTATGACTAAAACTGGAATAACTTTTTGAAGGTTCTGAGTATAGAAAATATCACCCTTCTTATTAAAGAGTTTCATATTTAACAAATTTTAAAACCTAAAGCTCTGTCCCCACCCCCACTCTGGCCCTACCTTAATATAAAAATAAAGTTTCCTTGATAAATGAGAGTTCCAGCAAGAAAAGAATAAATGAAAAGAAAGAAAATGATAAATATAAGTGTCACAAGCACACTGCAATTTCAGTTCTCAGGACGTAAAGATGAATGAGGTTTCAGGTGAAAACAGCTTGGTTAGTACAGCCCTGATCTAACTTACAGAGGGAGAACACTGCTTGGCTCTCAGTTACAATGACTCATTCCCTTGTAATGATAAAGCATTTTTATACATGCATTGATTTACATCTTGCCCATTTTTTTATTTATAAAGGCTTGACATTACATTTAAGAAATCAAAATGATTTTTGTACTATATAAAACACACAAAATTAAAATGTATATACAGTGCAGCTACTCAGTTTCTCAAGATGCTTAATTATACATTCACAGTGACTTTAGAAATGAATTTTGGGAATCTTTTCTTGCCATGTTATTTAATGCTAATAAGCTACACAACAGTAAATACTGTGACTACATGGATAATGTAGAACGGGTCATTGTACATTTTTTTTCCTGCTATTTGCTGAATTTGATATATGTACAAAAAACTTTATATTGAGTTTTTGAATGTAATAAAACAACTAAAAATTATTTTAGGGTATTTTCAATAGTGTAATTAATTGGATTTCAAATAAGTGCTTATCTGTGTATTAAAATCTCTGAGAATATGTTCAGACTTTCCATGCATTTAAAATTAAATTATTGGATCTCCTTGACTGGGTACAATTGATCCTCATGAATTGCTCTTGCTGCATAAAGGGATTTCCAAGCTGGAAACAGACAGTGTGTGGCTTTATGTTTGCCAAGTGTTGCCATCTTACAATCTTGACTGTTGAAACAATAACATTTTGGCTGCTTTTATAACACTCATTTAATGTTTACAGTTTAGTAAATGTGCATTTTTATAAACAGAGGGCTTACCTAATTAAACTGGACCAGTGTAAGAACTAGGTCAATGTATTGTGAACAAAATAATCCCA
This sequence comes from Urocitellus parryii, assembly GCF_045843805.1. Lineage (NCBI taxonomy): Eukaryota > Metazoa > Chordata > Mammalia > Rodentia > Sciuridae > Urocitellus > Urocitellus parryii. The sequence goes on from NC_135533.1 coordinate 65,235,728, forward strand.
ATATGGTTGGGTTATGGAACAGCTCAATTTTGCTCATTGAATTCTATCGATTTTTGGCAGAGAGAAAAGAAAGAAAGAACAGATGGTGAAAGAAAGAAATTGAGCTGCCGGTGATGGAATACACTATCACACTGAATTATAAAGAATGGTGCTCCAATCCCCTGAATAGTTATTTCAATTAGAGTACAAAATCAACATACTGCTAATTTTTGAAGCAACAGAATGTTTTCAACATAAATGAACATAGGATTCAGTTTCAAATTATGGTGAACGAGTACTAAAATGTGACATCACAGGAGGGGAAAGATAGTTTTCTGCAGCTGGCTTAATAACACAGATCATGTATTTATTTTCCTACTTGATTGAGAATGGAGAGAAATTTGGACTTCTTCATTCGCAATTTGAATGTTCAAATCTGAGAGACTTTTAATACTTAAAAATAGGTGTCTTATCTGTAAATAAATATCTTTGCCCTGACAGATGTTAGAGAGGATTCTACCTTCAAATAAACAGTCACTAGGAAAAAATATCACCCTTTTAAAAATAATAATATAAAGATCTCAATTTAAAATAATATGGAAAATGATTTTATGACAAATTCAAAATTCAATAATTGAAACGATTAATAATTTCCCAAAACATTTTCATGTATCAGAAATGAAAACCTCAAGTTAAGAGACTTGTATTAGGTTTGGAAAAGAATAGGGCAAAAAAATTTTATATTGGTACCTAGTCTATCATTTTTTTGTACAACTTTAGATAAAATCTTGAATAACTAAATAATAGTTGTATGCAAGATTTATAAAAATATGAAAATTATAAATGAAAACAATATAATTTTTACACTTTGTTTTGATAAGAAAAAAGTATCATACTAATAGAAGAACAAAATTTGAGGTGGGGTTGGTACCAGGGATTAAACTCAGGGGCACTCAAACACTGAGCCACATTCCCAGCCCTATTTTGTATTTATTTAGATAAGTGGCTTAGCACCTCACTTTTGTGGAGGCTGGTTTTGAACTCATGATCCTCCTGCCTGAGGCTCCCAAGCCACCAGGATTACAGGCATGTGCCACCACACCCAGCCAAGAAGAACAAAATTTTAATACTAAATATTTTTAAAAAATTTTAGCCAAACAAATATAGGAGCATAATCAGTTTGCAGGATTTTTTTTTCTTTGCCAAATCATGAGAATAACAATTTAAGCCCATATCAAACTGCTTCACCCAAGTGTTAAAACAACAATTACAAACAAAAATCCCCAAACAACAGTCATTAATATATATGCTCACTGGAGGAGGGAGAGAGCTGAATGATCAAAAGCAAGAGTTCATTGTACTTTTCAAATTTAACACCCACTCTTTTCAAATTTTGAATCTGAATATGTTTTGTGAGTTACCAATTTGCTTTTATGAAAACTACTTTTTATATATTACTTTTTGCTGTTTCAGTAAACTTTGTTATATAATGACATATGATCAGCTGTGCAGTACTGGAAAACTATACATTATAAGCCACTTCAAAAAACAGAGGTTTTCTTTTGTAGAAATTTTATCATATTTTAAATAGAATGAATGAATCTGTAGATCATACTAATCTTCTTACATAATCCTAATTGTTCATTTTAATATGTAGTCCACGTGTTTAGAAAAGATTTCAATTTTATAAAAGATTTATCAGTTTTAGTGTTAGTGTGTATTGTAGGTGAGGAAAAGAAATCTCTAAATAACTTCCAGGAACAGGATTCTGTAAAATATTTATTATCTTCAATCTAAATAGCAATAACTTAGACAAAGAATTTTTAAGACTGATTTAGTAATTTTTTAAAAAGCAATTTTTTCCACTGTACTGAGAATGTACAATTGCACAGTTATAGCCTCTGAACTATGGCCTCTCCTGATCCTGGGGAATTAGCTCTTCAATATGAGCAGTGATCTAAAGTATTCAACAGACATGAAAATTCTAGCTTTTTTTCCACTATTTTTTCAGATTTGGACTTGGTTTCCTTATCAGTAACGTCATGGAAAATAAAGTCCACTGTCTGGTGTTGCTGCAACAATTACATGGGGTAATCTAGTCTACACGAAAATCTTAAAACTGTTTCTGGGCAATAGTAACTAGTCATTAAACAATGATTACTGATATTATTTTTATCATTGCCACTATTTACTGTAACAGAAGCAAAGGAATTATTTCTTAAGTACTATTTTTAAAGATAATTATTTCAAACTCCAGTATGTATCAGCAGTAGAGAATTCCAATCTTCCTCAGTAAAAAAAAAAAAAAAAAAGAAAGAAAAAAAAGTAAGATTGACCTTTAGCAGATGCTTCACTGTTTAACCTAGTCTAGTTGGGCATCCCAACTGCCTGCTTTCCCTTGCTCTGAGGGCAGGAATGTTCATTACTAGAAAGTATATAGGCAGGGATAGGAACCAATAGACTGTGTCACTTGGTACATTGGTGCAAGGGCCCAAAACTGGACTTCTCTTGTGAACACATTCCATTGCCTTTTTGGAGAGTCATCTGGATGTCTTAAGGCAAACAGATAAATTGCTTTGGTTATCTAAATGATAGCCGACAAATGTTACAACTGTAAGCTTACAGAAACATTTCATTTCTTTTTATATCATTGCATCCATTATTTTGAAGAAAACACTCTGAGAAACATTGCATCAGGTGGATGTGTACTATTAAAAGCTTGATATGTGAAATCCAAATGTCTGGAAGTAGGCATAGAAGCAAAGTCTGTTTGAACCTTGCCTGCCCCATGAAAGAATGCTCTGAAGTTTTATAGCAGTTTTTATTTATGGTCACAGTGATTCACCAACACTAACAAGCATTAAATTTTCACAGCACTCCTATCACTTTATTTGGCATGGTACATGGTAAACATACTGCAGCTTAAAAATGCAAATCTGAATTAAACTCCAATATTTTTGTTCTCTAAAAACATTTTTTGTGTGTTTACTTCTTCCATTTTTAAATAATACAATATATTATTTCTTGGATCTTAGAAATTATTTAGGATGTTGTCCTTATATATCAGTAGATACAAATCCTGGTACAGAATGCACATTAAGAGGTTGTTTTGTGGTATGTTGTAAACGGTTGAGGCAATTTTACATAAAGGTTCCAATTAGTGCAAATAGTAGGAACTTTGAAGAAAAGGAACAGCCATGTCAAAAAAATATTATCCAGACTGGAATAAAGATCAGAGGGGTGTAAATATGTTTTCTATTGGGATTTCTACCACAAATGGTTCTTTCTTCCTGTATTTAATGCAAAACATACCATGAGTTTGATGTATACCTATCAAAAAGAAAGAAGTCATTTATTATCTACCAAGATATATGATTATAGAATTTTTTAATGAAAGATGGCATGGGAAACCATTAGGATTCCAGATTAATCCTCTAAGAGTCTGGAACAGTGGCATAAAAGTAGCTTTAAAATCCCCCCAAAATTAATGGTAAAAAAAAAATCAGTTCTTATAGACTAAGTAAACGTGTTAAAATCTAAGATATAAGAGTAATTTGTAAGCAGCTTAAAATATTCCTCTAAATATTTAACAAAACTGTCAGATCTGATGCGGAGGGATTCCTAACACCTTCAGTTTGTTCAGTCACATTTCCAAACCACTCTGACAACATCAGTTTGTGAATTGGAAGCAAGCACTTTGATTAAAAAAAAAAAAAATCAGAAAGTTCAGTCTGGAGTCATTTATCCTAGTAACTTGAATGGAGTTTAGTGTGTGCAACATTCAATTTTAGTAGTGAAAATAAGTGACTCTGGAAATTGGAAGAATGGTGTAATCTAAGCCTTCTTTCATTGTTGCATAATAATATCTAACCTTAGATGTTCAAATTGGAGTACTTTATTGGTGCTCTCAAGTTTCTTGGAAATATATTTAGAATCATCTGCTATTATTAGGAACACCAAGGGAAAAAGTTGAGAAAATGCTACTTCAAAAAGTAAAAAGGACACAATGAAGCACTTTCATTCACATGAAGTTCATTCTTCTGCATGAGTCACTTAAGTGAAAGTAGTCAAACGACTAGACCTATTATCCAGGGGAATGCCTTTAGAATTGTGATATTTGAAGACAGAATGAAAGGAGCACCAATGTAGAGCTTTAAGAATCATATTTGTATTCATTGCACATCAGAATATATATGATAATAAATCAATGTAGAAGTGAGCTAGCTGTGTTTGATTCTTGTCAGTTGGCCATGCATTATAGTCTCCTAAATGATTGTGATGTAAAGTTACCATCTCAGTCCTTTAGCTACAGCATCTGCCTTTCGTTGTCACCTAAACTCTCTTTTATTTTCCTGGGCTAAAAGAAACCATATATTATTAAGCACAATTTTAGTAAAACATGGAATTTAATAAGATTTGGGGAACAGGTTATCATTTAGTAATGATGATAATTTTATAATAAAAATTATGATTTATATATAATATGTATACTATATTAGCTTTTTATAAAGTACATTCAGAAAAGACCTCATTTAGTTATGATTGTTATCCAAAAATTTGATATTCTCTACAAATATTTAAATGATTTTGCAGTTTAGCTGTTTCCCGTCTCAATGAATAGAGACATAAGAAAAAAAAAAAGCATATCTTTTCTAGTTTGCATTGAGAATGAATGTCAAAGTTGAGCTTAGGCCTCCCTGGTTACTAAAACCATGTTCCTGACTACAATGCTCTAATGTTTTCAATTAGATTGTGGTTCCAAACTTGGCGCCTTGCACCTAAAATGTACTCAAACATGTACATTAAAATAACTATGATGACAATTTTTAAAAATTATTTAATCATTTCCACTGGGAGTGACTGGTGAAAGAGGAAACAGTTATGAAGTGTCTTTTTTGTGTTATGCATTATGAGCTCCAAGAAGTCAAGTTCTTGCCCATGGTTGTTCAATTAGCACCTGAACTGATCTGACACAATTTTGTTAAACATGGCTACACAAAGAAGACTACTACATATTTCATGAAGTGTTCTCAATACTTTCTCTCCTGCTTTTTATTTATTCCTTCACCTATAATGTTCTCCATCCTCTGATCCCCTCCATGCCTGCCAAAATATTCTTTGATGCCCAACCTCAAATGCTTCATTTCACATAGCACTTTCTTGATCCCTTTTTCTACTATGATGGCTCAGTGTTCTGGATTCTCACAGTTCTTTGTTGGGATACATCACTCTTGGAACATTTCCCCAATTATGTGTTTCGACATACTTTACTTCTTCCCCACTGAATGTAAATTCTTTTGAGGATAAGCCTTACTGATCTGTGTGTGATCCATAATTTATATTGCACTGCATGGCAACTTATTAGTATTTATTAGAGGAATGATCAAAAATGATAACAATTATTAATCATTGACAGATTGACAGAATGGTCTCCTATTGCCTCATAGTCTGCTGCTTTTTTCCATATAGAGTAAAACTAATTTTCTGTTTCACAGATATGTTATATATATTAATGCCTCATCATCTAGAAAGCCCTCCTCCTTTCCATTTTCAATGTTAATGAAAATATTGAAATGTTACATATCTTTATAGGCCCAGGGCAATTTTCACTCCCATGAATCCTACTTTCCTCATGCTTATCAGCATACTATAGCATAATTAACAAATTAGTGTAACTTCTGGACATCATAACATTTTGTTTTATATCTGCATGATGGACCAATTTGCTCTATCATATTCCCATGATATACTGTAAAGTTCTTAAGAACAAGGATCAATTCCATGTGTTTTTTGATTCCTAGTAATCATTAGTGTGGTTGATTCATAATCATACTTAGTAAATCTTTGTTCACTTAAAATAGGTTTTAATTTTTTTAAAAAAAATCCTAGATGATTAAAAGAATAACCTGAAGCAAGAGTGAAGTGAAGTGGAGATATATAGCCAGAGTAATCAAAGCAAAACTAAGACCCTAGTATAACTGCTAAAACAATACACCTACACCTCAATTGAATGATTTTTATTCCTCTTCTAGCACCTTTTTTTAAAAAGCATAATTTCATTTTGTAGTAGTGAAGATCAAGTCCAGGGTCTCTCACATGCTAGATAAGCACTTGGCCACTGAACTACCTTCTGAGCCTTCTGGCACTTTTCACACGTGTAATTTTCTTGTTCTCTGCTTACCTCCTTTCTTCCTGACCATTCTTTGCCAACACTGCAGGAAATAAGCTCCAAATCACAGCTGGCATCTGCCTAGCAGGCTATGAAATTATTCTACTTTAAAAAATATTATATTTTTTGAAAAATTAACCCAATGACATAAGAAACCTTAAACTGTCTAGGCTGATACTGAAGATTAAGACCCTTCTGCAAAGGGACTGCATCTTTTGTTCCTGTGCCAATTTTTTACAGATTCTGGACCAGAATATACTTACTGATTGAAAAAAGCATATCCAGCCAAAGGTTGGATGCTATTTATTTTCTTTATATACAGGCAAATTTTATTTAGAAACTTATGATGACTCATTTCTTCAGTCCTTCAAGCATATATGTTGGAATTAGTGAGTTTCTGTTTTACTATAGATTTTTTTTTTTTTTGTATCAGGGATTGAACTAAGGAGCACTCAATCACTGAGTCACATACTCAGCCCTATTTTGTATTTTATTTAGAGACAGGGTCTCACTGAGCTGCTTAGTGCCTCGTTGTTGCTGAGGCTGGCTCTGAACTCGTGAATTCTTCTGCCTCAGCCTTCTGAGCCACTGGGATTGAAGGCATGCACCAACATGCCCAGCAATACCCATAGATTTTTTTATGAGCACATTGGCAGTACAATGGATCTGAGTTCAACTTAACTGAACATGATTTTGTGCCTTTTCTTCATGGAAAAAATGGTAAGATAATGCTTAAAAATTCACATTTGATTTATTATATTTTGATCTATTTTCTTTCCCTCCTCAAATGTGTGTGTGCCTGTGTCTGTGTGTATGCATGTCCAGTAACACTACTTTAAATTTGTGTCATTTTAATATCAGGCTTTACATATAGCAGCTGATAAAAATTATTTTAAAAGAGGCACGGCACCATCATATTGAGACCAAAAGTTTCATTGTTATGAATTTAAAGAAAGGAAAACATTTATTTTTATTATATCTATTTCCTTTTCAAGGAGATTTGATTCAGGGTATATGTTCAAAATTTATGAAATGTTATGAAACTTATATCTAGAGACATATACATACATATAAGTAGAAAGGGTATATCATAGGCAAAAAACCTAATTTATACCATGTTAAAGGAAAAATGGAAGGAATCATTTATTTCAATGAAAGATAAGTACAGCCACACTAAAACACTACCCTTGGTGAAAGTAGTTTTTTAGAGATAGACGGATGTAATTATATCTAACTTCAGCTACTTACATTTTAGAAATTACTTAAAGAAAAAAAAATTTGCCTTTGAATATTGTGTCTGAAAAATATAACAGCACAAAGTAGCACTATATTTTACATTTATTGGATTTTACTAAGAAAACACTAGTAGTTTTATGAATTCATCGCTGATTATTTTTACATTTAAGTTACTATTAAAAGGAAAGTTGCTCTTTGTGATGTGGTTATAATTTATAACCACAGACAGTCTAAGTTTTTAAGCTAAAACTGTGCCTCACCTTCACATATCATTTACATACACTGATTGCTTCCACATGTCTGGCATAAGGTAAAATAGTTTATGAGCATTGTAATACAGCTAAAGCCACAATGAAATAAAATTCATCTTTGTCTAAAGTACCTCAGAAATTTATTCATGCTGGTGCATAAGTGTTTTTAAAAAGAATTCTGTCTTCCAGAAAAATCCTTTAAAAGCCGCCTGTAGTTAGTGTCACCTCTTTTCCTGACGTCTAGATTTCCCAGTCTGGTTTCCAAGTATCTTCTGTTAGACAAAAGCCCCTTTAAGTTACCCTCAACATGTTCTTCATTCTATTTACTAGCTTCAGACTTCAAGTTTATTTTGAGTGACTGAATATCCTCTTTCCTGCAAATGGGTTATTTGCAATCACAGGTGGTTCATGGAATTGGTCAGAAAGACTCAGACTTTGTATCTACAATGCTTCATTCAGACTCATTAAAAAGGAATATTGTGCTAATTCCTATGTGGATTCAATACTCCTTAAGTTGTCATGAAGCATGTTGTGTCTTCATGGACCAAGTCATAATAAAATAATATTCAAGCAGCTATTACACCATCGGAGAGGATATGTTGTAAGTACAGGAGCAAATAAAACTCGTCATTTCCTGGTTATTTCTACTAAATATTAAATGACTGACTTTAGTTCATGTTGAAAACATAAATTGGAACTTACAGTCTGTGAGATGCAGCTAAAACTTTCCTTAAAAAACAGGTGCTTCCTTGCTCCACCTGGCTCCAAAAGAATTCACAGCCAGAAGACCTAAAAATTAGGTCTCCTTTCATCCCCATCTCTAGTTTTAAGGTACATTAATTCTATTAAAATTACACTTTTGAATAAATGCATAAAGCAAGAGGCCTATAATCTGGACATTTAGCTTTACCTAAATGTATGATGAGGGACTGAAAGTCTAATGCTAGAGTCAACTATTTTATGTCATCAATGTTTACTGCAAACACTATCATTTTACAAAGCTTTCTCATATCTTCCCTGACTAGCTAATGTTGACAAACTTCATGTTTTTAAACATTCATATTGCTATGCCATGTCTTTCAAAGAAGCAAGTCACAAATGCATGTATGATTTTCTTTGCATTATAATATTCATTTAATTCACAAAAAGTATGAGCTGGAAAATACATACATGTAAATCTACCACAGATGAACTAAACACTGTAATCCAATTATTAATATTCATGGAATTAATAGTTATTGACCATTTCTTTGCATCAACCACTGATTGGGTACCTTACCCAATCATTGTTGCTATAGCCATAACAATTTTCAGGAGATAACTAGTCTATAGTAGAGAAGAAGGACCTAAGGTTGAAAAAAATACCAGTCCAAAGTCCTCACACCTAGGAAGTGCCACAGAAAGTTCAATGCTTTTAGTACTATGCTAATACTACTCTTATCCTTGTAAAATTTTTGTTTTGATTGTTGAATTTCAAAACTGTATTAATTTTCAAAAAGGCTAACAAGGAGATACTTGGATACCATAAGCACAGTACAACTTACCATTCAACAATGATATGTAACAATAGTGTACTTTATCTAATAATATATATTGAAGTTGAACACATGCAATATCAAAGAACATGCAATTTTATTCTCTTGGAAATATGAAAAGGTGAAAAATCTAGTCCAGTAGAAATATTCAGCCATTATCTCCATCCATATATAAAACTAAATTATTTTTTAAAATACACTGAGTTTTGAACAATGAAGGCTCCATATTCTATGGGTATACTCAATATTTAGACTGAGATCTGTCCTAAAGGAACAAATTACTCTAGCATCACTAATTTTACTTCCTTATATGGAATTTACTTCAAACAGACTCTTTTGAAGTTAATTTCCTGATGTTTAAACAGTTGTGAACAGAACTGTCATAGAGTAGGTAGTTCTCTCCAATTTGACAGCTAAAGAGAAAAGCCAATAAGTGTTAATCTTGGTGTGATGAAACAAGAATGGACAAAAAAGACATTGACTCTCACTTGCTAAGTACTTTATGGATGCGGGGGCGGGGGGAGGGGGGTGGAGGGGAACACCCAGAACATTCTTTTAATTATTTGCTCTCATTTTGTTATGTTGAAATGTTTCTCAAGTAGTTGAATGAGGGGTTAAGCGACAGAGAGAGGATGCCTCTGTGTTAGACTGTGCAAGGAAAATCTTAATTCTGTGCTGAATAGGCACCTTTGGAAACAAAAGTCAGAGATTCTATTGAACATGAAGATCACGCAGAGAAAGTAAGAGACTCCATGGCTCTGGGCCAGTGTGTGAAAGCCTAATAGGGAATTGGAATGTTAGGAGTAGTTGCTTTGTTTAATCACAGATTCCAATTACATCTAGTTAGAATTCAGGATGAAGGAGTGAATCTCTGCATACCAGCCCAGGAGAAGAAAAATATCCATTGAAAGAATTATGAACCCAAATTATATAGTTAGTCAATATAAAGAAAATAATCACCCACAGTGTCCTGTTTTCCTAACATAGAAATATCCTGCTAAATAACAGTATATGTAGGACTCCTGATCAAAAATTCTAAATGTATGCTCTGCCATGAACTTAAGAAATTTGAAGGAATTAATGTGATATAGGATATTTTTAGATAGGCAGCTATATACTAATTGTCAATCTTTTGTTGGATTTTAAAATTTTAGGCGAAAGCATAAAACTCTTCAGTTTTTAAAGTGTGACTTGCTTTTCTGTAGACTCATGATAATATGAGGTTTATGTACATAAAAACAAGTTACATGTCCATGTGTGAAGTCACTGTATCCCAGATGAATAGGTCATTATCTGATGCCCCCTTCTGATTGGTAGCCATTTGTTTCAGAATCTTGCTTCATCATCTCAGAAGATGACTTAATAACTCATATAACTCAATACTTGAAGGTAAACTCCTAGTTATCTGGATTCCAAAAGCCTCGCTCGCTTGGCTCACTTCATTTAAAAAGTTATTATCATCTATTTGCTTAAGTTTAAACACTATAATCTCTATTTGAAAATTCTCTGCCACTTGTCCATATCTAAACTGGCTTTTCAGCTTTAAATGATATTTATTCTAACTAAACATTTTATTAATCTACTTTATAAATCTTCAGATGAATCTAGTGTGTGCCATGCACTTAAGTCTATCATATGTAGGGTCTCACCTGTGCATCTTAGTCCTCTGACCTGAAATGATTATCTGCCACCTTCTCACTTATTACTTAAGCTGCTTCATTCAAGAAGTATTTAATGAGGGCCTATTATACAAAAGACTCTCTCCTTAACTTGACTATAAATATAAAATGGATGCAGAACAGTTGCGATGCTCAATAGCTGACAGTCTGTGTCTTTTCCTCTCCCAGATGCTAAATTTCTTTAGGACAGTTGCTAGACCATGTCTCCTACACCCTGCCTCTTGGAAAGCCTATCCAGAGGAGATACTCAAGTAATGTTTATTGGAGCTGAGGGCATTAGTAAACCACCAAGAGGCTGGGAAGTGTGTCATCTTATGGAAGTGCTCCCAGGAAGGAAAGGCTGTGGAGAAGAAAGTGCAGTCCTGGGCATGATTGGGGATACAAGGTGAAGAAATCCTCCTGTTTGGGTTATTATCAGTATTGTCTCATACTTCTGTTGTGGAAATTTCAAAATTTATAGTTCCCTAATTCTCTGAGTCCTAATCTGTGCTTAATCAATTAATTAACCAAACTAACATGTCTATACTTTCAACATAGCTCATCTTCAGCCTTTCTTCTGCATTTCTATTATTATTATCATTATCATTATCATTATTCAGGCTTACTTCCTTATATATGAACAAAGTCAGGGCTTTCAACACCTAGACTCCGGTTAATCACTTTAATAGATCACATGAAGTAGTTTGGGCTTTAATCAGTAGGAATTTTAAATAAGAGAAAAGCATAATTAAATTATGAATTCCAGAAAAAAATATAGCCTATAACAGAAAGAAGAATTAATGATTAGAGGTTGCTGTTGCAGTAAAGGTCAAATGATGACAGGGGCCTGTTCTCACCTGGAAGAGAGAACAGAGAAGATTCGAGTGACAGACTCAAGAGGTAGAATTTATAGGAAACTGAGGCTGATTAAATATGGGGTGGACCAGTCAGGAATAAAGGGACACATGCATGAAATTAAATGCCAAGATAACCTCATTAAGTAATTGTCTATTTTATTTTGCTCTGCTATAGATTGTTTTGCCAAAAGTGAAATGAAAAGTTCTTAACCTCCTCTCAAGAGTCACATAAAGTTTTTGTTTGTTTGTTAATTTAGGGCCTAAAACCTTTTGTCATTTCCCCAGGGAATAATTCAGAGAATGTTTTTAAAAGGATAGCATTCAATGGGAGTTATTTCAATAGACCAAGAAAAATACAGATTAAAGATCAGTATTTTCGGGGTGTGGGGAACAGAATCTTTTTTCTTTTTTTCTTTTTTCTTTTTTTAGGTAATATATTTCAAACCTGGAAAGGCAGAAGGTGATTGAATTGAAGGATTGGTCCTGTTCACACTTTGTACCCTGGAGGTGCAAGGCTCTGAGGGTGGAAACCTCATGCATGCTGTGGAGGCAAGACCCTAAGTGCTAGGGCCTGAAGCCAAGTGATGAGGATTCTCAGTGGAAGGAATTTGAAAGGTACTTCTGGCAATGTCCCAGAGTAGCCATGCCTGAGCAAGACAGAGAATGAGCTGAGAGCAGAACTAGATAGAGAAGGTGCTCTGGGAAGATCCACTATAAAGGACAGAAAATAATAATCCTCCTGAACAGCTGGGGATCTGACATCAAGCAAAGTGAGACCCCCTCCTAAGACCTTCCTTACAACTCTGTGATCTGATGGGTGGCATTCCATGTTCCATAATTTCAAATTAAATGTAATATGATTTAGAAAATTGCAACAGCTTTTCTTGTATTTGAGTATTAGTGATACACATAATCATACATATATACTAAATATAAACCCATCATATAGGTATTTGTTCATCTAAATTCAATTCTGTAAGTACAAGGAATTCCAGAAGTGACTTTTTTCTCTTTTTTTTTAGTTTGTGTTGCAAGATACAATGAATCTACAACTTCCTCTAATATAAATATGAAATGTTCCAAGATTTTACTATCCTGTTTGTTATGAAACTAATTTTTTATGAGCTAGAGAAACATACTGAATGATGAAGTACTATGTAGGTAAAAATATATGTAGTATATTAATTCATATTTAAAGATAGGAATCATATAACAGGAACACACAATTAAAGGGACATTTTATTTCTGGATGCCCATTGTATGAATGTTATGGATATCATTTATATATATATATATATATATATATATATATATATATATATCTTTATTTTATTTATTTATTTTTATGTAGGGCTGAGGATCAAACCCAGTGCCTCACATGTGCTAGATGAGCACTCTACCACTGAGCCACAACCCCAGCGCCTGGATATCTTCATATTAAACATATTAAAAGTAAATATGTTTGTAAAATAGGAACTGCTCTTTTCACAACTTGCTGGTGAATTAACAAATTAATAAATTAAAGCAGAATAAATAAGAGTTAACTAGGAAAACAAGAAACCAGCGTTCTATATCACTGAATTTCATAATCTCAATGAAACACAGTGGGAGTGCTTTCTACATTGAATAAACAGAATACTTTCCTTTTTTATTTGGTTAGAAATAAGCCAGGTTCATGTGTTTTGTAGACATCCAAAGAAGAGACAGATAAGTCCAAATGACTCTGTGACCACTGTGGAAAAGTCCTTCTAAGTGTGTGTCACCTGTACTTCTTGATCTAACTTTTTAGGCAAACTTCTACAACTACATGTTAATTATGAAGTTCCTTGTCTTCTGTGCTACAATTTTAAGTGATATAAATTATGTATATTGCATTGTGAAAACCAAATCAGAAGAAAAGTTTTCAATAGTGGCAATCACCACTTTTCTCCACATTTGCCTTATTACATCCTTCTTTGCATTCAAGGCCCACCTTCCCTGTTCCCCATTTTATATGAGCCCTAAACTCTTAGCAGATATATCTTCCTCAGAAGCCCTTTTATATTCATATTATTTATCTAAAAATCTATTCATTTATGAAGAAATGTGACAAATGACTTATGTGACTTAATGTCTTATACATAGAATATATATAGGAAATATAAAGTCTGTAGAGCTGATAAAATGTAGTTCCATTTAATCCAAGTCTTAAAGATGTTTCTTGAGATTTCAAATTCAAAGGGAAAACTTCATGCTCCTGACACATATCATGAAGATCCATAAATATATATAGCTTGGATTGACCTAAGGTGTAAACAACTTTATTTTTACTTTGCTTGAATATATGCTTAAGGATTAGTACTAGGCCTACATCACTTTTACTGCCATTTAATAGTTATGATTGGTACACAAAAGTGCAATCAATGATAGCTGTTGTACTGTTCTTTCCTGCTATTTCTACCTTTTGACCAGAATAACAAATATTTTTTTAAGAATTTTCCATCCATATTTGTAAATTCCTTATAATACAAATGTCAGCTCACAGCCCTATAAGTGGCTTAAGGAAATTAGGCTATTATCCTCTTCCATCTTCTTAATAATTTGAGATCAGAATCTAGATCATAGAGTTCAACCTGTATTTTGTATATTCACATTTCAGCCAGATATTCTTTTGGCTATTTCCTATCACATTTACTTTTCTGAGAAAGTGTTCTGAGGATGAAAAGGCTGAAGAGGGAAATGGGAGGTGTTACCAGGCTGTGGGGCAGGAAGACAAGGGAAGGAAGAAACTGACTTGGAGATGAGGCAGCAGGCGCTGTGAGCAACTGTTGCCCTTGGTAAGTGTGACAGAAGCAGCAAAGGAAGTTCTGAAATGCTGCATCTTAGCAAGCTGTCAGAGAGCAAAGCCAGGATTCTCCCAGAAGTGGGGACAATGAAAAATAGTCAGCTGAGATTGTTCATTAAGGATATGTTCAACTTCATTTGGGAGGACTGATTTTGCTACACAAACATTTCAAGTGCTCAGTGTGAAGTTAAGACAATTTTCTTTATCTTCAGCCACTATTTAGTTTTATAACAGTGTCACTTTCTTTTCCATATGTGAGTACTGCAACATAAGAGAAAAAGGAAATCAAATGTGTCCAAAGAAAGAAAGTAATTCCTCAAATTGTACCTAGAATCTTCCTGTACCTGTGTATTGTATATTTCCAATTTCTGAGCTGTAGGCAAGAAAAGATGACCAGGATATTTTCTGATTCAGTCTTGGAATAGCCTTGGTTCAAAATGAGATGTGGCTTGGGGCAGATGCCACTGTTCTCACATCCTTGTGCAGCTGAAGTATCATTGACATACAGCCTCTACCCTTGCAGCTAGCAACACTTTTCCTTTCTCAACAGTACAATTCACTTATAATAAATTGATTTATTATAAATTTGCATTCCTCTTGTATCCAAAATGAATTGTGTTTTTTAAAAGGCATATTTTAGATTTAAAAAGAACCCAAGATGCATCACCTAAGTCACAAAATCAGTCAACAATGAGTTTCTGTACTAGCCTTTGAGAGTACATAGATGAAAAATAATACATAATACATATCCAGCTTCATGAACCTCACAATCTGGCACTACAAAGATGATTCATGAAAGTAGTTTTACAGACTTAAAAAAAGTCATTTGATGTAGTCAATAGAACAGTTTCATTTACTATTCTGATGAAAAGCCAAGTGGGTGATGTTTGTTTTACCTAAAGACATATTTATGATTGTATCAACACATTAATTACTATAAGTTTGGGTCAACATTGCTTCCTGTGCCACATCTCTCCAAGAAAGAGAAACCTAGAAATGCAGGTTTAATGGTTTATTCAAAAGATGACAAGACCTCCTAAATTTGTGATCCTTCTAAGTTTTAGCCTAAGCTTGCATAAAATACTAAGACCAAATTATTCTTATTTTATCAACAGAATTATATTTTTGCTTATCTTCATTCCCTAGTTCAAGTATAAATTGTATATTTTCTTATCCTGGGTTTGACAGAGTCCAGCTTTGTTACTGTTTAGAAATAGTGTGAGAATTCTCTATTTATACTGATGTTTATGTCTTGGCAATAGAAGGAGATAGTAGCTGGAGACATTCAGACTTATTTATGTCAGATGGGATTTATTGATTCTTCCATATGTTTAATTAAGATGATAATTTTAAACAGGTTAAAAATTAAAAGAAGCCATTGTTTTACAGATACAACTTTCTAAACATTATCTTATCTTCTCAGCTAGGTACTCTCCAATTATAAATGGTAGCAATAATGTGCCACAGGCAAGCTCACTTCTTCCTATAAGCAAATGATTCAGAAAATACATATATATGTAACATTACATACCAACATATGTAATTAGTTTGCATACTAATACTCTCCTTCCATCACTCTAATTGTTGGTACCACTATGTCACTAATTAGTTTACTTTCTCTTGTAGAGATCAGGCTCACATATAATCTCATTTAAGTTAAAAAATAATTTTTTATATATAACCATTTACTTCTTCCTGGTCAAAAATGTATCAATAAGTGCATGCAAGGAACACATCAAAATCTTTAGCAAATTTCACTTAAGTAATGTGTCATTTTCGTGCATGTCACATCTCATGACTCCTTTGCCAGTTTTACCAAGTGCACAGCCTCTACACTTTTAGGGTGCTTATCCTAGCAGCCTGTCCTTTTCAGAACCAATGAAAAAGCTGTGACAAATGGCTAGTGCCACCTATTAGTGGAAACATAGTACTGCAAATCATGATGATTCCTTTAGATAGCACCTTGGAAATCACAAAAAATTAATGCCATCCCAATCCTAATTTATGTTTACAACTGCTGGTCTTTATAAATGAGTTCTAATTCTAACTTTGTTTGGAAGTTATATGTACAACTTTACTGCAAAGGATCATTTTATCATAAACTAATTCATAATGTTTTGATAGGAGTAATGTTTTATTATTTTAATACACAACTTGCCAAGTTATAGTATTAGGACTTTGTAAATATATGAAAAAATAAAATATAGTGCAATGAAATAGGTGCCTGGAAAAGTCATTCATTTATCCTCTCAATTTATCACGTTGAACACTGGTTGCCTAATTATCAATCCAAAATGTATTTTAATATTGATCATTTTGGAAACTATTAGAAAAAATTCAAATATAAATTCTATTTAAGATAATCCTGATTCTAGATTTAAAAATTCTTCAAACGGTGTGAAAGTATGGTATTTTGATCTTTTGACCACATAGATGTGTGCATGAAGTTTATGTTTGAGATAATAATTTAAACCACAAAATTGCTCATGGACACTTAAAAGTTGATGATAACTTTAAAATACAAGTTTCTTAAAGCACACATCTGAAAATATGATGCAAAATTTAATACAGAATGCAATTGTGTATTCACACTAAGGGTAATATCTTCTTCAATCAATAGCTTAGCATCTATTTTTGTCAATAGGGACATATATAATCATATTAATTAACCTATTAAATTTATTCCTAAAATATCCTTAAATTAATTCTTGAGTTCAGAATTTAAGTAAAATTGACCCCAAATGATATTTGTTAATTATGTTGTTTATGGGTGATCATTAAGTCATAAAATGAAGGGAAATTAGATATCACAACCTACACATCTATTTATTGGGCTAAATATCTTGATATTTTATATCATTTATAGTAGTAGACTGTTAATTAACATGAAAATAAAATACAACACAAAAAATTAGAATTAGGAAAATTGTCTAATGTTCAGGTTTATTGAAGTTAATAGTGACTGGATGTCATTATTATAAGTTAATGATTTAGAGGTTTATTTTTTGGTCTCAATTACTTTCCTACATGCTACAGTTTACACTGTATAAATTATTTTTTCAAAGTCCAATTTGTTTGGCAGCATTAACAGAGGAGCCACAAATTTGAGACTTCACCATTTAATCTGACCAGAATTGAATTGAATCACAAGATGTGTGACTTTTATATTATTTTTATGTTCATTTTTCATTATTTTGCCAGCATATTCTCGTTGATTAGACAAATTAAAAGTTCTACTATTCGTTGTGTTTAAATTAAAGAACTTGGAATCAAAATCTGATGTTAAAGTTAATAAAATTTGAAAAGATCATGTTAAATAAAGATTAGCTAGCTAAATTCCAGGTGCCAAATGAATAGTGACTGTTTGAGAAAAGAAACTGCAAAGAATTTATGACTTTGTTGCTCTATGCACACACACACACACACGTGTGTGTGTGTGTGTGTGAGAGAGAGAGAGAGAGAGAGAGAACTTGTATGTGTCATTCCTTCCCCCTAACTTTCCTAGAAAGTTTAATTTTAACTGCAATAGCTAAATTTTTAATATAAGACACATTCCATTCTATACTATTATATAAATACTTAGGACATTCATCAAAACTTTTCACAGGACTTAAAGGTCACATCCCTTTTAATTTTATATATATATATATATATATATATATATATATATATATAAATAATATATGTATGATATAAAATATGATTGTCATTTTAATCTAATAAATTTATTTGTGAAGGCTTTTTATCATAAGTCACATCCTGTAGATTGCTGAAATTATTTTCCCAGCCATAAATATCAACATGAAGATACGTATTTTAAATAGAATACATGTATGCATATATCCATATCTATACACATATCCATTTCTTTATATATGTAGTATGTATAAATAAACTCTCTTTCTCTCTCTCTCTCTCTCTCTCTATATATATATATATATATATATATATATACTATACATATAGTATATATAATTAAACACTATTTTAGTAAAAAAATTGCTGAACAGAAATCAAGTTCAGTAAATCATTATTTGTATTAATTAGTTTTGTAAACAATAATAATTTGTTGAAGAATAGACTAAGAAGAAACATCTTTTGAAACTTTTACTTCAGTTTTTAATTAAATAAAATTTTCTTCTAATATCAGAAAACTGTACATGAGAATTTTGATTTAATTGGCAATCTCATTCTCACAAGAATTAAACAACAAGACTCTAAGGGGGAAAATATCATCAAATATGAAAAGAGTCTTTAAAATGTCTACCCTTTATTTCAGTCTTATTTACTAAGTCCTCCCTATGAAGGTAAGGTTAAAATTATTGATTTAACCTTTGGATTCACAGGATCACCATCACATTGAGACTTGCATGTGTCTTTGATTTCTACTAAAACTGAAGCACACAATGTCATGGGAAAACCCATTACATTGAATGATGGAATATCTGTCATTTATTTAAAACCCCAGACCTATTCATTCTTGTGACTTACATAGATTTTACTGAAACCTTCATTGTATCACATATCCCAAATGAAAGATTAAATGATTTTCTGGTATTTCATAAGAAAAGTGAAATCTGTCTAGTTCTGTAGAGGAAATAAACAGTTATGTGCCATTTTTTAAAGTAGCAGCTTAACTTTTAGTTCTATTGCATACATTTAAGGAAGGCAAAAGTATCTCTGAGTGAATGTTTCTTGAGGATAATTTCTATGTGACTGCTGAGATTTATGGAGTTCTCACATTTTCTTCCCCCACAAGGATTCTAAATCAGATTGGTTCAGAGGAAAAGCCAGCATACCCCATTTTTCTAATATTATCACTTCTCCAGATGGTCCTGAGCACATCTATTCAAGTCCTTTTTCCTAGAAAGTAAAGAGGTATCTTATTAGATATGGGTGTACATTCCCAACAAAGGCTGCCTTCTTGTTTTTGCTTCTTTTTCTTTCTCATTTAATGTATCAAATCTCTTTAATCTCCTACTAGGCAAGTTTAGAGAAAGTAAGTTCAGTAATTGCATGAAACTTCATCTTAGCCACCTGAGCAATGAGAGGGTTAATGGTGGATCTTTGAAAACAAGTGACCATGGGAAATGAAGGTTGGCAGGGATTTAACTCTTCATGAGTCCTGCTGGAATATTTTAAGGGTAATGCAGTTGATATTTTAACTATGTTTGACATCTCATTAAGGAGGAAAAAGAAGTAGCTAAAAAAAAAAAAATCTATCTCCATTATAGTTTAGAAACAAAGTACTGACAATTGGCTACCAGGTGTTTGCTTTGGCAAAACAAGCTACATCCAGAGACAAAAAGGTAATGATAGACCAATAAAATGACACAAGAAAAACTGTTTGGACCACTCTGTTTATTCTTGTTGTCCATTTCACAGTTTATTTTTAACCAAACTGCCAACTTTTGGTGTATCAGTAGAATTGTTACATAGCTGTGAGGCAGTTTTGATTAACAAAAAAAAAAAAAGCACAATAATTCTGATGAATGCCAATTGACAAAAAAAAAAAAAGAGAGAGAGAGAGAAAAAAAAGGAAAGGCTTATAATGACAATGTCTAATATACAGATCTTGTCAAAATATAGAGTTGCTTCATCAGACAAGGTTAAAATATTTTAATTAAATTCTATCTACCTGACTTGAACGTATAGGAAAAAAAAAGGTACCTCTTCTATCATGAAGAATCATAATCTATTCACCATGAAAATAAGATTATTTCAAAATAAGAAAGTATGATATTCGATTTTTATTTGATTTTAAAGTTAATTTAGCACTTGACAACTTTCTCTAAATCTTATAGATTTTAGAATGTTTCACTTTTTTTCACATTTATTAATCTAAAATTATAGCATGCAGTCATTCACATCTTTGAGAACTAAAGTTGTATATAAACTTATACTGAATATAAACTTGAATAAAGTGGACTATTAAGAATTATTTGATGGCATCTTCTCAAGGAGAGAAAAGATGTCATAACATTAAATATTATAGAAACAATATAAAGACAGTTATAAAATAGAAACATAATAGAGATTTAATTGAGTACTTAACGGATGGTATGCCTTTTATTTAAAAAAACTTGTAAAATAAATAAAATTGCAATTTTTGCTGATGCTTAAAATCTGTTCTTCATTGGACACCCAAGAAATTATTAGACCACAAATATTTTCTAATTCAATGTACTTTTCACAATGAGTATTAAATTCAAATGAACACATTTAATAGGTGTTTAATTTCTAATCCAGAGTGTGAAAATTACCTCTCTTTTCTACTTGGGATCCTCTTTCACACTAAAGCATTCAGAAAGAGATGTTACCCATCATGTGAAAATTAAAGATTATATCTTCTGGCATAGAGCAGTGTACAGTAGATAGACATCACCCCAGATATCCAATAGTTTTCTTTTACCCCATAGGCTAAAATTGTAGCATAATTGAAGCTTCTCACTGCCCCACCCCCAATTCTAGAAATCTGAGAATCCTAAGAAATCAGCACCTTAGGGAGCAGAACTACTTGACTCAAACAGTTTAATCTTCAACTCCATTTCATAATACCTGAGTTATAGAAGTATTTTCTGATATTAAAAAGTATTATCTGGAAGCATTTTAGCATTACTTTATACATCAATCTATAAAATCTGTCTAAACAAATTTTATAATGAATATTTTTTCTTAAATCCTCAATTAAAAACAAGCACATGCATGAAACTGTAACCAAATAAAGTACCATGTAATACAGATGGGTGTTTTTTTCTTTCATCAATCTATACTTTTTTAAAAAGAAGTTCACATAAGTAGCTATGCAACTAGAGAGTAATAGCTCTTCAATTCTCACTGAAGTGCATACGGAATTAAATAACATTATATTTGAAAAGCTAGCTTTACACCAATTAGTCAAATACACAGTCTTTTGTACAATCATAACACACTGTGGAAAAACTAGTCTGTTCTCCAGTTTATGTTCTCTTGGCAAACCGTGATCTACTGCTTATGTTAAGCATCTGATTGTCAGATTTGAACAAACTGAATATTCATGATGATGATTAACCATTTAATGTCTAAAACTGAGAAAATACAATTCATCATAACAATTATTATAGGTGAGGCATGCACATTTATAAAGAGACCATTTTTACATTAGTTATTGTTTTTAAATTTTTAAGAGAAATAAAGTCAGAAAAATTAACAGAAGATATGATCATCAGATATACAGATCAGCATGTACCAGGCATGCAGCCCTTCTCTGCAAATGTGATTAAATGTTCTTTGTTTGCATTTAAATTGTCACATATCAAACAGAAGACGTGCTTTTTTAAAAAAAAGTGTTCAAATCATCTCAGAAAGATACATATAATCACATAGGTTTCTCAGGTTAAACTAAAGGTTTGATGGTTTGGGTTGGGAGGGAGTTCAAGGAACGAAGTGTGTGTGGCGGGGGCAAAAAGCTAGCCAAAAAAAAAAAAAATAGAAAGAAAAAAAAAAGATTTACCTTTGTAGGATAATTTCAGCCTTGGCACATTGTTCTTCCCATTTTGATAGTTTGCTCTTGCTGTAAGTAATACTCCCCAGAAAAGACAGACAATCCCAGTGAACCAGCCCATGCTGCAGACGCTGTAGGTCTCTGTGCTGCTTCAGTCTTCCTTCCTGTATTGTGCGGCCAGAGAAGTTCAAACAATCTGGAAACTGGAGGTAACAGGTGATTTAGGTCAGTTTCATTCATAAATGCAGACAATCAAGACCTCATGGCAACACTAACACCTCTTCTTCTGTAACAGTCACTGAAGCACAGAAACTTCAAACCCTCAAAAAAAAAAAAAAAAAAATCCGAGCCAGGCACCGGATAATGAGGCACAACTGTTGTGTGGAAAGAGAGAGGAAAAAAAAAATTAACAAGGGCTGCGGCAGTGGTGCTTAAGAAGCAGTTCCTTTTATCTATGTTCCTCTGATAGCCGGTGGCCGACTCTAATCCTGCTCCCTGCTTCATTCGGCTCCGGGGAAGCAGAATGAAAGGGAAACAGAGAAAGAGAGAGAGAGAGAGAGAGGAGAGGAGAGAGAGAGAGAGGAGAGAGAGAGAGGGAGAGAGAGAGAGAGAGGAACCCTGAGCAGGAGCAGCGCGGACTTTTCCTGTACACATGTAGGGAGAGATGACACAAGATCCCACAGACAGGTTTTCCCAACACTCACTAGACTGGCTGACAATGGGAGAACAGGCGAGCTCAACCCACTCCCCTTCCCTCCTGTCACACAACACATGCAAAAAACATCTCACAGAGATTAGAGCCGGGAGCAGAACCCTCCAGCGTGCCTGTGAAAGGCATGTAGCTATAAATTTACTTCCCAAGGCAAGCGTTGTTTTATAGCCATTTTTGGGTGCAATTTTGATTAAAAAAATCTGAATACTGTTACCTACATAATTTACAATTCATGCTCATTATACAATCCTGCTGAACTTGAGTGTGTGTGTGTGTGTGTGTGTGTGTGTGTGTGTGTGTGTGTGTGTGTTGGAGAGAGAAACCTTCTCATCAATATAACTTTAACCACTGAAGGTTTTAAAGCCTTGTTAGAGATCATTCCCTCCTCCCAACAAACCCCTTAGGCTCAACCACCCCCTTCCCCTGCCCCACTGCAATTTCAGTGAAGAAATTCCTAGTAAAGCCCATTTCAACAATCAGTTCAAGACAAATATAGGTCCACTGAGAATTATAAATTACAACAGGGGATTCTCAAAAGGATACTCAAAATTTAAAAACATCCATGGCTTTCCAGCTTCTGGAATGCTCTGCCTAACATTTTTAATGCATCACATCTCATTAATTAAAGCTACTTCCCTAGTTTTGGTTTAAAGGGCAGAGGAAGATGACAAAGTTCAAGAAAGTCCCTGCTGAGTGTCAAGGACCAAAATAAAATGAATATTTCTGTCTCTTCATGAGTTGGTGAAGGGTCACTAAATTTTCTGGGGGGCACATATACATGTATTCAGGGAATCAACCAAACACCATAAGTTCTTTACAAAGCAGGCATGTGGTCTGTGGTGTCTCAATTTCCTCTATTTTCTTTCAGTCTTTCCCAAAGCTGATATCCTTATAGGATTTGGGGGTTGCACAAAAGTTAAAAGGAGAGAACTTTTCTTTCCTTAGTGTCCAACTTTCTCTGCTCTTTCTTTCCTGCCACTGCCACCCCCTCTCAGCACTTGAAGTACAGAACTGAACTTAATAATATGGAAATTTCTTGGCCAGAAAGAGAGGGTAAGTCTCACAATTAAAAACACAAACACTTAGCTGAAAGCAGTTTAGAGTCCTTACAAAAAAATGATCTAAGCATTGTCAAGACAGCTTTCATTACTGAACGACTACAGACCAATAGAGAAAGAGCAGTCACTGTGCACTCTCTCTCTCCTCCCTCTCTCTCTCTCTCTCTTTCAAAATGTGTTTGTGTGAGTGTAGGTGGAGGGGGATAGAAAGGGGGAGGGGTAAAGGGAGGCAGGATTCTTCCTCCACTTCACTAGATTGATTTGTCAAACAGATCCTATTGTATTTGTCAGTTTCCACAAGCCTATTGATCAGTTACTATTGTTAAGAAAATAAAATCCAAAAATAATGTTGATTTTACTGATTCTCACACTTGTTATCCTTAGTGCTTTTCACGCTCTGGGCAATGGATTAGGGCTATAGATGACAAGAGGCCTGTCTGTCTTTCATGGATTACTCTGTACAGACACTCATTCTGCACAGGAATTCATGTCACTTTGGGATTATTTAGAAGAACAGACTAATTAATCATTCTATTGAAATCTCACACATGATTGTTTCAAATACTTTAGTTTCACCATTTTCATCAATGTATAATTTAAATGTCTTAAAGCATTTTTTTTACTATACTTCTTGTTATATAGTATAGGAGAGTTAGGTTTTGTCAAAACTAAACTGGATAAAGCAAACCTAGCAGTATATCTATTTCACCCATGTAATGTCCTAATCTTGGTACATTTTGATGTGTTCCAGGAAAAAGAAATGGTTGTAGGTAAATTCAGATAAGAGGTTCAGAACTGACTCCAAAGGGAAAGACATTCAATCTAGGTTCTGAACCACAAAATCAGGACAGATTTATTTCATTTTGTAAAGCAAAACTTTAAATTAATGTCACTGCCTAGGATTTGATAGTCCACACACCCCCATATTTACAAAAACATTCTTAAAAATTTAATATATTTATTTGCATGTGGTATTTTCCAGACCCTTTACATTTTTATCAGCTTTGTATTTTTCAAGATGCTTGAAAGTCAAATAAATTGATGTTTCCATTTTCTTTTTGCGCAAATTTGTTTTAATCTTAAGAAGTAAAAATGGTGAATCCTTCAGGTAGACGTAACTATCATAGCCTGAATAAATTGTAAAATAGTAGAAAAGTTCAGCTACAAAATAGATATTTTACCTGTGATTGTAAAAAAATAAAGAAAGAAAAAATAAACTATATACCTGAAAAATACTTACAAAAACTTTTAGAATCTTATAGTTATTGCTTTCTCATTTGACTTTGATAAGCTATTTTTCCAAGCACTTGAGAAGTAATTAATTTGATTTTTTTTTTTCTCAACTCAGGTAGAAACAAAGTAGGAGTGGACCTGGTTGAATGTTTGTTAGAATCTACAAAACATAGCTCCAGGTGTGAAATGTGGATTTGATCCACTTCTCTAGTTTTTTTTTCTTCTTATTCTGAGAATCTGTGGCCTATGTCTAGACATGATAAGCCCTACTGTAAGTGCCACCATAACCACTGACTTTACTGCATCATTTGCTATTTAAAATTCAGAAATATTTTATTGACCTTTTAACATTGAAGTTTATTTAAAGTATGAGTTAAGCATTTATTCCTCTTCCTAAAAGCATACTATTTTGAATTATTTTTCTAAACCACAATCTACATCATGTACTATAATTTATTCTATCTGCAACTGAGTTCCTAATGTCTTTTAACATTTCACATTTTTAAATGTGATTAACTTCTGCCACAGTGTCAAATTTGAGCAGGTGTTTAATATGATGATCAGGCTGTTGTATATATTTCTGTCAAATGAATCAGTAGTTTTCAACATCACCACACTCCATATTGAGATGGATTACTAAGAATGGCATTTTCTGGATGCTGTGTTTGAATATCCAAAGAAACAGCACTTCCAACTTCACAACAGGTTAGCTAACCTGTTGTTTTTACAATAAAGACCTGTGTAAGTCATAGGAGATCTGTATTAAAGTATTTTTCCATTGAAAGGGTGTTTCTGAACTTTTTTCTATATTGGATGAAACCAATGTGTATATTTTTAAAATACCCACTCTATGTTTTGTTATTAAGGAAGAATTTGGGATGGTAATAAACATTGTAATTGAAGAGCAGAAATTGTTCTAATTTGTGAAATGATATTTCAAGTAGTTCTTTAGGTTATAAATACCCTGAATCATATTGGAGTAGAAGATAAAGACACTTGCTATATTTGAGTGTAAAAGAATATAAGGAGAAGGTATGTTTTAGATGTATTTAAAATATTTAATGTATAAAATGTATTTGAAGCTATGATTCTCTTGAAATATATTTTATCCATTAAATAAACAAATTTATCTCTTCCTGAACTCCCATTTGATTGTGACTAGAGAATTCTCCAAAAGTGAGTGCAATCCACAGAAGTACGTGACCTTTTTAGGGAAAATGACTGAGTCAGGAATTTCAAAATGAGTTAGTTAATCAGTTCTCCTAATAAACAACACCAAGGAGGAAATCAATACTAGAAACAAATTTCAGTGTTCTTCCCAAGGTATTTTAAGATTAAGTCATATTAAAAAAACTTATATTGGTTTCCATTCAACATCTGTTATTTCCTGCTATTTCTTTCTTCAAGGGAATACTTCCTTAGCATTTGAGAAAGGCCTATGAGCAACAGAGCTATAAGAAAGGCCATATTCAAACATTTGCCTTGTTCTGATTCTCATGTTGTAGTTCATTTTTAATGAGGGTCTTTCTGGAACCAGGAATTTGAACCCACTTTTTTCTCACAAAAAAAGAATTGTGTGGGTGAAAAAATTCTTTAGAAGATCAAAAGACACCCTAATAATTGGGAAAGCTAAATATTTGATGTATTATTTGTTATAGCCAAAAATGATAGTTATTTAAGAACTACTGGAGTCATGGATGGGAAATGGGAGTGGCAGGTTAAAAGCAAGTTTTCAGAAATTAAGTTACACTTTTCATATCTGACCTTTATGAATGCTTTTAGTATAAGCAACATGTGAAAGCATGACTTTAGAAAAGCAATTGGTAAAATGCAAAGGAAATTCAATCTCTAAGGAAGCATTAACTCCTCCTTACATCCATGCCTCTCCTCAACCCCATCAATAGAGATTTCAGTAAAACAAGCTCATTCTTTCTCTGGACTGAATATGTAACATTTTGCAGTTTTGTGTTTTCCTTGCAACATCGAGACTCCTTGTTTTTCAAATGAATCAAAGTGATAAATATTAAATCAATGTGGAAGGAGATAAGAAGCTGGCCAAAGAGTTACATTATTTGTGTCTGTACATTTTATGACAAACCTAGATAATTCAGGATCTCAGAAACTATGAGGAATGTTATCCCTTTTCTTGATACTTTGATTAAGTGGAGGGAGTAGGCACATATTATTTGGTTAGTACATCTGAATGGGGGATGGAAGACTGGAAAAGTGATGCATAAGTTATAGTTAGTATCCAAGTTGTCACCAGTGGCTAAAATACAGGTCTTAGGAACATGATTTATCATTTCTACGGTTTCTTTTGTGTTTTGTCTTCTTCAATCCATCTCATATAGCAATATTTCAAAAATGTTTAAAAATGCCATTTTCTTTGGGTGCTATGTTCTCAATGAGCTTGTCACCAGTCAGCTTCTTTATTAGATTACCTGATAAATGAATGCAGGTTCCTGAATATTGATTTATTTAAAAACAAAAAAAAAACACTGAAAATACCTGTTGTTGTTTTTAAGTGAATGTCTCTACCTCCACTCGGTTGGAACAAGAAAGTTTTCAAGGGAGACAAAAATACCATTGTTAACACTGATCAGTACAGGCCAGGCAGTGAGGAGGAAAAGTGAGGCATCCATGGAATACAAATGAAATGAGCAGGTTGGCCGTTCACTGTGTCAGGATATGAAGTTATTAGTCATCTGCTTTCAGTGAAGACGTATTACACACCTTCTCCCCAAATAAATAAATAAGCAGACCTATACAAAATAAACAAAGTGAACAAACCAACAGCATTGTGTAAGGATTGCTTTACATCCGACTCATGCAAAGCAGATGCATAAAGTTGCCTTTTGTCATCCACTGGAAAAAGTGTTGCACCTCAGATGGAGTTTATTACAATCTCTATAAAGCCCCCCCTTATTTTCCCCTTTATTTGAAATGTGGTTAAGGACTTTAATAATGGTAAGGGGCAGATACACTAAATCCTAGCATTAAAGTTCCTTACAAGAGTGTACTATAAGGGCAAAACCAATAGTTTAGCAGACAGTGATTCAAAACTAGAGTGCAGTAGGGTTTCTCCAAATCACAAGAGTTATGAAGAATGAAACTTTAGTTATTCTGTTCTATTCTGTATTGTCTCAAATTTAAAACATGATTGGATCTAGACAATGCCCTTCCCCATTTTTCCTTCTGTAGTGTCGGGGTAGAATTATATTCTGGGTTTCATTTCTCTGCCTGGGCTACAAAAGCAGCTGTCACATTATAGAGGAGATTAGGAAATGCCTTGTTTATTAGTTAACAATTTTTTTAAATTATTAACTATGATTTGTGAAGAAAATTCAATTTACCATTTTTCCTTAGAGTATATCTATAGAATTAATCTCTTTGGAAAATCAATCAACATAAATTCATTTTCTTTTCCCTGCTGTATCAAGCAAAAGAGAAATAGCAGGCAATGTGTCTAGCTTTGCATCTTCTTAAATTACAGATCTGAGTTGAAAAGGTTTGAGTTGAAGACTTAAATGACAATGTGATTTCTCTGTTTTGTGTTGTTTTTTTTTTTTAAGTTGATGCGTGACTTTGGTGAATTAAAATGTTTTAAAAACCTTCAACATCTAATTGAATTTTATAATCCTCCTCTTGAGACAAAAATAATATCCACTATATCCACTGTGCTCTCATACAGTTTTTAACTCTATCATCTCAACTAAAACTTTAATAATGAATCAACACAATATGTTAATCAACATGAGGAAAAAAATTAGTTCATCTTTGGACTTGAGATTTAAAAAAAATGAGCATATTTCATAGTGTATAATTTTTAGAAGTGATATTTGATATTTTTGTTAGAATTGTGCAATATGATGAATATGATTATTAACATATGTATTTTGAAAAATGCTAAGTGAATGGATATAAAGTACTTTCATCCCCAAACTGATAACTATAGGAGGTAATGCTCATATCAACTAGCTAGATTTTGTCATTCCATGTTGTATGCATTTTTTATATATTGCACACAGTAAATGCATACAATTTTGCCTGTCAATTAAAAAATTAATAAAAATTAAGCACTTTGGTGGTCTCTTTTTGAATTATGAAATAATCGCTATAGATTTTTATGATGCTATGATACTTATTTCAACTCTGTTAAGCCAAAATAACAAAAAATTAGAGAAATAAGAAAACTAAAACTGAATGAATGAAGCTAAATATAGTGGTATATTTTTCAGGCAGTCAATAAATACTTGTCACAATGTTCTATCCAGCACATCAAATTTGATTTCAGAGACACAATTTTAAATACACTCTTTTCTTTACTCTCATACCCCAAAACCTTTGAAAGCATTTTACTTGTCAAATTTCTTGAATTGTTTCCTTTGTATTTATCCAGTCAACAATATTTTGAGATTTTTCCTACATGTCAGTCATTTGACTTGTAAAACAAATTATATGTTCTCTGAGAATAGTGATATGTATTCCCAGTAATAAGTGGCCCAATTCCAATTTTTTTCCTGCCACAAGTCACATGGACTATCTACAAATCTTTTTATATAGTGGCTAGGTTGTTGAATTTTTAAATACATGAGTATTGCTATACTCTTTTAATCAA
Source organism: Urocitellus parryii (assembly GCF_045843805.1). Taxonomy (NCBI): domain Eukaryota; kingdom Metazoa; phylum Chordata; class Mammalia; order Rodentia; family Sciuridae; genus Urocitellus; species Urocitellus parryii. The sequence continues at coordinate 65,265,341 of NC_135533.1, forward strand.
TTCCTGCATCTGTTTTTATTCCTTTTAGTAATGTCTTTCCTACTATTGTGGAAGAGTTTAGCTGATGACATATTGTGACATATTTTCCACTTATTTTGTAGAAATTCTCATGATTACAGGCTATTCTATTTCTCTAAAGCAAATATGCCCTATATCAGGATTTTGAATTAGTAATATATATACACACATATCTTGCATTAGGAAGATATATATATATATATATATATATATATATATATATAAATATATATATATACACACAGATACACACATATATATTTATGTATATGCATATGTAAATATATATGTACATATATACACACACATACACATATACATACATGTTTGTGTGTAAAGTGTATATCTACCTATACTTGTGCAATATTTCAGAATACTTTGCAAGTATTCTGGGAACTTCCCCTTTCCTGTGTTTTTATGGTGCTGTATATATCTATTATATATGCCCATTTTAACTATTATATTAGTAAAATATCCTATTATAACTCATTACCTTATATCATATTAAATTTTCTTGGTTGACTGGAATTTCAAAGAGAACAGGAATTCTTTGTTTTCATTATTTTGTTTTCAGTTATCAGGACTGCATCTAGTACAGAATAAAGCTTAATTTATTAATTAATGGATTAATAAATTAACTAAAGAATCTGGGGAAGACTATGCTATATAATGAAAATATTGTGCCTTAGAAATCTCCCAATTTAAATGAATAATTTTGTTCTTTGCAGATATAATTATATTAGCTTTCATGCTCTTATATAAGAGCATGAATTAGAATGTAAACCAGAGCATTAGGGTTCTAATATGTAACTTTAAAATGCTGCTAAAGTAACTATTATAGAGTCCATAAAACAAAATGTTTGGTCTTTCCTTCAAAGCATAGAAACTTTCATTGTTGCTATTATTACTTTTGTACAATTCTATATTTCTCTAGAAGTGAAAGATCCCTTGCATTTAATATAGATTGCAAAGTGTCATAATATGTTGCTAATATAGATGTTATATGGGAGATAGAACACCTGATTTTAAATCACAGGATCATGATTTATAACAATATAATATACACCTAAGTTTCTTTGTCTAGAAATGCAGTTGATCATCTCCTTTCTCCACCATGGTTTTCAAATTGCTTCTATTTGTCATTGCCAAATACAAGGACACCCAGATAGCTAGTGTCACTAGGCAGTTTCTGCCTCCACATGTTTGGAGTTGGACTCTGCAGTCTGACCAAGTCTCTGGGCATCAAAATTGAACATAGGGATGAGGCAACCATGTAGATCTTAGAGAGAAAAAAACAGTTCTGAAATGTTCTTTTGGAGAAAGAGGAGACAAGTTCTTAGCATCCCTGTAATAGGCACCACAAAAGTTAAATGAAAAAAAAGGAGAATCTAGGTTCATATTAATTTTATGCTTTGAAAATTTGTCCTTTAACTATTATATGTTAGGTTTAAGTACACTAAATTTATATATCAAATCCTATAGATTTGACCATAAATAAGATTATCTAAATTAAAATTTGAGGAGTCAAGAGGGTGGTAGTGAGCAAATAAACCATGAATTAGACTAACAAGCATGAGGTTGCCTTCACTAATCAGCCCTGCAACTGCAGGCAGCTGCAAATTGAAGGAGAGCAGCATTTTACCACTTAACAAATTGCTGGTGACTCACTTGGCCAGATGTGTTTTTGAGATCCTCCCCCTTTAACAGTCTGCACAGTATAGAAAGAATGATATCTTAGATGGTAAATCAAGCCTTAAATTATTCGAAGACCCATTACTAGTACTAAATCCTCAACATGTGAGTGGGTTTTAATAACCTACGTTGCAAGTTTCATGAGTTAGTATTTATGTTTCAGAGAAAATTATTTTCCCAGAGAAGTGTCATACTTAACTTTAGGAAACAGAGGAGTTAAGGTCAACAGGTGAAACACCTGTACAGTTATTATGGGAATATCTCATGCTACTATTTATATTTTAAGTCATTACATCTCATAGGTCAATGGTACTCCTTAGCATTTTAACTGTTCAACAAGTTTTGTTTCATGCTGTTTTCAGAACACTAGGGAATCCTGATTGGCTGGTAAATAAGTTAATTTTCCATCCTGGTGGAATTTTTATTATAATAGTTTCAACAGGAACATTTTTTTTTTTTTACCTTTAGGATCACTGTTTAAACACATTGGCAAGAATGTGACAATGATTAATATTACACAACTGTCAGCTTCTCATATTTACAAATGGATACCCACAACATATCATTCAAATTTATAGTATAAATTATTATAGTTACTTAATTTACTATTCATATTTGTTTATTTTTCATAATAATTGCCCAAAGTCCTAAAAGATATGATTGCTTTAATCTCGATAGATGTAGAATTTCTATGTATAAGAGTCAGCAAAACTTTCTAACTGTATTGGCCATAAGTAGTGGGATTAAGTAGATTTTAAAGAAAGAATCATGTGGAGCTGGGGTTGTAGCTCAGCAGTAGAGGGCTCACCTAACACGTGTGAGAGACTCAGGACCACATAAAAATAAATAAATAAAATAAAGGTATTGTATCCAACTATAAAAAAGAATATATTAAAAAACAGAATCATGTTTTATAACCTTATACACAATTCTTAGAGTTCATGCTGTTATGCTTCTTTAAAAATGCTGGATTTCAAACACTTTCAACAGCATTTTCAAATGTGAATTCAATAAATGTGGGAAGCCACTTAGTCTGTCTCTAAATTGACTCTATCAGAAAGTGGTTCAAATGTCACTAATTATTTTATAGGAATAATCATGTTGTAGCTTTAAGAAAACATAAGCTTTCGTCTACTTTAAGACTGGAGTACCAGGATGAAAATAAAGACTCTTCTGCTGAAATACAGATGATTGAGTTACGTTTAACAAGATGCAGGATGTGGCACTTCAGCTATCTAACAGTGGTGGGCTGTTTGCCACCCCAGAAGCAAGATCCTGTTTCCTCTGTCTTGTGCAATTTCAGAAAACTTCTTAAAAATTACATGATTGACACTGTGGCATTCTTTCCATTCTCCTGTACTTAAATGTTAATATCTCTACAATAAGCATATACTTTTACAGTATTAGAAAAGCAAAAATAAGCCAACCTTTTACTTTTGAGAGTTTTTAAAAGGTCAAACTAGGATGGTCTTTTATTTTCTCTGAAGGTTTATCCCTTACTGCTGTTGCTTCTCTAATTTCTATGTTTCCATCCTATAGATCTTTCTCCTTCAACTGTAAAAATGAGTGACTAGATACAGTAAAGACATAGTAGTATGAATTTTTCTATGTATGACATAGTAAGTATAATATTAAATAGATCCTTCTAATTTGGTTATCTATTTATTCAGTTCTTTGTGGTTTTGCAAAATCTTTTATCCTAACTGCCAACACCCCAATACTCTATGAACTATGAGTTAAATTTCTATCCACATCCACTGTGTTTTGAGTATATTTATATGTGCTGACTCTGTTGGCAAAGTGTACATTTCATGAGTATATTTGTCTTGTGGCACCACTTTAATGAAAGGACCTTTTCAGTTTTAAGCGTTATATGAACTAATTCCTGTGAGGTTTCTAGGACAATTCCTTTCACACAATGGTCCTCAATAAATGCAACTGAATAACTTCCTGACTATTATCAGGAATTTCCTGGGAGATACAGGATGGGGGTTTCATCAAGACACAAAGCTGGTTGTTAAAACTGTTAAAGTCAGATGAAGAGAAAAAAAAACAGGGAAGATTTTCAGAAAAATTCCATCTTTTCTGTTAAAACCTGGTTTAAAGTATTCTATGTATTCTTGAAATTACTAAGATCACCTTAAAAAACAAATTAGAGAATTCCAAACTCTGGTCAAAGACCATTTGATCACTTAAAAAAAATGGCTATGTTTAAACACTATGTTGAACTGAATAAACTACCATGTTCTACCATGTTCTATTTTGGGATGTATAGAAAAGTCGTTTTTAGTAAGGTGATGAAATATCCTTAAATAATAGAATTTCATTAGGAATAGGTTTGACATAAATGACTTTCATTTTGCCTAATGCTCTGAACCATAAGCTAAAAATCAGGTGCTACAAACTTTAAGAAGTAAGTCATTTTTCTAAGTAGGTGTGGGAAAAATGTGTCTCCCATTTCCCAGGAGGTCAGTGGGGCTGTTGGTATAGAAGGCAGGCTTCCTTCCACTTGCTCTACCATAAAGGAACATTGCAAGGCAAGAATAGGTTGTGTATGTAACAAGGACCTTAAAACACTGCAACAGTGAACAGATTGTAGTTACCTGAATGTTTTTACTCCCAGGATTATAAAACATTTTAGTGTTATATATTTTATATGTGTATGTGTGTGTGTATATATATATATATACACACACACACACATATTCTTGTAAGGCTGCATATTTATACATGCATATATGTTGTGTGTGTGCATATATACATATATGAATGCACATACAATTATTGACACATACTGGCAAACATTATATACTCACAAATGTATACACTAAATGTGATTTAAAAAGTAATTGTTGAAGATTTCACTGTGTACAAACATAGATAAAAGATAAATACTATGCTAACAATGTAAGAATTCAAACACAAATGAGGATTTGCAATTGAATGGGAGAAGCAAACTAAGATTAGACTTTTAGAAGTACACAGCAAAAATCTTTTTAATACCATTCAAATATAAACTTTAAAACACAGACGGCAGATAATTACTCTTGTCTTTCTGCAGTATTTAGTTAAATTGAGGTAGTTTCCAACACTGTGCTATAAAATATTTCTCTCCTCCCTCAAACAATACAAATTCACATGTGATTTTTGGCATCTTAAGTATAAGTGGAACACTTGGCTTTGACCCATTTCCTTATTCAGAAGAATTACTCTCAGATTTCAGACTTGAAAAAGTGATAAAGGCTATTTTCAGAAATCAGACTCTCAGGATATAGAAAACTGCAGGTTTCTGATTACTGCACTACAAATTCATGTAGAGGTGAACACCATCACTTGAGTCATTATGAGAAATAGATACTATATATTTTAATGCTCTAAAAATAATACAACTAGCTAAAGAGTATATATTTTTATGCCTAATGGGCTAGTAGACTATTTATGAATTCATTCACTTTTCAGTGTCAAGAAAATTTGTGACTAACATTTGCATTTAAAATTTTTGTTTTCCTTCATCTGTTTAATTTTATCTATACTGGAGATGACACCACTTTTCAGACCTCCATTTTGTTACATAGATAAAATCTGAAATGAAATTGCAAAGCAGAGAAGAAAATTCTGTAACAACTTTTTAGTCATTTACTAATTTTTGAGATGAGCCTTTTACACTTAGTGGTCCAAATAAGAGTGATAACAAAAGGATTATACTATTCAACTAGCTCATGTTGTGGGATATGTGTGTTTGTGTGTGTGTGTGTAGGCTCATGTTTAACCGAAGTGGATAGATTACATTATTAAATAACCAATACAGAACTGTGTGATGAAAAACACCCAACTTGAGTACTATTTGTAGCTTAGCTGTTAATCAGTTTTGTGTATTAAGTTTCTTGGGGGGGTCTCAATATTCTCTGTAGATAAATTAGTTGAACCAGATGAACTTTATCCTTGATTCCCTCTAGTGCTGAAAATATTATAACACATATTTCCCAACTATGCTATAAAACTTATAGCTTAAAATATTAGCTACATATTTAATTTTTTGTTAGAAATAATATTCATACCATTCCATGCAGGACAGTAATTTCCATTGTGGAACAAAATGTTAAGCTCATTTATAATACTATGCATTCAAAACACTTAATACTCTCTATGACAGCTCTACCATCAAAATACCAATTTGTTAAATAAAAATATTTATAATATGCCTTCTACACTAGACTCTGAAGTAGGAACCTGGGATAAAAGTCACATTATATGGTTTGGACATTGAAAGTAACTGGTATGATGGAGAGGAATTTGGGTGAAGTTAAGATTTCTAAGTGTGTTTATCAAACCTGTCATTCTGAGAAGAGTTAAGTTTCCTCTTCTAAGACAGTTAATAGATAATGCATATTTTCAATTTAGTTTTTTTCATTTGATTACAGTAAAATATACATTTGGTGGCAAGGAAAACAAATATTGATAATAATTCAAATTACCACAGTGACTATTATTTTCACACACTGGAATCATATCCAAACACTGAGCTAACTACCATGGGAAGGAAATAAATGAATAAAATGGATTGTTGCTCTTGAGGAAGTCCCAGTCTAGTGAAAGTAAGAGTTAAATAATAAGAAAATATAGCACTCCAGTTGCTTAGATAACACAGATGACAGGCATTCAGCCCAACTGGGGTTTTATAGGAGGCTTCCTGTGGGAGATGATGCCTGAGCTGGGTCTTAAATGATGAGTAGGAGCAGGTGAAGAAAGATGAGCAGGTCATTCCTGGGCTTCAACCAAAGTACAAAGCCAGAAAATAAGAGAGTGTGTGTGAGTGCAGGAAATGGGAGCAATCTTGTCAATAAAAGGGTGTAAATTGCAAAGAGAAGAAAGAAAGGAGAGATCAGCAGGAGCCAAATCATAAAGCATCTATAAGGTCATGCTTTTAATTCTAACATAGGCGATGAAATACCACGGAAGGATTTTAAAGAGGAGAATACCACAGGAAGATTTGCTTTTGTGATAAATGAGTCCTGTTACAGTGTGGAGGAAAAAAGCATGGAGCTAGGGAGGCCAGCCAGGCTTTATTTTAATGATCTGGAACAGAGATAACTAAAGCCCCAATCATGGTAGTGAAATAAGAAAAGACAAAAAGACATATTTGAGAATTATAAAAGAGACAAAATCTACTACTTTGGGGGAAAGGTTGGATAAAGAGAAGAATGGAAAAGTAAGATTTTATAGTATTTCTCCCATGATCATGGCACAGATGGCTAGACCCATTAACTGATGCCAACAAGAGAAGATGAGGAGCAGATAAGCCTCATCAGAGAAAGGAGTTCAATTTTGAACTTGTTTATTTTGAAAAGACTACCAAGCAGTATTTTAGGTACAAGTCAGCAGTTCAGTAAAATAGTTTAAAGCTCAAATGCTAGAGGCAGAAATAGGAATGTATGTGGGAGTTAAGATTAATAGAGAAAAAGTTGGCTGATGAGAGAACTCTGGATCGCAGTGAAGAACAGGTAGAAGAAGAGAACCCCAAACAGGACTATGAGACGAGCCAGGTAAGGACTGGAAGAACTAACCTCACAGAAAAGGGGGTAGAAACTTTTAAAGAGGTCTGTCAAATGGGAAGACATGGGGCTGCATTTATGATTTGAAGTAGGAGGAACTCTATGTAAGATAGAGTCTATGGTGGGAAGAGAAGACAAATTGTAGTGAATTAGGGAGACCAGATACGTGATTTAAAAAAATTAATTATTAGCTGATATTGGCTAATCAGCTCTATCCCATTTTCAAATATGAAATGAGAATGGGATTTAAAATCAATTTCATCTTAGACGTTTGAATTACAGGAAAAATTGAGGGATTTACTCTGAAAATGGTTACCATCTACAACATATAACAGATTTTACATCTATCATTACCACACAGGAGAAATTAAATATTTTTTTCCAAATGATTGGATTTAATTTATTTCTCTGTTTTTCTCCAAGTGTTTCCAAGACTCCTTGCAGAAACTGATTCACTGATCACAATGTAATATTATACCCTTAGCTTTTACAGTGGGTTGATGTAACAAATGATCTTTTGAAAAATATTCACAACGTCTGCAAAACTACTATTCATTATAGTAGTCAACATCTCAAATAATGATACACATGGTGAATTCCTTATAGAATTTAGTGACAGGAAAGATTTTCTGTAATGTTGAACTGATAAACTCCATTTTATCAGTTAATGGAAGTGCATTTCTTTTTTAACCTTGGCAGAGGAGAAATTTAAAATGAAATCTAATGCTCATGTGCGGAAACCACCTTTATAAATTTCCTAGTTTGTGCCTACCAATTATATTTTCCTTTCTTGTATGAGTTTTCTCACTCTACAATATTTTCCTTATGGGTGTATGCTCACATGCATGTGTGTTTACCAAAGTAACCATCAAATTCTATTAAGAATACGAAGTTCAATTAACAGTAGCAATAAAAAATAGTAATAAAGTGTCTGATCAATACTGTATTTCATTTACCCTTCATTGCTTTTGAAGCTCTCTTTTCCCTCTCACACAAACCTAGTCATGTACTGTTTAGGGGAAAAAAGTGATAATTTCTGTGGAATAACTTTTAAGATAATTTTTTTTTATATTTGAATTTTTCTCATCAGCTACTATATTCTTTCTCCACACATTTAATTCCAAGGAAAGAGATGCAGTAGAATTTAATGCAGCTTGAAAAGCTTTTATAATTTATTATGTTTTTGCTAATATTTAAATATAATTCTGAGTCTAGTACTAATTAATGTATACATTGGTGATAATTTTTTAATAGTACATTTAGCTGCCTTGAAGACTACTTAAGGTTGTATCCTAATTCAGACTGATTCTATGACATTATCTTTTAATAAAATGCTTTTTGTGCATGCTGCCCTTAATGCCTCATATTCCTTAAACAAAAATTCTGAAAAGCACTGTGAAAAGTGGCAGGTGCAAATAAAGGATTACAAATTTCATCCAATGTAATGGAAAGTTTATAGTTGAGTATAGGTGTAACAATTATAGAAGTGATTTAATTTGGGGAACTAGCAAAACCTGCTTCATTTTCCAGATCCTAAGATATTCTTCTTAAATACACTCCTTCTCATCTTTAATGACTCATCTCAAATGTTACTTTCTCTTTGAATCCTTCCCCCTAACTCTAGGCAGTTGTGCCCCTTTATGCATTCCTGACCATCAGTCTTTAACAATTATAATGCAATCTCAAAATATATTGCAATAGTGTTTGAAGATCAGCTTCTTTTCTCTTTTCACCAGGACAACTTGTACCTTCCTTGATTTTTAATGTAAGGAATAAGCATAACACTAAACATAGGATAGGAATAATGGGACATCACTCTGGATTTTAGATATTTCACTTTTTAAATATTCAAGATGATTATAAAATTGGCAGTGACATTTCTAATGATGGCATGAGGTAGCAAGAAAGAGTCCAACAAAAATTTGAAAAGTTGGGAAATAAACCTGGTACAAACTCAACATTAAATCAATAAACTGCTCTGGAGTAGTGATATCAAATCCCTCCAGTAGATCAAATTTATCCTAGAAGAAAAAGACTTGAACTGAATCTACCCAGCTATATGAACATAGTGAACATAAATATGTGTAAATCACAAGGAGATAGTGCAGATAGTGCAGCAATGGTGGTGGCACCAAGAGAAAAGACCCAGGGCCAGCTCTTGGCAATACATAGGCCCTAGATCTCTCCTTGATTTTCATTTCTCTAAAGGGGAGTTTGTTCCAACTCCATGAAAGAAATAGGGGAATTAGGCTTTGTGCTTTGACATGATGCTAATCAACATCCAAGGATGTTATTTATATTGTTTTGGCTCTAAATAGTCTGCTTAAAAGTTTAGAATGTGATTGTCATGAAAATAGGCATATTATGGGTTATGTAGCATTTAAGTTTTACATTGCACCTTAATAATAATAAACATTTCAATTTATTATACAATAATAATAGTTTCCAGTGCCTATGATAGACCAGGTACTCTTTCATACAGTTACCTCAATCCTCACAGTACTTTGCAAAGAAGAATGTTTCTCCCCATTTTGCCAATAAAGAAACTAAGACTGAGTAATATAAGTAATTTTATATCTTCTGATGAAGCTCATATTGCATTTCTAATCTTTCCTCTGTACTGTTACAACTTGATTGGACTTATATTGGTACAAACAGTCATGGTTTAACATGACTGTATAACATGATGTCAATATTAGAGACATATATAGGACTATGTTTATAAAAATTCAATCTCATTGTGAAACTGGGTCAAATATGCCACCAGCACTGTCATTCTTCCAAACATATTTACTAAACTAAAATGATAGTTACTGATAAAACTCAAATGGTGAGAGAACATTTTATTCAAATGGAATAGGTGAACATATCTCCTCTTTTCAGCTCTAAAGTATTTCTGGGTAGAAACTCTAAGCTCTGCACACTTGGATTTTAATAGTCAGAAGGCCAAGAGTTGCTATTCTTCCTGCTGGACCTGTTCTTAACCCAGAGAGCTCTCATTGCTCATTGCCTTAACTCTTTTATGAATCTACACAAAGGTTGAATGAGGTTACATTCCTACTAACAACACAATTTAAAACGCTATCCCTTATTTTTTTTTCTTTAACTGTATTTTTCCTCATAGTCCTTTTTACTATAGGCCATATTATACATCTTATTTATGTGGGATCTGCTTTCCATATACTTAGTCTGCTTTATTTTGTATCACCAGGCATCAATAAATATTTATCAAATGAATGAATTCATAGCATAACAGAGGTACAACTGAAAATTAATGGATCCATTTTATGGACTCTGAAACAAGTTTATTTTTCTAATGTTATATAGAAAACATGCAATCTTTTTAATAAGGCCAGTTCCACATGTAGTACACACAGATATACAGAAACAATTAAGTATTAGTATAAGTTCATTAAAAATATATTTATGAAGGATGATCCTTTTTGACCTTTATTTACAAGTGAATCATCTGGTATTGAAACAAACAAACAAAATCCAACCTTGAGATTTGTTTTCTAGATATTAGAGCAGTCGGAAAAATAGGTCTTTGCATTTAAGTATCAAGAACCTATAGGAAATACATTTTTAAAGTATTTCTTCAAAGCCTGATCTTTTCTCCAACTGGAATTATACTGACATGTTTTTGTTGTCATTGCTTTTGTTGTTTAGACAAAGCAGCACAATAGGAGACTAACTGCAAGTTGTGTCACTGAGAATGAGAAAGAAACTGTGCCACAGTCATGCCTCTGAGTCATGCTAGGCAGAATGACAAATGGACGATGATGTACGTAATGACATGGGAGTCTTTGGCTTTGCACAGAGGTCCATAAATATTTTGCACATGCTTGGAATACATGGACGTCCAGTTGACAGACTCTCCAAGAAAATTCTAAAATTAGATACCAGATCTAAATTGGTATGAGGAATTTAATGAAAAGGGATGTCTTCTGAGGCTTTTAGGTCATCACACAAAGTGGTCTTCATTGTGTTTTATTTAGCAGTGACTTGCAAGCCATTTTGGAAAAATAATGTACAAAGAACGAAACATTAAGACACTGATTCACTTTCCCCCATATTGCAATCAGTTTGAATAACAGCGGATATGCGATTCATGCTAATTGTGCCAAAACAGCAGCAGCATGAATGCTAAATTATTCATCATGTTCACAAACTGTCAAATGGGGCAAATAGCCAACTATTCAAAATAATTGCAAAAAGATTGGCACAGCTGTAATGTGTTTTCAGAGTGTATTCCATATCCTCCTGAAACCAATGTTCAATGCAATAAGGAAAGCCTCTCTTTGATAGACTCAGAGAGGGAATTTAGAATTCATTCATAAGTATTTCAAGCAAAAACTAATTAATTCATTTGTACTGTAATTTCCTCCTCTCGAATAAATTAAAAATATCAAAATATTTCCAAATTAGGAGAAATCAGTAATAAAAATGAATGCCCAAATATATGTTGATGATGCGTTGAGATGTACTTTGCAAAGTCATTTCTAAATTGCAGTCCTGTCTATTTTTAAACTAATGAATACACTTGACCTTATATAAAACATCTTGAAACTTCTACTAGCTGCAAAAATTTCATAGAAATAACTTCAAATTAGTTCTTATCCATTTGTGCTATGCAAATAGTTTACAAATACTCAATACATTTATAAAATTAGCTAAATTTTGTTATAATATGGCTTGCTAAATCTACCATGTGCTACAGTGTTTAAATGGGCTACATTTTTAAAGATGAGGGGGAGAATAGGGAGATGAAAAGAGAGAAGCACAGAAGGGAAGGAGGGAGGAAATAAAGTCAACTCAAAGTTTAAAATTTCTGTTTAAAAATATCTTTCTCTGGAACATTGCATGTATCTTTTAACCTTTTAAAGCACCCATTCTCTTTAGTAAGAACAGAACTATGAATAAATCCATACCTAGTCTTACAATTTTAAACAAAATTCTACTAGCTGCAAAAATTTCATAGAAATAACTTCAAATTAGTTCTTATCCATTTATGCTATGTAAATAGTTTACATTACAAATACTCAATACATTTATAAAATTAGCCATATAAAGATCTTTTGAAATTTTCTGAAGATTTCATAGGATAATAAAGGAATATTTAATTAATGATAACAGAAAACCAAGAAAATATAATTAATATAATTTTATGTAGTATATTGGTAGATCGCAAAAAGAAATTTAGGTTTAAAAGTTAGAAATATGCTTGGGGCTGGGGTGGGGGCTCAGCAGTAGAGCACTCGTCTTGCATGTGTGAGGCCCTGGGTTCGATCCTTAGCACCACAAAAATAAAATAAAAAGGTATTGTGTCCACCTACTACTAAGAAAATATTTTAGAAAAGGTTCAAAATATGCTAATGATGAAACTATGATAATTTTGTATAAACAGAACAAAGGGTTTGTTTAGAGGGAAATTTTGCCCTCACCCAAACTCTGAGGTTCTTAGGAGTTTTTATTGAAGGTTATGCTTCCAATCATTATTATTAAAGAATCTTATCCAATGCTATTGCAATAATTGTACATTTTCCAGTAGCAATATATCAAGTTTCTATCTTTGTCTTAATATTAATAAATAAGATAAGCATAGTTCATCATTAAAATAAGTTTAGATAGTTGTATATATGTTCATAAAGTTGGGAAATAGGCAATATTTTGTCGTATATCAAGTTAGAAAAACATTTTTCTGACAACATATTAATTGTCTTTTATTTCTATTTCAAAATTTACAGGTATTATTTTTATTTGTTCTAATAGTTATACATGACAGTAGAATGCATTTTGACTCATCATACATAAATGGAATATAACGTCCCATTCTTCTGGTTGTACATGTCGTATTTGACAAAAATTTTACTTGATGGTAAAAACTTCTGAAATATTGCACTTGTGTGATAGACTTTCAGGTGAAATACATATTTCATTTGTAAATTCTTTACATTTGAAATCCTTATAATTTAAAAAGTTCTGATACGATACCTTGATCTATAAGTAACATCTTTTGTTTGTACTGAGAAGAATTTTTAATACTAAAAGTGAGTAGTAAATTTAAGATGTTTATCCCAACAACTAAATTATGACTATTACTTCAGTCTAGAAAGCTATGTGAAGAGAATTAGAATTCATGTGAGATTATATAATCAAAATTCATACAGAATTGGTCATCCCTTCTATATTCAGATAAGCTAAGAATTATTCTAAAGCAATTGCTAGTTTCCTTTCTCTAATACAAAATCATTTTTCAAGAGATAACATCAGGAAAATTGCTTAACATGAAAGAGAGAAATCATTTAACACTTTATAACTTTGAGACTATATAATTTCTAGATATTTTTAGAAACATCAAAATGAATATTGAAAACTCCAATTCTGCTAGTTATTTTGTGGTCTTAGTAATGATATTCAACTTAAATGTATGCTATTCAGTTGAACTCATTAAATAACAAATGAATTTTTATAGAGAAATAAGGCATTGATAATGTATATGGGGAACTCAACAGTGTATGAAATAGAAATGTCACATTTAGCCGGGTCTTCCTTCCTCTGACTTATACCTCTACTTTTTCCTCAGAGGAACCAACTGTATTCTTAAGAGGCAAAGACATACTTTATATTTAACCTCCCTATCACATTACTTTGTGCCCACCTATCTTCAGTTATGTTAAGGTCATGCCTATCTGCCTTATTCAAGATCCCCCACAAGAAACTGAACTAAATCTTGACCAAAGTAGGCTAATATGAATAGGATTTATTTACATACTCAGTATTTACAAAAATATATTGGTATGGAGGATCTACCAAGCACTCATTTTCCTTCTCAAGGAGACTGAATCTATATAATCCCTTCCCTTTTGGATTTTAGTAATGACTCCATATTACTAACAGAAGATTAATCATCAAGTGAGAGTAATATCTGATTAAAATCATCTTCAACAAAAACATAAAGGATCTTTTCTAAAAATATTTAAATCATTATTTATCTGTAGTCTCTACATAGTTAATCATTTTATTTAGAAGTGAAGTAAGAAGGGATGGGATCAAAGAAGGGATGTCTTGGGCCTGGGGGCTGTGGCTCAGTGGTAGTGCACTTGCCTAGCATGTGTGAGGAACTGAGTTCAACTCTCAACACCATATAAAAATAAATAAATAAAATTAAGGTCCATCAACAACTAAAAAAAAAAAAAATTAAAAAGTAAAATATGGAATGTCTTCATGGATGTCTAACACAGGTGCCCAAAACTAGTTCTCAGTATGGTATATAGAATGGATATGGAGTTATATAGATACTCAAAAAACTCTAAGCATGATAATCATAGCACATACATAAACCTGTGAGGAACTGACTTAAACTTCCTGAGGAACATTGCTTCAATATGTGTACCAATGCCCTAAAGCTCTGCTATTATGATATAATTCTCTATAGTATTACTTACTAATGCAATCCAGTCAATGCTGTCAAAATTCACTTTTCCACCTCTGAAAAACTCTCAAGATATCAAGAATTACATGTATAAAAATGAGATTTTCATTATCATTGGTTTTGATCTTATGCCCCATGTTATTCAATGATAAAGTAATCAAACAATACTTAAAGTTTATAAATAGAGATAGTTTTCAAGTTTTATACCTGTGATACTAACTTCTAAGCTATAAATATCATATCCTATCTTCAGATTTTCTTACACCTATGGGTAAAGAAGGGCATGGACACCAACAATAAATACCTAGATGAATGTCAGGTTATCAAGATTTTTCTTTTGTATACCAAAGTAAAGGTGTGGAAAACAGAACACAGAACATATCAAAGCATGTCAATCCATTAGTATTAAGATAATGAGCAAATATGATCAGAACTCACAAAAAACCACAAACAACATTTACAGTCCATATTGACAGGTAAATTTGGTATAACAGGGAGAGAGATGAAACTCACAGTTTCTGACAAAGAATCTTAAGGAATTAGTTATATATTTTGTTTTAAAACTTAATATAAACTATGAATGTAGTATACATTTTCCAAAAGAATAATACATAAGTTTTATATAAGCAGTAGTGATTTTCAAGTGCATTATTTTTTTTCAGAATAAACAGATTTGTTGATCCTAAATTAAAATTGTCGTTTATTCATTTGTCCATGTCTAAGACACGCAACACCTGTAGTAGAGTAATGGTCCTCAAAATTGGTGGAGTTAGTATCACTGGGGAAGCTTGATCAAAATACAAATATATAGAAATTACTCCATTTTTTCTGATTCAGCATTCAAAGGTGTGGGGCACAATTAACATTGTTTGTAGTAAGTTCTTCAAATAATTTTTATGCCAGAGACAAATGTTTAGTCAATTAAGAATGCATCTGAATATATCTTCTAATTATAAAAAATTATTTCTAAACATATTATAAAACAAGTTTTCATACATGAACATGTTGTGTCTGTATATATGTTAGTCAATTGCTTTCTCTTCTACTCACCCATATAACACAGGCTCTTTGAAGGCTAATACTTTATAAGTATGTGAAAAACTAAGGCTTTAACATATGAAACCAATATGGAGCTAAAGGTAATAAAATTAACATGCCATCTAGGGAATTTCAGCTATCATGAACTTTAGGAAAGATAAGATGATATGAGAGTCTAGGAATAAAATATAAATCTTATCTTAACTGAACCCAGTTGTGATCTCACCAGCAGAAAATGGTGAGACTTGTATTATATGCTCCAGTTGAAATAAATATCCGGGTATACATAAGGCTAATTACAAAGTAAATTTTTTTCAAAAGCAAGGACTAATGTATGTGTATAAAAGTTCATGATTAAAAAAGCCTTAAAAAGTGTTGGTAGAACTATATTAAAAATAAAATGAGATATAGAATAATCTCCCCAAAATATACATTGTTCAAATGTTAAGGAGAAAAAAATGGATTACCATTTTTTTCACACAGTTCTCCCCATCTTTAACTCACTCATTCACTCAACATTTATTTTTTATTCTTCATGTTCTGTTTGACATTAATTTTAAAGAGAAAAACTTATATTAAATATATTATTGTAATTTTATAATTTAATACTTGTATTAAATTTATATTAAAATAGAGATAAGATCATTAATTTGATCTATGAATTAGGTCCCTAAATCAGATATTTCTTTTTTTCTTCAAATTCTGATGGCTTAACTAAAAAATCATGAATTCTATGTATAATTAATTTATAGAAAAAACTTAAATATTGCAGTACTAATCTTGTCCTATGACAGAAAGAAATTTTAGGTAATTTTCACAACTCCTAAAATACTCTGGATTTAGGGATTTGTAAGAAGTTATCTGGTAAATATACGAAAGGGTAAGAGATCAGTTAATCTTTGCTCTATTTAGATTTAAAAAATAAACAACACCATGATTAATGAGCATTGACACAGAGCTAAAACATTCCCATGAAAATATACATTATGAAAGTATACATATGCACAGTCCCTTAAAAAAGACCAAGTCCATTCTCCCTAACCCCTTCTAAGATGGTATAGTAAGAGACAGTTATTCAGGGCACCTTGAACATACTTTCAAATATCACTAATGAAATAATAGTACTGTCACCTCACCCACTGGGAGGTGGGTGTAACTTTAGGCATCTTCATTTGTCACTCTCCAATTGAATAATGCTCCTTTAGTACACAGACCATTCCCCCACAGCTGGTAGCTAGGCTCCTAGAAGTTAATTGAGATATTGGTTTCCCCTTGAACCTATGAGTGTTTGGGATTGTGAACCATCAACACTGCATGTACTAAGGGGGCAGTCCAAATCCATTATGAAAATAAGTTTAACCTGTTTCCTAGTCTACTTACCCATTTGTAATTCTTTAGAAGGAACAATGTTGAGGGAAGAAATAAATCACATTGTATAGAATGAGAATAAGTTTCTTATAGGCCTAATAGTAAATACTTTAAAACAGTGCACATTGTGCTTCAAAGAGAAGTTTGAATGATTTTTTTTGATTAATAGTCACTGATTTACAGTCAGGGACTTCTAACTATATCTTGTGAATTCTCAGTTTCAGATTTAATACAGTTCTGGAAACTCTTTGTACACATTTTGAAGAGAAATTGACGATGATCAAGAGATCTGAGTTTAGGGTCACAGTTCTGCACAGTAGAAACGGCATGTGATTAAGTGATTGAATATTTTACCACGTTTCATCCTGGGATGCCCCAGGTTTTTCTCAGAATAATGCATTCAGAGTTGTGGAAAGAAACTAAACATCCCCAAACAACCTGTATCTATTTGGAGAGAGCAAGGTTATTCCTTCTGAGTAGCCTATAAGAAAGTAAGGAAGAAGGTTTTGAAGGTTTGTTGTTCTATGATTGGTAAATTATCCCCTTCACAATTGAAAAGAATGAAGGCCAAAGAGACACAGGGGCTTCCACAAAAAGCCATGTGGTTCTGTTATCAATAAAGAGGTCGTTTTTAATGTTCTAGAGTTCGTGCATTGTATCCAGTGTGCTTAATGCTCCAAACACACACCTTAGCATCTAAACAGAACCCTGAGTGCCAGGGTAAACATCCTAGATGCACAGTGACATTTGAGCAGTGAGTAGGCTCATCTGTGTGAAGAGCTTCAGATACTTCCTGTAGGACACAGACATAATAGTGTAGACAACTTTAAAGCAGCTGGAGTGGGATAATCGAAGAAAGTGGGAAAAATAAGATAACCTGCTGTCTACTTTACAAGCAGCTGCATGAAGATTAATGGGCTAATTTCTGAGAAGCACTTAAACAGTCATGGATGCCAGGTTTAAACATTATTATTTATTAGTTGGCTATGTGGTAAATTTCCCCTGAGAGCATGACTGAAAGCCATGTAAAAATGTATCTTCTTATTCAATTTCAATATGCATATTATCCATAAGGTAGGTTTTAATTGTGTGAGATCATTTAGAGAGCTAGTAAATCATCTTGAAGTTAGCCTAACGGAAAAAAAAAAAAAAAAAAAACATGTATCTCCAAATATTGAAGAGTGTTCAGCATTCAAAAGATGAAGAATCAGAAATTAACCAATAAATGAGACATTCTGACAGAGTTGTCTCTGTCCCTAGAGAACAAGATTCAGGAGAGGGAACATAAATTCAGAATGGTGCTGTTGGGAACAGAAAAGGTGTCAGAAATCACACATTTTTCCATGGACTCCCCTATAAGAAAGTCTTTAAAGAAAATGTCTTTAAATGTACGAGCAGAGACCATAAAGTTTTACAAAAAACAGAAGTTGGGAGAACCCAGACTTGCAAACTTACACAGAAATTTTGAAGCACTTTAAAAATTTGTCTACAATAAAGTTACAAGGCATAGCACATGCAGATATGTGTTTTTATAGTAAAAATTACATCTATAACTTTTTTCAATGTAGCCTGTTACCCACTAAAAGCCAAGATTTTTCAATATTTTTGTTATTTAAAATAAATGCAACTTTTTAAATGTCACACAGTAGTTGGATAAAGATTTATAGCCAACACTGTGGTGGTTAAAATCATGTTAAAAAAAATCAAAGAGCCAAACATTTATTAAAATCATGTTAAAAAACATCAAAGAGCCAAACATTTAAAATCATTCTGCATAGTGTATACATAGGTATATTCTATGATGAATATCTGATACCTGCTCTTTAATAACCAATATTTGAAGCTAAAGGAAAGCAAGATAATATTGACATAAGGTTTTTAAAAAACATCCACTACAAATTATTTATCATTCTATTCCTAATGGCTGTGACATTTAGGAAATGAAGATTTATAGTCAGTTACCATTGTCTATAATTGTAGAGATGCCATTAAAATCCCTCTTTGCATTAAGTATGCCTCACCGATTCAACCCTCATTATTTGTTTAATGCTTGAGGTTTATTCTTTGTCAGATAGAGGGACAATGGAAATGAGAGCAGCTATCCTGTACAAGGTTAATTTGTGAATGATAAATGAGTGCTTTAGAATGAACTGCACAGGCTACAATTTAAACAAGTTTTGGCTGAAGACCAGTTTTCTCTGTCAGTTGGGATTTTATATTAAAAAAAGAAAGAAGAAAACGTAACAGCACAGAAGAAAATACCAGTGATTACAAAGTCGTTTTCTAAGAACCTGCAGAGTTCTTTGGGATTATTTTTGGTTGCAGAGCACTCAGGATTTGTGATACTAACTTGGACCCAAGGAGCATTTATTTGCTCCCTCATTTCTGGAAACAACAGCATAACCCAAAATACACTCTTTGCTTTAAGTATGTCTTATATGATGGTTGAAAAAATGAAATGCACTTCAGTGAAAGAGGTGCCTGGAAAAGTCATTCAGTATCGTCTCAATTTATCCCACTGAAATCAAGGCTACTTTACCATTAATTTATTTTTACCCTTAAAAGTAGGACTTCTAAAGTCATGATTGTTTTTCCAATAACTCTAAGAAAACATCATAACATGCATTCTATTTAAAGGCATTAGTTCTGATACTTGGAGGATGGTGGTGAGTTACTTTTTTACTGCATAGGACCACCTGTGTGATGTGATTTGAATGGAATCCAAAGACCCCGCTTATGCAAATAATTCTACCACAGACTGCCATAGAAAACTTGCCTTCATTTTCAGTTTGAAGTTCTCCTCACAAAGTAATTTTTCTCTTTCTGCTAGTGCACACTGGTATGTGTGTTTGAGAAGGGTTCTCCTTCTATAAGAGGGGTAGTTGAAAGCTTTCAACTGGATTGGTTTAAAAAAAGGTGGGGAGAACAGATATTGAGAGGTAAGAAAAACTCAGTTAAAATGTAAAAATTGCCTTTAGTGCTTCAATAAGGTCTTTTACTCTACCTGTATGGAAGGCAAGATATGGCTGGTATGTCTGGATGCAGGTATGCCACAGGTGTGTGCTCTGAAATGAGTCCATGAAGAAACCAGAGAACAGTGGTCTACCATGAGCTCACTGAATCTGGAATAAATGGAAGCCCAAATTATGGGCAGATTGGAAAATGTAGACTACAGTGAACATCTCACTAATGAGAAAATGGAAATAATTCTAACCAGCCTTGGACCAAGATTTGGAGATCTTAAGGAGGCTCAAATACCATATACCATTAAACTTATATTGTTTGTTATTGATTGATTGTGGCTACTAAGAAACTGAATTCATTTTCAGAAAATGCTATCATTGTTTATTTTTAAATGAACTATATATATGCTGGAGATTTTCTATTTGCTCCTCTAAATATCCTCTTCTTCTTGTCTACTCTTCTTTGTTTCCATATCCAGACTCTAGTGTCCCCTGGCCTCTATTTGTGATGTGTTAATGGGGATTAACAGCAGGAAATCAGAGCAGGTGAAAAAAGGATTTAATGGGCTGATGGCATTCTTCTGTCTCTTTTCCTAAGTTCTGTAAACAATTCCTCTCCTTCACCCACTTAAGTCCCATGGTTGGAAATGGTATCTTTTACTGGAGACCTAAAATTCTGCACTGTCTGTTGTAGTTTTCCTACTGCCTGTGTCAGTTTCCTAGAGTCCTTTTAGTGAAACTTCCTCAAGGTACCCATTGTAAATGTGCCAGCTGCCTCCAGGACCTTCACTCTTAGGATATAGTTCATGTGCTGTTGATAGCTTAGTTTTGTACTCACTGGATATATTCTCTTTCATATCAATTTTTAAAATCTCATTTTTAACTAGCAGCATAGGCACTCATGCTAAGTGGTGGATAAAATATGAATTTAGTTACAAAAGTTGCTTTAAGATTCCGGATTAAATTTAAAAACAAAACAAAACAAAAAATGAAAAGGTCTTTATATTTGTCTCAAGTTTCCTTTTGAGCAGTCTTATTTTCACTAGATAGTAAAGGCAATAAATAAATAAATAATAAGCTATATATTAGCCATGGACAATTGTAAACCATTTTTTTAAAGGAAGAAATTCGCACAAAGGATTTCCTCTTGGTAATTTTTTTATAAAGAATAAAATATCATATAGCAGAATTTAATTTCTCAAATGGACTCTCCTAAAAATATTTTACTTTCTGGTGACTACCACAATGGAATCTTGTGTCTTTAATAAATTTTCAGTGTCTTCTAGTCTTATATTTCTATGTTAATGTTAGTTCTTAGAGGAAGGTTTCCTGTGGAATAGAAATCATGATAAAAAATTTCCCTGAGTTTTATAATATAAACTATCAGTTCCTGGCTCCTATAATGTATCTATGTAGACATTTTGAAATTTAAATTTTTTTCTTTATATTAATTTCTGGTATACCTCTTGATTCTTTTCTTTTGAGTCAAAAACCTGTCCAATGTCCTGATCTAAAGGAAAGATAAAAAAAGACAAACTAAGTGAAAAGCATTTTCCTTGCCCTCATGAATCCCCAGTTTTTTATGAAATAATTTCTGTTTCTCTTAAAGAAGGAATTCACTGGGACTCTCTCCAATCTTATCCTAGCTTACTGCTTAACCCAGTTCCAGGCAATCAAGAGAATGATCGAATTAGGTCATTAAGGTCTCCTCATTTTTTTCATTTGTCATCTTATTCAAATCTCTGGCATTTGAAATTTGGCCAATTGAAATTTCTACTTGAAGCTTCCCCTCTGTTATGGCATGCAGCTGCAACCAAACTCTTCATTTCCCAGATGGGTACCTTACCATCAGCTTGGTTAACAGTCACTTTCTCTTAAATTGTCTTTCTTTATCAAGGGTTTATACCTTTATCTTTTCTCTTTTCAGCCTACCATTAAAAAAACAAAATCACTCCATTTTCATGGCTTCAATTATTAAATTCTTAAATTAATAATATTAATTATAAAATATATTCTGATATTTTTCATATCTATATTTCTGGCCTATAATTCTCCTTCAACCTCCTATCTTTTTTGCAGTCATATCTTTGTAAACACACTCTGTGGAACTGAAATCTAACAAGGGCAAAGTTAGTTATTATTATCCCAAATAAACCATCCCTCCTTCATTTGTACTTTTCAACAATGAACATAATAGTCTTGAAATCTCAAAGTCAATCATTTCCTTTCATTTATCTTCCCTCATACATCTCCTAGCTTTATATGCTTATTTGTTGTTTTTTTATCTAATCAATTACCCTATTTTTCTGATTCATGCATCTCCTAGTTTTATTTTTTTATTTTTTTTTGTTTTTCTAATCTAATAAATTACCATATTTTTCTTTTTCCACTGTCTACACATGAATTGTCTAGTCCTATTTTTGTTCCTACTGCCATTTGCTTGCCTTGCTGTCTTTGTTTCTCTTGATTACAGTTTTGCAATAACCTCTCAAAACTTATAACCTTGAGTACACAGTGACCTAGTTAAAATGAAAATCACTCAGGTCATTCACTTACTCAGTCTTTTGATATCTTTCTTGACAATGTAGAAAGGCTTTCAATAATGCAGTTCCTGTGTTTTTAAATTTATCACTTAGCACCTCCCAGTTAGCAGTATATCTGGTATTCTAACATTTACAATTTATTCAAAATCTCTCTCTCTCTCTCTCTCTCTCTCTCTCTCTCTCTCTCTCTATATATATATATATATATATATATATATATATATATATACACTCAAATCATTTTAGCTGGAGTACTATACCATTCTATTTCTGAGGAAGCTCTAATTATCATAGGTCAAAATTCTCTTCAGTTGATCCTGCTTCCTTGAACCCATCCCTGAGTCTCACAAACATAGTAAATAGTGGCAACTTTAGTGTACTCACATACACTTTTTTCCAAATATCTCATTATAGTAAAATGGTTCATTTGCACATCTGTGTTTTAAATTATCCTATGACCTTCTTAACCACAGGGAATGTGCTTTAGTTGCCTTAATTCCTCAGTTCCTAGCATAGTGTCTGAATCATACAGAGTGGTCAATAAATATGTGTCCACCCACAAGGAATGAGTCTTGGAAAGAGAAAGACCTAGATGACAGTCTCATAATAGCACACCATGTAGGCCAGGAATAAGAATCCATGAGGCTAAACAGACAGAGACTGAGTCACCACTGAAAGGGAAAAAAAGATCAGAAGGGAGAGAAGAAGCTCTTTGAAGATAAATATTCTAAAAGTAGAAGCTATAAACAAGGTGTTAACCATATCTTGAAACTCCAAAGTAAGGTGAGATTATACTTTCCTATTTATTTTATTTTTTTAGAGAGAGAGAGACAGAGAGAGAATTTTTTAATATTTATTTTTCAGTTTTCGGTGGACACAATATCTTTATTTTATTTTTATGTGGTGCTGAGGATAGAACCCAGTGCTCTGCACATGCCAGGCAAGCATGTTACCTCCTGTACCACATCCCCAGCCATTTCTTTCCTATTTAATTTTTAAGAAGAGACCTAGCACACTATTAAAGAGATAATTCACTTGGTGCACCAGCCATTCTGGAGAAGGCTCTGAGGTGGAACAGCTATAGGTTTTTCTGTCTTGGGAAGTACAAACAGATGACTGGAAAGCATGAATCCTGTGCAATAGGTTAGCACCAGAGGACTGATACTTGCTCAGTAGGAACACATTTTAATGAATTGGATATAAAGGGATAGGAGACAAAGTCAAGAATCAGGTCAGGAAGGAAACCACCTCAAAGCTTGAAAAGTGACTCTTTCACTTAGAGAAATGGGGGAGGGGAGGCATACCCTCCCCACACAGGCTGTAGTAGAATTCTTGGCCTTAGTTCATTGGTTCTTAAACTTAGTTCTTAGTAGAGTAGAAGGAGAGAATAACAGAAAGAATGAAAACAAAGGACATAAAAAACTTTACATGCAAATAAATAAATATATTGATATACATATAAAATAATGATTCAAAGAAAGCTCACAGAACTTTATGACAAAATTGTCTTTAAGTTAAAAGGTACTGCTTAAGAGGCTCATCAAATATGACAAAATATTTAGTTCAATAGACATAATATTTTAAAACTTGTCTGTAACTACAAATATCTTATGAATTTGAAGAGCAAATATGTACAGTTTTCCAAATATAAATTAAAAATAATATGGCCAAAATAACAGATTTTAAAGCATTTCTCAATGATAGAAAATTCAATCACTCTCACACGCACACATATATACAAACACATTCACACACCAATGAAAATGTAGACTATTTGATCAACAAAAGTAACAAGCTAGTACTCAACAACCAAAGAACACAACTCTCCTTTTGTAAATAAAAGCAATGCTATCCTTTGGTTCTTAATTGTGTTTCTTTTGATATAATCTTCTCTTCATTCTAAACCCAGCACCTAAATAAACACTGTATTCAACCTCAAAGAACTTTGACTTGTTTCTACTAATTTTCTTGCAAAACTAACTTGGCATGTCTATTTTCATCAATTTCTTTGAAATGCCTCCAAGTTCTCTCTAAATGAAAAAGAATGCTTTACACAAACAGATTCTTATTTCACTGATATTCAGAAATCTTCACTCTTCTAGGTGCTTTTCCTTTAGCACATTTTAGTCGGCTTTTTCATTGCTGCAACCAAAAGACTCAACAAGAACAAGTTAGGAAGAAGTTTATTTGGGGGTTCATGGTTTCAAAGGTCTCAGTCCATATACAGTGGATTCCATTCCTCAAGGCCTGAGATGAGGTAGGACATCAGAAAGAAAGTGGCTCAGAAACCCCAAAGTCACACCCCCAATGACTTACCTCCTGTAGCTATAATCTACCTGCCTACAGTTACCACTCAATTAATCCCAATCAAAGGATTAATGCACTGATTGGGTTAAGCCTCTCATAACCCAATAATTTCACCTCCAAACTCTTTCACATTGCCTCACTCATGAGCTTTTAGGGAACACCTAATATCTAAACCATAAAAGAGCACCACCTCTCAGATTCTTTCTACCAGTCCAGTTAAGTGTCAGTTTTCTTAGTAGACAGACTATGTGGCATTTGGTATAATCAAGGCCCTTCCTTATGGGTACTGAGAAACAAATGATTGATTTAATAAAGAATATCATCTTAGCCCTGGGAAAATGACAAGTAGGTAAAATGGAATTGGTCTTTGGATCTACTCTATTCCTTTTTTTCAGTTATTTCAGTAACTTTGTAGGTTTTCGATATCCCATTTGCTAACCAAGAAAAGTATTATGACCAAAGATAATAATCAAAGTGACTTGGAATTTTTCAATCATGCCAAAGTACTTTCTATTGTTTTTTTTTTCCTGGAATGCTAATACATTCATTGGCCAAAACCAAATACCTTCTTGAATATTTTATTATCTTGAGTAAAACTTACGATCTGATAAATATTCTTGCAAGAAGAAACACTCAACCCCATGTCCACAATCTACTTGTGATTTGACTAATCGTAACCTCTCTCTTCTTTATTTTTTCATCTCCTAAATGAACAAAGACCAAACCAAATGAAGAAAATGGTAGTGTATTCAATGGAATATTACTCAGCTTAAAAGAAGAATTAAATTATGGCATTTGCCGGTAAATGGATGGAGTTGGAGAATATCATGATAAGCGAAATAAGCTAATCCCCCCAAAACCAAAGGCTAAATGTTTTCTCTAATATGCAGATGCTAATTCACAATGGGGGAGCACTAGATTAGATGGAGGGAAGTGAAAAAAGGAGAGAGGAAGGGTTATGGTAAGTGTGACAGAAGCAGCAAGGGGAGTTCTGAAATGCTGCATCTTAGCAAGCTGTCAGAGAGCAAAGCCAGGATTCTCCAGAAGATTAGGTGGAGGGAAGTGAAGAAAGAGAGGTGATATGAGAATAGAAAGGATAGTAGAATGAACCAGACATTATTGCTTTATGTATATATGTGACTGCATGACCAATGTGATTCTACAACATGTATACTCAGAAAAAAGAGAAATTATATCCCATCTATGTATGATTTATCAAATTGCATAAATGCAGTCTACTGTCATGTATAACTAATTAAAACAAAATTTATAAAAGAAAGAAAATGGTATTTACTTCATAGAGTTATTGTGCAGATTAAATGCATGTAGAATAGCTACCAAAAAATATTCTGTGTGGTAAATTTCATGACAAATTCACAAGTATGTAGTTTTTGCACATAAAGAGAAATAAAAACTATTATTTAATCAATGAATATAAATTAATAAGAACTTTTTCATTTCAAAGTTATACAAAAGTGAATCATATATATCTTAAAAAAGTCTTGAGAAAGATTTCAATACTAGAACAATATATTTAATAATACATTATACTGTCTCATTCCCTGAACACTAAGAGAAAACTGAGTATTTTTCTTATATTTTCTCTGAAATTCATTTATATTACAATAAATCAAATGACAGAATACTTTAAAAATAATACCTTTTGCTGTATTTATTATGTGTCCAGACAGTATGTCTGCCAAATTCTGCCAATACAAAGATGACTATACATTTAGTGAAGCCCAGGTCCCTGGTAGGAACTAAACATTAAGTGGTTATTCATATACATGAGATATATTTAATTAATCATAAATTTTAAAATATTGTGACTATTATGGTTTAGATGAGGTGTCCCCAAAAAGCTCATATGTGAGAGAATACAAGAAAATTCAGATGTGAAATGATTGGGTTAAGACAGCCTTAACCTAATCAGTGCATTCATCCACTTTAAAATGTGTATCCTTTGAAACATGAATCATATTATTAGCAATATACATACTGGTATACTAATTATGCAAAGATAATTAGTATACCAGTATGTATATTTTTAATTGTAAATAATGAATTTTTTATACAAATTACATAAGTATAGTGAACTAGAAATGCAGGCACTAATTTTATATTTATATTAATATTATAAAACTATATTACTGGGTAAAATGGAAGATAATAAGTTGTATTATATTCAATTATAAAAATGCAAGTATATATCTAATATTATGTGCATAATTTATATGTGTTCTGTGTTGTAGGTAAAAAACTGCATATATTTTGTAGCCTGGAAAATGTTCACTAAATTATTATTATTTAATGATTTCTGATATTACATTTTTGAATAATTTAAAAAATTTTTCCTACAACATTTTTAGTTTTTATGTTTTTATTAGTGCTTATAGTTATATATATAATAGTGGGGTTACATATATAATAGTGGGGTTCTTGTTAATATATTTTTACATGCATAGAATATATTTACTTCATTTGATTCCTAGTATTTCCCCTTTCCCTTTCACCTCCCCTAATCCCCTTCCTCTACTCTACTGATATTTCTTCTATTAATGTATTGTTCTTTTTAAAATTGGTACATTACAGGTATACATAAAAGTGGAGTTCATTGTATTAGTATACATACATAGCATAGTTTGATACACTTCATTCTGCAGTCCCTTCCTCTACTGTCCTGTTCTCCTTTGTATTTACATGAAATTCATCTTTTAAAAAAATCCTCATTTCTCTCTAACTTCCATGTATGAGAGTAAATTTTCAACCTTTGATTTTCTGAGTGGCTTATTTTGCTTAGCATGATGTCTTCAGTTCCACCCATTTAGCAACAAATTACTTAATTTTGATGTTCCTTATGGCTGAGTAAAACTCCATTGTGTATATATACTAAATATTTACCACATTTTCTTTATCTGTTCATCTATTGACATACACCTGAGTTGGTTTTTATAACTTGGCTATTGTAAATTGCTCTGCTATAAACACCAATGTGATTGTATAACTATATTTTGCTGAATTTAGTTACTTTAGATTAAATACTAAGGAGTGGGATAGCTGGGTTTTATGGTGGTTCCATTTTGAGGAATCTCCATATTGCCTTGAAACGTGATTATACTAACTTGCATTCTTACCCAAAATGTATAAGTGTACCATTTTCCCCACATCCTCACCAGTATTTATTATTGTTTATATTCTTGATGATTGGAGTGAGCTGAAATCTCAGTATAGTTTGGATTCGTATTTCCCTGATTCCTAAAGATATTCAACATTTTTTCACACATTTTTTTTTTTTTGCCACTTAAATATTGAGAAGTGTCTGCTTAGTTCATTTGCCCACTTATTGGGTTGGGTTGTTGTTGTCATTTTGGTATTAAGTTTTTAGAATTCTTTGTATATTCTAGGTATCAGTACCCTGTTAGAATAGCTAACCGTCAAAGATACTCTCCCATTCTGTAGGCTGTATATTCATGAGCTTAATTTTTTTCTTTGCCATGTGAAACCTTTATAATTTGGAGCTATCCCATTTATTGATTCTTGGTTTTATTTCTTGAGCTTTGGAAATCTTATTAAGAAAGTCAGTGTCCATACTGATATTTTGGAGTGTAAATACTATGTTTTCTTCTAAACATTTTAGTGTTTTGTGTTTAATTCTTAAGTCTTTAAACTATTTTGAGTTGATTTTTGTGTAGACTGAGAGATCTAATTTCATTCTACTACATTTAGATACCCAGTTTTCCCAGCACCATTTGTTAAGAAGGTTATTTTTTCCCACAACATATGTTTTTGGATCCTTTGTCAAGGATCAGATGACTGTCTAAGTGGATTTATTCCTGTGTCTGCCACTCTATTCCATTGGTCTTCATGTCTGTTTTTTTTTAATGTCAATACCATGCTGTTTTTGTTACCATAGCTCTGAAGTATAATTTGAGATCAGGGATTGTGATGATTCCAGCAATATTCTTATTGCTCCATACTTTCTAATATAAATTAAAGTCTCTGTATGAATATATGTTACTATAATAGAAAAGTAATAAAATTAAACTATATAAGTTTGAGGAAAATAACAGTTTAGATATAATTGTTTTACTTTTTATTTTCCATTTTGTTTCCAAATGGATTAAAATCTAGTTTCCTGACTCCAATTATTCTACTTAAATATTATCAGAAAAGAAAAAGATTCATATCAATAGTTTCTTTTCAAATCCAAGGACACCCTATTACAGGATAGCTCTGAGGAATTGGTTTAGCCAAATATAATTTCGGTATTAAAACAAAACTACTTTTAACTATAGTTTATATTGTTGCATGTTAAGCTACATCACCAGTTTATTTTCCTTATTTGTCCCCTAAGTACTAATATTTTCTAAGGTCTCACATTCAGCATATATTCCATTTCACTCTACACATTCTTCACTAATCTACTTCCCTCCCATAACTTCAAATATCACCCTTCCTGGATGGTTCCCAAATTCTTAACTCAACATCAAAGGTACACAACAAACTTACTTACTTCACAGAGAAGCCTGAAGTCCACTTGAACTTTGTTGGTGCCAATAAGAATTCCTTAGTTTCTCCTACAGGCATTCTTTCTTCTATGCCTTCAATTTTAAGTGTGCTTCTATCCTGTCCTTTACTTGGATTTTAAAACACACACTTCTTGAACTTCCTCCCTAGCGCCTGATAACTAGTCACTACATCTCTATTGATGATGTGCCTATCACATATCTGTCAGTGGCCAAACTAATTGAAGTCCTGGATGAGGTGTTATTTCCTTTTTTGCTCCCCATTGTACTGACTTAATTTGGACATTAATCACCTATATCCTACATGTCCAAAATAGTTTTCTATGAGAGCTTTCTAACTCCTTTTGCTTTCAGTCCCAAAGTCATCAGCATTAAATTGCTAAGGTCTTGATTATAAGTAGTCTATATTTGCAAGAGAAAAAGCTTAATACTAAGACATTAGCATGATGTTTCACATCTTTACTTCCCATTTCAAGCTTTCTTTGAAACTTCATTTTGCATATGCAATATATCTTCATCTCCAAAATACTCTATTGGTCACAAATAACTAAGCTCATTCTCCTAAAATTTCCATACATACAGTTAATTTGACCTAGAGAAAGAGATGGCAATTCACTTAGAGTATAGGTAGTTATTGATTTTACCCAATTCTCAATTGTTTTACTCAGCATATCAAAAGAGAAGAAGTATGTTCTTTTCCTGTGCCTGCAAAGAATCTCTTTACCTTTTTACCTCTCTTTTTGTTATAATGGAGTACATGCCAGAGTAGCTGTATATTGCAGTTAATTCCATAAGTGAGTCATCCTAATATGAATGCAAGCATGTTTAAAGCAGAGGCCTCTTAAAAAATAGAGTTTATTAATTACTTTCAAGAAATGGCAGTAACTTATATGGTTAAAGATATACATACATACACACACACATATGTATTTTTTATTTAAAATTAATTTTACAACATTAGAAAGGAGGACAAGGAAAATGAATTTAGATACTTAAATTTATAGTAGCAGGATACATAAATCAAGTAAAGCAATAACCAGCAGTGAGATCATAGTTTTAAAGTAATTAACACCCGAATAATAATTAGCAGCTAAATGTATGAAGAAACTGACTAGGCTAAAAACAAAATGTCTACTTTATTTAAGAAAAAGACAAACGTGTGTAGTTAGGGATAATTGAATTAAGGGATTCATGACCAAGATTTGAGATAGACTATAACAACTGGTGAAGTCCCTTAACATTCAAATTAACCATTCATTCTCTCACTGAAATTTATTTCTTTTTGAGTTAATACAATATACATGGTATTATATTGGGGAAAATATCTTCACAAAGTTCATAATCATTAAACATGGAGGATAAACAGGAGGAGCAGAAAAGATGGGTAGGAAAAGAAGTCGAAAAAGGGAGAGGTGGAAGAGGAGGAAAGAAAAGGAGGAGGAAGAAAAATGAAAGCTGAGGGAAAGAAGAGGTAAATGTAAGAAGAATGAGAAGAAGAGGAAGTTTATTTCATATATAATGTATAATGCTTACGACCTCCCATACATTTTTCTAAGTGGTTTACATTTAATAACTGTTACAATCCTGGCAAAGGAGCTATTCTAACTACCTATATTATCTACATAAGAGAATTGAGATATAACATAGTCAGACAATTTCTTATCAAGATCATTGAATGACAAAGGATCTGATCTGGGCTTCAGTCCAGTAGATAATCCATAGCAGGAATAGTGAAGATCTACACCATTTCACTTTCACTTCTGTATTTAAATCAATTGCCTTCAATCTTTTGTTTTGGCCAAAGAATAAATTACTGGTAACCACTCATTGATAATATTAAATAATTTTATAGAAGTAAATATAGAGATGGAAGCCTTTATGCACTACTTCTGTTTTCAAGATCAATTTTGATTATTTCACTTCATGTATAAAACCTCTTCGCAAAAATGCTTATACAGGAATCTTATTTTTATCTATGAAAACTAATTTAAAGCCAACTGTCTAATCTAAGAGATTTAAGAATATAGACCAAACGTATCATAAGGATAATACCAAAATAAAATAATTTTTTTTCCTCAATTTCAGTGATAGATTACACATTTCAGAGTAGTCTGTAAGATTCCATGGTTGTACAACTGTGTATATTTAAGGTAAAACAAAGATTTTTTAAAACTAACAGTTTACTAAGTACCTACTCCATTAGAGGTTTAATTATGAAAAAGTTTCTCTTCAGAAAATTATGTATTTAAAATATATTAAACATTTTATCTAAAAAACTGAAGCAAATATTTTTTTTTGCAAATAAATTGAATCCATTGCTCATAGGCAATTTGCACCCAAAATACTTTGTACGTAATCAATTTTATGTAACTTGTGATACTGCATCCAAATACCAAAAATAAGAAATGAGTAATAAACAATATTTCTAAAATATTGGAACTGTTACAGAAAGGAAAAATTACAATTTTTGAGAATCTTAATGCATTCATTTAAAAAGGCATCTGATTATTTATTTGAAACTAAAATTACAATACCAATTCTATTTTATAGATGGTCATTTTATTTTATAGTTTAAAATTGGGTCATAAAAAACAACTGGAGTTAGAAGTTGTTTTCACACATTTTAAAGAATATAATGAGATTGGGAGCTAAATCAGAGAATTTTTATTAAAGACAAAACCCTATTATTGACTTTCACCATGGTTAGAGATTATTTTGGGATGCTTTTTGAATGATGTAGATGTATACATGACCACTATTTCTATTATTGTGATTATAGTTAGTGAATATTCTGATGAAAAAGAGATCAGTCTCAAAATTTACTTTCTCCTAATGAATATCAAATTTTGATATAGTGTTGTAGAATAATTTTTCCTATAATTTTGTAGGTAGAAAAACTTGCATTTTTTTTTCTACTCCTGTTAGTCTGAAGAATTTTAGCCAGGTGTTTTAACTAAGCTAACAGTAAGTAATATATTTAATTATAATAGAACAATATCACACAGATTCTCGGGTGCTTCAAATCACCACTTTATACCTTCACTGATAAGTCAATCTCCAGGATCCCAATGTAAGTAGTAATACTTGCTATAAACATTATAAAATAAACACCCAAACCAGCCTAGATATAGTATTGTAGAATAATAGCAGATTCAAATGGTGAGATGGAATAAGAGGTGTTAAATATTTCAATTATAAATGGGTTTTAAAAGAAAATTTCATAAATTCAATAATGGCCACCCAAAGATAACAATCCCCAATGCCTGGAATAAGTGAATTTAACTTCAAGAGGTCTAAGTTTCACAGGTGTGCTTAAGTTAAGGTTCTTGAGGAGAGGTCTTGAGTTATCCCAGAGGAACCCTAATTGACATTACAAGCATCCTTAGAAGAGAGAGGAAGAGGGGGATTAGACACATTCCCATAAGGTACAAGAAAGTGGTAAAAATACTACACTGATGACTTTGAAGACAGAGAAAAGTGTCATGAGCCAGGGAATGTAGGTAGAAGTGGGAAGAACCACACAAAGGAGCGTGTTCTTGCCACTTATTTTGACCAGCAATGCTAATGTTAGACTTCTGGCTTCCATAACTGTGAGAAAATAATTGTTTTGTTGTTTTAAATCACCATGCTTGTGGTAATTTTTTTACCACAGACTTAGGAAATTAAAAACAAGAATTTTCAAGCACAAACACAATGGATAAATGATTGAAAAAAACAAACAAAAAAGAATTTGACAACATAAAATCTCAAACTTATACATGCTGAAAATGAAATTCAAGAAAATATAAACTATAAAGATTATTTAGCTACACATGTAAAAAAGCACTAATATTTTCCATGCATAAAAGATTATTAGCACTAAGACAAAACTCATTGCAAGTCAACCTTTGGAATAAGAAAAACAAGAGGCAATAATATATACATTACCTCTTCTATATAAAACCTGAAAAGCAATCAAATAAATGAAAATAAAATAAAATATTTTTTTTACTCCTAAATTGGCATAACCCCAAACTCTATTTTCTCAGTTTGGTTTGGAATATGATGTATTAAGCTATAGCATTATCTTCTCATAGGAGGACAAACTATAACCTCTTAGAGAAGAGTTTGAGGTGTATATATGTATAAACAATGACAAGTTGGTGTGTATTTAACCCTATGATTGAACTTCTAAAAATTAGTCTTAACAAAGTTACCAGTATATTTTCATACAAAATTATTTTTTCAAGTGCTATTTATAGTAGTGATTTAAAAAAATCAAATGATTTAAATGATAATAGAATAGATTTACAATTATTGTAAATGATACAATGAAAAAGATGATATGATTATAAAACATGTTTTTAACTATAATTTAGGACCTCATAAGTGCTTTTGATGGTAAAATTTAGTGATATATGAAAGTTTACAAAAAAGTAAAATTGTGGAAAGTAAAACCATCCATTCAAAATTTATGAGATTGAATATTAAAAATTAAGCATATAATGACTTAGTCTCAGATTTTTAGAGTAGTTAATTTTCAGTGATAGCTATGTAGGTGAGTTTCATTTTTAATATCTAATTGTTCTGTTAGAGGTTTATTAGTCTTATTAGATTTCAAATTAAAATGTAAGTATCTAAACCTTACAGATAAAAATATAGCTTTTCCCATATATTATTTAGCATCACAATTAACATATTGTCATAGTTGCTTCTGATCTATCAGATTTTCTAGGTTTTATACAATGGAAAAAGTAATGATATAAAAAAAGTAGCAACAACTCTCTCTCATTCTCTCTATTTCTATAGTTAACAGATATACAAAAATTGGCATGGATAACATTTTTAATCAGAAACTAAGGTATTATATTTTAAAGCACAATAAAATGAAACCATTGGTTAAAATGAGGTAAGTCAATACACAGTGATCAATATTTCTAATATTTATAATAAAATATTTTGATTGACCAGTCAACAGAGGAAGAAGTAAAGAAAATTATCAGCAAGATGGAGAATAAATAGCTGTTTCTGATTCCAAAAATCTTTGAATAAACTTAGTGAGCCACTAAGCACCTGTGAACCACAGTTCCCCATCACCCACACATAACCCACACTTGACCCACATGTGACTGCCCAGAGGAGAAGGCTACTGTCCAGGAAGAGTTTTAGAAGAACTTATGAACTGCAAATGTGATGGCTCAGGGTTCACAAGATAAGATGTGCTATTTTAAAATTCCATCTTGAGGATCCTTTAGACACAATTTACTTTGGGGATTGCATCAAATGAACTGACTAGCTAAGCTCTTTTAGAGAGTCAGGGAAAGGGTACTTATGCACTTCTTTTTCTTTTTTTTCACCTTTTTTTTTTCTGCTTCATGTTGGACAGTATGAAGTCATGATTTTCTTGTCACCATCAAATAAGTAAATAAATAAATAAATACTAACCATTCATATTATCTACCTATTTCACTTTATTACTTTAAGAAGGAAATATGGCATTTGTGTCTGCTGCATTACTGACTTAGTGAATACTTAATAAATAATGATAATCCTACTTTTTTAATGTTCATGGTTTCCCTTCAATCCTCTGCTTTCTCCTCAAATAACTTGTAGCCTTTCCTTTAAAATGGCTGGTATTATTTCCTCTGAGGAAAAATTATTAAATTATTAAAATGGAATTTAAAAGTACTTCAACTGCTTGACCACACCATTCTGACAAACAAAACAACCACAAGTACCGTCTGTGCCCCTCGTATGTCATGTCAAATGCCCCAGCAAGCAAATACTTCAGAGCAAAAGTTGACCATAGGAAGAGTAGCTTTTTCCTTAGACTTTGTGGCATGTGGTCAGGCAGATAAGTTCACATGAACTACCCACTTGTCTTTTGTGAGAGTCAGCAGATGTACATTTAGCTTCCACTAGAATGTGTCTCACTTATTCTGCCTAACAATAAAAAGCTGCATTCTTTAGCCCAGTTATCTGTAAGTGTTAAAATATTTTTTCAGACATGTGTTTCAATAAACAGCATGCCAATGATTGTTTATAGTGCTAAAATGTTTTCTCTAAGCATTCCACCTAGGGGGGGAAAAAAAAAAACTCCACTCTTTGATATCTCTCTTTTTCTTAAATACACACTGTGTTTTAGGAAGGTACCCACCTAGAATAGATTACAAAGCGTTCCTTAAGACTTTTAATAGCCCAATGTTCCCACTAGAAGAGAATGTAAGTCTTCAAGGGGGAAAAAAAAAAAGAAAAGAAAACCTGTTCCTCAGGGTGATTGGTTCTTCCCTTGTAGCATGATCTGGGTCAGTGGAAGGCCATATTTGGCTGGACATCTGTGATACAAGCTCTAACCTCATATGGAATAGGAGACCTGCATGTGTCCTTGGCAAACTACATGTATTATTTTATGTGGTTCAGTTGGGAATGCAGTGTTTCTCTGCACCTTGTGCATGCCAGTCCACTGATTCCTGAAGGAGACCATGTTCCTATCCCAGTTACTATATCTGAACATTGCATAGAATATAAAGCATCTCTAATGGGACCAGTTTTCAATTCCACCCTTCCTCTTTTATTGACCTTTTGTACAAAAATCTTAGATTAACTTCAGGCTGGGAGTATTTGTTCTTCGAATAGCTAGTAAGACCAAAATAGGAAAGAAGGATCTTGAGTTGGTCATAGTCCAATATATATTACTTCTTTTTGCCAGTACATGCAGGTTTAATAAACACTTCCAGCTATCCCATTGTCCATGGTGGTGAGTTGTTTTATTTTTAGACACACAAGATTCAGTTAACGGTACTTTAACGCTTGCTTATGGGGCTAAAATGTTATTCTTTAAAGACTACCACCTAATATTCTGATTAGAGATAAAACCAAAAATTCAATGAAACTGAAAAAAAAGATAATTCTAGGTCTTTTATCATATCATGTGGTAGAATTGGCGCAGAAATCTAGTCTGGTTTCTGTTCTTATTAAGTATGTCCTCTTGGGCAAATAAAATAATGTCTTGATTTTCCTTCCCCCCCCAACTTGTTTCCCTCTCCTTTATGTAATTGTTTTAGAAATAGGTAAGATAATATGTAAAATTTATGTGTATAAACTAGATTATGCTTGCACATTGCTATGAGGAAGGAAGAATAGTGCTATTGAGATTTTCTGAGTCTGTGACTAGTTTTCTTCATAATTGACTTTAATCAAACAAACCAAAGTAATGTTATTATCCCATTTCAATAAGCCTGATTCTTTTCCTACTTATAAAAAAAAGTGACTTCAAAATTCCTCAGACAACCTATTACAAAGAGATAAACCATAATTAGTTACTGGTTGGAGACATACATACTATTCTTGTGTGATTTTTATTGAAAAAAATAGGATATAATTAAGCATAAAAGTTAATTTCTTATGAATCATTTTGTTACTCAGAGGTAGAAAATTTACATTTTGATTATATTAATACTTTTTTCCTTTTTGGTCTCTGGGTTAAAAGCAAGAAAAGTGACATTATTTTAACTGTTTAATTGCTTCCATTTTGTTTGGGAAACTTAACCTCAATTTAACCTCTGTGGCTACTGTGTGAGTCAAAATCAAATGACTTTGACGATCTCAGTCCCAGAATAATAAACTCTTTGGAGGCTTTAAAACTCTTTACCTTTAACAGGGGGAACTGAGCAGTCTTCAGCTTGTTTGTGTTCGTTGATTGATAATGAGCAGTTTCTCTGTCTGCATCTGTGTGGGACTATGTGAGGTCTGCTTTAGCCTGCTGGGAGTTGAGAGGAGGGAGAGGCAATCACAGTGGGTTTAAAAAATTGTTCTAAAGATGACATTTGGGAGGAAAATATTTTGGCCACAGGCCAAGGTGATTTTTTTTTTAATGCTAAAACAAGCTTGGCACTTTACATTTTCATTTTAATCTGTTTTCACAATTCAATGTAAGTTGACAGTTCAGTATGTCTAAGTAATAGAAAGTTTCTCCAAGTGATGACGTCTATCAATAAGAAATTTTTAAAAAACACATAGTGAAGGAAAAATTCCAGAGTTAAAAAATATATTTTATGTTGCTTTCATCATTTTCTGCAAAATTTAGTAGGAATAAACTCTTCCTTGTTAATTATAGAATATCTGATCCCTACCTTTGTTGTCAATTTAATTTGAAAAAATAAGGCCCATTTTCAATATGCAGATAATTTTCTAAGAAATGAAACAATTCTTAATAAGTGTACAAGACATAATAGGGATAAAATTCATGGAGCTTACTCTTTTTTATTAAGAATTGCACAGTATAAAAAAGTTCAAATATAACCTGTATCCTTAGTGGCTTATTCAGCAAAAATAAATATGTGTTAGATTTCAACATGTCTATGGCTTTAATAACATTATTGGCTTCTTTATTCTATGCTACTGGTTATCTTTAATTCTACTAATATTGTGGTTCTTTGGGTTTTCAGGAGCATTGGTTAAAATGAAAAATGTCATTTGCTGATCCAAGGTGCTATGCTTTGGAAATGATCAGGACAGCAGCTGGGCTGGACTTTCTGACTGAGAACAGCAGGTTAGAAGCCAGGAGAGGCTGGTTTACATGACTGGAGCCAAGAGCCTGCTTCCAAGTGGACAGGAGGACTTGAAGCCAGTACACATGGTCAGAAGAACTGACTCCAGCATGAGCAGTGTGTTCTCATTTATCCTTAAGTGAAGACATCTATGTTAAGTGAAGACAGGGATACTGTCATTTAACCAGAAGGCTGACTCAAGAAAAGTGTATTTCTTTATTGCTTGAAAGTCTATCCATGGAGAGTATGTCCCACAGAAACCATACTGACATTCAGTGACCACCACACTCTTTACATAAAACTTATTATTATGTGACTCATCTAGCCTCACCACATACTGGTCTTCCTCTGAGCAGCAAAAGCAGTTTGTTTTGTCTTGATAGCAACTTGTAGAATTTCCTAGGTCATTGAATCTATAGGATTCTCTCAAGAATTAGGAACTCTCTTCTGATTAACCTAAGAGCAACAGGCAAATCCAGACCTTCTTTTCCCAGTCTTATGAGCTGCTGATTAGACAAGGAGGATTAATACAATCAAGAATGGGATTCAGAGTCCCATAAAATAAAAATAAATCATTCACAGAGAATGTGTACTTATTCAGACTGGAGAAATCTTTAATTAAGAGTCCCGAGGGGCTGGGAATGTGGTTCAGTGGTAGAGTGCTGGCGTAGCACATGCAAGGCCCTGGGTTCCATCCTCAAAAACACATAAAAATAAATAAAATGAAGTTATAAAAAAAAGAGTCCTGAGATCTTTGATGCCATGTAATCATGATAAATATATAATGTAATCATGCACGTTTTAAAATAATATTCTATAATTCAAAAATACTTCTATTAGAAGTCAAAATGATACACAACTGTGAATATTCAGCTGAACCCAACAACAGATTCTTGTGAGGATCTGCTAGAGTGGATGGAAAGGAAATGCTCCAAGAAGTCCTCTGCCCTCAATGTCACTTTTCCCTAGGGAGATTTTGGTAAGTATTGAGCAGGAGGAGTAAGATCCTTGTTAGACCACTTGCCTGATCCTCTCGTGTTGCTAAAGTGTAGCTTCATAAACTTTGTCAGTCATAGGGAAAAGGATTGATAATCAAAGTTGAAAAATGGAAAAAATACATTCTATCTAGAAGAGTACTAACCTCCATGTAAAGGTAAACCACAACACTACAAGGAGGAATGAGATTTTTTTTCGAGATGTGACATTGATTCTCCAATAATATGTATACTACAATGGGCTATACAGAAAAGATACATGATTGAAAGTGAAGTCTCCTTTATTGTTACAAATCTGTTAGAAAAATTACCACTTTCTTGAGATTTTTTTTAATATTTGAAGGACATATTTTGTTCATTGAAAACTAAAGTTTCCTATTTATATAAATTATGAAAACAAGCTCTCATCTATACAGTGATTCAGAATGACACACAAATATGAAGAACATCTGATAAACAGTGAAGAATCAAAATATATTGGATGATATAAAATACATTACTTACTCGCCTATCCATTTATAGAAATTGCATTAGGTAAGATCATAAGTTAAATTGTTACAAGTGTGAATTTAAATTAAATTTAGAGAACTTGACTTGAAAAGTTTTATGGAGTGTTTTCTTTGTGCTTTAGTAACTCAGAATTATACTTTCTGCAAAGGCCAGTGTTCTTATAAATGTAAATCCTGATAAAGAGTTATATAAAGTCTTAGAACATTAAGTCACACAGAAAATATTGACTGAGTATTTACTGCTAGTTTAGAAATACAAGAGACAGGTATAGCTCTAGTTCTTACAGAGTTTCTATTGTGATGAAGAAAGAGTTTAAATGAACAAAAAGTATGACAAAGGTCATAAGGGTCACAATGTGTCT
Source organism: Urocitellus parryii (assembly GCF_045843805.1). NCBI lineage: Eukaryota > Metazoa > Chordata > Mammalia > Rodentia > Sciuridae > Urocitellus > Urocitellus parryii. Next base: position 65,305,177 of record NC_135533.1, read on the forward strand.
AATAGATTAAGGAATATAGTTATCAGTTATATGTAACTTTAGTGGCTAGTTTTGTAGAGATAACATGTGTGCAAGATATGTGTGTGTATAACTTACGTATTGTATGTGCAAGTTTATATAAAAGTTCTCATATATTCATATTTATACAGTACACATTTAATTAAATATAGATGTATAATATATGTATGTTTATGTTATGTTTGCCTTATATAAGATACATGATGTATATATCTGTATATAATATATAAATATTTCACTGTTTAAGAAAGAAAGCAAAACAGTGAGTAGTGATTAGAGGGAGAGGCAGGACAGAGAGAAGCCTTCTATAAAAATTGTCATAAGATGAAAATAAGAATTACCTACCATAGAAAAAAGGGGTTCAAGAAATAGGAGGGAAGAAATATAAGATTGCATGGGATCTCCAACAAAGGATGAGAAAAGGAGGTTCAGAACACAAGTTGAACAGGAGGACTAAAACATTTTCTGTTGTACAAAGAAGAAATTTAAACAAGTAATGAAATCTCCATACTACTTTTCATATTTGCTGCACCAATTTGCAGTCTCACTAGCAGTGTATGAGTGTACCTTTTTCCCCACATTTTTTGTTTGTATGCACAATAGCTGCCATTCTGACTGGAGTGAGATGAAATCTTAGACTAGTTTTGATTTGTATTTCTCTAATTGATAGCAATGATGAACATTTTTTCATATATTTATTGATTCACTGTATATCATCTTCTGAGAAGTATCTGTTCAGGTCCTTGGCCCATTTATTGATAGGGTTATTTTATTTTATTTATATTTTTTTTGGTGTTTAGCTTTTTGAGTTCTTTATATACCCTAGAGATTAGTACTCTCTCTGATGTGTGAGGGGTAAAGATTTGCTCCCAAGATGTAGGCTCTCTATTCACCTCACAGATTATTTCTTTTGATGTAAAGAAACTTTTTAGTTTGCATCCATCCCATTTATTGATTCTTGATTTTTATTCTTGCACCAAAGGAGTCTTATTAAGGAAGTTGGGGCCTAATCCCACATGATCCATCAGATTAGGGCCTACTTTTTCTTCTATTTGATGCAGGGTCTCGGGTTTTATTCCTAAGTCCTTGATCTATTTTGAGTTCAATTTTCTTGGAAAATTGGGAGTGGAACCACCATTTGACCCAGCTATCCCTCTCCTTGGTCTATACTCAAAGGACTTAAAAACAGCATACTACAGGGACACTGCCACATTAATGTTTATAGCAGCACAATTCACAATAGCTAAACTGTGGAACCAACATGGATGCCCTTCAATAGATAAATAGATTAAAAAATGTGGCATATATACACAATGGAATAATACTCAGAAATAAAAGAGAATAAGATCATAGCATTCGCAGGTAAATGGATGATGTTAGAGAAGATAATGCTAAGTAAAGTTAGCCAATCCCAAAAAACCAAATGCCTAATGATTTCTCTGATATAAGGAGGCTGATTCATAATGGGGTTGGGAGGGGGAGCATGGGAGGAATAGACAAACTCCAGATAGGGCAGAGGGGTGGGAGGGGGCATAGCATTATTAATGATGGTGGAATGTGATGATCATTATTATCCAAAGTACATGTATGAAGATATGAATTGGTGTGAATATAGTTTGTATACAACCAGAGATATGAAAAATTGTGCCCTATATATGTAATAAAAATTGAAATGCATCCCACTGTCATATATAAATTTAAAAAAACTAATTAAAAAACAAGTAATGAAACCGTTATATTTATCCATTTGGTGGCAGAATGTTGGGATGATTTTTGTTTAAGGGTTATTATTTTCTCCATTGCCATAGGAAGCTAAATTACTTTGAGAGAGAGAGATGGAGCAGGTTGTATGCGCAATTGATAAAGACAATTCAAATGAGTGCTGTGGATAACTGCAGAGAGAATTGGCAAACACTAAGAACCACCAGGAAGCATCAAGGCTGATCAATACTGATCATCATGAATGGGTGTGTTACTTTTATTGTTTTGTGATTTTCTCTAGCAGCTCTAGTGGGAGAATGGAGATGATAGGTTAGTTTAAATGATCTAAGATTGGGGCTTGGCAAAGATATGCAAAGGAAGTCCAATTGAGTTGGAAAACTGAGTTATTAATATGATAGTAATTTGTAAGCTAAATAAGGAACATGGTAAAGAAATGAGAAAAATTAACAGTTGAGAAAACAGATCAGGTTCCAGAAGTGTGTGGATTAGACAAAGAACAGAACTCTTCTACTCATAATGGAATGAGAGAGCTGGAAGAATGGAGACTGCCATAGATCTAGACGTCTAAATCTGGGATGTCAAACCCTTCACACCAATGACAATGCCCAGGTAGGACTATTGGAAGTGAAGTTGAAGCACACGGGATAAGACCAAGAATAGAAAATGACAAGATGTCATTTGTGCAAGAATAGATGTTACATTTCTCCAAGAGTGCAATAGGATTTTTTTTCAATAGAACTTTGATGAAAAACAAAACAAAACTAAGACTTGAGTTGAGTGCTAAAGTTTTCAAAAAATTATTGGAAATGATTTGAATATGAGCAAAATTATGCAGAAAAATAATAAAGGGCAATAGATTTGAGTGTCATAATTTATAATTAAGAAGAGGTGCAGAGGTTTAGAGGCTTCCCTGAATTTGAAATCAAAGTGCAAATGACCCATAATATTCCAATGTGAATTCTATATAATGGGCACTTCATGAAATCCTTAATTCTAGGAAACTACTTAATTATAATATGGTGATTACAAAGTACAACACTGTAAGTGCCAGTTGGCAAATCCTTACAAAATGTATATACCATGTAACTACCACCCAGCTAAGATGGAAAAGATCACCAGTACCCCAGAAGCTTGCTTCCTTATTCTCACAGTCATTACCTCCCATGTAGACACGTATTTACTAATCTGACTTCATCATGGATTAGTTTTGTCTATTTTTGTGTGATTCTATAAATAGTTTGACCACATTGTTGGCCTATAAACATGTATCAAAAGAAACTTATTTTTAATATCTCCAATTTTAACCAAATCAAGCTTGGCAGGCACTTTATCTGGAAAGCATGTATGTTTTGTCAAGTTCAATGTTTGAACTAAGTCCAATGAAAGGTAGTCAGAATTAAGATGAGGCTGTGAAGCTTTAACCCTAAACACAGATCACCATTATGGAGCAAAGAACTTGGGAACATTTAGTATCTGGTTATATCTCTGAGTCCTTGTCCATGGACAGGCCTTGGCTCAAAGATGAATTAATCAATAATAACATGACTAATAGAAATCAAGTTATTTTGAGGCACACATAACAATAAAGGCATTATTTTAATAACTGCATATACATTATCTTCATTATTGTTACCATTAATTTTGTAAGTTTGCTATTATTACTCTATCATCATTTTATAGATGCCCAAACTGAGTCATAATGAAGAACCATCGTGGAAAACAGATGCCCATCTCCAACCAGGATTTGTAGCCAGAATCTCTGCTCCACTGGCAAACTTTCTGACAGATTCCTTCCACACCAGACTTTGACCTCCTTGCAAAGATTGTAGAATTCCAACTACAAATGCACAGGAACACATCTGCCACTCTCCAGCAATACAGAAGAAATTTGAAACCTGAGCTATTCAAATGTATAGTCTTTGGTGAATATCTCTCAGGTCCACATTTTCCCTTCTCCTTGTTTTAACTAATCTAGAAAACTTCAGAGGTTAATCTTCACTGTGTTCTTGTATTATTTCCAGTGACTGCAAAATCAGTATATGATTTTTATCCTAAACTCACATTCATCACCAGTTTTATTACAAGAGTTGATGCTGCTAATGAGCGGAGGAAAGATGATGTACAGATTAGTAGCCATATCAAAACCACTTCCAAAAATAAAAACAGAAACCCTGTAACATTGCATTGATGTTTTCTATCCTTTAAACAATTGCCAACTGGTAAAATAGGCAAGACTTTAAAATTTTTAATGTCCCCTTTATGGTGATGGCAAATGAAACCATCTTGCTTGTATCACTTCTTAATTCAGATTCATTGGGTATCTAGAGATTTATATTCCTTTCCCATAGTACAAGAATAAAATGTAATATGCAATTAGCAATCTTTTGAAGATGATGTCATTGTGGGGGTGACAAAGATGTTATGATATCAGTAACACTCAAGTTCCTGAATGTTTGTGCACATTTGAAGCTTCCATATTTGCTTAAATGTACACAAAATGTGGAGAAAAATATGAATGTGATATTCTTTTATAAGAAATAGCATGTTACAGTAGGTGGAAAACTATGACATTATTACATTTAATACTCAATAAGTGACATGTTAATTTGTGAAGTGAAGGTAAATGCATTATGTCTTATAACCAGTAAAAGATACATCCTTATCCAAAAGTAATAATTTATCTCTAATTCACTTTGAACGATGAAATGAAAACTTTGTTAAAATTCAATATAACTGATTATCATTCTTGAGATTCAGAGATATTTTGGATATTTTTAAGTCATGGTTTTCCATCATTATTTGATGTAAAAATATTGTTTCAAAAAAGGGGTTTAAGGAAAACAAAAGCTTAGTGAACTTAAGCATCTGTTTGATGTATTCTCATTAACTATAGTAATAAAAATGATATGACATACTATGTTTGCTGAACAGAGGGAGCCCACAGCACAAGTCAGTGCAGAAATGAAGGGGTTACTGTTTATCAGTGTACAAGAGATGGAAAATGCACACTGGCTCTCAAGTTCAAAGGGCTTGAGGGAACTCTGGTAACTTTATCCCCTTTAGTCACAAACTCTGAGGCGGCATATGGTTCACATCCTTTTTTGGTGTTATTTTTAAACTTGTTTATAAGACATAAATGAAAAGTATTCTAAACCCCATAATGATTTTTTTTTTCTATGAACAGAAACTTGATGGTGATGGCAGTAACTCTTGAAGTTTCACTATCCAACCACTTTCCTCTGAGGAGGCAGGAATATGTACTGGAGAAGCCAACATCTAAAAACATAAAATAGTACATTGTTACTCTTCTTTTTTTTTTTCCTGAGTTTTTAAAGCATAGGTATTACAGACCTAGACAGTTAAGATAGTTGAAAAGGGGATTTAGAGAACTGTCAAAAATCATTTGGAGAAAGAAAGTGTCTCCACATTTTCCATGAATCAAATGGTAACGAGGGAATATCATTTTCTGACTAACTTAATTTCTGACTCTACAGCAGCTAGAAGCTTGGTTCTCCTAAATCACACAAGATATTTATTAAGGGGGAAAAAAAGCCAAAGGAAGTAATAAATGTCAAACACTCATCAAAAACAGGCTGGGCACTTTATTTATTTATTTATTTTATTTTCGTCTCTACTGGAGTTCTTTGAACTTACAATAAGTAACCCATCTGTAGTTCAAATCTACTGTAAAGCTGCTTTACCACGCTACTTGTTTTAAAACTTACATCTTTCCCCAGGAAATTAGGAAACTAGGACCATAATGCAGTGCTAAATACAGCCCTCTACTCCTTTTAATTTTCCTTGGGATGTATTTAGAATTCCACACAATGAAAATAGGTAACATTTCAAGTAAGAAGAAGCTGTAACATGCAAGTCATTTGTTTTAGGACAAGAATATGAACCTGCTCTGAAATATGGCTCCTCTTGGGGACTCACCAGGGTCTCTTACTAGAAATTAAATGGTGCCTGCTGTGGTTTCCCCTGCTCTCTCATTTACTGTGTGTGCATTGGCTCTCCTTAAATGAAACTGAAAAGCAGTGCAGACAAAGTGCACAATATTTTAAAAGGCACTAGGTTTTACTTGTGCTTATTTGTGACAAAAGTTGGTATGTGTATATTGCTAAAATATAAAGAAAATGGTCTATATGGAATGAATATTGTGACTCAAATAACTTAATAAACCAATGAAAGAAAAAAAACCTGTGGACAGAAATACAATAAAGTTTATCTTTCTATTTTAGATAAACTAAATAGAATGACATTTCATTTCTTGCATCTTGTACCTTTCTGTGATAACACAAATGCAACGGCAAACACTCTGGTGATTTATCGGATGTGAGAGAGGACAATCACTTTAAGCTCTGAGATGCAGACCACTGTCCTTGTGTTCAAAGGCTTGGTCTCTACCTTTCTTCTGACAACACTTCCCTACACAGGGTTAGCACATGGTTGGTTCCCTTCCCCTCAGCATACAGATTCATATCCAGCACCTCATTTACTTGGGGTGATCCCTTGTGCAGGTCAGGGAGTGGATGAGAACCCTGGCTCTCAAACCAGTCCCCTCATTATAGGCTCCTATTTCCAGAGGTCAGATGCTGCCCTTGCTTAACATGACTGTTATTAAATTCACCTTACTTCCTGTGCACGATGGGTATTCATAGACGGATGTTTGGTAATGTGATGTTTCCACTGAACTCTTGAGGAATTCTTTTCCACCATGTGAAAGTTCAAGGGAAAGAGAAAATGTGACATGGTAATCCAAAGAAAGATTTATATGCTGTATTTTGAGAAGATAATTCTACCCTTTTCAATATTATTCTCTGAACCTTGTGGTTCACACATACACACACACACACACACACACACACACACACGGATGATCATTTTGGGTGTTGCAGGATTTTATAGATTTTCAGGCAAGTAAAAATAATCTTTCTTAAAATTCATTTTTTTGGCCATCTGATAGTTGAATAAAAATATTTAAATACTTCTGGTGAAATGAATATTTGCTTAGTGTGCTTTTCACAGAGCCCTGAAAACAGTCTGTTGATATTTATTTATTAATCAGGGCTAGTTTACTGCTCCAGACACAGTGAGTAAATGCCACAACCAAAATTATAACCCAGGATTCCTCATTTCCAGTCATAAATTCCAGCCACAAAACTGAACTCTTCTTTCTAAGGTATTGCTATAGAAATCTAGTCTTATTCTAAAGCTAAAACTCTAGGGATTGTCTAAACCAGAAGAGGGTGATTATTTTTTCTTTTCTGAACTGTGGCTTTGCCATCTGTTAGTTTTCCTTTATTGCACAAAACTGATTTTTATGACCAAGAAACTAAAGTTCTGGCAAAGAAATAGGGTTATCTTTTAACTATATTTTATTTTTGAAACCAGTATGTTTGTATGACCTCAAATATTGAGATACCTGTATTTTAAATATTCTTACATGAATTAGTTTTATCCAATATTAAGTAAAATATTTAAGCATTCAAAAACTCATACTATAATTTCAATTAGTCAATGATGACTGCCAATGCTTCACCTAGGTTATATTTCAAAGGGTAGGCTACATGGGATGCTACATTTAAAAAAATATTTCTATTGTCTATATCTTGTACAATTTTTAAAGAAAATTTGTTTCTCATGTCCTTGATGTGAATATTACATCACCACTAGGGTAAAATAGAACCAAGGAGACAAGGATATTTTGTTTTTCCTCTACACCTTCACACCATCCATTCTGAGAATAGAAATTGGTTCCCTAACCTTATGCAAGATTCACTTCTTAGGTGAAATGTATGTAAGATGTGCATGTTCGTGTGTATTTATGTGGACTGGGCAATTGGGAAGGACTGATGGAGAGGCTTGGGGAAGTGTGATCTGCATATGGTACTCAAGAGGAAAAAAGAAAGAGAGGTAGAGACAGAGAGACAGAGCATGAAAATGAATAATATTTAACTTTCTTGCAATAAATCCCAGGTACTTGTTTTAGAAAATAAAACAGACATATTTATGGTGTTGGGAAAGGAAAGGAATCTTCATTTCCTAAGATCAAATGCTGCCTAGGAGAAGAGGTAGATGTTGATGAGGTATGAGAAGAAATTAAACAAACTTTAAGTGAATTGAGCAATTAGTTCAGTAGAAAAACAAAGTAGAATACTTGGAAGTAGGATATGTCCTAACTTGAAGGCAGCTGTTCTCTAGTGAAACAGTGACCTATAGCAGGGCTCCTTATGGAGGACAGCAACACCAAGACTTGCTGAAGCTCCAAGTCATTGTGTGCTTTATTTTTTCAAAGACATTCTCTTATACTTCCTGCCATCCACAACAAATAGAATGTGCTTGGAATATAGATAGTAGGCAATGAGTACTTTTTGAGTGAACAAGTAAATTAATGAACGAAAGAATAAAATGACATGAGAAGGACTGAAACATTACTCCTAGAATATCAATAGATTCATAGGAGAATAAATAAAATAAATTATCTCCATAATAACTTTATATCATGTATAACAAACACTCTATACCCGGCATTATGCTAGGTATACTACTAATATTATTTATAATCCTCACAGTCACTTATGACAGTGAAAATTTTTTATTCTCCTTTTCAGATTAGATCCTCTTTTAACAGATCTGGAGGACCTTTTGGAGCAAAAGGAATTTTATATGTGGTTCACATTGTCTGTGAAGACCTTGAATACTTACATTGAAGATCATCTCTAAGTTTAATTCTATTTTTATCAAATTACTGTTTTATTATCAAAGGAGAAGCCATAGAAGTATGTCTTTTGCCTAATGGTATAACACTTTAATATTTCTATATTTTTTGGGGGGGGCACTGGGGATTGAACCCAGGGGCTCTTAGCCACTAAACCACATCCCCAGCCCTAATTTATATTTTATTTAAAGACATGGTCTTGCTGAGTTAGTTGTTCAGGGCCTCACTAAGTTACTGATGCTGGTTTTGAACTTGCAGTTCTCCTGCCTTAGCTTCCCAAATTGCTGGGATTACAGGCATGCATCACAGCACCCAGCTGCTATATTTCAATGTATAATCATACTAATGTATATATTCAATGAAAGATTCAACATTCAAAGATATGGTAACTCTTTTAATATTAACTTACTTCCCATGAGAAGAACAACTAAAGAAATCTATATGCATATATATCCGTAACTCTATCTGCAACTGTACATTTACCTATGAGAACATGATGATAAAACAATTTTCTAACAAATGCATTCAGTAGAATCATTTAAGCTTAAACTAATTTTTATTCATCAGTCCTGGACAGAGTATCCCATGGTGGGTAGACATATAATATATATATATTTTTAAATTTCATCTGCCTCACAGGTCAGATGAATATTTTGCAAAGTGTAGACTAAGAACTTCCAATTCTTCTGCCAGGCTTTATTCACTGTCAGAATCAAGCTCACAAAGACAGCAGATATTTCATGAATGATCCGTGGAGACAGGAAAATGATGTAGAAGTAGAAGAGGCTGTCTTTCAGAAGATATAATTTTGAATATAAAATTATAAATTTGTAAGACCTCTTAAATTTAGCAAAATTTTAACAAGAAAATGTGGCAATTTTATACTTCAGCAAATGGAATTTTATTTTTCATAGTAACCTTTGTGGTAAATATTTTCCCACTACTTCAAGTTTTTTAAAAGATATCCTTAAATTCTAAAATACATTGCCTTGTACGGATAAGTGCCTGAATTTATGCTCTTATTTAATCTTATGAACCAAGATCAGATATGTGCAGGCAGGAATGCTGGATATCTGAGAGTCTAAGTTACTCCCACTAGAAAAATCTTGTAAGTAGGGCAGAGCACAAGGTCAGAGTCCTTGTCTCAGAGCTAGAGATTCCTGGTCTTCTCGAGTCTGTAATTATATTGTTGGCAACAGAAGATGTGGCATTTTTTCTTAGCTTGTCTTTGCACTACTTTTAGCTTCCTCCATGGAGATATTTTATACTTTCCCTCTGTGTCTATGAAATGAGTTTCATAAAAGTATCTAACACATAGCATTGTTGTGAGGATTAAATTAGTTTACACATATAAAGCATTAATAACATGTTTGGCACATAATCAATGCCATGTGTTTGCCATTTCCTCTCTCTCCTCACTCTCTCTATATATCTATATCTGTCTCTGTCATTCTCCCCCCCCCCACACACCACACATACATACACACACACACACACACACACACACATGCACATGCACACAGACACATTACCTTAAAAAAGTTATCTGGAAGCAATGTTTCTTGCTCATTATCACCTGTTTGGGTTTTATACTATTTCAAAGCAGTGGAACTATTCTACACCTTTCTAGTACTTATTAAACAGAGAGTACATATTAGATCAATATGATCATTCCATCACAATCATAATCATGACTCTTGGTCCTAAAAGGAAATAATTCATTTCAATCTAAACTGTACCACAATTAACAAATCTTTCCTTTATAGTGTTAGAACTAAGAGTTGAATAGTGGAAACAATAATCTATTCTGGCATATTTCAAACTGTTAAATGTAAAACAGCATAAGCTAATTTATTTCTAAATATAAATTGTAAATATCTTATGACTCAGTATTATCACTGCTGTCTTAAAGAAGAAATAGATGATTGATCCTTTACTACTGATTATGACATCATTTTACCTTTTCTATTTCTTGTATTTATTCAGATTTTATTTTTGTCTTAATCAGATGAAGACTAGTTTAAATATCCATAAGTCTGCCTTCTTGCTAATACACGTTTACAAATTCTTTTCAGCTTTTCACATAGAAGGAATACTTAAGACATTTCAACATGAAGATTCCAGAATGTGTTAGGAAAGAATGTAAACATTTGAAGAAAATAAATAGTAACCTGAAGCAAACTACTTGGGGGGCCTACAACAATGGGGATAATTCTTTCCCCTGTTCTTTTTAATTTTTTTGAATATTTATGCTTTCTGCTTCTGGCTAAAGATGGCTGTAGAAGAGCCAAAATTCTATATGAAAAATTACTTCTGTGGTTTTCTCTGGCTCCTGTGACAGCAATAAATTCAGGGATACCAGATATATTAAGATAACATATTTTCATTAGATTTCTAACCCAATTGTGGATCCATGTGGTTCAGATAAAATGCATTTGTGTACCCAGATCTGAGATGCTCGTCATAACCAATCTCAACTTTAGTGACTTGGGGCATTATTCCTCATGAGAAGGAGACACATTCATGCCTAGAAAACACAAAATCTAGCTTTTAGGGGTGGGTGAGGGGAATGTTTAAAAGATATTTTGTAGACTGCATAGGGCTAACCTGAGTTGGGACACACTCACTCATCTTCTCCCTTTGCTTTGCTCCAAAATGGAAATGTAGGCACCAAATCTCAATTTCCTGTTAAATTATCCTGGGTCAGAGTATCTCAATATTGGCTAGTTTATCTTGCAAGATTTGAGGTTGTCCCAATTCTCAGCTACTGTTCTGAACCAGGTTTCTTGTGTAAGTTCCTGCCTCATCATCAGCCTATTTACCTGTTTCCCTAGCAACCTGAGGCTACACTAATAATACCCATTTCCTGCTCTGAGTACCTTACTTCAGAGATCAAAGCATCTACTTAAGTTTTGTTTTGGAGTTTTTGAAACTTTAGCTGGAGCAGAGAAAGTGTAAGATCCCTGCCCCATACACACCCAGGAATGAAGTCTAATACACAGAAAATCTTGAGCTTATAACCACATCCAATCATATCCATCTGATCCAAATTTCATGTATGTATTCTTTAAGCAACTATTTTTCATTTAAATTGTATTGTTTTTTCTGTGAATAAAATAAATGAGGGTCTAAACCTAACCCCAGAATGGAGCAGCCCAGCAATTAATGGAATGGTCTCTTAGATACTATCAGATGCCAGAAGTCAAGTAATACTTAACCCATAGCCACTGTAACTACTGTCTGCTCTTTGAGTATTTTGAGAACTATAATTCTCAAATACTATAGGCCCTTTAACAGATTGAATGAATAATACTGTTCCTATTTGACCATGTCCACCATGGCTGTCTCTGTTTAAGAGGGCTCATCACTAAAATCCCCTCTCTATTCCCTACAATGCCAACCACTTTGCCTCCCTTGAGCATACAGCCTTACATAGATGAAACCCACAATAGGCCTCAAGTACAGGAGATATGTAGGCAATATAAAACAAATATGCACAAACAACATAGAAAATTATTATGATCACAGAATGGATGATTTTCTTTGAATCCCAGATTTAAAAACTTAAATAATATTTAGTAAGAAATTAGTGCCAACTCACTCTTTTTAGATAGCTCAAAGTGATATTTTGAAGAAAAAATTTCCAGCATTACCATGGTAGGAAAAACAAAAGGTCATTTCAGCAATGCAGAGTACAGGTGAGAATGAAAAGGAGAGAGAGACTTTGAAAATTAAGTGGCTTTTGAATGAGCCTATAACCTGGCAATATGAAATCATTATTATTTGCCAAGAGAATTTACATTTCTGAGTTAAGAAGAATATAAAAAGGGGATAGGGAGCTTATGAGTCATCTAGTAAGAAAGAGGTACTAGCTAAAATTGCAATAAAATAGAAAGCCAAATACAACTCAAATTAAAAACATAATTGAAAAGAAACTGGAGGTGCCAACTGGCACATACATGAAGGAAATTGCTTTAGCTGGTAAGTGAGAAAATAGGAATGATGAATTTGTTGAGGTCTGGTCACCACAGGACTTGCTAGAATGTTTTAGGAACATTGTGAATCTTATACACTGAGCTTATTGAGAATATTTACAATCTTAAATATAAACATTACCTAATCATTGATGTCTATCAAAACACAACTATATATTATTTATTATAATTATAGAAAAAATATTATGAGTGAAATATATTCAAATTTATGAAAGTAATCTAGTATTCCCTAATTTTATTTTCATTGTTTTGGATAAACACACTTATTAAATCAATTTCACATATTTTAGTAAAAGTATATACATGATTCCATCATTTGAAATACTTATACTTATTGAGTATATTATCAAAATAATGTTTTCACAACTCTTACCTTTGTCCATCTTTCCTATACAGGCATGTGCATCAAATACATGGTTAACATCTTCCTGATGGCAGGATAGTAGGAATTGCTATTTTTTAAAATTCTCATTTCCTAGTAAATTTGCCTGACACTGAGTAATTTTATAAGTAAATAGTATTAAGCTAAGTTCCTTACCTTACCCAAAAAATAAACTTCCTTTGCCTTTAAAAAATAGATTTTTTCTATATGTATCTGCATATTTATACCTATACCTGAACATACATATGCTTTTATCTTAAAGTTCTTAATAAATATTAAAATGTATATAATGTCACAAAATAATCTTTAACTTTGTGACCAGGTCTACACAAATGGGCAGAAAGTTAGCTAAAAGTGAATTCAGTACTCACATAAATTTCTAAAATATTTAATAAAATTACTGAATATTCTTTAATGTGCACTTACAAACTAAACATGCAGACTAATTTAAAGAAAATCAACAGTGCTTTTTAGATGTAGCTATGAAATTCAAGTTGTAATTTTAAAATAGCAAATGTTTTTCCTTTACATAATTGTTTTAAATACTTGTTTATATTTCTCATGGTTAACAGCCTGATTGGTATATTTATTTCTACTATTGTTTGTAAGTTACCTGATTTTTTTAGAGAAATAAATATGCAAAGTCTGTTTGAATTGTATTATTATATCTATGAGAATGGAATCGATGACTATGCAGCTATGTTGTTTTATTTCTATCCTTTAAATGTTATTGAAGGGAATAATTAAGTAGACAAACAACTTTTATGCATTCAACTCTGCTGTGAACCACTGCCCTTGAACCTTCTTTCCTTCTTAGAACCCCCATTTAATGCTAGGAGAACTGTTGTCCTTGTAATTCACAGTGGATAGCATGCCTTGTCTCTCTATGGTCATTACAATTTTTAAGGTGAAAGGGAAGCAAAACATTGGGAAGTAGGGTCCTTTCTTGGAGAGAGGAAGGGAGGAGACTGAGCAAGAGAGAACTTGCTTTTCCCTTGGAAGTCCTAACAAGAGATGAAGCTAATTGTGACATTTCCCCTCAACCTCCAGCTTGGTCTGCAGTAAAAAGTGAAGCCTACATGGGCCCAGGTGAAAACAACAGATAAAAGATTAATGAAATATATCAGTGTCTACTTTGGTTGCACCTGCGGCAACTCTTTCCCTGTCCCTTCCAGTATTTTACATTTTTCCTTAGAATACATTGGGCTAGATTTGTGTAAATTTCCCCCAAGAGTTTCCTTGAACTTCCTCAGACAGGCATTCATTCTCAAGGTTATGAACAATTTACAGCCCTCTATTACTCCACCCATTTTTTTCCCTCTCTAGATAGAATGTCAGAATGGAAGCAAGAGGGTTATTATTATAGGCTTAACCTAAATGTGTTCTGATTTACTTTAAAGAAAATCATTTGCAAAGTTTGCTCCTTTAACAAATATCAAATTTCTTGAGACTCACCTCCCAACTAATCATGACCCTCCAGTGTACCCACATCACTCCTGAGAATTGCAACTACAGTGCAAGGAAAACGAATGGTTCTCATTTGCTTCCCATACATGTGTCTGATCAATGAGCAATCTCATTACTACTCTTGCGAGCAAAATGGACTTTGCTGTATAATTAGAAATTTACTTGTCTTCCTTCCTTCCTTCCTTCTTTACTTCTTTTCTCTTTTTTTCTTTCATTCTTTGGTTCTCTCTTTCACCCTCAGATGTTCTTTATTCTTTCTTCTTTCATCCTAGATTAATAAAGGGCCTGAATCTGTTAACCTAAAAAACATGCTGTTCATGTCTCATGCATATATTCTGCATAATTTAGCAATCTTTATCATCCTACAGCACTAAAATACTCTGTTCCTTGTATGTTGTTTTTGTTTAATTGCAGGAGTTAAAATGCTACTAACGTGTTAAATTTTAAATATACTTTAACAAACCCTAATAAGTGATATGTGGCTTCAAAGTAGTTTATCCTTGGCCATATACTGATATCATTAATCCAAATGAATCATGATAAAAACTGGGACATGTGAATTTATGGAGATGGGAATTGTGTAAGGTTAGTCTTTTAGCATCATAGAGATTTTAGTGCTTACAGGGACCTAGGAGATATTACAGTCAAACTCTCCAATTTTAAGGATAATTAAATTTAAATCAAGAAAGGATAGGGGAATTGCATAAGATAAAACAGCTAATTGATAGCAGAGCACATATTAAAATAGGGGTCACCTTTCTCACAAGTGAAACACCTTGTTTTTGCATCATATTCTGTTTTACTCAAATGTTAATGAGATAAACATTACTATATCATCATTATCATCATTATTATTACTTACATTTGCACAATCAACTCTCCACTCAGAACTTTATTTTCTTTTAAAGTATTGTTTGATATTTAATTGTTATTTTTCTTGGTGACACCATTTACCCTTGGCTACAATATTTAGTGTCTTTGGCATACAGATATTTTTCCTTAAAACCTTTTACAGAATATATGAATACATTATGGCAGTCATTTTATTATAAAATAACTTTTTAAAAGAAAAATAATTTAGCTTCTGAAAATAAAAATCAAGCATTTTCTTTGTAATGAAATCATATTAGCTCAAAACAAAGAATAGTTTTTCCCTTAAAAAACTTGTTGAACCAGTGTGGTTGAAAGCAGGAATATTTAGATGGAGAATATGATTTGGTATTCCCCTGAGGGAAGATCAATTTTCAAAGGATTAAGCTTGGAAATCTTCTCAAATGATTTACCTGCTTGTCTGGTTGGACATGAGAGCTGGAGTGGCACGTAGTCTTGCTTTATTTTGCAGCCTGGGTGGGCTTAATTTTGTGAGCCAGGTAGAGGAATTTGTGTAAATTATTTTCCTCTAAAAATTTGCTCTTGGCATGATGGAAAATAAAAACTGAAACACCTGTGAGCCAAGTACAAACATCTGTATGCCTTACAGAATATCTGAAGCGTATTCCACACCACAGACCTTTATTTGACCTGCTTTGCAAGAGGATACAAGTGAAGGGGTGGAATCAATAGAAGATGACAAAATTGAGAATAAATCCTACTTCCCCAGTTACTTCCAGCAAATTTAAATAGCTCTGCATGTTTTTTAGGTTTGCTGTTTATTGGCCTTGGGCCATGTATTTCTATTCTTATATATACATCTATAATTTGTTTGGTTTGCTTTCTTGTTTAGTAAATCTCAGAGAGAGACCCATTAGGATTAAGTAGTATTTATGAAGGGAATAAGAAAGCAGTTGTGAATATTAAATTTCAAAATAATATACTAACAAAAATGTTTTTTAAAATATATAAAAAATAATAATTTATAGGCATATACTGTATTTCACAGGTTGTATCAACAGGTCAATTTGTCAAAGTTGGAACTTCAGGTAGATTAATCTACTCGATTAAATACATGAATCACCTACTGACTAGGTTGGGAATTTTTTCAGTTGAATGGTACCCAGTTTTATTTTGTTCATTTTCAATTCATATTTCTGATGCACTTTGTTTTTATTGGACAAATTTAAGAATCATCAAATACCATAAGAAATATATAGGGACTGCATATTGTGGACAGCATCATCTTTCCTCCTAGTCTTAACCTATTTCCATTTTCTACTCTATTTTTTTTTTAGCTAGCTCCTCTAAAGTATACCAATTTCAAAGAGGTACCTAAATCTATTAACACAACAAGCTCACAAAGCAAAAGGACTCAGCACTTTTCAACTTCAATCAAAACAGCCTTCCAGAAACTATAATTTTGATTTCTGAACAATCATATCCACTGAATCTTTAATAGAACCATAAATGTAAATAAGGGAAAATCAGGGTGTTAGCCTCATAAAGACATTTTAACTGTTCTTCAGTATTGTGACAAACTTAAACTTGTTGAGTCCAGACCAGGTAATTATGATATATGAAGAGGTCCAAACAAACACAATCATCCCAAACTGAAATAAGTCACTGAGGTCCTTAATTCTGCAACCATGATTCCCCCCTTTAACCTTAACCATTGAAGATGCAGGAGAGATTAGCAGAGTGGACATAAATCTGTCAGCACTCTTCAAAGGTCATGCCCCATGGATATCCAGGCAGAAAAATCATCCTCGGAAATTTAGGAAAGCATACTACCAAAAAAGGCAAAAATAATGATTATTGTAACATGGTTTTCCTAATTCAACCTTTGTTTTTGTTGTGAGATAAGAGTACGTTATACTTCATAGTACTCCTTTCAATTAGTAAATGCAGTTATGTTGTCTATTAACTCATCATGGTTCATCTTTCTTACCAGATTGAAGGCAGAAACCTTGTCTATTCTATTGATAGATATGTTCAAAGTATCTAGCACTTTTTATGGCACAGTTTGAGTGAAATAACTGAAACAATTTGGTAAAAACAATACATAAATTATAACAACAGGGACATTGCAATTAATCACAGAAAAAAACCTGAAAAGCAATAATATTTGGAATCTAAAATGAAAGCAAGACATATGTGCAACTGGGATAATTTCACATGCACCTGTTGCAGATTTGATGGAATTGGGATTTTTTTTTTTTGTGACCAACGTGGACACTACATCCAGAGGTTTACCTCTACCATGTTATTAACCCAATTATTATTTAATTATTTATTATCACATATGGGCCATTCAGATCCATTGTTGTTAGTAATATATAAAATTCAATTGAGTAGTAACAATAACAAAGTAATAGAAAAATATTTATTATGATGTTCAAACATGTAAAGAGATATTACACAAAGAACTTGATTTTAAACAACTAAGCAAAAAATAACATTGTATTAATAATAGCATCTTAGGACATCTTTAATTATCACTTTATTTCACCCATCTTATTGGATTTATTTTATTCTTTAAGTTGCATCATTCATATTAATTGTAAATGAGACTAGATTATTAAATCCAGGACTAAAAAAAATATTTTCCCACACTTCCACCAAGTTAGCCTTCCTACAAGCAGGTCAGGTTACACCATTATCTCTGAGCATCTGGAAAACTATACTATTTGATCCCTAGGCACCAACAAGCAATTCTTTGGGGAATTTTCTGTTTTTCCAGTTCAGCTTTTTTTTCCACCATAAGAAATAAATAATAATCATGAGTTAAAATGTAAATGCAATTATTTTCCAATGGTATACTATTCAAATAGCAATAAGGATAATTTTTTACATATACTTCTCAAAATGTATCTATTTTCTTTCAAACATGTACAGCTTGTTGTACATCCTAGTTTTACAGAATCACAGGTTTTATATACAAGGATATTTTTAAATTGTTGGTCAGGTTCCTTGTCAGCCAGGTCTTTTGCTGATATATAATATAAACTTAAAAATAACATTGCCTTTTAAGAAAAATGAAGACCTGAAGAACCAAACAATGGAAATTTAAAGTCACCTAAAATATTTTGAAATATTTGTCCAAAACTACCTATGATTTTCTTTAAACTTAGGTATTCATGTCATGTACAACAACATGTTAGAAATAGTACTAGACTGACAGCATTTCTTAGCCCAGCAATTCCCAGAATGTTTTCTGTGGGACCTGAGTATCTTGCAATATCAATATATTTCATTCAATTTAAAGATTCTATAATTTAAGAAGCTGAAGTAATAGTGGAATAATCAAAGTTAAATAACCAGTCACTGTAAGTAACTCTAAGAGCATTAAATATTTGAATGTGCAAAGTGAATTTCAGGACAATAATCTAGTAGACAAGTTTTCCCTCACTTTCTTGAATGTGAACATTTCCCTGAAGACATATTGAAAGAGCTAGCCTTCCAAGGAACACATTTTAAGAAATGCTGTCCCCATCTAAACCATCATTATGTGAAATACTAAAATATTGTAGATATTGCTGGAAATGCTGAGTGAGCAATTGCATGTGGTTGGACACTCTATTGTATAATATACATATGTGCAATTTCAGTTTTTTACATTCCCTGACAAATGGCTGGCTGCTTTATTTTCCTAGTATCTCTGTTTAGTTCCATTTTCTTTTTCACTGTGAGAGTCATGTTTAACAGATAATCTTATGTTTCTGTTATAACCATATTTCAGGGTCATTAATTTTTGATTCACTAGATCCCCCTCCCTAAATGCCTGGCCTGTGTCATTCTATGGGTCACTTAAATTTCATAGTGAATTCTCTGAAGTTTATTATCCTATTCTCTTCAGTTTAAATAAAAAATATTACTATATTGACATGGAATGGAAAAATAGATCTATGTACGTTTCGTTTTCTTAATATAGACATTTAGAGCTCCAAAAGATTTTCAGAAATAATACAAACTTTCAACTATTTACAACGGGGCCCACTTCTAGCCATTTAAATTTTGACTTTTGCTTTTTCTGCTTAAACATAAAAATATTGTTCCAACATATATTTAACTTATCCTAGGAGAACCACAGGTGGATGATCCACTGTACAGTTTGTAAACTTGCCTTTAAAGTCTTGAAGGCCACTCTTTCTTGACTTGGTTAAGTTACTGTCTCCTGTTGATTCTGCTTTTCCTTCTGTCAGTAAACAATCTGCTATGCAGGAAAGACCTCTGAAATTCCTAACAATTACTTCCCCCTCTTCCCACAATTAAGGGAGTTGAGAGAGGAAAGAGAATAGAGAAAAATACACAGTTCTGCTTAGACTGTCACTTTGCATCAGTCTGAGAGGGAACACATATTCCCAGCCTGAAAGGGGTTTCGGGAACAATTAAACATGGCCAAGAGTGAAGCTGGGAAACATTCCAGCTTCTAGCAAGTCAAGTCCTGGCTGTGTGATCTTCCAAACAAAACAATGACAGATTAAACTACCAGAATAGATGTGCTTCCATTTAGAAGTAGGTATACAGACTGTTTACTGTACTTGTACATTATATATAAAACATCTGAAATATAAGCTTTAAGGGCATGTGATAAGCACAGAGACCAAATAAATGATTTATCTTCAAAACAAGGCCTTTTTTTGAGAATAAAACTCAGTGCAATTAACATATATTGGGACAACATATGTAAATCAGAGCTCCCCTTACAAACCAGGATGTAGCAAATGCCTAGCAAAGAAGATTAAATTAAAAATATTTAAAATGTCATACTTATTATAACAACTTTATATTATTGTTATTCTTAGATAATATCTTAAAATATAATATATACTTGAGGCTAAGGCGTCCATTCATTGTAGGAATGTTAATCTCCCACTCAAGTAGATGTTTTGGTTATTTTACAGGTTTTAGCTCCACCCTAGTATATCTGATGTCATCATTTTTTACCTATAATTCAGACTGAAAAAGACTTCCTATATGGATTAAAAGGGTGATTTTTGCCATTTCTTTTTGTTTTCTTATACTTGCAAAAATATAGTTGCCATATTTTTTATAGACTTTATTTTCTGTGAATTAATTAGTACTGGGAAATATAAAGATATAAAATTACATAAATCCACTCTGCTGACACAGGTAATAGATAATATATATTTTCTTCCATTTGTAGAACTTCAATTCTTACTCCAGACTATCAATATTAATGATATAAAAGAATCTGACACTAGGAGCAAATAAAGCTACCAGTATGAATATAATATATGGATACTTGTAAACTTTAATGTATTTTATAAAGCATTAGTTACCATGTTAAGTCAAGGATTACTGTAAAAGCAAAATGCACAACAGGTTTTGATGACTTATACCAAAAATAATGCAAAATATTTCATGGATAATTTTAATATTGATTACATGTTGAAATAATTTCTGACATAAATTATATTTCACATAGGATATGGGTGTGTTAATAATTTTGATATAAGTACTAGAAATTTAAAATTATTTATATGGTTCACATTATATTTTCATTGGAGAGTGTTCTTCAATATCAAAGGGAAAAAAAATCCTGATTATATAAAATGGCAGAGAAAGCATTTACAATATGCCTCATTTAATCTTCCCGGACTGCCCTTCTCTCTTTCATCACATCGTGCTCTAAATCTCAGCTACGTGATGACTTTTGATATTTACCCTACATTTATCTTTTATTTATTTGATTATTCAATAATTATTGATCCACTGTACAGTTTGTAAACTTGCCTTTAAAGGATTGCAGGCCACTCTTTCTTGACTTGGCTAAGTTACCGCCTTAACTTAAGGCCCACACAACTAGATAAGGCTTACAGGTACTAGGATATGGCAGAGAAAAATAAACATATGGCACTTAGCTTCATTGACCATGTCATCTATTACTCTTCTCATTTCGTAGAAGGAAAGTCCCCTTTATCCCTTACATTTTTCTTTTTTGTGAAGTCACTTGCTGTCTCTTCAAGCTGTACTTCTACAGTGTTTCATGTGTATTTATTAAAAAAAAAAACTTTGTCTTATATTTCATTTAATAGTTATTCTGTTGATTACATATTTTTCTTTAAAGAGGTTGTCAGTTAAATCTTGGGGTTGATTCGATCGTATTTATGTTTTGGATTTAAAGCCATAGTATACAGTTATACTTAATAAACCAATTTTAGAATGGATTGATTATTTCACAAATAACATGGTAACATTTTAAAATATTTGTTATTTCCACAACATAATTAAATTTATTTATTTATTTATTGTGGTGCTAAGATTGAACCCAGGGCCTCATGCCTACTCTACCACTGAGCTGCATCTCCAGCCTAATTTAATTTTTTAAAGCTGTGCTTATTTTAATTTGATTACAATTTGGCATGGTTCATTCCAGCCCTCCTTCTGTTATTACAAATATTTTATGTTCTAATGTACTATCAAGCTCAGCAAATTTAGAACAAATTCAGCAAAATTTGATCCATGACTGGTGTCCTTATTACACTTTAAGCAATTCATTTAGTCTCCCTGAACACTGATCCCATTAGTAAAATGGATTTTAAATTACTACTACATGTTTTTGTTGAAAAGACTGTAAGAAGCAACTCATGAAATAGTGTATATTTCATAGCAGTACCTCAATAAATAAGAAATCAGAATAGTTAAGTCTTGATGTATTTCCTTTATAGTAACTAGATGTAAAATTTTGTTTGGTGGGTAAAGCATTAGTTAACTTCTGAAATCCAAGTAAAATTTATGGTCTTACATTTGTGTAAATGTGCTATCTTGGCAAATACTCTTGTTTCCCTTTCTCAGTTACTTTAGGTGTAAAATGGGAAGACTAGACAAAATTACATTTCTCACAGGTCTAAAATTCAATCAGTCTGTGTAGGTGATGACGAAGTCTCTTCTAAAAAATAGTCAACAGAGACCAAGGCCTTTTCCTTCTTCCTTCTCGAATTCCTGGCTGTTATAATAGATTAAAATTGGTTCTACTGGGTTTGAAGTTATGGCTTAATACATAACAGATGTAGTTACAGATAGATATGTGAAGTTATGTATCTGTGTGTTGGGTTTTATCTATATTGCCTTGTTCTGTCCACTGAAGGAACCTATACACACAAAAGCCCCCCAAACAATGACAACATGTAATGCTTTAATATTCAATCTTCATACATTTTTTTTCTCTGGAAGGAACTAGAACTTCTTCAAGAAATTATTGATCCATGGGCTGTGACTATAAAGTACAAAATGAGCCTGGAATATTGTGTGGTATCATGTAATAAAGAGTCCTTCAAAGAATGTCTTTGGACATGTCAAAATGATAAAGGATCTAACTTAAAGGACTCCCATTGTCCAAATCTGAAACCTTTACAATATGTTGAGTAAAATAGGATTTCACTAGTTTATACTGATAAAACAAATAAACAAATGAATGTAGAGAATATAAATATCTTCCTACAGCAGTGTACCATCTAATAGATGCCTTCAGATAAATGAAATTAGAAAGTAATCATTTCACAATCAAAGTAATAATATAGGCAAGAAGTGACAACAGTTTCCATTAATAAAGGATGAAGTGGGATGAGAACCAGGATATTTATTTGGTCTAAAAATATCTTTCTTCAAAAATATGTATGGACTATAAAAGAAACAATAATTTTCTAGGAGAAACCTGAATGTAATAACTTGATTAATTCAGCTATTCAAGTTAACACTATCAGTAGTGACATACATCAATATCCTATGCTAACCAGTAGGATATGATGAGAACAAAGCTTCATGCCTGTGTTCCTGCTCTGTAAGCTTAAAGAAAAACTGGAAAATCCACATTGATGGGCATTTACAAAATGAATACCCTATAATCTTAAAAAAATGTCAGAATTATAAAAGCTGTGGAAAGACTGAAGAACTGCTCTTACTTAGGAGATGTAGGAGACATGACCACCAAGTGCAAATGGTCATCCATTAGTTGTGATCATTGCCTAGAGAACAGGCAATATTGAATGATGGGCAAAGGATATGTGGAGGTTCTTTATATTCTTCTTTTAATGTTCCTATAATTTTAATTTTTTCAAATAAAATTAATTTTCCTAAAAAGATGAGAGCAAAACAAAGCAAACATAATTTTTAATATCTGCAATAACAGAAGCTAATTATATCCATTATTCAGTGGGTCACGTTAAAGCCAGTGTAATCACAAGGAATGTTCTATATTGGCCAGCTCCATACTCTTTAGGTGACATTTTTCCTTTTTGTCTCTTGACAAGTAATGTTATATTTGTGTAGCTCATTATAATAATAAAAGTCTTAGTATTTGGCTTCCCAGTGCATTGATATGTTACTCTTTCTATATTTCTATAGCTTTATCTGTGTACTTAAATCACACTGTATCCTGATCTTGAATATAATTCCTGATGCCTTGATGGTGGGAAACCACTTTCCATTTCCAATGGCAATATGTTTCAGAGTGACAGAGTCACTAATTCCTTATTGTCAATTATGTATCTTTTAACAATAGAAAAGTAACTTTTTGATCCATTAAATTCTTCTTTGAAATGTCAATATGTCTATTAAAATATTAGTATTAATATAAAAATATTTTAAAAATTTTAATAACCTGGTAAATTTTCACCTACTATTTGGCTCTTGATTTTTGTGAGAATTTGACAAATTTTCACAATATCAAATTTTTGGCATTGGATTTTGCAAATAATATATCATTGGACTTAGTTTTCTTGCTCTAAATGCAAACATGTATCTTCTAATATGGAATTTTCTCACTTCGCTCTTGTAAATGATATGCCTTTCATTGTACTTTTTCTTGTTTCCATGCTTCCTGGACATTTTTAAACTTGTTTAAAAAGTCATTTTCAATTTGATTTAAAATTCACTGTTATGCAGGAAAGTATGTATTACATTTTAAATGTTCTAGTCATTCCTATTTAGTTTTTCAAACACATTTCTTAAACCCTTAGCATTTCCTCTACTCGTTGAGAGTAAAATTTTATCTCTTGGATAATGCAAGTTATGGCACAGGGATTAATTTCTCTGCCTCCTTCTCAATTAATATCCAGTTGAAGCATTGGCTTGAGGGGGATGGAAGTAATACACCACAGAGGAGGTCCACAAAGAAAGGCAACATGAGGGTGATCCCTTGAACCAAAAAGGAAGCAGCCTGGGGGGCTGTTGACATGAGTCATTGGTGGTCCCAGCGAGTCATGTGGAAGCTGAGAGGAAGTTAGTCAAGATTAAGTTAGGGTGCTGACAATCCAGTGAATATCACTCATGAGCTATACTTGGATGGGATTAGATAGGGATGACTCACCATTTCTCCCAAGAAAAAAAGGGAAAAACAGTTAATTTCATCAATGAAATCCTGGGTTTTTCTCATTCAAACTGCTTTATCAGTTTGTACCAAATTGAAATCATTGTCAATTTCTAAAAACTTCTGAAATTAAATGACATAGTGTGGCAATTAAAGACCAACTGTGTAGCCACATTCACCAGGGTTCAAATCTCAGCTCTGTGGTTGACTAGCTGTGAAGCATTGAGTGTTTTACTTCCCTACCTTAACTTTTTTTTTAACTATAAAATAGAGGAAATGGTGGATTAACAATAAAATATTTGCAAAGATAAACTAAGTCAATATGTTGCAATGCATTGCTAATAAGAACTCAACAAATGTTCATTGTTATTATTAAGATACTTTGTAAAAGGATTGTGAATTTTATCCTTTTGTTATCAGCTCTAAGAACAAAAGGGTTGGATTTGGCTGCTACCCAGAATCCATAATGAAGTATAATTACTTGACTATCCTATTAAAAAGATCCTTTCCATAATATTCAAAATCACTCAGGCCCTTGACTGCACCTACCTTGCAGTGTCAAAGGTGGCACATATAGAAACCACACCATCTGTGCCCATGTCAGATCATCATCCCTTTCTGGAACAAATCTATCATTTTCAAGGTACACAGTAGAATCATGTCTTTATAACCACTGCCGGATCTTCAAAGCTTGTTTCCAATATTTAAGTTTATTACTATTTTGTTAGTTGATTTCCTGTTGCCGTTCCTTTTTAAAATTTTTTAAAAGTATGTTTTAGTTGTCAATGGGCCTTTATTTATTTCTATGAGATGCTGAGTATTGAACCCAGTGCCCCACACATGCTAGGCAAGTGCTCTACCACTGAGCCACAATCCCAGCCCCTTTTGCAGTTCCTCTTGTGGCTATTATAAAATAATTCTATTCTTAACTATGGTGAATTGAACTTCTATGAACATTAATGTGGTTGTATCAATATAATATGATGATTTTTAATTCCTTTGGGTATATGCAGAGGAGTGGGATAACTGGGTCAAATGGTGGTTCCATTCCAAGTTTTCTGAGGAATTTACATACTGCTTTCCAGATTGATTGCACCAATTTGCAGTCCCACCAGCAATGTATGAGAGTACTTTTCCCCCACAGCCTTACCAACATTTCTTGTTAGTTGCATTCTTGATAATTGTCATTCTGACTGAAGTGAGATAAAATCTCAGTATAGTTTTAATTTGCCTTTCTCTAATTGCTAGCCCTTCAACAGATGAATGAATAAAAAAATGTGGTACATATACTCAATGGAATATTGTTCAGCCATAAAGAAGAATGAAAATAAGGTATTTGCTGGTAAATGGATGGAACTGGAAACAATCATGCTAAGTGAAATAAGCCAGAAACCAAAAGCCAAGTGCTTCCTCTGATATATGGATGCTGATTCACAATAGGCAGGTGGAAGGGGAGTGGAAGTTCACCAGATGGGGACTGGGATGGGAATGTGAAAGACAGTAGAATGAATCAGACTTAACTTTCCTATGTTCATATAAATACACGACTAGTGTAACTCCACGTCATGTACAACCAAAAAAGGGGAAGATACACTCCATCTATGTGTGATATGTCAAAATATATTCTACTGTCATGTACAAAGAGAACAAATTTAAAAATAAGATTTTTATATGAATTAAAATGTGACCACAACAATATTTTAATAGACTAAATAGTAAAAAAATTCTATTCTCGAGTCAATCACATTATTTCACCAACTTCCAGAAGAGATAACCTCCAAAATTCTTTTAAAAAATGCATTTCTGTGTTAGTGTTTAATATCTACTATAAGAATGTTTGTCACCCTCTTAAATTCTTTAAATTTTATACTATCTCTTTTGACTTCCCCCTTTAAATAAACAAAATTGTCTTTCCTATCCTAAAACATCTTTTGCCATTTCCCCATCCTAAAAGTTTGTAAACTAGTCTCACTGTTTTTTAAAACCTCCGTAACACATTAGATAATCATAAATCAGTGTTTCTTGAGGAAAAAAAATGTTTGTATTTGTCTAGAGTAACAACTACACTGGACCTCACTGTCTCTCAAAAACAAAACAAAAAAATTTCATGATAAAATAAATTTTGGGAATAGTACATAAAACTACATAAGCAGTTTTTTTGATAGACAAACATCTCAGAATTTAAGTTGATTAATATAGAGTGTTAATTTGTTAGTCTTCAAAATGTGTATGTGTATGTGCATGCATGTGTGTGTGTGTATGCATGTGTGTGTGTGTATGTTTTGGGGATTGAGGGTTATGAATGGTGAAAAATTGCTTTGGTGCTCAAACATACTTGGACACCTAAATCCTCATTCTCAGAACAACAAAGATAAAGTCATTGTAGAATCACCAAACAAATGAACAGATGCTGACAATTTCAGTGATCTATGTAAATTCAGATACATCAGATACACTCATGTATTAAAGTATGCATTGGTGAATGTATCAAATCAGATCTGATTAAAAACTAAGGTTATCTTTATTGTTCACTGTTTAACTATTGCTATTAATGTCATTTACAATCTTCTCAGTCTTAAAATGCCCCCAGAATGCTCAAAATAATCCTTAATTTCTTCCTCATGCTTTAATTTACTAAGGCAAAAGGAAAGAGTCTAAAGAAAGGTGATATCAACAGAAATGAAATTATAGGAAAAAAAATTTACAAAAGAATGCACAAAATTTGGTAACTGATTGGATAGAGCAGATTAAAAAACATTAAAAGACGATATCAGTCAGACTGACATGATAAAAACAAGTACTAAACTACTTGTTAGTTGAATATGTATGAATTTTCTTTTTACATAATTCATATAGTAATTGTATTTCTAAATGTACAGATCATACAATAATAAAAGACTTAGGATTTAGTCTTCTAAAAGGAAATTCTGTGCATGCCATTGATGCACTGGTGTTAGTTAAGGTTTAATTTTATTTATGTATTTATGTATTTATTTATTTATTTGTTTCTTTCTTTCTTTATTTATTTATTTTTAAATATTTATTTTGTAGGTGTCCATGGACACAACACAATGCCTTTATTTTTATGTGGTGCTGAGGATCGAACCCGGGTCTTGCCTGTGCTAGGTGAGCGCTTTACCATTGAGCCACAATCCCAGCCCCATAGTGAAGGTTTAATTTTACAAATGGCAACATAACTTCAAGTTCCAGTATATTACTTCAATTGTGCAAACACACCATGGATTTTTTAATGATAAAATTAAGTTAATTTCCTATTTTTCCCCAGATAGTGCACAATCAATTAAAATGTACATTGTTTTTTAATGTTTTGGCTCTAACATCAGGAACTATACTAGATTAGGGAGGCAATGAATGCAAAAATTCATACAAAACACTTAAATGAGAATATCAAGGTTAGTATTGGCTCTGAAAATGAGCCTCACTTTTTTCCTTTCTAAATTCAGATAGTTACATGATACAAGGAAATCAGATGAGTTATTTATAGCTAAATATAAATTAAGTGAAATTTAAGTATCTACATTCTCTTCTAAAGTAAACACTGTGTGTATTTGTCTCTGAGCAGGCATTCACATTAACATTCTGGATGACACTGGTTAGTTGGAATAGCAAAAGAAGCATCTATTCAGACAAAAGCCAGTTTCTCTTATCATTTTTTAAGAATTACATTCTCCTTCAATTTCAATTTTAGTGAATCAAGAGTGATTTTTAAAGTAGACTTTAAGATACTAAAACAAAGAAAACAGGAAGCATAGCCATATTATGATTTGGATATGAGGTATCCTCCCAAAAGTTCATAGGTTAGGCAATGCAAAATTGTTCAGAGATGAAATGATTAGACAATGAGCACTATAACCTCGTGAGGTTATGAGTGCTATAACCTCATCAGTAGGTCAATCCACATGAATTATTAATTTGAATGAACTACTGGATGGTAACTGTAGGGTGTTGTTGGAGGAAGCAAGTCACTAGGGGCATAACTGGACTTTATCCGTCCCTGGCCCCTTCCTCTCTTTCTCTGCTTCCCAGCTGCCTAGCGATGAGCTATTCTCCTTCACCACACCCTTCCACCATGATGTTCTGCCTCATCTCAGACCCAGAGCTATGGAGTTGGCCAACCATGGACTGAACCTCTGAAATTGGGAACCCACAAAAAATTTTCTTTTCTAAATTGTTCTTGTCAGGTATTTTGATCACAGCAACTAAGAACAAACACACTCTCTTTACAAAATGTTTTAGTAAGAGCACATGAGGCTGGTAAATGGACAAACATTGGAGTGTAAAATGCTTCATTTCCTTCCATTCATCAAAAACTAAAAAGAACTTTGACTTTTAACTTGAGTGTCGATTTCTATAAAGAGTATTTAGCAATTTAAATAGAATACTGTCCCAGTTAGACATTGTGTCCTATGGACTAAATTATTTGTTTTCAAAGTTATTGATAATAAGAGTCATGAAGGAAGAGAATGTGCAAATGTGCTTTTTTTTTTTTTTTTTAAATCTCACTACCAAAACTCTTTTCCAATTTTCTAGGTGCTGTTTCTTTCTTGACAGGCCTATTAAGTTTCTGGAAATAAAAGCCAAACAAACACATCATACAGAGGTCTTCTTTAGGCACACAAATTCTAGTCCTGTTGAACACAGTGGGGTCACCAAACATCCAGTACAGCCTTTGCCAATGTTTGTGTTTTCTTGCAATTAGATGGAAATCAAAGCCATGTGGACACCAACAGGGAAAACAGCAGGTCTCAATGTGTGCTTGGCAGGGCACATTCTGTTATTCTCTTGTACCTTCTACATTTTTTTTTCTTTTTTGACAATGTAACAAAAGCATATTTTATTATTTGTGGTAATGTGGTGGTGGTCTGAAAAATTTTCCCCCACTTTACATATATTGTTTATCTACAATTCCCAGATGGTTTCAGAAAAGAAAATCAAACTTCCCTCTGGAATGAGTCTACTTTCTTTACTGTTTAAGTACGGAAGACAATATAGCAGGTGGCTGAAAACCTGTGGGAAGACATTAAACAAAAGGCAAATGTAAGGAATTCTGATTTTATGCTTCGCCAAAGGCTTTTCCAGGAAATGAAAGCAATACAGGTGTACCAAAGTATCTAAGAAAAAAATGTATATGTATATACACATGTACACAAACATTCATATCCATAATTGAGTTCCTAAAATCTGTAATAATGGCAATAAAAATCAACAATATCCAATGTATTTAATTTGACTAATATAAATGTATTACTTTTTAATTTTCTGAGAGTTGCATTGAATGATTTAATTACTCCCTTTGACATGATTTTTTTGTTGCATATGATGGGATTTTTTATAACAAATTTTTTGTTGGGGAAGAAGTAAAAATGCCTGTTTACATTATCAAAAGCATAAGGCCTCAAATTCCATGAATAAATTTTTTAAAGAAAATTTAATTTCTTTCCTTCTCCCCACCTCAGCTGAAAAAATGCAGACCAGTGAATTTTTTACTTTAAGGAAAAGGAAACAAATATGAGGCCGCTTGATATTAGCAGTAGTGACTTTGGTTTGACATTCATCCAAATCAAACTCTTTCATTCACATCTTGAGTTCTCATTGAATTCAGTGCCAGACAGTGAAGGAATGTAGGACAGATAGAGAATAACACAGATAAAGAAAGGCAGGGCTTAGAATTTCATTTTGATATGTAATACCTTTTGTTTAAAAAATGATTTCAAGAATTGCCAAAGAGTTTTATCTATAACAACAGACTCTGATAAACAATAAATAGCGAATACAAGTGTCTAGGAAAGAAGAAAGAAAGCAGTGTTCATAGCAGTCCAAATCACTACCTTTTCTTTGATAGAATTCTTACTAGATAATACTAGCTAACATTTCTTGAACAAAAGCTATGTTAATACTTTATCTGAATTATTGTCAGAATAGTTCTTTGATACAGAAACTATTGTCTCTTCCCCTTTTATACAAAGCTTAGAGAATTTTTTTTTTAAAGAGAGTGAGAGAGGAGAGAGAGAGAGAGAATTTTTATATTTATTTTTTAGTTCTCGGGGGACACAACATCTTTATTGGTATGTGGTGCTGAGGATCGAACCCGGGCCGCACGCATGCCAGGCGAGCGCGCTACCGCTTGAGCCACATCCCCAGCCCCAAAAGCTTAGAGAATTTAAGCAAAAGTTTATGGAAATAGTAGAGAGAAAGTGGCTAGAATTCAAAGGTAGAAAACTCCCCCCCAAACCTCCCACTACCCTCCTCCTCATCCAGAGCTCCCATCTTCATTACAATGCTCTACTGTTTTAAGTTCTGGCTATATTTTATGTATTTCAACTTATTGTTCTCATTTCAAGGAACTATATTTACACCATAATAATAATGTATACTCAAAGATAATAATGTATATGCAAAGATACTAATATTGGATGCTTTCTTGCCCCCAATAATCTATATTTATCATTTAAAAGAAAGTTATATTTTATATCCAAGACTTACATAATGTGTAGTAAATATGTTTATTTTCTATAACATATACACACAGAGTAAGAATGTTCATAAGTATTTAAATCAATACCTAGAAAAATTAGCAGGATAATTGGACTCACAAAAATGACTGATGCTAACTGTATGTCAAGTTTTGTTGCAGGTTCTATTCCATCTCAGTTGTTACCATGATCAGGTTATTTTTATCTCTCAATGAAAATAAAAACTCAACATTTATATTACCTTACTGCATTGTGAATAACTAAACTTCTCATGTTCTCCTGATTTTTCATTCCAAATTATCTAAATACAGAATCATAGTATTTTTGTTCTTGTTTCAATGTGATTTTTTCCAGTTTTGATGATTACTTATAGACATATAAATATTTTTAAGATATATACTCTAATGAGTTTATATACATTATGAAATTATTTCTACAGTCAACCTAATTAGCACATTTTTTTTTTTTAATTTTGAGACAGGGTCTACTCTATGTTGCCCAGGCTCACCTTGAATTTGCAATTGTCCTGTGTTAGCCTCCCAGTGCTGGGAATACAGGTGTGCAACCCCATGTTCAGAAAACAGACATCATTTTTGAAGCTGAAAGCTGCCATTCATTCTGGTTTCGGAATATATCACCTTTCCTACTTGTTTTCCTTCCTTTCTCCTTCCCTCTCTGTTTTCTTTCCTTCCTTCCTTCCTTTCTCCTTCCCTTTTTTTCTTCCTTTCTTTTCATATTCTCTTAATTACTACTCCATTCATAGGATATGTTTTGAAATCCATTCCACTAAATATATTATCCCACAAATGTCTCTTCTTCCAGGCCTCACCTTACTTTCCTTCTCTTCTTGCATGTTTCTAGCCTACTTGGCTCTGAAAATATATAACTTGCTATATTTGTAAAACTTTTTCTGTATTTAAGGGTTTTTTAAAAAGTAAATTTCATTTGCTTTGAATGTGAAGTATTTGCTTTCCTTTTTGCAATCATTCCAAAAGAAGATGTATTTTAGATTCTTTTTTAATTGGAAGAATATATGGCAGTGAATTGCCATTTCCAATTATCATTCCTTTATGTTTTAACCGATACATATACATTGTACATACTTATGGGGAAGCAGTGGTGTTTGGGACATGTAAACAATGT
Organism: Urocitellus parryii; assembly: GCF_045843805.1. Taxonomy (NCBI): domain Eukaryota; kingdom Metazoa; phylum Chordata; class Mammalia; order Rodentia; family Sciuridae; genus Urocitellus; species Urocitellus parryii. Next base: position 65,337,323 of record NC_135533.1, read on the forward strand.
GTAGTATTCAAAGGACCTAGAAAATTGGAAAAGTTTTTTAGTTATTGGTAACCAGCGTCATAGCAGATTTAGTGTTATTATTCAACAGAAGCCCTTCATCCTCAAAGCAATATTTTATCTTATTTACTAAATTTCTCCAAACCATTTACACCTATGTATTTCTTTGCCTTAAAAAGTAAGCCAAAATAAAAGTTTATTTCCAGATTTATGGTTATGTGGAAGCAAATTTGGAAAACTAGTTCCTCCATTGTTGTTCTGTCCAACATGCCATAGTGTAAGCCAACTACACCAAGCATTTCAAATGCTGCTTATTCATAGGAGATTTCCCTTAATATCTGCAAAGAAAGCTTATACCTTTGTGGTTTGTCTTGGATATAAAATTCCTATAGGACAATGAGAATAAATATGTAACTTGATAAGCTAATTCGATTAAGCTTATGATTTTATATATATAAATATATATAAACTAAGTAAATGTAAGGTAAAAGTCAGGTAAAGTAAATGTAAGAATTGAATTTTAAAAGAATAAAATTTGTATCAACCAATATACCAAAAAAGAGGAAGTAATTTCTATCATTTAAAAATAGTTGGTACACAAGAGATTTAGTGTCATCAATCCATTTAATGAACTAACACAATGAAGTCATAGAAGATCAAAGAGCAGGTCTGTGTCCTTGGCTAATCTAGATTTAGAAATGTTCCCTGAAAAGTTCATGTTTTAAAGACATGATCCTGAATGTATAAAGGTTCAGAGGTGGGACTTTTTAGGCTATGGGAGATGTAATCTCATTAGTGGATTAATCCATCTGATGGATTACAAATTTGAATAGACTACTGGATGCAGTAGTAGGCAGGTAGGGCATGGCTGGAGGAAGTAGGTGACTGGGGACATGCCACTAGGAATTAAATCTTGTCCCTAGATCTTCATTTTCTCTCTCTGCTTCCTAGTAGCCATGAGGTGAGCAGTTTTCCTCCACCACACCCTTCTACCATGATGTTCTGCCTCACTTAGGCTCAGAGCAATGGAGTCAGCAGACCATGAAATAAATGTCTGAAACTGTGAGCCCCCAAGAAACTTTTCCACTTCTAAATTATTCTTCTGAGATAGTTTTGGTCATGGTGATGAAAAGCTTACTAACACAGCTCCCAAATCTCATTAGTATTATGTCTAGTTATTGCACTATATTTATTTCACTTGGAATAGGTCATATATCTCAATGGTATCTGATGTGGCTAATAAGTTTGGTTATTAATTATAAACACAGCATTTATTTTACAAAAAGAAAAAAAGATTTCAGATAGTTAAAACATAAACTAGATATTATTCAGGCTAGTATCAAGGAGTCAATTATAAATTATTTTCAATAAATTTCTGTGTAATGTATCACCTCAGAAGGTTGCTTATAGTATCCCATTATATATCATATTTACTGAACTATAAGATGGAAATTTTCAGATAAATAATATCTGCAAATATGACTTTCTTTAAAGCATAAAGTAGAAATTTTTATTTACACCATACTTATTTCTATTTCACACTATTTCCCAGCCCTTAATATTTTACTTATTGTTTCAGCAAGAAACCAGTGCAGAAATATAGGACATAAGGTTTCTCAAAAGTTAAAAAACGTAAGAATTATCAGTAGTATATCTCATTCAAATTTTACTATATGTTCATTTACCTAAATTCCTTTTTATTATCCATTGCTGTCTAATTTCCACAGCCTAGAAGAGATACTAAACACTTAAGTAATGGTTTCTCTTGAATTTGAATATGAAACCCTAATCTTTAAGACATTGCACATTTCCAATTTGAAATTTGTGCCACCATGCTGTTTGAAGCTACAAAAGCAAATAGTTTTATGTCATAAAATTAAAAAAAAATAGAAAAGTAACACCCAGACATATAAGAAAATGTGATTTCCTTCGCCTTAGTTGCTTGGTCTTCATTTGTTACTGGGCTCACACTACTGATATCTGACACTGGCCATTCTGCAGTTCAAAAGTGAAAAGCTTAGGAAGAAAAGCCCCTTGTCCATTTAATTCTCAAAGGAGTTTACTCCTTTGGGCCAAATAATCATGTTGAGCACCTGTGGTGCAAGTGCTAAAGAAATATTAAGCAAAACCCAGCCACAGCTGTGCTGTAATCACTGAAGTGTGCCCAGGGCATAATGGCACATTAGGTAGGCATTGATCTCTGCCAGTTTATGAGGTCTCTTACAGAATTAGGCAGACTTTTTCACTGAAACCCATGGAGCAGAAATTGCTACTTCTAAGCTAATCCATTTTCAAATTACCATCCAATTGTGACTGATGACCTCACTACAAATCCGCTTATCTACCTCAACCCACTCAACAAGCAAGGGAGAATCAATTGCTATTTCCCTTTATTCTCAATTTTTAAATAATAATAAAAAAACCCCACAAAACTCTCCTGCAATTTTTAGTCACCTTCAGAGCTACTGCAGCTGTTAAGATAAGCATGATAAATGTTAAATACTGTCTAATTGTCAGTATTTATTTGGAAGGTAAAATGGGAAAGTAGAATATATAATTGCTATATTTTTGATTCAAACTAGGCTGCTATACATTATGGTTAATTTCATGCATTTAAATATAATTTATTCAAAACTGGTTCATACTGAATACCTGACTTTTAAAAAAGTAAAGAGAAAAAGAAGGGAATCTATTGCCACATTGTACAGCTTTTTCTCGTTAAAACCTTGGGTCCAACTTAATCACCTGAGTGGATAAAAATAAAAAAATAAAAGTTAAGAGAAGAACCTTTGTTCTGAAAATGGAGGCATTTCCTAGTTGTTTATTTCATTGGGAAGCAGAAAATTCTAATTAATCAAAATCTATTTCCAATTTCTCCTCAACTTTCTCATAGACGCTAATAGGTGTCTTTATGATCCACAAAATTCTGTAGTTGCAAGAATGCACAAACAAATGTTCAAAAGTGATTCTGACTTGTGTTTCTTTCTATCAAAAAACAGTAATTTATTGTAATTATCCAAGGCCTTTGGTCATTTTTTAAAAGACAACAGTTTGGTGCATATTTTATAGGTTAGTCATACTCTGAAAAATATCTTGCCCAGTTCAATGAAAGTTTTTCAGGTTGGCTAATGTGATGAGGCCTAGTTTTAATACATGTGATAATATTCATTTATATGTTTCTCATAGCAAACTGTATACAAGTAGTAATTCTGTTTTAGCAAAATTATAGAATGACTATTTACAACTGCATTGGATAATGCACTAGTTACAAAAATCTCTGGCTTGGCAGGGTGATGGATGAGGCAGAGAAATAATTATTTCCATGTCTATAATTAAAGTACGTATTTTTTATGTTTATAACTCAAGCATAATCAAAATTCAAACATCTGGGCCAATCCTTGCTGCAGAGCATCATCCTAGCTGTTTTATCCATTGTGCCCTGTGAAATGCACTGGCATAATTACCTGTTTAGAGCCAGTTAGTTTTTTTTTTTTTTTTTTATATTTGGTGTATAAATTAGGGTAAGTTATTTGTGAATTGAGATAATACTATCTATTTCACCAATAGATTGGCAGCCAAGATGAAAGATACCACATTAATAAGCATATGCAGTAGAAAATTAATAATATTATTTTCTGTTAAAAATTAATTTCAATGGCAATAATATAAATTTTTCAAAATCTGTATAAGTAGGTGGGAAAAAGCCATAAATCTATAAATCATACATAATTAACAATTGCTAAACCATTTCAATTACATTTATCTCATTATTTTATAGTATTTCTTCATGTTTTCTTATACTTAATATTTTTAAATAAAAACAACATATGTTCACCTTTATTCAGTATATAAGAAACTATGCAATGGGAAAATTTAATGACCATCTCTATGTTAACTTCATTTCTCATGTCCCATGTTTCCAAAGCCAGCAAAAACATCTTCCATATCCTTAATCACATTGATTAAAACATATACAAAGTTACATCAAACAGATTGAGTTTTATGTCAATGATTTACAAAAAAAGTAACACATATTGACAGCAATAGTTGCAATATTACTTAGGAAAAATTAATATTTCACAAAACATGTCATGAATAAACCTCTAGTCTATTGCACAGATCTGACTGGTGCTTTTAACCAATACAAAATATTCAATAATATGGGTTAAAGTTACATTGCTTAATTCTTCCCCAATAATGAACATTTTGGAATCCATGAGTTTTTACTTTTGTCCCTGTTTTGTTAGTTAGCTGTCATTTCATTAAAATATGTGCATTTAAAATTTTATTCATTTATTCTAGTTTGTTATAATGACAGAATGCACTTCAATTCATAGTATACATATAGAGCATAATTTTTCACATCTCTGGTTGTACACAAAAAGTCACACCATTCGTATCTTCATACATGTTCTTAGGGTAATGTTGTTCGTCTCATTACACCATTTTTCTTATTCCGTTGCTCCCTCCATTTTCCCCCCTCCCCTCGCTAACTCTTTTACCCTATCTAAAGTTCCTCCATTCCTCCCATGCCCCCCCATAAATATGTGCATTTTTAATAGATATTTCTTGATTACTTTTCATGAATTAATAGCCATTTGGATTCTCTCAATATGAGTGTGCCTAATTCCTGGCACCCTAGAAAACACTAAGTTCTCTCTCTTCAATTTTTACCAATCTGGTGAAAGAAAGATACCTCATTCCTCTGTAAATGGAATTTCCCTACTTGTAAGCTTTAGCATCCCTCCATATTTTGCTGCATATCTTAGCTTGGCCTGCAGTAACTCCCCATTTACATATTTTGGCCAGTTTTACATTAGGTTATTTGTCTATATTTATCATCATAATTAAATGAATTAAATCTCTATATCCTTCTCCTGGGAGTTCTAGCAAGGTTAAGTAAAAACTGAGAAGTGGGCTCTCCGCCATCTTAGCACTTACCATATTTTATTGAAACTTTTTCTACATTGCTCCCATGATGACATTCTTTCAATTGTAGGGCAATTATTTCTATTCCTCTTTTACTCCCATAATTGATCATAATGCATGGAAGATTCTGAATATTCAGGAAATAAGACTTGAACTGATAAAATGGTGAGACGAACACATCTCCAATTAAGCTGCCAAATACTTCAGACTGCCAGAGAAGGAATCACATCTCGGGCTTATGTGTCCCCCACATAAATCTGTTCGAAAAACATTTCTGAATTAATTGTAATCAGTTGCTCCATCTTGAAACTCTTTCCTTCAACTTCTCAGTTCTTCCCTGGAGTTAAAAACAGATCAGCTTCAAGTTTAAACCTACCAGTGGAGAATGCTAGAGGCCTCCCCACTGGCTCTCTGAAGGACCTTTCTGTACTATGCAGCTTTTTATGTTAATTTTTCTTAAATTTCCTTGCTTTTAGTACTATGATCATTCCATCCAAACTTGGCAATTGAGAATTGTGTGGAATTTCAACTAACACATCTCAGATGTGCATGATCTCAGCCTGTGGGATATGAAAGAACTTAATATAGAAGGCACCTCTGTCTAACAATCAGAGTCTAGACTAGCAATTGGTCTACAATATTCCTATAACAATGGTCTCTTGATTCAAAATAGACATTAATCAAAATGCTGACAGTATCATTTTGTTTTTAAACGAGTGACATTAGGTTCATATTTTTGTTGGATATCTTCGCTAACCAGGATGTAGAGGTAAAGATTTACTTCATTCATAGATGTAAATGCCATAATTTATCTTTTGCTTAGGGCTAAATTTTTCAAAAGAATACATTTTTGAATTTGGAAAATATCTGAAATGAATACCACATGCTTGTAGTGAAAAACTGTCTTACTAGGATTCAAAATTGATTTCTATACCTAGGTTTTCTATTAGCTATGTGATTTAGGACAAATCATTTTGCATTTCTTTCCACATTTTTTTTTATCCTTATGCCTAAATGAATTGTGCAGAATGATTTCTAAAACTACTTCTAGCTCTAATTTTGTTTTATTATGTTTGCTTTGGTAAAACAAGTGAACTAGTGTGTAAGCAAGGTTGTAATTATAGCCTCAGATACACACACCAATGTTACACTACCATTTTTTTTTAGTGCACTACTCTCTGGTTGTACTTTATTCTCAGTTATAGTTAAGGATTTTCATTATTATTTTAAAAACAAATAAACCACCATATTGACAGCCATAGTTGCATAAGATTTTGATGTTATAGACTTTACCATACTTGGGATTAACAACTCAAAGTCTATATGAAGAAGAAAAAGTAATTATGCATCATACTAATCTCATATTTTACTGGAAGCAGCAAGACACCATGAAAATAATTAAGCAAAAAACATCATAATTAGGTGAAAGCAAAACTAACCAAACAATAAGCATGCTAACTGAGCAACTACTAGTCAGTAGTAGAGAATCTCAATTTTCAGCTTAATAGAGAATATAATTTTTAAAAGTGGAGCATGAAAAAACAATAATGTGACGTGTACTGCAAAATATAAAGGATTTTTGTGGAAGCGATGTTTAACAAAGCCGGGTACAATGACACATACCCATAATCCCAGCAGCTCAGGAGGCAGAAACAGGAGGATCCTGAGTTCAAAACCAGCCTCAGCAATGATAAAGCACTTAGCAACTCAGTGAGATCCTGTCTTTAAATAAAATACAAAATAGGGCTGGGGACATGGCTCAGTGGCCGAGTGCCCCTGAGTTCAATCCTTGTATATATACACACACACATACATATATATGGATATGTATAAATATGTGTATATTCATATAAATATATACATTCATATAAATATGTATATTCTATACCTATATGAATATATATTCATATATATGCACATATATATGAATATATATATATGTATGTGTGTATATATATATACACACACACACATATGTATATGCAGTTTAAATAGTTAGCCAAATCACGAATAAAGATGGAAATTAGGTATTAGGAAGACCACTGATAGAACCAAATGATTTAGTAGTTTCATCCAAATGGACACTTCAACATGTGTACCCTCCTTTTAACTATGAATTCAAGCAACATATTTATCTATTAGTTTAGATATCAGATGAGACTTATACTAAAAGTATAAATTTCTCAATCATTTAAATATCCTTCTTTCTTTACCACCAAAACTCTATGGCAGAGTGGGAGGGAGCCTTCTAGTAGGTGTTGCTGTATAGGGGCTTCTTGATGCAGCACAGGGAAAATTGGGTGTTAAATAATTATAAAGCTGAAACTGACTTTTCTATTGGTATGAACAACTAAATTCTAGATGATCTCTGACTCTTAAGATTACACATGCTTTTAATTTTATTCATCTTTGTATTTCCATATTTTCTTATGACAGCTGTTTAATCAATAGCCAAGGAAAATGTAATATTGAGATATTAAAGAACAATCATTCAGATTTGTTATTATTGTTATTATTTTACATATTTTCACTGAAAACATTTAATAAAATAAAGCTTGGCAACATGACAATACATATATAGCTTGGAAGTTACTTCAAATCATGTCTGTTTGTCATCCAATAAAATAGTTTTGTAAATACAATGTCATATTCTTTTTCTAGAATTTTTAATCATATCTGGAAAAGTGCTACTTAAAATTTAAAAATGTAAAAATTCCATCTGAACTCCTATGCTCTTCTGACTGAAAATAATTTTATGATTTGGTCTCATATTTTTTTAAACTTTTAGAAACTGAACAAAATTGACCCTAACAAAGACAGCTCAAGGGAACTAGTGATCACATATTTAGAGTAAAGTAGAATAAAAGTCCTTAAACACTTAAGGGCTTGATTCTCAAGTTTTATAGTGTAGATTAAAATAAATTGTTCCAGCATTCCATTCATAATAAATTATATTGATCTATGTACAAGACTCTACAAATCCAACTACTATCAATGCCTTGCTCTTTTATAATTATTTCTTCATTTTTATTTTCAGTTCTAGCTAACTGTTATTTGTTAAGTTTTCACTAAAGAAGAAAGGAGTGGGACAGTTTCTATAGCAACCATCTCAGACCTCAGACAAATCCCCAATGACTCTGGGTAGTACTTGTAGACATAAATTGTTTCAAAGGCCAGTTGTGGCCCAACAGGGATATAGTTTTGATGAAACCCAGATGAGCTGCAACTACATTTCAGTCTCTACTCCCACTTAAACTAAAGTCAATCACCTACAGTAAGAGTAAAACAGAAATAACAGGAGTAATGAAATCTTCAGATAATCCCAAAGCATCATTTTAGCCAATAATTTCCAATCCCTCCTCCATCAAACTTCTTACTAAAACTTTTTAGTATGTATTAAAATGGACACTTGTGAGTTTTCTTCTCTTCCTGTGGTATAGGTGCTAATAAGTTATAAAATGATACTCAAATGTAGTTACAATTGATGGAAGGTTGATTACTCATTGGTACTCTACATGTTTCTGAGAAATCCAGGAAATCGTTTTGGATTTTTTTTCCCATCAAACCTATGAAATACATCATCATCATCCATAATAATATATGAGTTAAAAAACTTACATAAAGTCTCTGATTATTTGTTAGAAATCTCACATGAATTCCAATTAGTCAAGGAAGAACTCTTCCTCTTCCTTTAACCCCAGAAAATGTATAACAGGGAATTAAAATCAACAAGCAAATATATATATATATCACCCATAAAGATCAAAAGATTGATAAAAGTAACCATAGCAATATAAGATTTCATGGAATTTGGTGGATAAAGAATTCACATAAAATTCACTGACAGCTTAGGTTGAGTTAGAGATCTCATAAGATAAGCAAGCCCATTTGCTCTAAGGAAATAAAGAGATGCTTAGCACCAGAAGGCATACCACACCACAAGATATGGAGAGGCAAACATTTCCCCCAACCTGCTTTCATAATATTGCCAATCAGCAGATATTTCCCATTTACCAACTAATGGAGAAACTGAAAGGCTTTAGAAAAAGAACTCCACATATATTATTGGTGGTTCACAGTGAGAAGAATAATTTACTCATTGGTTAACATAAATTATTTCAGTGAACTAATCTACAAAATACCTGCTAAACTCTTCTACACACACTTCCATTCCTACTCTGTATAGTAATTTCAAAATGGTTTAAAATATCAATGGACAGCCTGGAATCACCTGATCCATAAAGAAAGCTCACAACTAGAATGACAAACAACAAAAACAATGACAAAAAGCAAAACAATTCAGGCAAGGTGACACACACCTGTAATCCCAGTAACTCCAGAGCCTGAGGCAGGAGAATCCTAAGTAACTTAACAAGATCCTGTCTCAAAATGAAAAGGCTGGGGATATAGCTCAATTGTAAAGCTATTACCATTGGGTTCAAAGCCCTGGGTTCAATCCCCAGTATCAAAAAACAAAACAAAAACCAACTTAAATAATTTGAAGGAAACAAATCCAATAAGAAAAATGTATATTAATCAAAAGTATATTGATGCTCCTTAGAAATAAAAAAATAGTACATTAAAAATTTTTAAAAAGTCTTACTTATTTTGTAAGACTATATAGGAAAAGGACAGAAAAGGAGTTCCTAAGAATTAAATCTATGGAAAAAGAAATAACTTGAACCAAAAGATTAGAAAAGAAAGTCAAGAAATTTTCCATAAAATTAAACAGCAAGAACATAACATAGAAGTAAAGAAAATTAATGGGTAAGTTTAAAAAATCAAATAGGATATCTTTACAACTAGCAGAATGAAAAGATAGAAAACTCAGGAAAGATACACATGTATGAATGGATGCAAACATGTAATTTACTGTAAATGAAATGCATGAGTCTTTAGATAGAAAGGGTCTGTTTAGTGCCTAGTTCAATGCAAAAGAAAGAAGAAAATATCGTAATTACATTTCAGAATATCAGTGATAAAAATAAGATCCTAAAGACATTTTTGTTTTTGGTAGAGGGTATATTTTACCAAGGAACAGAAATCAGAAGATCTTAAATGCTCATCTCTGGCTTCAAATGGTTTGAAAATGAATAGATGCAAATAACAATCAAAAGTATGCAAGAGTGACCACATATTAATACCAAAGCAAAAGCATTACCAAATAAAATGAAACATTACATAATGATAAAAGAATCACTTCAGCAGTCTCACTAAGTTGCTGAGACTGGCCAATTTGCTTCCTCTTGATTTAGTCTCCTGAGTTATTGGGATTAAAGGCATGCACTACCATGCCCATCTATCTTGTGCAATTAGATTTTGATAATTACTTTAAATCTACAAAAAAAAGAAGACAGTGCATTATTGGCCAAAGGGTACTGACATAGTCTAATGGAGCAAATTAGAAACTCCAGAAATAGGTCTTTGATTTTGACAAAGTTGTCAAAGTAATCCAATGGGGGAAAGCAATCAATGTCTTTTCAACAATGTTAGAACAAATATATTGACATAGAAAACACATTAATCTTGATATATACCTCATATTATCTGTAAAATTTGACTAAACATCAACTATGGATCTACAAAAACAAACATAATAAAACTTTTAGAGGAAAATATTAGAGATAAATGTTTAACCCTGAAGTAAGCAAAGGACCCTTGCATAGTACTCAATGTCACAAGTCATGAAAGAAGAAAAAAACAATAATTACATTTCATCAGTATTAAGATTTTGCTTTCAAAAGAAACTGATAAAGGAAGCCTTGGAATGAGAGAAAATATTCACAAAATATATACGTCTATCAAAAGCCTCCTCTCCATGATATATGCAGTTACTTTCATGATGCAATAATAATAGGACAAAGAAGCCAACTTAAAAAAAGTGAATCAACATTTCACTAGATACCCCACAAAAGAAGATATAGAGATGACAAACACAAATTTAAAATGCCTAATATCATCAGTCATCAGAAAGGAACAAATTAAAGACATATTGACATTCCACCAATACACATTAAAATGGCAAAAATTAAAATACACTTCCAAGTTTTGATAGAATGTAGGGCAGGGGTCAGAAAACATTTTATTTAGTGGGTCAGATAATAAATATTTGTAGCTTTAGGGGTCCTAATTACTCAATTCAGCCTTCGTAGCATGAAAGCATCCCGTTCCTAAATAAATGAGTATGGCTGTGTTCTAATATAATGTTATTTCCAAATAAAAAAGCTGAATTTGGCTCAAGTATGAAAGTTTGCAGACCCTTGATAAAATGCAACAGTAATTTTTACATACTGCTTAGATAAATAACAAATGGTACCACTCCTTTGGAAAAATGGCTTTTCTTGAAAGGTAAAATACACATCTACTAAATGAGCCTGATATTTTAATTCTATTTCTCCATGATAGATGAAAAATACATGTTCACACAAAGAATTGTATGCTAATGTTTGTAAAAAATAATTTACAAATGTCAAAAGGTGAAAACAACCAAATATCCACCAGCAAGTGAATGAATAAAAATTTTGCAGTACATCTCTTCAATGGACTACCATTCAGCAATAAAAAGAAATAAAGTATTTTTACACACAATCTACAGATAACTCTCTAAATCATTAGGCTAATTGAAAAAACACACAATTATATTTATATGAAATTCAAACTAATGTATAGTATTAAAACAAGAAAGAGACACTAGAAATCTTGTCGCTGGATGACAATATTCTATATCTTGGTTGTAATAGTGGTTTATGGATATATACCACTATCAAAACTCATAGAACTAAACCTTTAAAATTGATGTACTTTATTTTATCTAAATTTGTCCTCAATAAAGTAAACAAGAAGAAATAAATATATAGAGAAGCTACAGCCAAAACAAACAAAAAAGAATGAAAAACAAAACAAAGAAAACTTGCACACACTTCAAGAATTTCCATATAGTGTTTTGCTTTTCAAACCAATATAAGCAAATATTTAGGCAGCCATAAAATCCCACTCCCCAAACAAATTATTCTTTTTGTAATTCACTATATATGTATCTCTTATTACTCAAAATTTCTTGCTCCATTATTTTTACTTCTCAACAGACTTTTATTTGTAGAAGAGAACAGCGACACATTTACTTTGTTCTCACGAAATAAATTTTTGTTAGTGATAATACCGATAAATAACAGAAAAAATGGAAACAAATTAAATGAGGAAGAGCATCTTGTAAAAGGAGTATTTTGGCAGCATGAATTTATGATGTAAAGGAAACAACTCTCAAGTTAAAATAACTTGTTTTAAATTCCTCTTGGTCTCAATTTTCTCATGTAAACAATGAGATTATCTCCCAAGGCTCTTCTGATTTAGAAATTCTATGGACCTAGAAACATTGAGTTCAGTTTCTCAAAGACTAAGAAAAATAGAATAATGATTTGAGAAAAGATGACATTATCATTCAGCAAAATAGATGATTCAGCTGAATTTGAAGTTGGACTTGTGCAAATATAAAGAAGGTCAAATATTCAGAGGTAGGTGACTTTCCATGCCTGCTCAAGGCCCGTCAGATCCCACCCTCATTGGGTACACAGAAGGTTTAGCCTGTTCATTAGGTTTTCTCAGGAGCAAGGCCCCACTCTAAGCCCTCTTTTGAACCTGTGAGCCCTAAGATCTGAGTCAGGACTGAAGGTGAGAGCCTGCTAGTTGAGCCTGTTGTCAAGGTTCCTGGTTGCTAAAGCTGAATGTCTATTCTTGGTTCACCTGGACAATATATCCTTCTTTCTTCTCTGAAGAAATTTATAGGAAATCTCCAATAATAATATAAAAAAGCTATTCTAGTTTCTTAACAACATTTAGAAGTGCTTACACTATAGATTGAAATGTTAAGTATACTATAAGCCAAAAGAACTTAAATATCAAAATGTAGTAATAGCTGAATTAATCGGTAACATGTTGAATCAAAGGATTCTTCACTGAAAAAAAGGTTTTAGACTCTTAAATGTTAAAATCCTTCCAAAATTTAAATGTTTTAAATGATTTTTGTTTTAATTCAATTTAACAGCAACATTTCACATAATAATTATTCTTTCCTTCACTCACTGAATTAATATTATATATCCCTTTAAACTTGCAGGTAGAAGCAGGCATGAAGAAGAAAAATCATTTTTTTTCATTTCTAAATACTTGCAATCTACAACTCAAAAATAAGATTTAAATAACCATGAAAAAAGTGGAATGTTCTTAAAAAGTAAGATAAAATATAGAGTAGTTTTTTAATCAAAGAAAAAAGGAACCAAAGAAAGGCACATTTTAAAAATTCAGTTTTGCCTAGGGCTGGTGTATGGCTCAGCGGTAGACTGCTTGCCTAGCATGTTGGAGGCCCTGGGCTCAATCCTCAGCACCACATAAAAATAATTAAAATAAAGGTATTGTGTCCAACTACAACTAAAAAATAATTTTTTTTAAATTCAATTTTGCCCCAAAATTTATAAAATATTTAAAAACATGTTAAAATAACTGTAAGCAAATAAAATTTTGCATTATCATTCCCAAGGCATAAATGAGAAAATAAGGCAAAGCAATTTTATCAGGGCAAATAATAATTCAGCTTGTGAATCCTGAACTATTTAAGTCTAGAATGTAATTTCATTTGCCATATAAGACTACCTTCCTACAAAACCAGAAAGATGTTATTTCACAGTCACTTAAATATGAAGGGATTTAACCTTGAATAGAACAGCAAATTATATACTACTACTGATCTTCTTAACATTTTGATTTTTATGTTCTTCCTTCTCACCATGCATTTGTAATTTTCCTTTTTTTAAAAAAAATTTCCTCTCTTTTCAATTCATTACATTCCTTTCTTAACTATAGACTCCTTTGATTACCTTATATTATTTTACACAAATGCTTACAATGTTTTTCAAGAGCTTTCCATTAAGGTATTTGCATAGATTTAATCTGGAATTTGTTTAGAATAAAAAAAAAATGTAGAGAAAAAAATGTTATCATGGATCTTGCTTTGCTGGCATTCCTTAAACAAATAAGCTAAATTAACAATAGAATTACTAGGATGAGCAAACTATATTGTAAAAATCTTAAATAATTATTGATATAAATATCTCATAATTCATTTGCCATGACAACAGTTCTCTAAGTTACTTCAGTTAAATAAATTCAGAACAACAACTACTCAAATCACTCCACGCCTCCTTCCCTAGCTTCTGGTAACCACTATTATACTCTCTACATCTATGAGATCAATATTTTTAGATTCCACATATGAATGAGGTCATTCAGTATTTATGTCTCTGTGCCCATCTTACTTGGCTTAACAAAATGTCCTCCAGGTTTATACATGTTGTGCAAATGACAGGATTATTCTTTTTTTCATGGATGAATAGTATTCTGTTGTATATAGGATAAAAAAAAGTTCAAGAAATCTATTATGATCATGATGACTATACCTAGTGGCAGTATATTTTATTCTTTAGAAATAGTAAGAGAATAAATTTAAGTGTTCTGATCACAAAAATAATTACTATGTGAGGTAAGGCATATTTTTAACCATTCCATAATGTGCACTTGTGAATAGTTGAAAACATCATGTTGTACGTGATAAATGTACAATAATTTTATCTATCAACTAAGAAGAGGGGGAGGGCTAGATAAAATAAAGACCTCAATGGTCCCAATTTGAGATGACCTTATCACATTCTCCAATCAATATTGATATATCCCAGCTTGTATTTCCCTAAGACCAGAAGCACAAATTCAATTCTGCAAATATTTCTATTAAACATAATATCTACGAGCAAATTTTGTCACATTTTAGTTGAATTTTGATATTCCAACTTTTATAAGTATTCATTAGTTGGTATCTATTCACTGTCCCATTTCAATCCAATAATGTAAATTACTAAGTTATATTCATGGTTTAAATTAATCAACATGAACTGCTGATGTTTTTATAAATTAATTTTTGAAAACTAGCTTAATCTTCAAATAAATATTAAAAGCCACAGTGGCAGTGACATTGAAACCAGGTCTAAATACAACTTTGTCCTTTATACATGTGGAACAGATTTTAATTAGTATCCAGGAAATTCACCTTGTAAATTTTTTCTTCTTTATTTTTGCCCTTGGAAGCAATTGTAATTGGAAAATCAGAAGGTTATAACTTGCTGAAAGTGTTTAATCTTTGTGTGCATCATGTGCTAATGAAAAATAGCATTCAGGAAATTAGTACTGTAAAGTCTGAAAATTAGTCTTGCCCAATAATGACTATATCTTGTACACACATTCACACACACACAAGTGCACACATATGAATGCATGCACACACAGACTGTATGTATTGGAGAACTGGTACCATGTTTTTTGAAGTCTTCATTGTCCTATTAATACTAAAGATAAGAGATAGATCCTAAGTAAAAGAATTAATATGTATTGATATCAACTTAAAATTTCATCACACATCTTAAACAGTGTATTTTCACCTTTATATGATAAATGTTTTGCATATGTAAATGCTGCTCCCACATAGCAATTTTAATATGAACTTCATTAAAATATTATTTTTCTTGATGCTAATATAAAAAATAAGTGGAAAAGCATTTATTCACATTAAGTAGAAGAAATCAGCTACTCAAATCCAAAGGAATCCAATAAAATTGGAAATTCCTTAGTTAAACGAAAACAAAAATAAAAATGAATCTTATTCTACTTAATGATCCACATTGGCGAAGAAAACATGTTTAAACTCAGGGCATTTTTCTTACCAACTCCACACATTATTTATAGATCTCCAAGTTATCCATTCCTTCTAATACCGTCAAATATAACCAGTAGAATTTTGTCTATTGTTACAACTTTTTTTCTACTTAATTTAATGAAATTAATGTTTAGAAACAATTAAGTTGAAAAGGATACAAATAAATAATATGGATACTTTCAGATTTTCCAACTACATTTCTATTTAAGGGTAATTGTTTAGTCTTACATCTTCAGTCAAAATGAAGATAGTATATGTTATAGTTTAGATCCAGAATGTCTTCCAAAAGTTTGTGTATTCAAGGGTTGGTCCCCAACTGGCAGGATTACTAAAATGGTGGATACTTTAGGATTTGGTGTCTAGTTGGAAGAGGTGGGTCAATGGAAGCTTGCCTTTGAATGACAAGTTTTGTCCCTGGACTCTTTTCTCTCTCTGTTACTCAGCCACCATGAGGTGAACAGCTCTGCCCTGCCAAGTTCTCTCAGCCATAATATTCTCCCTCACCACAGGTTACAGCTATGAACTGAAACTTCTGATACAATATGCCAAAATAAACCTTTCCTTCCTGAAGTTGACTTTCCAGGTATTTTGTTGAAGCAACAAAAAGCTGCCTAATTACAGAATAACACTTTAAAAACTGACTCCTTCCCTTGGCTTGGCACTGGAGCCATTGCATGATTTTAGCTGATAGAAACCAGCTGTGGTCAAGGTGATGTAGAAAGGGCAGGTTAGTCAAAGGACATTTCTAGGTAAGAATCTACCCACATACCAGCTACTTTTACTCTGTGGTTTGGGAAACATGGCCAACACAGAGAAATTCCAATGTATGAAGATTAAAAGCAAAAAAGCAAAATAGTAGAAATACACCTCTTGATAGTTTTAAGTGGCAATGTGGCCTTCTTGTAAGGTGTTTTTTTTTTTTTTTTTCTTAACGAGTTAAGAAACTTATGACATAGCCAAATCATTCCACAAAAGACTGAGTGAAAGTAGAATGTGCTCTTCTTTTTAAAATCATGATATCTTCTAAGTTATATATTAAATAAATACATGAACATATTTAAATTTACATGAAACTTATTAACATGCAAAAGTACATAGTTTTTAAGTGTCTTACCTCCTTTGAAGAAATATTACTTCCTGAGGTACATCTCTTCAGTCCTTTGGTTGTTTTAAGGACCTGGAAACTTCAAATACCTTAAAATACCTTCAAAATAAACAAGTTCATTTTAGAATTCAGTATGCATCACACATTTAGCCTATAATTATTAGCCTATAATAAAAATTGAAAGTCAATGTAAAATTCTTTAAACTACCTCAAAATTTTGAACAGGAATATAAAATGTGGGAAGGGAAAAAGATGTTATAGGAGGCAGGCACTAATGTATAACATTTTTTCACTCTAGCTCCCCCCTCCGAATTATATTTGTATTCACTAATTGAGGTGCATGAAATAATTTATCGTTTGAGCTCTGACTGGTATAAAATTAACTGATTTATTGAGAATTAGTTGAAACACTGATGTGCTCTATTGAAGGTCCTGTGACCATCAGTGGGGGAAGAGGGACATCTATGATGCTATGATGTCATTAACATTTTTCACCACTGAGGATGAAAGTGTAACACTGACAACCCCACTAAGCAGTAGTTTCATAGCATTATTAGCAAGTAACTGATTTCACTTTACAAAGGTTTTCCTGAATAAATATCTTAAATTATAAATGTAAAATTTAAACAAAGTTTTAAATAACAGAATTTTTCAAATATAACATTGAAAACATGCTATGAACAATTTCATTTTACTAAAATACATTCTTTATAATGTTGATTATACACTTATTTGAATAAATAAGGAAACAATTTATAAAATAAAGACAAAAGAAATCTGGGGTAAAATGTAAAGTTTTGGCAATTGGGAATATGTATATATTTTTTCAAGATAAAATATGTAATAGAGATTCAGTAGCTAAGTTGTAGTATTATTAAATATTAATCTTATCAAAGTCAAAAATCAATGAAATGATACAAATTCAAAAGTAGTAGTTATTTCACAGTTATTTCCAATTCTGAATTACTTTTTACTTTACAATTGAGAAATATTTCTATATTATTGTATTGTTAAGAAATACAGAATATTTTATCCTACATCCACTGATTCAACAGATATTAATTGAACTCCTTTCTATGTGACAGGATTAGAGAAAACTTACAAGAGTTGATTCAAACAAACAGATAATCTATTATCCCAAATATGAATACAAACAGAAAACTCAAATGTGAATATCATATCAAATATCTTTTGGATACATGCGTCATGAGATGGTGAAATTGTTTCAAGGTAGTTAGTTATTAGATAGAAATCAAGACCCCTGGTGAGAAGAATCAATTTATGGAGGGATTAATGGTTTTGAAGACTCTGACTATTGAAATTATCATAATACATAGCAAGAACGGAGTTTGAGAAAGTCAGGAGAGACAAAATCTCTACAGAAAAGGGAAAGTGACCAAAGTTTGGTGGCAGACCTGGGGTAGGTATGTAGTAGTTCACTGGTAGAAAGCTTGCCTAGCATGTGTCAGACCATAGGTTCAATTCCCAACACCAGAAAAAAATATTTTTTGGAAAAGTGGACTACTAGCAGGTGTTATCTACTAATGTCATGAGAATCTAGCTGTAAGATTTTAAACAGGAGGAAGAAGAGTGCTCAGGAAGTGACACTGAAAGGTAGAGAACATTGCCTCCACTCTAATCTCAGTGACTTAAGTGGTGTGGGAGGGTAATAGCTAGTTCTTGAAAGGTGATATAAGAAGCAGTGTCATTGGGCTTCCTTGGAGAGAAGATAAGAGAAATACACAAAAGAAGTTGAAGATAAAGGGGATCTGTTGGGATGTGGAGAGCAGTGACCTGAGCCATGGTTTCTGATTCCCTCATGGTTGCTTTTGCCTAGGAACTGCCTGAAGACTGTGCAGGTCAAGACAGCCCAGTTGCTATGGTAATGACCAGCCAGAGGAGGCTACTGCAGAGGAACATAGCTGACCTCAGACACCAAATCCAAGGAGTAGAGAATACTATGCATGACAAGATAGGTCCTTCAGACTGTCTGCTTTGCTACAACTTTCTTAAAATAACCTTCTGATGACAAAACCTATATAATAAATATGCTGAGCTAGCTCTGATATCAGTCAAGGCTCATCAGGGCTTAGCTTTCCCACCTGGCCCCAGCTTTTTCTCTGTGTGTGTCTGTTTGTCTTTTCTTCATCCCCTCATCGCCCTTTTGGTTTCTGAATAAATGGCTATGCTGGCCACAGCATTGGGATGCTCCAACAAGAACAGTGAGGGGTATAGAGAGACAGAGAAAAATGGAGAATGAGAATTAGAGTCTTGGGGATCAGAGATAACTTGGTAGTTTTAAGATATTTTTGGTGACTCAGGTAAAATAAGAACGTGAGACAATAATGATAGGGAAGGCTATGAGAGCCAGAGGGGTGGGGAGAAGGGATGGTTGTGAGACCTATCAGCAGATATGAATTTCTCTTGACTTATAAATTAAATCTTTCTATATTAACGGAAGGGCAGTCTTTCTCACAATGGCTTTACAGATCACTGGGAAAATATGCCACATGGGGGATTACTGCTGCTTTACATAGTGCTATAATGTAAGAGGATAAAAGATGACTGGGTATTCATGTTTAGGATGGTCAGGGACTCCTCTTGGAGTTTGTGACATTTTATCTGAGATCTGAAGGAAGAAACCGCAGGAATATCTTGAAAGATAAAGAGTATTCTAAATCCAAAGATTAATAAATACAAAGCCTCTGAGGCAAGACCATGAACAGAATAGTTTAGAAACAGCAATAAAGTCAACATGTAATACCTGAGATCACTGATGAGAAGAAAGTGGAGATGCAATAATAACAAGGTCATAACTATAAACCAAATTTCAGCAGATAACAAAATGAACTTTAAATATTGGCAAGATCTATGCCATGAATAACATTTCCTAGTTTACAACAATGCATTGGTTATGTTGAAACATTTTAGAAAAAGAAATATTTTTTCTAAAATGGATAATGTAATTTAAAAATCTTATTCACACAGTGGAGATTTTGCTATTTCAGATATCTTTATCGAACTGACCATACAACCATCATGTTGGCTAAAAAACATTAGTCTAATATGCAGAGTATTGTTCAATAGTTACGTCTGTGTTAAATATATTTGTATGACAGAATAAAAAATTTCATCTTCTTTGATAATGTCAAGAATGTGCTGGCATAGATGAGGTTTTCCCCCCTATCTTTGGGAAGACTATATGAGCCAAGCAGGCACCTGCAGTTACAAAATAACCGATCCAATCTGACAGTTCTTTTTTTTTTTTTTTCCAATTCACACCATATAATTTTTCTACAAAAAATTCTGTCAAAAGAGGTTCCATTAGTGTCAGGTAAAGATTCCTAACAAGCATACTTTTAACTTGTTCTAAAATGATAGTAACAAGTGAAACTTAAATGGGAAATTCCTTTTGCAAATAGATTGTCATTCTTTATCTTATCTATTTCTTTTCTTTGATCCCAGCATTCTCCTGGAAACTCTAAATGAATAGTGACTTTGACAAATATAATGTGTGCTAGCTCCTACAGAGATAAACTAAGAACAAATAAAACATTCTGCTTTCTGCTGTACCTGTTTCATTAAGCAATGATTTACTAGGAGTTAGCAGAACAGAATCTTACAGTGGCCATTTTTTAAAAAACTTACACTGAACTTATTGGAAAGGCTTAAAGCAGTCATTGGTATTGCTAAAAAAGTTCATTTTAAATTTCAAGCATCTTCTTTTCCCTTTTCCTTCCTTCTTCCTCCCTATTCTGTCTTTCTCTCATGGGAGGATGGGAAGATGAGATAATTTGGGCAATGAATATGAATAAATTAAAAACTAATCAATTGAGGTTCAATTTCATTTATCATGAAGAATTCTGAATGGCTTTCATTAGAATTAGATGTAATTATGTATTATATTCATAATAACTTGAAAATATGTGTTCTGAATATTTAAAGTGTATAAAATGTGGGAACTTAAGTAATTTCAACATTTTTATCTTTAAACATAAACAATTTTTATATTTGTTTGTTTATGCACTTAACAATACCTGTTAAACATGTCTAAAGTACCAGGAAATGATTTAAGTGAAAAATTAAAATTAGATATTCAATTAAAATATAATCTACTGGGGGTGCTGGAAATTGTTCATTTTTTTTCTATCCCCGGGACAGAACAGTGCAAAACTAAATAATGAATATATGTTACAAGTGAATGTCTATGTTGGAATGAATGTATGTTTCAGTAAACAAACAAATGTGCTTCTCTTTTCTTTTGTCTTACTGAGGAAGTCAGATACGTAATTAATGATTGTTGAACAACTTGATGAGTATAATGATGGTCATATGTATTGAATGCTTAGGAAGCAGAGTGGTGGGACTCCAAATCAATGTCCTGGGGTGTTTCTGGTTCCAAGTTTATGAATTGAGGATTCAAGATGCTTGGTAAATATTTAGAGTACACACATCAGGGGCTGATATAGCCTTTAGGCAATACATTGCTCAGAAAATGCAAATACAATTTTCCCAAACTGGAAAAAAAATATCTAAGCTGTGAAAATTTTGGTAGTTTCTATAATACAATTAAAATGTTATGCCAGTGGAAATTAGTAAGCATCTAGCTAAATGTGTATTACATTTATCCTTTCAATCATATTAAATTGCTAAATTGAAAACTTTTTATATTTAAGATGTTCTTCCTTTGTAAGTAGCCTCAAGTATGCTTGATAATTGTTGAAAAAAAATCACAGAAAATATAATGAAATAAAAGGGCAAATTTATAAGCCCTCTTCCAATTTTAAAAGTTATGCTCACTATGGAACAAAGATAGATTGTAATATATTTGATATGACATGACATGAGGCCACCAAAACCAAAAAAATCATACCTACAGCTTCAGAAGACCTATAAGAGGCTTGTATCAGCCAGTCTTGAAACAGTTTTAGGAGAGGCTGAAAAAAGTATAATTTAATTAAAAATAGTTCTATAAAATATATCTCCAAAGCATCTCTGAAGTCCCAATTTATTTGTCTATAGTTAAGAATAGAGCCCTGAAACAAAAAGTTCTATCATTAAAAATTTTGAGTGAGATTATAAAGAATATATGAACAGACAATTAATATAGTCTCCTTAGTTTAAGATCCTTTAGAATAATTATTGCCTTAACTAAACTTCCTAGTGTTTTTTCCTACATACTTTAAATCAGCCTGAACAAATTTCTTGGGTCAGTTTTGGGTCATTAAAAGGTCATGAAGGAAGCCCCAATGATAACACATAATTTCTAAAGGCTTTTAAAAAAATTACACTGAAACAATTTTTCCCTTAGAAAATAAACACACATTGTATAAACTGTTACAGAACTAATCATGTACAGCTTAAGTACTTAAGTTTACTCATATGTTCATCTATCATATAAACTTCCATTTTTTATAGCTTATAATACATACAAATGAACATTATAACTATACACTTGCATATATATACACATATAACAATACACAGCACATATGTATATGCACACATAAATGCTTGCATACACCTACATACATACACACACACACACATACACACACACACACACACTCCTTGGAGAATTCTTAACTAAGTTGTACAAGTTTATTATGATTTAGATTAGTTAAGCTTTCAACTAAATTGCTCAAGTGTTTGGTACAACCATTTCTGGAATCCCTATTTCCTTCTGAATACATATTATCATCTATGCCAAATGTACATAATTCCTTCATTTTGAATATATATGACCCTTCAAACGATTTTAAATTTTTCTACTAATTCTTAATTATAGTTATAAACATTATTGTTATGGACATTCTTGATACTTCCTGGTGTTTGCAACACCTCCTATTCTGCAGTTACTTACAATATAGATAAATTATTTTTTTGAAAACATTATGTATAAAATCTCAGTTCTCTTCACACTAAACCATTTGATTCTATTATATCAAGCATTATTATTTACTATTATTTTAAGAATGTCAGCTGTGATGGATATTTATTTTCTCTGAAGTTCTATTGCTATTTAGATGAAAATAATTCAATTTTGAAAGTAAATGTAAAAATAATAGGAAGAATAAAACTATGAGTCTGTAGTCCATACACTTAGGCAATTTCTTTGGAATTTTATGAAAACAAAGATATCAATGCATAGTTCCTTGGGAATAAATCAAATTGATTTCTTGTTGCTTTCCTCTGTGGTCTTAAACATTTCATCAAAAGGCTTTCAATCTTTAAACCATGATTTAAGAAACTAGTATTTTATTTCCTCTTGAATTGTATGGCAACATACAGAGTTTTACACTTAAAGTCATAGACAAAATTGTGCCTAGTGAGTCAATTTGTGTTAGATCTAGAAGTGCATACTCTATTCTTGAATGTGTGCATATGATGAGTTAAGATAGGTAAGTGTTTTTTACAATTGTGGCACTCAAGTTTTCAACTCGTCAAGCTTTCCAAGCTCACCCTGGACCTGCCCCTTGTCTTAAGTACCATGCGATCTCCTTCATGTATAGAATATAAAAAAGTTGATCTCATAGAAGTTGAGAGTAGAATGATCGTTACCAGGGGAATGGGGAAATGTTGATCAATGGATACTAAGTTATAGTTAGACTGGAGCAAGAAGTTCCAGAGTGCTTTTGCATAATAGTGTGACTATGGAGAATGATAATGTACCGTACTTTTCAAAAAGCCAGAAGAAAGGATTTTCAAAGTTTTCACCATAAAGAAATGATAAATGTTAATGGAAACAGGTGTGTTTAACTTGATTTCAACATTATACATTTATATACATGAATTAAAACACAAATAATATGAACAATTTTTTGTTTTTAAATGCATCATTAAAATAAATTTAATATCGCTACCTAAAAGAAAACACTTGGATAATTTTATCTCTACAAAAAACCCTCAAAATTCACTCAGTGACTTCATAGAGTTTTGAAATTAGATGAAGAGATGAAGCTTTAATTAAGGCTGAGATTATAGTAATCTATGATTTAATTCCCTGGATCTACAGATAACACACAGACATCCCTGCAAGAGGATGAGACTTCTCACACTATCAACTTCATACTCATTCATTTGACTTGCGTTAGACAATGAATGACACCTGACTGAAAGTAACCTGTGCCACATCTGAGCAGAAATTGTAAGAACCAGCTCGTGGTTCTGCCCTTGCTCTTTACCCTCTACCATGAGATTAGTGTGCCTCAAATAGAAACATACTGATACATACTTCATACATACTAATATGTGTATTAGTATGAATTACATACTAATTCACGATGATGGCACAGAACTCAAGTGATCTCATGAAGGATACAGAACCTGTGCAATGTGTAAACTTTGCTGTTATAAGCCACACAGATGTTGAGGTTGTTTGTTACCACAGTGCAACTTAGTCTAGCCTCACTGATGGAACAATAGAAAGTGCACAGAAGCAAAAGATTTAGAAAAAACAACATGTCAGGGATGATAGACGCCTTTGCTCAGCCAAGCAGTGCCTGCTGGAAAGAAGACTTGTTTTGTGCCCTGTCTGCCTTAGTACAGCAGGAATTCCAGGGAACTGGCAGCTAAGACTCAGTCATTTTTCTCAGTAAAAGCTGTTTTTTTTTTTTCCCTGAATACAAAAGAGAATGAGATATGCAACCAATGCAGAAAGAATTTTTGTTTGGTTTAATCTCATAATAAATCCAAGAGAGTACTACAAAATTATGAAGACTAAATAAACAACAAATTAACTAAAGAGAATATTATCTGCAGAAGTTTGTTGTTTGTTATGAATTACTTACTACTATCTATTCTATCTGGTGGGATTCTATCAGCAGGTCAATCATTTCCAAATAGGTAAGTTTACGTGACCAAAATTAAATTCCAAAGACTCCAAAATGTCATATCAAGTTGAAATTTAAAGGTCTATAAATGTAAATTGTGAATTTGCCAGCTCACTGAACAGGTATAACATGCAAATGTAGATGATGAAGTTAGCAAAGATATGAAATATTCTCCTCCATTATTTTTGATTTCTGAAAACCTTGATTTTATAAATGATACCACCACTGTGGACATTAATTCCAGGGATGACAGACCATAGAATAGGAAATAGTACACACTTTCTATGTTTCCTTGGATGAGTGGCATGATGACAATAGGTAGGATTTTGAGGTATATTTTTTAAATGGCAGCTATGACTATGAAGAAATAAAACTATAGGATAGAAACAAATTTTAAAAATCATCTAAATTATATATTTTTAAAACCAGCCTTATAGTAGTTGGTGTTCTGCTTAAATAATTATATAAGGTATCTGGTAACTTACATCTCTACTTATGTTTTATTCTCTTTTAATAATGACAACAACAATAATAAGCATAGATGAAACTGACAAATATGATCAACTACATATTCTTGCTCTTAATAACCAAATTTAGCAAATGTTTTAGAGGTTTATGTTTAAGAATTTTCACAAAATTTTGTACAAGAACTTATATGAACTTCATTCAAATAGCTTACTGTGATACCTGTATCTTATATAAAGACATTTTTGATGTTATGTAATTTTTAATTATAAATTCATCCAGTAATCTGACTATTAAATTATGTGTTTTGAATAAAGCCAGGGAGATGATTTCCTTCCACAATTTATTTTAGGTATGTTTGTATCACTAATATGTATTTTTTTCATTTTGTAATTTTTGTTCCTGTTCTTGTAACTTCATTTTCTTACTTCTTTTATTTAAAAAGTGAAGTGCTCTTCATTTTCAAATTAAACTTTTAATCATATTTTAATTATTTTAGTTTAGTTTGAGGAAAGTTAACTGATATAAAATTGTTGAAATTAAAGATCACTGCCTTAATTCATATTAACTTTCAGCATCATTGTAATCAAAATTAAAACCAAATTAAGAATCATATAAGGAACTATCTGGAGGTGTATGGAGGAGTTGATATTTTTAAATAATAATCATTTAAAATCTTTAAACTAGGAAAGCACTTACTTTACTGCACACAGAATAAAGGTACACAAAGTAAAAAAATCCATTAACTTACCAATGCGTAACACATTCCTTTAGATTTTGGATCACACAAAGTACATTACTACCAATCAAGTCAATAGCAATATTAAAAGAGGTGCTTTAAGTATCTGTATTAAAAATAAGCTTGGAAACATTGAGAGAGAGAGAGAGGGAGCGGGAGGGAGGGAGGGAGGAAGAGAGAGAGAGTTACCATTTAGAAGCTCCTGTAAGTCTTCTTTCCTATTACTTGCTGATGATTTTATAAAAGCAGATTTTTAATCTTCCAGAATCACATCTTTTACTTTGTTTTAAAACTATTTTTCTGAAGCAGAAGAAATTTCGTGAACTGCTAGTGGTCACAAAACAAAGGACAAGAAGTAGTGGTAGGTAGGGTGCCCACAATTAGGCTGATTAAACTCTGCAGGATCTGCAGTTCGTCAAAAACCTTTTTGCTGCCTCACATTTTCTAAAAATGGAAAAGGTGAAGCTTTCTCAAGTAGCAGGCTCCAAATAAACCAGTACGCCCAGCACAAAGCTCGTGATACCAGCAAAAACATTTTTTTCACACATTAGGAAATTCTACGATTAGCTGGTCCCCATCACCCTAATAGGATACTTCTCCATATTAATGTGAGATTCAGCTTGCATGCAGACCCTAAAACTCTTTCCATCCCTCAGGCTACATTTGTCCCAAAGAAGCATTAGTCACATGTAGCCTTAAGGGACTTTTATACAAAACTTGTGGGAATAATATATAGATTCTTTCCTTGGAAGAGAAAAAGACAAGACAAAACAAAACTGGGTCAGGGATGGTGACTGCTAATACCATAATGCCCTTTAGCTTCTCCCTCAGTTTTACCTTCTGACTTTCTAGAGGAAGTAGAAAATTAAATATGGACTATATGATAGCTACCCATGAAGTTCTGACTGGTGACAGCATATTCTCACAACTCATTCATTTTTGCCTCTTGCCCTGTTTCAAGGTTGAAAGTAACCAGCTACTGTTTCCGTCTTTTTTTTTTCCAAAGTAGATGTTTATCATAGGACAGCTTTATTAACATTTTAAGTTATATTTTAATTTTCCCAAATATCACTATTTTTTCAGCTTAACAATATTAAAAACTAGAATAATCTTATTGTTTAGTAGGTATTATTCTTTTTTTCTCCTGGCACCTGCTCTTCCTATTCTGAAATTCACAGTACATTTCACATTCACTATACTTGACTACTCCTTGTCTCAACATATTTCATCAGTTATTATGGTGGCTGAGTTGCCAATAAATTATTTAACTGAAATAACTGTTCTCTGGTGGACAGCATTTTTTAGGACCAACTCAATGAAAATGCAACTACTACAGGGAAGCCTGAAACTGCAAAATTGTATTCAAACTGTCAGGTTTCTAAATAAAATTTGAAATAAATGCGATTTAAGAAGATGTTTGTTGCTTAAAATTCCATGGATCCAGAGATATTTGCTACATTTTATACCATCAAAGAAACACACTATAAATGATGAAATAAAATAAACTTATAAAAAAAAGCAGAAGTTGTCCATCAAGTGCTTTTTAGATCATATCTAAGAGTTCTTTTCCTCATCCATTAAAATAAATAAGCAATAACCAATTCCTCAGCCTTTAGCATAATATTTGCTGTTTTAAAACATGTATAATAAAATGTGTATTTTTTAATAAAAATAATTACATTTCTTATTTAGCTCCTTGATTTCTTTGGTTTCAAAATCTAAATATCAAATTGATCATCACCAACCTGTTAATTATGATTTTGAAACAACTCAAATAGGAAATCATTATAAACTCTTTATATATTTATAACTTACTCTCTAAATTTTTACTAACTTTTTTAGACTTTTTGCTTTTTGGTTATCATGAAATTTACAAAAATCATCTTTTGATCAGAGCAAGCTACTTTGGAATGATAACATTTTAACACAATTATGAGTAAATATAATAAAACAAAACAGGCAAAACAGTAATATGTTCATAAAACTACACTTGTTTCTTCCTTCTTATGTTATAAATTTTGTTGTCTCATTTTCCACCCCTAACTTATTAATGTAGTTATTTTAATTGGTTTGGGTTTTAAACTTGTATAAGTGCTTTCCACACCATGTTTACAATGTTAGAACATTCTGAGTTCATCAGCATAGTTACTCTTACCAGTGAGTTTTTATACCTTCTGATGTTTTCTTCTTACTCATTAATATCTCATTTTTTTTCAGTTTGAAGAACTCCTATTAGACATTCTTTGAGAACCAGTCTAGTAGAGATACATTCTCTCTGCTTTTGCTTATCTGATATATCTTTATTACTTCTTCATTTCTAAAGAATAGCTTGGAAGGGTACAGTCTTCTTGGCTAGAAGGGTTTTTATGTAAATATTGTGAAAATCCCTCTATTTGCCTTGGAGGTTTCTTCTGAGAAGACTCAGGTGAAGCTAATTTGACACCCCTATGTGAATTTATTTATTCATTTTTTTCTCTTGCTTTTTCGAGTTCTTGTCTTCATTTTTTTTACTTTTACCAGTGTAATTACAATGTGTCTTGGGGTAGACTTGGTTGGCAACCTTCAGACTTACTATACCTGGATATTTGTATCCTTCTCTAAGTTTGGGATATTTTTGTTATGATCTTTTTGAATAAGCTTCTTAGCCCTTTGGTATTCTCAACTCCCCTTGAATTCCAATAACCTGGATGATTTGTTCTTTTATATTGTTCCAAAGTTTCCATAGGCTTTTCTAATTTCTTGTTTTTTCTTCTTTTTTCTCTACCAACTATGTATTTTTAAGTATCCTGTTTTAAGCTTACTGATTTACTATTCTGTGTGACCAATATCCTCTATTGCATTTTTAACTTCACTTAGTATATTGCTTTCTTCAAGGATTTCCATGTGACTTTTTAATTGCTTCTATGCCTGTGTTAATTTTTTTCTTGTAGTATTGAATCTTTTCTGTGTTTTCTTAAAGCATATTAAATTTCTTTAAAATAGCTCTTTTTTTTTAATCAGAAAAGTTCCCCATACTGATTATTTTCTGGTTAACTTTTGGCACCTTTTCTTGATTGTAGATGTTGTAATGGACTCCTGAAAATTCAGAACAGAAAGGATTTTATTGTTGATATTGGTGGTAGTGGTGGTTGTTTGTTTGCAGGGCTGGTGACCACACCCAGAGCCTCACACATTCCAGGCAAGTGTTCTACCACTGAGCCATATCCTCAGCCCCATGGTTTCTGCAATTCTTGATGCTTGGTATATTATGTTGACTGGGCTTTGAAGGATTTGGTATTTATTCCAGTCTACAGAATCAGGATTGGTTTGTGCCTACACTTACAGAAATTTCAAGCAAGCTTCAAACATAGTCACTTCTACTGTTTCAACACAGGATGATATTTAAGTTGAGGTTCATCACAAGTCTACTTTTGGTGTGTTATCATTGGTTCAGCACAAGAGGGTAATCCAAGCTTAGGCTTTTCCCAAACCCACAGATGGTGTGTTGTTCAGCATGAATCAAGTAAGAACCTAAAAAAAAGCCACTTTATCTCCCTAAGCCTCTCCCTCGTTTTGGGGTAAGCCCAGATGCTTCATCATAGTCATTGGCCTGTATATGCAAACAAACTCAGAATGCTCTACTATTATAAACATGGTATATGAAGCATTTATATCTTCAGTATGAAGACTAAAACTCAAAATAATTAAAAAATAATAACTGCATTAATGTTAAGAGAGAGCAGTATAGAAAGTTGAGGCATCAAAAATTCATAATGTGAAGAGGGCTAGAATGCAAGTGTAGATTTTTTATTGGTATGTTTTCTGTTTTTTTCTTATCTTTATGATCATCTTAAATTGTTATATTTTCAAAGTAGCTAATAAGTCATGCAGTTAATCTCAAAGAAAAAATATATAATAGAAAATCCAAAATAAATAAGGAATCAAAACATACTACTAGAGTAAATTACTTAGCCACAAAAGAAAACTATCAGAGTAAGAAAAAAGAGAGAACCTAAAATAAAATGAGAAAATAAGTTACAAAATGACTACAGTAAGGCCTTGTCTATTAATAATTGTCATAAATATCAGTAGATTAAATTCTACAATTGAAATATAAAGAATAAATAAATGGGTAAATAAGAAGACTCAACTATATGTTGTTTGCAAGAGACATGCTCTGTAACTAATTGTATGACCTTGGTTTAATCATATGTAAAATGAGAATAGTAGCACTATCTACCTTTTGTTAAGATTAATGATTTAATATGTGTAGAACAAATGCCTGTTAAAGTAAGCTCTCAATAAAAGACTATGCTTATCTTGTTCTTTTTTTTTTTTTTTTTCTGAAATCAGATTTATTTTTCTCCAAAAAACAGCAATTACAGAATTCAGTACTGGCCTGAGGAAGGAGGGGAGGATTGGGGCCCGCACATGTCCCTCCTTCTCCGCGGAGTGCGTCACCTGCCGCGCACCATCCAACAAGGACATCAGAGGCCAGAGGAGGGAGGCTGCAGGACCCTGCCCACCGGCTCTGTCTTCCCAGGTCCTTGTCAGCAGGGCTAGGGGTGTGGACGTCCCTCCAGGAACACTGCAGGGATCCTAGCAGCCGGCAGGCGGCTCCCGTCCTGGGTGCTTCAAGGGCTCTCCTGGTTGCTGGTGGCCCTGTACCCCAGTCCCCTGTCCCTCCCCGTCCCTCTCTGCTGTGTCTGGATGAGTCCACTTGTTTTCTGGGCTTTCGACCTTCACAGACCCCAAACCTCATCCCCAGCCTTCAAAGTACAAGGGAGGAGGCTTCTCTGGCCCTTCACTTTGATCCTAAAACCAGAAACTGGCCTTTGGAATTAATTCCTGCTCAGACACATCGGGACATGGAAGCACCCTGACAAGACGGCAGAGTAGGGAAAGACTCCCGCCTTGGCGGGGAGGCCCCCAGGCAGCTCTGAATTCCTTCCTTCTGCCTCCCCCCGCCCGGGATTCAGATCCTAACAGCAATAATCATTGCTATTATTTAGTCCTGGGGACTGAGGCTGTGACTCATCAAAAACTGTCCTTTCAAAGTAATTCCTTCCAGAGGGATTTGAGGATTATCACCAGGAGTCTGAGGGGCATGTGTGTGCTTGTGTGTACATGTGAGTTTGTGTGTGTGTGTGTGTGTGTGTGTGTGTGTGTGTGTGTGTGAAGCCTTTTTGGACCACACAGGGGTAAAATCCAACACTGGGTTTTGTCAGCTTTGCTCTCAGAGAAGCGCTGTACTGTTTCTAGAAGCAGTTGAGCCCCCTGTAGAGGAGTGAAGACCCCGAGAGTCGGATGGAACCAGTGTGAATCTGCAGCCACTCTGTGCACTGAGCACAGGCCCACTGGTGTAACCTTGTGAGCCCTGTGATGGGGGGTACGAAGTCACGCATCTTGTTGCTGTCATTTAGGAGATTTTGGGGGGATCCACACGCAGTGCCAAGCTGAGTACTTGGTACTTAGTGGTGTGTCAGAGAAACCTTGCCCCAGGGTGGACAGTCACGTGCTGTGACATGGGGTGGGGGAGGGCTGGAGACACGGGTTGAGGGGCCACAGCTTATCAGTCCACCTGATGGTGAGCTGAGTTGCTTCTGCTCTCGGGCCACGGTAAATAAAGCTGCTCTGAACTCTGGAGGGGAAGCACTCCTGGTGACACCGGCTTCCAGCCTGCCGGGTACGTCGGTGGCAAGGGAGGCTGGGTGTGTGACAGGCTGTGCCGAGTGTTCCCAGACTGCTTTCCCACAGGGTCTGCATTTCTCTGCCGTCTCCCCAGCTCTTAGGTCGTCAGGTTTTGTTGGTAAGCACCGCTGTTTTAAATGGTTCCTGTGTCGGACAGTAAGACGGGGCAGATGCACACTTCCCAAACCAGCCCGAGGCCTCGGCTGAGGAGTGGAGCCCTGGTTCTGATGGACCCACTCTCCTGGGGGAAGAAGCCACTGAGCAGCGAAGGAGGCCGGGCCTGCTCGGTGGTGAGCACGTCACCCTGCCGCTCAGGAAGTTGAGATGTGGGGTGGGGGTCTGGGGTGACCAGAGAGCAGTTACTTCGGAGGAGATTAGTGCTTCCTAGCGGCTGTCACTCTGGGTCTGAGGAGCCGCTTTCTCCCTGCCTGCGGCCAGCTCTGGGAAGGACTGGTCTTGAGAGGCACAAGCTGTCAAGGTTTGGCTTTGCTCACTTCTTCTCCCAGGCCTCAATGGAGCTGAGGGACTCCTCCTGGGGGAAGAGGCCTCCGTCCGTGTTCTGGATGGCCTGCGTGCCCGACCGGGGCGTGGTGAGGGTCTTCTTACTCTGTGCCTTGCCTTTCCGTTTTCTTCATCCGTGCCTTTTGAAGACCAGGAGTCTACGCGTTGGTAAATTCTGGGGTACTGCTTATTTCTTTTAGGGTGAGTGCTTTATTTTTCACGTCCTAAGGAACTTCTGTCTACCACGAGGTGACAGAGATTTCCTCCTAGGTTTTCCTTGGGAATGTTCACGGCGCTCCCCTTCGGGTCTGGCCTGGTGCTCTGCTGCTGGTAGAGCCCGTGTGGCTGGTGTTCCTCTGGGCGAGCCTGGCTAGGTCGTGGTGCCTGGTCCCTGGGTGTTCTCTGGCGTCTTTACCAGATCGACGACCAGTTAAGGCCACGGACTGTGAGTCAAGCAGACCACCCACGACTGCAGTGAGGACATCGACTGCCCCCAGAGGCCCTGTGTGGAAGGCCGGGTCCTCAGGGTGGTGCTGCTGAGAGGCAGAGGGGCTTTAAGAGGTGGGCCTGTCGGGAGGTCTTGAGACCACTGGATCCTCCCTCTTTACTCCTCTCCCACTCCCTGGCCCTTAATGTCAGGGCACGCGTACCACCATGCACTCCCCGAGATGTGGTGTCTTGCCACAGGCCTGGAGCAGTGGGGTGCTTATCTTGTTCTTAATGTCATCATGACCACCATCAATTTCACTTATAATCTAATTATATACAAGGAAAACACATATTTTAAGAAAGATACAAAAGTTGAGTATTTAATAAAATGGGAAGTCACTTTTAAACTCAGTATAAGCATTTTGAAGGAGTTTGCATTTTAGAAGAGGAGCTTTCATACTTAACACTAGGGCAGAATTACAGTAGGTATGAACATGTCCAATAGGGTCACACTGCCTAGTGGAAATGACTCCATTCCAAATGCATTGGAGAACCTTTGGCAAATGACTACAACTCTGCAAATTGAGGGGGGAAATAGTATACCACTTGTCAATTTGTAATAAAAGAGTTAAGTAATTATAAATGACCTTCATAAAATAATGAATATGATTAAATATACAATAAATATTCAATAGGCATTGAAAATAGGGCAAAACTAATCTTTAAAGATAGCTACCAATAGATTGACAATATTAATGGTTAATATTGCTGTATGCTGTAATATTAACATCAATCAAAGGCATCAAAACTAAAGTAATCAAAAGAGTATTTGATTACTTCTTCAAAAGGTGCAATTCACTGCAGTCTGGTTGCTAAAGTTTGCTAATATTCATTTTAACAACGCTTTTAATCTACAAGTTCTTCTGGCACTAATACTATATAATCAAACATGCCATGTATGACAGACAGACCACCTTCAGTTAAGGCAGAACATAAGAACTATTCTCTTCTGAAAAAGAAAACATTTGTCTGATGAGGAGATATTATGTCATTTCCTGAGTGGGAGTTCACAAGGGCGTACTTACAGCATGCAATAAGTAGAAAAGAATAAATTTGGGGAAATAAAGTTGAAGAATCTTGCAGAAATCATATAAATAAAAAATATGCCCATGCTTCCATGTTAAACATGACCCCTTCTTACAATGAACTATAGTTCTTTAAAAAAATGGAGAGCTTATACTATGATTATATTCTGTCATAAATCATATGGACAGATGTGCGCCTTAGTCACGCATCATGGTTGATTACCATCATTCAAGGTTTATGCAACACAGGCCAAGAATTTTATTTTTTAATTTAACATTTAATTTCTTTGGTATTATAGTAGACAAAAAGTAATATCCCATGAATTTTTCTTGGTTATAGCACATCTGCACAATAAAAATATTTATGTCAGATATTTTTATTGTGACTTTAAAATCATGCATGTTTGTTTATTATCTCCCATAAAGAAGCATATTTTTGCTATAAGGTGGTTTAAAATAAAATATTTTGAAGTTTTTAGATATGTATTACCTTCCCTAACTATTTTAATGAATGGTAAATAAATACAATGTCAAAATGTGTAAATAAATAAAATTTTCTGGAGAACTTCTGTTTTCCCCTCTGATGCCTAAACCAACTTACATTCTTGGCACCATGAGTCAAGGAGTTTTCAAATTACAGGGCGTGTGAGGAACTTTTCAAATATTGTTGCATCACAGCAGGCTGACTTAGGTGGGTGGGATGAATCCATAGGTTGGTTTCTTACAAAAGCAAACTGAATAGAATGACAATAATCTAATAGGGTTCCAGTCAAACCTCATTCGTTAGTTCAACTCAGACCTGGTATAGAGAGATTAACATGAGATTACTCAATATTTCTATTAGATAGAGTTCAGATTTGACATTGGTCATGGATATAAAGTTAATGCTGAATTGGCTTTGGAATTCAAACCCTTATAGTTATCTGCCAGTTCCAATGAAGGAACAAAAACAAGACTGTTACAGAGGAAAAAGAAAAGAACATATGGTTGAAACAAAGCAAATGCTGTTTTTGGCTGAAAAATGGCAAACTGATGATCATGTATACTTTGGAAATCACTTTATCAAATTAGATTCCTAGATTATAAAATGTAAATTTTTTATCTTTAACAAGAGAAGTGAAAATAATTTCTAAATTATTTTTTCACAGATTGAAGCTTATTATGAGGTATGATCTTAAAAATCACTATTTTTGTGAAAAATAATACACATATTAAAATGTTTAGCTAAATAGACTGTATAACAGAGGTGAAAATGATAAGGAAGATTTGTAATTTACCTGGCTTTCTATTTGTTATTCAAAAAAATAATTACATTCTTTCAACATTCAGCATATATTTATTAATTGATAAAATATATAAGGCATGTAAAATGTGGAAAAGAACACTACAATTCAGTAGACAAAAGCAATGTCTTCCCTCAGAGAACTTGTACTTGAGAAGGAAGAAAAAACAGACAAATAATACATAATAAATGGTTTTAAAACAAGTGTGATAATTAACATGATACATACTATATATGCAGTAGTTTATATTGGCATTGTTTATGAAATAGTCCTACAGACCTATAACAAAGGACACTGTATGTGTATGTATGTGTGTGTGTGTGTGTGTGTGTGTGTGTGTGTGTGTGTGGTTTTAAAACAAGTGTGATAATTAACATGATACATACTATATATGCAGTAGTTTATATTGGCATTGTTTATGAAATAGTCCTACAGACCTATAACAAAGGACACTGTATGTGTATGTATGTGTGTGTGTGTGTGTGTGTGTGTGTATATATATATATATACATATATATGTATGTATATATATATATATACATATATATATATATATACATACATATATATATACATATATATATATATATACATATATATATATGTACACATTCACCTTTCCGATTTTCTGTCTCTAACTTCTATCATCTATCCATCTATCATCTATCTCTATTTCAAATAAATAATTTGTTCAAACTATGGAGCAGGCATAGATCTAAACAATTATAAAAATTATTTGATAAAGCAAGTATCAAAGTGGGGGAGAAAAAAGAATGAGGGGAGTTATTATTTTGGATTGCAAGCTCAGGAGGACTTCTCTTATAAGGTTGCATTTGCTAAAAGATCTGACAAAGGGAGAAAACTCCCTACAGGATAACTGAATCTGAGGAAGAAGAGGCTCAAAGTGCACAGGTGGAAGTATTGCAGGAGGCCCCTGTGACTGCAAGGCCTAATTTAAGAGCATGTTTGTAGATGAGATCACAGAGATATGAGGGGGACTGAAAGACTTTTGGAGAATTGTAATTGCAAGCTTTTGAACAGGATAGTAATATCATCTATTCATTTTTTAACTATGTTAGTTTAAAAATTAATTAATTATCCATAAAAATTATATAAATCAAGGTGTGATATGATTGTGTGTATATATACATATACATGTATATATATATATAATATTACCATAATCAAGTTAACACTTTCATCACTATTCATGCTGATTTAGAGCTCAGAGCTTGTTCATCATATCAACAAGACTTTGTTTTGTTTCTAGGTTTTTTTGTGATGCTGGCAATGAACCCAAGGCTTTATGCATACGTGGAGAGTGCTGTTCTATTGAGCTACATTGCTAACTTGTTCATCTTATAACTGAACATTTGTACCCTTGCACCAATATCTCCCCATTTTCTCTATACTCCAATCCCTAGTAAGCATTCTGCTGTCTGCTTCTATGAGTTTGACTTCTTTTTTAGACTCCATGTGCTAGTGGTATCATGTAGTATTTGTCTTTCTCTATCTGGCATATATCATTTTTGCATAATGTCCTCCAGATTCATTCATGGTGTCACAAATAGCAGAATGTCCTTCTGTTTTATGATTGAATAATGTTGCATTGTGATCTGACCTATTTTAAAAGGATCATCTGGAATTTGATGGAGAATGGACTACTGGAGCTGTTTGTGCAAGTGAAGAGATAAATTATACAGTTTTACTGTAGTTCATAGAAAAGTTGGTTGCCTTTACAAGAGTATTCATGGGGTTATTGTTTAAATAAAGGCTTCTGGCCAAATTCTATAATTCAAGGACAAAAATGTTACAAAGGAAAGCTAAGTGTTATGGATGATAAGTAATAAATATTTTCTTAAGATTATCTTCCTTTGATTTATTTTAGCTTTGGGACATATAAATAATACCCATTATTATATTTTGCACATTTCATACTTACCTATCATTTAAAAAATAGGCCTACAGTATTGTACCAGTAACAGTCTCTGAAACTGTTTTCAATACAATGATAAAATGAAATGTGCAAACTCTAATAATGAGTTGATCTCTATCCTTAACAAGTTCTACACTATTTCCAGGGAGAAAAACATTTACATATGAGAGAATGTCAACAGATTTTTAAAAATAAAATATCTAAAATATAACAATCTGATATCATTTTTTATAATCAGTAGTAGTCAGGAAGAAAATAATCAATTATATTGCAATCATCAGGAAACACTTCATACAAAATGATGAGAAGACCCTAAAAAGGAGATGCAAAGAAAGAGAGAAATGGAGAAAGAAAAGCATGCAGACAAAAGAAGTAGAAAAATGCTAAACCTTTAATGTATGTCCAGGATTGTACTAGGATCTTCACACAGAATGAAGGTAATGGCAAAGAGCATGCAAAATTCCTAACAGAGAAAGCATAAAGGCATATAAAAATATTCTTTATTTTTATAATATCTAGGAGAATAATTCTAAATGGGATCCTACTTAAAATATATGAGATTATTGTTTACATATATAATTGCCTTATTTAATACAGAGTTTAATATTTCAAATTATCTTTATTTTGAACTAGTTCAGGTTTACAACTTTCACCATTGCTAGCTCATGCAAAGAATGTGGCCTTTAATCACAAATTTCAAACCTAAAAGCATGCAAATGAAGCAAACTTCATTATAGAAAACAGTTATAGAAGTGTTTTTTCTTGTTCTTTTGTTTTTGTTTTGTTTTGATGAATGGAAAACCCTCAGGCTATTTGCCTTTTTGTTAGGACTTTTAGCCTGAGATAAAATTCAAACTAGGATTAATGGTAACAATGTAATATTTGCATGCAATGATCACAAAATAAATGAAGCACAAAGACTATTTATAACATTTTCTAATTTATTGCAATTGTAGTTGATAGATTACAGTTTTGAGTTTATGAATTAAATATTTATTTTCAGGCAGCCCCATTTATCTTTTGATAGTTTACCTTTACTGGATTGCATAAAATTGCCTTTGTGCACATAAATGTATTTATAAATTATAAAGAAATAAAAGAGCAGGTATAATCTTTATAAATCTTATTCAGAACTAGCAATGAATCAAGAGAATAAGGACTGGAAATATAAAGATAAGTTTTTTTTATGGCAACAATAGAAAAAATGTTTTAGTGTTCTCATCTTCACAGTTCAAAAATTTTATTTGCATCCTCACCAGAGAGTTTGGTAATCATGAATAAACATTAATGGCCTCTTTAGGACTATGTCCTAGAGAACTTTCTGTCATAAAATAATGTTATAACTTTAGGGGAAAAAAAGAGAGGAGACAGAAAGGAGAAATAGTAGGGTAAAGAAGAAAAGAGAAAAGAAATAGCAGATAATTTTCAGGATAAGAAGCTTTTTCACAGGGAAAAGAATATATCTGAATCAAAGATACATAGGTAGTATAAACAATGGAATAAACAATTCCATCATGGTTTCACGAGAGATTTCCTGGAGGAGGTCATTTTTAACATGGAAACTAAAGAGAAAATTTGTGCTAGGCTAATATGGTTGTAGTGAAGGGACCTTGGAGAAAACAAAAAGAACTTTCCAGGCAAAGGTAACATTAGATATAAAGAAACAGAGGCAGTAAAACATTGAAGTACATATGGTTTTATGTATTAAATGTACATTTTAATAAAATTAGTAGGTGACATATGGGTTTTTCAAAAAGGGTTGTTATGGCAAAGATTTGAAGAAGATTCTAATGAGAGGAGAAAATTGAACAGAATTTTAGGAAGAACACTCTCAGGAACCTATAGTTTCTGAGAAATTTTAATATGACCATTATAATAGTCCAAGTGAACAACATGGGCCTCCAAATGAGATGGAGGCCATTAGTTTGCATCCTAAACTTGAAATATATTGTTACTCTGTATTATCTAATCAATAATTATTAAAATCAATAGTATATAACATGCCTCAGTGAGAAATCATTGTGAATATAGCATATAATTCCAAAAATTATGTTACTTGTTTGCATTACTCTTTGTGCCTTCACATGGTGCTTCATGGCCTTGAAATAAATACTATATTGCACTGTAATGGTTTTATAGTGTTATTTTTCTGGTAAATTTAGGCCTTATTTCTGTTGGCTTAATAAATGAGACCTGTACTTTGACTAATTCATAATTATCAATACTAGATGCCTCACATTCTTACCTAATGGTGAAAGATAAAGGCATACATACACACACACACACACACATACACACACACACACACACACACACACACACACACATATATATATATATATATATCAAAAACTTCTTATGAAGTAACTCAAGGAAAAGAAAAGCAAGGGCAGTGATGTTGAATTTGTTCTAAAGTATCACTGGTTCTTGTGAAATTAATAAATTGAACAAATACTGTATGCCCTGGATATATGTATCATTGTTCATTATTGTGGCTGTTCAATTAAAATATACTTAACTGGGAATTCAAAAGGAGTCTAAAACGTAGGATTTAGATTGCCTTCATAAATATTTTTATATCAGTTGAAAAGTAAGGTTGACAATTGCATACTTATTTCAAAAAGATTGGTAATTCAAACAACCTTTTAAATGTACATATTGAACAAGTAGAAGTCTAATAGTAAAATTTGAAGTATTTTTTAAAAATAATAAAAGCAATAATTAACCAAGTATAATATGTATTTAAGTAATAAGATCTACTGGTTTTCAAATGTTTTCAATAAAGTTCACCTGTTTAGATGGATATAGAAAAGGATATTTTTCCTCTACCACCTAAAACAATCATCTGTCATTGATTGCCCAGTTTATTTTCCATCACTTCCCTTCATCCCATGGTATACTGAGGGTGGTGCAGCAATTTGACTTATTTTTTGCAAGTTAATAAGAGGCATTTTTCAATTCTATATCTAACTCCTCCACAAAACTTATGCTAATAATTACGTCATTTTTTATAATCTAAGAATAGTTTGAATTTTATCAAATCAATGAGCATGAAAAATACAGCAATAGATTATGCCCTGCCTCTCTGTTTGATATTAATATCTCAGGGTGATAGGCCAGAGCATTCAAGACAAGAGCCAGCTGCCCCAGGCTGCAGAGAGAAAGGGCAGAATCATACACAGTTAGATTTTATGGATCAAAGTTGATATTTCAGGTTTTATATTTGAACCTCATGACCTCTGTAAAAATTGATAGAACAGAATTTCAACAAGCCAATACCTGTGACAGGTATGGGTTTTTGTTGTTGTTTGTTTGTTTTGTGATTGCTTTTCTGAGTAATCTTCAAATTCTACTTTGCAGTCATTCTATTTGGAAATCATAAAGACATCAGGAACTTTAGAATATGAAAAACAATGGAAATCTAAGATGATTAGAAAACTTACCAGGGGTGTTTGGAAGGATTGTTTGTATTTTTTTTTTTTTTTTGGCTTCCCTCCAAAGTTCTTTTAGCTTGAAATCAAGGCTTAATATTTTATGGCAGGAGCCTTCTACCTTAGATAAATTCGGTTGAGTTTCTGCTTCTAATCCCAGCCCACAGTTTTATAATAAAGTTTGAAAGTGAAAGATTCAAGCGACTCTAGTTGCACCTCTGTTTTATATTCACTTATATTTTAAGTCAAGTTTTCACGGCCTCTCATCCACAATGCACTGAACTTGTTCTTTATTACTAGCAGTTTTTGTTTTATTTGCTTCTCAATGATCACTGCTTATTATAACAACAGAATCGGATTTCCAACTGTGGTTTCATGTCGTTGTGTACGCACAGGACATCCACAGGTGCCTGAAGGGCCATGGATAAAAAGAAGGAAACCAGTCAAGAGTAAAGTTTCACAGATCCAGATGTTGCTGCTGCTGCTGCTGGAGCTTGGCATTACAGCATTACAGCTGGCAAGTAATAAGCGAATGAAATCTGTGTGCGTGTGTGCGTGCTTCTTCAGTGGTAGGAACAGGAGAAATGGAAGGAAGGAAAGTCCAACCTGTTAAATGAAACAGGAATGTGGATGAGAACACGTTCAACCCCACTGGAAATGAGGTATTCCCCTAATGTTTATGAAATGTGTTATAATGGTGAAAATACAATCTGTGTAAATGAACATATAGAACTAAAAATATAAAAGTTCTGACTCCTACTGGTTTCTTTTTTCATTTATTCACAATGTTGTCATAAACAGGATTCAGTTATTTACCTTTTTATTAACTTACTTTTATCATTACTTAGACATAAACACCCATTAAGAGAGAGTTCCCACAAAAAAATTCAGAGATTACAGAGGTCATTGAACCACCCAATATGTTAATATCCAATGGCTGATAATAGGTGTTCATATTAGGAAATTACAAATAAACCTCAAAATTTAAGTCCCAAAAACATTTCCAGGAAAAAAATGACATCATATCTGCTGTGCATTAAAATGAAAGCAATGTGAATATAAATACTACTCAATTGTTATTCATGGTAATATAATCTATATTCTATTTTTATATCTACCATCATTAAATACACTGTCAATGAAAAGAAATGTTCTTAATTCTGGGATGGTCTGGACAGTGGTCTGTAGAAATCTAAAAGTCTAGAAACGTTAGTCTATTAATGCCTAACAGGAACATAGGGATTAGATGTCAGGCCAAATTGTACATCCTCATTGAAAGTCAAAGTTAAAATTAGGAAGAGATAAATTAATTCTAACTCAATGGGAAAAGCACAATCTTTCTGATTTTGGTTTTTAGTGGCAATTCAGTGTAGTTCTTTAAAAGAACATTGCCTTAAAATATGGCCCTGATGTAATCAAACTAAGGTACTGATAAATTGAGATAAGTATGTAGGTGTATGTATATTCATACACAAACACACACACACACACATATACACTCACATAGATATAAATATATATACATATATATATATATGCTTCATAGAAAGAAGAAAAATATTTAATGACTATTTATTAGATTTTAGCACTGAGTAAATATTTTTGGTTCTTGAGCATATTTGAACATTGAATAACTTTACTATTAAGTCTGCTACACGCAAATAGGCTATTTTTAAGTGTCTCTATCCACTAAGGGCAAGTTATCAATGTTACAACTTCATAGAGTAGGTTTATAAATCATTATGTTATTTAGGATAAGAGTAATGACACAGTTTAATGTTTTAAAAAGTCATGATTCAATCTAAGGTTGGTATCTTAGATGATATTTCAAGCCTTGATATTGGGAATTGGTTAAACCATCCTCTGGTTAACTCCATTAGCTATTTTCTCTATAAAAAGCTAGGCTTGATGGAGTGCTTATTTAGAAAAATTGGAAAATCAAAATACTAACTTTATATTTCATTTGGAAATTTAGAAATAGTTTGTAAAAACATAATCTGTACAAATTCTCATTTGAAGCTTTAATGAAGCTCCACATCACAAAAATATGAAAGATCTTCCTAAACACCATAATCTGTTATTTTTGTATTTCCACCTGATTGTAAGAACTGTTCAGTAGTTAATACTCAATCCCAAAACATCCTAACTTTACAATGAGAATGCTTAAAGTTTTGTACAACTTGACTGTATTTTTTACATGTTTCATTTTCCTCTTATAATTCTCAGCATTCAAAGAGGCAGTTAAAACAGACAGCACTATGAAGTGACAGGAGTTGACTCTAATATAAATTTATAAAAGTACTAATTTTCCAAAATTTTAAACTTTTCTTGCTTACCATGATATATCCAACCCCCAAAGAAAAGCTTAAATGAATAAAAAGTAGCCATAAATCAGGAAGTCAAAGATCATTCATAAGTGTCCTTGAATTATTTTGAAGAAAGGAAATTTTCAAAGGCATAACGCCTGTAAAC
Source organism: Urocitellus parryii (assembly GCF_045843805.1). Classification (NCBI taxonomy): domain Eukaryota; kingdom Metazoa; phylum Chordata; class Mammalia; order Rodentia; family Sciuridae; genus Urocitellus; species Urocitellus parryii. Next base: position 65,379,953 of record NC_135533.1, read on the forward strand.
AGTGACATATTCTTTTGGTTACTTTCATTTTGTGACTTTCATCCAAAATATATGCTATATTTACTGAGTGACTCTCTGTTATAATTTAAATGAATTCTAAGCAATGGGGCATCCATGAAGTTATTTTTAAAATTCAAAGGAAAATGATTTTCAAACTTCACATAGTGCATTCTTTTCCATGGCCCCGAATTTGAATGCACTGAAAAGAAGATATGCAATTTTCAGATTCTGGATTGTGCTCTCCCTTGGATTTAACACATGTTGGTATATACCTACAATCTACCAAGTATACTGAAAAATACTAAATAGTCAAGAATCTCTTTTCCTCCAATTGACTAAATGCCCAAAGCAATAGTTTCAAAGACTAAACCTAAATCCCTGCTACTTTAAGTACGTAATTCCAAATTCTAGATTGATCTTTTTTAAGAGTTAATATATTAGATAAAAATTTATTTCTATTTCTATATTTGCTGTACTTTCAATTTAATCTGAAGAAATATATCTTAATTAATTTATTTTAAGGAATAAAGTTTTCCGTATAATACTGGAAGTATTTCATAATTAATTCTACATGAACTTAATCTACTTTTCACCAGACTTGAAGTTATATGGATAAGAACATTTTCCAGAAACATTGTCTATTTAAAATTTATAATAAAATGAAAATTCATAATAAAATGAAAGAAACAAAATAAAGTTAATAAGAGGCAAGTAAATCATAATAAATGACATAATATTTATTTTATATTGATTTTTTGCTAAAAAAATTCAAAATAATTATCTATTTCAAATATTTGATACATATTTCTTATTATTAATATTTCCTTACTGACATAAGCTTGTCCTTCAAAATTTCAGTATTTTAAATAATTGGGATCTATTCTATAAACAGTTTCAATGAGGAGAAGAAATTATCTAAATTACTAGGATTTCCTAATAATTTTTCCCTCACCCCACTATTAATTTATTATGAACAATTATTACATGTAGAACCTAAGGCTATAGCCTTAGGGAAAAAGATATACTTACCTTTCTACATAACAAATTGCTCATAATAAAATAGGCCACCCCATTTTCATAACAAAAAGCTTATTTTTCATGTCTTTATTCCTCAGATCTTTTGCATGTATATTTTGAGTCTAAAGTGTATTTCCTGCTAAAATATATTTTACATTTGGAAATATAGGTCATATTTACAGAATATAATAACTTTCATTATTATAAGAAACTGTTGATTGATATATATGTGTATGTGTGAAAGAAAAAGATGTAGAGAGCCATTGTTCATCTTTCTATCCAATAATACATATACAAACATCTGGTCCTTCTGAGAAAGTCAAGATAAAGCAATTCACATTTTTCTTGGGAATTAAGCCATGACACCTTTAAATAACACATTTTTTCGCTATAGAGACACATATTTAAGCAAGCAAATTATAGCTGAAAATAAGAATGTTCATATTAGCCCCCCAAATTAATATATTAATTAGTGTTTTTGCTTACAGTTTTATTTGTTTTCATTAGATATCATCTCAGATTTCAGAAATGGTCTAAGGCAACACTAGTTGCCATTTTATTTTATTTATTTTTATGTGGTGCTGTGGATCAAAATCAGTACCTCACATGTGCTAGGCAAGCGCTCTACCACTGAGCCAGAACCCCAGCCCCTGAAAGATGAAATTAATTTTAATTATCTATTTTATTTAGCCTAATAGAACAAAATATTTTAATTTCAACATGTACTAATAGAAGAATGATTGTGATGTTTTACATTTTTTCTTTTTTTTTTTATAAAGTCCTTAAAATCTACGCATTGCAACACACAATTCAAGAACTCAATTGCCACATGTGGCTGATGGTGATTTCTCGTATTGGACAGAATAGGTCTATAGGTAGCTAAAATCTAGCAACAGTATGATCTTCATCTTGAAATATCAAGGATCTTCTTCCTAGATACCATATCTAGAGGAATATAGCAGGCAACTGTCACATTTAAATATCACAATGACTATAGAAACAAATCCTATATGAGTGCAATTAAGGGGAAACTTTTCAAAACAGAGAGGGTAATTAAGTAGAAAATGTGTGGTTAAATCCACACAAAAAAATGTTGAATGGAAAGACCCTTTTCCAAACAGAAGAACACCAAACATAAAAGGAAAGGGGACGGGTGGAAACTTTGCACAGGCAAAAATTACCATATTTACTGAATAGATGGCCAGTTTGGCTCTGGAAAACTTCTTCTTTTTTCCCCCAAGAGAGAATGGCCACACGCCAATAGATACAGGCCTAAAATAGAGCATATACCATGGTAACCATAGTAATGAGTAGATGGAACTAAAAAAGCTGGTCTTGGGTGAGCAGATGTTCAGTCAAAGCAAGAATGAAAACATGAACTGCAATTCACATCCTTCGTTTTCTCTACATACAGTAGGACAGTGTTCTGCAAGCCTGTGGGAGAAATGTGCCTGAGAAGGAGGAACCAGAATGCCAGAGCTGACTTGTTATCTGCCCAGGCACACAGATCTGAGGTTCCATTAGAGAGGAATGTCCCCAAGGAGGTTTATGAAAGAATGATAAACATTTCCAATGTGTACGAATATACATACTTTCCTTAGTAAAAAGTGTGTCTTGTAGTTTTGTAAACTAGTGTCCAGGTTAAAGTGTGAAAAATATGTAATACCTTAATTGCCTTGGAAAGCCTAGCCTAAATATAATTTTTCTAAGAATAGTATAGTTGTTATCTATACAATGCCAACACCTTCCCCCAGACTTCAAATTATCTTTGCTTCAGTAATGGATCAGTGCTGTGTTTAGGAACAAGGACTGTTATACACACAGCCTGAGTTTGAATCCTGGCTAATCAGGTGACTTTGAACAAGAATTTTAACTTCTTAAGACCTTTAGTTAACTAATCTGGAAAATGGGATTTGACCATGTCACATCAGAGCATTGTATATTGATGAACATAAAGAAACTAGAAGTGCCTGGTAAATAATTAGCAATAATACATTTTAGCTATTTTTATTGTTATCCAATTCAATAAATTAGTTTTGTACCATATGCCAAAAAGTTCCAAAATATTAGGCAAGAACTATGTTTTATTGTTCCCAGCATATTTTTTTTTGTTGATACATATGTAATGTATACGAAAACACCAAAAAACACAGACACCTGTCCACATATATCTGTATTTTCCATCCCTTAAGACAGGCGTCTTAAGACAAAACAAAGATGCCACACTCAAAGAATACAGGTAGCTCTCATCTTGTCTTCTGAAAAGCTACTTGGCCCATAATCCATTGTGTGTTGAATGCAGCTGGCAGTATTTCAAAACACATCCCAAGCCCTAGAAGACTATGGAGCTCAGGAAGCATTGCGTCATTATTAGCTCAAGATTAAAGTTCACTGAGGAATGGATTCAAATTCAATTTAACATAAAAAGGCTTTAAAGGGAGGGATCATTATGTTGAGATCTCAAAGAAACAAGCTTGCATTCTTGATGATTGGAAACTCCTTGATAAAAAATCTCCCTAGATCCTTAAATGCCTTATGCAGCTGGGGTTTGAGGTCACACTTTTCACAAAGTTTGGTGTGGGAAAAAGGGTTAGCACAGGTTCTTGACCTACATTCAACTCCAGGCATTCTGTGGAAAGTATAAAAGTGTACAGAATTGTCTAACAGGTAAGGCTTACCATCCACAAGTTTGAGGGAGCAGAGACATCACTGGGAGGAGAATATTTCAAGAAGCAATTGAATAGTGAAGGCCAGTGGTTATGGATAGTGAATCTTATCAAAGATTGAATAAAATCTTTATATTCACCAAAGTTTAACCAAAGCATTCCTCACACAGGTGTTCCTTACACCTTATTTACACACACACACACACACACACACACACACACACACACATACACACACATAAGGTGAAGTATAGGGGTGCACTAACTTTAATGAAGTATAGGGGTGCAATAATTTTAAAATAGTGGAAAACATTATGCAAACCCAAATGACTGGAAAGTAAACAAATACATATGATCTAAATAAGAATTATATGCTTACATAATATAAAAGGGAAAAATGAATGCAGCTACAGTAACACAAATTCATTTGAAATATGAAGTTTAGGTAGTAGAGGAAGTTAAACCAAAAGTAAAATAATTATTTGAAACTTTATGTCCCCCCAATTTTCACACCATGCCTCTCTTTTATGAGAATGAGCAATTAACATAGATTAATTAATATCCTTCATATTTTATAAATTGAAACTCATAATGCCCAAGAGTTTAAACACATTTTATTATTGCCTCATATCAGTTACTCCAGACTTTACTTATTTCTAACACTTAAGCATCTAAGGAAGAATGAATGTAGAAATGGGAAGTTAAAAATGTTCGTAGAGGCTGGGCACAAAGAGTAATGATGGGAAAATGACAGAGATAGGGATTCAAGAAGGCCCATGTCCGTGACAACAACAACAAAATCTTTAAATGGCAATGCGATCTTCACATGATTCTGCCCAAGAATGTCCTTCAACTGTGAAAAGTTAGAAGCTAAAAGAAAACAAAGGCAATTTGTAGAAGTCCAGTTTTCTGACATTTTTGAAGAGAAATTTCGAAGTATTAACTGAAGTTGTTTGCTCTTTGATGGGAACAAGAACTACATGGCCAAATCTAGTTATTTAAAAATTGGAAGAAAAACATGTTTTCACTTATTTTAATCAGATGTGGGTTTTTACTTGAATTTGTTCTTTGTTTTCATATGGTACAGCTCAGATATCTGTGGTAGGTTCCATTCTCCAATTTGGTGTACATATATAAATATATATATATCACATATATTGGATTCCTAGTAATAATTTTGTGCCAGGAATTGCTTCAGACTTTTCAGGAATTAACTGTTCAAATAGTGCTCTTTTGGAAAATTACAAATCAGAGAGTAGGCACTAACTGAACGGATGTAATTGCCCTCTCTTTGGTGTGGGTTTGTGTGTTGAAAGAATATGCAATCCTAACAAAAGTAGATGATTTGGAGACTAATGGAGATACAATAAAAGAGATCAGAGTTCCCCTGCAAGGTCAATTAGAGACTGCTTGTGCAATTTCCCTCCTGTCTAATAGCCTTAATATAACCACATATTCTTATTATTGCTCTAAAGTTATTGAACATATGTAATCTGGGTATCTGCTTTGTGGGTCCTTTCAATAGTACTACTCAAGGCAGCTGCACTTGAAGCTTAAGGGCTTGCAGCTGTTGGAAGCTATATCAGGAACGTGAGGGTTTGGCACTCGTTTTCATAGTTCCTACTGTGTAGAAGTTTGGCAAGAACTGTGGAAAGGGTATGGTGACTTAAATAATGCTTGTAAAACTTTTCTCCATAGTTGTGGTTCTAAACACATGAAGTATGGAGTTGAAGAATACAAGGGTGGTTATTTTGATTTGAGGTATTTGGACCCCATTCCTACAATTATCATGAGGGCAGAATATTCGGAGACTCTTTTTAAACTTTGGTTTGTCTTTGATAAGTACAGCAGAGAGAAGAATTCCATGAAGTAGCTCCTAAGAGGGTTCTGTTTTCTCAATTTCAACAGCAATTTTCAAAACCTTAATGTGGCAATTTATACTTATAGCACCTTTAAAGAATGTATTCATGGGAGTATTCCTGAAGAGTTTCAAATTCATAGAACCATGTTGCTTTGGGGAATACATTGTGAACATTAAATCAGCACTAATATAGACTATTTGAAGACATTTTATAGAGGAATGAATTATGGAGGATTAAAGATAAAATTTCTTGAATTTTTTCCTAAAGTTTTAACTGCCCAGGAAGCATATTTTCAAAAACTACCATGATGTGTTGAAACGATTATTATCAGATCATTTAAATCTTATAAAGAAAAGTAAATGTTTAGTTAATATATTTTATGATACCTGAACATGAAAAGAATATTAAAGTGGATCATTTAAATGGCTATCTGATTGAATAGTTACATGAATATAATTATAAGCCATGAATTCTCAAAGATCCTGAGAGGAAATTTGAGAAAGTAGTAGTTACCTAAGTACCTTTTTAAACAACATATTAGAATAAATTAATAATCCAATGAAGATTTTTATTATTTGACCAAGAATAACATTTGTGATTGAAGAATATTTTTAAACTTTAGAAATTTGATGTTCTCTCTAGGTCATTTAGTTTGCAACTGACAGAATTATACTAAATTTACGATGGGTTTATCTAGAAGGATTTAGAAAGATACAAATACACTGGAACTACTTGGGGAAAGTTAACTGTAATATTAATAAATTTATAATTGCTTTAGCATTTCTAGTAAAACTGCATTAGACCCATACATGCATTTTTGAAGAAAATATCTGTTCCCTTCTGATAATTGAAAGGTGTACAAAAACAAAACAGTAATTAAAAAACCTTCTATAAACATTTGATGTAAATGACAAATCAGAATTATTCTGATAGTCAAGGTTTCTTAGATTGATCTTTATGATATCAAATATTTGTTGTTTTAGTCAGCTTTGTTTTGCTGCTACAACTAAAAGACCCAACCAGAACAATGTAGAGGAGGAAAAGTTTGAGGGTTCATGGTTTCAAAGGTCTCAGTGCATAAATACCTGGTTCTATTCCTTAGAGCTTGACAGTTAGGTAGAAAAACATGGCAAGGAGTGTGGTAGAGGGAAGCAGCTCACATGATGATGGAGAAGCAGAGAGACTTCACTTACCAGATATATATCTCAAAGGCATGCCCTTCAATGACCCATCTCCTCCAGCCACACCCTACCTGCCTTCAGTTACCACCCAGTTAATCCTGTCAGGCAATTAATGCACTTATTGGGTTAAGGCTCTCAAAACTCAATCATTTTGCCTCTAAACATTCCTGCATGGTCTCATGCATGAGTATTTTGGGGACAACTCACACTCAAACTATAACATTAGTGCACAAAGCAAAATAGGGAAGAGTAAAAGAATCTCTTGAAAAATTAATCCTTTGAAGTGTATTACTGGAACAATTCCATAAGAAAAATTTCCATTTTATTTCATATGGACATAAATTGCCACAATATCATTAATATGGGAAGGACATACTCTCTGAGCTTCAGCTTATTGGGCACTTAACATGTTCAAGGAAGACTACTATCAACATGTTCTTAAAGGTGCTAGACTATAAATTGCCCCATTAAGGCTTTGACCAAGTGTCTGAGTCTAATAGTCAGCCAGCACCCACTTATATTAAACACCTACTACATAGGAAATATTATAGGTATAAATACTGTTTTCAAGGAACGGTACTTATGATTGTTTTATCAGTATTCAAAGAATATTTTAGGGCAATTTAGACTTTCTGTTTTTTAGGAAATACCACTAAACTCAAAGTCTAGAGATAATTTCTTCTAAATTCAAACATGTAAATCATGAGACAGTTGCCAACACCATGATAATTATTACACCAGATCATTAATTTAGCTTCTGAATCTGATGAATCATTCTTTCCTTTGTGTTTTTCCTCATCACACATTCATCCTTCAGCAGGTTTACAGAGAACCTTCTGAGTAGTTCTTGGTTGTCTCCACCTCATTGTCACCCAAGTATAGTGTCATCCAAGCCTTCCTCATCTCAACCTGGATGACTAAAAGAGCCTCTTCATTATCCATTCACTCTATCTGTCCTTCAATGTCTACTCCACACTATTTCCAAATAAATGACTTAAAAACTATAAATTTCATCATGTTACCTACATATCTTGATCTATCCTCTTTTTAAGAATTTTAAATAGGCAGTATAACTGTAGAGACTACCCTTTCACTAAAATCCTTTGCTGCTGCTTTTAAGTGTTTATGCTGGTCACAACTTAGAATCTTTTACCACATTGCCTTTTCTGCCTTCTTACCCCCAAACAAAGTAATTTGTACTCATTCTTCACAGGTCATCTTATGAGTCTTAACATCAAAGAAGCCTTTCCTAAATTCTCAGATTGATTTTTTTCTTTACATCATAGAAATTTTTAACTTTATCCTAAACATTCACAATTATGTTTTTGTAATTCCTTCATTGACTTCTATATTGAGAATGCTATAAGCACAAGAACATAGTCTTTTTAAAGAAATTAAATGAAAATTAAAAATATTAAAAATAATTTAGGATAAGTACTCATTCAAATCTTATTTTTCAGCTAAATTAAAATCTCCAAATAAAAGAAGAAAGAAACTCTTATGTGTGTGTGTGTGTGTGTGTGTGTGTGTGTGTATGTACATATATTTGTCAATGGAGTCACTTCAATTGTAAGTTTTACACTTCATTTGAATTAACACATTATGTAGTGATGTTTGCAATTATGTGTATAAATAGTTACTAACATTTGTATAATTGAGGAGTAAACATCGAGTTATTGGGGCACAAATAAAAGGAATAATTCTACCTCTGAGTATTTACAGGGATTGGGTATTTACAGGGGTGGTGGTTTTTGAAATAGGCCTTGAATGAGTATCAGAATGATAGCAGGCATAAGAATGACAGAAGACTTTGCAGACAATGGGAATTGTATGAGTAAATTTATGGCCTCCTGATTGTGCTTAGTATGTTTTTAAAACATTAACCAATTATGAATAAAATACGAATAACAAAATCTTTTATGAGCAATTTTCAAGTGACAGACTTGGTGTTATGTACTTTTAAATACACACCATTATTTAATCCTCAAAAACACATAACATAGGCACTACATTACCACATCAATTTATTTAGCTAAGTTCTCCAAACTCAAAGTTACAGTATTTTGGTAAATTTTGCATGTACTTATCACTACGAAATAAAAACTGACTTCCAGAGCCCACGGACTGAACAAAATCATACTATTTTTAAGAAGTAAATGTAGAAAGAGATGAAACTAGTATTGTAAATTATAGTCAAATTGTAAAGGGCACTGGATACCATATTTAGAAGTTTCAATATTGTGCTGCATGTGATTGAAAACACTAAAAGTTCTGTGATCAGGGTGATTCTAATGCATAGTAATTCCAAGAAAGAATTCTATAGTAAACCATATGAGAAATTAAGGAAGGAAGTTTGATTAAATTGGCAATGACTTCATTAAAATGCCTGTAACTGAGCTAGACACCTAGAAAACTAAAGGTAATTTAATATAGTAAGTTACTCAAATCAAATGTTCTTGAGTGATTATTGAATTCTGCCTTATCCTCTGCCAAATTGTGATTCCACAAGGAAAAACCTATCTGATGAGGTTATCTGGCACTGAGTGGTAGCTGACAGTCCTATGGGACAGCTAAATGGCGATGCCAACAAAAAGTTGACAGTGTAAGTCAAGGAGTAGGAGTCCATAGACACTTAGAAATTTTTAAAAGAAGGAAGTAATCTGGCTTTATGATAATGTACTAATACTTAGGCATGGAATACACTAGAATATGAATATTCCTACCATTAAAATTTGCTCAAATAAAAATGGCTATAAATACACTTAATATGCAGTTTTGATAATACTTTCTATATTATGGATGATAAAGACTAATACTTCTGGCCAACGTGGTATAAAAAACTAGATTTATCATTCTACCTTAAACAAAAACAACTCAAAAAAGAAAAGCAAAAATACATAAAAAAATGGTTTTAAGACATTGAACAAGAGATGATATAGAACTATGACCCCTCAGAGAAAGCAAATTAACAAGTTAGTCTTACAGTGGCACCAACTTATTACTCAGAACCAGTATCCAGACAGGGGAGACAGGAAGAGAAGAACCAAGCCCAAGGGGGGGGGGGAAATTAAACTGACTTACAAATTCAGAGAACCACATTGTGAAATTTCAAAGCAACTCTAGATTTTGCTGTCTGGAGGCCTTATAAGGATGGAGATGCACAAAGAAACACTTTGTGTTCAATTTTGCTGTGAACCTAAATGTGCTCTAAAAAAGTAGCCTATTAAAAAATAAAAAAATACTGCTGAAAGGTAAATCACACCATCAAATAAAAGCTAATGTGATTTTGCTGAAGTGCTATGACTTACTATTATAAAGAAAGTAGAAAATAACAGTAAGAGAGTTTTAACTAGGAGAATTACTTCAGTAAAAATTATGGGACAATACTAAAAAAAAATTGTTAATATGTATCCAAAGTCAAGATTAGCTTTCTCACCATATATTACAAAATGAAAATTCCATTCACATTAGCTAGGCCTTCTGTTTTTGTTTTTGGCTAAGGAAATAATTCCTAGAAAAATGGTCATTTAAAATTTCTGAAGGTATGTTTTGAGATTTATAGTTGGTTGCTTTCTTAAGAAGAAAAGTAACCATCAAAACATCAGAAGGAGTATCACAGTTATAATTTTGGGGAAAAGCCAGATCCCAAAAGTACATATGTATGTTTTTATTTACGAATTTCAAGAATAGGAAAAACTAATCTACAGTGATAAAATTCAGAAGGTAGGTTTTATTGGGGGCTAAGCTATTGTCTGGAGGCAGACATGTAGGAATATTTGAGGTTTCTGTGAATTTCTATAGGTTGGTGATTGGATTGTTGTGTGTGTGTGTGTGTGTGTGTGTGTGTGTTTGTATGTACTGTGTTAAGGGTATTGACTATATGAATATCAAGTTATATAATTCATCAAATTGTATAAATAAGAGTTGTTCAATCAGTCCCTTTCTTTTGTATTTACTTCTTGAAACTTTTTTTTTTTTTTGTATTGGAGTACATGGTCTTTTTCATATTTTTTTTCTAAAAAAATCTATTGATTTGCTTTACCTTCTTAGTCTTCCTTTATTCCCTTAGCAATTTCCATTTATTTTACAGGTTTAATTCTACCATCTGTTTTTACCCCCTCCATCCCTTAAACTTTCTTTCCTAAAAAAATATTTTTTGATCTCTTATATATTCCCAAACTAGGCAAGGTATTGGGGATAAAAATGAATTGTAGAACTAGATGTCCTGCTTTCACAGAAAGTAAATTTTAGGAAAAGATAATAATATTTATAAAGAAGGAGAGAAATGAGGAATAAAAAGAAGAAAAAATAAATCTTCAAATGGAAGAATGAGAATCGCCCTGTAATAGCCTGAAGTACCATATGTGAACAAGGCACTAGGGTCAGAAAAGGTTTTCCTGAGTAAATGAACAGGTGGAAGAATCAAAGAGGAAGACATGGACTGCATGAACATGTGGGGAGACTCTGTGACCACAGGGAAAATGCCAATAGGAGGAAATAATGTTCCCTCCTACATATTAATAATTCAACTTTCTTTTCTGTTATAAATGCTAGACATTTCTATAAATATCTATGATTTAAATGAATAACTAGTCAGTTATTTTCCTGATGCTAACTATGGTTCAAATTTCTCCTCTAAGCTCCAGTTTTACATATCTGTCCACCTTCTTGATATATCCAGGGTATGTCATTGTATAAAAATTGGGAATAACATTTTTTCTGCCATGAATCCTGCAAACGGACCTAACTACAAATGTCGTTATTCAGCATTATATCTATCTGTCACACATCCAGAAGCCTGGAAGTGACTCCACTTTCTTATTTACGTTCTGCATCTGTATATTTCCTTGGCTTTTTTGATACTTTCTACCAAACTGTTGTTCAGATCACTGAAATGTTCCTAATATCAAGATGTACCTCTCATTTTCACTTCCATCATCCTTGTTCATACTACATCACTTGCTTCTTTGTGCCCAAACATACACCCCAATATCTTCTCAAACTGCCTTATACAGGGGACCAGGTTTTTTTAATGGGGTAGAGAATAGGGTAGCTGTTGTCTTTTAATGAAGTATAAAGTAGTATAAAGTAATATGTCTAATTTTTTTGAATCCAACAAAAGTTTTCTATGCTTATTAACTTCATCATTATTAAAACTGGGAGACATATTTTCTTTGTAATTGGATATGCACCCAGGGAAATCATAGGCCAATGGCCAAAATTATATTTGCATAGATATTGTCCAGGATCATTGAATTCTATATTCCTCTGTATTTGAAAATGTGTTTACTAACAATATGGATATAATTCATATTTTTATTTAAATCTTTTTTTTTCAAAAAACAGTGTCTGCTACATCATATTAAATTCTAGATTTATAATTCTCAGAAAACATTATTATTAATGCTGCTTAGTAACCAAAGAAAGACCAAAGCACAGTTGTGTCAACAAAAATCTAACGCCTTAACTACCGTGGTTGTTAATTTATTTCTGAAACTTGCATTTCTTAATTGTCTTTATTGCTCATGGAAATGGGAAAATGTAGGTAACCTTTGAAATGTAGTCAATTTGATCTACCCTGACACTTCATGCCCTTGAAGTATTGTCAGTGATTGAAAAGAAAATGAAAGTAAATTTTCTTTTGTGGTCCTCCTAGGAAACCAGATTATTTTCAAGACAGAATACTAACAGCATAAATACAAAGTTATATGAACTCAGGGTAGCACATGTGTATGCACATGTTTGCACACATGTTCACATGTGTATACACCCGCTGTGTAAAGTCATTTGTTAGAATATATTTAGGGGATAGCCAGTTATCAGAAAATTATAGAGGACAGACATATTCATGGTGTCCATATGGTGCTCACTCCAATGTGTCTGATGATGATGAAGGCCCTTGGCACTCCTCATCCTTACCATTATGGTAACTATTTGTTCATTTAAAGTTGGACTTGGAGTTTTGCTTGATCTCCCTCAAAGGTCTCATTATCTTGGATAGATCTTTGAAAGATGATTTCCAAATGGCCTGCAATTCATTTTTCAAGTGCTTCGTTAGAAATTGAGGGGATTTTTGATCCTTAATATATAACCCAACACAACTTTTGCCTTCCTGTTCTAGATGATGAAAATAGCACTTCAAAAATTAAACCAGACTCATGCCAGGCACAGTGGTGCATGCCTGTAATCCCAATGGTTCCAAGGGCTGAGGCAAGGAGGTTCACAAGTTCAAAGCCAGCCTCAGCAATTTATTGAGGCACTTAAAAACTCAGTGAGACTCTGTCTCTAAATAAAATATTAAAAAGGGTTATGGATGTGGCCCAGTGGTTAAGTACCCCTGGGTTCAATCTTTAGTTCCAAAGAAATGAAAAATAAAATAACATAAACATAAAAAGTAAATAAAATTAAACCAGAGTGGAACTTTTTATAGAGTGAGCCTGCTGTCCCATGGAGGCAGTACATGAGGACCACGGCTGAACATAAGATGTGGATGCTTTAAGGATGTGGTTATGTGACATGGCTACTATGTGAAGGAATGGCTACAGTCTGATATAATAATATTCTATTACATCCCCCAAAACACTTGAGACTATCAGAAAGTAAGCAAGTTGGAGTTAGAATGCCATGTCATTCATTGATTTTCATTATGTCCTCAAAAATATATACCAAATAAAAGAAGACTCATATATCATTGATGAAAAGCAATGGGTAAGAATTTTGGATTGACAGGGACAGATATCAAATTAATGCACAGTAACAGTGTACTATATATATGTAAAATATTTGAAAGTACACACACACACACACACACACATATCCTTCTGTCTCTTTTAATATATTAGAGGTGTTTTGGATCATTGACTTTACCAATCCTTAGAATATACTGAAAAAACTTTTAAAAGAAATGTGATTCTGAAACAACAAGCTTGAGCACAAAAACTCTGCTCTATGAGATAAATTATTCCTATGTATATCTTCCAGATTCCTAATGTGTTTTTCTAATCCTACAAAACATATAGTGGATATAAAGATTCATATAGGTAAAGCATAGTTCAACACAGATGAATAAACTAATAGGGTATAAGGAGAAAAAGTGTTTCATTTTCCTTGTCATATTAGAATAGAAGCTGACATGTTATGGTATTCACTGTCTGAAATCAAATTCAGAAATGTTGATTTTTTTCCATAGTATATTTTTGGGAGAGGATAAGAAAGCCTTGATAATCACAACATCAAAATGTCATAAAACATGGAGTCAAACTTAAGCAGTAGTTTTGTCCATGAGCTTTTAGGTCCACATTGATTGCTGATTTTATCTTATTCTCAAACCATATGTTAAATTACAAAACTTAAATTGCATCATTAAATCACATTTTTCTTCTTTTATGTGTCAGTTACCTATTGAGAACATATGCTATCTCCACACTAATGCTCACTCTCAAGTCATCTACCATAAATTTAATGCACTGAAAAAATATAAAAATAAAAATGTCACCATGTTCTAGCAAAGAGTAAAATGTTATCAAAATCATATTGTAAACATTTAAAAATTAAAGCAAAATTTATAATGATATGCTAACAAATCCATAGATTCCTTAGATATACATAGATATACCAAAGAACACTGGTAATGTGTTTCCCTCAGTACGTAGTTTTGCTTATTCTCTAATTGATTTACACTAACCAAACTTAAACAAGTTCACCTAATGCTAGTTCTTTAACTAGTAAAATGACTTCAAAATAATTCTTGCTAACAAACCATACCTCATTTATATTTTTATAAAAGAGAAACAAAATATAATTTATGATTAATTGTGAGAAGGTATATATCTGGACTCTTCTGTTACACAATTTATTTTCATTTCCCTTTCCATTTCTTTTCTACATTTGTTTTCCCTTTAATTGACCACATATTGGATAATTTCTTTGAAGAGGTTTTTCTAAAGCAAACATTTGTATAACTAGACAATAGTAAATGAATGTCCTGCTTTAGAGGACAGTGTTAAAGAAAAAAGGAAGGGAGAAAAATTATTCTGTTCATTAGATCATATTTTTTATGATGGTTTAGGAAAGAAGAATTTGATTCTGGCTTTTTCACAAGTGATTCTGTGTTTGTATGTGTTGTACATACCCTTCAAAAAACATATAGCTGAGAAATTCAAACAAAACAAATTTCCCAGAATCACCAAATGCAGGTCATTCCTCCAAAAATGATATGAAAATATGGTCTTATTATTCTTTTTAAGATAACAAATTTTTACTCTCCCAACCAAGTCACGAAATAAGTTTTTCTCCCATTGTAACTTCTGTAGAATGGAAGACCATGCAACATCTGCATACCAGACCTTCGTGGCTAGACAAGAACAACACAGACCATTTCCAGTTAAGATTCTCAGGGAAATTAAGTACACAGAATGGAATTCTCTAAATCAGGATGTCCATAACATGAGAGGAGCAACTGCTTCAACTGGAAACCAAGCCTTCAGTGTTTCACAACTTTATTATTATAAAGACAAAACTGCTTTTGATGTGTTGTCCTCTGCTCAATTTCTCAGCTATGTTGTAGGATCCATGATTTCATTAATTCAATAGCCTGGAAATGCAGCTTATATTCAAATGTAGATATACCTTTCTTCCAGCCAAAACACATATGTCCTCTTCTTTTTCCTGTGCTCTTAGTGAGAAATATTTTGCTATGGCTACATTGTTTACTATCACCATAATTTTGTATTCCATTATCACTAATATATAAGAGACACACAAAGAGTCTTTAATTTGTACATTTTTAACAAGAAAAATTCATTACCCATATAGGAAACAAACACAAAACTGTTAACTTATTAATATACCAACTGCACACAGAAGGAATAGTGCATTATTTAAGGCTTGATTCATGTAGCTCACACTGATAGGAGAAACAAGGGGTTGATTCCATAATATTTGGATAATGTATATAAATATGTTTTTAAAAGTCTTAATTCACCAACTGCTGAGAGCCATTGCCAAGTAGGAATGACGAATGGCATGACCCAGGTCATTTGCAGTGACATTGCTTGAAAGGTGACCTTGCTCAAGGACCAGGGCAGATCCCGGTTTAGGGCGGATCAGGGTTTAGGGCTCTCCTTGGGTTTAGGGCGGTTCCAGGTTTAAGGTGTACCCTGCTGGGAATAGGGCGTATCCTGCTGCTTCAGACGCACTGGCTCCTGGAGTTCCCCTTGAGTTCAGAGAGATTTTTGGGATACAGAACCCAGTGAAGGTGTGGATTTCCCCAGAATGTGTGTGTAGAGTGCCGGTGAGAGTTTGGGAATAAAGAATTGCTGTTTGAATCTACAAGGCTGTGAATGGCTCATGATTTTGTGCCCAGCCAGACTGCGGCAACCAACTGACTTTTATATTACTATTACCAGTAATTTCTCAATATCATTTATCTTTGTCTGATCAAGGGTCCATATCATATTTTTCCACTTGGAAAAAATTTCTTTCTGCTGAATTTAGACAATCAAAATTAAGGAGAAATTTGAAGAGAACTGAAAATATAGGTACCCAAGTTAAAATGTTTAAACAAAAGACTGAGAATAAAAGACCAATTTATAAATGCTTGAGAATGTGATTTGTTAATGCATATCCCCTGGCCAATAAAAAGTGAATGGGAAACCTGGTTGATATGATGTACACAAGTCTTGCAAATTGCTGTAAATGGAAATCTTCTAGACTGAAAATATCATGGAAAAAGTCTCCTGAAAATGCTTTAATAAGAAATCACAATGTGGGCTGGGGATGTGGCTCAAGTGGTAGCGCGCTCGCCTGGCATGTGTGCGGCCCGGTTTGATCCTCAGCACCACATACAAACAAAGATGTTGTGTTCACCAAAAAGACTAAATAAATAAATAAATAAATAAATAAAAATTCTCTCTCTCCTCTCTCTCTCTCTGGCACTCTCTTAAAAAAAAAAAAAAGAAATCACAATGTTAGACTCATCTTTGCAACATTTGTAATTCATACGTTGTTTCCTACAGACCTTGTTTACTCACTGTGCAAAATAAATGCTGTATGTATTTGAATATTGAAAGTATTATTTACTTTCTTTAGAAAATTGTTTTAGTGATTTACTTTGAAAATCTAGAATTTGTTTAGTGGATAGGGGTTTAATCATACTGATGTAGTAAATACAACAATCGACTTTAGCTTTCTCTTACAAGATAATTTATAACATAGATATTTATTTATTGGATATAAATGCTAATTAACTTTACTTCTTTGAAAATATATCTAAATATCAAATCCACAGGCAAACTTTATTCATTTAATTTCAAGAGAATACACAGCACTCTACTTTTTAACTAGACTATATTATAAGAAAATGGCCAGAACCATACAAGTTAAGCTTTAATGTAACTTTAAAAATAATTGTTTCTAAAAATGTATTTTGTTATTACCAGTGATTTAGTAGAAGTCTATTAAATGAATGTAAATTAAATTCCATAAGTAAGACCAGATCATTATGAAATTAAGAACTTAACAACATATATTTTAATGAGAAAAATGTGCAGTTTGAAAAGTTAATGATTTTTTCATGATAAGTAAGCTTTTTACCTACCAGAAAGTGTGTTTATAAATGGATTTCAATTGAGTGATTCAGTTTTAACTGCTTTGTTTAATTTTGAATTGTCCTCAATTTAAATAAAAATAAAGAATAGAATTATTTTATTACAAATAATGATTATTAAAGGATTAATATTTAGTTCTGTCAAGCCTAAACAATTATATTTAAGCTTTATAAATATGACAAGCTCTGAAATTTTAGTTTGGATGATGTTCTATGGGTTATAAAACAAACTAATGAAATATTGCTGGGCAACTTTTAATAACTACATAAAGCTGCTATAGACTCAATTTTTAGTAATCGTATTTGAGAAACACACATGGAAAATTATATGACACCTTTCTTCTATTTTATGTTGACAAATTAATTCCTAAACACATTAACAAGTGCAGAATCCTTATTTTGCTAGATTTGGAAGGTGTTACATCGAAAGAGTTTATAATTGCAGAAGTATTAATATATTTCTTCTTTACCCAGATGACTTGCAGGATGTTAGGATATGTCTAGAATATGTAACTTATTGTATAGCTTGCTGATAATGTACACAGGCTTCTTAAGTTAACTAAGCTTCAAATTAACTTAATGCACATTAATTTAAAAAAAAAAACAAGTTCAAAAATTCTATTATAAAAAGTGGAACAATGTGAATTTTAAAAACTATAATTGTATCAAGTGTTTGGAGAATTAAAATTCAGTTTAATATTTGATTTTATGTATTTTCTCTTTTCATTTGAACAATTTAAAATATTTTATGACTTCATTTTTTTATTAAAATTTCTATCGTGGGAAAATTTTTTAACTGATTTTATTAACCTACACAGACATATTTGACACTTGCTATAAAACTGCTTGAAGTCAGTAGGAAAACAAGGTAGGAATGAGGTTAAACAGGTTATCTATCTCTCAACAGTAATGGAATGAAACTAAATTTTTCAAAACAAAACTGGAACTTGGTAGTCTAAGACCTCCAGTCTCCTTCAGAAAACTTACTAGATTTGCCTGAATCAAGAATTCGTTGTTTCCCTAGCAGATGAATTTAATTAATTTTGAATAATTCTTGGAGATCTTACACTATGATTTTGGGATAGTTTACAATTAATTGACTTTAAAATGCTATTATTAACTAGTGTTAATTGGGTCCTGAAAGATATTAGGAACTAGCAAAAAAGCAAGGAAAAGTATAAAGAGTAATGGTTATAAGCCTGGAATGATTATCTCTTAGGAAGAACTAAGGTATTCCTACAGTTTACAAAGTAGTCATGAAGAGAAACCAGAATGACTAAGTACTATTGGAGATTCTGATCCAACAGAGAGATAAATAAACTTGGAGCATGTTCTTATGAAGTGCTTAGATTGTTTGTTTCTAAAGAGAAGGGCTAATGGACTTGAGAAATGTATAAGACTTGGAAGATTTATATTGAATGAGAGAAATAATACAACATAGAAACAAAGATTATACTATTCCTAAAAAGGAACAAATAAAACAAACAATATAAAAACTACAGTTATGGTGCTATGCACTTATGCAGATCAATGTAAATATCTTTACTGAACATTGGAGTCAGGTCTTTTAATAAGAAGCAACATTGTATTCAAAGAAAATGAATAAATAGGCAACAGTAAGGAGAAGGAGTAATGTAAAATAAGAACCAAGGCAGAGCTTTTCTACTAGAAATGTCTCATAACAATGAATCTCAAGACACAGATGAGGAAGTTAAGCCTTCTGGAGAAATACACTGATCAGCAAGGAAGACCCCAAGAAAACGTCCTACTGGCAATTCATATAAACACAAATAACGCTGTCAAGAGTCAAAGTATCCATGGGTATAGGTCTGGGAGGTTAACTGAAGGCCATGCAAGAGGAGGTTCTGTTCTTCATCATCATGGCTTTATTTGCAAAGAATTTTGGCACTAGATTCTGTTTTCTCCCACTTCTATGATAGTTCTTTGATTTACTGAAAATAGCTCAACTTTTACTTGTTTTTGCAGTTTTTTTTTTTCCTTTCAGTGTTAAGGTTAAACCCAGGGCCTTGTGAATGTTAGACAAGTGTTTTTCTAATAAACTACACCCCAAAAATCTTTTTTTTGTTTTATAATTATACTAAGAAAGCTTTAATGTTGTTCATACAATTTTGTATGGTATACTTAGTGGAGAAGAATGAAATATTTACAAACAATCTCTTGAGGTTAAAAACTCTTATCATGATTAAATAATGGAATGATTTTTATTAAGTTATTTCATCTCTCTAAAACTTAGCTGTCATATAGTGACAATAACAGTACTTTCCTCACAGTGGTAGTGAAAGAACTGAAAGAAAAATTCTCAATTACAAACACATAATACATGTTCAGCCAATGTTAATTTAATATCATTATTTCAGGCTTTGATAATAACAAAATTGTTAGATATATTTGAGAACTTGTTCTAACATCATTAGTGAGATCCAGCACACTATATGAGGATGCCACATAATAATTTGGATGATGGTCACCAAGGACAAACATGTCCCTACATGATCATCCTTATTGTATTTTCTAATTTTAGATTTTAGTTATGGCTTTTAAAAAATGTCTTTTTTAAAATATCTTTATTTTATTTATTTATTTTTATGTGGTGCTGAGAATTGAACCCAGGGCCTCGAAAGTGCTAGGCGAGAGCTCTTCAGCCAAGCCACAACCCCAGCTCTTAGTTATGGCTTTTTGTAAAACTTTACACCTTTGCAGTTTCACCTGGTTCTGCACATTAAATCCTATTTTATATTGACAATAGAATTGTTAACTATTGATATTTACATACTTAAATGAGAGTGAGAATTTTCACTGGTAATTTTATGTTGCCATCAACTAACTTAGACTTATTTATTTTTTGATGTTAGGAATGCCTAACAGTATAACACATTAAAGATGCAACTGTAGTTCAAACAACCAGCATATAGAAGCTGTAGTACGTGAATTGGACTCAGAGTTACTTGAGGGCAATGATTGGGCTCTGTCTAGAGCCTTGCACTGTGCCTGATGGAGTGGTAATTATTCATTCATTAATTCAGCTATGGAAACAGGTTACAGTTCTAATGAATGAGAAGAATATGAGACTGTTACAAAGTAAACTGCAGTGTGGGACTGTTCCACTGAGCAAGAAGTTGGAGGAAGGAAATAGATGATGTGTTCTGACACAGATCACCCAGCTGCCTCAGAAGCCAAACAAAGTAGCAATGGGAGAGTCAGTCTATGGACATCTGCTGAAAATCTCCTTCGGCAAAGTCACATCATCTGACAAATTTCTGACACATGTTATTGAAAATTCCATTCATCAAAGATAAAGGAAATGAATTATTTGGGAAACAGCTTTTCTGGACCTAATTCTAACCAACAAAGAATTGATTCATTAAGTGAGAGAAATCTGAATCCTGGAAGAAAATAGTTTAGTGGCCTGAAATTCCATAATAGGCCAGACTGGACAGTCATTGTTTTCACTATTATACATTTGGAATTATACATTCACATCCTGAGGTAATCATTGATAAATTTTTGATACATTTTCTTCCAGTCCTTAAAAAAACAAATAATCAAACAAAAACCTTAGCAGCTTTATTTAGATCAATTCCCAGTCATTTAAAAGTATATCCATAAATATTTTAATTGACTACATGAACCATGTAATTTTATAATTTTTGTATTCAAATTTACAACATAAATATGCTTCCATTTAATTATATGTGATTAACATAAAATAAATGGATGCTAGCAATAAGCTTTATGGTTTAGAGAAAATTGTGACTGTCATTTCCACACCAATTTCATTTCTTCTTACATATACTACAGCAATACTGTTTTTATGACACTGGTATCAATCCCAGCTATGGTAAGGCCCTGAGTGGTTTGGTATAATGTTTCTCAGAATATGATCCGATCGCGGGAGGCCAAATCTTCCTCAGAAACTTTTATAGGGGCTGTACAAGGTCAAAACTACTTCAAATCAATATTAGGAAACAGTCTGCCTCTTTCACTCTCATTCTCTGGTAAGTGTGCAGAGCAGCTTTCCCTGAGGATGCAGATGGGTTGTGTCACCACACCTTTAACACAGAGCCAGGTCTGAAGAGGTATCCTCTGAGCAAGATATTAAGGACTTGCACCAAAATAGGAACCAACGTTATTTCCTTACTTGCTGGTTTTGCTTTAAAAATGAATTCTCTTCTGTCTTCTTTTTTCCAGTACTGGAGAGTGAACCCAGCATCACTTTACCACTGAGTTACAACCCCGCCCCTTTTAAATTTTATTTTGAGTCAGGATCTTGTTACGTTGCTGAGGTTGGCCTTCAGCTGTGATTCTTCTCCCTCAGCCTCTCAAGTTGCTGGAATTATAGGCCTAAACCCCCGGTGCCTGGCTTGAAAGAATATTTTCATTTTAATATGCATTAATGTTAAAAAAATAAAATAAAAACATTTTTAAATATTTGGTTTAATTTCTATTACAGAAAGACTGATAGACTCATACAAAACCTTTTAGGATTTGACTGTGAAGAATTTTTAAGAATTAAAGGACATCCTAAAACAAATGTCTTATATGTTAATATAATCCTTTATCATATGGCCTGAAAACACCCTCTCTTATTTTGTAGGAAGACATTGGTTTAAAAAAACTATAGAGACATAAACATATAAATACCTGTTTCAAATAAAAACTTAAAGTTTTGTATTATCTGATACTTGTTTTATTGTTTTTCACAATAACTGGTCATTCAAGCTTTGAATTCCATGGCCCTTTTGGATTAGAGCTATATTTATTTTTCTAATGTTTTAATCATTTCAATTTTTATACTTAATTATTTCAGGCACAAATATTATTGTATGGATTAAGAAAATAAGTACTTTATTACCCTAATATACTTTGTTATGTGACATAAAAACTCAAAGAATTTATACTCTTTCCAAATAACCAAAATATTTATTTCTATTACTGTGCTGTTAATATTACTATTTTTGAGTAATAACTATAGGTCAGAGGCAAATTCAGTATATAAAAAAGGGATGGCCATATGCCTATGGCCCCATTGACTCAGGGGAGGCTGAGGCAGGGGGATTGCAAGTGTGAGGCTAACCTGGGTAACTTAGCAAAAGCCATGTTAAGAATTTTAAAAAATAAAAAAGGGCTGGGAAGATAGCTCAG
This sequence comes from Urocitellus parryii, assembly GCF_045843805.1. Lineage (NCBI taxonomy): Eukaryota > Metazoa > Chordata > Mammalia > Rodentia > Sciuridae > Urocitellus > Urocitellus parryii. The sequence goes on from NC_135533.1 coordinate 65,402,448, forward strand.
TGGTGCAATGCCCCTGGGTTCAATTCCAGTACAAAAAAAAGAAGAAAGTGAAAGAAAAGGAAAGAGGAAAAAAATGAAAAGAAAACAGAAAATGGGAACAAAAAGAATCAAGAGTGACTTTTAGAACCAAAAGAAGTTAATAAATTGAGACTAAAGTCTACAGGTCAGGCAAGCCCTGAGGACACAGAGAGACTGAGGAGTGAAGAAAAAAGAACAAGGATAAGGGGGGGGGGAGTAGAACTGTAGAGTTGTTTGCATTCTTTTAACCACAAGAATGAGGGCAGTAAAAAACACAGAATTCATTTGACCAAATAGAGTTACAAGTCTTGATCAAAGCTCTACTCCCAGCTGCCCAGCAAAGCAAACCCTCTCCTACAATTATCTTGTGGCTACAGCACTATAAAGGGAATAAAAGGCACATGACAAATCATAATAATTAAAAGTAGCAACAAATTGATATAGGCAATTCAACTCTGCACGGAGAATTGAGAGGTGTTTGGGTGGAATTTGGTCCGCAGGAAAACATGACATCATGCCAAGTACAAATACATAAGAAAGTCTCATGTTAGGAAGGAAACCCCACATATATCAAGAGCTTGGAATCAGAAAAGTACTCTTTTGCTTCCCTATGGTTCAGAATAGTCTAGGTATGATGGCATTTGGTTTGTGCTTTCTGCATGTATTATCATCATGCTCCACTTTATACTTGAAATAGATACGGAAAGAATTTAAGTAATTTTCTCAATGTCACAGAGCTTGAATTCAGGATTCAAACCTGTTTTAGCCTCCAGAAGTTATTCCTAAGTCAATCTCTCACATTTGTAAAGGTTTTTCTTTCCCAAACTGAATTTTAGTATATCTTTTATTCATTCCATGGATATGCTTATTGGGTTTTTAAAATATCTTTGTTTATTAATTTATTTTTATGTAGTGCTGATGACGGAACCCAGTGCCCTACACATGTAAGGCAAGCACTTTACAACTGAGCTACAGTCCCAGCCCACGCACACTTTTATATGGTAACTTCTAGTTGTTCTATATTACCTTCTGTGACTTTGATGTGGTTTGTGCCCCAAAGGTCCATGTGTGGAGGCTTGGTGCTCAGTGTAGTGGTATTGAAAAGGTGAGAACCTTCAAGTGTGGGGCCCAGTGGGTGGGCTTTGTATTACTGGGTGTGCTATCATTGGAAGGGAATAGTAGTCTTCCATGTTGAATTTTAATGAGAGCAAATTATTATATAAGCCTGAACCTTAGAGTAGTTTTGATTTGCCTTTCTCTACTAGAGATGTTGAACATTTTTTCATATATTTGTTGATCAAATGTATATCTACTTCTGGGAAATGTTTGTTCAGCTCCTTATCTCATTTGTTGATTAGATTGTTTTTTGTTTTATTGTTTTTTTTTTTTGGTGTTAAGTTTTTTTGAGTTCTTTATATACCCTGGAGATAGTTCTCTATCTGACATGCTTGTGGCAAAAAATTTGCTCCCACAATGTAGGCTCTCTTCACCTCATTGATTATTTCTTTGGTGAGAAGAAGCATTTTAGTCTGAGCCTATTCCATTTAACTCTTGATTTTATTTCTTGCTACTTTAAGATTTCATCTCACTCCAGTCAGAGTGGCAGATATCAAAAATACAGACAGCAATAGATGTTGGCCAGGATGTGGGGGGAAAGGCACACACATACTTTGCTGGTGGGACTGCAAATTGGTGCAACCAATCTGGAAAGCAGATGGAGATTCCTTAGAAAACTTGGAATGAAACCACCATTTGAACCAGCTACTCCACTCGTTAGTCTATAGCCAAAGGACTTAAAATCAGCATACTATAGTAACGCAGCCACATCAATATTTATAGCAGCTCAATTCACAATAGCTAAACTGTGGAAGCAACCTAGATGCTCTTCAATAGATAAATGGATAAAGAAACTGTGGTTTAATATATATATATATATATATATATATATATATATATAATATTAAACTGTGGTTTTATATATATATACATACATACACACACATTTATATATATATATATATATATATATACATACATACACACATTTATATATATATATATATATATAAATGTGTGTATGTATGTATGCATATATTTATATTCCATTGTGTGTGTCTGTATGTATACATACAGACACACACAATGGAATATTTCTGAGCATTAAAAGAGAATAAAATTATGGCATTCATAGGTAAATGGATGCAGTTGGAAAATATTGTGCTAAGTGAAGTAAGCCAATCCTCAAAAACTAAAGGCTGAATGTTCTTTCTGATACATGGATGCTGATTCATTAAGAGGGGGACATGGGAAAAATGGAGAAGATTTGATTGGGCAAAGGGGAAGGAGGGGGCATGGGAGCAGGAAAGGTGGTGGAATGAGATGGACATCATTACCCCATTACCCTAGGTACATCTATGACTGCACATATGGCACGACACTACAATGTGTACAAGCAGAGAAATGGAAATTTATGCTGCAATTGTGTACAATGAATTAAAATGCATTCTGCTGTCATATATACCTAATTAAAATAAATTAATTATTTAAAAAAAAACTGAACTTAACCCTTGAGTTTTTCTGTTTCCTATCTTGGGATACAATTTCTTTCTCTCCCAGCTTCTCCCCACATCACTATCTGCCATTATGTGATTTAGCCAACAGGACCCAACTAGAACTATGCCCTTGAATCTCTAAAAATCTGGGCCACTTAACCTAATCTCTTTTCTTTAGAATGTTAGTCTTTCTCAGATATTTTGAAATAGTAATACATAACTGAGTAATACATAGTTCATTGTATTACATTTTAAAATAGGTTAACCTTATTTTTCTACAATAACTTCAGAAGCACTTTGACTTTATTCTTAAATAAATATATATTCAGCATATTTCAATTACAACCAAATTCAAACAGTATTCTATCATTGAGAACTATGCAGACATTATAAAATATTTCTCTAAAAGTTTTATAATTTTTTAAGAGAATGAATAAATAACACATCTATAAGCAGTAACATTAATTTGGCTCATATTTAAAATATTTTAAGTTGGATAAAATGATAATATTAACATTGTCATTTAAATTTGAGTAAATAAACATAATTATAAAAATTCTAACTAAAAGAATTAGAGACACCTCTGTTCAAGTAAATGATTTAGATATTATCCTTCACAACCAGATATAGCTCAGTTGGTAGGGTGCTTGCCTTGTATGCACAAAGCCATGGGTTCAATCCCCAGTACCACAAAAACAAAACAAACAAACAAAAAGAATTAATAGCTTACTCATGGTGTTGGAGATCCTTCTTTTGAAGTATCATAGACAGATAGCTCATTATTTTAAAATAAGCAAAACCTTAGAGATTCTTTCCCTTATATATTATAAGGGAGATTGTTCTCCGTCAATTTTTGACTTCAATGTACCCTGTGATCTAATTTGATGAGTGAGCCAAAGAAGTATGTTGTAGAGTTACATCTATAAAAATCTACTGTGAACCCAATAGCCACCCAGATGTGAAGTAGGCCCATGGAATATTCTTTCAACTAATATAGAAATATATCACTTTATTATAAAGCTGAAAATCCAGGGAAGAAATTTTAAAAAACTAAAAAAAATAATTTTATGGGTGATACACAGTTCAAGAGTATAATCTAAAATGGTAATAATGGCATGATCAATAATCTTTTACAAATACAGTAATTCCCCCATTTTTGTACTCTGTTATGATCAGTTATGTTTCTGAGAAAACTGCCACAGCAGAAAATGAATCCTTGCTGTCTAGTTATCCACTCAACCTTGATTCTGTAGATTATGACCATGGTTTAAACCCAATAAAGCAAAAAACATGGACCACATATTCTTTTGCCCTCAATAGGTGCATTCTAAGGCAGCATTACCTAAGGCTCCCACAGGAGATTCATTTAGTTCATCTACGAACAACAGCTGAGAAAAGGCCTAGCTCAGCACTAAAATCCACTTGTCATTTTCTGCAGCACTTTAATGTAATGGTCATATTAGTAAGTCAATTGCTATTCCCAAACCAACCATAAGAAAAGAGTAGTTCAAATTTAGGAACTTAGTTATGTGCAGTTTTTCATTGTGCTCTCACTTGATTTTGTACACAAGAAACTTGAGAATTTGTTCTAAACAATTCAAAGTTCTAATAATTAACATATAAGTCATTTAATCTTAAGAATTCAAATTTAGTTTTTGAACAAATTGAGGTTCTGGGAATTTTGCAAATTGCCCAGGGTATTGATAATGTCTCTGTGAAATACAATTATGAATCTTCTAACCCTGATCTTTTCTATTTCTCTCCATTTGACTGTGGGTTCACAGGATAGATCAAGTAATAGCCAATATTCCTTTAGAAATTTGGGATGAAGTGGAATTAAGAAACTTTCTAATAACAAATGAGTCTATATGTTATGTATGTAACCATCAACTATGGATATGTTTCCATAATTCATTCTCTATATTTAATTTCCCATCCTAAAGAAGCAGGCCAATTAATGCTACTTGGTTCATTTCAGGTTATATAAAATTGCTTTTAAAGGAAATATTCTTACACTGTGTCTGTGAACCTTATAAACTGTTCAATATAATTTGTGTCTAGGTTTTTAAGAATCCTAAAAGGTACTTAAAGAACTAAAGTATGTGAATAATTGAAACAAATCTTCAAAAAAAATAACTGTCAAATAATAGCATAATAATAACTGTAGATTGGCTACAGATGCTCAGATGACATGGTGATCTAGTCTAGTTATATTTAGTTCTTCTATTTATTTCAGAGAAGAATAGATATGAGTTGGGGCTTAGTAAGAGTCTATGGTATACACAAGACGTGTGGAAAGGAAATATTCTGGATAGGAAAAGTACAGTGCAGAAAGGTATGTGAGTGAGAGAGGATGAGGCACATTTAGAATAATGAGTGAAATATTCATATGCAGGTAGAGAGCCATGAAGGTTGGAAATGAGGGCTGAAATCAAACCATGAAAAATTTTAGAGAGTAAGCTAAAGAAATTGTATTTAATTCTTTGGGAGTCCAAAAGTTTCTTAGCCAAATCTACAATTTTGTTTCTTAAAAGGGTCTCAAAATCTTAGGTTTATAAAATATTGGGCTTTCTGAGCAATGCATTGATTAAATGAATAGTAATTTTACATATACCCTATTCTAAGCACAAAAGTAAAAAAAAAATAACTAAGGTAGATTTAATGCTCCCCCAGAAGTTGTAAATATAGCATAAAATATCTAAGCTTACATTATATATAATAACCCACGGTACTCTTTAAAGTAGTTTATAAAGTCAAAATATCTATTTTTTATTCATGACTGTAAGAACAGTGCACAAATTAATTCACTGTATATGTGGATTTTACTCACCAGAACAGTGACCTTCTAACCAGGACCAAGTAATTTTTCATGATATGTAATCCCTTTTCTGTATCAACCCAATAGAAAGTGACCTGCATGTCAAAACCATTTATGGATATAAATCATTATCATCTGTAGGCGAGTTGCAATTAAAAGCATGTAATTTATCTTTGTAATGAGAGTTGCAAGGATAAAATTCACTTTAAACATCAAGGCAGCTATTTTATTCATCTCTTAAAAATCATATCAGTAGGTCAGAACTATTGTTTGGGTATGAGGGATTGAACTCAGGGGCACTTGGCCCCTGAGCCACCTCCCCAGCCCTGTTTTGTATATTATTTAGAGACAGGATCACTGAGTTGTTTAGTACCTCACTTTTGTTGAGGTTGGCTTTGAACTCACAATCCTCCTGCTTCAGCCTCCCAAACTGTTGGGATTACAGGCATGTGCCACCACTCCTGGCTATATTTTATATTTATAAAATATAATTCAGTATAGATTTTCTTTCAAATATTTTTTTTATTTATAGTTTTTTAAAATAGCTTTCATTTTTTAAAGTTAATATGTCTTTCAAATATTAAACCAGCCCTAAAACTTCAGATACAATTAGAGTACAGTTAATTTATCACATTGAGAATATTATTACTGTTTTGACTGAAAACAGTAATGCCATTTTGTCATAATTGAATTAAAATAGAGATCACGAATAAAGAAATGGACTTATAAAATACACAAACCTGTATTTGGAGTCCAGTCTAAAACAAAAACCAACTCAAATCCAAACATTTTACTAGTTTAGTATGCTAGAAACATTTTTTAGAAAAAAATGTATTTTAATATCCTGTATTCTATAAAGACTTATTTTAAGGGGATTTTTACCAAATGTGCATTATCATCTTTCTTTGGAATCAAGTAGAAAAATTATTTTTATTCAATCCAGAAGTGAATACTGTGCTGTTGAAAGTGACTCTGGTGTTTAAGGTACTTTGTTCATCAATTTCATGACCCCAGGTGACAAAAATAAAGACAATAATACTTATCATTATTTCAAGGAATAAACTGAAATACTGAGAAGCTGCAGAGGTGGGATAAAAGAGCCTTATCTTTCAAAACTTAGATTAGGCAGTCTTTTTAAAAAATATCCTACTTAATACCTTAATTATGTAGACCAGAAAAGACAATAAATTTTTTTCTAGCATATGAAAATGTCAATTTATTCGTTCAAAACGTATAGCTTGAGCATCTAGTATATGCCAGGTGGTAATCTAATTGTTGTAGATAAAATGGTGAGCAGCAACAACAGAAAAGACACTTCATTTACAGATTTGACATTCTTTTTAAGTGATGACTGATACTAAACAAATGACCAAATAAACTTCACATACAATACTAAGTAGTGATTGGCATTGTGATGACAATATGGAGTGAGTGGGCTGGATGATGTAGAAATATTTCCTATAGGCTGGTCAGGGAAGACTTGTCTAAGGACATGGTGAGGTGTGATGGGAGGTGAGATGTGAGCCAGGCTGATGTGTAGTAGAACATTTCCTGTCATGTTCAAGGAGCAACAAAGAGGCAGGCAGTTGCGGTAGAGAGTCAGCAAAAGGAGTGGTCAAAATACAGAGGTTACAAAAAGGAATTGTCTGAATTTTATCTCAAATAGTAAGATAGCATTTTATTAGTTATGATCATCTTTATTATTCACAATTGGGGAACAGAACTCAGAGACTGCCTTTAGAAAATTATAATTTACAAACTTAGCCCCATTTATATCTCATTATTTTAGTTAATTAATTCTATCTTCACTAACAGAAAATAACAAGTTCTATCACTGCTCTGTAAATTGGTGATTTTATAATAAGTAATTGGTAACATAGTATTTTTGTGAGCTTTTCCATCACTGTGACCAAAATACCTGATAAGAACAACTTAGAAAAGGAAACATCTATTTGTGGTTCACAGTTTCAGAGGCCTTATCTCATTGATAGCTAGTCTGTTGCTCTAGGCCCCAGGTGAGGCAGTGCAGATCATGATATGGTCAGGAAGCAGAGATAAAGAGAAGAAGAGTCCATAGGGAAGATGCACCCTTCTAGGGCATGTCCCCAGTGACTGACCCCATCCAGTCATGTTCCACCTTCCTATAGTTACCACCCAGGCAGTATATTCAAACTAGGAATCTACACAGGGACCAACCACATTACCCCTTAGCATTTTGATATTAATAAAGGAATTTTTAAGGGACATTTCTCCCTTAAACCCTAACATAGAATATTACTTTTTCAGATGATGAAAGATCGACAGTCTGAATTGATTTCGAAATGCTGCTTGGTTAAGGCTGAACTTGATATTTAAAGGATTCCTAAACTTTGGTCAAGTTGAAAAGCCATCTCAGGTGGGAAAGGTAATTGAAAGAACAAAGGTGAGGATGTATTCTGTCCATGGAAGGGTGGGTATCGTGAGTAGGGTAGTTTTATTGAAGCATAGAATCTTAGGGACTTAAGTAGAAGATAACCTTACTTAGATAAGAGTTTGTAGTCCAATTTTAGGAAACTGGAATGGCAATATGAGGCAGTAGTAACTTATTTTTAGGCAAAGGAAGATGATGCCAATTTTGAGTTTAAACATGCCAGATAAGAGGTGTGTTTAGGAATGTATGAGGATTAGATGAATAATATATATGAAGTACATTTCACAAACTTCTTCTCCACGTGGTAGTTTGTATGTTCCATACCTCCAAAACCTCAGAAATGTGTGTATAACAGATCAATACCTTATATTCCAAAGTTTAAAATCTACCAGATTTTCATGGTTCAAGAGATCTCCTAAATAAAATATGGAATATTTATGGAAATCATAAATAAACTATAATTTTTATATAAGATAGAGAATATAGGCCTTAAATATAATTAAAAATTATTAAAAAGAAAAAAAATAAACCTTATTTCTCTGTGGAATTTTTTAGCCAAGTGTCAACCATAGTTTGCCTTATTTTCTCAATTCTCCCTTTCCATTGTAGATACTTCTATTTCAAGGTATTAAATAACACATCATTTTATTTAGGCACATAAAATATAAATAGAGATATATACATATTTTCCCATATACATATACACAAAACCATGTAACTGTTATATATATTTCATTACTTATTCTAAGACAAGACATATAATCAGGAAACAATTATTATTTGAATTTGGATATACATCCATATACATCCATATCTCCATATACATCCTCATTTTATAGGAGAGAAATGGATTCATAGATACAAAGTTGTAGGACATGAAGTTTCTTTAGTTGATAAAAGAAAAGACACACACAAAAAAGACTATATAAACTGCAAGCTAATGTATCATTCTCCTAAGCAGAAGTACAGTGTCCCAGTTTCCCCAAATTACTCCATGGTAACAATAGCAATAAACCATACTACCTAAACAGGTGAAAGAAAAATAGAATTGGTATATAGGTAGAAAGGTAGAGAGATGGATGGATAGTTAGAGACAGATGATAGGTTTAAATACATATGGGAAGTACATAAGTACAAGTTATATTTTACATGTGTATATATCCTATTACACACATATGCACACATATATACATATTATCACAAATATCTGTCTTTCATAGGTTTTCCAAATTTGCTGTTTTTACAGGAGAATTATGAAGTGGTGCTTGGTAGAAACTCTTTCCACTAATATTTTCTTCCCTTCTCATCTCATCCATTCAGAAATTTGTTACAGAATCATATATGCCATCTATGCCATCAATGTTAATGTTATTGTTGGGCAATGTATAACATGTCCCAGAGAATTTTATTGATGCCATGGAATTTGGGAGACAGAGACAGATGAGATATTTAGGGCAAATAGAATTTGAACAATTATCTTCAAATTTTTTAAATGTAATTTTACTTTGGATTAAAATATACTAATTATACACACTAATGAGGCAACAATGTGATATTTTTAACATCAAATGCCAGGGTATATCTTAGTAACACTCAGAATTGATCATTATCTTTAGTTTTTACTTTGATACAGAATACTTGGATTGTGTTATAAAAAGTAATCCTCTACCACAAAATTTTGAATTTTCATGTGAAATTCAATAAGTATTAAGGTCTTAATTGTTAAGATTATAGCATCAATAAAATATGAAACCATGTAACTGTTATATTTTATTACTTATGCTAAGACAAGCCATATAATCAGGAAACAATTATAATTTGAATTTGAAAAAGTAAGGTGAATGGTTGACTACATTTTTCACCTTGCTATTAAGCTGTTATTTTGAAGACTTTGGCTATAATAATATAAAAATGTTAATAATCTCCTTAAAATTACTTAGGTTCCACTTAATATCAAACACTGAGCAGAGTCACCTGCCATTAGAAATGAGCGTTGTCTCCCCCTTACCTGCTGAAGGGCCTTTTGTTGAGAAGTACTTCCTTTTGTTACTTTACAGCTTGTCCCATGGATTATGCGCTAAAATATCCTGAAAAGAAAAGCAAACAAAAACCTTCTTTTATGTCTGACCTTTACAAAAACCTAAACTTTCTTAGTAAACTGGCTTAAAAAAAGAACATTCCATCCCAGCTGGTGAGCTCTTCTATGGCACCTTGGAAACAGTGGTCTATTTCTCATGCATCGCTAAACCCAATGTTCTCTCATCACTAGCCACTCAGAGCACTCTTATCTCCCTCACTTCTTCCCAAATTGGATTCTTAGAGATTATTTCCATTATTTGTGTGTGCAAATTTGGCTCATGTCTTCTCACTCTCTATTTAGCTGTCTTATCTTTTTAGACAAAATCTGTTCACCCCCTCAGCTGCTTCAGACATTTCCGGCTTTCTATCTTCAGTCATCCTCCTGGTCTGTGAGTCCGTCCTCTGATTTCTGCTTAACTCACTCTGAGTGAGTAATAGTTACCTTAGGATCTGGTTCCCCAGCAAACAAGCTGTTTTTCTTACAGACAATTACTCTCAAATGTTTCCCTTATACTATAAGGTTAAGGTTTGGTTTCTTGGCACAAGTTAAATAGGAATTCTAGATTCTACAATTTTCATGCTAATGTGACACAGCAGCTTCAGATTCAGTGGCTGTGGCATGAGGTTGAGTGGGTGGATATAGTGGTGACTAGTCCAATGAGTCACTGCCTGAGAGGTTTTAGTGCTGAAAATTGAACCTAGAGAGACACATGAGAAGCCCTTAAAGAATCTGAGCAATATCATTTCATAGGAAGAAATAACCTGACCAGAAAGTCTGCATCAACCCACCTCCCCTTGGGAAATTGAGTTGCATTGTATCCTATGATCAAATAATTTAGAGTATACGTTGAAATTTTAATTGGAGAAAAAAACAATATATTTTCAAATAAAAATGCAGTTGTTTTGGTGGTAGGCTACTCTATGTCCCCAGTTTTTCCCTCCTTCTTATCTTCATGTTCTTTATCTTTTCAGTTCTTCTCACAAAGGGGAAGATCATATTTCTCACTCGTTAGCTACCAATTTGATACAACAGATAGAGGCAAAAGTTACAGTGTGCCCACTTTGAGCCAAGGTCTCAAGGAATGTTGTGTTTCCATTTGTTTTCTTGAGTTTCTGATCTTGCCAGAAGATGGATATGCTTAGGCTAACCATATGGTCCTCAAAAAGTCATGAGAAATATGTGTGATGCAGAAGCCCTGGTCAAACTTCCCAGCCCACCCCAGTCAACCTGAAGAAGCCAAAATGAACTAGTATCAAATGAACCCAGCTGTCTGAGCTGAGGGTTGTTTTAAAGCCACCAGATTTACAATGGCTTGTTATGGCACGACAGCTAATTGATAAACCTGGAGGAGAACAATTTCTCAAATAACAAGAAATTAGTTATCTACAAGTTTACCTAAATTCTTACTTCATGATAATTATATGAACATACTTCTGACTATTCTTCTCTGAGAGAATATTTATTACCATTATAAGAAAAATGAGGAATAGGATCAATGACCTTATATTATGATCTAATAAAAGATATTTACTAAAATGATATAAAATCAACATTGGCTCATTAAAATCTTCATTATATAATAATTTATGAAATCTTCATTATATAATAATTTTAAATTAATTTCTTGAATGATGTTTTTGAATTACTAAATTTATTTCTTAACCTCCAAATGCAGACTGTATATCATAGTAGTTAAGAGCAGAACTGGAATCATACAACCATGGATATAAGCACAAATTTGCTATTCATAGGCTAATTGTCCTTGGAAAATAATTAAAGTTTTCTGTGATTCAGGTTTTTATTTCAAAGGAAGATATTAATAGTAGCATTTAATTATTTATATGATGCATATCCAGTTCTTTGCACAGTACAATGCAAATAAAAGTAAGCATTATTATTGTTGAAGAAAGTTTCAATTAAATTCATAAGTATGCACTGTTTATCCCTACTTTTCATCTTATCTTTTAAAAAGTAAGTAGTTGTTGAAATTTTCCCTAAAGGAAAAAGTTCATCCAGGTAATCCTCAAGTTTGAAGAAATAGCCTGAGTAGAACTGTCACAGAGAAAGTATAGTCAAGAAGGCCTGGGCATGAGATCAGGGGAGAGTAAGGAGCCTCAGGCAGCATCACATGGGCAGTACCTGAGAGAAGAAAAACTGTAAATACAGAATGAAACTCATACAAACTTTAAGACACTATATTGCCACTGGGGACAAAACCCAATAGTAGAATTCTTAAAGGTACTATGTATTGATGTATATATTTTTAGCCCCCAAATTCCATTCCAAGGAGTTCCTTCAAGTAATAACAATAAGATTGTATGCAAAGACATCCTTGTGGATGTGTACAGCAGCACTGCTAATAAAAGTGGAAATGGAAAACATGCATATCCTTTAAAAAGGCATATCATTAGAAAATATCAATATTTCACCTAAGATGTATACATACTAAATACATATATTTCTTATTTATTTTAGGAATGTATGCATGCATATATTTGTGTATATATATCTATATTACTTATACATATATATGCATGTGTGAATGACTGACAGTATATAAAACATTATTCCATAATATATTGTTAAGGATAAAATTATAAAATTGTATTTAATATAGTCTTAAATATTATACATGAATGTGTATTTGGGTATGCATATGTACAACAGCATGTTTCAAAGAACAATGACTAAGTTACTAAAAACTACCTCTGGTATAGAGGCATTTCACTTATTTTCCCATTTTCATATTTATTTGCAATTATAATTATATTAAAATAATCCATTAGAAATGTCCTATCAGAAAAATCACAATGATCTAATTAAAATATATCTAAGCATATTATGTTAACACATAAGAGTTAGACTTACATGCAAAAATCAAAACAGCAAACTTCCAATAATTGGACTAATGAACTGATAACTTCACATGGGTGATACTAGGTAAATGTGGTAGAAGCGATTGTTTTTAAAGTACACTGCCAGTGTATGAGGAAGCAGAAAAAAAAAAGTGTACTTGTGAGATCAATGAGACTGGACTAGCCACTCCATCATAGAATCTGCAAATGACAGAATTATATCTACTATGGCTCCTTGTCTGTAATCCTGGGGAGATAACACAAATTTTTGCAATATGAACAAGTTCTTTAAATCAGACATTTTGAGGGGAAAAGCAACATCACTGAGGTTATTATGGGTGGTAAGTACCAAGCTACATTGTTCAAATATGCCACGTTGTTCATCAAATTGGTGAGAAATAAACTTTTTAACAGTTAACAATTTATAACTAATAGTGTTAATTTACATTTCTATTGTGTATATCTCCAAAACTTGTCTAGTACACTTAAGTATATACATTCAAGATGAAGTATATTTATGGGAAAAATCTGTTGTCATCAAGAAAAAATATTATTCAGAATGAATTGTCTGCATTGATCAAATTCAAGAGTGAAATTCCAAAGAATTGAGTAAACCCCCCATGAGAGATTATGTTCAACACGCACTCTACTGGATTCATCTACCAAACATATGAACATAATTGTATCTATTTATAAGAACAAAGCTTGGATTTGAGGAAGTGGTCTGGTCTTGAAAAATATTCCCTAAATCACCAGCTATTCCAAAACTAGAATGAAATGATGAAACTGAAGCTTAGGAAAAAAATTAAGCTCTATGCTCATCAAAATTAAAATGGGAAAACCCATTCAATTTTGTAACCAATAAACTTCAAAGTACTGGTGGCTTTTTTCTTCATATTTTATTGCTCACAGTATTTTCCAATTAGGGATAATTTGTAAGAAGGAAGGCAAAAACACTAGCAGCATGACTCACACACAACTGCTAAAAACATAAATTAGATTTTTTTGGCAACTAATTTGGGGCTATTTTGATTCAAATGTTAAAAATGTAAATGAAAGTTATCAGTTTGGAATGAGACTGAATTTAACACATTAGACTTCAAAAATCTTATTTCTTGTACATGGCATTATGAGAAATTTCATGGTAGGTTTTATGTGCAATCAGAATATTTAGTCCAACATGTTCCCAAATAAATGAGAATGATTTGAAATATGCTTTCATTATTTACATTGTAACAAAAATCATAAAGATGATACAACAAATGGAAATGAAGGGATATTTTCTTACAATGAAAATATTTAAATGGTTATTATTTCATTGATCCAGATGATTTTAATGCAGTAAAAATGTACATTGTCCCAGGTACAGTGGAAGACATAAAAGAAGGATAACTCCTATGATATGTTCACAATGCAGCTTAGCAATGTAATTAATTTGGACGAGCTCTTCATGAATGACCCTTCAGGGTTCCCCAATATGGTATGGACCACGGGAAAACTTTTCGAGTGCTCTTCAGAGACTACCAGGGTTTGCTCAAACTATGGATTTACAAATGCATTTTGGGCAAGCATGAAAGAAGGGTGAGGCCACTTCAATAGAAGCCATCAAGAAATTCAGGAAAATAAAATGGATTTAGTATGAGTGTCAAGTTTCTACTGCTACTGCGAAAAACTAATAAAGCATTATTGGTTAAACACAACACAAATACATTATGTTGCCATTCTACAGGTAAGAAGTTAAGGTGTTAGCAGGACTGAGTTCCCCAGAGGAGGCTCTGGGGGAGAATTCATTCCCTTGGATTTTTCAGTTCCCAAAGTCTCTCTCTGGTCCTCATATGATGCCTACATTTCAGGACAAGCACCAAGAAATTGAATCTTTCACACAAGCCCATCTCTTCCTGAACACTGCTAGAAAATGTTCTTTTCTTTTAAGAACTCATGTGAATAGATAGGATTTACTTGGATAATCCAGGATGATCTATCCATGCCTAAGAACTTAAGTTTAAATTACAAAGTAACATCCAAAGTTCAGTAATTTTTTTTGATGTTTAATAAGTTTGAAAAAAGAGAGATAATTTACAAAAAGTTATAGCAATATTAACATTTTCTCAAATTCATTTTTCACATTTTACTTCTAAGTAATAACTGTAGCAAATTTACACTAGAAATAGTGAGAATTTAATCACTGATGCAGATAAATTTAGTCCTTAGGTAACAGACGAAGAGGTCTAATTATAATTTATTCAAATGAGCCATAATCTGTGATCAAATAGAACAGATTTTCATATAAACTTTAATGGTATAGAAAAAATCTTAACTAATTTATCGAAAAAGAAGTGGAAAAATATCTTATAAGTTCTTTTGTACTATTCAATGCATTTGTGGAAAGTCCACTGACATCATAAATAAGAAAATATTTCTGTATTGAAATCTGCTCTTTGAATAATTTAAAGAGAAATTTTTCATAAATTTACCTCCTTACTGACTTTGAACGTTCAGCTCTTTAAGATTTAGGAAAAATAATTACATTTGTAAAAGCTTAGTATTAAATACTATCATTAATTATTTAAGACATAAGTCTCCTCTTTTGCCTGGGCCTCACAGGTTTGGCTAAAGCTCAGGTTTACTCCCTTCCTTGTCAGTCAATTTAGGATATTTGGAAACCTCATTAATCATTTCTGGTAGGTTACTTCTAGGACACAACTGTCTCAATTACAAATAGGGTCATATGAAAGTTAATGAGTCCTTTAAATAACTCATTGGTTCCTTGTTCCATTTATTTTTGTGAAGGTATTGGGGCAGGGATCACTTTTCTATGACACCAGAAAATTTAAAAATAATCATCTGTGGTTTTCACATAATTTTGTCTTTGTTAGTCATGCTAAACTTTATTTTAGGTCTATGTATCAAAGTGTTTTCAGCCTAAAAAAGAACAGTTCTAGCATTGCAACATGTAAACAGTAGAAGAGAGATCATAATAATATGTATGAATAAAACTGATCAAACTTATATTTGTTAATAGAACTAGTCAAACATGCTATTCAGTCTAAACACAAAAAGTGATATTTTTTTTTCCTGTAATTCACATTAAAGATGATAACCATGGTGAAAGGCAAGGCTATGTGGTGACAACAATAAAATCTCAGAGGCTTAACACAACAAAAGTTTATTTCTCATTCAAACAAATACACTGTGCCTTACAGAGCCCCCATGACATTCCAGGCCACTATGCTCTGTGCAGTAACTCAGTGATACAGACTGCTTCACTCTGAGACTGCATCATCTCAACACAGGCCTTTGTTGCCAAGTTAAGGAAAGAGAGTGATTACAGAGTCAAATATAAGCCAATCTCTCCTGACCTGAAAGTTACACATGTCACTTCTGCTCACTTTTCTTGACAGAGCAGGTTTTGGCCCTGTAAATCAAATCCAATCAAATGTAGAGGAGTAATGGAGTAGTGGGGAAATATTATTTGGGTTACTGTCTCTTGTCACCAAATATCCTTTGTTTTCATTAATCTACAAAGAAAAAAACTCAACAAACTATTCTCTAAATTAAGACAACCTAAACTAAAAGATGAATCCAGTCCACGCTTCAGTTTCACCCAGAGCTCTGGCTAATATATGAGCATCTCATGCATATGTCACCACTCTTTATTGGGACATATAAACTGAAAAAAACAAGCTAAGAAACCCCCTTCTCCTCCCGACACACAATAAACATGAATAATCTAAACATTCATCAAAATGAACAGAAACAGAACAGACACCATTTGAAGAAGGGAAGAAGGAGAAGCACACGGAAGACCCTAGTCTGTTGATATTTTCCTTCTGATAAGGCAATCTTGCAGGTCCTGAAGTAGGACTGAAGAATGTTGATCCATCGAATCTAGATCCTTCCCTTGGAGAAGTAAGAGTCTTTATGTATCCCAGTTTCACTTTTAAGAATGCTTTTTCTTTATCATTATGTTGGTTGTACCTATGAGAAGTGGGTGGTATGGAATATTCTCTACTTGGAATCCCAGGACCTATACCAGTCACAGAATCTTAGAGGATTTAGAGTCACTTTAAGTCTATAACAATCTTTTTTTTATTTTTTAAGGATGTCAAAATCATACCATTTTTTTTTTTTGCCAGTACAAGTGTCAAGTACCCAGTAAACTTTAATTTCAGTCTTCTCCATGTTCATGGAACACACCCAGATCATTCTATCTTATTCAGTTCTTCTCTTTCATTCTCTCAATGTAACAGGGTTACAAAGAAATTGTTTGAATTTCCCAGGAAAGCCACATTTAATCTGACCCCTCTTTTTTTTAAAAAAAAATATTTTTTAATTGTAGTTGGACACAATACCTTTCTTTTGTTTATTTATTTTTATGTAGTGTTGAGAATCAAACCCAGGGCCTTGCACGTGCTAGGCAAGTGCTCTACTGCTGAGCCATACCCCAGCCCCTAATCTGATCTCTCTTTTAAATCATTATACCAAATTCTTGAGAGCCACATTCTTAACCTATTCTTTACTTTGACTCAATGTAATCAATGTGGAAAATATTACCAGATATTAATCTGTAAAGACTTTTTCACATTTATCATTTGTTAGGTCATGAAGCAAATTTGTTCCAACACAGAAAGTCTCAGGGTTGGGATCTCTCTACCTCTTTTACTTCTACTTTCAAACTGGTCAGTTCTATTCTAAGCCTGTTTTCATACTATGCCTTGCCAAATATACTTTATAGCAAATCATGCATATTAACATTCAGGCTTCAAATAAATTTGTTAGGTGCATGACCTGTTATGTTACTCTAAGATTTTGTACTGTAGGGGATGAATCTCCATATTTTAAAAGCCTATAATATCAGCCCTCTTTGTGCTGACCTATCACAGGATCACTCAGTCAATGCCAAATATACAAGGTTTTCTAAACAACCTATTACTTCAGATTCCAAATTCTATATTGACCAAGACAGGCTGCAATAGAAAGAAACAAAATTGCTCACAAATCAATGCTCAATGTAACAAAGGCTTATTTCTGATTCATTCCAAATTCATGACATATTTGGGCAACTTTTAGAGCACTGTTTCCCCTAAAACAATTCAATAATTAATAATTCAGATACTTTTGAGGTACAATAGAGGAAACAAAAAAAAATAAGTAGAAAAGAGACATAAAGGAAGGACAAGGAAATAAAATTTTAATTCAGAAGTTCTGCCTACTTTTCTAGACCTGTCACTTCCAAATTTTCAGAAAATCTGTACATCTACCTATGCTGTGTTAATTAGCATACATCTCATTAATAAAGTAAAAAGACATAAGATATTTAGAGAAACCTATAACTTAGGGGATTTTCCAATGTAATCCATTGATCAGATAATGAAGACCACATTAGCCTAAGGATTCAGAAGGGGTAGAGAGAGAAGATGGGAGGGGATGGGAGGAGGGATAGTAGAGGATAGGAAAGGTAGCAGAATACAACAGTTACTAATATGGCATTATGTAAAAATGTGGATGTGTAATCGATGTGATTCTGCAATCTGTATTTGGGGTAAAAATGGGAGTTCATAACCCACTTGAATCGAATGTATGAAATATGACATGTCAAGAGTTTTATAATGTTTTGAATAACCAATAAAAAAAAGAGATTGACTGACCACCAAGCCTGTCATGAGATCATTAGATTGACATCATTCCTACATACCTTCCCAAACCCATCACTTGAGAAAATCCCTTTAAAAGAGGAGACAGTAATCCACCCCACAACACTGAGTGCATTTCTCATTCTGCAGATGGTCCACATTTTTTCTTGAATGTACACTTTTTTGCTTGCTTTAACCCCAAAGTCATCTCTCTTTTGAAATGCAGGCATTTTCCCTTAAATGTGTATCTACTTTCCCAAATAAATCCCTGTTCACGCATCTGACTGGCACATGCTGAAATTCTTTCTGCTTATGTAAGCCAAGAATCCTACTCTTCCCGAGTTGAGTTCCTGCTTCTCTCCAGGGACTGCTTGAACCACTCTTTGGAGGTCCCCCTTGTACCTTGACACTTTGAGGTTTGTGGTTGCTATGGTTTAGATATTAAGTGCTCCCCAAAAGCACATGTGTGAGACGATGAAACAAATTTTAGAGGCAAACTGATTGACAGCATTGACATAATCTCTGTGTTAATCCACTTGAATGGTTTAACTGGGTGATAACTGTATGCAGGTAATGTGTGACTGGAGGAGTTGGGTCATTTGGTGTCTGCCTTTGGGGAGCAAGTTCTCTCTCTGCTCCCTGCTGCATGCCCTGAGCTACTTTCCTCTACCACATTCTTTTGCTATGATGTTCTGCTTCACCTCTAGTCCAGAGCAATGGAATCAGCTGTCTATGGACTGAGAACTCTGTGAACTGTGAGACCCAAAATAAACTCTAAAACTGTGAGACCCCAAATAAGCCCCAAATCTCCTCTAATTGTTCTTTTCAGGTCTTTTGGTTACAGTGGTCACTACCATAGGAAAAGAGGGAAACTAAAGAAGGATCACCGAGATTTTTATCATTATCAGCCAGAAAATGAACACACAATATGACTTTCCTCACTTTAAAATAGTTAACAAGGTTCAAACTAGTTTCAATGGAATCCAGAAATGTAAGGAATAATAATAGAATTTTCAGTGAGCTTTACAGAAGAGGATTATACTCCATATACCATTTCCCTAAATATATATAGAAATAACACTATAAAATATATACCTATTTTAAAGTAGAACATTGTAAATAACAAAATCTCAAATGGGAAAAAATAGAAAATATATTTGAATAGTTAAGAATGCTGGTTTATTATTAGAGGTTAAATAGGATAATTTTAACAAAATACCATATATCTATGAAGTATATGATGTATGTTGACATTAATTTTGAAACACATTGCATTTATATTTTTTCTACTTCCATACAAATAATGTAGATATTGAAGTCACAATTTTCTATTGAGATCAAATATTAGTAGAATTCTGTTATAATAATCTACTTCTTTTGCCATTGGAAAAAAAAATAAAAGAAAATTTTGCTCAAAAAACTTCAAATTTAACTGGCTAACCAGAATTAATTTTAAATGATCCGAAAATTACAACACATGGTGTGACACCCATGACAAGTTACCTATTAATTAAGGGGAAGAGAGATGGTGATGGAGAGGTGACAAGGTTAGGAGAAGGGTGGAATAAATTTAATGAACCATCAAATATTTAATTTTGTTTAAATAAAATGTAACAGTAATTTTGATTAATTAATAGACAACATGGCTTCCTAACATTTTATTTTAATGCATGTACTGTTATTTCTTGCTTGATCTCTTTTTATTGGAAACATTTGATAAATGACACAGATATAGAGAATTCTGCTCTAGTTCTGATCAGATAAAATGAGATTCAACTTTGAATCTGATCCATAGTCTGGCTCTTTTATAGCTGTCCTGACTTCTAAAGAAACAGAGTTATTTAAAAACAGAAACTGTTGAGAACACGGACATGTTTGACATTTTAAAACTCTACATTTCTTTGATCTTACCAAACAATTTGAATATATATCAACATAAAGAAGGCTCACATCTGCCACAAAAGGCATGTTTCAATCATTTTAATGATACCATTAGATGTTACTCTTCAGGGCTTCCCATTCCAGGCTGGTATATAAAAACCATAGGAGATAAGTTTACCACCTGTGCACAAAAGGTAATAACCTTTTTTTAAAGGAATCATGCTAAATACATATACAAGATAGAACTCACATTAAAAACAAAGTAGTTTGTGATGGAGAAATACCTGTACTCTGGGGGAAGAAAGAAGAAAAAAAAAAAAAAAAGGAGAAACAATGAACAGACTTTTCCTGATCTCAAAACATTTGAATCTCAGTGTCTCTGGAAAAGTCTGTTAGTTGGCAGGTAGGATCTTAACTCAAGTAAGAAATCTGAGCTTAAAAAGCTTTTCCAAAATATTTACCTGGCTCTTAAGCTGTCCTGGATTTAGATGTTTTCAGGGAAGTAGGTAGTTAAGTAACCATAACCTCATTGCTTCTATACTTCTCTTTCAAGAGGAATGGAAATTATTGTATGCTTTTTGAAGACTAAAGGAATTATAGGGTAATTCCTCTTGAATCTGTACTGTTTTAAAGCACATTTGCTTTAGCTTAGGGACTGCATGAGAATTCTTTTCACTTAAAACTATTACTGAATGATTCTAGAATTGTTTTTAATTTACAATATTTTAATTTTATACACTTTCTGTATTTCCAGACAACTAGGCTGTTACTATCATCAGAATTTGCAGTAATTCTTTATTCAACTTTTAATAAAAATGTGGAATGCAAAAGAAAACTGATTATACTTTCATGTATCCAATATTTTCTGTTATCATGAAACTGTACAAGGTCTTAGGAATAAAAATATAAATAATAGAAACATAAATAAGTTTCCAGTAGCTTATAGGATATTAGAGGAGTTCTAATATCTAAGAAGCCTTTTGTTTCTGATAAACTAAGGAGCACTTCCTCTGAAGTGTTGTATGATTCTAGAAAAATTTCAATTTTCCTTACCTGTTCCCAAGGGCTGGGCAGAAACAAAGCTTCATTAGTATGATTAGGAAAATAAAAGTGTGAAAGCTAATTGGGATGCTTCCTTAACTGTAATGATCACATGTAGCAATTTGAGTATCAAAGTCAAAATCTGCCCTTTATAATTACAAAGGAACAAGTTACAAAAAGGAGACATTATGAGAAGAAAGACATAAGCGTAAGGGACCCATTTCTTCTCTGTGGCCAGGATTTAAAATATTGGTGGTGGAGTTCTGCAAGCAGAACTTCTTTCTGTGCTTGTCTGACACAAAATCAATCCAAGGAAAATATATTGAAGGAGTTTTCCTGATTAGAAGAAGTATACCCAAAGTTTATCTTGACTTTGACCTTCCAGATATATTGGAGTTGTTCCACTCTTGTAGAAAACTGTTAGAGTCTAATCTCACTGTACCTCTCCCCAAGTGTCAATGTGATATACTCTCTGATTTTTCTACCCAGTGTTTACAGGAAGAAGGCCTATTTTGTGAGTCTGAAGTATGTAATGATGCACCCTGAGAGTGCATTTGGCTTTTTCCGTCTGTGTAGCTTTTATGGTGTCATTTCCCCCTTTTGATTTTCAAGTATGTAATTTTGTAACTCAATGGTACACACCTGGCTTCTGAGTAGTCTAGCCCAGGCTGGTAGGGAAAAAAATTCATAAATCTCTGAAGCTTTAGCAACATTAATATGTCAAATTTAATAAAACTGTACAAAGATCCTAAACATACATGCTGAATGCTGATTGGAGACACCCCCCTATGTATAACATAAGGTTATGTATACTCTTCTGTGCATTACACATTGTTTAGTTAATGAAAATGAATTTCCCCTACTTTCTTGCTGCATATAAGAATAACCATGTTAAGAATAATCTTAACTTATATATGATCAGGATGAAGGAATGTTTATGCTTTAAACAGAACCTGAAATATAAGTATGTAAAAGCTTTTAAAACTGAGAGGGGGGGGAAGGATATATACTATACCCCACAAAATATTTAAAATACATTCACTGGCACTCAAAATTTATATAATTGGACTGTGCCTATGCAAACTGAGATTGAAAGGAAACTACAACTAATTTCATACCATTTTCTGTCAATCTTATTTCTATATTTTGACTTGTTAAACTCAGTTTGTCATGATTGTTTTTACCTATAGTCACAACTATCCTCTGCACAAAATAAAAAGTAAATAAATGAAAAATAAAAAGGGTTATGTTTCTGAGATAGTTTATATTCATAAGCCAAGCGTAACTACCAGTTATCTTGAATGCTTTATTGAGAATTTTATGGTACTTTCCAATGCCGTTGCCCATACTGGTAGGAATTCTCTTGTGCACCTGGTAGTATAAGATATATTTTTATTGGTACTTTTTAAAATATCATGCTAAATGAAAAAAAACAGGTGAAAAATAATAATTATTATCATTAAAATAATAATAATTATTATCATTAAAACAGCTGAGAAACAATTACTGAATGAATTCCAATGAACAATTACTGAATGAATTCCAAAGGAGCATTAACTCCTTTGCTAAGAGAAATACAAAATAGTCCTGGTTGTAAATTTAATTTATAAGAACACTATCTAACTTTTCTGTTGTTTTCTGTCTGTTTTCTTCTTGAAGGGCTACTATTTACTTGACTCAGCATATGTAGAGCTTAAGGTCACTTAATCACATTTAACTCGACATTCAGACATATCAAAACCCCATGACCTCTGTAAATGCCACTGTGTATTCTGAACAGAGCAACAGATTTGGATTGATACAAGGACCTCTACATGTAGTACTGCTTGACCACAGGATGAAGGGAGGAAACAATTAGTCCCGCCTTTTGGAGATCCTTGTTAAGATTTGGTGAGACATTATTTTGAGATGTAAACAATGGGCTAATAGAGGTTGGATGCTGGTGAATGACATGCTAAAAAATCAGGATGCTGTCCTGAGTTTGTTACTTTGGAAGCTTCCTGGGAGGAAACAGTTAAGAGAGACTAATGAAGTTAGACTCAAAATAAGCTAGGTACAAAGCACAGAGAAAAGAAAACATGGCTCTGCTTGTGGTTTACAATCCTGGCTAACTGAGAGTCCACCTTCTTAATCTGGAACTTGGCTAGGTTAGAAAAGTCAACTTCAGTTTGCTTTGTTTTGTTCATTTCCAATCAGAGAGACCTAATTAAATTATATTGTCTTCTCTTTTCCTTGTTTCACTTTTACTAGCTACACTTCTACACATCTAATTTCCCCGAGTTTCAGTAACAATGAAAACATTTACAATGTGTCTGCCAAGTTGAAGCTGCAAACAAGGCAGCATCAACCTTATTAGGAGGCAACTGGGGCCTCAGACCATCCTCAACACCTTGCATCATGAGAAACCTACCAAAGGCACAGTAGTAGATACTATGTCTAAGCAACTTATTTTGGCCATAGATATAGGAGTATGAAATTGACCCAAAGCAAATAAACTCGAGAATACTAGTATCTGAGGGGAAAATACTAGCAACAAAATATAAAATTTGAGTAGAAAATACCTGTGGAAATTCCTGCATCTCCAAGCTTGCAACTATGGGAAGAAACATGCTAAAACAGTGACTCTTTCAAGAGGAGCATCTGCCCCACTCTCTAATTCCAGTGTGTGTGGGAAGGAAAAGAAGAGGAAATTCCTCTCTCAGTGACAGAAGTGAAAATGTATGGTCAGAAGCAAGAAGAGAAAGACTGGCTCTCTGGAAACTTACTTCAATACCAAGATTTCCTCTCATTACCATCTATCAGATAAGATATGTGTTATTAGTATGTTTTAAAATGAAAAATTAAGTTACACTAGAATTTTTCTTCTAGTATTTCTTCTCCAAAAGTGTATATTGTGTGCATTAAAGGCGAGTATTTTCTGTTTTAACCCTGTATTTCTAGGTGGTGATTATTACAGCTAAGCTGCCAGGGCATAATGCATATCATCTAAATTCTTTTTTAAATATTTATTTTTTAGTTGTAGGTGAACACAATATCTTTATTTTACTTTTATGTGGTGCTGAGGATTGAACCCAGTGCTTCACGCATAGGCAAGCACTGTACCACTGAGCCACAACTTCAGCTCCCACATCATCTAAATTTCTTAGGAAAGGAGTCATATTGGATATAGGGATGAGCTGTTAGAGTTCTCCTTTGCAGAAGAGGTGGTATCTTCTGTGTAAAACAAGTATGGCTCTTGAATAACTGATGGTAGAGCTATTATAGATTCCTTTCATTTGTTTCCCACTGTCTAGTCTCAACTTCCTTCTCCCTTGTCCATTCCCAGAAGATCTCATTCCTCTTCTCTCTCTTAAACCAGAAATAGTCACATAGCCCAGTGCTGGCCAAAATAACCTAAGGAAAATTTCACTGGATTCTTGTTCAAAGATACTTTGCCAAGAAGAAATAGGCACAAAGAAATTGCTGACTAGTGTTACTCCTTTCCCATTTTTTTTCTGCCTTGCAAAAGGGATTTTTAGCTATGGAACAATTTATCCAAAGATGCAGAAAGGATTAGGACAAATATACTAACAGTAAGTATCCTTGTACTATTATTTAATTACTGGGTCATTCATGAAATATTCTCTCTATATATCTTTTTCAATATATAATAAATTACATTATATGTGCAACTACTATTGGTCAGGTATTTTATTGCTTGACAGTTGCAGCATTTTTAATTGCTAATTGCTTATAGACTGTTAATTCAACCAATTCCATGTGATTATACTATATGATTTGGAAAATTGGGAATTTATACATTGTCAAGAAATATTTTCATGTCAGTCAATAGGTTATAACATTTTGCACATTCAAAGAATAGATAAGATAAAATTAGAGTGCTATATGTAAGATATAATTCATAGGAAACCAGTTTTCTGTGGAATTATAGAGGCTTATTTCATAAATAAACTATATTTAAAAATTCATTTACCTTTTGCATCATTTTCAACAAAGCACCCATAGTTGATGGCTGATTAAAACAAAAAAATTAACTTTTTAAAACCTAAATTTTATGTCTTGGAGATATAAAAAAGCAATGTTCATGTATAAGAACATAAGGAGGCATATGTAATTGGAGTTTTATAAATAGTAATTACAAAATTTTCATTGTTAGCAATTAGACAAAATTACAAATGGGTCGTCCAATGAAAGTATTAATATAACTACTTAACATTTAACAAATATCTTTTACAATGCCCTTCTAAAGTGGAAATAAATTAAAGAATCCATACAGGTTAAAAATAGTTAAAGTGAGACCCTAGAAATTAGGTGTGCTCAACAGCCAGTTTTAACCCTCTGTTGAGGCACCAAACCCAGGGGCTTTCAAATTTCCATTTTGATGGCTTTTCAGGGGTATGGAAGACATGTGATAAAGCCTTGGGGTATGATAGGAGATTGCCGTATAAAGCTGGGTTCCCAAAGGATTACACCTGCAATAAACCCATAGCATACAGGATAGTAAATAAACTTCTTTATGTCACTGGTGTTGTGTGAAGAGAAACAATTGTCCTTTGAGAATTTATAACCATAATATGGTCCTCATGAGCATTTGATCCTCAACTTTATATGACTTGCAGGATCCCCAACAACTAATAGAGGTAAATGCAAAATCTACATTACAAAATTTTAACTTCAATTCAGAATACTCATGTACAGATACAAATTAAAAAATCTTAAAAAAATACCATGAGTGAAAACTAGCAAAAATATACTTATACATCCTATATTGTATAAATAGTAAAATAATTTAAGTAAGCATGCCTTAAATATTTCGGGAAGATTAAAAATTCTTCAATCTGAGTGAGGATCAAATATGTAAAATGTCTGTGAAGACTTTAAAAGGAATCTAATGGAAGTTTTATAAATGAAAAAAAAAGTAACTGAAGTGAAAAATTCAGTGCATTGAAGTGGAATCAAGTTTAATAGACAAACTTCAGACAATATTCATGAGACAATTCACAAAAAGAAATAATCACACATATCAAATACTATACGTTTCTGCACAGAAGATGCTTTGAAGAAGGCTGAAATAAGGCAATGAAATTCCAAAATAAAAAGATTAGCAGCATAGTCAAAGACAATATTTGAAAATAAAATTGAATATAATTATGAATTTTGGAAAATAATTGTAAGCTATGAAATTATGAATATGATTTTATAGAAAAATGACAGATGACCAGCTTTTTATTCTGAATAAAGATCAAGAAATCACTAAAATGGTAAATGAAAACAAATTCTGAGCAAAATATATTATAGTAATATATAATAGTTCTAGGATAGTAATTATAGTGTTTTAGTAGTATAAAAGATAATGAAAACTCAGGGACAAAGAAAAAATTTTAGAAGTGGCAAAAATAATAGAGTAATAGCATAACAATAGGTCAATATCTCAGTACCAAAAGGAGAAGCCAGAGGCACTGTGATATCATCAAAATATTGAAAGTAAATCACTATACAACTTCTAATTCAATACCCAGAACTACTATCATTCAAGAACCAAGGTGAAATAAAATGTTTCAGGCAAATAAGTGAAACATTTATCAACCAATTGACTTTCATTAACCTAACTTGCAAAGATTGTAATATGTATAGCTGGAAAACATCTTCTAGTTGAAGAGTGGATATATAAGGAGAAATGAAGAGAAAAATAGTATTTTTTTCTTTTCTATCTGTATTAATCTTTATTTTACTTTCTTGACTTAAAAATCTTATCTAGGACCCATACTGTAAATACTCAATTTTCTTATCAAGAAAATATTTACATCATCAGCTTTGTAGCAAGCGTAAATTATTGCAAGATAATTAGTAGATAATAAATAATTTGCATATAGCTCACAGAATTCTGATGCCCTTGTATCACTGTCCAACATTAGTTAAAAATATCTGTTTTTGTTCTATACTAAATGGTTGTATAAATGGCAGCATAATATGTATAATATAATATAATATAATATATTTTGCTAAGAAGGTTTGAAAATGTGATAATTATTATTGAGATTTTTCAAAATCTTGAACTTTTACATTTCAGGGTGGTTTTTTTGTTTGTTTTGTTTTGGTTCTGGGGATTGAATTCAGGGGCACTGAGCCACTGAGTCACATACCCAGCCCTATTTTCTATTTTATTTAATGACGGGGTCTCACTGAGTTGTTTAGGGCCTTGCTAAGTTGCTGAGGCTAGCTTTGAACTTGTGATCCTCCTGCTTTAACCTCTAGAGTCTCTGAGATTGCAAGTATGTGCAACAGCACCCAGCACATTTCAGGTTTATAATGAAAGTTTTTAAAAGCATGTCAAAACACCAGATGAGAAATTCCGAATTTTACAAAACTAATCTATGTACTTACAATATAAAATAATAAGAATTTACTTCATTGAGTTTGTTACTTATGTTGTCATATTCTGATTAAAATTATTATGTATAGACAAAGGTAAAAATGTGGAAAGGTTTAGTCCACTGCTCAAAAAACATGTACTGAGAGTTTCTTATCCTTTAAAATTCTGAATATTTCTTTGGAAACTTTGTCACCAGTAATCACCATGAATTTATTCCCTTTTGATTTTTTTATATGCATAGGCACAGGTAGCTTCTAACATTTAATGTGGCATGGTAGAGAGGATTGAGACAATAATCTCTAGGCAACTGGTTTTGAAAATTCCAAACTGCTGTGGATTTTAATTTCCTTATATCTAAATCAACATATTAGATTGAATGCGATTCCTTGGAAAGGGGCATTAGGCCATGGGTTTTTTTTTTTGATAATCAAATGAGATAACTCATACAAAGTTTATAAAACTGGGCACAGCACATGGTGAACAAAAATATTATTTTATACCATTGCATACCAGGTATTGTGCTACGTGATTTATGCTTTATTTGATCTGCCTTTTCTAATGAAAGGAAGTCTGATTTTAAAGAGTGAAATTAAACAAACTAATCAATCAAAAGATACTTCAACTGGTATTCCTTTTTCAGTTCATTTCTCCTGACATTCACACATCAATAATCCTGCTACTTATTCCCTTTCCTATCCAACAGGTCTTTTAAAACTCTGAAGTTGACTTTCACCTCAATCCTCATAATTCAAAGTAATAATAACCCTCACTTATTGTGTGCATACAATTTCCCAGAACCTAGAGCAGCATCTTTATACTGATTCACTTAACATAAATGAATCTGGTGCTTTCTTCTCACCTTTTTGCCCTGACTGATAATGCCTTTGTGTGTGACATTTCTGACCACTTCGTAGAAAATTGCTTTTCTCTTAATTCTGAGGTATCACACATTTCAAATTTTATCAGTTCCTCACTGAAGTCTTTAAAATCACAGTTACATAGTAGTCAGTCTTCCATTTTGCTTCTGCATCTCTCTAGCATCCATCAAATGGGGCCTACCATACTACATAAAACCTCAATGGCACTTTTTATATCAAACCTATTGTGTTATTTTCTTGACATCTTAGAACTACTCAAATAACATTTAACTCAATACTCACTTGGGATTTGATGTTTGGAAATTGTTCTCTTCCCTGAAACTCAATTAATCATTCATGGAAAGAAGATGCCTATTATTTTAATTCCTCTTGAATTAAAAAAATCGAATTTATTTGTGTCTAACTTAATAGTCTCCAAATCAGAAGAATAAAGCAAATGTGTTTTCTCAATCGTGAGAAATTAATAATTAGGAAGTAAATGAGAAGTTTTTCTTACTCACCAAATAAGGTTATGGTTCATGATTAGTAGGACCAATAGTCTAGAAACAAATTAATTTAGATAGAACCTATATAAATTATACAAAAAATTTCATTTTCCAGAGTTGTACTGTGGATTCCAAGGTCCATCTTTTATGAGGTATAAAGTACAGGAGAACTAATTTTACTAAAAAGAATGCAAATGTAAATTTTACTTAATCTTTTCTCAAAAGTTCTTATTTTCTACTGTTTGGAACAAATGATTAATACAGATCATATATGAAGTAGTATTATTTATATCATAATTGATTTTAAACACAGTTTTTGCACTGATAAAGCCAAAGTTATATGAAAAATACAAGACTATAAATATTTTATGGATATATAAGAATCAATAAACTAATTTTATCTTCTTATATGATCGATTATTTACTATTAAATAAAACAAAGTCACATGACACTTTATGCCTTTTATACATTCATGTGCTGCATATAACTGATACACATAATAGCATGCACAACATAGTTTTTCATTTACAAGAAGTGGTTGTGGTTGTTCATCAGAGTGTACGTCTATAATTCTCGAGATAAAAGGCATTCTTCTAATGTCAGCTCCATGACCACATGGTCATATATTATACTATTAAGTGAGCAACCTGGGTTTAATTCCCAGCCCAGAATTGCACACTCCCCAGGCTACTTAGTTCAACACTTGTAAAGAACAAAATTACTTATGCTACATGAAAGCACCTATTTTAGTTTGAAAGAGAGGTGCTAACTTCCAATAAACGAATAAAGTGTTATTTTCCTTTGTTTCTGATTGGAAATGTAGTAGTTGTGTCCTTTCAGCAGAGAATGTAAAGTCACCCACCAAGGTTCCCTTTCCAGTGTATTCATTGTTCTGTGCACCACCACATGTTTTTCTCATAAAGAAAAGAAAAATGCAGGTATTAGAGATTCTAATTATATGTTTCTTCAAACTGAATTAACACGGAAACGGTGAATTGCTTGGGGGAGTAGTTAACCCTGAGCCTTTAGAGCATTCAAAAGTATTTGTGTTTCTCCACACTTGGCCTCTTAAAAGACATTTGACTATTTTCCCAGGATGTCTGCACCTGTGAGGCTAGCTTTATACTGACACAGTAGCAACTATGAGACAGAACTTCTCCCAGTTTTTCTTGAGGGGGTGTAACTCTTCATTGACCCCAAATGTGAAGGTTTAAAATAAAGTAATATAACCTTGTGGTAGGTCAGTGTACTCACAAATGTTTCTATGGTGTGTGTTTGTGTGCCTCTGTGTGGGTGTGTGTTTAGGAGAGAGAAGGAGAGAGCTAAACATTACTCAGAAATATCAACAGAGAGAGGACAGCAGTCTCCTCTCAACATGAAATATTCAATTTCTGCAATAGAAAAAAAGTTGGTTATAGTTTACTTGGTATTTTTTATAATGCTGCAAAATGGTTGTGATTATGAATTTCTATTTTAACAGCTATGTTCAAGGGATAAAGTAGCAAACACAGTCATTGGAGCACAAACTTGAGGGAGATGTAATAGGACATTTATTGTCAGAATAATTTATCTCTTAGGGATGCCAGAATGCTGAGTCTATTTTACTTCCTAATTACTATGTGTTATTGATTCATGTCCTGTTACTTCCATTATTGTGTTTCCAAATGTCAACCAAATCAGTCTTTTATATTAAACCTATTTGAAAAATAGACTACTAATATAACTGCATTCATTTCTTAAAATATAGATGTTTGGATATGATGATATATTGTTGTATTCTATGATTATAACAAAACAATTGGGATAAAGTGGAGTTACTGAATTTTCTAAATTCAAAAGGTATGCACATATTCCATTGAAAACTCCTAAGTTTAACCTTATATACATGGAGAAATTTTCTGATGTTACTTTTTTTTCTCATGTCAACATGAAACAGCTGGATAGTATTTGTGACATAGTATTTCAGATTCTTGTTTGTTTTCTTCTTTCAACAAGAGGTCATGGACCATGTGTAAACTATATCTTGATGGATTAAATAAAACTTGTGAAATTGTATCCTTGTAATATAATAGAGTCTATAAAATAGTTACTTTGTATCTCTCTCCCTATTATTCCATTCTTTTGTCATCTCTCCTAATTCAATTCTCCATTTATTTTAAATACCTGATTTCTACAAAGTTCTACAACAGGTCTTGCCTTCTTTCCTAAGATACCCAAAGTGACTTTTCTTACTGTGCTGGCAAACTTTGATGCTATTTATGACAGCTCAGAATGAACGCCTTGATAAGGCCACAGAGCAAAGTAAAGTCTGGAAAAGCCTCTGATGAAAAGGTTGGTGGAAAGCAGTGCTAGCCACAGACTCTATCATGTATGTGGCTACAGGAGGCCACAAGTTTTTAAGGAGTGCAGATCAAGCAGGGTCAGATCGGTTACAGCCAATTGCATAGTACATTCTCCATTCATCTCCAGCTGAATCTCTAATTGTGACCTACACAATCAGCACTGAAGCACTAAAAAGTAGAACTGTATTGTTCCATGGTGAGTGCTTAGCAAAAAAAAAAAAAAAAAAAAAAAAAGCTGGAATTTGATATTAGTCACAGTTTGCAAACAATGTGGTTGAACTACCTGCAGGGTCACATTTTTACATTCTGAGGCAATTTATTAGTAATGCTACCTGTCACTCAGAAATCCCCCAAAAGCTCTTTCATTACTAGACATGACTTTGATATAGAAATAGTTCAAAGTAAAAAGCAAGTAGAACAAGAGCTAAATCATTTACAAAGAAACATCACCACATTCCCTTTATCATTTCCCAATGAACAATCTTTGTAGTTCTGCTCTAAGTGATGCAAAGATTATACTGGATGGGTTGTTTTAAAAGCAAGCCTTTGTATGTGTCAATGAGGAATTGTTAAAGTTCCTAAACTATTTCCATGACTTCTTTCATTCTAACTCAACATTTAAACAAAAGGGAACATGCAGTTGAGGCATTTTATGCAAAATGATGCTTTTCCCAGCCATAGTGCTCTAGATAGGGATGATTCAAATTTCCAAGGTTTGTCTAAATTTGAAACCAGAGCCTTAGATAAAGGTGTTACATGGCTTTCTTCCAATACCCATACATGGGTACACACTATCACACACATGTGTGCATGAAATATGTAACCACATTTACTTGTCCAGTACATAAAGCAAACTTATACTTCTGATTTTTAAGATAAATAGAAGTCAACAAAAATTGTTTTCCTAGTCATGTAAGAAAAAACACTTTTTTTTACAAACACATGAAATATTTTAGTGGTTGTTATTTTATTCTTTTTTCCTCATATTACCCTGGAATTATTACTCTGTTAAATATTTCTTTCTACTACTGACCTCCACTGAAGAGCTTATCATTTGCAGCTGTTCACCTTATGACAGCATAGAATGTGTTGCCATATATGTAGAATAATGTCACTATTGCTAAACCCTGTTGAAGTTGAGACTTTTAGCAATGAAAGCCACATTTTTCAAGAATTTTATATGGTACTGTTTAGAACAATGAAGAGGGAATTAAGGTAGGAGAATGGACACACAGCAGAAAGCAGGTTCCTTGGTTGAAATTTCATATATGAAGGGGCAATATTTGAAAGGAGCTTAGATCTTATTTCATCTATTCCTTTGTTTCATATTAGTCATTAATAAGAAGAATGAAAAAAAATATTCACATGATTGGTAGGAAATGTAATCCAAAAAACAAAACAAAACCACAAAATCCTGATATTTTGAAATTATTGTTACATGCCAGGAAATAATACCCTATTTTACATGTGTTATCTCTATTGATCCTCAAAATAGTACTATGCATCATTTCCATCTCTGAATCTATGATGTAGGTATTGTTATTCCTAGTTTAACAGATTGGAAAATTTAGGTTCAAGGTGATACATGTGGCTCCATTGTATATTCCTGATAATGATACTTTATTGAAACTTATAAAGATATTTATAGCTTAACTTCTGTGAACTTGAGCAACATATTTAATAGCAGTTTTAAAAGTAATTTAATTTGGTATTTGTTTACTTGTTTTATATTTTTAAAGCTGGTTTTCTAATCAAGAAATTATCTAAGAGTTTTCTAATCAAGAGAATTCTAATCAAATACATAGAAGCATGAATCTATGTATGCAAATCCATGCATGCATCTCTTGATCCCAATCCTGAACTCCCTAAACCATTCATAATGCCCATATGCACTGGCATGTTAAAGATTTGGTTTTATGACTATCAATGTAATAATTAACTCATACAGGAATCCTCATCAAATGCTCAATGGATGACTAAAAGGTTGGGAAACAGAATATTTACATAATCTCAAAATGACACCCAACAGATACACAATAAAATGTGATTTCTACAATAGATGAATCCTACAGAAATTATCTTAATCATTATCTTTAAAATTCAGGAAAATTGTCATTTTGTGAATCTGATAAAATATCAATGCACAATATCATCAGTAGTATTATTATCAAAGTGTTTAACATTATTTTAATCAACACTAAATACTCAAACACATCCAGATGGTATAACAGTCTCTCAGACAATTTCCATTATTTTTTTAAAAACAAAGTGAAAAAGTCAATATTACAAAAATCAAAAAGGGGTGAAATGGAAGGTATCCATTTTCACATTAAAAGAAAAAAAAGAGACATATGTAATAATCACTGTACAGGATGTTTGATTGAATTCTGGGTTGAAACAATAAAGCAAATAAACAAATAAGTAAAGAATTACAAAGAATACACTTAAGATACTTAGGGAAATTTGAATAATTTATTTTTGATAAAATTAGTATAAAAGCCTAATTTTCAGAGAATTATAAAACATTATGCACAAATATAAACATCAAAGACTTTTATATATGTCATCAATTAATAAGGCAACCAATAAGCTTTTAAAGTCTATTCAAATATTATATTAAGACTTATGTTTCTACAGGCAAATTAAAAAGTATTAGGACAATATTGCTAGATTAGATAGGAACTAGGTCAATTAATGATCATATTTTGACTTATCTTTTAAAACAGAAATTATTTGCATCTGTCATGGTTTGGATCTTTAGCCATATGCTAAAGGTTTGGTTGCTAACTGTGGTGCTTTGAGGAATGTGGTGCTTTCAGATGTGGAGGTGTGTCTTTCAAGGTCATATTGCAACCTGGGCTCCTCCTCTTGCTCTTTTTTTGCTTCCTGGCTGTCATGACTTGAGAAGCTTCCCCACCACTTGCTCCCTGCCATGAGTGTCTGCCTATCCACAGGCCCCAAAACAACAGAGCCAACTAACTATGAACTGAAACCTCTAAAACTGTGAACCCATATAAATTTTTCCTCCTTATAAGTTGCTTACCTAAGGTATTTTGTCATAGCAGCAAAATGCTAATATAGCATACATATACAGACAGAAATCTACAAGTTAGCTTCTGTTATTTTATGAATATATCTGTAATATAAAATATACCAGTCAAAAGAAAATTTACCAAAGTCATAAGTATAGTACTAATGGGTATACCAGAAGATATCCAGTAATCCCCTTTTCCTACTAGCAAATATAAGAATTTTAAAATCTTACATTATTGTATCAGAGTGAAAGTTTTAAGTATGGTAACAATATTGTCATTTTGTAGAAGGCTGTCCTAGCTTTTAGAAAATACTTGCTGAAATATTTAGGAATTATTTTCACCACGTCTGCAATTTGCTTCATAATGGGTTAAAGATACATTAGGAAAGTAGATAACAAGTGTGGCAATACTATTAATTCCCAATGAATATTAATAGTTGTTAATTTCTCTAATCCTCTAGTTTCTATGTAGGATCAAAATGATTCAAAATAATTGCTTGAAGACATAAATAATGAAATGTTTGGTATGTTTGGTCATTTTTTCTTATTTGAATTTTAATGTTATGCTGGTCATGGTGGCAGATACCTGTAATTCCAGCAGGTTAGGAGGCTGAGTCAGGGGGATCTCAAGTTCAAAGCCAGCCTTAGCATGGTGAGTTGCTTAGCAATTCAATGAGACCCTGTCTCTAAATAAAGTATAAAAAATAGGGCTGGAAACATGGATCAGTGCTGAACTGCCCCTGAGTTCAATCCCCAGTACTCAAAAAAATAAATAATTTTAATGGTATATCAAATTGCTTCAATGTGTGTCCTGGTTTTCTAGTCATGGGAATGTTCAGAACTTGGAGTATTACTTATGAAGTGAGAGGTTATTTTTAGCAGCTTCCACATTCAAATTTGCTACTTATTAGTCTTGCACCCTCACGTAATTTGATCACACATTCCATGCTTATTTTTTTCAGCTATAGGAATAAAACACCTAAATTATCCATTATATTTAGTGTTTATTACTAATAAATGTTGTTTCATCTTATTTTATTAGTAATTAGATCAGTAGTATTCATCTAACTAACTAGATTTAAAAAAAATTATTTAAAAAACAATGTGGTCCTAATTAAAAAGTTCTCAGAAAGTGTAGACTTGTAATGTAGATGGCTCTTACTGACTTACTAAAACATTCAACATCTTTTGTTATTGGCTGGGCTTTTAGGACTTCGTTTTATTGGTACTCATTATTGCTTGCTGATCACCATCTCTTAAATGGAGTGTGTTCATATGAATTTAGCTAGGACATGCAAAGGTTTGGAGTTCGAAAAACTCTCACATGTGGAGCTTTGGAATTAACACAGATTTTAGTGAGTAAAGATGATAGCTATCTCATTTAATCAGCTTTTAGTTTGAAACCAGATTGGAAAAGTTATAGATAATTGAGATTCAAAAACAATTTTAAATGCTCTCAAGTTTGCTTCCTTTTCTTTGATCATGGAAAGGTATAATTTAAAACAATATTTAGAGAAAAAGTGTTTGGAGTAAAACACAAAGAAAAAGATGATGCAGAAACTATTCATTTATTTTTAGTCCATATGGAGTCACAGCTCCAGTATAGCAGGCTAATTAGAAAAAATGATTCGGTTCCAATGAGGAATAAAATTCAATTCCTGGCTTGCTCTTCAAGGATCCCATAGTACTTGCAATTTTAAAGAAAAAATTCTTTTAAATAAAAAACCCTTAATTTGCTTGATTATTGTATCCAGTCATATTATTTTGAGATTTAGGCTGTCCGCTAAACTTCTATTTAATTTGGTTGCATTATAAATAGACATTTAATTTTAGTTCAGAGAATTCCCATTCATTCCAACCATGAATAGAGATTGTTTTATCCATAACATGACCTAATAATGCTCTACTTTGTAACAAATAAATAGTTCAAAACTGTTTTTTGATATTATGTGCTTCTTAGAAGACCACTACAAAATGTAATCTTATAATAAATATGGGGTACTACAATGTTGTTTGGTTCAAAAGTGGTAAGGTGATGAAATATTACTTTAGATTTCTGAAATAATAGTATTGTATAAGATATTTGTTTACATGATAGAAGACAGGAGAATTTACTTCAAGGCTTCTGAAAAAAACAAAGTGATACAAATGAATTATAGAAACCAAAATACCTATAACTGATTTATGCTTCTATTATAAAATTTTGTTTTATTTTAATTCTTATTTTGAAAATTTCTGTTCAAAGTTTTTAATTTTTCAGGGATTTAATTTAATCCCATGGAGAATGTATTTATTACTTGCATATAAATTTATCTTATAATAACAAATTGTCAATTTTAAAAATGGCATTTTTTCCAATTATTTAAGCAGATATCACTCTTAATAGTCAATTATTCGTAGGTATTGAACTAGATGTGAAAAATAGCAAACCAATTGGAATTATGTTTAAGAACACTAACTATTTTTCAAATGGGTTTGGAGTGAATATGTGAACAGCAATCTTTCCATAGATTTAGAGTCCAGATAGGATCATTGATAATTATTGTTGAAAACTAAGTGTATGTACTTAGCAATATGTACATAGCAACTACTAAGTACCAGGCACATATCTAATGATTTAACTAATATTAATCATTTATTTTTCATGCCTATGCTAGCAGGCACTATAATAGTGATTGGGATTTTATATATATAATTGTTTTTTTCCTTTCATGTTATATAGTATTATTTGGTTTCTCTATGGATTGAATTTAGGCATGGCCATGAAGCATTATTTGGTCAGTGTAGTGGAAATGATGTGTTTCACCTGAATTCCGAATAGCCAGAGTAATATATTTTTCTCTAATGTTTGAGGAGACAAATCTCTACCTATAGTCTGGATTCTTACTAGTACAAGTAGGTCTCCTTTCTGACAATATTCCACAAATGTGGCATGAATGTAAAAATATAGTTTTATGCAATTGAGATTTGAAAATTTTCATTTTATTTATTTAGCTTAAATAATTATGTCTTTGTGGTTTTATTATCTCTATTGTGTACATGAGAAAGTAAACACAGAGAGGTTGAATGAACTTTCTGCAAAAACAGAACTCTCAGAAAAAACAGAACTCTCTAAGGGTAGAACAATAATGAATACACCTCAAAATATTGTAAGGCAAACACAAATCTAAAGATGCATGAGTCAAAATCTAAAGATGCAACTCTTTATCTTATCAAAGAGTTGATAAGATAAACTGCCTAAAGCCTAGAAGGAGAAGCTGGAGAGAGTTCTATAGGAAAGTAAAGTATAGCATTCAAAAGTGCTCACAAAGCCACACACATGTCTAGAACAGAGGACAGGATCAATAGAGACTCCAGAATAACATAAGCTTTCACATCGTCTTGATCTCTACCAGAAAAATAGTTGAATGGTAAGAGTCCCCTTTGTGTTTGGGCAAATTTGGGCACTATAAGCAGGAAGTGAAGGCTAAAGCAGAGTTGTAGACAACATAAAAAAAATTAAAGGAAAAAAAGCAAAAAAACAATCTTCAAAAACTGGGAGAAATATTGTTTGTTTATTGTCTTTAGAAGTCAAGGAAATTTCTGTCAAAATAGTAGATGGACACAGTTCTAGGCACTGAAACTTCAATGACCATACATGACATCAGATGCAATTTGATGTTTCCAAAACAGTTTGGAAGAAGTAGATAACTGAATCTTTCTCAACCAAAAATAGCAAGTTCTGGAAAAAGAGAAAATTTTGTTTTTCAGAGTTTTAACAGAATATTATTCAAATATTTAGTTTTGGACAAAAAGTCACAAGCCATACTAAAAAAATGTAAAAATATTCATTTTTAAGAAAAAAATATTGACCAAAAAGAAAATCTCCGAGGAATCACAGACATTGGAATTATTAGCAAATACTTCAAATCAACTGCCTCAAATGTTCTAATGGAAACATAGACAAAGAACTAAAGGGAATTAGGGAAAATATGTATTGAAGAAATGGTAGTATTTGAAAGGATAGAGAAATTATAAGGTGGAAAAATTAGATTTTCTTGAACTAAAAACTGTAACAACCAAAAGTAACATTCATTGGAAGCTTTAAAAGAAGTCTTGAGTAAGCAGAAGAAAGAATCAGTCAATCATAATATACATCAATTAAAATTATTCAGTTTGAAAAGCAGACTAAAAAGAATGAAGAAAAGTAAACAATGTAACCTGTGGAATAAAAACAACATATGAAGAATAATGACAAGAACCTCTCCATATTTGATGAAAAACATGAATCTACATGTTTAGTTCAACAAATGCCAGGTAATATTACCTCAAAGAAAACCACATTGAGACATATTCTAATCAAACTATTGAAAGCCAAGGAAAAGAGAGACTTTTGAAAGCAGTAGGAGAGAAGCAACTCATCTTGTATGAGGAATCTTTAAGTGCCTTTTTTAAAATCAGAAATTGTGGAGTTCATGTATGGTGGGATTATATTTTTTTTTTTTGAGAGAGAGAGAGAGAGAGAGAATTTTTTTTAATATTTATTTTTTAGTTCTCGGAGGACACAACATCTTTGTTGGTATGTGGTGCTGAGGATCGGACCCGGGCTGCACGCATGCAAGGCGATCGCGCTACTGCTTGAGCCACATCCCCAGCCCAAGGGATTATATTTTTTAAATGTCAATAAGAATTTTATGCGGATCAAAATCATCATTCAAAATTTTAATGATACATTTCCCCATAAAAGCTAAGAGAGTATCAATCTACCTGCCTAGAAGAAATGTTAAGAGAGTCTTTCAGGTTGAACCATCAGGGCACTAAACAACAACTTGAAGAGATAAAATGAAATAATGTCCTCCAGTAAAGGTAACTACAAAAGTAAATTTAAAGATAGTATTGTTGCATTTTGGATTATTGCATTTTGGTAACTCTGACTTTTAGTTCTTACATGATTTAAAAGACAAATACATTAAAATAATTATAAATCTATTATTGTGCACATAATACAAAAATTCTAATCTGTGACTAGAACAACATCATGGAAGAAAAGCTAGTTAGAAATAAATTTTTTCTACACTATGGAAACTACTTGATATACTAAAAACTAGATGATTGTAAATTTAGGATGTTAGTTGTAATCCCCATGGTAACCAAAGAAACAGTTGTAATTCAGGCAGTTTAACCACTCAGCCAGTATTTTTAACTATGTTATGCTATTGCTCATTGTAATAGAGTATTTTAACGCATTCATTCATTCATTGAACAATTAGGTATTTTGACCTTCTAGTGATTAATATTATAATATATCCTGGAATTAGAATCAGACTAAAGTGCCCTTCAGTAGATCATAGTTTAATTATTATAACATTTTAATTTATTGCCACTTAGACAAATACATAACAACAATTTCTACTGAATAAGTACAATGTAAAAGAAGATATGTTTATACTCTTGGTGCTATGAGAATACTACATAAAAACTATGGAAAAAACTTACAGTTATTATAATTTAATGTGAATTTTTCTTTGTTTGAATATTGGTAAGTTTTGAATTATCTCTCCAGCATTTTTTCCTATCTTTCTTCCTTTGCAGCCACATTGTTTTCCTGCTATTTCTTGAAATCCCCCAGCACATTTCTGCCTTGAAAGCTTTGTATTTGTTATTCCTTGACCATAAACACAGTTCCTGTGTATAACCTTGGTGCTTCATATCTTTTGTATGTCACTTAACCCAAAAGGTCTCTGACTACCTGATAAAATAGAAATAGATATCTTCATAGACACTTTGTGATTTAATTTTATCCCCATACCTTTATTTATTTTTTG
Organism: Urocitellus parryii; assembly: GCF_045843805.1. Classification (NCBI taxonomy): domain Eukaryota; kingdom Metazoa; phylum Chordata; class Mammalia; order Rodentia; family Sciuridae; genus Urocitellus; species Urocitellus parryii. The sequence goes on from NC_135533.1 coordinate 65,442,653, forward strand.
TCATAACTAATATCCAAATCTATATCTATGTCTCCATTTTCATTTGATCATTTTATTTGTTTTCTCAAGTAAATATAAGATCCAGAAGGGCAAATATTTTACCTGGCTAGCTCATTTATGTATATCTAGTTCCTAGAAAAGTGTCAGATCCACAGTTGGCCCTCATTAAATATTTGTTAATTGATGTCATCAATGAACTGCAGCCAATATTATATAATTTTATTTCATCTAAGAATTTAGTAGAATGAGCCTAACATTGTACTAACTTTAAAATTGTAAGATTAAGGGGAACTTCAGTGTTCACTCAGTCTGCTCTTCAGCATTTAGATAAAGCAATTTGTTTTACAATTAACAAGAATATATTTCTAATGCCACTCTTCTTTCCAATAGTAACTCATTAAACTATAGGGTTATTACAAATCTGTATTCATTATTTAATATGCTTTAACTTTCCCTTCTTCACTATTAGAGAAAAAAATTGACACCCTACTCATTGTAATAACTTTTGGGACTTAAAGAACTTTATAACTTTCAGTAATAATCTTACCTTTTCAAAATCAATAGTTTAGTTTTTATTTTAGAGTTAATTTTATACTTTCAAATTGGTTATTAAAACTTTGTATTATTTTGATCTAATGTGGTAGGAAAACCACATATTGTAAATGAACTACTCACCCATATGTAGAATTGAAATATATTACCATTTCAGATGCTACGAATGATGTACTAGATGTTCCATTCATTATGAACAGGGAATGGTAATACAAATCAAAGTGGACATTTATGCTGCAACACCACAGATAATCTATATTTGGTGAGAATTTTGCGAGAAAACACTTATGAAAAAATTATACAGCAATGTATTGCTACTTCCTATTGTCAATAGATCTATATGCAAGAATCAATAAAGACTCATTCAGAGTCTACAAATTCTAAAATAACATTTTGTTTTTGTGAGATCATTTTTTTAAAAAAACAATGCTAGTGCATATATTCCCCTCTAAAAAAATAGGATTCTCCTGAAAATCATCACAGTCTCATCACAAATTTGGTAAGATAAATAAGAGAATAATACTCCCTTAACCCCATCTGCTACTCTAAATAATTACAGTTAGACACAACTGCTCATGGTGGCTTCAAAGAGTACAATGACACATGAGAGTAGATTCTAGTTGTCCAATGTGGCTGAATAACTAATATAAAAATACAACAATTAGTTAATTTATATTGGCTTAATAAACTTCAATAATGAGACTATTTTATATTCTCCAGAGCAAAATGTAACAGTGCAATTTAAAGAACTTTAATTACAGCATTTTGTTCAATAAATAACTGCTTTGTTATAGAAATCTGTATGGATTTAAATAATCAAGCAATTTATTCTATCAACTTGTTATGTTACTTCTCTTAAACAAATTATACATTTGTCTTATCCTTTTCATAGCTCTGGGAACTTCTCAATAGTTACTATAAATATGAGAAAATAGAAAAATATGCTTACAGAAACATGTTCAAAAGAACAAATACAATATTTTATATGACTGATGAAATTATTTCTTTCATGTTTACATCAAATTTCATGTTTACTTATAATTTCAAACTTCATGGCCACTAATCACAGATATTTTACTTCTTAACACATATTTATATTATAATGATTCTATGCAAGTTGTTAAAAAGCAAGCTGTAATTTTTATATAATTTTAAAATTCAGTTAAATGTTGATTTTAGGGATTTTTCTGGCATTATTTCTATACTATAACTTGTATCCTAAACACTTCCCTATATAGAATTATCTGTAAATTTAATTGGTATAAAATCTGTACCCTTATTTTTCAGATTGCTAATGTAACTCTCCATTAAGTACTTTTCACCAAAATTGTATATAATTCATCAGTTAAAAAAGAAAACAATTAATTAGATACTACAACTATAAACAATTTAGTAAATACAAAATGACTATAAAAATAATTTATCTGACAATAAAATTTTTTACATAATAGAATATAAAATGCTAAATTTGAGGGAAAAAGGACCAGAGTAAGATTTACACCTTTGTTTCAAATGAATCAAAACTCTCTCTAAAAGCTATTTTGCATTTTCTCTGAAGTTTAGGGGGTTCAAAGCAAGATGGTACTCATTGTGAAGTCCAAGGGTGAACTATAGAAGAGAAAGAACTCACAATCAGGTTCATGTTCTCTAAGAAAATAAAATAATGAGTCATTAAAGAAGATAATGACAATAGTTTTAAGCAATTTAAAGAGAGTTCTGGTAAAAGCATGAGATTAATAAGCATATTTTAAATTACTGGATTGGAATCCCTATTAATCTCTCCATTGAAGAATGTTATAATAATTAACATTTTACATACTAACTATATCTCTCTGGGTCTAAAAAGCATTTGTGTGTTTTTCTAGTGAATTTCTTACAGTGATTGATACTGCAAAATTGAACTAATAAAACATTTTATAAATTCAATTTTGTTCATTTGTAACAACTGTGTGAATAAGATATCACTGAATCATTTGATACTTAAACTATTTTACAGGTAAAAGTTGAAAATTAATATAGCTGACTAACAGGAGTAAAAGCTATACCATGTATTACATAACATAATTAACTGGTGAACTTTGAATTACTAATAGGTATAATTTGTTGATATAGAGAATTTAAAGTTCTTAAATAGTGTATTTGATTACCTATTATTCAATGTTCTCCTCACCTCCCTATTTTAATCCCTATTCCTCAGAAAGACAGAACCTAAGCATTTCAGTGGGGCATAGAAAAGAGCATAGGACTTTATCCTCCAACCAAGGATGCCATATCAGGTAAGATACATGTAAAGTAAAAAAGATGGTGAAAATACTTGCATCATCTTGGTTTATTTTACCATTGGCAATGCTGGTGAGAGGCGGAAAAGTGAGTGAAGTAGTAGACATGGGTCACATTATTGTGATCCTTCTGATCACATTATTGACAAAATATCTGTAAGTATATATAACCAGCATAAAAATACCACCATGATATGCTCCCAAGAGCTATTGCAAACTTTACTTGCAAGTATTGGAGACAGAAAGTGAAAGTATACACTTTAAACTTTAAAAAAAAACAACTTATTTTATTTATTTATATTTAATGTGATGCTGAAGATCGAACCCAGTGCCTCACATGCCCTAGGCAAGCGCTCTACCACTGAGCCAAAACCTCAGTCCCCACACATTAATCTTTATATGTATTACCTCAAAATATTGAGGAGTGTGGGATCATTATTTTGTCAATACAAATGGAACCAAGGTAAACCCAATTTTGGAAACTGTGTCTATTATCATTCTTTCCATTTCATTATATACAACTCACCTTTTCTTTCATTTATGTTTCATTTTTTAAAAATTTTATTCTTCCTGAGCACAGTAATTGTGACACAACATAAAAATAAATATGCATATTTCAATAGCTTTACACTATTAGAATAATTGATATGTACTAAAATTTAGATAAGCAAAAGTAACCAAAAGAAATTTTAATTTTGTATATTATCCAAACAAAATAGTTTCCTAAATAAGTTATTTTTCAGGCAGGGAGATGTTTTGCATAACAGCTATGAAACTCCTACAAGGCTATAAGAGTTCATGCTTTTTGGTAAACACACATATTGTTAAAGAATAAAATTAGGTAAAATATCACATAGATCAGGCAATCATAAAAATAATAAAAATTATTATAAGGTCTAATTGTTATAATGAGATCTACAAATGATCATTTTTGCAAATGCTTAGATTATTATTAGTGTCAGTTCAATGTGTGAAATAACTAATAATCCTAAATTTTCATATGTAACACAGTAATATGACCCTATGTTTGATGGCTTATTAAAAAAATAGATTTCAGATAAGCACCTGGGAAACAGTTTGACACTGTGTTTTATGGTGCTTAAGTCAATATTTAGTTTTAGCAAAATAAAAACCAACTTAACTTATAATGGTTTCTCATATTTTTTAGAGCAGTATTAGATTTACAGCAAAATCAAAAAGAGTATAGAAATTTATTGTATACCTTCCTTTATAACATCAACTATATAATTATTTTAAGAAATTCATGGACTAAGATATACAAAATATGCTACTACATTATCATTTTCCCAAGTGTCAGTTGATATAATGAAGTTTAACATTAATAGCTACTATGCAGTTATTTAGAGAATTAATTTATCCTAATAATCTGGCTGCCCTAAATATTTTACACATAGGGCAGCTCTAATGAAAAAAAAAAAACGTATTAGAGTTTTTTTAAACCTTCATTTAAAGTTTGTGTGTGGAGGAAAACTAAGTGAATTTAAACTTTCCATTTCTGTACATGAACATTTGAAGGGCAATTTAGTTTCTACAATTGATTCATTAATACCTAATTCATCAATATCTATTCATCAAATGATAATTTATGAGTGCCATTTGATGTTCAAGGAGACTCTTGCATCTGTTAGCCTTATAAAACCTTTTAAAACCTTTCTTTGAAGCAGGAAGTCATGATTTTTCAAGATTAGAATCTAATTTTCCAAAAAGTTTCTAAAAAGTTTAGAGTCTGAATTCACTACCTATGAAGTATAGTCAATGAAAAAAGCATTTTATTGTCATTTCCTTAGGCTATAATAAGAAAAATAGTAAAATATGATCCAAAGAGGCCAGGGAAAAGTAAAAATCAAGGTACTTATCGCAAGGCTACCTAAAATTAATGACAAGATTGGGCTTATTAGTTGCTTTATTAATAATTTTAGCATTATAAAATAATAGATGAGGCCAGTTTCAATAATTAATAACTGAAAGGGCTGTGATAAGATTTAATTAATGTAGCAAATAATCATTGATATTTACATTACAAATATTAAAAGCTGTAAGAGCACCCTGTCTTCAAAGAACTTATGATTGAGTAGAAGAGGAGCACATGTAGACAAATTATCACAATACATTATGATAAGAAAATGAGTAGAACTACATTTGAGCATGAAGGCAAAAGTTCTCTCTGAAAAATTTAGGGCATATTTTATAAAAGGATGTATCATTGCAGTTGGACAATAAATGGTGACCAGAAATTTTTCACATAAACAAAGGAAGACTATCAGCAGATGGTATCAGCATAGCAGAGTGATTTCTTTTCATTATTGCAATGGTGGATTAGAAAAGCAACTCCATACATGGTAGTGGATTATAGTGGAGAAAAAACAGGTGTCATATCCCTAGACACCATATAAAATTTCTTAGACAAAGCCTAATAATGATGGGAGTCATTGAATATTTTAATGACATTGAATATTTTAGTAACATGACAAGATATGTGTTGCAGAAAGAAAATATGAATTGAGACATGTTTGATTAATATTCTGTCTCTGAGAGTGGTATCCCTGATATAAATTATTTTGTCTTTTTACCTTCATTAATCTAATTTTTATGTTTATTTTTTATAATATTCTGTGTGTGTGTGTGTGTGTGTGTGTGTTTATGTGTGTGGTGCATGGGGATTGAACCCAAGGCCTTGTGCATGCAAGGCAAGCACCCTACCAACTGAGCTATATCCCCAGCCCTATAATATTCTCATATTCAAATTATTTCTAGTTCTCTGCAATATGCATGCCAGTTTAGTATACTAAGCACTTCAGTTTATTCTTTGAAAAATGCTAAAACTTTTTGAGATTGATTTCTAAAATTGCTTTTGACTTCTAAAATATGAGTTCAAATTAGTTTGCTATAAGTTTTCATAATATTTAGGTTTATTTGATACTTTCAATTGGTTGATGTTTATATGATTTTACCATAAGAAATTATAAGATCATGTCAATCTAAATATAAATTGCTTTTAGAATGCATTTCATAATGCAAATATAGCAAAATATAAATAAATGTATTTACAATTTATTGAGACTAAGTTTAAGCCACAGTTTCTTTCATAAGCTTACTTATGTTCTTTGAGTGTGTTAATATTAACTTTTGTTTTTTACATGTGGAATCTATGAAAAATTTACTGATTCAGAAAAAAATGTTTATTTATCCAAAAATCTTTCATTCATCTGTCCCATATATTTTTCTTTAAGCTGCCATTTAGTGTTAATTCTCAGTGATTCAATTTCATGACAGGAACAGAATCCCAATGACTGTCATCTAAAACAGCTTTTCAGCTCCTTAAACTTCTGTATATGATCCTTCAGAATAAAAGATCACAAGGGATTTTTACAATAGTCTCTCTGAATATTTGAAGTGATTCCCAAAGGGGTCAAACAAAGATGATAAATGGTAAATCAAAGCAAATAAGCGTTAGTGGTTAATCTTTCCTGGAAGACCAGCTTCAATACAAAAGAAATAATAGGATAAACTAAATTAGTCAGAAATAGTAGGGGGGATTTGGTTTCATTTGAACCAGTATGTAGTTTTTATTCATAGTATTAAAGGTAATTCCCTGCTTTGGTCACTCTCCTATGAATGTTCCTAACAGTGTGACGTGAACATCATTTATTTAAACTGATATTGTTACTAGTCATTTTGTAATAAACTCATAAAATTGGACATGATTTCCATTTTTTAGTAGAGGATATTGTTTTTAAAAGCATTTTAAATTTAAATAAAGACATTTAAGAAAGATTTTTAATTACTGGCTATTATGATACACAAAAATAGAATATTACAAAAAGATGGAAATTTCTAACTGGGAATGCCAATAAGAAAATACTTTAAAATGTTTAGTCATGCAATTGACAGAATAAAAGCCAACAGAACATCAAAAGACTCTAACATGCAAATTTATCAAACTATTTGCCACAATGAGAATGCTTACATAATATTGAGAAATAATTGCTCTAATATTTTTACAGTCCTGTATTGTTTCCCTGGCTAATATGGGATTCACTGATCTTCTACTAAGGTCAGTTAGTTTAAAAAAGCTTTAAAATGCTTTATTTACATGAAAAAATTAAAGCTGATGACTTCATTGATGAATGATGGATGAAAGAATTTCTAAAGGCTGCTAACTATAGGGCAAGATTTGTTAATCTAAAGGAAATTAACACTATTCTCCCAGCAGCCAACAAATGTGTATCATCTGGCTGTCTCCTATAAATAGGAAGATCAAAATGATTTAGAAACAAATACTACACTTAGGAAATTTTCAGTGGTATTATGGTTTGGATAAGTGGTGTTCCTCCAAAGCTCCTGTGTTAATGCTAGAATTTTCTGAGGTGAAATGATTACATTCTAACAGCTGTAGCCTAATCAGTCCATTCTGATTTGAATGGATTAATGGGTGTAGCCAGGTAGGGGGCAGGGTCTGGAGGAGGTAGGTCACAGGGAGTATGTCCTGAAAGGGTTCATCTTAACCTACGGCTCTTCCTCCCTGATGCCCCTCTCTTTCCTGGCCACCACATACCATGAGTAGAGCAGGTTTCCTTTGCCACTGTCCTTCCAACATGATGTTCTATCTCATCTTGAGCCCAGAAGAGTGGAGGCAGCCAACTATGGACTGAACCTCTGAAATCATAAGGCAACATATATTATTCCTCCTCTAAGCTGTTTTTTCCAGGTATTTTGGTAATAAAGAGAAAAAACTGACTAATACAAGAGTGTTAGAAATGATTTTCTGGGTGTGTATGTGTTTGGAGGTGTGTACTTCAAAATAAAATTAGCAGAGGAACATGGTCCTGTGACATTGTATTTTAAGCTCACCAAATTCAAATAAGTTTTCCAACAACTCTAAGGTATCAGAATAATGTGTTAGAATGGAATACACAGAGGACTAAGCCTATAGATATATTATGTGTGCAGTGGTTACTGTGGTTGTCATTTAGTTAAAATTTCACTAGTCAATGAACCTATATAGACCAAATGACTTTTTTCTAGGTATGATGTTGGGGCTAAGTTAAAGTGTGAGCTGCTTTATTATGAGAATCAACACAGATTTCCAGCCAACAATTGGAATACCATGGCTCTCAGAATAAAAGCTGAGTAGAAAGAACATGTAGCCCCTGGTCTGGGTAAGAAAAATTACTGGATATCTTGAAGTCTGTTTCTGTAGTAATAAAATGGCACCCACTACATACAAATTATTCAGGAGTTTGAGGGATCAATATCCAATACTTTGATGTTTCAAAGTCCTTGAAGCTTCATAATCTATGTATTGTAATAAAACATCTTGATAAAAAACTTGTGTGTGGTTCTGGAGATTGAACCCAGGGCCTTGCACATGCTAGGCAGATGCTGCATCATTGAGCTGTACCCCCAGCTCCCAAAGTTCTTCTGTGTTACAGTTTACTTTTCTGAATGTGTGATAAGACTACAATCTGAAAATATTAATGTGTCTAAATTATACAAAATATACTAAACGAGAGGGATTTCCTTCAGGAACTCCTCCAGGGACCTCATCATGTTGTTGCAGTGGTGACAAAATTGAGGGCTGCAATGACAATGTGAACACGAGGAAGGTAGAACTGGAACCCACTTGTTCAATTAGTGCTTCATTAGTGCTTTATCTTCTCTTACCACCTCACTAAAAAGCTTCTGAAACAAAATGCTAAGAAAAATGTTTGGTTTTTTATTGCCTGAATGTTTGAATTTTATATTCAATGACTTCTCTGTTGAACCTTTATGGACTTAGCATAATGAATACTAACCATCTTGGGCTGTCATGATTTAAAGACTTGAAAATAAGATAATGGCAACTGGTTTTTCTTCTTTCTGTTTGTAACACGAGAACATATGTCAAAATTTAGAGAAAGAGAATGTACATATACCCTCCCACTCTATTTTTCCCTCCTTCTCCTAAACCCAGGAACAATTCTGTGTGTTCGGATATAGAGAATATGAGGAGGCATCAACAACTTAAAACAAGTAAAATTCCATGTACCTACATGGGCAAATTTTACCTTACTTTTACTCCTGTCTTAGCTCTGGGTTATATTTCAAAAAGCGAAGCTATTTTGTTATTTTAGATTACTGACTGCAATGCTGGTTTTATTTACAGTGTTTCTATTGGGCATAAGCAAGGCAGCAGTTCTGAGTATTTTATTTTGACAGATCAAATATGTGTACTATGAAAATTTCTGGATTATGTCTGATATTAACACAGAGCCATGAAAACAGATATTTCTGATGAGACTTTTCAAACAGTGACTCTCAAAGGTTAGCCACCCACTAGGAAGATTTAGATTAAAGCTATAAAAAGCTTGCTTATGGAATTACTCACTGTTAGAAAGGGAATTAAGTCTGTAAATACAAAAGAAACTAGGACAAGATGATGGTGCGTGTGAAGATTTCTGACAGTGTTACCAAGGCAAACATGGCAAATGGAATTCATATGGATTATTGAATCAATATAATGAAAAATTTGAAATAAATATTTTCAGATTAGAAAAATATAATCAGTAAATTCATGACATGGAATAGAGGCAACAGATTTCATTCATACTTTTGCATATTTTGAAGCACACACCAGGTATATACTAAACACCATATTTGGAAAAGGGATACAGAAATAAGCAAATGTGCTTGTAATTTCTTAAATTACATTTGAAGAAAAGAAGAGCAACAGGTAAAAATTGTGTTGTTAAAAAGTAACAAGTAGATGGAAGATTCTTGGGAAATGGCAGAATATGAAGTAGCAAGAATGTGTCATCTTGCCTGGACAACAATTAAAATGGCAGAATGTGTTTGATACAATTATTTGGGGAACTCTCAAATCTACAGAAGTATATTAAAGTTGTGGTGGATGTGTAAGATTTCTGACAATGTTACCAATACTCTAAGATCATAAAATCTTCTTGGGTAAAAGTTTCATGATAAACTGTCATTTTGAGCTCTTAACAGTAGGATCCCTTCCCTCATCACCATATCAAGCACTTGCACACTTATTTCTGGAGCAGTTTGAACAACTTGTGGGAACCAGGGGAGGCCAAAAGACACTGGCTTCCAGATATCGTCATGCTGTCCTGACTCCAGATTATTCCTTCAGATCACAAAGGCACACTAATTGTTAACAATCCTTTCCCACTCTGGCTGAAGCTACTTACTGGATATTAAATGGGATGGTGTCTTACCTCTCCATTTTCCCTTCTTTTCCTTTTAACAGAAAGACATTAAAGAGTAACCACACATGTAAGGGGAAATGGATGTCACTGTGCATGCGGAGGAAAGGCAAAGGGTCAGAAAAGGTTTGAGAAGAACTTAAGTTTATATCTGAGGCCAGTTTAGTATGGAGACAACTTAGTCATTCTAAACAAACAAAGAAAGCAGTAACCCCTGTAAAGTAGAGAATTTGTTTTCCAGAGTTATCACATTATTAGATTCAAATGTCCAGTTTTAAACAAAACTTCACAAAACATGCAAAAATGCTGAAGAGCATGGCCCAAATGGGGGAAAGTATAAACAGAAATTGACATTGAAAAAAACTTTATGACAAATCTATTAGACAAAAACTTTTAAATATCTATCTTAAAGACATTCAAGATGATAAATGAAGATATGAATAAAGTTATATATATAAAATACCAATAAAGAGTTAGAAAACCAAAAATGAAACCAAAAGAAGTTCTGTAATCAAAAAGTGCTATAACTGTAATGAAAAATTCACTAGAGGGCTTCAAATTCAGATATGAATAGGCAAAATAAAGAATCCATGAATCTGGATATAAGATAAACTTTTAACTACACAGATTAAGATGTTAAAGATTTTTACACATCTAATAATAGACCATCAAAATATATGAAATGAAAATTGATAGAATTAAATGGATCAATAGAAAATTATGACTCAAAAGAATAAATGGAGTAGCATGAATAGATTCTAAAGCATTTGCAGGACACCATCAAGTACATCCAGCTACAAACACATTGTGGAATTCCAGAAAGAGAAGAGAGAAAGAAAGTTGCAGAGAATATTTGAAGAAATAATTGTGTGAACTTTCCAAATCTGATGAAAGACATGAATATAAACACCCAAGAAACTTTAATTAATTCCAGGTGAAATTAACTCAAAAAGACTTAGTTGAAGACATATTATAATAAATTTTGAAAACCAAATTCAAAAAGGAGAATTTTAGGATTAGAAAGAAAGAAGTGACTGGTCAGAATCCTTAGTAACATCATCCACAGATTTCTCAAAAGGCAATGGGCCAATATATTCAATATGCTTAAAGCAATAAAACAAAAACTGAGGGACATAGTTTAGAAATACCTATATAAACAAAAGCTGATGGAGCTTGTTATCACTAGACTTTCTCTGCAAAATAATGCTGAAGGGAGTCATATAGGTTGAAATAAAAGGGCACAGATAACTCAAAAGCATATGATGATAAAAATCACAGCAATCATAAAAGCTATTATTATGACAATCACATATAACCCCACTTTTAATTTTCTACTTGTTTAAAAAGATATAAAATCCCAAATATTGTCTAAAATCTATTCTCATTGTAACTTCTGTTTGTTAACTCTACATTTTGTGTTTCATATGATTTAAGAGAATAGTACATTAAAATTATTAGTTTATGTTTTTGGACACACACATACCTATATATAAAGATGTAATTTTGGCATTAACAATTGAAAGGAATAAAGACAGATTTGTTAAGTAAGCACAGATTGATAGAAGTTAAGCTGGCATAATCTCAAATTAGAATGTTACAATTTTAGAATGTTAAAGGTAATCTCCATGCTAACAACACAAAAATAGGTAAAGAATGTAAATAAAAATAAATGAGGGAGTCATTTAAATGTTTCACTACCCCCCCAAAAAAGAAAGAACAGCAATGCAAGAAATGAGGGAAAAAAATAATTGTAAGGCATATAATAGAGCAAATAGTAAACTTAAGTTCCTTATCAGTAATTACTTTAAATATAAATGGATCAAACTCTGAAATCAAAACACAGAGAATGGAAGGATGAATTTTAAAAACCCAAACTATCTATTTTCTACAAAAGACACAAATAGGTCAAAAGTGAAAGGTTATAAAAAGATATTTCTTGAAAATAGTAACCAAAAGAGAGCAGGGGTAGCTATGCTAATATTAGACCAAATGCACTTAAAGACAAAAAAAAAGTTTAAAAGAGATAAAGAAAATATTATATGTTAATGTTTCAATACAATAAGGAGATATAAAATGGTTAGCATTTATATGACCAATAAGGAAGGAAATAATAGATTGGAAAATTTGAAAAATAGGGAGAGTAGAAAAATAGCAGAGTAAATTGATGAAACCAAACATTAGTTCTTAGAAAAGATGAGCAAAATTGATAAACATAGCTGTATGAACTATGAAAAAAGAGAAGACTCAAAATATTAGAATCAGAAAGGGAAGTGGGAGCATTATTAATGATTCCATAAATAATAATTAGAAGAGAGAATAAGAAATTGTAGACCAAATGGTATGTAATAAATTATACATGAACAACCTGGATAACCTACATTAAATAGACACATTTCTAGAAACATAAAATTTGCCAATATTAAAACATGAAGAAATATAAAAATGAGTATATTAAATAGTAGGAGATTAAATAAGTATTCAAAAATCTATTGACAAAGAAAAGCCTTAAATCTGATAGCTTCATTGGTGAATTCTAACAAGTATTTAAAGAATGAAAACCAATCTTTAAAAAAGTAACAAAGTTTTTTTTCAAAAATAGAAGAGGAATATTACCTAATTCATTCCTTGAAGCTAGCACTATCATAGTATCAAAGCCAGACAGACACATGGTGTCCTTATATATATTGATAGAAAAACCTGAACAATATAATATTCAGCATCATATTAAGAGGATTATATACAATGACCTATTAGGATTTATGCATAGAATTCAAAGATAGTTTCACATCTTTATCAGAATTTGCATAGTGAAACTCATGGTACATAGAAAAAATCAGTGTAATACACCATATTCACAGAATGAAGGAAAACAAAAACAAAAGAAATGGAATCTCAATTGATGAAGAAAAAGCATTTGACAAAGTTCAACACTCTATCAGGATACAAAATATGCTGAACTAATTAGGAAAAGAAGAAAATTACTTCAATTACTTCAATATAAATAAATTCATGTATGAAAATCCACAGTGAACATCATCCTCACTGATGAAAACTGAAAGCTTTTTCACTAAGATCAGGAATAAGGCAAAGACAATCACTTTCATGATTTCTGTGTAACATATTACTGGAAGTTCTACTCAGAGAAAGTAGACAAACATAATAAATAAAAAAAATTAAATTGAAAAGGAAGAAGTCAAATAATATCTATTCACAGATTATATGATTTTACATGTAGAAACCTTTATAAATTTCACAAAATTGTTAGAACTAATAAATAATTTTAGCAAAATATAGCAGGATATAGAGCCAACACACAAAAATTAGTCCCATTTCTATATTCAAAAGATTAAGAAAACAATTCAATTTGCAATTGAATCCAAAAAAACAATTAAGAATCAATTTAGCCAAGTAGGTAAAAGGTTTATATAAAGAAAAGTACAAAAATATTTCTAAAAGGAATTGAAGAAATCACAAATAAATGCAAAGGCTTGCTGTGTTCATGACTGGAGGACTTAATATTTGTAATATGCCAGTACTGTCCAAAGTGATGTATAGATTTAAAGCAGTTTCTATCAAAATCCCAGTCAGTTTTTTCAGAAATAGAAAAATCTATCTTAAAATTCATATGGAGTCTCAAGGAACTCTGAATGACCAAAACAATCTTGGAAAAGTAGAACAGTGCTGGAGGACAAACATTTCCTGATTTCAAATTTTAGAACAAGGCTACACTTAACAAACAACATGGTTATGGCATAAAGAAAGGTATATAAGTCAGTGGAACAAAGTCTGGAAATAAACCCTCACCTGTGTATTTAAATGCTTTTCAATAGGATGCCATGACTGCTGAAAGGAAGAAAGATAATACTTATAGTTTTCTAGAGAATTAAATATTTACATGCAAAAAAAAATAACAATAATAATAAAGTTTGACCTTTACCGATATCATATGTGTAAACTAACTCAAGATGGATCCATGACCAAATGCATTGCTCAAAACTGTAAAACTCTTGGAGAGAACAAAAGGCAAAAAGTGTAATGGTGTTGCATTTGGTAATGATTTATCAGATGTGATGCCAAAAGCATGGACAATAAAAGAAAAAATAGATTATATAAACTTTTTGAAAATAAAATTTTAATTAGACATCAAAGACACTATCAGCATAGTAAAAAGGTAATTACAGAACAAGGAAATAATTGCAATTCAGGTATCTGGTAAGGAATTAATAATCTAAGAAAAAATATATTAAAAACTCATAAAACTCAACAACAAAGAAACAGCCATCCTGGTCCATCAGGGTCAAAGATTTGATTTGGCATTTCTCCAAAGAAAGATACAAATGGCCAATAAGCACTAATCATTAAGGAAATGCAAATCAAAGCTACAATGAGAGACCACCACATGCCAATTCTAAAAAATAAATAAATAAATAAAAATTTCCAGAAAATTGTTAAGTGTTTAGGTGGTGATGATGCACATTGGTAGCCTGAGCCAATTTGGTGGCTGAAGTGGGAAGATCACTTGACCCCAGGAGTTTAAGGCCAGTCTAGGTAACATAAAAAAGACTCTGTATATAACAGTAAGTGCTTATAGGATGTACAAAAATTGGATCTCTTGTGTTCTGTGGGTAGGAATCTAAAATGGTATAGTATGATTGTTCTTCAAAAAATTAAAAAATAGAATTACCATATTATCCAGTCATTGCATACCTGGGTCCCTATACTCAAAAATTTTACTTCCCTATTTCATATTTAAAATAATTGAAAGTAAGATGTCAAAGAGCTATTTGTATACATGTGTTCACAGGGAAAATATGGAAAAAACCAAAGTGTATACTGACAAAAGAATAGAAAAGCAAAATATAGCATGTACAAAAAATGAAATATCCATTCCTCTTATCTTCTTTTATTCCTTTTAGAAATATTTTGTAGTTTTTCTTATAAAAGTCCTTTACATTCTTAGTTAAATTAATTCTTAACTTTTTCTTTTTGATGCAATTGCAAATGGAGTTTTTTTTTTAATTTCTTTTTCACATTCTTCATTATTAGCATATGGGGACATGACTAATTTTTATGTGTTAACTTTACATCCTACTATTTTGCTAAAATCATTTATTAGTTTAATCTCTAATTGTTTTATACATATAAACTCATATAAATCACATCATGTGTAAACAGAGATTATTTATTTCCAATTAAGATGCTTGTTACTTATTTTTCTTGTCTAGTCACTCTAACTAGAATTTCCAAAAGTATGTTAAATAGAAGCAGTGAAAGCATTGTTCCTAATCCTAGAGGGAAAGTTTTCAGTCTTTCACTAGTGAATGTGATGTCCACTCTGTGCTTTTCATGTATAAACTTTGTTATCTTTTTAAGTCTTAAGAAGGGAGGAAATCCTGCCATAGGCAACAGCATAAATGAACAAGGACATTATCCTAAATACAATAAGGCAGTCACAAAAATACAAATAGTGAAGGATTGTACTTGTATGAAGTACTTAGAGCAGTAGAAAACAAATATGGAAACAGAATGGTGGTTGCAATGAGCAGGAGGAAGGTGGGAATGGGGAGTTATTGTTGATCCATTGTATTTTCAGTTTGATAAGATGAAGATTCTATAGATGAATGGTGTTAGTTATACCATGATATGAATGTGCTTTGTACCACTGAACTGACTACTTAAAAATGGTTAAGAGACAATTTTTCTTATATATATATTACCATAATCAAAATAAATTGGGTGAAAAGAAGCAATACACAACTATGGTTCAAAGGTGACATGGTAGATTGTATATTTCAAATAGCTACCATAATATCTCCCATCTGATATTCTCTTCTTACAATGCAATTTAGCAACTTCTAACACTCTTTGAATCTTGGAGAGTTGTGATAAAGCTGAAGTAGCATTATGTGATGCTGAAAGCTAAGTCACTAAGAGTGATACGATTTCTTTTTGGTATTCTTGGGATATGTGCCTTCAGAATTCTGTCACCATGTAAGGAGATTGAATGTCTTCAGGTCTATTTTATATGAAATTTTAAACACACTAATTTGGAGAGTCCACAGGATGAGGCTCTGAGACTCTTGAGAGAGGAGGGTGTCTGCCCTGTACTCCAGTGTTCTAGCTTCAGCTACCATCTAACTACAATTGCATGAAAGACCTAATCCAGAAGTACCTTGCCAAGCACTTAACGCATTCTTATTCAGAGAATTAAGATAGCAATATACTCTGATGTGGGAAATATAGATAAAGAGGGGATTTGAATGAAATTCATGAATAAAAAGAAAAGCATGAAATAATATATCTAAGCTATCATCTCAGGAAGCTATATTTAAAAAGAGCCAATTATATCTAAATAAAGTAGCAGAAGGAAAATAGTAATAATAAGAAAAAACAATGAAGTGAGTACAATAAACTGTAAAGCAAAATCCAGTCTAGCATTAATAAAATTGCCTAGCTAGACTTATCAAGAAAAGTGGAGTAAAAATACAAATTGTAAATAATAAGACTAAAAAAGAGACATCATGATAGATCATAGACACACAAAAAAAGATAACATGGATATACAGTGAATATTGTTATTCTGATACACTGACAACTTGGATGACACAGATGAATTTCTTGTAAAGCATAATTAACCAAAACTGACAATAGAAGAAATAGAAAAATTGAATAGTTTTATCCAATTAAAGTAAACTAATTCATTATAAAACCCTCCCTACAAAGAAAATTCCATTCCTAGATGGCCATACCAGTCAATTTTCACATAATTAAGACAAAAATATATCTTATGCAAACTCTTTTATTAAACATAAACTTACCATTCTACCTTCTCATAGGACCTCAAAACTAATATTCTGCTCTGTTTTTGCTAATTTGACTACTTTTGATTCTTTCATGAAAATTGAACCATGTGGTATTTGTTCTTCTGTGGCTGGGTTATTTCATTTAGCTTAAAGTCTTCAAAAGTTGAAATGGCAGGAAATTCTTCATTTTGAAGACAGAAAACTATTTCAT
This sequence comes from Urocitellus parryii, assembly GCF_045843805.1. NCBI lineage: Eukaryota > Metazoa > Chordata > Mammalia > Rodentia > Sciuridae > Urocitellus > Urocitellus parryii. The sequence continues at coordinate 65,459,724 of NC_135533.1, forward strand.
TAATGCATATAAATACACATATGTATTTATACACATATGTATTAAATACATATATGTATTTATAAACTTATGTGTATTTGCATATATGTGTGTATATATATGTGTACATACATATATATATATATACACACACACACATATATATATATATATAAATATATATATATTCATTATCCATTCATGGACACTTGTCTCTACATCTTGGCTAAGATTCATCTTATGAATAATGGTGCAGTGAATGTGAGAGTGCAAGTGTTCTTTGAGATCCTGACTTGACTGCAGTTCTTTTGGAATTGCAGAAATACGATTATTGCATCATATTGTAGTTCCATATTGAATTTTTTGAGGAATTGACATGCTGCAAGATTTTAAATTCCCAGCAACAGTGTTGAAGTATTGCAATTTCTCTACCTCCTTGCCAGCTTTTGTGTTTTTTTTTTTTTTTCCTGCCTGATAATAAATATCCTCAGGTCAGGCTCCTAGATAGCCTTGAGTAACCCAAATCTCTCCCTTCTGCTTGCAATTTTGGGGCAAATTGTTTACAAGAAGGCAACATCCCGAGATAAGAAAGGAATGTCTGTAATAATCCAGATTATGTCCTCATGTTCTATAATTCTTGACCTCAGCAAGTATACCCAGATTATGAAAACCAGGATTATGTGTTTCAAGGAAGTCTCAGCTGTGGTGTGATATGGGACAAGCACAAACAAGATTCCCTGTGCCCTCAACAGTTTTCCTAAGCCTTGGGGAACTGGCTCTCTTTGTACCATAGCCTTCTATTTATAATTGCTGCCGATATATCAGTAGTGATTTTTCTTTCCCTGATTTGCCATGGGAGTATTCTGCCTCACCAGTACTTCTGGTTTGCATTTCCCTGATGATTAGTAATGTTGAGAATGTTTTCATATACTTTTTCACCATTTGTATGTCTTCTTTAGAGAAATTCAAGATTTTGCAGTTATTTTAAATTGAGTTTGTTACTATTGAGTTTGTTACGGTTTAGATAAGGGCTGTTCCCCCAAAGATCGTGTGGGAGACAATGCAAGAATTTTCAAAGTGAAATGTTTAGATTATGAGAGGTGTAATCTATTCCTCTCATTAATCCACTGCTATGGATTAACTATGTGGTAACCATAGGCAGAATTTATGTGACTGGAGAAAGTAAGTCACTGAGGGTGTGCCTTTGGGGTTTATGTTTTATCCTTGGTGGCTTCCTGGTTGCCACATTTGAGCTGTTTTCCTCTGCCACATACTTCTACTATGACATTCTCCTTCACCTGAGGCCCAAAGCTATGAAGCCAGCCCATAACAGCTAAACCTCTGAAACTGTGAACCAAAATGAATAGGACGCTTATGTAGTTCTTGTCCTCTTTTGGTCATAGCAACACAAAACCTGACTAAAACATCTCTTTAATTAATTCCTGAGATCCTCTTTCTAATTCTCTTATAAAGGAAGTTCTTTTCTTCATTTTTTGATGGTTCATTGTTATTGTATAGAAACACATCTGAATTTTGTACATTGATTTTGTATCCTGCAACTTTACTGAATTTACTACTTCTAACAATATTTTTCTACAAATAAGATCATATCATCTGCAGAGACAATAATTTTAGCTTTTATTTTTCAGTTTCCAAAGCTTTTATTTTATTTTCTAGTTAGGACTTCCAGTACCCATGAGAAGTGTCCAAGAGAAGTGGTAGGGCTCAGCATTCTTGCCTTGTTTTTTACCTTAGAGAAATAGTTTTCAGTTTTTTACTGGGCACATATATTTTTGCTTAGTTATTAGGGTCTATAATTATCACAAATCCTCAGAAGGAAAACTGGTGAAATGAAAAAATAAAGTACAAACACTTTTTTCTAGTTCCATGTAAAAACTTCCCCCTCTGCTTTGGGTGAAATGTGAAGTCATTTCCATGGGTAATCAAAGTCATAGAAAAAGCCCCTGTTGTCAATTTGAAATTATTCTGGAACAAATTTTGCTCAGATATCACAAATAACTCCTAAATTGATTACAGATGGTCATAGCCCTCCAATATTGTTGAATAAGCAAAACTAAATGGTTAACCTGAGATTCAGATTACTCTTACTAGTGATATTAGTTGTTTTTATAGAGCATGAGCATGACAACAGACCCAGTTGCCCTATATAAGGATGAATATTTGATGCATAAGAAGTTAAGTTCCCCTGTTTAAAGTCTCTACAATTCCTGATATCTAGCTCTCCTTTATAAAATGACATGGTTTGAAAAGTTACTGCATATTTATCACAGGAAATTTGCCTTGGCAACACTCCTGTCAGAAAATCATTGATGACCCAGTTTTGTGCTGAGTTCATATTTCATGGAACATTTTATTGCACATAGAAACATAGTTTTTATTTTTTATTTTATTTATTTATTTTTTTATACTGGGGATTGGACCCACATACTTTACCACTGAGCTACATCCACAGCCCTATTTTGGTTTTGGTTTTTGTTTTTGAGGTAGGGTCTTAGCTACTTAGGGCTTCCTTAAGTTATTAAGGCTGGCCTTGAATTTATAATCCTCCTGTCTTAGCATCTTGAGTCACTGGAATTATAGGAATGTGCCCAATGTGCCACCATACCTGGATCAATTTTTTAATGTACATTTTCCCTCTAACTTTCCTTATCTAAGATAGGTTGATGAAGAAGGTGGAAGTCAGTTTCTTTTCAAAGGTAAAATTACCTGGGTTAAATTTATATTCTCTGTTCCCCCCACCCCCGACCACCAGTCTTAATTTATAAATGAATTCAATGAAATGATGCAGTATTTCTTTAATTTGCCATTTAAAAATATTTATTTCTTAATTTTTTTCCTTTTTATCTTTATTTATATGCTTATTTAAACCTACCTTTATATTTGCATTTCTACTGACCTGACATGAATCTGGATGAAAAGAATGAAATAAGGATTCCATTTTTGTTCTCTCATTTAAGGCATAAAATTTCAATATTTAGCAAAATAGCACAGTCACATTCCAAATAGACTCAAGGTAATTATTATAAAGCAAGATTTAAACTAATCAGTATCTAAAATAATAAGTTTCTAACACAGAACCAGTTGGATGTTACTCTGGATGAGTAATGTATTATAAGGCATGTTTTATAGACAGTAAGGTTGTGGGACCATAGTGGAAATCTCTACCTATAGTTAGAGAAGTGAACATTTCCAGCTAGCTGGATAGGTAAGTTATACCTTGTGAGTATCATGGGGTCTTTTCACAGCATTTGTATGTTATTTATCAAGGTAATATGCAGTGACACAATTGATAATAAAAATCTTGTATTCTTATAGCCCAGGCAAGTTACATGATGATTTCTATCCCATTCCATTGATTCCCTCCAAAACTAGTGATTACTTTTTATTGAGTCTCAGCATGAAACATGTTATATTCCTATTTATTAAGAATTAGTTTTTGAAAACTTAAAAAGCCAGACTAGGTGGGAAGGCATTCACAGGAAAACTATGTATTTTGCCACAGGCCCAGCTCCATGGGGTGCTACTGATGAAAGACTTGCAGACAGCAGCAGCAATTCGCCTAGCCGTTTTCCTTGTAGCAACATGATGGATGCAAGGTTCATCTGTCATTGACCAGAAGTGTCATTTTTCTTTTTCTTTTGCAACTTGTCTGAACTTGGTGCAGTGGGTCACTTGTCACTCTGTGTGACCATTTGTGCAAGCAAACAAGGGCCTTTTTTTCGGAAGTAAATCTTTGTAAACTGTCAGGTCTTTCCCCTTCCTGTTAACATTGGAAGATTGCAGGGTAACATCATATAGATTTGCAACAGGTCATTTTAACAGTGATGGCTTAAACTTTTTCTCTATTAGCTTAATACAAAACTCTCTAAACTTTTGTTTTAAGATTGTAAAAAAAAAATAAAAAGGAATCTGGGGAGAGAAAAATAGTTGTACTCAAACACATATTGACTGAGGAAGGAATGCACTGTAAATTAAATGGTGAGAAGCAAGCAAAGAAAGATCCTCTGAGTTTAGTGCCAGAGGAAATCATGGTTGATGAAATTTAGGTTCAGTTGAATGATAGACCTCATCCTAATTCACACAATGCATTGTTACATTCTTGTGTGCAGTCAGGAAATGACATAAAATAGAGTAACCTGAAGGATATGCTCCCTGTCTCTACCTAAAGATCACAGGGTCATACTAAATAATCTTCCATTATTCACATTATTTCACTAAGGAGTAATCTGTAATCTCTTGGAAAAAAAAAACTTGTCCAAAATTGTTTACTAATGTGAAAATGAAAATGTTATGCAAAGATCACATTGATGAATTAAACCTAATTTAATTAGGTGAATTAATTTTAATTACTCTTTTTCTTTCAGTAAAAGTAGAAAGTAATACCTGCCTGTATTCATACAATAATGATACTTCAGAGCAAGGTTAAGAAAACTTCTGTGTCAAAAATAAATGAAGTAAATGGATTAGAGCAATTTTTACTATTATTAGAGCAATGAAAAATGAATCCATACTGTATTTGATTTAATTATTTAATTAAAACACACTAAATTTTAAATTGTTAAATTATTTGCTTCATTTATATACTTTGCACATATTCACATTGTTAAAGGGTTGAACTTTTTGTGAAAAAATGAAAGCCAGAAAACATACTTGAAAAAAATATAAAATAATGATTGAATCTTTCTGCAGTTTGGCAAATATTTTTTTGTCTGCCTTTATTCTTCTTTATAATTAAGTTGCTTTTTATTTACAGACAATGTCAAGTAGTACTAAGATATTTAAGGGTTTATTCTGTTAAATAATAAGATATGTATCAGCTACAGAAAAGTGTCCGCATGGCCTTGATCAAAAAGAACTAACCTTAAGGTGACAGATTAGCTTCCTTTTTTATTCATTTTCTATCATTTCTGTTAACTTTCCATTGCTAATACAATTCATTTATATTATCAATGAATATAATTGATACAAAATTGAGCAAATTATTGTACTCATAATTTATGAATTACATTATTGTACCACAAATGAATACAAATGATACATAATTGATACACAGAGACCTGTATATTAATGACCTCAGAAAACCATTATTCAACCCTGAAGAGTATGGGGACTATAGTAACCATTATTTAGAAATCTAAATGTTACTAAAATAATAATTATAATTTTCAAATTCATGCTATCAATGATAGCATGAATATAATAAACAATATTCACAGCATGATTATAATGGAATATTAAAAATGTTTACCAGTGAGGTATTATTGCATGTTCATCCTGTTATTAATGTCTTCAGATTTGTGAAAAAGACAACAATAGAAAAACACAAAATGACTAAAACATATATATTTACTCATACACACACACACACACATACACACACACGACAAAAAAATATATAGATATCCTTCTTCAAGTTGCTCATTGAAAACTATTTGACTCTGATTTTTCCTGCCATCTGGTGGCAAGATCAAAATTCATGCAATGCATATTCAATCATATAAAAAAGCATTCTCTAAGACTTTAAAGGACACTCAAATTTTATAGAATCCCACTAATGGATATAATAAATCTAAAAATTTCTCATATAATCTGAACCTCAAAAATTAACATAATCTTTAAAATTATAATACTAAAATACACTGAAAATAAAACAAATATAAACTGATGAGACTGATATCTATTTGTGCTTATCACTGAACCCCATTATTTATTTCAAATTTAGTATATAGTATTATACAATAGGAACTACTTATATTCAACAGTTGAATTTAACTGAAATTTGGAAGACAAGCTTTTAAAACAGGAGCATAACAGAAATATGAAAACTCTCATTCTTAATTGTTTATGAAGTTCAGGGATTGGGATAAATACCCTTTTTGAACATTTAAAAATTTAAACAGTCAATTTAAGATAAAAATAAACATAATTTTACATGAACATGTATGAGTTACACACTTCCAGTGTGTTCTTTATACAAAAGAGTATAAAGTTTGCTTTGCATTTTTTATTCTTAGCAGAGAAAAAGAATTAAAAGACTATGATCATTTATTAATTCTAAATCTTCAATATCAGCTAATCAAAATATTTTCTCTTTTTAGTATAACTTTAAAAGCCTGAGATATTGCCACATATTACATATTAATTTTGTTGTGTTTATCTGAGTTAGTGATGTCAGCAGTTAGTAAACTTCTTTCTTCATTTGAGACGTTTTTCCCCCCTCAGAAAAGATAGTCTTTCATATTTATTTGTAAATAATCTTTACGCTTTGGTTTGATGCTCCTTACCAATAGATTTGTGTAAAATTAGGAAAGTTGTAAATTTTTTCATGTTTAGAACTAATGTATAAAAATTTTCTTAAATTTGTAAGTCATAAACAAATTTAAGAAATTACAAGTTGTAGTTTTTAAAATTTCAAGAAGAAAATATTTGTTTCCTTTTGCATGTAGGAGGGAAATAACTAGTGCCATAACCAAAATATATTTCTAAATTTATGCTAATGAATTTACTTTCTTACCTAATTGGCAATAGGCAATTGCTAAAATAGCTCATGAGACAGCTGAATGGCTGATTCATGCAGGTCATATGGATACATATTCTGTCTACACAGCATAAACTGAAGCGGAAATTTGGCAGCAACCCAATTTATGTGATCCTTGACAATTTAGTCCTTAAAGTAGATTTAACACTTGTGAATGAGATGCCTAACCATAAGGATGTTTGAGATGATATTCTTAAATTATTTCATGCACTTCACAACTTGTTAAGTTCTCCTGTGGGGGAAAATATTTAAAAGGCAGAAAACAGTCTCTTTTCTTTTCTCTAATCCTCTATGCTTATAAAGATAAGCCTATAAAATAAGTTAGAGACTAGGATGTCTCATATTTTTTCAATCAAGTCAGTTTGGGGACTGGGAGATTATATAAGGTTTTCAAATGATAGAATCTATTATTCCAATTTGAATACCAAAGGAAAACTATAGTTTGTAGTAGCTTTGAGGCTCAAAATTAATACAAAAATCATTCATCATGTTTTTCAAATATTATATGTCATATACTCTGTGTAAATAAGTAAAGAGGCATTATCGTCTCTTAACTTTTTAATTTTGAATGGGTCAAATAATAAGAATTCTACCATGTAAAACCAAGAGTTTAACACTATTCAAATAGAAAGATATAAATTTTTCCAATATTTGGTGCTCCATAAGTATTAATGTATTGATTTAGTTAACTGTACAGTTATATATCCTATAGTAAAACAAAGTGTGCCATGGTGGTGCACACTTATAAATTCAGCAACCTAGGGGCCTGAGGCAGGAGGTTCACAAGTTCAAGGTCAGCCTCTGTAACTTAGGGATACCCTGGTTGTATAAATCTGAGGAAGTAGATTAGTAGTAAAGTGCCCCTGGGTTCAATCCCCAGTATTAAAAAAAAAAAATTAAAAAAGGGTAGATGCTTTTTTTTTTCAATCTATAAAAATAATCACATATATTTGGTTTTGTTTTTATGTAATATCTATAATCCCATTTCAAACCTGGATAATGAACAAACACACAAATAGATCTCCATTTATAGAATATGTTTCAAAGATTCTTTTAATCCTTGGGCAATTTTCTAAGTCTTTTTATATCCATTATGAGGATAGAAAGGGAAGGAAAAGAAAAGAAACAAAACTGAGGCTAATGGATCCCAAGTGATTTGTTAATGCCATAATAAGTTATAAAGCCAGGGCATTCAAGCTCAGGTCTTCAGGTAGTAAGCATACTGCTTTTGGGGTCTTACCTGTCTCTCTCTATAGATGTAGATGTAGGTAGGTATGTATTTTGATAGCAACGATCAATAGACCCCAATCTCAGATTCACTACTGGCACACTTGGCCATGAAAAGACTCTGATAATGTCATTGCTAATGTGGAATGAAGTGTCAAGGATGGTGGAGAACTGCTAGAAAAGTGGCAATTTTCTAGTTGCTTCTTGGTCCACTATTCTCAAGTACAAAGTGCACTCTTATTTATACAAATTCATTTCATTGTTTTGTAGATATGTATGACAGTTTCAAGCTTTCAGGTGTTCTAGCATGAATAATCAAGATCTGAGTTCAGGGAAAATTCTAAGGAAGTTGTTAATACTAGCTAATAGATTAAGGTGTGAAAGATTTGATATTTTTAGGAGGAAAATTTGACTTTTATTTTTGTTAACTGTGAAAAAATAGTTCTATTTTGCAAAGTTTCAAGTAATTTAAATATATGACTTTGAGTTGAATTATTTTGGACCAAAGAAATAAACCTTTAACAAATAAACCTAGAAAACATTTCTTTGTATGAGATATTTTTGCTAGATATAAAAAATAATCTCAAATGCTCTTATTTTATCTACTGATATAGTCTAAATGTAGGTTGATGTAGTTAAGCTCTAAGTATCCATCATAGAAGTATCACATGCACAGGAAGATTCTGAGTTTGTGATCAAAGAAAGTAGTGCCTCAAATTTATAGCAAAGGAGCCAGTTTCCTATGGCCTTTGATAGAAAGAACTCATTATGACTCCTCATTTAACATGCATACCACCTTTTATTTGTGTCCCTCTCTAAAGAGAAGAAATTCATGCTAAAAAACTGAACTCCATTGTTATTTAATGTATCAATGCTATTAGTTCACAAGAAAAAAAGGTTGTTTATTCAATTATTGTTGCTATATAAACTATAGGAACAAATAAAGGTAATATATATTTTGCTTTCTAATTGCATTGCATTTTCTAAGGTATTCTAACAAAACTATTCATTTACCAACACACTTTGCCCACCTGGAAGCTTAGCATACTAGCTTTTTGCCTTCCCTTTCTTTAAGGAAAGAGCCTCATTGAGGCTGTCAGCTTTGTTATAGTAATCCTCCCCCTTCTCTGCCCCATGTCCCCTGAAAATCACATCTTCCTATATTTACTGCAATTCTTCCTAGTTTATAGCACTAATATCATCTCTCATCCAGCACCTGCTTTTTTAATTTTACATGTATATAATTTTGTCCTTACTTTCTATAAAAATCCTCTAAGGACCCATTACATTTCCAACATGTGACTTATTTTCATGTTGCAGAAATTGTTTGGGTATTAGAGCAAAAAGGTCATGTCAAATGATAAATGAGTTGCAGTTAAAAACACATACTCATATTTCTAAATGCCTGTCCAAATGATGGAAAAAGAGAGTGTAGCTACTGAAATATTAAGAGCAAGAAGGATTCACACCAGATCTGTTGATACAGAGTGAATTCTCCAAAGAATGCTGACCAATGCATTTTGTGTATTGTTTAAAATAAAGCAAAAATGCTAATGATTAGTTGTAACTATATAAAATTCTCTCTAAAAAACCAATTTTTCAAACAAACTAATAAACAATACTTCAGTAACCCCTGTAGCCACTGAATAATAAGTATTATCAACATTAGCAGAGATGAAGGAAATTGAATATGACTCAATTAATGGTGTGAGAAAAATCAATACTAACAGAGGAATAAAAAGAGATACAGGGTCATGATCATGAATCTCCTGAAGGTCTCTTTGATATCCTGGAAAGCATTCTTTGTGTTCAATATGGGTTTTGTAATTTCCTCAGACAACTTTAACAATTTTAAGAAGATTAAATTTTCTCCAAATTATTGTTTCTTATAAATTTTCATAGACATCATGAAAATTCATGAGTTTCATCAGCTCAATTCAACAATGCTATTATTGATTCTAGCTTTCAAAATGTTAAAAAGAACTCAATTCAGATTTTTAAAATCAATTTAAAGAAATTATTATAGCCCCAAATGCATCCTTCAACTGGACTTTCTAATTCTGATAGAAAGGTAAATAAAATAACAACAACAACAAAAATGTTCGACTTTATTTTCTTTGCATATTAAGGAACTAATAGTATAATGCTCCTCCTTGTGTCAGACTTTATGTTTTGGAGGATTTTCCAAAAATATAATAAAGCATTTGGAACTGTAATTTGCTAATCAATTCTCCGTTTAAAAAAAATGAGGCGAGATAATAATAGTAATAATCATGTTGAAAGAGTTTTATGCATCTTGCAGGCTAATATGCATTTGTTTTTCTATTTTCCAGCCACAAAGAAAAAATATGAACTCATTTTACTTCCTCAAAACTTGTCATTCAGTAAAACTGAGGTAAACAATTATTTACAATGTAAGAGTATTAAAGTTCTTGCACTGTTCCCAGTCTGAAATAACCAGGAAACCAGCATTTAAATCATAATATGCTTTCATTTTGTTTGCTCAAAGTTTAATTATATACTCACTATATAAGACACACAAAACTCTGTGGATAGACAGGGACTATTTTTCCCCATTCAAGAATAAGGAAGATGAGGCTCAAAAAGGAAGTGCATATAGGAAGCAGAGGAGCCAGGTTTTAAGCCCCCTAGATTCAGGTGTTATTTTCTGACTCCTTGCAACTGGCACCCAAGAATATCAAAGTAAAAAATAAAGCCACATAGCTTCATTGAAATGCCTGCACTTCCACCCACAGATTGCTGTAATTGCATTTCAAAACAAGAGAATCCCCAAGACGTGCAGTTGAAAAGCAGGCTTATTTATTCCAATCTTTTAAAACACTTTTATTTCTTTAAAATTATTTCAGCATCTCAAATAGAAACTTAAAATTCATGGGACATATGCCATTTTGCCTATTTAAGAAAGTGTTATGTGCTTCAAGTATACTTCATTCTAAATGCCATGTAATAGACATGAGGCTCTATAGATGGGATGTGAAATGAATTGCAGATTAAATATGTTGATAAATGTTCTTAGTGAGCAGTCTGCAGCTGCCTTATGTCTCAGTCATTTACATCCTTAAATTTGTTCTAACATTCAATATATTTAAACATTCAAAAAAGAAAAATGTTAAGGCTCTCCACTGAATATCCTGCTGTGTCCCACCAGGAGTGGCACATTACCTCAGTAAGAAGAAGACAGTTTTAACTTTTCTCAAAATTAAAACGTGGCCCCTTGCAAAGAACACATTTTTTTGGTGGGTAATTTTCTATCATGAAAATGTATTTTTTGATCCAGAACTACTTGGAAATTTTTTTTAACAGCTGTCTTCACTTCTTTTAAATAAGACAAACTTTGAATCCATAATTTAGGATACTTGCAACTAAAGAGAAACTATTTTGTGCATTATAATTAAGCACAGCCCATGAACAAACAAAGGAGATATCTTCTAGTCATACCTTTCTATAAATTGCATGGAAATCTTTTGAGACCAAAGTGAACAATGCCATTCAGAAAAGGATGAAATCCACTTTAAAATACATGGTCTATTACTATTCAGCTAATTATGATAATAGTGGGATGTAGTCACTTCAAATGAAAGAAATAAAACCACATGAAGAAAAGGAATTTATTTCATGTTTAAATAAGATAATTTTGTGATTTATTTTGTGTTTCTTTGACTCTAGTTTCTCATGTAGATGCAGGTTATTGTGTTCTTCACAATTATGTTTTTCATCTTGACCAGAAAGACCAATGTTCCTATGTAGGATTTGTAAGTTTAAGGAAAATTCTATTGCCTTGTAATGCTGTGATATTCAGTCTTTTGGATAATTTATTTTGATGATAATCTATCTTTGAAGTCTCCTTTTTTATTTGTTTCTAAATATTGTTTGTGATATCAAGTAGACCTTAATTATGTCTCTCTGTCCATAAATATGTATAACTAGCACCTCATAGTATATAAAGACTTTTCCCATGTGGAATTAAGAATTGATATCTTATATATCGAAATATGTTTTTCTCACACAATATGCCTTAATACTAGAGCATTCTGAAGAATTAACAAAAGATGTATGGCATGTTTTTCAGCTTATATTGCATTTTCAGGAGACCACTGCTATAATATTTTATAGTGCAGCATATAATTCAGGGCGTGCATATTAATCAAGCCACAAGAAATGACAAAATTTTACATATAGCAACTGTGACTTCTGGAGTCTTCCCAAGGAATTTTATGTAAAGAAGCCAAAGTATCCTTGAAGGAATGTGAGGAACTAATTTTCCATGATCACTGATACTGACCCTAGTTCCAGAAGATCATTAAAGATTCTTATTTTGAAATCAGAATAGCTATGGTCTGTGTCTTTGGCTGGCTGGTTTCCTTTAAATCACATTTTGCTTCCTCACAGTCTAGCATTCTTAATTAGTCATGTTCTTCAAACCTTTATTTTGAGTAGTTTGGTAATAATAGAGGCCCTCTCTAAGGAAACAACCAAGATTCATGTGTGGATGCCTATGCTACTGTAGTAGAACAGTTCATGTTTTAATAGTGATCAGTTTGGACTCACAGAAAAAAGGACAGAAGAGGTCCAGCAAATGTATCTTTAAAGATATCTGTATTCAAATTCCCATCTTTTCCCAGAGACAGTATGACTATTCCACCTAGGCAATTGACCTTGCATCTTTACGTTTTCAAATGTCCTCTCTATATTGGCCCTTTTTCTTCTTTCATAAATAGAAATTTACTTAATCTTAATTAATTTTCCTTCAGTACCCTAGTGTCTACAAGTTTTGTCTCAATATTTCTCCTATTGATAACCACCAATCGTTTTTGAAGTAGTAGTTGAAATGTTTTTCAGATTTTAACTCCATTCATTTCTTAACACTCTATCTGGGTTCTGCATGCACCCCTCAAAAGTGCTAATTCTTGAAAATATTACAAGTGACCTCCTTATATTCAAATGGGATAACCACTTTAATTTTTTAACATATTTAATCTTGAAAGTCTATACTCCATTAACTCACATTTCTTAAAACCGTACTTTTTGAACCTTCCCATTGCATGCTCCTTAATGTTAGAATTGCTGAGATCTCATTCACCTTTTTCTGTTTGAAATGACATTTTCTTTACTTGTTAAACATACATTCAACATCTGAAACTCAACTCATTCTGAACCTGAATAAAGGCCCTCTTCCCTTCCTTTCCCTTCTTTTCTCTTCTACATTAATAAAATATTACATTAAGATATATGTAGTAATGATGTATAATAAAATATTGCTATGTATTTACTTCCTCTGCAGATTATACATACCAGCATTATTCTTCCAGGGGTTAAGATTAGTACCCAAAATACAGTAATCATTCAGGGATAATGAATGGAGAATGATGGATTATTAATAAAATAATTAAAGTAGGTCCTGGGCATGGCTAGTGATCTAGAAACTTTTATCTCCCTTTAATATAATTTTCCAATCAGACATCCACATTCTTATTATGCCTAATCTTTAAACTCTAACAAAAATGCAACTCAAATTCCTTTTAATTAAAGAGGCAGAAATTAATGCAAACAACAGTTTTATTTGTCAAACTCTTAATTTCACAACCCTGACAATAAAGACATTGTCCCTAGTTTTCAGTAAGAAAAGAAAGAAAAGTTGAACATCTCCTATGGCAGGAGGTACACTGCCTGTGAGTGGTAGGGCACAAAGCTGTACGCGAATATTTACACATCCTTGCAAATGGGGACTGTGTGAAACTTCAAGCAAATGACCTTGATTTTCCTATTATCAGTTCTTTGTGTATAAAATGGGAAGATTAAACAAGATCAGCAATTTTAAAATTGTTCCTGTGTGCTTTAGGAACTGATGAATATTCAAAGAAATAATATTGACAAGCTCCCCGACTTAATCCCTGAAGGGAATGTTTTTTGTTTGTTTTATATGTTAGACATATAATGCCCCTAATGAAGCTAAAAATATTGAAAACCACTGCTAAATCATCTCTGAGGTCACTTTTAAGTATATTTTATAGCTCTGTTGTTGACTTTCTTTGCTCTTTTACATAAATATTATTCATAGGTATTTTCATGAAAGGCATTACCACATAAAGAAAATTTCCAATTTTTTATTTCTAATATAGCTTTGCCTATATGGATGATTATGTTCAACTCCTCTTATTTATCTAAAACTTTCAGAAAGATACAAAACATAACACAATACAAATAAAATCCCCAAATCCTCTTTGTTTATTTTCATTGTCCAAGCTGTAAAACCAAAAAGTCATCCTGTGTTCAGTATGTGCCCTTTGGTCAAATATCCTCCCTCCTAGATATCTAAATCTACTCCATCCTCTTTGGCTACTGTTTCTTTTAAGCACCAATTTCTTCTTGGAAGATATTAAATAGCTTCTACAGTGACTTCCTGCCTCTAATATCCTCCTTCTCCAAACATTTGCCCAAACCTCAGCGCAAAACCATCTTCTGCTATATTAAGCTAATCATTTCTCTTTCCTTATAATGCCTTATCTAGGTCATACTTCAAAGCTGCTAACACCTCCAATATTAACCATTCCTTATATGCCAAACACTTTTAGTGTTGTAATGTACAGTTGTTATGTAGAACACATTTGTGACCTAACCAAAGTACAACCTCATTTTCTTTTCCTTAAACTTTTTAAAGAACTTTTTAAAGAACAGGTTACGTTTCCCTGCCAGAGAAAACTCTGTCAGGCTCATGAATTCTCTGTTTTTTTTTTTTCTCTAAGTAAAAGACAGTTCTATAATTACTAAAGCCACAAAACAGTGTCTAAATTTAGTATTAGAATATAAATATCCATCCAAGATGAATTTAACATCAGAACTTCTCCCACCTGCCTTCTTTGACCAACCTCAGGGTAAAGAGCCAGATGGTACCTTGGCCCTGAAGATGGGAGAAGATGATTGTTCTTACGGGAGTGCTTTTATGAGGAATTCAGAGGTTCCCAGCCAGGACCTGCTCATCTGCAATTCTCCTCTCTGGGCTTGAGGTGATGAAGGTAGCACCAATTTACCTATGAGAATGGTGCCCACAGGTTGGCAATTTTTCCTCTTAGTTTACTTTTAGTCTGTAAACTGTTTAAATAGGTAAGGATTTTCAGTACTTGGAAATGTCATTCAAAAGTGTGCATGTGGTAATTTATTATTTTAATTTAGAACTTCATGGGGCTTATTTATTTATTTATTTATTTAAGATTTGGGTGCCTAGCTGAAGTTTCAACATCAGTATCCATTAGCTAACTTACTCTTTTGCACAATGTTATGTAACAGTCAAATCTAATCAGCTTTAGACACTTGTGGAAACTGAGGTTTGGAGGAGTTAAGTAAATTTTTCTGAGCTGCAGATCCCATAAATGACTACATTAGAAATCAATTTCAGGCACTGGACTCTGATGCCCTTGAGATCTGAAATATGTAGACTTCAATGTAATTCCTTTCATGATCTGGCCTTTATTTACTTTTTTTAATATTCATTTTTTAGTTATAGATGGACACATTATCTTTATTTCATTTTTATGTGGTGCTAAGTTTTGAACCCAGTGCCTCACATGTGCTAGGTGATCACTCTATTACTGAGCCACAACCCCAGTCCCCCTTCTATTTAATTATAAAGCTATTTTTCCATTTCAGTGTATTCCAACATCATTGACCTTATAAGACTTATTTTCACCTATTGTCCTCCCCTTCCCTTCTGCCTACTCTCAGGGCATTTTCTCTACCAGATATACTCACTGCCTTCCATCCTTTATGGAGATACCTAGTGGACTATTCTTCAAGACCCTACCAAAAACTGAAGTATTTACTACAATATACCAGTACATAATAGTAAAGTATTTTTTACTTCTTTTCTAATAATCTATTTACCCTTATGTCTTGATATAACTCTGAGAACAAGGCAGAAGGAGACTATATTCATCAAAACCTTGAGAAAATGTTTGTTGAATGAGTGAATTACACACTCCCTATAGGCTACCCCTGGAGAGATCAAATCCTTGCAAAGTCTGAAATGAGGTTAACTTGTGGGAAATTATCTACTCTAACAAACTTATTTAAGAATAAGGACAATTAAGGGCCAGAAAGGAAAAGTTTACTTTTTGGAGGCACACCATAGAATTCTCTTTTCAGTCACAACTTGGGAGATTTTAAAATCCCTTACTTGTGCAAAGCTTTGAGGTAAGATCATGTGGCACAATGCCAGCATGCAGAGAGCCCTTACTCCCATCTTTCTAAGATCTAGCAGATGTGACCAGGCTGTGCCAGGACCACCTGGGAGTCATTCCTAAGTGGTAAGACTGTCTTATTTATGTAAAGGTTATGACTACAATCCACAGCAGGTGTTTAGTTTACTGCATTTAAGGTCATTATAAAGGCACTTTGCTAGATGCTAAGATGCAATGCAGTTTAGATCTCACTTTAATACTTAGATCACAGTAACCACATTAACTTAAATAACTCACTGTTTTTAATCAACTAAGTCAGTGGTTTTCTGTTATCTAAAACTTTACTATAAGTCTGTTTTAGAGATAAAATATAAATAATGAATGAGTAAATGAACAAATACACGCTACTGTCAAGAAGAAGGATTTAAAAAAAATAGTGAAAGGCAGAGAGATTATTCACCTTTGTGTTCAGCAAAAGCTGGTTTAAGTAATCTAATTCTAAGTAAGATTTTTATAATAAAGATTTATGAGTATTGGATTCATATCAAGAGTTTTTTCTTTAACTGCTTCTCTGGAGTAAAATATACTTATTTTTGAAACAGGTAAATATTAGTATCAAATTTAATTTTTAACTATAAGTCACAATCATACTAATAGATAATAAAAGTATAGGGAATTTTCTTTCTTCTACTTCTTTTTTTTTCTCCCCACTTTATTTCAGGAAAGTAAATGAAATAGCAAAAATTTAAGAAAAATTTTGGCATGGTTAAGATAGAGAAGTTATTATTTTATTTTAAACCAAAAGTATCTGAAGTAAAAAAAAACATACAACATATGTTTTCAAAGTAATATCCATGTTTTCTGTCTTTATATTTTTGAATAATAGAGTTTTATTAAATAATAAACTTTGAATAATAAACATTTTACCCTTTTCTAGAAAAGAGACTCTGTTCTTATTATGCATATGAATGCTAACTGATGTAATATTGCTTGCTGTCTTTTGGAGACTTTCCTCTTGTTAGTGCTGCTATCCCATTTGACTGTAACCCTGTATAATCTGTAAAGAATGTTCTTAGTCATGGGCCTTCACCTTCCAGTGATTTCATCCAGATACAGTTTCCATAGGCTTTACTGGTTTAAACAGAAGAAAAGAGCAGACCATCTGAACAAAATAAAATGTCACCATTAAATTGGTTTTTGTAGCTTAAGGTATAGTGTAATGATATTTTTCCAGCAGCTGCTTTCAGTTGGACTTAAAGTTTAGAAAGAGCTTTGCACTGATACAAAATAATAAAGTGCAGGTTGTGTTACTTCCTTCTTTTGTGTCTCAAAGCATAAGGAAAGTTTTTGTGCTTTTACATGGTCACTGATAATCATTAAGAAATTTGTTAACCTAAAGCATTGCCCACATGTCCATATGTGAAAAGTGCTTTTGGAAAAAACTAAAAGCACTCTTTTAATAATTATGACTGTAACTTGAATCACTTTCCATTATTTCTCACTTAAAATTGCTTCCTTCTATAAAATGGTTCAATTACTTATGTAAAACGAGATGTCTTAGTGATAAATTTGTTGTTGTTATCAATAGGTAAGGAGTTCTTACCTGTAATCACAGTAATTAATTTTATTTTCCAAGCATGCTGTTGGTTGATTTTATTTATGAAGAATATAAACTTAAAAAAATACAAACATAAAAGTAATCTAGATAATAACTATATGTGCCAGTAGTTTTCTTTTTTAATTACTAGTGAAATAAAAAGGATGAAAAGGAAGAAAAGCATATTGAATATTCCAAACAAAAAAAATAAAGTGGAAGAGTTTTCATTGCTTCTCAGTAGAGTGAATGAATTGTCACCAATTACTAAATTCACTCTTAAATAATCTGACCAATATTGGAAAAAAAAATATGAGATTCATTAAGTGCTTGAGATTTCAATATACTTAAAATTCACGAATAGTTCATAAATCTCCTATTGTTTCTATTGTCAGAAGTTTCGAGGTCAAAATTAAGTATGGAGAGGTGTTTTCCAATTATACAATGTCCTTATCATATCTTGTTTTTATTTTTCATTAATTTGGCCAAGTTTATGTTCTTAATCACAAAAATATTTTATCCTAGATTAGAACTAGGCTGCATGACAGAGTATTTCTGGAGATACATAGGATCCTGTGAACAAAGAAGACAGTTAACCGTTGTCAAACATTCTTCCAGAAACGGGCAGGAGTGTGGCTCAGTGGTAGAGAGTTTGCCTGATATGAGCAAGGCCCTGGGTTTGAATCCCAGCTCTAAAAAGTAAAGATAGACAACAAAGATATATAAATAAACTTCTGGGAGGAGAGAAGATGGGAGAGTACAGACTGGGTCTTGGTAGGTGGGTCTTACATTGCTGTGACACAATATAAAAAGGAAGCTTAGGATGAATATAAGAGAAGACTACCAGTTGATGCTAAAAATATGAGGCTCATATATGGACAGTAGTTGACATTTACTCATAGTATAAACAAAGTTCCATAAAACACAAATTCTAGAGCCCTTCCCTAGTTATCTTTTGTTTTTAACACTTCTTATTTAGCAATATTTCTTAGCAAAAGCTCTACAAAAAGCACCACAAGAATAAAAGTAGGCCCATTCTAACCTCCTCCCTGTTCACCCATTAGGTTGGTTAAGATTTTAATTCCTTTTCCTTATAGACTGCACTTTTCATAATTGGATTTCACATATAATATTATTTGGGTCAGAGGGAAAAATAGATTATGATTCTCTACTGGCTTGCAACCAGTAAAGATGGGAACACTGAGAGTAGACCTAGGGAAAGAAAAAAGAAAGGCCTATTTTAATTGGCCTTCCAAAGAGCACGTAACAAGATTGAAATGGGGAATTAACATGTTTTAATTGTGTATTCCAACAAAAACTCTTGAGGTTCACAACCAGCAATACACAAAAGAGAAACCGTTTTCTCAAGTCAGAAAGACACAGAAATTAAATTGTTTCCCACTATCTTTTGTAATGTGTCTTTTCTGCCAGGGTCACAAAGAATTAATGCTTAGGAGTGGCCTTGCAGGCAAACTGATATTAAATTATTTTGTTTTTTCCCCAGTGATATTTCTTTTTTAGCAATCAGTGACCACTTGACACAGTATCACTTTAAAAGGCTAACAGTTTTTCTGACTCATCATATTTATTTTTCCCTTATTAAAGAGACACATAAAGCTTTAAAAAGGTGCAAGGAAATCCCTAAAGGACAATCTTTAGGTATCTTTTTTCAGTGCAAGATTTTGAGTAAAATTTTGAAAGTGTTGCTTAATGTAATATATCTCATTTTTCCATAGCACAAATGAAAAAAAAATCTATGTAGGAAGAATAAAAAGAACTTGAAATCTACAGTGATATTTTTTTTAAAAAAGAGTAAAGCTTACATTTTTAGAACAATAATTCCTGTCTTTTGAAGGATAAAAATAGAAATTGTGTTAGCAACCTATCCCAATGGTTTTATATCCTCATGAGAGAAAGAGGCAATGGAAGCGTTATGAAATCTACACCAGCAATTGCTAGAGTGCAACAAAGTCCCCAACTCCCCCAGCCAAGAAGAGATGGCAAAACCATCCATATTTCTATGCACACTTTTTTTCCCCTCCTAGTTTCTAGGGAAACATGCTTTTATACATAAGACTGACTTGGGAAATCTTTTTTTAGATCCCCTGTTCAAATAAAAATTGCTGCTTATAATTGTGAAGAGCATACTAGGATTAGTGGACCTCCAAATCACCTGACTCTCAGGTTTTCCCTTCATATCTTAGGTTAATGCCCCTGATCATTATTAATTGCAAAATAAATTTAATTTAATAGAGTTTTAAGAGACTAACTCAATGAACAGTAGTAAGTAGCTCTGGGGATTACTTAACCTCAAATTAAGTGCCCAATGTATAATAAAATATTAATATATATGGCCACAACAGCAAAAAAAGTGTGCCAAAGTACATGTGTGATTATATGTCCATATAATTAAAAAAGATAAAAATGGTAAAACTGTTCATGAGCTGAGGAAAGGCTAGCCTGGAGTCAAGGACTATAATAAAAAAGCATGAGCTCTATTGCCTTACTTCCTCAGTCTAACATAGGCCTCAGGAATATGCAGAAATTTTGAGAAGGGCTTTGAACCTTCATGAAATACAGATTTAGGGCAAGGAGGAGCTTAGATAAATCTCTAGACATTAAAAACATTTTGATTATTTACAAAATTATTAGTGTTTTGCATTACTGTTGTTCATGAAGCTGTCAATGCTGGTTCCAGTTTTCAATTTCTATGTTGCTTGTCTTTCTTTCTCATCATACTTGCCCACCTCTTTTCAGATAAACCTTGTTCCCCCATTTATATCAGATTCAATGTACAATAGTTGTCAGATTTCAAAATACCTTTAAATATGTTAGAGTTGAGTAAATTTTTTCTGTTAAAAACAAGCTTTCATGCCACAAAAAGATGATATAAAGGTATGAACTCAATCAGATTCTACATTTGAACTTTTAACATGACATACTTCATCGTATTAATTCAGAGGAACATAAGTCTACTAAGCCAGAGCTATAAAAAAAATTTATGTCAGTATGTTATGGTGGAGAAAGATAAATTTCAAACTTAATGAAATATTGACATTGAAAAAATACCTTTCCAAAGTGGCAGATGATATAACTAACAACAGCTCTTAATACTGCTATCAGTTTAGAGTATTGACAGCATGGGTGTTATAAACCTGAACTTTGGATTTAAACAAGTCTGCATCTAATCCTAGATCTGTCACTACCTCTGGATGTGAACCTGCATAATTTACTTAATTCATTTGAGCTTTTATGTATACTTTCTTCATAGAGGTATTTAATTTTAAAAAAAATTGAGATTTTCTTAAAGAAATAGTTATTTAATGAAAAATGGATTTAATGAAAAAAAATGTGTGAGTAGGTGGGTGGGTAGGTGGGTGGGTGGGTGTATGAGAAAACCTAGGTGGAAGTTCAAGTATAATTTCCTTCAGCTTATTCACCCTGAAAGTTTTACTATGAATCTCTGTGTTTAGACACTTCATTATTTTGTATAATTATAATTTTAAAATGGATCAAGTCATCTAGAGAGATAAAGGAATTGGGAAATATTAAAAATGCCATGTTATCGGTCAAATATAAATAGCAGTAATTTTTATGGGAATGGTTTGGTGTAAATATCTGATCATTTGGGCTCAGAAGAAACTCAGAACTCCCAAACTAGGGAAATAACATTAAATATTGGTTCTAAAAGTAAAATTTTAAGTGAAGAAAAAATTAAAAAGGCAAATATTACCAATACCATCCTGTTATGACTCTTGTTTTTTCCATACCTTTATCGAGGGAAGTACTGTGTTCTAGAGATGCACACTGAGGAGGATCTGCTGGAGGCCTGAATCAGTTCAAACCTTGCATGGCTGGGTGCATCCTCTGTGGCAGCAATGGTCTTCAGCCTCATCTGCCAGGAAGTCGTAGAATCTCAACTCCTTCACTTTCCTTAGCTCTTGGCCTTGGAAATGACAGTTTCTTTCTGATTTCTCTGAGAATAATACAATATTACAAAAGTGTTTGACTAGAACTTTCCTTATTGCAGGGAGAGGAAACAGTCTTCCCATTATTTTAAGCTGAGAGTTGATGAAAAGATGCAAACTCTGTATATCAAAGTGATTAATTACTTAGAAATTTCACCTAGGATGGGACCTTCCTGTGGAGTGAAGACAGTCTTTGAGATAAGTGCCTCCAAGTTTGGCTTTCTCAGTGTGGCTGGTTGCTTCCTGGCTGGTGACAGGATTACAGGAAGTAAAGGTGAGATATAGTTATATCATCTGCTTCTCTGCCAGGATTGTCGAGTTCTGGAAGGCAGTTTCCCTCCTCAGATGGCTCTGTCAACGGCTGCTCTTCTCTTTTTTCTTTTCTTTTGGAAAAACACTTGAAATCCTTCTGAAATGAGTGCAACCATTGCTCCTCGAAGCATCTTTTACACTTGACATTTTATCCTCTAGGTAGGTATAATAAGAAAGATGGCTCTTTTTTTCTCTCCTCAGGAGGTTGAGAGCTGGTGGATCCAGAACCCAAAGGAGAGTAGATTGCTGAATTATTACTGTTTGGCATTTATAAGGTGTGTTTCCTCTGAAGAGTGTGAGGCACATCTAAAATGTTAATTAATAGCCAGTATTCTTCAGTAGGTCCCTAGAGATAGCAAATGCAGGTGATGATCTGACACCCATGCTTCTACCCTGGGAGTTAGGAAGCCCCGTTCACAGTAAAAATGGAGAGCAGGTAACAAAAGGCCCCTGGGAATGAACGTTTATATTAGGTTAGAATTGCCCCTCTGTCTAGGGGATCAAACAAATTTGACAAATTTGGAGGTTCAGTAAAGTGAAGGGAAACCCTAACAGAGAGAAAAAAAAAATCAATGCAGGTAAGAGAAAAGAGAATGAAGTGGAAAGAATAAGTGGAAAAAAAGTGAGACATTGGTGACATCATTTTTTCTTACAAAGGCCTCAGATGGGCTTCAGGCGCCAGAGTTCTTGCTCCCCCTTTCCCTCAGGAGTGCTGAGTCTCAGGAGGGCTGAGGCTGGGGTTGGGGGTGCAGCCCCTCTCAGTCCCTGGTGAAAGTGTATGTGTGTGATTATTTTCTCTTTCTTGTTTTTCTTTTCTTTTCTTTTTTAAATCTAGAAATATTCAACCTAACATTTCCTTGCATTTATGAGTTGTTGGAGAAAGGCAGAATCTGTTTCTGTCGTTGATTTGTTTTTTCTTTCTGTTTATATGTTTGTTTGTCCATTTGGTGTGACCGTGTGTGAATGTGATGAGTAGTTATGCTGTTTTTTGTCGTTGGTTTTGGAGTGGTGGCAGTTTGTTGGCTTGCTATTTTAAGGTTTAAAAACCTCATAGGAAACAGATATCATTTCCTTAAATTCTTTTCTACTTAGCATTTGAGAAAATCTCAAGTGACAGAAGCAGTCATACAGATGTTAGAGCAGATTTTATTGGGTTGAGTGTGCCGCTCAGACCTCTTTTACACATAAAATCAAGATCAAAATGAATTTCAAGAGCAGTTTTTAAGAAAAAAACTTCACGTAACATGCAACCCGGTAGTTTATTTTGGAAAGTGGTGTGTGTCATTATTTTGGTTTTGTTTTCTGTGGCCTAATGGTTTATGTTATTAGAACTGGGCAGCTACTTTGCTGATAGAGGAGGTGCACAGGTATTTGGGTTTATTACAGAACTGCTGATTATCTGTGGCACTTGTCCCTACTTCTATCCTGACATAACTGTGCCAAAGCAAAAAAGCCTTTCTCCCCTGCTTCTTCCTATTGGAGAGTCTCAATTCTTAGAGTCCTCAAATTTTTTAGCATTAATTTGATGGGATGCTATTATCTTTTGGTAGGCTTTCTCTCTAGTTTTCATATGAATCTATACATGTTGGTAAATATATAATTAAAGTCAGATTTTCTGGAAAGACAATATAAAATTTTCTTAAGTTTTTTTATTCCCCTGGAACCCAAGTATAAAGTGGAGAAAGTTAGTGTAAAAATATTTTCAAGACATCTTAGTTGTCTAAATACAGAGCCAATAACCACGTTAAGGTCTACAAAATAATGCTGTACAGTTCTAAAACTTGAAGTTAGTTTTATTAAATTAGACTGGAAAGCTTAATTGGAAGAATTTCTTAAATTCTTCAATAAATAACACAGATGCCTAATATAAGCTTGGCAATCAGGTGCTCAAGTGAAATATATGAAAAATAAATGAACATAAAATTTCACATCAGGGCTGGGGCTATAGCTCAGTGGTAAAGCCTTGTCTCACATGTGTGAGGCACTGGGTTCAATCCTCAGCACCACATAAAATAAAAATAAATAAAGATACTGTGTGTTCATCTACAACTAAAAATATTTTAAAAATTTCACATCAGTACCAGGAGTGATCCTTATGTGCAGTAAATCAAATTGATAAATACCCAAAATGTGGTAGAGTAAAAGTAGAAGAAACAGAGATACATGAACACTAACTTGTACAATGTCAATATGGTTTACTTGCCTCTTAGTTGTGCTATTAGTATGCCAAATATTTCTCATAATTTAGAGACATGACTGCAATTGCTAACTACTAATTGTCTCTATTCAAGCTCTGAAGAAAGAAAGAATAACATTTCATTAGTTTTCCAGGATAGAACCTCTATTATAATTCTTAATACTTGTACTAAAGGAAACTCATTCCTAGTTGTTCCTATGCAAGTAATAAGTATTGCAGAAGAGTACCTACCATGAATTTATAAAAAGAAAATGATAATTCAAAGCCACATAATTTAAAACACACCCTTAGTATGTTTACATCACTGTCTCAACAATAGAAATGACCTGAAATATTGTTAAGACAGCACCATTCCTGAAGCAAAAGGGCTTAACTAAATCAAAGCATATGGTGAAGACACCCTGCAAAGACGGAAATTTTCTTCCATGAATTTTCTCAGTTTCCAAGCTACATTTGCATGTACGTTTTATCACTTTGTGTGTAAAGAATGCATAGTGACGGGTCTAGGCTATTTTTGCATATGTATAGAGGTATAAGAATATGGAATATACTTAATAAAAAGTGAAATAGGGACTTAATGTGGTGGTAGGCCCTGAATATCTTCAAGAGGATCTTTACGGCCTTGAAAGTCCAATTGTTAAAAATGTTTAGAGAGCAAAATTTAAAAAGCAATTTCTATAGAAGTCTTTGATTTATTGATTTATTCTCAAAACATGTGGTCAATACTGACACTTGACTCACCTTTGAGGAGCACATTCTGCCTGGACTCTCTTGCCAAGTCACCCTCATTATCCACCTTCCTCCTTAGTTAGGTAACCAGAAAATTCCAAGTGAACAGCTAAGCAGCCCTGTGGCCCTGTGTTGAGGTAACATCTTTCTAGAGTTGAAGTCATTGTGTTACACTGATCTGTTTTTCCAGTGAGATTTCACATTTGTTAAAATCTACCTTGAAATCAGCAGTAAGAGAGACCCTCCCTGGCCCTCAGTTGCTCACACCTTCTAGTGTCAGTTCCCTCTGGGACTTAAGAGTGAAACTGAGCACTTTGGCAATTCTAAAAATAATCAGTCCATTAGTATCAAGTTGCTTTCCTGAATATAGCAAGGTGTTCTTTCTCTCTCCCCCACCCCCAGCCACCCTCCCAACCTAACCCCAAGATCTATTATGTTCAAACTACAATAGGAACTCTATGGACTTACAATTTTCACTCCAAGGATTGAAGTTATAAAACATAATAGCATATAATGTTACACACAAAACTTTTTGCAACTTTGTAATGTTATTTTACTAAATTCATAGGTTAAGTAAATGTAGATCTTGGTGAAATAAAACCATGATATATAATACACAATACATTTGACTATATTTACTAACATAACATTTTATTATTAATAACATATAATTATTATTTTATGTGAAACACACAAAAACATAGATTTTTGTAGACTAAAAAAGATTATGATAAAGCGAGCTATTTTTATTTCAACAAAATTGGTTATATCTCCTGGCAAGAATACTTGCTAGGAAAAAAAATCAAAAGTGTTTTGTTTAAAAAAAATTATCATTTATTTATTATAATTTAACTTTAGATCTAAGATATTCCAAGTAGTATGTATTTTGAAATAACTGGTTGTTTTAAGTACCTGAAATTAATATTAAATATATTTTAGCATAACTACAGAAAAATATTTCTTTATTTTTCACAAATTTTCAGGATTATGTAGAAAGTAACATGACACTGCTATGATTATCATCCTTACATAAGATAGCAATATAAAAAAACATTGTCTAGCCTTTATCTTATCAAATATATCCTAACATGCTCCTTAAGATGATATTCCAGTTTCATATACCTCTATGGACACCTGGAAAATTAATTAGAATCCACAGAAAGAAATGGAGTCCAGTGTTTGCTTTCCAAATGCCTTTTTTACAGCCACTCACAGGACAATAAAAACATTCTACTAAGATTCTTTTTCATGCTAAGGAATGCACTGAGTGGGGTCTGTTTTGGGGGACTGTAAGGGGAGAAACCTGGGGTGCTTTAAGGTTAATGGACAGTGATTAAGGTTAATGGCTGAGTGCTTAAGGTTAAGTGTTGTATTTACATAGCTGCCAATTCTCCTAAAAAAAAAAAAAGTTCTTGTCTATCAATCAGTTTCAGCTAATAGCCAATTAAACAGCAAATGGAGGATACAGACCAAAGGTAAAGACCCTTCAACCTGTATTTATAGGGTAGCATTGTGAATTTTCCACAAAGAATATTTATTGAACACCTACTTTGTCATGCATGGCTGTGTTGCACACAACAAAGTAGAAGCCAAGGCCTCTGTGTTGAAAAAACTTGGACCTAAGTATGACAATATCTCAATACAGAAAGCTATCAAATACATCACACAGGTAAGACACATTACATAATCCAGAGCAGGGAAAGATACTACCTAGCTCAAGATTTCATAGAATGGGGAAGGATATTTAAACTAAACCTTAAAATTAATAGTTTTCAAAGAGCTATATTTTATTCTAATTTTTAAAAATATACAATCCCAAGCAATGTGAACATATGTCAGTGACAACATTTGACAAACATATTGCTCTGTGCTACAACGATGTGTATAATTTAACAATACTACTAATAAACAAGAAGCTCAATAGGAATATGCATATGATCTTTTCATACACAATATCTCAAGATCAATTTAAATTAATGATGAATACACCACAAACAGCCAAAGCAAAATTAAATCAGTGCATTATATTGAATTCAATGTAGACTTTTCTTAGACTAGGCAAACCAGAATGGTGTAGAGGCTGTAAGGGTCTGGAGTATCCGGCAGTTAGCCAAGGCAAACTGTATCACTGACCCCCAAATGGCTACATGATTAATTATGTGGATGGAGTTAACTAAAACAAGATTGATGTTCATCTCTGCAGAAGCGATTGGAAACAGTGCTTTGTACATGGAGCAGCCTCACTTTCCCTCAATGAGCAACATTCAGCCAGGCCTCTTTGTATATCTCTTACTTTCTTCACTCTCTCTGAATTTCCAACTGATTTCAGAAGGAAAGCATACTAGGGATGGAGAATATGGCAGTAAAGGGCTGAAGAGGAACAGCCAGAATGGAGGAGAAGGTAAAAATTGACAGGTAACACATAATCATAAAAAGTGAAATTTAAAGCATCTTTTAAAGACTATTTTTTAGTCTCTAAGGTTCTTCTACTGCTTAGTTTCAAAATTTTCAGAGCTTTTGCATAAATTAGGCAGAGGTGAATTGGCACAAAAAGTAAGCAGTGAACTTGAGTAGTCCTGATCTTCTGACAGCAAAAGTACTGGATCATTCAACAGCTCCTGGATCAGGCCTGACCTGGGGCAGGATTGACAAGAAGAGTTCTCTTACATAAAATATAAAAAAACTTAAAAGGTTAGGATCGTATTCATTAAAAAAATGGATCTTTTAACATGCTGCATCTACTTTTAATGAGCCTCCCTTTCAGATCTGGTAGTGAGCATTACCCCAATAGATTGCTTTGGCTTAGAAATTAATGGGAAGGAGGGTGGTAATGTAAAGAATACAAACTATTCAGGAGTACAGAACTTGGTGAATAGAAAAACCCTACTGTTAGCAAAATTTTCTTAATTGAAAAATCCGAAGTCAACAAGAAGGCTGTGATAATGGGGGGACTCAACTGTTGAGAAAAAAGAGGAAAGGTTATCATTGAATCAGGAAAGGTATGAGGAGGAATGCTAAGGCCACAGTTTATGACACTCAAAATTTGCTAAAGATGAGTTCTGTTCTTGATATTGCCCGGCTCTCCATACTTCTAAGTAGAGAAGGCCCACCTCAGCGTGGAGTTGACCAAGGACGAGATACTAGAGCAAATCTAAATCTGCAGGACTCCACCAGTCTTTCAAATATTCACTTAGCCTCACTTGCTTCTGTATCTCTCTCAATTATTAATGTCTTGTGCTGCACAGGTTGGGATGAAACAATAAAAACAATTTTATTGTTTAAACTTAAACAATATTTCAAACTCTTGAAGTAATTTTGGGATGTCCTACTGAAAAAAAGTAAAACTAAAAATGTTTGAAGTATATTATTCATCTGAATGAAGACAGCCAGCCACAGTTGATATTGAAACCCAATATCCATTAAATAAGAAATGTAGTTTATAATAGAAAAAAGATCTAACAGAAACTTCATGAATCTCTGACAAAAATTCCAAAGATTTATAGTTCAGATTTTAAGAAGAAATATGAGATAATTGAAATATATTTTTCTATTTCTTTAAGTAAGGCTTAATATGGTTTTATATGTTTTTCCCTATTACACATAATGCAAGATAAATTAAGTTCACTCTTTTCAGCTAATTACATTGCACTGTCTCCATTTCATTATGGTGTCTATAGTTTGACAGAATAAAAAATTAGCTTTAATAGAAAAAAGGCAAATTATTATCTATTTAAAGTGCAAGAAATGCATTTTAATTCTTTAATTCATAATAAGCATTTAACAGAAGCCAGAAAAATTAACTGAATCAATGCCCTCATTTTTCAGTATTCAAGTAACTTGAGGATATTTAATTATTCTCAAGAGTAGTTTATTAATTCTGTCACGACTGACTTTAAGTCATTAAAATGCATTGTATAAAGAAGATGTGTTTAAAAATTAACTCACCTCCTTATGAGAGTAATGTATCTTCTACTTACGTTTGTTTTTAAATTGTTTTATGTCTTAGTATTGATCAATGTTGTTTTAATTGTACATGAAATTGTATATTGCACTTCTTAAAAATGAGACACAAAAGAAACTGTATACATTGTCCATTTTGAACTTCTTAATTTATAGATAAAAATATAAAGATAGTACTATTAATAGTATTAGTTATAAGTTTTCAAGTACTATCAGTTACCTGTCCATGCTCTTGCTACCTATTTGGACTTTACTGAAAATAAAATCTCTGAATTTTTGATTTATTCTCCATTCATTATAAAACAATATACATACAAAAATGTATACCCATCATGCAATTATATAACTAATATCTATTTCTAAACAGTAAGTTAATAGATTGAATTTGCATCACCACATTAGCATTCATTCATTTAAATTCTGTTATTTCAAATGTTATTTGGTGCTTTTAAAATCTAATAATTAGCATCGGCAACAAATCCTTCCAAAAAGTTGTAAGCCTACTCTGCCCATAGCCCTGTCTGGAAAAATAACAGGAGTTAGTCTTTAAACAGTGATGATCATAATTGTAGGAACTCAGCAGGTATCATCTGTTCATGACACAGCTGCCCTTCAAAAAAGCCTAAGTTACTGCTACTTCCTTTCCTTCCCCTAAGGCATGCTGTCCTCAGCCAGGGCCATATATGACATTCTCATGATCACAACTGAGAGATTATACCTGGTTCCTCTTACTGCCTCTTCCCCTTTGCAAAGATAGTGCTCAAGAACCAGCATCCTGAGTTTTGGAAGTAAATCTAGGCTTATCCTTTGTGAAGCCTCAGTTATTTTCAGAAGTTACACAATTCCAAGTTTTAGTCTTTTAGATTCAGTATCAACTTGTCATAATCGAGTATCGTAAAAATAAGACAAAAAAATCTTGAAATTTTTAATTAACAAAACTAGACATTTTTCAGCCCTTTGTAATGTCGGTGTATAGGTGCATGTAATTTGAAGTGTTTATGGAAGGGGAAGAAATGCTTACAATACCGTGCATACAAAAACAAAACTATAAATGACGGCAGGTTTATGTGCAACAAGTATAACCATAAACTAAAGCACAGTCTGGATTTGTAGACAGAAGAGAAAAAGGCCATGCTAGTTCTTAAAATTAATCTTCTCAACCTCCATGTTATCCCCCTGCTGATAAAGAGCTAACAGTATATTTTCCCCATCTTTGTGATAATTTGATCTTTTGTTAACTGTCTAGACTTACTCCACTTGAAAATCAGTAAAAATCAGAATGTCTGCTGTATTCTAGGAAGATTTACCTATGATAAAAATGACTCTTGACGGCTACAATGAATCAGGACCAGGAAAGCTATAAACCTGAAAGCAAGCCCGAGTTTCCCTGAATATTGTGGCTATTTGCACTGAAAGGGCCCCTTTCAAGAATCCTAAAAGCTGTGTTTCTGTTGTTGGAAAAGCTATCTGTGTCTACAGGAAAGGAAGCTTTTAAACTAGGGTGCCCCAAACCTGCCTCCTTTTGACCTTGTCTGCTTTCACTGAGATATTAGACTGCTATAAAGAAGTCCTGAAGTGGAGCTGCTGATATTGCCCTGCTGGTAGTCTGTGGTTCTTCCTTATCCCATCCGCCTGGAAGTAGGCACAACAAATGTGGCCAATAGCTTTGTGAGAGAGCTTGTGGCTGCTTAGGAGAGTTCAAAAGACTTTGGAGAAATACACTATCCAAGCCATACTAATTAAAAAAAAATGGGGCTTTGTCATAATCAAAAATTAAAGTTCAAAATTTCTAAAACAATTTGAAAATTGTCAATACTATTGTGGTTTAAACATCTTTTAATTAATATAGAAGACCTCTGTGTAATGGTCTGGGTAGTTATAGTCATTATTTAAAGTTACATATTACATAATGTAAATTCTAATAGGCCAAGGTAAAACTGGAAACAACATTCAAAATGCCTATTTTTCTTGTTGGTGCAAACAAAAGCTTGTGATGTAATTCTTAAAAGAATTAAAATAAGGCCTGGGGTTGTGGCTCAGTGGTAGAGTGGTTGCCTAGCATGTGAGAGGCACTGGGTTTGATCCTCACAACACATAAAAATAAATAAATAAATAAAGGTATTGTGTCCAACTACAACTAAAAAAGATTAAAATCAAACAAAATAAAGCCCACTAAACAAAATAATTTTTTATGTGACAGTCTTTACTGTGCAAATATATATAATAGAATCTTGCCAAATAAAAAATTTTTTAAATACATGCAGATGTTTACTTATTCACTTTCAAACACACAGAGAAAGTGTTTACTACATTATTATAACATGGAAGTTAATGGATATACTTTAAGAATATGAAGTAAAATAAGGTTTGATACAAAAATATATCATTTCCCACTGATAAAACCATTTTAGTATCTGCATTTACACAAAAGTGCCATAAAAACATGAATTACAAAAGAAATGGCATTACCTGATTTTTCTAGAGTCAAAGTAATGGCAACACTAATGCTTTTAAGGCAGCCCAAGAAACCAGAACTATAATAAAAACAATTTCTATCACAATCTGCATAATGTGGACATCTTGACGTTTGAACACATCTGCTGCTTTCAATATTAGTCACTTGAATGATTTTTACAGGTTTAATATTATTCATTAAGTCAAGAAAATAAAACACACTGCTCATCTATAAAATGGAAGTGACAACTTTACTTTTGCTTATCAATATAATTAAGCTAATGTGATCCCATAAACATAGTAGTTACAGAATTAATGTTTCTTCTCTGTTTTTATCCACATAGACTTCTTTTTATGTTCTAAAGGAAATAGAACTGTTTGCATATAAATTTCTGTCACCCAAATTTTCATGTTGTGTAAGCTAAATATTTTGTTAAGAAAAATTGGTTTTGATAAAATATACTTCCATCATAATTTCAGAAGTGAAAAAGATCAATGTTTCACTATACAATCTATTTTATGGAGTACTTGAGAGCAAGAATGACAATACAAGTCAATATTTTATGTGAATTTTAAGAAGTTCTTGCCAGAAGTAATAATTTTTATTGTCTTAACCATGTGTCAAAACAATATTGGATATGATTGGGCTTAAAACCAAGCCTAATTCAAGGGTTTAGGATTGTAGAATTACTTTCAGATTGTAAAGATTTAGGTCTTTTGTTTTAACTTTGTTTCCTTTTTTAAGTTGTTCAAAATGGGTACAGGGAAGAGACTCATCAAGAAACAGTATTAATCAAATATGAACCCTGCCTTAAGTTTATAAAATTAGAAAATGTTTTGAGAAGTGATTCTTTGATCCAAGAAAGAGTTCTTTTTTAAGTTTATATTTTATAAATTCTCAAATTTTTAACAGAAGTAATTTGAAATGTATAATACTAAGGAATAAAACAAAAGTGAAGATGACTGCTAATTAGAAACTCTTTTGAGTTCTGATTTATACACACCTATGAAAGAGTAATGATAATGTATACTTCATAATAAAATTAAAGATCCAAAGCCATGCTTCAAAATAGGGTACATATTTCAGTGGGCCTAGAATGAAGATAAATATTTAATATTTAGCAATAGTAGAAACCAACACTTTTGAATTTGGGTTGCAGAAATGGCCAAGAGTTCGATTTGTGTAGGTGTACTAGGAGTAAGAGGCCTCTGTATGAAGGGAGGATCATGAGCTTAGTTGAGTGTTGTGAGTGCCCACTGGGGATTTGGAATGTAGGAAAACACAGAATTGAGCAGAGATAACCCCTCCCCAGATCTGAGTGGAACTGTCCACCACCGTGTCTAGGTCTGTAAGGTTCCCAATTATTTCTTAGGAGCACCAGCCACAAGTGACCAGAGTAAGAACTACTTCTAGATGGGTGCTCTGTGGAAGGCTTGGAATGTGAGGTTAGGGAGAAAGAGAGAGATAGGGTTGGGTAGGGGGAGAGTGAGAGAGACACACAAATAAACATGAAGTAGTTACTGGATAATACAAAAAAAGATTTATTAGGAAAAGATTAACTTCATGGAGTTAGCCTGTTGATCTCTTTGACTAATGATAGTGATAGAGGAAGTCTTTGACCACTGTTTTTAAGTAATCATCAATCCTCAAGGTATTTAGAGCTTTCAGATCCTGTCACCATACATTCATTCTTCCAGAATCTTGAGATTAGTTTTTTAAAAAAATCACGTGTTTTCCTCTCTTTTTTCTTATAAGAGTAGTCTATAGTTTTATAAATGCCAATCACATTTAAATACCTTTATCAAACAGCTTTTACCAAAACCAAAGGAAATATGATAATTAAAGGAACATTTAATTCAACTTACATTTTTTGAGAAAATAAGTTAAGGTGGTTTAGATTTTGAAGTAATTTCCTCATATTCATTTCATTTGCCTTATATAAATCTTCTTACATGTAAATGTAAATGACACCTTGATTTAAAATTTTTGGTAATATAGACTATTAAAATAAGATTAAAAGTGAACATTTTGCTTTGAGAAAGAATACACAGACCCATTATGTTAAAGTTATATCATGAAATACAAAGGAAATTTTGTCATAAATATTTTATTTTCAGTCTCTTCACAAAGAATCTCAACCATGTCAATAAATGTCTGAATTAGGGAGAAAGTGTTTTAGCAGATAGATCTACCACCGTTGCAGGTCCTAGGAAATTCTGTATTTCAAATGAAATCTTGTGAAAATTTGTTTTCCAGGCTATGTGTCTGCATGACTGAATACACACACACACAAATATATATATATATATATATATATATATATATATATATATATATACACACACACACATATATGCATACATATATATATATCTACAAATAAATGAAAAATTAATTAGCATTATATCTCTTAGAAAAAAATGTCCAGGTGTTCCTGTTGAATAATGGAAGGCTGAAAATCCTTGAGGGTGTCTGTCAGCTCACTTTCTTCCTTGCAGGTGGGAAGGTGATTAGATAAATCTAAATGAGAGACTATTGTAATTAGTTTTCTTAGCAAAGCTTTAGCCTAGTTGGAAATAACCCTGAAGAGATAAATTCTTGTCAGACCCAGTACTAACAGGAATGGAAACTTAACAATTGAGGGAGAATAGAAAGACTACCTCTTCTTCCTATTTCTGAGATTTAACTGCAACTCCTTCTTTACCTGTAGGAGACCTCTGGAAAATAGTAGGGTCTACAAGTTCTGCAGGATGATGTAACTGGAAGTAAGAGCAGACTCACTACTACCTGACATTCAACTATTTAAGCTTTGTTCTAGTGGGCATGCTATCAATTTAAGTTTATGAACCCTTTTCCAAATTCACCTAGTCTTGGTAAAGTGGCCAGAGATAAAATCAGCTTTGTACTGTTAGACCAGAGCTCATGCAGACCTCATGGTCAGATGAGGTATCTGCCTTCAGGCAAAGTTAATTTGAACCTAAGCTCCACTACTTATTAGCAGAGATGTGTAACAGGGGCCAAATACCATAACCACTTTATTTTTACTTTTATCAATACATACTTTATTGGACTATGAAGTATATCATGGATAGAAAGCACTGAAGATACTGTCCCCTGTATTTTTTAGGTACCCAACCAATGTTTTTCATTAAAACCCTTTCTGGAAGTTGTCAACTTCCGATGCAGAGCAAAAATGATGCCTTGACTAGAAGAGGACCTGATGATACAGCTGTGGGCATTGGTGAAGTGTGAGGCTATCAAGGGTGCACTGTGCCTGCTATGCAGAGGTGACTACATTGTCTTCTCATTGGGTAGTCTTTGGAAGCTCCATTTGTGAAGTATTGACATTCAAAACTGGGCTGTTCTTTGTCCTACACTTTCTATCTTGATGGGTAATATTATTCCTTTATTATAAATGCACATGGACTTTTTACACTTTGTGTTGATTTAGGGTTAAAAAGTTATTTGAAAGAGAATATTACTTAGGATAAATTGGTATAAACAATGATTTCTAAAAAATTTCCTCTTGGCATATGGACATTTTCATGTGTAATAAATACAGTGTATTATGTTGTTTGTATTACTTGATTACTCATATTGCAATCTTATTTGAAAACATGGGTGGATAAAGCCCTGGATCATGAAACAAACACAAAATTGAAAATATAAAAGCTCTTATTTAAGGACCATCTAACTTATGAATTGCCTTATGTTTAGCATACTTATTAGCAAATATAATAGCAGTCAAAAATCATTAAAAAAAAATTCATGGTGGACTTAGCTTTAAGTTTTCCCAGCACAAGTCCTGATTGGAAAGATTTTAACTACCATTATACCTTTTTCCACAAAAACAGATATAACAAAAACTCCATTATAGTTTCTTGGGCTTCTCAAAGGTTTATAATTCTTTTGTTCATCTTTACTGTGCTAAATTTCTGCAATGAATTTGCCATTAGTGAAAAAGCATTATCTTTATGAGTTACCTGTGTATATTATCAGCACACAGCCAGCATTTAATCATAATAAACTTAGATGAAACACCAAGCCTCTCTTCTGTCACACCACATATACCCTCACAGTGCCCCTAAAGGTTTATTAAATTAACTGAAACTTGAGGAAGGACTATATAAACTATTTAGATGAAAAGTGAAATTTCCATTTATCATTCTATGCTTTCAATTATTAGCTTGACCAATTTTTTTCACTTTATTATTTTTTCTTTGCTCAACTTCATATACTATTTGATGTTGTTGCTCTTGTATGAAAACAGTCACATGCATTAGAAATGTGCAGTATGGACTGCTTGATTTTTATTACACTTTGAAAAGCAGATGAATAAATCAAGGAGAAAGAAATTTAAATGCAGTGCTGATGTGAGGTCCAGCCTTTGAAACTGGCTTCCTATTAATCACAGGGCTGACCTTTCCATTAAGGGGCACTTGTTGGAGTCATTGACACGGTTACAGCATTCATATGTGTGAACTGTACTCTGTGGTATTCATGTACTGAGGAAAGCATAGTGAAATTAGAATCTCTCCCTGTAGGGGGTAGACATTGACCGCTATTCAATGCCAACAATTGTCGGTTAAAGTATTTCATGAAGAATGACTTTTAAACTGCATTTACTCCACCATCAGTAACGTCAAATGCAATTCTTAAAGAAATATATTTAACTGGCAGTAATTAATTAAACCTCTCATAGCAGCAACTTTATCCAGGCTAAATCATTTTTGAATATACACAAAGGAGTCATCAGAATTCTACCGTCATGGATTTTAAATCATCATTTTCAATGATGTCCATCTATAATAGTTAGAAAACAAAAAAAAAACACTGGCCAATGGGGAATTACTTTAACAATGTGATAGTGTTTTGTTTAAGTTTGCCTGTCTCAAGACTCTAAACATGTGTATTGTCTTTTGAGATGACAATGCCATTCAGACTCATTTTTCAAGTACATAACAAAAATTTTAAAAATCAACTCAAAAGATTATAAATATATATAATGTTGTGGTAAGTTTTATTGCATCCTTTTCCTGAAGGATTAATTTAAGTATCATAACTGGAGTCTTTGTAAGGGCATGTGTTCTATGTGTTTATTTCATATGCGGAGCATCATCCATTTGAACAGCAAACACATTCTTCTACACTGCCTGACACTCCACCTGAAAGTCCACCGCAGTTAGCTTGTTAACACAATTCAAGATATATGGTGTAGTAGTAAAAAGATTCCCCATAGCCAAGTAAAATTCAGAGTGGAGGGCTCAAGGAACATGGCTCTACTTAGATCAAATCTGAACTTCAAGTTCAAACATAGTTTAATGGTGAATCCAAAGTTGTAAAGGCAAAGTAAACGCAATGTGAAAGCTGCTTTAAACCAAGCATGAAAGACCAAAAAGTCAAAGTTGAGATTTCCCACATCTGGTTTTAATAGCTCTTCCTAGGCTATTAGACAAATGACCTTTTGTTTTGTTTTGTTTTGTTTTACAAAAAGCATTATCATTGTCATTGCTGCTACAATCTATTTCTGCCTTTAGAGTTTTCAGGATCACTTCTTTGGTGAGAGTCAAAGCTGTAGAATGAATTTGTTAAGCCAAAATTACAGGAAAATTCCTCACATTAATGTATCAACAATGATGTAACAATATAGTCATGTATAAAAGCCGAAATCCATTTTCAAAAAGGGTTTGAGCTTTGTAAAGATTTTTTTTTCTATTCTCAGAACTGTGACAAAGCACTTGTCACCATCATTTTTGACAGTAATAAAGGATATTTCACCCAGAAATAGCAGTTAATATGCCAGGCTCCGGGCTCGAATTAGCATTATTATTAGCACCACATTTCAGTTTCAAGACCTTCTGAATGAGGAGTCACTCATGGAGTATTTAAGCTGCAGTGACAGTGCCAGGGCACTGTGCAAAACGAAACTGGAGGAAATCAACAGGGTTATGAACACAGGTTTTTTTTGCTGGTTCACTTTTGCACAGTCTTTAGAGGATTCCCTGAGAGTAAACACCCTTAATGAATTCCCAAGCAAAAGAAGGAAAGATAAATATTCTACTTACTGCATTTGTTGTCCTTTGTCCATGTGCTGAAGTCAAAGGGCTGTTCTGCAGTTCTTACCTAGCTCCAGGTTGCCCTCCGGATTAGGCATAAACGTGAGCAGCAAGAAGCATGTTGACTTTGTAACTGTACAAGGAGCAGCCCATCGCACTGCTGCTAGTGAGCCCGTCAGGACAAAGTGCTAAACTTCAGCAGGAGAGCACAGCATCTATTACCCCTGAGGCTCTACCATTTCACCTACACCTGGGCGGATCTATCAAGCTTCATCTCTATTAGAGCTATTTGACTCTGTGGTTTAGGAGGGAGGAGGAAAAAAAAAAAAAAAAAAAAAAAGGCTTGCCGTTGTCACACTTGTTTCCTATTAAAGAGCCTTACGGTGGATTGAGTAATTGTGTACGAAGGTAGTCTGGCTGGCAGATGTGTGCAGCCCCAGCGGAGCACTAGATTCAAGGCAGATGGGTTGTACCAGGGCGCAAACAACATTGAGAGAGAGAGAGGCGTGATTAAAACAGCAGGCCTCTGTTTTATAGTGCTGGAAGTGGGGTAGCATTAAAGCTCCTGGGAACTAGAGCTCCCCAAATGATATTGCTCTGTATGAAAGAAAACAATAAATTCAATAAAAAAGAAAGATGTTCAAACTACAAAAGTTATAGAGATATTTGTAATATTCAATTTAACTACAAATGAAGGATTAAATGGCACACTCTTCCCCAATACCCTAACTAAACTTAATTAAAACTACTCAATCATGGGTCATAGTGGGTTATTGATAGTGTTAATGTGATGGATTTGAAACAGATCCCTCATTCTGCTACATAAGCCAAGGTTATCTTTTTAATCTGAATTAAATTGCTTTAAGGAGATTTACACTGTTGGGCAGATTGACATCCTGCAATTGGGCTTTTTTTTTTTTTTTTTTTTTTTTTTTTTAACGTGGTTGAAGCCAATTGTTTGAAAACATGTCCTTATCATTAGTTATTTCTGCATACTCCTAATAGCTCAGGTAACTTGATTCAAGGAAACTTTAGGGCTTTCTATGTCACTATTCTTTCTGACAATAAAATTGCATAAAAACGTCAGAATGAGTATAATTTAATTTCGAAGTCAGAACTGTTTGGTCTATTTCCCTATGCTATTGAGAGCTGTTCTATGTTCAACAGTGAGCAACAACTAGTATTAATGATAATGATGATGATGATAATTGAACAATTGCTCTGTTGCCAGAAACATGGAAAGAACTTTGAAGACATTATCTCCTTTGATTCCTACAAGGACACTGTGAGGTCAATACTACTATTATTACCTTTTCACCTCTTCTTTTTTTTTTTTTCACACATGAGGGAAAGTGTCCCTGAGAGGTTCCTCCACCCAAGGTCACACATTTGTTATAGGTTGGAAGCAGAATTCAATTCAATCTGTCTCTAAATTCTCACTCTTCCTGAAGTCAGATAGTCTATGCAGAATGATTTTTATCCTGTACAAATAAAATGATTATCATCAAATTCTGTACAGAAAAATATGAAGTTAACTACCATTTCTTTGGGCAGTTATAAATTAGAATTAGATACTCTAACTTTGTGTGTGCAAACAAGTCATTGAAATATAGTCCAGTCTACTCACTAATAGAAGTTTCATTAAAAGTAATAAGGACACCATAAGTTAAGAATTGCCTTAGAATACATATATTTAAGATAATTTATTAGAACATTTTCTTTCAATTAAGATCCTTTGAGCAAATGCTCTTTAATAGCTCTACTTGATTTGCAGAAAATCAGTAAAAAGAATAAGATTGAAAATTAAGATTATTTTATCTGTTTTTCATGTTTCTATAAGTTTTTCAAAATTCTTTCATTAATTATTTTTTATTTTCCTTTCCATATTTACCTGCAAATAGAGTCATTATTATTCCAGTAGAAGCTTATTTTACTCATCAATAAAACTACATTTCAAAGAAAAAATTATTTTGAGTCATCAGACTAACATTTAATAAACAATCTTTCCAAAGATAAATGAAATAAAAATCTGGTTCTTGAATAATTGCAGTCTTGTAGTTTGTTTATACTAACATACATGTTTTTAGTCCTTTGAATTTAGACATTTATACTAAGTCATATTAAATAATTAGTAAGCTGTCCTGTTTGTCATTCCATCTGGAAAAAAAATATGTTTCAAAGTGCAAGAATTATTTTAAGGAAAGTGTTTAAAGGTGGTAAGTAGAAAGATAAAGCATAGTGAAATGGGATAGAGTATCAAATAAAAGAATCAAAGAATGGGAATAACAGAACCTAAGAAAAAGCAGGGTGGGATTTCAATGTAATCCAAGGGGCCAATGCAATTTAAAGAAGCCTTATATGGCTCACAAACACAGTTTGAGTAAAGCTATTCGATGAGGGGAGGGGCTTTTTTTAAAGTGTCAGGTTATTTTAGACACCATTTGTGTGAGTGTGTGTGTGTATGCACATATATATCTGTGAGTATGTGTGGATTTTTATATCCCAAAGATATTACAGGAACATGTTGATATTCAAGATCAAGAAAAAACACTACCAGAAGAATACAGAATTACCTGTAGAAATATTGTATAGGAGAGCAATTAATTTAATTTTCTTCACTGAATTCTATGTAAATTAGGTTAAAATTTATAACTACCAAAAGTCTGGTATTGGTTTATGCCAAACGTCAGCATTTTCAAATTTTAAAAATTTTCATTGGAAAAGTAAACAAAGCTTCCACATTTTCATAGTTTCACATAAAATACCATGAAGATTTTCAAAGAACTTTTTTCTATCTTGGCTGAAAATTGAACTTATTGGAAGTATCCCAAGAAACAATATCCTGGGGAGTTTCCAGTCTAACTTTTATATCAAAGATTGGATAAGATTTGGAGAAGCATACAGATTTTATTTTGATTTATTCCTAGTTTTATTCATGACCAATCTTACAAACCTATACTCAAGAGAGTTCTGTTTAACAAACGTTACCTAATTTATGAAGTAATGATCCAATGCTGGCTGGTTTTGCTTTTTGTTGGAAAAGTCAGACTTTCCCCAACAAATGTTTACTTAGCTTCTAACCCCTGATTTCCAGCCTAGCTCTTATCCATTCTTATTCCATTCATACACAATTTTCTACCTATTTTTATTGATAATGAATATTGTGTTGGTAGCAGTGACTATGAAAATTTTATTAATATGATTACATTAATAACACAATGGAATATGACTTAGCACTAAAAGAGAATAAAATATGGCATTTACAGGTAAATGAATGGAGTTGGAGGATATCATGCTAAGTGAAGTAAGCCAATCCCAAAAAACCAAAGGCTGAATGTTCTCTCTGATACGTGGATTCTGATCCATAGTAGGGGAGGACATGGGAAAAATGGAGGAACTTTGATGGGGCAAAGAGGGAACAAGGAGGGGAGAGGGTATGGTGGAATTAGATGGACATGATTACCCTAGGTAAATGTATGACTGCACATATGGTGCAATGTTACATTGGATAAAACCACAGAAATGTAAAGTTGTGCTGCAATTGTGTACAAAAAATCAAAATGCATTCTGCTGTCAAATATACCTAATTAAAGTAAATTGAAAAATAAATTTCAAATGTGATTTATCATTTGTTAAAATATACAAATATTGCTGTTTAATGCAAACACTTAAGATATTATATCATTGTAGCAAAATTCAACTTATTTTTATCTATATGATTTAAGACTTGATTCTTTGTTAAATAGGTGTCTCATCTGGATCAAGAATTTGAAGCCCCCATGGTAAATAACTGGAGTTCCAAACTGCTAATTTCTGAGTTTAAGAAAATGAGAGAACCTCATACTAACCCTAAGGCCAATTTGGCATTTCTGAAAATGGCACTTTAGTTCTTAAATATAAATTTATTTTATTTACATGAATTTCTTCAAGAAGCATTGCACATTCTTCTGTTTTATACTCCATGATTTCAACATTGTGTCTCATTCCTTTAAGGATATAAAGCATATAGAGTTCATTATAGCATGGGTTTCACCATCTCCTTTGCATAGATGCATCTTTTTCCCAGTTTATGTGAGTACAATGATATATAAGACAAAGATAGAACAGAAAATTTTGGTTTTGATAATTCACCAGCCCTAGAAAAATGAGACTGAAGTGTTTTTTTTTGTTGCTATTGTTTAACATTCTAAATTTTATCATCCAATGGGCATTAAACATAAAAATTGATGTCCAAAACCATTAATAGCAAATTTGATTTATTATTATATAGATTATATGGATAAGCTAGCAATAGTATAGGATTGGGTACAATTGGAGTGGAAGAAATATTTCTATGAACAGATCTAAAAAAATATATACAGAGAGAGGTCAGTGACAAATAATCTAGAATTCAATGAATACTTGTGGGCAACTTCTTTCATGAGACCAGGCATAATTTATAGAATTGTATGACACAAAAATATTCCCAACATTTCCAAAATATTTCTCCCTCCATTAGATTTTATATATACTCCTAAAATATACCCTTCTGGCCAAAGTAAAGAACAATGTTTTCAAAAATTTTATTATAGTAAAAATACTTCTGATCTGAGAATGAATATACAGTCAGGAATATTTTTTTTAATTTATTTATTTTTTATCCTCCAGATTAGTGTAGGAATTAGCTGGTAGTTACTGGAAGTCTGTCTACTACAGGACATCATTCAAAGGCCAAGTTGTATTGCAGAATAAATTTCTTAGGGAGTGGAGTATTTTGGGGTGTCAAGACACTTCTCAGAAGATGATGTACAATCAGTCTACATGAAAAAAATGTTCATCATTACTACCAATTAGAGAAATGTAAATCAAAACCACTCTAAGATTTCATCTCACTCCAGTCAGAATGGCAGTTATTAGGCATACAAACAACAATAAGTGTTGGCAAGGATGTGGGAAAAAAGGTACACTCATACACTGCTGGTGTGACTGCAAATTGGTGCAACCAATATGGAAAGCAATATGGAGATTGCTTAGAAAATTGGGAATGGAACCACCATTTGACCCAGATATCCCTCTCATTGGTCTATACCCAAAGGACTTAAAAAGAGCATACTGCAGGGACACAGCCACATCAATGTTTATAGCAGCACAATTCATAATAGCTAAACTGTGGAACCAACCTAGATACCCTTCAATAGATGAATGGATAAAAAAATGTGGCATATATACACAATGGAATATTACTCAACAATAAAAGAATAAAATCATGGCATTTGCAGGAAAATAGATGGAGTTAGAGAAGAAAATGCTAAGTGAAGTTAGCCAATCCTAAAAAACCAAATGCCGATATAAGGAGGCTGATTCATAGTGGGATAGGGAGCAAGAGGAGCATGGGAGGAATAGACAAACTCTTGATAGGGCAGAGGGGTTGGAGGGGAAGGGAGGGGATATGGGGTTATTAATGATGGTGGAATGTGATGATCACTATTATCCAAAGTACATGTATAAAGACACGAATTGCTGTGAATATAATACTCTATGTATACAATCAGAGATATGAAAAATTGTGCTCTAGATGTATAATAAGAATTTTAATGTATTCTGCTGTCATATTTAAAAAAAAAAAAAAGGACACAGGAGATGTGATTAAAAAGCCTCTGGATAGGCCAAGGACCTTAAAACCATAAATCCCCCTGAGGAGACCAAGCCGAGTTCAGTTATTCTTAGAAAAAGCTAAGTCGATGTTAGTGCAACATTATGTAAATATTGTGGATGAGTAAACTCAATTTAAATGAAGGAGGTCTTAAAAAATGTTCTGCCAATATTTCCAATTTTTTCCTAAACCAGTATTAGGAAATCTGCACATTTATTGGAGTGTACTTATGGGCCAATTACAAACACTAAAAATTTTGAGTGAAAAAAATAGTTTTTACCATTTTTGAAGATTTGTCAGATAATTTTTAATTCAACAAATAGAAAATATTTCTTTCACTGATCTAGATTTCATAGCATTACCTAATATCTGACCTCCACATTTATAAACTAGTTGAAATGAAAATAAATGCACACAATCAATTAAATGAGACTTCATAGTCAGAGAGAATGATACAGACAGTAAATTTAATAAGAAGTCAAATAAAATGAGAGTTCAGTGTGGGTTACATGAATTCAGAGGTAGGCAAGGCCATTGTGTGCATCAGAAATGATGACAAAAACAGTCTTTGTCAAATAGAAGGTTTGAATTGGGGAATTATGAAGAAAGTTTGGAGGGGTTAAGTTGTGTAGAACAAAGACAGTGTTATATTTTCTGGTAAGTGCCTAGAAAGATAAATATGTTTGGGAAAGATTAATTGGAAGGGATTAGAAAAAGGCAAGACTGCCTTTGAGGCTGCTGCAATAACTCAGGAACTGACCTGCATTTCTCATGTGATCATCTCTTTTCCCTCAACCCAGAACTATCCCTGTAGACTGATACATTTTAGTATACCTCAAAATCTCATTTCTGTCCCCATGTTCATGCCATTTGCTTGTGGTTCATTGGAAAGACTAGGATTTAAAAAAAGTCTTGGACCTAATTCCTGATTCCATGCCTTAATAGTAATTTAAATTTTCTGAACCTCAACAATAAAGTGAATTGCTACATCTACTTGTGAAGTTTAAGTGTGATGATATTACTAAACTGAAATTTTATAAAGTTGAATGAATATAAAATTGAGGTAATTAATGTCCTACATATCTCCAAATTATAACATCATGAATATATTCAATACAGATGTCAAAAAATTTCAAATCTTTATATATATTCATTATTCTCATAGTATTTATCAAAAATACAGAAAACCTACCAAATTTATTTTGCAACTTGACAAAATGGGTTTGGTTAATGATAATGATATAAGAAAACAAAAATAAAATTTACATTCAGAAGACAATTTCAAAGCTAGAAACCACAAAACTGGGTAACCAATTAGAAATAAGGGGGGAGAATAAGTCAAAATTAACCCTACAAATAACAGGTGTATTAAGCAATGTCAATGTTTATTCACTGCTTGTTCTGTACTCAAATAATAGAAATCTAGAAATAGCATTCCAAGTCTGCCATGGTATTATTTCTTAAAGTATCAGAGATTTGCCATCATCTTCTTCCTTTCTATTCTGATCATCTGGCTAATGAATGTCACTTTCAAAGGGGAAAAATAGCTATTGAAATTCTAGTCATTGTTTCTGTGAAAACCAAAAGAATATGGAGGAAGGTAAAAACAGATCCATCCAGTTGTTGAAGAATCCACTGAGAAATTTTGCTTATACAATACTGTCTCCAGTTGCTATAAGGACAATGGAAATGCAGACATTTTATTGCCTGAAATATAAATCAACAATCTGCTAGTGAGAAAGATGGCTGAGTACTTTAGGCAGAAACCTAAAAGACTTCTTATTAATTGAATGGAAGAATAGTATTTGAGAGTAGTAGAAAGTTTTGTGAAGAAGAAAACATTTTAACTTTTCATTCATGGAAGTATTGACATAAATTGTTGATTGGATGATGGGTTGGAATTAAGACATGATGTCTATGATGTGGCTGAAAAAGAAATGATGCTGATGTACATACCAAACAAGAAACAAGGTAAATTAAGGGCTTCTAATTAATGAAACTAAGTCAATCAGTTCAGTGAACTTCCAAAGTCAATTTAGACCTGAGTCATTTTATTAATACTATACAGAAATCATTTAGCTATATTTATGTT
The DNA here is from genome assembly GCF_045843805.1 of Urocitellus parryii. NCBI lineage: Eukaryota > Metazoa > Chordata > Mammalia > Rodentia > Sciuridae > Urocitellus > Urocitellus parryii. The sequence continues at coordinate 65,504,679 of NC_135533.1, forward strand.
ATCACACATACTTTAAGCATATACATACATGTATTTGTATTTTCTGATCATTAAGCCAAATGTTGATTAATTTTTTTTAAATTTTAGAGTTTTTGTCGAAAATTATCTATGTGACACTCATTTGACTGAATTGATCAATTTTACAGAAAATGATATGACCTTCTGCTTATTTAAAATTTTTTTTGAAAACACTAACATATTCTAATAAGATGTCCACTCAAGTGTTTTTGCAATACAGTAGAGAGCTGAACATTTGTAATTTATAGATATGCAAGTATTTTCTCCCATTCTGTGTACTATATTTTCAGTGTTGGTTGTGTTCTTTTCAACACCATTTATTGAAAAGTATATGTTTTCCCCATTGCATGATGTTTCAACCTGTTGAAAATTATGACCACATATGAGAGTGTCTGTCTGCTTTTATGTTCTTTTATCTCTTTTATTGATACATGTCTCTTTATGCCAGTATACACTATTTTGATGACCATAACTTTATAGCAAGCTTTGAAATCAGCAAGTGTGAGACCCCTAGCTTTGTTTTTGTTTCAGGATTGTTGTGACTTTCAAGGGTTATTTTAGATTTCATATGAATTTTAGAATAGATTTTTCTATGTTTGCAAAAAGCATCATTGGAATTTGTATAAAGTGTATTGAATCTGTAGGTCACTTTGAGTGGTATTGACATTTTAGCATTATTAAATCTTCCAATCCATAAACATGGGATTTTTTTCCATCCTAATAAACTGTCTTTCAGCAGTTTATGTAGTTTTTAGCTTACAAATATTTTGCCTCTTTATTGTTTATTTATTAGTATTTTATTCTTTTCATACTATTGTAAATTAAATTTAACAAAAAAGATTATAGTAAGGGTTATCGAAGAAGTTGTTGAAGTCTTTGGTATTCTCTTCTCTCCAGATGTAGGACTCTCCTCTGTCTCCAGAATCTATACTTTTTATCAGTTTGGTGTTCATATATTTCAAATATAATTGTATCAATTAGCAGTAATCATATACATTGCATTTGAAGTTTATTTTTTAAAACAACTTTAACTTTCATAATTTATTCATAGTAATACAAAGAGAGTTCTCTATTTTAATAATAGTAAGTTTATCATGTGATTCCTGCTGACTCACTAAACAGATTTAATGTATCCTCAATTTTTTAGAATAGTGTTTGCTTATTTGTTTTAATTGGCAAAATAATATATATTTATCACTTACAACATAACATTTTGAAATATGGACTCATTGTGAAAACTTTATCAAGCTAATTAGCATATGCAATATTTCACATTTCATTTTTTGTAATAAAGACACTTAAAATTAATATTTACAATTTTCAATATTATGACACAATATTATTAACTATAGCAAACATATTGTATAAATGGATCTCCTGAATATTCTTCCTAAAATTTTATATCCCTTTCCCAACCCAACCCCAGTCCCTGGTAACTTAATTCAAAGAATTCAACTTATTTAGAGCCCACAAGTAAGACTATACATTCTGTGCCTGACTTATTTTATTTAATACAATAGCCTCTGGGTTTACTCATGATAATTCAAATGACAGAATTTCCTTCTTTAAGGCTGAATAACATTCCACTGAGTATATAAACCACATTTTATTTATCCATTCATCCATCAATGGACACATATTGATTTCATATTTTAACTATTGTGAATAATGCTGCAGTGAATGTGGGAGTGCAGGAATTTCTTTGACATTGCAACTTTATTTTCTTTGGCTATGTGCCCAGTATTTTTATTGCTGAATCGCATGGCAATTCTATTTTGAATTTTTAAAGAAATTTCCATTTTTTTTCATAGTTACCAATTCACATTTCTACCAACAGGATGCAAGAGTTCTATCTACATCCTTGCAAGCACTTTTTTATCTTCTATATTCTTAAAAATAATCATTTTTTAAAAAAATAATAGTCATTACAATAGGTGTGAGATGATGTCTCATTATGGTTTTAATTTGTACTTCTCCGATGATTATTGATGTTGAGCATTTTTTTTCATACCTGTTGGCTCTTTGCATCTTATTTTTAGAAATATTTATTCCTGTCTTTGTCCAATTTTTAACTGTGTTATTTTGTCTTTACTATCAAGTTGTTTGAGTTTCTTCCATATTTTGAATATGAATCCCTTGTCAGATTATGGTTTGCAAACATTTTCTCCCATTCTTATGAATCTGTTCTTCACTTTGTTAATTATTTACTTGGCTGTTCAGAAGCTTTCTTGTTTAATGAAATCCCATTTGTCTATTTCTTGCTTTTACCGCCTGAACTTTTGAGGTCATTAAAACACATACACACAATGCTGTCAGACCAATGTTCTAGAGTTTCCCCCTTATGTTTTCTTCTAGTAGACTCATAATTTCAGGTCTAATTGTAAGTCTTTATTCCATTTTTGAGTCGATTTTTGCACATGATGTTAGATAAAAGTTTGAGTTAATTCAGCTGCATGTAGATATTCAATTTTCCTAACGTCAATAATGACTGTCCTTTCCTCATTGTGAATTACAATTTATATTTTATCCCCTTTAAATATTTAAACTAATCCTGATTTTCACCCTTATAAACAAAAAGTACTTCCGTGTGTCAAGCGGAAGTAATTATAATGGTTTGAATAGAGTCCTCCCCAAACATTCATGTTCCCCAGTAACCACAAAATCTGAATTTAAAGCTAGGTACCATGTCACACACACCTGTAACCCCAAAGATGTGGGGAGGCTGAGGTAGGAAGATGGCAAATTCAAAGCCGGCCAGGTCAACTTAGTGGGACCCTGTCTCAAAATAAAATTTAAAAACAAAATGGTGTGGGGCTGGAGATGTAGTTCAATGGTAGATTGTTCCATTTTTCAATCCCTAATATAAAGAAAGAAAGAAAATAAGAAAAGGAGGAAGGAAGGAAACAAGACAAACTGGAAAACACATAAATTTATGTGGAAATAGGCCTCTGTAGATAACTAGTCAAGAATTGTGAAGTGAAATATATTCTGAATTTAGGGACAGTCCTAGATACTATGACTGTTATCCTTTTAAGAAATGGAAAAGATTCAGAGACAGAGAAGAAAATGCCACATGAAGAACAGAGGAAAGGATTGCTCCATTGCATCTACATGTTAAGGAGTGTCTGGGATTTCTGGAGGTTATCAGATATGGAAAGAAATGGTACAGATTCTCCTCTGAAAGCTCCACAAAAAAACTAACCCTCCCCATGCCTTAATTTTGGGGTTCTCATCTTTAGAATTATCCTTTAGAGGACAAATTTTGTTTTGTTAGCAGCCCTAGGAAACTAATATATCATTTTACAAGTAGAACTTGTAATAATTACAAGTATTTCTTCTTTTCTCCCTCACAACAAAGTATACGAATCAATACTCATTCTTACCCAGTTTTATAGATAAGGAACTAAGGCTGTAGGTTACTAATTTACTAAAAATCACATAATAGTACTAGAGACAGATAACAGCCTACAAGTTATTAATTGCCTGCCAATCTGGGCTCATGTTGGAGATTATAAGCATTCAAATGCATAGAACTAACCTCTTTTGCCAGCATTGAGTGTCAGAATGATTGGTAAAACCTTACTTTCTACCTTATATAAGTTGGATAGCTAATTTTATTACCATACTTCAGAATATTTCTATAAGGTTGTATGAGTGAAACTGTTTTTCTATTATCAAGATTTAGAACTTGTCACCATGAAATAGAAGAAGTTTACTGCAGCACATTTAGATTATACATATTTAGACATTGCTTTTTACATAAGACTGAAGGAATCTGAAAAACTAAAGCAAATGCTAAAAATCCTTTAGGCAGGATATATCAAAGGAATGAAAGCTGGTTTTCATTGTTCAAATAATCATTCTACAATACTTCAACATTTCACAGTGGCATGTTACATGTGTTGTTTTATTTATGTGTTGGGAAAGTACAAGGCGAACAACCTATTTAGTAAACCCAGATTTTGCTGCAGCAATAATCAAGAACAAAATCTTTATTTATAGTATGTACTTCTGTACAATCACATATTAATACACATGCTAACTCATCAAAACTAATCTAACTCTTCTAAATTTACTAGGTTTCTTCAAATTTTTATTTTAACAATGAAATTTTTACATAAAAAATGAATCACTTGTTAACACATTAGATTAACCATAAACATATGATTGTGTGTGTGAAACTTCTTCACTTTCTCTTGCAAAATTTTTTTCTTCATAATTCTAGTTCTTATGAACTTCAGGACTTTAAAATGTTGACTGAATACTTAGTATAAAGTGAATATTTTATTACTTAGAGTAATGTCATTATTATCTTACACTCTTTTTTTGCTTAATGAATAAAAGTAATGTTTTCCAACAAAATAGTTCTTTGAATTTAGAAGTCACTCCATATATTTTTATGCATTCTTTCACTTTCCCTAATTATTCTTAAAAATTCTCAAAAACTTATGCTCCAAAGCAAAGCATTTTATAGGTACTGTGTAAACATTGCATTTTTGTTTTCCTTCTCTCAGTTCCCTGCACACATTTATAATATAAGAAAATGGCGTTAGAAATGTGTTCATTTAAATGCTTATTTTGTCAAATAGACAATTGTCCAAGAATTTTTATAATGAGTGCCTAAGTGCCTAGTATAGACAAGTTACTCTGCTAGATGTAGTGGGCTGAATGCAAGTTGAAATATTACAAATACTATGCATAAGAGAAAAGTATGGTTACATGATTAGCAAATGGATTTTTTAAAATTCTCCTTTGCTTTTAGTTTATAAGCATATTAGATAGTGCTTTAAATGTTCCATTGTATTCCTTTTGGTGTTATTGTCATTGATAGTGCTAATAGGGTATTTTTTAAGTCAGAAGGCCATTTTTATACATTATTTTCAAAATCTGTTTTGTATCCATGTGCTGTACCAAATAATTTAAAGAGGACAATAAGAAGTCATAGACAGATATATAACTCATCACTAATAAAGATAAATAAATGATTTTAATATTGAAAACAATGTACATAACAAATTGCAATACCAAGAAGACTACTCTTCATTGGACTGCTTCAAAATTAAATAGAGAAGTGTGATGATTAGTAAAGATGAACAGAGTGGAATAATAATAATAATAATATCAATAAAAAAGCATATTCTAAGTTTTCAGCAAATGTTATCCTAAATGGTGCTATTTATTATGAAGACACTGCATTAGTAATGATGTTTGCTTATTAGGATGCTAAGCATGAAATGCTTTAAGGACTACAGAGTAGAAAGAAAAAGTTAACAAGAGGAAGGCCCTGAAAACCACATGAGGAGCTTTGTTTTATTTTGAGGGCCAGTTGGAAGCCACATGTAGATCTTCAGAATGGAAGTAAGGAAACAACAAATCTGACAATACACTTCTGTGGGAGTGTCATGAGAGTTTAGGGCAAGAATATCTTTGTTTGAAAAAAATGTTTCCCAGTAGTTTGGCTACTATGACTTTGTGCAGTGATGGCTTGAACTGAAGCTTTAACTATAAAAACAGAGAAAAAGAAAATCCAAAAAAAAAAAAAATAGTATGCCGAGCAGGATTTAGTAATTACTCAACACAGAGGACAGAAAATACAGATACAAGGAGACCTGAACATAAATACAGACTGTCCTGTGGCAAAATAAGGATGACAGACAATTGTCCTAATCATAATGTTTATAAAAGCTTAGGCTGCAGAGTTATATGCACAAGCCCAAAATATTATTCTCCACATACAAAAGAGATTTAATTTCTAAACAGCATCCTGTGCTGTTTTCCATTATTTTAGTAAAGTGGAAGCAAAGTGTTTTTCCTGAAAATTTTAAGTGAACTCTCTACTGTTCTGTTACATCGTGCCAACAATAGTCAGTGGGCTGAATGGCACTCTGTACCCAGAGAAGGTTACTGATGAATGACTATCATCCTGGGGAGACATAACACACGGTGTTCTGAAAGGGTCACCTTTGGTTGCAGAGATGCTTAAGTGTTTCTTCAATGACCTGGAAAATGAAGTAGAGAATAGGCTCATCAAATTTGTAGATTAATTCAATCTTCTGCAGAGAATAAGGACAGGACTACTTATGAAAGATAGATTCAATATTCAAAATGAACTTGGAAAATTGGAAAAGCAGTGAGAAATGAACTGAGCAAAGTTCAAATAGGATAAATTTAAGCTGTACAACAAAGACAAAGACCCAGGCTCAAAGGATAAATAATCCCTCTATGCTAAGGGGGAAAGGTGATTTGGAATAGAATTTGAAATATTCTATTTTCAACACCATGACAAAAAGTGAGGAGAAAGCTACCTGTCTGGTATCAGGACACAGGACAAGTAATCCTATAACATTCTAGAACTTTCTGTGGATTTAAACTGGGGGCCCCAAATGCTAGTTGATTTTTTTCTATTTAATAGTTCAGCCACAATTTGACACATGCTGAATAAAATTCTCTGTGTTGGTTTTAATGCTACATAATAAAAGGAAATAATGGGATACAAGTCTAATTCAAAGAATTAGGATCTAGCAATTTAGAGAACAGCCACAGCAATAAAAACACCTATGTGCTCTCTCTCTCTCTCTCTCTCTCTCTCTCTCTCTCTCTCTCTCTCTCTCACACACACACACACACACACACACACACTAGTTTGTATATTTTTCACTATGAGAAATTAATCACATTATTTTCAATATTATGTCATTCAACACACCTTCAAGATATAATAACTAACCACCAACTACGTGATAAGTATTTGGTAAGTGAAGGTGAATAAGAAATAGAATCTCTGACCTCATGGAGCTGTCGTCTAGGGCAGAGGTCAGCAAACTTTCTTAAAGGGCCAGATAGTGAGTATCTTAGGTTTTGATGATCATATGGTCTCTGTGGCAGTGTGTCAACTCTGTTATTGTAGCACAAAAGCAGACTTAGATAATACATAAACAAACAGGTGGGGCCATGTTCCCAGGAAAGTTCCCACATTGGTTTGCCAAGCTCTGTGCTAATAGATCAGAGAAGCACTAGACAAGTAAAAACTTGATATAAATAGAAACAGACCGAGTGTCATATGGGAAAATACAGAAAGGTGGGCAAGGATGAGAAAGGTGCTTTAGAAAGAGTACTTTGGAAAGGTTTTACTGAGGAAGTGACATTTAGATGAGACTTGAAATGTGATTTGTGGCTGGCCAGGCCACAGTGCAAAATAAGTGAGCTCTTGTGCAGGTTGTGGCCTGGAAATGGCAGGTGGCCACAGGTTTCAGAGGGCCTGTTCTAAATAAGGATTATGAGATGGCAAAGGAGAAAAGTCAGTGCTATCCAGGGGTTTAATTACAATAGAATTAGGCAGTTTGAAATTTAATCATGAAGCACACGAATGAAGCAGAGGTTTTCAGACAGAGGTTTTATAAAGACAACAGTGATGTGATTTGATAGAATGATTTAGAGCTAAGGGATCAGTGAGCAAGGGGCATTTGACCTGAGTGTAAAGTAGGAGACAGTTCTGAACACACCTGGTGGAAAAGAGTTCTTGCCTGAAAAAAGAGCATATGCCAAGTCTCAAAAATGGGAAGAAGCTTGGCATGAAGTAGGGACAGAGTGACAGCTGAAGTTGCCAGAGCATTTGATGGACAGTGGTGACATCTGTTGCAATGGTCAAAATTAAGGGAGGAGCAGAACTAAGGGAATGTGATAATAATACCACTACATTTTGGTTGTATTGTTTGTGTCGCATTTTAGGGCATCCAAATCAAGATTTGCAACATGAAGTTAAATATATGAGCTCATGGTTTAGAAGTAAGACAAAGGCTAGGGCTAGAAATAGACTTATTAACATATAAAAACCAATTTATTTTGCATATAGGGGATTATGTGGTGTTATGGTTTGGATTTCAAATGTTTCCCAAAGACCATGTGTTATTGGCTTACTAATCAGTCTATAACCCTATTGGGAGGTGGCAGACCTTCCAAGAAGTAGATCCTGATGGAAAGAGGTTAGGCCACTGAAGGTGCACCCTTTAAAGGGGATATTGGACCCTGGCCTCTTCCTCTCTCTCTCTCTCTCTCTCTCTCTCTCTCTCTCTCTCTCTCTCTCTCTCTCTCCCCTCCTCCCACCTCCTTTCTGACCACTATGAGGAAAGCAGGTTTGTTCTATCACATACTCCCCACAATGATGTTCTGCCTCACTACATGCTCAAAAACAACAGAATCAACTGACCCTGGACTTTCAACCTCTGAAACATGGGTCATTCAAAATAAGCTTTACCTCCTTTTGAGTTGATTATCTCAGGTATTTTGTCTTAGTGGCAGAAAGTTAACCGATACATGGGGATTCTGGTATAAGGAGTTCGAAAGGTAAGCAGGTCATTCGATTCAGGGCCTTGAACACCACATATAAACAGGTTGTATTTCACTTCAGATGCACTCAGAGGATATAGTATAGTTCTTAAAGGGGAGTGACATGATTCAATTTATAGTCTATCATTATTTTTAGATTCTGTATTTTGGAATTTGCTTATTTACAGCCTGCATATCAGTTTTCCTAGCACATTCATGGTCCTTTACAGACATATACAGTAGTGAAAATTTGAGTATCCAGATACACATGTTCCCATATGAAGTTGAAGAAGATGATGCTCAGCTTTCTAGTTTCAGCTTTCTTATTGTATAATAATTTTCCTTTCTGTGCTCTATTTAGTTCTATATTATTCCCATTCTTATGCTTTTTGTTGATCTCACTGTTCAAAATGGACTTCAAGAATAGTGCTGAGGGCTGGGGTTGTAACTCAGTGGTAGAGCACCTGCCTAGCATGTGCCAGGCACTGGGTTTGATTCTCAGTACCAAATATAAATGAATAAAAATAAAGATCCATCAACAGCTAAAAAAAATTTAAAAATTAAAAAAAAAAGAATAATGTTGAAGTGCTATCAAGGTTCCTAAGCACAAATAGCTGTGATGAGTCTTAAGGGAAGAATACATGGGTCAGATAAACTTTGTGCAAGCACAAGTTACAGTGAAGTTGGTGTAGAGATCAATGTTAATCAGTCAACAATATTTAATACAACCTGATAAGGTACCTTAAACAGAAACAAACTTAAAACAAGATTATGTATTCACTGGTGAATGCAAACTTTGTTACCAGATGCTCACAGGAACCTTGCCTTGTATTTTCCCTTAGGAGCAATGGTTTCTTATTTGCTAATTCAGTGTTTGCAGGGATTTCCTAGAATATAACTAGTGTGAACAACGAGAATTGACTGTATGTCTCAAAAAAACTACACTGAATTACATCAGGAAACAGTTGGGTTTATTATGAGGAAGCTTTTCCTCTAGTTGTATAAAATATTGGCAGGGACTTCTTTGGGGGAAAAAAAAAGTAAAAGAAAAGGAAAAAGAAAAGCAATTCCTTTTTCAAATGGCTATGTTTAAAGAAAAAAAAACACAGTGAGAAACTTTAGCTCACAGATTCTGTATAGCTGTTTAGTTTATCCGTCTTTAGATAAAAACGTAATGTGATGTTTCAGTTGGCTTTTTCTGCCTTGGTCTTGAAAAGTCAACAAATGCGATTACTTATGTGCATATGTAAGACAAAAGTCAAGTGCATGACAAATAATCCTTGCTCCAGTAGTCCTCCTCCCTTATTGCTGTTACGGGGTCCCAATGCCTTTTGTAGGAACCCCCGATTGCTATACTGATATGGTATTTCTAAGGGACAGAGGTGGCCACCTAAGCAGATTAACCAGGATATGTTACTGGAGTAGGTTTGACCCACATTCATCTGCTCATGCCTGTTATTTCAGCCAGCATTCCATTCTGATGACGACTATTGGTTGATAGAATAAATTGCATGTCTATGCTATCCAGACATGTTTTGTAAATAAAATTATGAAATATGGGTTTAGTGGTGGAACTGCTGCCACTTAGTTTTGGAATCTGTGAAGCAAGGGGCCAAGGGACTAGGGAACGTTCCAGACCAATGTTTTCTAAGCAGGAGCCAAGTAGGTGGTGCCAGTCATAGGCTCAAAGAAAGATGGAGTTTAAAAGCTAGAGAGACCTCAGAGATTTAATGTGTTGTGATGATTCCACTGGAAGGAAAAGCAGTAACAGGAATGCTGAAGAAAGCAATGTTCAGAGAAAGCTAACAAATCATCAATATAAAAAAAAATTTAATTAAAAAAAAAGCTGGGTGCAGTGGCACATGCTTGTAATCTTAGCGGCTTGGGAGGCTGAGACAGGAGGATTTCTAGTTCAAAGTCAACCTCAGCAAACAGCGAAGCAAGGCCCTAAGCAACTCAGTGAGACCCTGTCTCTAAATAAAATAACAAAATTGGGCTGTGGCTGAGTGGTTGAGTGCCCCTGAGTTCAACCCCCAGTAACCAAATTAGTTAATTAATTAAGTCAAAAATTCAACCATAGAGATAAAATTAAAACAGAGGGGATTAAGTCAATGTAAGCATAAAATTTTGATTTCATTCTTGACTTTATTTTTTTTTTTAAATTACCTCCATTTTCTACTGTCATCTACTCTTCCTTCATGGCCTCCATTATCTCTGAGATCTATTCTTCAAAATTAGGGTTACAATGGTCTATTCCATCCTCCTGCCACCACCCCTCCAGTCACTTTCCTCACTCCACATTGTGGTTTAGATATTAGATGTCACCAAGAGCTCACATGTGAGACAATGGCAGAAAGTTTAGAGGAGAAATAATTGGGTTAGGACAAGACTTAACCCCATCAGTGAACTAATCATCAGTGAACTAATCTCCCTTAGAGGTTAACTGGGTGGTTACCGCAGGCAGGTAGGGTGTGACTGGAGGAGGTGAGTCCTTGGGGGTGTGGCTGAAGGGTATACATTTTGTCCTTGGTGAATGGAGTCTCTCTCTCTCTCTGCTTCCTGGTACAAACTTATGAGCTGCTTTACTCCATTGCACTCTCCTGCCATAATGTTTTACCTCACTACAGGCCCTAGGAATGGAGCTGGCTGTCTATGAATTGGGACCTCTGAAACTTTGAGTGCTAAATACATTGTTCCTCCTTAAAATTGTTCTCTGGTCTTCTGGCCACAGTGGTGAAAAAGCTGACTAAAACACCCCATAATTTTTTTTTTCTCAATATTTTGTTTCTTGCATCTCTCTGCTTTCATTCTGTAATCCTGTTTTCACTTTTGGTAAATTCTTTCTCTGTTCTCATCTATCTGGTTTTGTTTTCTCCTCCTGCTTTTTTTCTTTTAAACCTATCCCTTTTTTTTTTTTGTTTGAATTAACGATAGTGAAATATTAATTTAATTTTTTTTTCTTTTCCTTTTCTTCAAAATTTTAAGTGAATTGTTTGCTTTCTTAGAAAAGAAAAGGGTTATTATAAATTTTATCCTTACTAAGTAGAAGGCTTACTCTATATATGACCTGACTCTTTCTTGTCACCTCTCTTGCTACAACAAGACCACTTTCCCCTAATCTGCAGCCACCTACAGCCTTCTTTCATTTCCTATCTAGAGTGAGCTCTTACTAATTTCAAGAATGTCTATTCACAATTTCATCTTCTTTGAATACTTTCCCCTCATTTGCATTACTCCTAATAGTTTCTCAGCTTAAATTTCACTTCCTCAGGCAGATGCCCCCTGGCTAGACCAATCAACAAAAATTTATTGATCACTTAACTACACAGTAGGCCTTGTCCTAGGCAGTGAGAATATAAAAGAGTATGAGACATCAAGACCTATTCTTGAGGAGGAGTTCACATCATAGTGGAAAGGGAGACAATAAATTAAGAGGTTAATTCTTGTTTTGTTACATGGTCAGAATATTAGGGTAAAATTAAGAAGGGCAGGGGAGGAAGAGGACCAGTGGGTTTGTGTTTGGTGTCACAATTTAAAAGTAGGCCCCTTTGGGAAAATGTTGTTTAACTGAAGAGCACGAGGGAAAGGGCCATATGGAAATCTGGGGGAGAGCATCACGGGCTGAGGAAATGTTAATTCCAAGGGTCCTGAGAAGGAAATGACAAAGAAATCCATGTATCTGACCTTTGCTGAGCAAAGGCAAACGTAGAAGTATATGATGTCAGACAGGCAACTGGACACCAGGCCAAACTGATCACTGTCCCCTACTCTGATGGAGATGATAAGCAATGGAGAGATCAAGCAGAGGAGTGACATGCTCTGAATTACTTTTAAGTCTTATAACCCTGAAAGCCAATGTGAGCCAAAAGTAGTACTTAAAGAAATACCTGTACTTCTACTCTGCTGTTCTGACATTTTTTTTCCTCTCAGATACGCCCCCCCACCACTTCATAAGCATTTATTAAAATACCACATTTTACATTCACTATTATGTTCATTCATTTAGCATCATTTTCCCTATCTATTAGAACCATGAAGGCCAGTGCTTTGCTGACTGGTGACATTGTTGACAATAACTTTCTTTTTTTTTTTTTTTTGGTACTAGTGACTGAACCCAGGAGTGCTTAATGACTGAGCCACATCCCCAGCCTTTTTTATTTTTTTATTTTGAGACAGGGTTTCATTCAGTTGCTTATGACCTCACTTAGTTGCTGAGGCTGGCTTTGAACTTAAGAACCTCCTGCCTCATCCTCCTGAGTTGCTGGGATTATAGGAGTAGCCACCACAACTGGCCAACAATATCTTTTTTGTAAACAGGTTTTCAGTTTAGCTGAATACATGAACACATTGTAGGTATTGAATAAATAATTGTTGAAAATATTCCAGAAACTAAAGATGTATCATCTCTACCTTAGAAATGAGAAAATTGAGTTTTTGTTTCTGTCAAGTTAAATAGTTTTTCCAAATAATGTGGATAGTAGTAGTTTTTTCCAAATAAGGTGGGATAATAGGAGTTTTCTCCAATTCTAAACTTACATGTTTTTAATATACACAGTGGTCTATTAATATTTTATATAATTTCCCTAAAAATGTAATTGATACCTGAGTAATAATTTGCTTACACACGGAAGTGTAATCCTTTGATTTTCATTTTAACTGCAAAGATTTGTACTGCATGAAGTACTTTAAGATTGTATTACTCAATGTAATTCAGAGCTTTACACGATTACACGGACTACATATATAAGGGATACATAAAAAAAGAAATCGTCCTTCTTCCTTTAAGAATGAGAGAATACATTTCACAAAACAATTGTGGTTTTTGTTTATGGCAGCATGCAAATCTCTGGGGACTTGCATCTTTACAATGTATCTTGGACTCAGGGAAGGTAGAATAGAATCACATTTCCAGGAGGTTACCTAATATTATAAAAGGCTCTTACTAAATCTCAAGTGATCTGCAGTAACATTTTACTGTTCTATTGCTATAGTTTTCCACATGTAAGTGTATACAAGACATTTGAAAGTCTTCAAAAGTGAACTTCAACTGACAAAACTGAAAAAGTATACTGGTATACCTATTACATAAAAGGAAAAAAAAAGAAGTTAATGAACACTGCAAATAATTCTCAAAATTGTAACTAAGATTTTTATTTTTTCTAATTTGAAATGAAAAAAAAATGTTGTTAAATGAAGCTAAATTAATCTAAGTTGGGCTGGGGATGTGGCTCAAGTGGTAGCGCGCTCGCCTGGCATGTGTGCAGCCTGGGTTCGATCCTCAGCACTGCATACAAAGAAAGATATAAAAAATAAATTAAAAATATTAAAATTCTCTTTCTCTCTTAAAAAAAATAATTAATTAATTAATTAATCTAAGGTATTTCTTAAGGAGAGTATTTTTAAATGCAAAACCTTTCAAAATAAGTTTACCTATATAAACAAATGTCAACTAGGCAGTCTTTTAAATGGAAAAATGGGGAGGAGATATGATATCAGGGATTCTAGGAAATATACTCTTAGAATGTAGGAACTCATAAATTTATATAATCTGGCCTAGCATATTTATGTGCTTCTGCACCTCATACATATGTACTTATAGTAGAAAAATTATCAGTGGGAATAGTAGAAGGAAAAGTTTGTTAGTAACATCAGTAATTTTATATTTAAAGTCTTGAAGTCACTACAAATACTAGCTGACTTCAAACCAAGTATTAGTCTATGTGACAATCTGCCTTGTGAACTATGAAATTGTGCAGTTTTATCATGCTATTTCTCTAAGATGGAACATGTTATCTGCTGGTCAGACACAAGTTTCAAGGGCATAATATGCAGTGCTGAGGACTGTTTATCATTTCTTCTATCCCCTGCTCATGAACATATGATAGATTGTAAATAAGATACCGGTAATGTAAATTCTTTGTAAGCAAGTCTCATTTTCTCCTCACAACACACTCAGCCTCTATAATATACTAAGTACACAATTCTGGCTATTAAACTAATTATCAATTAAACTAACAAACTAAACCAGAGGTATTTTTTTTTTTGCTTTTTCATTTTATGAGGATACATCCATATAGCTGATTGCATTTTAACTTAAATTTATGTTTGCTTTGAACATATGTCTAGGTTTACTTTAAAATTTATGAAGTAATTTGGAAGTTTCAGAATTTGGAAGTTATATATTTTCCCTATAAAAATAGTGAGAACAAATTAAAGCATATAGTAGGGATTCAACTAAAAACATATTGTTCAAAGAAATTCTTTGAGAAATAGTTTCTGCATTAAAGAGACTTTCCATGTTGTCTATCTGGTTTCCCCAAGTAAATATTCCATCAGTGCTGTGGTCACAACAGCATTTTCACTGTTTCTGATATCCAAGATCTCATATCAACTTCTTTCAAGGTTCTATTTATTTTTACTGTAGCTATTGTCAGTTAGGAAGAAAATCTATTTTATTAAAAAATACTTGTTTTACCTTTGAGAGCCTCAGGGAAAGAAGCAAAGGGTTTGGATGTTATATAGCATATTTTTTTACTGCAGCATCCAGCAAGCAAGATTTTGTGTGTCTACATATGGTGCAAGTCTTGTTTTAATTCAGCCCTTGGGACATCAATTCAATAATGCTGGAAAAATACACTGTTCTAAGTTCAGTGATAATAGAGTCTGAGGACAACACACTTCCAAACTTTTCAGTTCATATGTGACTTATTATTTCTGTGTTTTATACACATGTCTATTAAAATATGTATATACAGAATTTGTGACTTTATTTATGCTTAAGCCGGAACTCTAATGTGGTAAGTAAATGTCCATTTACTTTTTAGTGATGGCATTATGTCTTTACTGTGCTGATGTATTTTTCTGTTGCTTAGAATTTATCTAAATACAAGTGACATCACTTCTTCTGTTAGGTGTTTGAACTTTTTCAAACACAGGTACATATTATTTTGTAATTCAGATGCTTCTTATAAACAGTGAAATATGGAATGTCTAAACATATTGTAATCTCCCATCAGAACTGTTGCTTTCTCTGGATCTGTTTCAGGGGTTTTTGGCCCAAACATGGAAAGGTGTCTGCTGATTTTACAAGCTAAGTCTGACATATGTTTTTTTTTTTTTTTTTTTTTTTCAGAAATCTCGAATGGAGTAAAGAAATTTGTTCATATTTGGGTCAAAGAAATACTCAGGGGAAGAGTGTGTTCACTGTCGAAATTATACATACTATGCTAGCCTCTATATCAGGGGTTTATTTTATGTTTTTCTAGAACAGGGAATTAATCACTTCTATAAGAACATCATATATTCTTTTTTTTTAAATTTTTATATCCTGAATAATTTGGAACAGACAAGTAGTTTAGCTACCATTAAAACACAAACTATGTACAAGCCCTATTTTTTTCTTTTATTTTCAGTACCATATAATCAAAAAGAAGCAACAGGAAGACAACTCTAAATGACATTTGGTGGCAGGTTTTCCATAATGTCCTTAGATTTCCTCTAAGCTTTAAACAGGTAAATAAGTAACTAAAATTGTATTTTTCAGACTTGTCACCTTTTATTAAAAGCCTAAGGAAACTAGATGAAAGAAAGATTATTTTTATTTATAATGCATTTAGCTTCTCAGTCCAAATCTAATAGTAACAAAAATTTTAATTCAAATATATTGCATGTAATTTCATTACAAGGTTACCAGAAGTCATTCACACAACTATCTAGATAAATCAAATAATATATTTACACAAAGCCACATCTGTAAGACTGAGAAATGACAAATTCAATAATCTTTACCTAACAGTTATAGTCCAAAACAGATTAGGGAGGCACTACTTCCACTAATGTTAGTAATTCATTTATAAAAATCAGAAGTTGTATGTGAAAATAGTTACTGAAGTCCATTACATATTGTTTTAATTGGAGCAATTATAACATATTGCACACCAATGTCTTCTGCCAATTTTCTAAAATCACTATGCATATGTAAGAATCTACCATGTTGGGATGTGATATGTTTTATAATATTTGTTTCTGATTAACAAAAGAATGATATACATTGTTTTTAAAAAAGCAGTTAATGCAGTACACTATACTATTTGCATTCCTTACTATAAATTATCATTTATGATACACATATCAAGATATAATGTGATAAACATTTTTAGAAAAAAATGCAATTACACAAAATTATAGAACTAACTACAACAACAAAAGAAAACTGAGGTGATTATTTTGGTTATCTCTTATTACCTAACAAGTGGCTTAAAACAGAAATTTTGTCACTTACCATCCTCTTGGTTGACTGGACTCAGTGGATAATTCCAGGGTTTCTCTTGTTATTTTAGTTAGAGGAAACTGGCATTATCGTTAGTTAACAATGCAACTGGATTAGATGTCTAAGATTGTTCATGCATATAGCTGGCAGTTGATACTGGCCTTTGGAGCCATCTATTGCAGCACCAATGCATGGTTTTTCCATGGATTTATCACAGCACAGTGGCTAACTGCAGACATGAAACATTCAAAAGCAAGCATTCCAAGAAGTACAGGAGGAAGTAGGAAAGCTTCTTATGATTTAGCCTCACAAATCTCAGAATATTATTTTTGCTGCATTTGCATAGTGACAAGTGGGTTACTAAATCTGGCTCAAAGTCAAGAAGAAGGGGATTAGATCCTGTCTCTTGGTGTCAGCTGCAGCACGCACACATGGAAGTGAAGTAATTTAATTCAAAGTGACCATATTTGAACAGTTTCTACCACAGAAGCTGGCAATTACAGTTTCTCAGCAAAATCTACCTTGCCACTGGGTTTCTAAGTACAGCTTTATTGTAACAGAACCACATTTATCCATTTACATATTATCTACTCCTGTGTTCACTCTAGATGAGCAAGAGAGAACATGTGTCTCACAAAGTCTAAGCTATCTTATTATCTGATGAAGTTTGCTGAACCCTTCTTCAAGAGCAATTTCCTGGAATAAACTTCAACTAGATGAAGTAGACACTTGAAACATTAAAAAAAAAAAGTTCAGAAGTAAGGTGGGAAAGAGAAATGGAACTATAATTATCATTGTGTGTACAAGACAATGGTTTGGATGAATCAGGTGAAAGAGAAACAATTGTAAGTAAATTATTAATTTCAGAGGAAGTTACTAAGTATTCCATTAGTTTGTAGTTGCTATTGACATTAGTGGAAAAGAAGGTCTTGGAAAATTTTTTTTTTTTTGGAAATTTAGCAGTACTTTGAATTTTAAAATTAATGCAAATTGAAAGTTTGCTCACAGTCCTTATTTTGGTTGTGTGTGTGTGTGTGTGCGCACACACACATTTGGAATTCTTTGAATGGTGTTACAAGAGACATCAGACCATTTTAAAAGAAAGATTCCAGTGCTTATTGTTGTGTAGCCCAAATTTGGTTAAGCTGGTGCTGTCTGGTGTTTGGATTGACTACTTTTTCAGTTTTTCATCAGACTAGTATTGCTGTATCTGAGTGAAGTCTAAAAAACTCTTCAGGGTTGTTCTCTTTGACCTCTTCAGAGCCAGTTACCATTGCAAGAGCAACAATTTCCCCCTTGACTTTGGCTATCTTTACAAAGCTTTTGGAATTAGCCACAAATTGCAGCATCTGTTTCTTCTATATACTGTTCATAATTTGTAGAGAAACTGTTTTGGTATGCCTTGCCACTGAACTCTAAAGCTTTTTTTTATGTAAAAACTTTTTCCAAAGGTCTTTCACTGAAGCTTTTTGGTTGGCCTTTGAGACCCTAGACCACATATGGATTGTCTAGGCAAATGAGTATAATAAGCCAGAGGAAAGTGAACCTTACTCTTCCATGGGTTGCATCTGCCATGTGTTGTCTGGAAGTAAAAAATGACACCTACATGTTGTCACTTTATGTTACAATACTGCATAAAACCTTCTTTGTAAAAATTTGGAAACATTCTCGTTTATAAAGCATGGAAATTAGAATTACATGTATTATCCACGAAACCTTCTCATTACTAGTGTTCATGAAACATTAAAAAAATTCAGAAATAAGGTGAAAAAGAGAAGTAGAACTATAATTATCATTGAGTGTGCAAGACAAAGGTGTGGATGAGTATGTATTCCAAAAAGCTGGTATTTCCTTCTGACATTTCTTGAGGGCATGGGGTCTTATAAAGTCATAATTAGGATGGGTTTGAGTTTTACCTTCCCCCATGAAGTGGACTTCTGGAGGCTTTGGTATCAGGTGCTTTCCTCTACTGGAAGAATTACTGCTGAGAAGGGTTTGCAACTCCAGGATAAAACATGTTTTTTTTTTTTTTTAATTGAAATGGGAATGTGTTCACTTGTCAGTCACAGCTGTTTTTCCTGTTTTCTTGACATTATGGAGTGTGGCTTGAATATATAATAAAATTCAGGGCTTGATTCCTTATTGACTGACTCTTCACCTTCAGCCTCTCAAACACTTTGTTTAGTTTCTCCTAAGTCAGAGAATACAGAGAGGAATGTTATGGTCACTTTGGCTTAGCATCCACTTTTCCATGTTTATCCTAAGTTCTTCATCATGGATCCATTCATTTTTTCCCCTACTACAGATCTTATAACCAAACTGCCTTATGATGACTATTTACCCATCCTTTTTACTCCTTATCAAGATGGTACACAAGATGATGATTAAAGAGCCATATTCCAATGATATGTTTCAGGGTTCTTCATTGTCAATATATTATTTGTTGCATTTTCTCTGCCATTGTAAGCATATTTCTCACACATCTTACTTTCTTATGCTTTCCTTCAAAACTTTTTCAAATATTTAAATATGCTTTGTAACATGAGGCAAAACCAAAGGGTAAGTATAAGTAGAGACTGTAAAAAAAGAAAGTACAGGGCATCATACCAGGAAGAAAGAATAATTTTGGTAAATGTGATCTTGGGATGATAGCCCCCTTGGTGCTGGCGACACTTGACATTCATTCTCCCTTTATTAGTACTCAAAATACCCTTTACAATATTTATGTGTGAATGTGCTCTTTTACAGTTACATTTGAATGTAACATGATATTTTCCACATAATTTTGTAAAAATCTTTATATAAGTTAGGAGTTTTACATTATATATATATATATATATATATATATATATATATATATATATAGAGAGAGAGAGAGAGAGAGAGAGAGAGAGAGAGAGAGAGAGTTTTATATATAGAGAGATTTTATATATATCATATATAGAGAGATTTCTACACACACACATATATATAATTCAATTTAATATATACATTTATGTATAAACTTCAAACTTGAAGTTTATGTGCATATGTGTGTGTATATATATGCATATACGTATACATCCAACCATAGAAAGATTGGATAAATTTTTCCTCAGTATATATTAGTGGAAAGACCTATTGCTAATATATAAGACAATTTGATATTATAAACTAGGTGGTATTCTATTAGCAAAGTGCTAGCTGGAAAGAGAATTAACAAGATTTACTATTTTATATATATATATATATATATATATATATATATATATATATACATATATATGTAAATATATGTAACTGTAGATCTCATTAACAGAGAAAGAGTTTATAAAAAATCAATAATTTATGGAATTATTTATAACCCTCTTTGTTCTCTTTATTAGATACATAGCATTTACTTCACTCACCAAAACAATATTGAAAAGAGAAACATAAGCTTTGTTATGCAAGAATGAAAAATATACACAGAAATATATTTCACTATATCCATAATTTCAGAGACTGAAAGTCAAGTAAACAAGAATTTTAATAAAAACTACAGTAAATACCACTAGCCATCTGGCCAGATTCTGTTTTCCTCTTTCATGGGACAGAACCAGAGCCAGTCACTGGACTAGACTCCCGGCTGCAGCCCCCATCAAGGTACATGGGACTATATGACTGAGTTCTTCCAGTGGCATAAAAATGGGGCTTCTAATAAGGCCACATGTGCTTCTTCCCTTTACTTCCCCTTTGGCTGACTAGAGGTGGCAGATGATAATGTCCTAGAAAAGGGCACAGTTCCAAATTTCTTATATCACCACATGAAAGAGAGCAGCCTGGAATGTCTATTTTGGATCATTATGTGAACAATAAATAAATCCCTGCTGTGTTTATGTCATTAAACATTTTGAGGCCTGGTTATTACTGTAGTTTAGCCTATCTTAACTATACCAAAGTAATTCAATACATTGAAATCTTTGTGCAAAAACTTCAAAGACTTATAAATGTTTTGTTGATTTTTTTAATTGAGCAAGTAAGAATTAATAAAAATCAGCCATTTAAAGAATTGAAGAATATAGAATTTTAATTTTGTTTATAATCTTCAAAAATACTGATTTTATATTTTTATTTTAGCCTCTTACCTGCGAACCTTAAACATGTGGTATGGTGGCTTGATTTTCTGTCATTACTTTTAATTTTATTTTATACTTCTTTTGTGTGTATTGGTCTTCCCACACAAACTATAAAATTTTTCAAGACCATATCATATATGCTTTATAAATGGCCCATTCCACCTAGTACATTCTAGGCATATGGAAGGTTCAAAACAGATGCCTGTTGAATGGAATAAAGAACTTTGGTCTTTTCTACTTTGTCCCCTCTCATATTTAAAGTTTTGCCCATAAGGTTATTCTATGAAGAAAGATAATCACATTCACTTGAGGCATTAAAGTATAAATGCATGATTTTAATTTTTAAATTTTACCTTGGAAATGGAAGATACTAATAATTCATAAAAATTCATTATTTGGGGAGCAGCTTATAGATATTCAAGATTTTTTTCCTTAAAGAAATAGGTAAAAAACTTGCTATGTGAAATTCTCAATCATCACAACTTTTTTTTAATTTCAAAGTAATTTATAATGGCTCATTATCATAACATTGGATCAAAATAAATTGTGAACAAGATTATACTTATGTAATAAATTATAAAATTCTCATATTCTCCATATAATATTTCTAAAATCAGCTAGTTTTAGAATATAAAAGTAACAAATAAATCGAATAGGTATCAAATAATTTCTACTTAGTTAGTGCTTTTACTTTGAATATACATACCATAACAGGCAAGCCCAGGCTTTGAATGAATATATAATGAAATAAAAATGTATTTGCCCATACTCCTGATAAACCACTTAATTGGAAACAGTGAGATTTCATCAACCACTGAAAGTGCAGTGGAAAAATATAATGTTATTATTATTTTATCCTATTTTTTCTACTAATTTTCCACTGATAATTATTACCTAGACAGAAGAGGATCAATATTTATTATGATTATTATTTTTATGAGTTTAAACCATTAATGAAATCAACACATTTGGAAAAATAAACAAAATAATGTGGATTTTTTTCCACTGATTTCATTAGTGCTTTAAATCTTTTTTTTTTTACTTGTTTTAAAGCTACAATTAGAAACATGCTCATAAAATCAAACATTGCCAAGTATATTGTGTAACTATAAATAAACAGAAATAATTCTTCATCCTTTCCCTATGTCAGCACACAATGCATTAGATTATTAATAATACACATGGCTTGCATAAGCATAGTGGTGTAGGGCAAATCTGCTATTTTGCTGAGTCATTCTCAGTGTTAGTTTTGGCATCTTATTGAGTCCAGTGGTAGTAATGTATAGTGATGTCTCTACAAAAAATCAAGGAAATTTTTTAAAAAGCAGACAAGAAAAAAACTAGATAGTTTGCCAAACATTTAGATGCCAGGAATTCTTTCCAGCAATCCATCTCCCTCTCTTACTAGAAAAAAATATCCAGAAGTAGGGACATTAGTCTTTCTGAAGTACTTTTCAGCATCCAAAATTATGCTAGCAATTCTGGTTAAAGTTAATGGAAAATCTGTTATAGTCCTAGGTACAATCATAGATAGGCCATCCTTGAATCTCTCTCTCAGGCCACTTAATTAAAGCCAACAATTCCACAGCAATGTATGGCACTTCATTTGGAAGTCTGTGTGAAATTTCAGATGATAATTCTTATTCACACAGTAAGCTGTACAAAACAATCCCTACATTACCAGATAACAAGAAAATATTGTGTTCTTGTTATTACCCTAACTATCCAAGTTTCTCTCTTCCTGCTTCTCCCCAGAATTGACAAATAATATTTTATATTTTTAAATAACATGTTATTCACAATGCTTCATCCCGATTTATGTTGTGTTGCTACTCCATTTGTACAACCATATGAAAAAATTCTAGTACCTGGTTGACTCCCACCATCATATGTTCAGGGCTTAGATTATGCATATTATTTATAAGGAAATTTACATGCTCTAGGTTTACCTGACTTAAGTAATCCATATGATTGGAACAGTTACATTTATATCTTAAATTTATTCAATAATGAAAACATAAATATACGTTTTTTTTTACTCACACTAAGAGCAAAGGAAAATATTGAATAGTTTTTCATTTCATTTACTTTTTCTACAAAGTAGTCAAATATAAAAATTAAATAGTACTCATTCATATCATATTTGAAGTATTGCCTTATTACCATCCCAGGAATTAATGATATGTTATGTATTAGTTTACATTATACATTAGAAAAGAAGCATTGTTGTTTTCAAAAAGACACAGAATTAGGAAAGCCTTTTCAGCCCTTGTGAAATTTAAGAGGTGGAAACTCACTCCAAGAGGTTTGAGGCACTGCATTGACACTTTCACACTAATGGCTGAAAATAGGGCAGGCAACCACTTCTCAAAGGATTGCATCTCTTCTATATTTAATGTGTTTCAATTCTCCAAAATTATTTCAACCTTTTTTAACTATGAAAACTTGTGACCAAAGTATGACGTAGACTGAGAAATTCTAAACAGAAATACCTAAATGTATTTTAATATATAAAAAGTAATTATAGCCTTTAGTCAATATGTAATTATCATGTACTGATATGATTATTTAATTTATTATACTGAATTTTTAAATACTTTTCTTACATTTTCCTATTAATACTCCCCAAATGGTTCTCACTGCTTGTACGCACTTATCTTGGTAGGCAATTACCAGAGTATAATATTTCCAACATTGGCAAAATATATAATTCTATTTGACCCAGAATTTTCACACCTAAGATCAAATACAAAAGAACTGAGTGAAGTCATCAAAATGAAAAGGATTAGATACAAGGAGTTCATCACAGTCTTTTTTATGAAAAGAAAATTTTGACCACAGCCTAAATGTGAATAATGATTAAATAATTGGTAAAGTAGTATTTTATCTCTAATGATATTTTCACTAATGATGCTGTATGTATTCATTTATATGGAAGGATCTTCATGTAGCATCAAGCAAATAAAATATTATGAAAATAAACATGAAGCATAACTTTTCACTTTGTAAAATACACATGTCTAAGATTTTTTGGAAAGATATGCAACCTGTCAATTTAAAAACAATGCTGATCAAACATATAATATTGGCGATAACATCTGTTACAAAACTTAATTATAAGAAATTGTATAAGAGTTTCACTCTTTTTACAAATTCTTTTTGTTGTTGATTATCTTTCTGGCGGGGGCTAAATGCTTAGTAGTTAAATGTAAAATACATTAACTTCTATTGGGTGTTGATGTTGAATTAATGAAACATTTTTACAGGTTCATAAGTTATAACCTTTAATATATCACTCATGGAAAAGACTGCATGGCACCAGTAGAAATAGTGCAGATAAATGTGACTTTCAGGAAGCAGTTCTTGATATGCAAAGAGCAATGAGGAAATTCAGAATATTAGCAAAAAAGGTCATTGACTTCTTCAGAATCAACATCTACTTATATGGACTCTCATTGCACTCTGGGTTTGTTCGTTTGCTTAGGAAATTCACTGTCAAGATTAGGTATATGAAAACTAAATTTAAACTCAAAGAATACCTCTTTCTGTTTTGCTCCATTAATCATAGTCTCCTTATTGACTATAGGAAGTTGTATTTAGAGTTGCCTTAAACTTTGTCATGACAATCAAATTGAGATTAGGAGGAAAACTTTTCAGAAGGCCTTTAAAAATATGGATACCTCCCGGCCCCTGTTGTAACACACTGTATTGTGGACCCTACCAGACCTTGAACAAATAAACTTTAGAAGTTTAATGAATCCTTTTAGCCTATGTGGAAATGTTTGTAGCTAAGTAAAACAATAATGTGGTTAATGTATAAACTCACATTATAAGTGTTTCTAACTTAAACATTTTGTGGTCTTTCTATACCATCACATACATGTCAGAACCACTGCCTATATTCTTGTGGGTAGGAAATGAAGCTGGTTATTAGCATTGGAAACTTTAATTGTGATCATATTATATGAGGAGCATGCTTGCTATTTCTACCTGAGAAGTTGTCACTTTTTTCAAAGCATTGTATTTGTATTCACTATTAAGAATTTCCCTGGGTAAGAAACAGAGAAAGCATTAAATATACAATAGAGTACAGGAGTTGACAATTATGGTGGGCAACCAACTTAAATATAAAACATAACTTAAAGAAATGAGCAAAATTTGAACATGAGCCAATGGATATATTTTCATTTTATTTTATACTCACACCTGTATAAAATATTGTTCTAGGTCAAGGCATTGGTGTGAACATTCAAGTCCCATTCAAGCCACCCGGGAATATTAAGATTAATAATGTATGCCAAATTAGAAAAGCAAACATGGACTCAGGTGTGAATGTTATTTGTTGTGTTTCTAGGTTTTAATTCAATATTTTTTTTACTCACCCTATCAATTATTTTTTTTTTTTTACAGTAAGCAGTCTTTTATTCCATTGGTGAAATGGGCTTGATATGCTCTAAACAAAATAATACCATTAAGAAAACCTTGTTTTATTTCTTTTCTTTTAATAGAAGTAGATAAATATTTTTTTATGTGCAACTTTTTTAATGTGCAACTTTTGACCTGAGACCAAATCTTGGATTTGTTTTTAGAGGAGAGATTTTACTCTGCCCATAGTGTTTATGACTAAAGAATATATTTGCTTCCTTCATCACCGCTGTAGGGTTATCACGTGCAACTGGGTTAAACAAATGGAAAGTACATTAATATCACACACCCATCTCTGAGTCCAGATGAACTTGGAGAAAACAAAATAACTGTACCATAAATGTCATCATTAGTTTGATTTTATATATATGCACATATATTAAATGTGTATGTACATTTTTGGCAATGAGTCAAAAAATAATGTACTAGCATCTTTAATAACTCTTATTTAAGCAAAATATGGCATGAGGAAGTAATGTGATCCAGAACTGTGAGTAATCCCAGCCACAGTTCACTAGGATTTTCAGTAGTTATTGAAGCCTGTGAATGTCTCTAGCTTTTCTTTAAGTTCTTCTGAAAACAGGTCTGTCCTTGAGGTGTCAGATTAACACTCCACTCAGAAGACAAATTGTTCGTGGGCACACTGGACATATGAGAGCCATTAGATAGTGTGCTCTGCATTCTTGAAAAATGAAAAATTCTAGGCAACATTACATTTTATAAATGCAAGATGTTTATTATTACAGTACCAGCAATAAATGTTTAGAAACTGGAGAGGGTTCACAATGGTTCTGACTAGGAACATATGCCTATCGAGTTCATTGGAAGCGGAGCCATTGATTTTTGGCATTAAACAAAGGGTCTGGAAGCTATTATGCATTTAGGCTTCTATGAGTATTTAATTATATCAATAGGAGAACACAATTTCTGTTGTGTGCATAGTGATGAATGTCTCCATTTATTCATGTTACTGTGCGTGATAGATGACTTTAAACCAGATGCTGTAACTTTCTTACAATTTGACCAAATTATTTAAATCACATTCTTTGGAAATTCAAAGGATACCCTCATGAACGTCATTGAGGAAAGCTCGCCCACTGAATCTGTTTACAGATTTCCCTAAGGAAAATATACAAATTTAAAAACATACACATACACACACAACTGTGTATAAACATTTCGACTCCTTGATATAAACTGATAAATACTATTATATTGCTCTTACCCTTTATGCACTTTCTCAGGTCTGCCATATTTCTTTCTACCTTTCAGTGATTCTTGCTTGGATATGTGACTACTACTGTTTATTTTATATTTGCCACTGCATGCTCAGATGTTATCCATGGATGCAGTCTAACACCTGTTGTCTGGAAGTTTTCTCTTCATGTGACTGCAAGTTAAGATGCATTCTTAAAAAATGCTAAGAGAGTGGATATTAAGTGATCTCATCACAAAAATTTCTAACAATAAATTTTTAAGTTACATTAGTCACTCCTCAATGTATACATACTTTATATGTTAATGAAACATTAATTTATAAAAAGATGTGTTGGAATCCTTTCTTACTGTTTGATTATAAAACCTATTCCTTTTGTGAATCAGAAAGGTAGACACAATAAGTATACATCAAATGAGTTAATGAATGAATGAGTTTATGAAAGACTCCAAACAAAAAGAAAAAATAATAAAAAATGGTACAATATTCAAAACTAAAAAATGAAATTCTATTTAGCAATAAAGGTAACCTAGTTTTAAAATCCAGAGTTGCATTTTTGTAAATGCTTATTCCAAGTCTTTAAATACATCAAGGAATATTTTGAAAGTTTCGTATCTTTGGAAATTTAGAAAATCTTCCTTGCTCTTTTCTCTGTCCTGTGATTTGGCTCTGTTATGAACCTGTGGCTAATGAATCACAACATACTGCAACTATCATGAGTCCAAATGTCATTTCATATAGTACAGCAAGTTTGGAAACCTGGTTTTCAAATAACCAAGAATCTTGATAATCAAATGCATGTAAGGCTGATTCCTTAAGAAAACACTATCTTTTAATTAACTAAAGTTAGAATTTCATGTTCAAGTTAGTCATTAAAAATTTCTAATTTTCCAATCATATTTTTAAATGCCTTATTTTGACACAAAATCAGGAATAATTTGAAATACCTAATGTGAGTATTGGCTGCCATAATCTATACAAATAAAGAGTTAAAGTGTGAAAGAGTCATGGATATTGATATTGGCTCACCCACTAGGTAAAAATTTTCAATGAATATATTATATATACCCAGCAGCTGCTGATTCAGCTTAACTCAAACATCAATGACTACAATATGATAGATTTTTTTCTTAAAATATTCAAATGTTTGAGCATATGCCAATGTCACAAATGTCATCTTCTATTTGGAATTATTAGTATTTCAGAAAATAGTTTGCAGTAGGATAAAACTCATGAAATCTGAAGCAATCTGTCCTTTTAAAGCACCTTCTTTCCAAATTTTTGTTAAAAAATAAAATAATTTTCACAATATAGATTTGTTTAAAATAGAATAATAAAAGTAAAGTCTTGATGTTAAGAAATATTTTACCCTTGCAATGTTGTAATTGTAACATAACATCACAATAACAAAGGGCATGACTATTCACTTAACAAAAATCAATGATTCTTTGTCCTATATATTATTTTGCACTAATAGGATCTTCTATCTCCAGTGCTGTTTCTAAAGTGTGGTCCTGTTCTTTTTATAGCTCAGCTTTCATGCTCCAAACTTAAAACATCATTATACGGATTCCATTTTGAGCTGGTTAACATCTAATTGCACTGGGGAAGGTGGGAGTTGGGTCTCTGAATATGGGGAAAAGTGGAAAGATAAACCAGATAAATTAATATTATAACAAATATGTAAGTCTACATTTTTGTCTTAGTGGTCTCCAGACTGCAGTTTGAACAAAACACTTTAAACTGCTTCTCAGTCAGTAGAGAATACATCCTCTTTGATATAATAGTCTCATTTGCATTCCCACTATATCCACACTATTAATCCAGACAAAACGAATATAGCATTAGTGTAAACCAAAGGCTCTCTGTCTTGTGTGCACTTTTAATATGCTGGAGAAATGTGAGTAAGGGCTTGGGTCCTACACCCAGAGATCTGATGCAATTAACTTGAGGGTGATTCTTCTCTGTAGCAAAGGCTGAGAATGATAAACTTATTTGTCGTTTTGGGCACATTTCTCTGAAACAAACAAAAGAGGAGAAGAAGAAAGAAAGAGAGGTATTAATTGAATCTATTACATAATTGTAGATATGGCCCTAAATTTTTAAAAGAGATTTTACCTTAAGATATTTCTTGGACTAAGGGGATAATTCAATGGTAGAGTAAGTGCTCAGCAAGCACAAGGCTTGATATACAGCACCCAAAACACAAAAAGCAAAATATATACACACACACACACAAACTCAAAATAACAATCACAAAAAAACCCCAATCATATCATGAATATGTTATGATAGACACTGATATGCCATTCTTTTACATATTCGCTCTTTCGTGCAAAGAGTTGAGGTGCAGGCTGTGGATATGGCTCAGTGATAGTATGTTTGCTGAGCATGCATGAGGCCCTGTGATTCCCAGTACCACAAAGAAACAAAACAAAACAAAAACAGTCAGGTGTTGTTGACAGGCATTGTGTGGGGGTGTGAGTCACTAAAGTATAAAAAAGGGGGTTTTCTTTCCTCAAGGACCTCTGTGATTTGAGAGTACTGCAGGCAACAAATAAGCCAGTATCTTTGTGTCAAATAAAAATAATAACAGAAGTGAACCCTCCATTACTCCCCATGCAGGAATCTCAAGAAAGATCATGATAATGAAAGGCACAAAGAAACTATTAGAGCTAATAAATGAATTCAGCAAAGTGGCAGGATATAAGATCAACATGCATAAATCAAATGCATTCCTGTATATCAGAGACAAATCCTCTGAAATGGAAATGAGGACAACTACTCCATTCACAATATCCCCCCAAAAAATAAAATATTTGGGAATCAACCTAACAAAAGAGGTGAAAGACTTATACAATGAAAACTACAGAACCCTAAAGAGAGATATAGAAGAAGACCTTAGAAGATGGAAAAATATACCCTGTTCATGGATAGGCAGAACTAACATCATCAAAATGGCGATATTACCAAATGTTCTCTATAAGTTCAATGCAATGCCAATCAAAATCCCAACAGCATTTCTTGTAGAAATAGATAAAACAATCATGAAATTCATATGGAATAATAAAAGACCCAGAATAGCAAAAACAATGCTAAGCAGGAAATGTGAATCAGGCGGTATAGCGATACCAGACTTCAAACTATACTACAGAGCAATAGTAACAAAAACAGCATGGTACTGGTACCAAAATAGGCGGGTGGACCAATGGTACAGAATAGAGGATACAGTAACAATCCACAAAACTACACCTATCTTACATTTGATAAAGGGGCTAAAAGCATGCAATGGAGGAAGGATAGCATCTTCAACAAATGGTGCTGGGAAAACTGGAAATCCATTTGCATCAAAATGAATCTGAATCCCTTTCTCCCACCATGCACAAAAGTTAACTCAAAATGGATCAAGGAGCTTGATATTAAATCAGAGACACGACACGGCGTCTGATAGAAGAAAAAGTTGGCTATGATCTACATACTGTGGGGTCGGGCTCCAAATTCCTCAATAGGACACCCATAGCGCAAGAGTTAACAACCAGAATCAACAAATGGGACTTACTCAAACTAAAAAGTTTTTTCTCAGCAAAAGAAACAATAAGAGAGATAAACAGGGAGCCTACATCCTGGGAACAAATCTTTACTCCTCACACTTCAGATAGAGCCCTAATATCCAGAGTATACAAAGAACTCAAAAAATTAGACAATAAGATAACAAATAACCCAATCAATAAATGGGCCAAGGACCTGAACAGACACTTCTCAGAGGAGGACATACAATCAATCAATAAGTACATGAAAAAATGCTCACCATCACTAGCAGTCAGAGAAATGCAAATCAAAACCACCCTAAGATAACATCTCACTCCAGTAAGATTGGAAGCCATCATGAAGTCCAACAACAACAAGTGCTGGAGAGGATGCGGGGAAAAGGGTACACTTGTTCATTGTTGGTGGGACTGCAAATTGGTGCAGCCAATTTGGAAAGCAGTATGGAGATTTCTTGGAAAGCTGGGAATGGAACCACCATTTGACCCAGCTATTCCCCTTCTCAGTCTATTCCCTAAAGACCTAATAAGAGCATGCTACAGGGACACTGCTACATGGATGTTCATAGCAGCACAATTCACGATAGCAAGATTATGGAACCAACCTAGATGCCCTTCAATAGATGAATGGATAAAAAAAATGTGGCATTTATACACAATGGAGTATTACTCTGCATTAAAAAATGACAAAATCATAGAATTTGGAGGGAAATGGATGGCATTAGAGCAGATTATGCTAAGTGAAGCTAGCCAATCTTTAAAAAACAAATGCCAAATGACTCCTTTGATATAAGGGGAGTAACCAAGGACAGGGTAGGGACGAAGAGCTTAAGAAGAAGATTAACATTAAACAGGGATGAGAGGTGGGAGGGAAAGGGAGTGAGAAGGGAAATCGCATGGAAATGGAAGGTGATCCTCAGGGTTATACAAAATTACATATAAGAGGAAAGGAGGGGTAAGACAAGATAATACAAGTGGAAGAAATGATTTACAGTAGAGGGTGTAGAGAGAGAAAAGGGGAGGGGAGGGGAGGGGAGATAGTAGAGAATAGGATAGACAGCAGAATACATCAGACACTAGAATGGCAATATGTCAATCAATGGAAGGGTAACTGATGTGAAACAGCAATTTGTATACGGGGTAAAATTGGGAGTTCATAACTCACTTGAATCAAACTGTGAAATCTGATATATTAAGAACTATGTAATGTTTTGAACGACCAACAATAAAAAAAAACGAAGTAGAGCAAAAAAAAAAAAAAAAAAGAAAGGCAATGAACATTTTGTGAAAGATACAACTGTTTCAGTACCGTGAGAAGTTGGGAAGTTTGGACTTAAATGAATTGATGCTCTCTGAAGTTCTCAGAATTTTTTTTTCAAATGTCTGGATCATTACTTGGGTCCAATAGATACTACTTGTCATTTCTAACCTTGCACTGTCCTCTACTCACATATTATTCTTTTGTTGTTGTGGTTTCTGATACATGATCTATTTATTTGATTTTCAATTTCTTACTCCTAACTGCATAATATAGTATATCTCAGCAGAATGAAACCAGTACACACTCAGAAGTTAGATTTTTGCAGTCACAGTGAATTTGCTCACTCCTAAAATAAACATAATTATTGAAAGATAATTATTTTGAAAATAAAAATAAATAATGAATATAAAATACCTACAATATGAATACTTTAAATTAGAACCCCTAACTGAGTAGCCTACAAGAAAAATCTTCCCTGGAAAGCTCTGAATAGGTAAAATTTTTTCATGGTGCACATTTAATATCACTTATTACTGGGAACCTGGCAAAGAAGAAAACAAATCCAAGTTATTTTAGATGGTAAAGTAGTTACTGAAATGAAATTTCAAGTTAATGTGGAATCTTAAAAGCTATAATAATACAAGAAATTATATCACAGTTATGTTTTCATTTTTTTCCTATACAAATTTTAGGTTGAATTTGAAATTTGGCATCTGGTATAATGGAATCAATGAAGAATTTGCATGTACAACTCAGATAGTTGAAGATGCTTAGAAAAGTTAAATGAGATTAACCAAAAAAGAAAATGGAAATCTTTAAAATAATTAATGTTTACATTAATAATTAATGTCAAAACATAGCAAATACCAATATTAAAGTTCAGGAAAAAAATGTCCACTGGGTGGCATGAAAAGTGTGAAAGGAAAGTATTTTTGCCAGTGTTGTAAACATAAGTCCAGAAATGAAAACAATGTAACAGGAAGGCAAGGGAAAGCAAAAACTAGGTTATTACTAAAGAGTTACAAACAAGATGACGAATAACCTTGGATACTACATAATTATTGATTAAAATGATTACAAGTTTAAGTTCCTGTAATATTTTACACTTCTTTTCTCACCTGGTACATTTTTTCCTGACCTGAATGACAGTGCCAGGACTCAGATCAAAGACATTGGAAAAAAGTCAAAACCAAAACACTCCTCTCCTTTCTTCAGTAATCATTCCCTCCCAGGTATTCTAGGAATTTAGATAAATCTTTTTTCAGACATTTATTATTTATTGTGCCTACAGGAGGAGAGGTGGCTTCCTTTTAAGTGTTTATGGTAGAGGAAAATGAAGCTTGGTTTTCAACAGGCTTCATAATATCATTGATGGTGCATTTACAAGCACAGGTTTTTCCAAAGCACTAATTCAATAGCTCCATCATGGTAAGCTAAATTTCCTGTTAATAATTTTGTCATTTCATTGGTTGTTTATGGTATCATGAAATATTAAGATTTTTAATAGTGCTCTCACCTGATTTCTGATAAGATGAATATGCTTTAATTGTTTATTTGGTTTCATTTAGTTTCATTTTTAAACTAATTCCATTATGTGGATGTGTGAGTAATACTAAACACTATGGGAATATCAAATAATATTGTTATAGAAGGAAGAGGAGGAAGAGGCGAATTAATAGCAATAGCAACTAACATTATTAGCCACATTTTAGATTCTGTTCCACTTCATGTGTTTTATCTGATCCCATGAGTTAATGCCCATTTGAAAGATGAAGCAACTAAAGGTAAAAACAATCACAAACTTGCCCAACTTTATAAGTAATATAATAAGTAATATTAATAATGTTACCCTTTAAATATATATAAATACATCTTTGCTCTTATTGAGCCTATAATTTAGTTAAGAAATCATTCACTCCATTGACAAAAACAGCCTCTTCTTGGAAACTATTTTTGAACATTTATTTTAATTCCTCATATACAAAATTATCTTTCTTTGATTTATTTATGGTATTTTTCATAGTATCCAATCTAACAGAAGTTTGTCTCTTACTCATCTATCAACCAAAATATCAAGCTTGGCTTCTTTTGCTAATTCCTAACAGAGCAAGAGCTCAGAAGGGCTCCTGTGATTATAGAGCTTTCTATAGTTAATGCATCAGATGCTAATCAGCTCCAAATGGGATGCATTTGCATCTTCTCTGCTGCACTGCTGCATCTGTTATAGAACAGGGGACTCTTGGTGATCGTCTTGTCAGGTCCATGGGAGAAGAGCAAATATGGTGTAGTGGAGTGGGATTTTTCTTAGAGAAGAGATTAATTACAGCCCAAAACACTGCAGGTATCTGAGTTGTGAGGAGGAATGGACTCTGTCTGAATCCAGTAGCCCCCACTGGGGGCCCATACTCTGAGATATAGAGAGTCCTGGATCTCTTCCAATAATGGGATAAGTTGGCATAATCAACCAGAAACAAACAGGCCAGGGGTGGTGATAGCAGTAAGTGGCAGTACCAGATTCTATATTTAATCAGTGGTGGCAGCACAATAAATCAATTCTGCTTGAGACTGTTTACCAAAGAGATTGCTATGAATCCTTCCCATGAAGTACTGGGTGTTGTTTAATTGTCCCTTCAGGGATTATCTGATTCTATAAGGGTGTGACTTTCTAGTGAAAACCAGCCTAGAACTCTGACCTTAAATATACAACATTCTCTACCTCCTGCCAAGGAGGTTTAGTTAACAGATGATAATGGGATGGGAACAGAAACAGTCACAAAAAATGTTGGCTCAGAGATTTAAGCAAGTGGTCACAACAAAAGAAAGCACGGATATCAGTTCATTTTGAGTTCAAAGTAAGCAGTTGTGGTTGGAGGTCATAGAATTAGAGGACATATAGAAGCATGTATGTTACAAATGTAAACTTTCCTCCAAGAAACTGGGAAATATCCACATCCCATAATTTACTTAACATCAGAAACCCATTTCTGAAAACTCAGAGGTTCAGAATGAAAATACCAACTCAAGGCCTACATTAGTTTCATGTGGCTACTGCAACAAATCATCACATACTGGGGTGCTTCAAATAACAGATATTTATTTTCTCCCTGTTCCAGAGGCCAAAAGTTTAAAAAGTAGTATTACTGGGCCAAAACCAATGTGTTGGCAGGGATTTACTCCCTCCATAGGACAATCCATGTCTTCCCTCTTCCAGTTTCTGATGATTGTCGGTATTCCTTGGCTTGTGGTTGCATATTCCAAACTTTGCCATCTTCTTCCTTATCCTTCTCTACTCTATGTGTTTCTATGTGGTATCATGATACCTCTGCCTCTCTTGTAAGGATACATGTGATTACATTTAGGGTCCCAAATTATTACCCAAATAATGAAAATACTTTCCTCATTTCAACATCCTAATTTAATACACTTTTTTCCAAATAAGAAAATATTTACAGGCTATAGGGATTACAATCGGTATTAGGAGAATGTTATTCACTCTAATGTAAGACCTATATTTTATTATATTAAATTAGGAAAACAGTGGCATGTTAACCAAATCCTTCACTCAATATCTTAACACTACAACAGAGTAGAAACACTTTTGTGTAAGAAATATAAAGCATGTCATGATATAAAATACTTAAAATGCTACTTTCTGATCACTAAACAATACAAAACTGTTATTTAAATCAATTGCTTTCTATTTCATAAAAGGTTATATTTGGCTCTGGCAACATTCCTTTTTATTGATAGTCAACACTCTTCAAGAAACCTACAGAGATTATGATTTCTACTTGATTATTTGGGATGTAACACAAGACTTTTTTCCTTCCTCTTTTCTGTTGTTATTGTTGTGTTACCTTTTGCTAACGTGTATAAAAACATTTTTTTCCAATATCATTTACAGGTGAAAGTATTAAATCAAAGATAGATGTTTATATTAGTAAGAAACATTCTACTGAGAAAATATTAACCAGGAATATATTCTGAGGGACTTGCTTTAATAAGATTATTATATTCCAAGAGCTGAGCTATAAATGGGAAATAATGACCCGTATGAAAGATGTATCAGAAGAAAGAAACAATTTCTCCTCAGAGAGAATGATTACAGAAATAATAGATGATCCTGTGACCATATTGTATATTTTATATCCACCCAAAAGCATGTTCAAGTTTCTAAACCATAAAAAAGGTTCAAAGACAAACACTGGCAGAATTGATCCAAGCACTGCTATCTTTCCTTTAACCCAAATAACAAATTGTTCTTGCTTCTTAAGTTTGGGTGTGTGAGAGAGTTTGTGTGGGTTTTTTTGTTTATTTTGTTTTGATTTCTTATTTTACTCTAATGCTCTAACAATTGTATGTTTCTGATTCTGGAAAATTACTATAATTTTCTTTTAAGCCGTCCTGATTCCACTGTTGCTCCTTTGCAGATACTCTTCCCACATAGAGTGACCATTTAAAAATGTAAATCAGATCTGGTCAATTTACCATTTCTAAACCCTCTAATTTAGGGATAAAGTTTACAATGATGCTACATGATGTGCACCCAGTTCAACATCTTCCTTAACACTCCTTCTCCATCTGACTGGCCACATTAACCTTTCTTTGTTCATCAAATATGCTGACTAATGTCACTTTCAGAGCCCACTATCCTGAGCTAGAATGTAATTCCCTAAAGATGGATGGCCTCCATGCATCAGACAGGGCTCCACTGACTTAGGTTTGTCCTCATGGTGCATCTAAAGCAGCCTCCCAGTCAGTTCCTTTTGAGTCCTTTGATCTGCTGAATTTTCTTCCAATCTTATCATTCTCAGAAGAGTTTGATTTACTCACTTGTTGGTGATGAGCACACAAAAAAGCAGGTTCTGTTCTTTTCATAGGGTTGGGAATAGTTTCACTTTTTTTTTTAATAGCAAAGCATTGGTATTCAAGGCCACACTGCACAAAAATATGCAGGTTCTCTAGGGTATCAAATTCTTTTTTTTTTTTTTTTAAAGAGAGAGTGAGACAGGGGAGAGAGAGAGAGAGAGAGAGAGAGAGAGAGAGAGAGAGAGAGAGAATTTTTAATATTTATTTTTTAGTTCTCGGCGGACACAACATCTTTGTTGGTATGTGGTGCTGAGGATCGAACCCGGGCCGCACGCATGCCAGGCGAGCGCGCTACCGCTTGAGCCACATCCCCAGCCCTAGGGTATCAAATTCTAATGTTTGCCCACATTGAGAATTGATGAAACTGTTCCCCTTTTCCGGAAATGAATTTCTGATTGCAAAAATGTTCATCTTTTAGTTATAGGGGCTGTTGAGTGAAGCTTTGGATGTATCAGGAAGATGTAATATCAATACTCCCTGTATACCCCAGGGTATCATACAAATAAAAAACATAGTTTTCTATGTGACATGATATCTCAAAGAATATTGAGAAGCACTGAATAGATATTATAGGATCCTTACTCTGTTCACCTTACTCCATTCCTAGCACAGAAATCATGCTATAATATTACCCTGATTATTTGCCTTAGACAGTTCTGGATAATATAACAAAATACCATAGACTAGGTAGCTTATAAGGAACAGAAACTTATTCCTCTCTGTTCTGAAAGAGGAAAATTAAAAATAAAAGATTCAGAAGACCTGGTGTCTGGTGAGGGCCCATTTCCTGGTTTAGATTTGGATCCTTTTACTGCCTTATGTAGAAGAAGGGAACTAATCCTTTGTTGTTGTTGTTGTTGTTGTTATTGATCTAATTAGTTATACATGATAGCAGAATGCATTTGAATTTATTGTACACAAATGGAGCACAACTTTTCATTTCTCTGGTTGTACATGATGTAGGGTTGCACCACATGTGCCGTTATTTATACATGTACTTAAGGTAATGATGTCCATTTCATTCCACCATCTTTCCTACTCCTTGTCCCCTCCCCTTCGCCCAATCAAAATTCTTCCATTTTCCCCACACACCTCCATTATGTGTCAGCATCCACTTATCAGAGAGAACATTTGGCCTTTGTTTTTTTGGGGATTGGATTTTCATCCCATTCTTGAGAGCTCTGACCTTTGACCTACTCATCACGAAAGGCCCCATCTTTAAATACCATCACCTTGGGAATTAGGTGTTCAGTATATGAATTTAGGGGGGAACATAAACATTCTGATTACAAAGGTTTGGACTTAGGGTAAAACTTATAGAAGTAGTTATTACATCTAATAAAAATTGCAATAATTGTTAAGTGAATATTAAAATGGACATATTCTTTAAATTTGTTTTTAGAATAAATAGTGCATTTTATGAGAAAAGATAAACAGATTTAGTGGTTTACAGGTGGAAGTGAAACATACAGGAAATTTTTAAACAAGCAAGACAAAAACACAAGCAAAAATTTAAAAAAAGGCAGTTTATTTTTTTTTTATTTTTTTTTATTGGTCGTTCATAACATTACATAGTTCTTAATACATCATATTACATGGTTTGATTCAAGTGGATTATGAACTCCCGCTTTTACCCCGTATACAAATTGCTGTATCACATCAGTTACCCTTCCATTGATTGACATAATGCCTTTCTAGTGTCTGATGTATTCTGCTGTCTGTCCTATTCTCTACTATCCCCCCTCCCCTCCCCTCCCCTCCCCTCCCCTTTTCTCTCTCTACCCCTTCTACTGTAAATCATTTCTTCCATTTGTATTATCTTGTCTTGCCCCTCCTTTCCTCTTATATGACATTTTGTATAACCCTCAGGATCGCCTTCCATTTCCATGCAATTTCCCTTCTCACTCCCTTTCCCTCCCACCTCTCATCCCTGTTTAATGTTAATCTTCTTCTCAAGCTCTTCGTCCCTACCCTGTCCTTGGTTACTCCCCTTATATCAAAGGAGTCATTTGGTATTTGTTTTTTAAAGATTGACTAGCTTCACTTAGCATAATCTTCTCTAATGCCATCCATTTCCCTCCAAATTCTATGATTTTGTCATTTTTTAATGCAGAGTAATACTCCATAGTATATAAATGCCACATTTTTTTTATCCATTCATCTATTGAAGGGCATCTAGGCTGGTTCCACAGTCTTGCTATCGTGAATTGAGCTGCTATGAACATCGATGTAGCAGTGTCCCTGTAGCATGCTCTTGTTAGGGCTTTAGGGAATAGACTGAGAAGGGGAATAGCTGGAAAAAATTGTGACATTCATTTCTTTTGCATTTCATGTCAGGCACATCCGTATCAGTAAACTAGATTCTTTCAAGCTGCCCAGGTTCTTAAAATTGCCTTTACTGTTTGACATAAATAATAGATTGGAACACCCTTTCACATATAGAGGTTCCCAGCTCCCGTTAACGTTCCTTGGGCTTTGTGGGGAGCTTGAGCTTTGTGTCTGGTCCTCTGTAGTTTCTATTTATTATTTCTCACCAAACTCTTCACCTCCCTCAAATCTTTCCACCGATCGCCATTCCTGTCTTTCTTTTTATGTAACCCAAAATGGAGTATATTCCCCCTTCAACTCCGTTGTTGAATGTGAGCCCCCTGATGAAGATTGAGGAGTTAATGGTTGGACAGTTAGTCCATAAGCAATAGTGCTGCAACCCAGGAGCAGAGAGTTTACAACCGCACACTCCTCTTAAAAAAAAAAAAAAAAAAAAAAAAAAGTTGAGGTCATTTCTACAACTGAAAAATATTCACTCATTTCACTTCTCCTTGGGTTTCAGAATTCCTTCTTCTTTTAACTCACAATATTCCAGACACGTGTGTATTTCTTAAGAGAAAATTTCCTTTGATATCCCATTTTCATCAATTTTTCTAATCCAAGAAAACATGAGACCTGTTTTAAATGGCACATTGAGTTAGTACTCCGCTCAGTTCTTTTTTCCTATCTTCTTTTTCTAACTTTTAGAATTAATATATTTGATAGGAGTTTTATAAGAACTATAATGCTACATGAATCTTCATAATACAAAGTGAGCACTTTTTTTTTTTTTTTTTTTTGGTCTCACTGTCCTA
Organism: Urocitellus parryii; assembly: GCF_045843805.1. Taxonomy (NCBI): domain Eukaryota; kingdom Metazoa; phylum Chordata; class Mammalia; order Rodentia; family Sciuridae; genus Urocitellus; species Urocitellus parryii. The sequence continues at coordinate 65,543,826 of NC_135533.1, forward strand.
AATCAGTAGGAAAAAGCTATTAGATCAGAATTTCCTGACACCTAGCTTACCTTTTGAACCCAGAAGCCGTGTATAGGTTGGCAGAAAATAAGGCAAACAAAGTGATCCCAGATTTGCTGCTCTGAACTAGTTTCTTCTTTCTCAGTTGACATGAGACATAGGAAATATGTATGGTCATTGTGACCAAGAGCCAAAATAGCAGTAAGCCATTTTAGTTCATTTAACACTTATATTGATCGGTGTCCACTTCAAGCCATGTTCTTTCTTTCTTAAGCGTAGAAACTCCCTATGTAAATATTCTTGTAGTAATGACAGGTTAATCTTAGCCTTAAAGGAGGAAGCCCAGAAAATTTAATGAAGGAGAGAAATATTAAATGAGTAGGATGCCTAAAAATGTGGAGATTTAAATGGAAGATTTCTAGGTAAAGGGGATACCTTCAAAAGGGTTTCCTTCTCTGTTTTTGAGTGTTTCAATGGTAAGCTACTCAGCCCTCCATGCCTTCCAGTTCTCAGCTTAGTCTACTCACCTGATCCAGGTATGTTAGAGAGACCAAACCCAAGGGTAATATTGGGTAAAATACTATTATATGCGTAAATTGACTGACTGTGGTTCTCTGAACTTTCCAATTTTGCTTGTCAGTACAAATTTCAAGAATAATTATGAATAGTTAGAGTTACTAACTTTTGTATTTTGGATAAGTAAAAAGCTAAAACTTAAAACAAAAGCAATAACAATATTGTGTATTGCTAATCACTTCACAAAAGAAAATATGTTGTAACACCAGAAAAAGCAGAAAAGCTCCTTAAAAAAAAGGAAGTCATTAAAATAAAGTAAGTTTATCTTTATGTAATTTTTAAATACCTTCTAGTTTTCATTTGGCCCATACCCAGGAAAAAATGTTTTTGTAGACAGACTCCTAAGTGCAAGGGGAATACAGGAGTAGCTCTTCTCTAAACTTACAGCTCTTTTTTTTTCTCACCGTTTTCCACGCTGTGATTACCTGGTAGAAACAATCTTGAAGCACATAGGTTCATACAACTTCCAAGACTCCTTCTGGTTTTCATTTGCTTATAACCTTAAACCACTACTAACTTTAAAGTGTTCAGCATAAAACCCAATTTGTGTTTTTATTCATTTACAACAGATGGGGTCAGAGTGAAAAGGGGGGGCAGAATATAGTTTCCCTTTTTTGTAGCCTTTTTATTAAAATCACTTGCATCATTTTTATAAGCATCATAGGTTTTTTTTTTCCCCCTAAGATGTGATTCTTATAAAGGATACACACTTCATTTTAGAACAGTTTAGTAGGTAGTAAACCTGGGTCCTCAAAGTCTCTATAAAAAAAAAAAGTTATGGCCAAAATGACCTTCAGCTTAATCACAATACTTAAACCTAATGGCTTTCCAGACACGCAGAACCCTTAAGCAGAATGAAATTCCAATAACATATGCTGAAGTTACAACTGCTGACAATGAACACATTTGGCACTAAAAGAACCAAAAGCTATTATTTACCAAGGTGAGAAATGGAATAGGATAAGAAAGAGTTAATATCTTTTTGACTAAAATATGTTCAGTCAGCCAAAAAAAGACTGGTATGAAACATTTCTTTTCAGGTTTGTACGTAGAGATATTAGAATTTATCAGTCATAATAAATACATCTTATAATTTAAAGGAGAGACTCAAGAGGAAGACCATGGGAGAAATGGAGAAAGCATGATAGATATGAAATAATCAATGAGTAATATTAATAATAAACTTTTCCTTACTGAAAACTTCTGACATTTATAAAATACAATAGGGTTAATCCCATGTACTTATTAGCTAACTTCATCAACTGTTGACACAAGCAAATTCTCCCCATCCCCATATTTCCTCTCCCTATACAAAACTAAGTTATGAATTATTTAAATTAAATCCAGGTTTTAATATTATGATATCATTTTATCCATAAAAATTCCATTATATATCTATGAAATAAATGTTCTTTTATGAAAACATAGCATAATAATATCATATATAAGCTATGCATATATATAAACATGTATTTATATATATGTATATATGCACATGTCCATATATATGTTTGTAAATATATATACAAATGTATGCACACACCAATTTCCTATAAGCAGTATAGAACATATTTTTGAAGTTATTTTTATTCTTGTGATATAAACGTGTACAAATTATTTTGTTTTAAAGGCACTTTGAACAATTTTACTCTGTGTGATTGTAACATAAAATCCAATGCATAGTTTGCTTTATTTTGCTTTCAGGTTTTAGGACTTCCTATTTTTTCCCATTTTAAAGAAATTATTTTGCAATTATACAAAATATTTACAGGATTATAGACTAAAACCTATAAAACAAAGTCCAGGTTTATTTCCATTCTCCTTCTCCCTTTCTCTCCCATTCCCATAGATATCCATGTTTTCTAGTTTGAATTTACAGCTTTTAACATATGCTCTGTACATATGGTATATTAATAGTTAATAATTTTTCCTGTTTTAACATTTTGCTCTTTATACTTAAGATGTTGCATATAATCTACACTTTTTACATAAACAGAATATTTTACCTATTTTTCTCAAACTTGTATCTAACAATACACACTGAAGAAATTTTTATTAATTTATACAGCTACTCCTCTTACCATTTTAGCATTACTTAGAACTAGAATTGGGTCATCTTGCTATGTTTATTCAAACAAGCCCAGTCCCATATTGATGTACATTTGTTTATCTGCCAGTATCCTATTCAGATATTAACATAACTAACCTTGTACATATTCTCTTTTTTTTATATTTTTTTTCTGTGTATTTTTTGGGACATAATCTTAGAAGTGGGGTTTCCAGGAGAAAGGATATATTAAATTTCCCTCCAAAATAATTTTTAACATGTTGCATTTCTATTAGCAGTAAATGAATGCTATATGCATCCTTATCCACATAGGATGTTGCCAACTTTTGGATTTTAGCTAATCTAATACAGAAATTAAATCCCATTATAGTCTTAATTTACAGCTTTTTTTTCCATTATGAGCAAAGCAGAATATCTTTTTAAAATTTTAAGGCATTTATATTACTAGTCCTTTTAAGTTGTTTGTAGGTTTTGCTTATTTTTCTTTAAAGTGGCTGTTCTTTACTTTCAGAAGATATATTACACGTACTACCCTTTAACTGTTGTATGAACTACAGATTTTTTCCAGTTTTTATGTGCATTTTGCACTTTGCAATGGGTTTTTCTTTTACATTTTAAAAACACATTTATATAGATTTTTTATCAATATTTTCTGTTATTTTCTCTGTAAATTGAGCCATGGTTTGAACATTTTTCTCCTTCATAAATGTACACTGAAATTCAACTATATTTTCTTCTAGCACTCGTTTGATTTTTTAAATTTGGATTTCTAACCTATTTATTATTTTTCTTGACAAATTTGAATCCAAAATTTTTTTTCTACATGGCTCTCTCATTATACAATCTCACTTATTAAAACGTAGTACATTTTCCTCACTATTTGAGATGCCACTTTTGTTTTATAACAAATTTATGTAAATAGTTTGGGCTATTTCTGGAATTTTTATTGCTAGATGAAATTTTTAATTATACTGACTTGTTGAAATGAATCCAACAGCTGTCAGAATTAATGCCCTTTCTTGTGATTCTGTCTTCAGCTTCTTCTTGATATTTTTGCTTATTTTATTTTATTTTTGCTACATTTTCAATGAAGTAGAAGTTAAATGCAAAATAATTATAGAATTAAGTGAAATTTTTAATAGAATAGTTATTGTTGAAGTTATATAAGTCATAATATGTGACACTTTCTATGACATCACAGCTGAAATTTTATAATATTTGGCTGAATGAATGCCTAATGATGCTACATTAGGCAACATATATGATCTCTCTGTTATACATTCTTCCCTTGAATTTTTTTCTTCTCTTGATTATTTTTATAATAAAATTTAGGATTAACTGTTTTTAAAGTAGATTTATCTATTTAAAAAATATACAATATAAGATAAAAACAGAATAAGGTATCTAGCCTTACAGATGTTTAATTTTCTTTTAAAAATATTTTTAATGTTGTTTTTTATCTATTTTAACTTTCAAGAATTTTACGTATATCATTATTAAGGCAACAGTCTGAAATATCTGACAAAATCACCCCAAATCATCATGTCTTCCGTAGATATCTTAATGGCCCATTTATCATGCATGCAATTTTCCATTTTGCTTGTTCCTTTATTTCAGACAAGCAAAGGAAATAGAAGAATAGAACCATATTCCACAAAACTCTGTATAGTTTTTTAAACTGATGATTACAAATTTCAAATGCAATTCAAATTTTGGGCTCTTTGGCAAATGTAAATTCTTTTTTATTTTTCATTTTTCTCCACAAAACTGAGCTAACTGACTTATCATAGTGTTTCCAAGGGGCCATTTGTACATTTAATAGCTCTATTTAATCAGAAACACTCAGACTGTTTCCTTTAAAATACATATGGGTGTAAATGCTAATGGAAAATGTGCTTGGCAAAGTAACTGCAGAGCTTGCCAAACCCCAGACATCTTAGAAATGCTTGAAGATGCTATAATGAACAAAACATACTACCAGCTCATTGAACCTTGGAGTTATGAGTCAGGAAAGTAGACCAAATACCAAACAAGTTGTCATGCTTTTACTTTACCAAAGCCATTCTTACGTGTTTGAATTCAGAGTGAATGTTTCCCCAATTTTCAGTTCAGCTATGAAATAAATTAGTGTGATTAAACCATTGGTATATTCCAATAGAACTTGTTATCGGTTGCTTTTAATTGTCTCTGAAGCAAAATTGTGTCTGCATTTTTCAAAATGATCTTTACAAAGGACACAGCAGCCAGTGATGCATTGTCTAAAATGTATGTTGGAATATGAATTGCCTACCAGTGATACCTAGGAGTTTCTGCATTAGAAAGAAATTGGTAGGGTAACATGCCACAGCTTTTCTTGCAGGAACTTTCAGAGCCTTATTATTGAGTACTTTTGTATAGATAGAGAGCAGTGTAATGCCCTTTGGTTATATTTTACCTTGCTGTTCATCATGTGAAAAAAAATGAATTCCTCTTTTACCTGATGAAAGACTATGTTCACTTTCAATTTATTACTTGAAACCTACTCTTACATAATCACCTCTTTTAGATGAACTAAGATTAAGCACACATCTTATACAATACCCTAAGCCCAGTATAGGTTATGTACATATAAAGAATAGTAAAGTTGGTCAAGAGAGAAAATTCTAGAATTTATGCATACTACTGAGTGAATATTCTGGTTTTAGTTTGCTTAATCTGGATGCCTTTAAAGTGAGATAATAGGAATACAGTTTCTGGAGAATGACTACAATAGTTCTGGCATTCAGGTGTGAGGGCAGAAGAAACTAAGACACATAGAATGCTAGAAGCATGCAGTATATCCTGATTTAGAAATATCCAAAAGGCCTTGCCAGAAGTGGAAAAACCACTGGAATGCTAAGAGTGCAAATGTTTTAAAGAGACAAGAATTCTAATTAGTCTGGATGGGAAACTCAGCATGAGGCTAAATAGTTGGTTTGATGCTGAGAGTCATTATACTGGACTGTGTCAGTAGGATTGCACAATAATAGTGTTGTGATAAAACAAATGTTAAACAAATCACCTACTTCAGAAATCTCCTAAACAGCACTTTACCACATTCTTAAAATATATTGAAGTGTTTTGCTTTGTTGGATTCCTTAATGAATTTAGCAGTCTTTATGCTTAGCAGGAAATCTGGAGTGATCATTTGAAGCCTGTTTTCTTTATACATTGTGGGGAAGAGGTTTACTTTTGGACACTTAATAAATCATGATCTAACATTTAAGAAAGATCCATTGCCATACTGCTAAATCAAGAGAAGAAAACCCAATATAAATGGCTGGACTAGCTTGCTATCTTTTCTCCTATAGGGCAGTAATGAACCAACAAGTGATATTCTCCAGTAATGATATGATAGAACCTTTCAATGATATGCCTCTCTCTTATTATGTGGGGTTAGGAACAGTTTGTGTTTGAAAATGTAAAAATCTTATCTTGTTTGTAGCTCACTGAGGAATACAATCATATGTGATGCTTTTCCATTTCAGGGAATGCCCCCACAGCTGGATAGATTGCTGTCGACAGCTTTCAACCAGAGGGAGCCATTAGATTTTGCTGGCTGGCAAATAATTATAGCTTTGATATGAACTCCAAGGTAAAGATTAAAAGGAATAGTAACAGAAAGACATGCTGGCTCTGTGTGGTCTCTAGATCCTTCTTGTGAAAATGAATATATATATATTTGGATATAAAAACTAACAAATGAAAAGCAAAGAGAAAAAAATCCAAACTTTTCAGGATTGTAACAGTTAAAACAAACAGTGAAAGTCTTTAAAGAATGGTAGAAATTTCATGCCATTAAAAGTGCATTGAAAGAATTCATTAGAATTAAAAGGATTCATTAGAATATTTCAATTGATGCTGTTGGTGGAGGAGGTTTAAAAGTAATATCTACAAATGGAAATGAATTGCTTTTATTCCTAGTAATGTAGTCTTAGGATAGCAGTTGTATCTTATAGATAGTGATAAAAGAACACACTTAAACTGGCTAGGCATATGGGTCAATAAATGCTGTCAAACAATAAGACAAATAGTTTGTGTTCAGGGGGCATTGGTACACATAAGCTAAATATGTAGTATGTTAGTTTGAAAATACTGCTTAGATTAGGAAAAGACGTAAACTATGACAAACTTAGGACTCTACAGAACCTAGAATTATTTTTTAAATCTAACATAAATGTTTATGTTTGGCAGAAAAGTATCTTACATAGATTCTAAAGTGAATCTTAAACAGAAAAAAAAAGATAAAAATGTTAACTTCTTTGTATGCTATCTTTTATACGTTGGATGTAAAATCAGTAACTTATGGCTTAATTTTTAAAATAAAGATTTTTAATTTCCTAAGACAAATGAAATATTACACTCTTACTGTGGTAAGTTGAAATAAATTGCTCTTTATAAAATTAACGGAAATAGATTCAGTAATTTGTTGAAGTACTCATACACTATTTAATTTTTGTTTTGTTTTTACCTCATGCGTACTAGAATTACCATTTTTTTCCTTCTGGATATTTTTGTCAATATCAATCTATTATAGATAGAGTGGATACTGGGTTATTGAACATAATATTTTTAGTTTGATTTAATATTTTAGTTCAAAAAGTATCATTATAATTTTATACTATTTTCAAAGGTATCCCTCTTCTATGAATAGAAACCTACCTTACTTTGAAACAAATGTATAAACTAAATGGTTTCTTTCATGTTGCCCCTGAGAAGATTTCTGAAACATCATTAGGGTGTATTAATGTGGCTAGTATGTTCTTCTGTTAAGACCAATAATCTAGATTTGGGAAATAAAAACAGAACTATAGTACAATTGGTATGATGACACCTAAAATAGACTTTCTTGAATCTAAAGTCACTATTCAATAATTCATATAGGTAAGATGAAACTTCCTTTGAAAAAATGTTGAGTCAAAATAATTACCACTTCATTGTCTAGCTTTGGAAGACTGATCTCTTCCTTCAAATTTGAGACTGGCATGTAGACATATAAGTAAATAATTGCATTTTAATACAAGTATTTTTTCTTTATTTTTCAAAGTACATATTTCTTTCCATGTAACTGCTATTTCCCTATTAAGAAAAGAATAATAACAATGATTATGTGTTAATCAGATTTCCATCACTATAACAAAATACCTGAAATAATTAACTCAAAGGCAGGAGAGATTTATTTAGGGTCATGGTTTCAGAGATTTCAGTCTATTTGTCAGTTGCCATTTTGTTTTGAGCCTGTGGTAAGGCAGCACATCATGGTGAGAATGCAAAGAAAAGGAGGCCACTCAACTCATATAGCTGAACAAGAGAGAGGAGGGGTCCAGAATCCCAATATCCTTTCAAGGGCACACCCCAAAGACTTATTTCCTCCTCAAGGCTCCACCTCCTAAAGGTTCTTCCACTTCTAGTAGCACCACAGTTTGGTCATCAAGCCTTTAGCAATGGACCTTTGGGAACATAAAATCCAAACCATAACAACTTAGCACATGGGTTACTGTAAAGGTTAACAACTGTGTTTGCAGTGTCTGACTCATGGTAAATGCTTAAGAAGGTAGCTAATTTTACAGTTATTACTGCCTTATCTACTTTTAGGGCACAGAACTTTTGTCACAACTTTAAAAGAGAAAATAATTAATTTTAAAATCAATACAAATTATAAAACTATGTTGATTAAATATCTTAAAGCATCATGATACTTTTCTCTTTGGTCACTGTCTAATTGCACCTAAAAAGTTTCAAAGCCCCATTTTGATATATATTATTACAAATGACAAACCATTAATATTCTCCCAAATAATCAAGTTCACAATAATGTATGATATATTCAATCAGTATAAGCAAATTCTTAGGACTCTGATTAAGTGCACTTAAAAATATAATTAAAAAGAATCAAATTTAAAATTCAGTACAAAAAACTTTCAAATATTATAAAAGAATGATTGATTTTGAAAAGTAAGAAAGGGTTTTAGAAAGTAAGAAGTGAACATTCCCATTATAAAAAGCACTGAAAGATTTGAAGTAAGCAATGCATTATAGTAGGCTCATAAATAAATATATGTCAAGAAATTTCTTGACTTTGTGTCTGTTTGTGGCATTTAAAAATATCCTTCCACTTTGGTTTCTAATTTTTTTCACTTTCTTTATTCTTCCACGGCCTACTCTAACCTTTTCCTTTCACTTTTCCCTCTCTATCCAGTACTTGCCTGTGTCAGCAGGCTGAGCACCACAAACTCTCCCTATATAGTCTAATGATTCTACTTTCAACTGTTTCTTAAATTGGTCCATTTTTCTCTGTCTACACCATCATCATTTCTTGCTTGAACAACAGTAGTGATGTCTGATGTAGTGTTTCCTCATCTCTTCTTGTCCTTTCAATCTAGTCCTCTCATAATAGAATAAAATTATAAAATACAAACCTGTCTTCAACATTTCTCTGCTTAAAACCCTTTGGTTTCCTATTACTCTTTAATAAAGCAAATGTTCTTTGCCACAGATACCTTCTCTCAACCCTGTTTCAATTTTTACTCTACTCAGGCCAAACTGGCTTGCTTCCTATTTCAGGAAACGTCCAAACTATTTTCTTTCTCAGAGCTTTAATAACTCTTTACTGGAAGATTTTTTTCCCAACTATGCCTTTCTAGATGATTAAAGTTTCAATTTAAATGTTAAAGCTTTAAAGAGAACTGTCCAAACCATATAATCTAAATTATCTACTCTCTGTTATTTTGTCTTATAATCTAAATTATATCCTCTCTGTCATTTTGTCTTATAGGTCCAATATGTCTTTCTTTCTTAGGAATTATTTATTGTTTTTTTAAATGAAATTGATCAAACAAACAGAAAAATGCAGACAGTAATAAGATACACAATAGAGTACCTGCCTCTGAGAATTAATGAGGCTTGACTATTTAGCCCATTTTCTTGAATACACTGTGATAGAAAAAAAATGACCAATATCACTTTTCTTAGATAGTTCATTTTTTCACCACCTCTAGTAGCATGTAAAATTATCCATTCTCCTAAAGGAACATGGTCTCTCTCACAGTGATATTCCAATTTCTCTGATCTCAAGTTTGTGTGACATACTTTGAAAATCAACTCTTCATATTTCTGTTTCAGATTATGAGCTAATATTCAATAATCTCAACCCTTTATAATAGGAGTTCATTTTGACTAAGGACCTTTCTCCTCCCTCCAGTGATATATCGTCCCATATTTAAATCATTTGGTTAAACCTGTGGTCAGAAAATGTCACCCCTTGGGCTGGTGATGTGGCTCAAGCAGTAACACGCTCACCTGGCATGCGTGGAATACTGGATTCGATCCTCAGCACCACATAAAAAATAAATAAAATAAAGATGTTGTGTCCAATGAAAACTAAAAAAATAATATTAAAAAATTCTCTCTCTCTAAAAAAGAAAGAAAGAAAGAAAGAAAATGTCACCCCATGGCACAGAAACAACCTATAGCTGAGTTTTATAAACCAATACAATATTTTAAAAACTTTTGAATCAGTTGATAAATATTTAAATTTTGAAGATTTTACCAGAAAGAAAGAGTCTTAGTTTCTCTGAATAAGCTGAAAAATTTAGAATTCCAGGCTCTATATTTTAGCATGGAAATAATTAGCAGATACTGGGAAATGGCTGCATACCTCAGAAGGAAAGTAAAGTCTTCAGTTTGTCCTAGAACTGCAAGTATCTCTTGGTCTACTTTTATTTTTGCTACCTACTGCCCTCTGAAGGGGTTTGAGTATTCTTTGTTCAGAGAAATACTCCAAATGTCATCAAATGGTTAACCAAGATTCCAGCCAGCCCATGACTATAATGAACTAAAAATCTAATGCACATTGAGATTATCCACCACCTCAAATGATAATTTGTCTATTTTTATTATTTGTAAAATGCTACATTCCAGTTATGTGTGTGTGTGTGTATGTGTGTGTGTGTGTGTGTGTGTATATATATATATATATATATATTTCTATTTTTATATATCAATTAACACTCATCTATTGTTTTACTTAAGTTATGAATAATAGGTCAGGATTTTTTAGACACTATGAAGCTAAAAAACACACAAGAGTAAAAATTCAGTTTTATATAATGAGAGAGGTACTGGAGGAACAAAAGTCAGGAAGACGACTTTCAAGAAATCTGTTGAGTAGAAAAGGTCAGAAGGAGGGAGGAAACAATAGTCAGATTTTCTATAGTGGGGGAATTCTCAGAAAGTCCCTGATTGCTACATGCTGATTCCTATGGTCCAGCTGGCATCTGTGGTCAGAGGACAATGTCTTCTTGGTTTGACCAGCGTGGCCAAGCTAGCAGGTCCTGGTGAGGGGTCATGGGAGGTTGGAAGAAATAAAACTCACATAAGCAGGTTGTGAAGATAAAACAGTTGGCATTGGGTGTCATTCCCTGATGGAGAAGCAGGTCTAAAGGATTATGCCAGCAGTTTTTATTAAGTATGTATCATTAATTAGATTAAAAACTATGCAAGCATTATTCTTTGTATTAATGAAAGTTACAGAGTTAGCAACAATATGCAGCTTATTCCTCAGTTGCATTCTACTGTTGCAATGTGCAATGTTAGGAGCATTGTGTAGCTCTCAAGAAAGTTCAATCTTTAAAGTTACTGTTATGTAGGCAGCTTTGGGAGCAGCAGAACTGGTGAAACATTGTGGTTGTCTTAGCAAGAGAATTCCTTTATTTCCAGGAGCAATGTGACTGAGAGCAAGGTCAAAGCTGATAAGACTCTAGCACAGAGCCTCCCCATTGAGGGCATTACCATAGCACCCAGGTATCCTGCACTTTTGTACAGAAATTTTCCCAGGCACCAAGGGCTCCTTGGGAATTTGCTATCCTATCTTAAAGAAGGTAAGTTCCAACATTGCCACAGCCATGAAGTCATGAGGGACTCCAATTTCACACACTGGTCTCCCAATCACAGTCACTGCTCTCCACATCTTCTCTTTTTAACTTAGGGATTTTGTGTAAGTTTCTGTCCTTATTGGATGTGAAATCTGTAGGCAAAGGCGCCTCTAGGAAGAGGTGTTCCTTAGTTTTCTTTCTCTGTAGTAGCAAGAAGACTTTAGAAGGGCAGTAATAGGAATGGATATCAACAGGATCTTGCTGCACAATGGGGTTTGCTTTCAAGAGAAATCTAGTTGGAGAGAGACACAACTAGCTCTAAGACCCTGAGATACAAGTATCAGACCTATCTTACCTGGTGAGGACCGGAAGTACCACAGGAGGGCAATGAGATGATCTAGGCCTCCTGTTGTAGACTGAAGAAATCTGAGGATAAGAAGGGTAAGGGCTCCTTGGGAATTTGCTATTCTATCTGAAAGAAGGTAAGTTCCAAGATGAAGGGAAAAACTGGGGCATACTTCAGGGTAAAAATAAATGAAAAATAGGATTCAACCATTCAAGACTGAAGGGTAAATATGAGGATGAGGGATGTGGGTAATGTGGGGTTGCAAAAGGAAGTATTCATGGAGTGAGAGGAAAGATAGGCTTGAGGAAGAATATGAAAGTGACTTGCATTCAGGGGAGTTCTAGAGTTGGGTCTTTACTGAGATTTCAGTAGTTTAGCAAGAATTATGAAGGCAGCATGGTAGAGTGGGTACTGAGATCTTCGGGAGAGGGCTAAGAAGATTGAAGATTTCTAGGGCTGACCCAGAGATGGAAGCCAGGAATAGTTTTAAAGGAGAGTTTTGCAATATGATCTCAAGAACTCCAAATTAGTGAAAAGAAGTGGGCAAATGGACAAAGTGTGTGTGTGTGTGTGTGTGTGTGTGTGAGAGAGAGAGAGAGAGAGAGAGAGAGATGAATGGTAATAAACCATACTGTGCATGTAATTTTTCTGAGATACAATGATCAAGGTCACAAGTCCAGTCAATCTGTGAATGTGACCCAACTGTGAAGTCACCATCACATTTAAGTTCTTTTGTATACCATAGTAATGTATTATTACACTGCAATCCCTACAATCATCCCTACTCTTATCAAATACCATCTTAGCTCCCAGGATCTCTCTGGAGAGGTATAAATGCTGAACTGTGCATCAACTTTCCAATTTTCCCAGGTACTGCCTGCAGGACTGGCTCTTGTATCACCTGTCTAGGAACACTGACAGCATCTAGTATACACTAGACCTTTAAGGCTTCAGAAAACCAAGTGGTGGTTTGATCTAGTGTTTGGCCACTCTTCATAGCTCATCCCCCTGACTTTATACAGAGCAATGGGTAAAAACCACAAGTCCCAGTTTTTCCCCAGGGAGGAAAGATTTGGCTACACATCTAAGGTTTTAATTTTTTCCAGGGGCTGCTCAAGGTTCTGGCTTCTATCTTACTTATCTTTGAGCACTGACAAGACCCAGCATATTCTAGAATAGTGGTAGCCACAAAGAATAAGCAGGTGTTCAAACAAGTATATATGCAATCTCCATAGACCTCCCCAGCCCAGCCCAGTGCAGAGTGAGTGGGCTGAAACATTCGCAGCTTCCAGCTTCCCTCTGGGGAAGGAAAGAGTTGAGTCAAAACCTCTTCAGCATCCCAACTCCCCAGGTGCTATCTGATACAGACTTCTGTCTCACCTATGTTAGAGCAGCGATAAAGCCTGGCATACTCTAGATACTTGAGAATTTGCTTAGAATAAATGGTACTATAGACTCCCACAAAGGTTTGAGAGGACTACAGATAATGCAGTTGGACTGAATGTTGAAGATTTTCCCCTATACAAAGCTAATTTGTGAAGACTGGAAAATAGTTTATGTACATGTTGATATCAAAATAATGAGTCAAGAAAATAAAGAAACAAGAAAATATGATTCAAACAAACAACAAGGTAAAGCCCTAGAAATCAACACTGATTACACAGACATATAAATTATATTAGAGAAAATCTGAAATAAGGATCATAAAAATGCTCAGTTACCTCAGGAAAAAAATATGTGAACAAAACAGCAAATAGAAGTTTTAAAAAGAACCAAGACCTAAGGTTCAGGCCCCAAGCCAGGACTGCTCCCGCCAACTGGCAGACCCATGTGAGAGCCTAGGCCTATCCTCCCTCCATCTTGGGACACTGCAGCAATTGCCATAGCCCTTCCCATGCAGTGACCTCCACCTTGGGACAACAGATAGAGCTGGAGATAATTGCATCTTCAAACAGGCAGCCCACCCTTTCAGCTCCATCTCTGAAAGTGGTTATGTCCATCTTGGGACACCCCCGTTGCTATCTTGAGTTACAAGAACCCTTCCAAACTCATTTTACAAAGCTAGTATCATTCTGTTACCAAAACCAGGCAGGAACACATCAAGGAAAAAATTCAGACCAATATCCCTGATGAAGGTTGATGCAAAAATTCTCAATAAAATTTTGACAAATAGCATGCAAGAACATTTTAACAAATTAGTGCACCATGATCAAGAAGGGATTCCATCCATTCGAGAGATGAAAGTTTGGCTCAACCTATGGACATCAATAATATATTTCATCACATCAATAGACTTAACGTTAAGAATCATATGATTATATCAACTGATGCAGGGAAAGCATTTGACAAAATACAGTACCCCTTCATGTTCAAAACACTAGAAAAACTAGGGATAGTAGGAGCATACCTCAACATTGTGAAAGCTATCTACACTAAACACAAGGTCAAAATCATTCTAAATGGAGAAAAATTGGAAGTATTTCTTCTAAAACCTGGAACAAGACAGAGATGCCCTCTTTCATCACTTCTATTCAACATAGTCCTTGAAACTCTAGCCAGAGCAATTAGACAGATGAAATAAATTAAAGAGAAACAAATAGAAAAAGAAGAACTCAAAATATCATTATTTGATGATGACATGATTCTATACATGGAGGGTCCAAAAAAGTCCACCAGAAAACTTCTAGAAATAATAAATGAATTCAGCAAAATAGCAAGATATAAAATCAATACCCATTTCTATATATCAGTGATGAATCCCCTGAAAGAAATTAGGAAAACTACTCCATTCACAATAGCCTCAAAAAAAAAAAAAAAAGAACCCTTGGGAATCAACTTGACAAAAGAGGCAAAAGAGGTAGAAGACCTCTAAAATGAAAGCTACAGAATAAGAAAGAAAGAAATTGAAGAAGACCTTGGAAGATGGAAAGAACTCCCATGCTCTTGGATAGGCAAAATTAATATTGTCAAAATGGCAATACTACGCAAAGTGATATACAGATTCAATGAGATTCCAATTAAAATACCCAATGTCATTCCTTATAGAAATAACAAAAGTAACCATGAAATTAATTTGGAAAAGGAAGAGACCCAGAATAGCCAAAACAATCCTTAGCAAGAAGAGTGAAGCAGGAGGCATCACAATACCAGACCTTAAACTATGCTACAAAGCTATAGTAATAAAAACAGCATGGTATTGGCACCAAAATAGACATGTATACCAATGGTACAGAATAGAGACAAACCCACATAAATACAGTTATCTCGTACTAGACAATAGAGCCAAAAACATACATTGGAGAAAAAATAGCCTCTTCAACAAATAGTGCTGGGAGAACTGGAAATCCATATGCAGCAAAATGAAACTAAACCCCTATCTCTCACCCTGCACAAAACTTAACTCAAAGTGGAAGAAGGACCTAGGAATTAGACCAGAGACCTTGTGCCTAACAGAGAAAAAAGTAGCCCCAAATCTCCATCATGCTGGATTAGGCTCCAACTTCCTTAACAAGACTCCTAAAGTGCAAGAAACAATATCAAGAACTAAAAAATTGGAAAACTAATAAGCTTCTTCTTCAAAAAAAAAAATCAATGAGGATACATTTGGGGAGCAAATTTTTGCCTCATGCAAGTAAGATAAAGCACTAATCTACAGGATATACAAAGAACTCAAAAAACTTTATTTAAGGATAGCCACCCCTGCTCTCTAAGTGGCTGAATTAATTTAAAAAAGAAAAGAAAACAAGACCCAACTATATGTTATCTACAAGAAAATGACTTTAGATTTAAAGACATACATTGAACCACAAAAAGGAGTTTGAAAAAAATATTCCATGAAAATGGTAGCCACAAGAGATCAAAGGTGGCTATACTTAGACCAAACTAAACTGTAGAACACTCTTCTCTAGTGATAATAACGTCCATTATATGTGATGACACTAGAGAAAATTCAATAAAGAAAAGCCTCAAATATGATGATTTCACCTATAAATTCTAATAGCATTTAAAGAATTAATGCTAACTTCTCAAGCTCTTCCAAAAACAATTAAGAGGTGGGAACACTCCCAAATTCATCTTATGAACCTTTTTCCTTGGTAACCTTAAAAATGCTAGTAAACTGAATCTCATAATAATCCTCTTTAAAAGGATTATACACAATGAACAAGTGAGATTTATCCCTGGGAATCAAGGATGTTTTAGCTAATTAATTAATATTACCATCATGCACTACTTTAAGAAAATAACAAATTTGAATCAGATGATCACCCAAATAGATGCAGAAAAAGAAGTTGACAAAATTTACCACACTTTCATTATTAAAAACTCACAATAAACTAGGCACAGAAAAAAATTACCTGAAAAAATCAAGGCTATATATTTAAAGTCTACAATTAACATCCCCCCCCCTAAAAAAAAGCTGAGAAATTTCCTTCTAAATTAAAAAATGCTGTAAGGATGTCCACTCTTGACATTTTTGCCACAGTACTGAAAGCTTGAGCCTGGAGTATTAGGCAAGGAAAATAAACTGGAAAAGAGAGAAGAGGAAAAAGTCAAATTGTCCTAGTCATTGGATGACAAGATCTCATATATAGAAAACCCTGAGGACTCCACAAAACACCAAAAAAAAAACCTTTTGAAACTAATAAATGAAATCACATGAATGACTAGCCGGCATTCAAAAAGATGCTCAAGGTAATTAATGATCAACAGAATACAAATTAACATTACTATGACTTATCACAACACACCTGTGAGGATGGGTTTCATAAAACCAACAATAATTTTTAAATGTAAAAATTGTTCATAAGAATGTAGAGAAATAGAACCGGTGTAAACTTTTGGTGGGAATGTAAATTTGTGCAGCTATCATGGAAAACACTAAAAAGTCTCCTCAAATATCTAAAAATAGAATTATCATGATTTTGGGGAATCCTAATTCTGGAGTATTTATTCAGCAGAACTAAAATTAAAATCTCTCTCTCTCTCTCTCTCTCTCTCTATATATATATATATATATATATATGTATATATATATATATATATATATACATATATATATATATATATATATGCCTCTGTTCACAGCAACATGATTTTCATGAGCCAAGACCTACAAATAAAACGTATACATTCATCAACAGATGAATAGACAAAGAAAATGTGGTACATACATACAGTGGAATATTTTTCAACCTTAAAAAAGAAGAAAATCCTACCATATGTGACAAGTTTCCCCGAAAACGTTATGGGAATCAGAATAAGCTTGTCACGGAGAGCTTGTAATACATAATTCCACTTATATTTAGTATCTAGAATAGTCAAATTCAAATAAGTAAAAAGCAGAATGATGGTAGTTAGGGTCTGGGAAGGGAGTAGGAAATGGGAAGATATAACTCAATGGGATGAAGTTTCAGAGATGTAAAATGAATCAGTTTCAGGTATGTGTGTTATAGTTCTGTATCTATACTTGATACTGTATTGTATGCTGAAAAAAATGTTATAAAATACCACATGTTTATAATTCTTATCACTATAAAATATAAATAAATAAGTATATGATGAATATTTTCTTAACTGTCCCACAATGGGCAGGTCTCCTCCCTCTGGGGCAATACTTCACATTGGCAGCAAGGTCAGAAGAATGCCAGTTCCTTTTCTTTATTGATGAGTTCAGTGTGAACCCTTCAGACATGTGAGGAATAAGAAAGAAGCTGAATAATGAGAGGCTGATTGTTCACTCTCAGCTACAAGAACATGGACACATAATTGTGGGATTATTCTTATGAAATTGAAACCGTGGCTCAGGATTGTCAACTTCCTCATTTCCTGATGTGGGCATGGGTAGAAGGAGGAAAACGGGAAATTTTTAATCTACTTATTTTTTGTTACATTATATTAGAGCAATAATTCATAGACCTGTTTCATGGCTACATACTTTAAAATAAATATGTGTCACACCTAGTAGTTGATTTGTAATTTACATGCATTAAACAATAGCCGACATGTTCTATACTCTACTGTACATAAATTACCTCACACAGACTTTTTTTTTTTTTGACAACTAGTGATTGAATGCACTATGTTTCAGGAATGTGCTAGAGTCTGAGGTTACAAAAACACGTCAGAGGTAGTGCTTTCCCTCAGGGAATATTCTAATAAGGAATATAGGCATGTAATTAATGATTATTTTGTCATAAGTGCTATAGGTAAAGTGTGATATGGGATATATTGAATTACAGGGAAGGGGTGTATCTAAAAAAGACAGAGGATTCAAGGGAATTTTCCCAAAGAAAAAAACTGTTTTAATTATACCTAAGAAATGAGGGAAATCATGAGAAAGGCATAATATAAAAAATTCACAAAGTAATTAAAAAATTAAATGGATTAATATGCATTGGGAAAACAAAAGACTGCTCTTTTATATATTACTAAGCAATGAAGTAACCATCTTTTATTTTAAATGGACTTAGTTAATCTTGATCATTAAGAAAAATGATTTATTTACTTTGTTTGGCCGAACTGCTAATTGATCCTGAATATATACTCGCTTTTCCCTTTGTAAGGGAATCTTGATTATTAGTTAGACAAAATATCTGGCATGACACTTGTGATAAAGTTCAGAAGTATAGAATATAAGTGGACGTATTGTCTTTAAAGAACAACAAATATCCTTCTCTATAACTTTCTCCTTCCAGTTGACAAGGATATGGATATGGCCAGGATTGGAACAGTCTTCTTGGCCAGTACAGAGAAAACTTCAAGCTGGAGATAGTAGAGGAAAACACAGAAGGAACCCAGGACCTGGAACCCATGCGTGCACCCATGGCTTAGTATCCTTGACTTCTTTTACTGCAGAAAGAAATGCATGCATACATTAGGGGTTTCTATTATTCAGAGCCAAACAATTGTAATGGATACAGTTTTATTCTCACAATCTTTTTAAAAAATGATTTGTAAATAAACAATGACAAAACTGAATTTAGAATTAACAGCTAACTTTGTAGACCACCTGTGGCAGTATGACACGTTACCAGGGTGTACACATCTCATCTAAGTCTCTCAATATCCTCTAGAGTAGGCACCATTATTATTAGCTCCAATTTAAAGGGGAGAAACTCAAAAGCTTTAAGTTAGGAGAAAAGTCAGGATTTGAACTAGGCAGTTTAAATCATGTGTCTGGCTCTTCTTGTCAAGTATATTTTGCCTCCCAAATAAGGTAAAAATTTTAAAAAAATATTTGTCATATCAATAATAAAAATTAAATTATAAAATTTAATAAATTCATTCTGACTTTACAAGATATATTTTCTATATTTGTCACTAAGTATTAAAAAGGTAATATATTTTAAAACTTTAGGAAAATATGGTACATCTATATGTAAGTAATTATGAAATAAAAATGGAAAAAAGACAAAATCTGACAGCACATATAGACAGACCTAAAATTTGTGAAAATGGTTTTAAATTGCTTTTTAAATAGCCAGATATCTAATTTTACACAACTACCATTTGCGTATTCTTTAACTGATATAAGATTTCTTTACTATAATGTCATCAGTCAATGAGAGCAGAAACATTTTCCTGAAAAATATAAGAAGTCTTTAATGTATTGAAACTTTTTCCTGCAAAATATAAGAAGTCTTTAATGTATTTAAGAAGAAACCATTGCTCAGAGAATTAAGAAAACTACATAGTAAAACAAGTTAGTTAAAGTTAGAATTAGAGATGGATTTAGCTCTCCTAATTATCAATCACTATAGTAATAGTTTCACTATATCTCATGCATAAAGAAAATCTTCTATTTCTACTTGATGGAAAAGTAAGCAGCATATTTAACTGGGACTACATATCACTGTAAGTTGAGGATTCCAAAGTGCCTATTGTTTGCCACATTTTAAAAGTGATACTAATTTATTGTACTCAATGTATTAGCCAGTCAAAGACCTTAATCTGGAGATGAATGTTGGTAGATTTATGAATAACTGAAATTATTCAAATGTCTTAACTATCCTCTAAAGCATTTTTTTTTCCTCACGATTTTATGTAGTCTTTTGCTCTTACAAAGTTGATCCCCACTCCCTGCCCAAGGACAGGTGACAGATGTGAATCTTTTAAAATGTGTCATGATTTAGTAAGACAGACATGATTCAGAAGGGAAAAAAATGATCATGATTGCCCTGAGGTAACTGTTCCATTTAGTTAAACAGTGAAAGCGCAGGAGTGGGAGGGGGAGAAAGGCCTGGGGTGGGGGGGATCCTGATTTTTGATGGCTTGAATGAAACAGTTGAGTTGAGGGAGTAGTACCTATGAAGATTCAGAGCAGTCTTGGCTCATACTGGAAAAAAAGTACTTTGAATCCTCTCCCTTGTCATCCTTAAGCTTTCAAATATCAAACCCTTTATGAAAACGCATTAAGAAATAAATTCAATCTCACCAGTATTTCACATGAGTTTATTCTTTAGTTATGGTAATGGTTTTGAAGCTTGCTGAAAGTTATAAATGAAATAATCATTCACAAGACTAAAAACACCAGTTACACCCTACATCTCACACTCTTCTTTTTTAAAATTTTTTTTTTTTTTTTTTTTTAGTTTTAGGTGGACACAATATCTCCCTTTTATTTTTATGTGGTGCTGAGGATCGAACCCAGTGCCTCATGCATGCTAGGTGAGCACTCTACCACTGAGCACAACCCCCAGCCCTCTTAACTAAGAATAATTCAGCACAGTTAGGAGTCTTCATCTAAAAAGGTTTCGTCATAAAATAAACATGGCAAATGATTTCTCCTTGTTCACTTGGAAAGGTCACCTTTGAGGTTCATCTGCAATGCAAGATGGGAAGGCCTGAACTGTGCCCATCTGCCAGAAATTAGAGGGTTGCAGTCTCCTGAGCAGTCACTGGCCGGTTTTGAACAGGCAACCCCAAATTCATCAACAGAAACTCTAAAGAGCTCTTAAGCCTTTTATTAATTGGTCTTAATTTGAATATCATGGAATTGCCCTAACTTAAAAAAAAAAAAAAACAAAAAGCCAACTAAAATGTGAGAAAATTCTCAAGCAAAATAGATGCATGAATTGCTCTGGGAAATCCAGTTTACCAAGCAGGTTTTATTGTGCTCTTCTCAGCATGGTTCTTAGTCTCCAAAGCCTCACCACATGCTGTAACAATAAAGTTATTGCTTATTGACCAGACCAAGCTGACAACCAACAAACACTGCCATGAGTTATTTCAAGCTGGATTACAATCTTCTCCTTGGTAACCCATTGGTGTGTGTCTAATAAGTAGTGTTCAATAACATTCAGGGCAGCAAACTCGTGAAGAATCACATTCAGAAATAAAACACAACACCACCAAACAAAACAGGAAAGAAAGCTGACACGTGGAAAAATATACTCTAGATACAATAAACTAAATGAGAAAGTACATATTTTTTCCCAAAAGGAAAAATGTACTCTTTTTCTAAGGCATGAATAATTCTAGAAAAGACTGTGTTTTTTATTATAACCTAACTGTACGAGTAACATTGGACTATTCTTAAGGATGGATGGGCATTCATCACCCAGCTCTTTGATGGAAGGTGTTGATACATTTTTGGTGGTAGCTTAGCTACATTGTTCTTTAACTCCTTCAGAAGTTTTAGATGAAGCCTATTTGAACTTAGTGATTTATGGCCACTTAATTTCTCATATTTTTTCAATCAGGTCTTTGTTTTGATTTCTCTGACAGTTCCTCACCTTTCTCTGTACAGAGTAACTCCAGGGTAGATAATTCTTCATCATCCTGAAGTAAAGGCCAGGCACAAAGCACCCCTTTAGCTCCTCTGCATTCTTTGTAATCTCTTCAGATCACTTAATTCCTGACATAGCCTAGTAAAGCAAGCCAATCTCCAGTGGATTTTGCATTTCTGACGCAATTTATTTCGTGTGAATTGTTTTATTGACATTTAAAAATTTTTACATATATTTTTTAAAAATTTTATCCCTAAAGATCAGTATCACAGTTTGATCACTTCCTTTCATCCTTTCCAAGCCTCAAGGTCATCTTATTTTACTTTCCTCAGTGTACATGAATCTGAAGTGTATCTCAAGCAGGATTTATGCTGTTTTTGTGGATTTTAATTTCCTATCTTTTCCCTTTAGAATCTTCCTAGATAATCTCATTGTTTTTGTTGTTGCTTCTATTAACCCTCCTTTCAAAAACTGAAGTATGCAAATGTGTTTCTATGATATAATGTTCTCCATGAAAATTTCAAACTGATTATGCCATTGCTACTGTTGATTCTTAGTTTATCTTCTTTCCTCTCAGACCATTGAATCAGCAGTGATAGAAGCTGTACCAACCTCTCTAAGTGCCTAAATAGGGTATTTGTAGTAGGGAAAAAAAAAGGTTTAAAAAGTTTATTTACCCAACAAGAAAAATTTCATTATAGTTTTTAACAATCTACAAATCTCATTAATAGTTATGCTACCTTTTAAATGAACCACTTGTGTCAAAATAACCAGAATAACAAAGTCTTCCCACCTACCAACCTCATACTCCCTAACTTTCACTACTGTTCCATGCTTTTTATAGCACGGCTTTGTTGTAATGTAAAGCGTATGTCCTGTATTTCAATATGATAAATCAATCACAAGGAAACATAGGTTTCTTATTAACATATGCCAATCACTCTGTGATAATCTACCAACAGTTATGTGTAGTAACCATAGTTTGCCCCTTTTTGTATAAATAAAACAATGTGTCTCTCTCACTTTTCTAACCATTTCAGTATAACGCCTAGTGTCAGACAAACCCAACTGAGTAGTGGTGAACTTATTCTTACTCCTTCCAGATTGAATAAATCTAACTGAATAGTTTTGTATTACCACAGATCATATTTTGCAAGAAACTGGGGAAGAACCACCAAATTCCTAGTATAACTAAAAAACACACAAATCTTTCAGCAAAATGTTAAAGGAACTTTGTGAAAAATAGTAAATCCAGCACATACTTGACTGTTACTAGGGAAATTTCCATGAACTTGATCTCAGAACACCTTATTATCATCTATTTCTCTTACATGGATCATTCAGATTGCCAGATCATTTGCAGACATCATTGTCAATATTTCCCAAGTGCTTACAGTTAAACACACCTGGTCTGGATACATCTGTTAATATTTGCACCTAAATTCATATTCAGAATATTTCATCCTTTGAGGGAACTCAGATTTTTTACAAAATAAATGTTTTAGGCAAATGTTCTGGTTGAATTGTACTGCCCCCAAATTCATATGTTGAAGTCCTAATCTCAAAATGTGGCCTTATTTGGAAACAGGGAGTCACTGCAGATGTAAAGAGTTAAGCTGAAGTCACGCTGGAATAGAGTAGGTCAAAATCCAATATGATTGGTAGTATTTAAAATGGGAGTATTTGGACGCAAATATGCACACAGGGAAAACTCTCTGTGAATATTGGAATTTTGCTTCCATAAACCAAGAAATGACAAGAAACTAGGAGGGAGCTTGGAATAGATCTTTGCTAGTGTGGTCAGAGGGATTACAGCCTGATGAACAACTGATCTTGGACTGCCAGCCTCCAGAATTGTGAGACTGTATTTCTGTCGTTTAAACCACTTGATTTAGGATACTTTTTTGATGATTTTACCAGCAAGTGAATGCAACAAAATTCAGTATTGTCAATCAAAATCAAATAATAAATGAGAAAAATATGGTTGGTGGGAAGAGAAAAATGAAATTTGTAATATAATTTTGAAGGTTTATTTTTAAATTGAAATGTAAAAATTTCCATAATTGTTAGGTAATTATCAGCTTGATCTTTAGGATCCTCAGGACACTTATTTCATATTTAGGTTGCTAGTGCTTTATAACACTATTTTACATTAATTTGTCTTCAGGTCTGTCTCTCCTATTCTAAGATCTGAGAGGGCTAGAACTATGGGCAGCTTCTTTATCCCAGGATCTTATAATAGCATATGACACACAGAACAGGCACATAAAATGTTTTCAAAGAAAGATGAAACTACAATTGCCATAATATTTTAGAATTTTAGCCAGATTGTTCCATCGAATAAGGTTTTCACTCAAATACTATGGGTTCCTAATCAAGACATATAAAATCATTCAACAGGCTGGATTATGACTCTATCTTTTCTCAATACCACAACTAAAAAAGAGATATATTGTCTTTTGAAAAGATTCCTACAGGAAAAAATAATCTGATGATAAAGAGGACTGAAAAGTAAGAGTGAGCAGATAGAAAACAGTCCCTGGCCTCTGAACTAGATTTCTATTTGTAGATTCTTATTGTTGTCTGTTTCTCAGACCCAGTATTAAGAGACAGCATTAAACCACTGCCATGTGTTGACCTCTATTGTAGATGCAGATTGTCCTGCCTGTCCAGGGATGGAAATGTGCAAGCTGAAACACTCATCTTAATGTGAACCAGACTTAGTGGGGGATTCACCACTGTATCCTGCCAGGTATTAGGGCCTTCCAGATAGTCTGTTGTCTTTTGATGATGTGCCTATAAATTCTTTCATTCTCTGAGCCTGAGCCCAATGTTTTTCCTTCTCCTCCTCCATTTGACCTCCACTTCGTCTCATCTGCATTGTGCAGTCTGACATAAGCCACTATGGTTTAATTTCACCTTCATTGTGCTGCGTCTGTTTCACCATATATCCGAGATCACTGTATTTCTAAGCAGTCTGGTAATTTGACTCCTAATCCTGATAGATAATTCAGCTTTACTTTTCTGACTCTGGGTCTTAACCTGCTAACAAATACCCAAAACCCAGCAGTTCACCACCAATGTGGAGGCACAGATTCCCAATCTCATTTCCCAGATGTTCAAGAAAAGGCCCTGCTTTTTATCTAGGAAGATGTGTTTCCCAGATAAATGCTGTGGACATGAACTGCCACTGGCAGATTCCTGTATATCAACCTCATGGGAAGAAATAAAGCCTTTGTAAACACCATATTTATTAATCTCACGAGTTTATAACCTGTAGGGTATACTCATTAATAAAGCTGAATACAGAAATTTTTTCTTGTAAATTCTTCACAATTTTCAGCAATTTTCCCATAAGATTAAGTTATTTTAAACAATGTATATTGTTTTCATTTGCCACTATTTTCTATTATTTTAAAAATATCTGATATAACACAAGGGAGATTGAAAAGCTTTGATATAATTACATTAGAGATTGAAAGCAGAACTCCAGATTAAATACAGTTTACAACTGTATTTTAGTAGGCTAACGAAAGGTGTTTAGAGTGCATTTTTTTAAAATCAAGATTTAAAGGTAATGTGTTTTCTACCCCACCTCCCTTCACCTAAAAAAAAAAAAAAAAAAAAAAAATCCCTGAATTTCCAGTTGGCTCTTGGGGTAAAATAAATAAATAAATAAACCAACCAAAAGATCTGCCAACACTGTGTTTACATTCCCACACGGCTGGAACTGAGCTCAGAGATGACATCTTTAGTTTACCACAATCCCCACCACTCCCTCTTTTTTTTCTCAGTTTCAATGGACACTTTTATTGACTATTTAATAGATCATCGATTGTTTCTTCCTAAAACTGGAATTTCATCTTGTTTTCATGCCAAGTAGTGAACAGTGACAAGCTAATCAAAATAAGCTACTTCAAAGAGAGAACTAAGCTAACACAGCTTACTTTGTTTTAACAGACAAAATATAAATAGATGCACTCTAGAATACACAATGGTTTAGCCACCAAGAAGTTTAAATGAGATCTTGATGAATAGAGGCAAACCAGGGAGCAGTAAAGATGAACTGAGATGCCATATAACTGTTTAAGGATTCCTGGTAGTACCTCTCTTGGCCATTAGCTGAATCTTGATGTCAGGGGAGATTTTAGCTAATGCCAACTGGAGATGTGGAAAATGCTAAGATGACTTAGGAGCTATGCAAAGAAACCAAAGGCAGGAAAATATTATACATTCCTGAGAGCATCTACCCCAGGAAGGACTTTACCTTCCAGGACCTCCAAATTAGTACCACCACCAGTGGCTGACTTTATCCTCTGTGTTCCATTTGGCACAGCAAGTGGACATGTCTCTACCACCTATGATAGTGATACAGCCCCTGGAAAAAAATTACCATTCAAAGACACCCACAGGTCCATTCCATACAATTTGCTTAGCCCGATTGACAGCCTCAGCATACTTCTTGCTGCTCTCAGGACCACAGTCCAAGTCCAGCCAGCCATCAGGTATGCCAGAGGCCACAGTGGCTTGGCCAGTCTTGGCATCTCATCAAGCTTGTCAGTAGTGACAAAATCAACAGGCAAAGTAATCTTCACACCATTCTTCTCAGCTTTGGACATATGGTCTTTGACAGTCTTGGATCCCTCTTCATCAAACAGAGAAATGCCAATCTCCAAGTTGTTGAGAATCTTAAGGAAGGTAAAAGCCATTCCACTACCAATAATCATCTCATTGACTTTCTCCAGCATATTATTTATCAGCTGGATCTGGTCTGCAAATTTAGCTCCACCTATGAAGTCCAGGAAAAGTCGCTCTTGGCTTTCTAAGGCCTTGGCAAAATAGCTCAACTCCTTCTTCATCAAAAAACCACCAGCCTTCTGTGGAAGATTGACTTCCATCATGGAGCTGTGGGCTCAGTGTGCAGTGCCAAAAGCATCATTCGCATAGACATCCCCTAGTTTGGAAAGTGAAGCTCAAGAATCTTCTACTTTGGCTGGCTCAACTTTAGCCTTATTCTCAGTGCCGCGACCCCTCGACAGCAAAGGAAACACGACACAGGATTCTTCCTTCAGCAGTTTATTCAGGCCTTTGTTTTGACATGTCTTTTAGCTTGTTTCTCTCTCTACTCTCGTGTGCCCCAGCCTTAATAAAGCAGATAAAGCCCCAATGCACAACTGCCACTTGGACTTTTCTCATAGGGTGCCAAGTCACAGCGTGCCAACTCATTCTGATAAGGAGTTGTTTGTCACAGACTACAGCGGAAACCAGCGCCATCTTGTAATGGCGGCCACAGTACACAGAAATGGCTCACCACAGTTCCCCCTTTTTGTTTTACTAAGACAATACAGGCGAGAGTAGAGGTCCTATCCCACTGTGCAGAAGTGGCTGCATAGTATGGTCCAGCCCTAAGGAGGCGCCTTCCCCAGATCTGGCTCCATATCAGCCGACGCCTTTTTTCGTGGGGCGGGGCGTGGACATCCAACCCGCATGCAATAGGACATGCTCTCCTTGAGGTCCACTTCAAGGATCACTCAAGTGCAGTGCCTTGCCTCGCATCCTGTATCGTGACGATGGTGGACGAAGGGGGACAGCTGAGGCTGCCTTCGTAGTACAGACAAAATTAAGTTGGCAACACCCCAAGAGAAAGGCACGGACAGTAAAGCAAAAGATAAAGACCAGTGTGGAAACCCACCTGCGTGCAATGGTGACAAGACCCGCAGAGTGCAAAGGCTTTCCAACACTAGAAGGATGACAAAAGAAGGACATGTCGATCCCAGTGCAATGTTATAATAACTTGGGGTGCAACGACCATGTCAAAGGTTTACTGTTTAAGATGCGCAAGCCAGACCTGTGGCGAGTTGCCATTTTCTAAAGCAGCAAGAGCTTGGACGAGCATTGCCTTGTCTCGAGCATTGCGGGCCTTGAGACGACAGAGAAGCCACAAACAAAGAATCACACCAAAGCAACACATAGTACCAAAAATGCCTACTCCCACCCACTCCTTAAAAAAGGAAAAGGCAGATGACAACCAATTGGTAAATTGACCCAAGGTCACTGGATCGACACGGGTGTTGTTTAAGGCAGCTATCTGAGTTAGTTGAGACTGGATCATCTCTTCCGCTGTCATGGACCAATTTCCGGCCAAATAAGCACCAATGATGCGGGAAGCATTCCTGGAATCATTAAATCGGTGCACCACCCTGACTGCTGAAGGTTCTGGATCCTGGGTTGGAGGAGGTGTCCCCGCCCGGGCCACCAACTGCCGCGACCCCTCGCCAGCAAAGGAAACACGACACAGGATTCTTCCTTCAGCAGTTTATTCAGGCCTTTGTTTTGACATGTCTTTTAGCTTGTTTCTCCCTCTTTACTCCCGTGTGCCCCAGCCTTAATAAAGCAGATAAAGCCCCAATGCACAACTGCCACTTGGACTTTTCTCATAGGGTGCCAAGTCACAGCGTGCCAACTCATTCTGATAAGGAGTTGTTTGTCACAGACTACAGCGGAAACCAGTGCCATCTTGTAATGGCGGCCACAGTACACAGAAACGGCTCACCACATCTCAGAAGCATTTTTCCCTTCCCTTCTTCCTCAAAATGAAAGCAAAATTTCTCCAGCAGTGTAACAGACCCAGCTGCTGGATTGGTACAAGCTTTCTCTCTTCTAGGCCCACACATTCCTTCAAGAACAAAACATCCTTGCCCAGCCAAGATTTTAGTCCTGCAGCAACTGGTTCTAAGGAGTACTTGTCAGGCGTGGGGATACCATCAGGCCAGCCCAGATGGCTCATGAGGACAACTGAGTTGCTCCATTGTTTAAACAAAGTTTGATGCTTGGGACAGCAGTCTTGATCCTCTGGTTTTTCATTATCTGGTTATTCTTCATAGGAACATTGATGTCAACTCTCGTAACAACTTTCCCTTCACATCCAGCTTGTCCAGAGTCAACTTGTTAGACAGCAACATTTTGGCAATAAGGCCAGGGTGAGAGGTCAGAGATTGAAAGTAAGATAATGCGACTGATGTGCTATCCAGATGCTTGCAGAATGCTGAGCACATCGCCTACCAGGAGCACCTCACCACTCCCTCTTATTCATACCAAGCTTATTTCTCATTTCACTCACCAGAGATAACCGTTAGTTCCTGTATGAATTAAAGTAATCTGTAAGAGACCTGATATTTTGATGTTCTGTGCAATTGATTTTATGCTGTGAATCTTACATCTGCATGAAAAAAATATTTTTAAAAATGTAATTGTGCTTATTGTCAGGTATAATGTCCACATAAACTGGGTTGTTCAATACTGTTACATGTCCCGAGTTTCAGTTTTTCCTAACGTGCGATGCGGACAGACCCTATGGGTATAGGTTGTTTTTAATGAAAAAAAAAATCAATTACATTGTGTTGTTTGTTTCAAAAGTGCTTTGATCTTTTTAAAGAACAAAAGCAGGATAAGAATCCTTTAACAGACATGAGGTCAAGAGGCATTATATGAAAACTGGAGCATCTGAGACGTAACTAGCATGAAACCATTGGTTTAAAATATTTCAAATTTGATCTTTTCCACCTTTCTGGATTTGGTCTCTAACTTTGCCATTGACTACCTCTGAATTTGTGGACAAATCTCAATTTCTGCAGCCCTCAACTTCTTAATTTGTCATAGTATCTCCACAGTTCCATGAATGATCTTTCAAGACCCACAGTCTTTCTTTAAAAACTCCAGTAAGATTCCATAGCACATTGGAAATTCAAATTTTAACTAGCACAATTTATTGTCACAACTCATATGTTTTGCAATAGTACAATGCTGTAAGAAAATCTAAAGTTGCTGAACGCCTTGTTGCTTTATAGGTGGAATGCTGACCTATTTCTTAAACATAACTTCACATGTTCATCAGACTGTGTTAAAATTTCATTTGGAATTTAATTCTAGAATCTGTTCCATCTACCTAAGATTTTAAATGTATTAATCTACAATACAATTCTCTGATACCTTCCCCCGACCACACTTTTCTGTTTTATCTTGAGAATAGACTCTCTCTATCTTTGGGCTAATGGTATACAAGGAAGAGCTGTATCCATCAAGATGGGCAATCTGCCCTTCCTCCTGTGGCTGTTTGAACTACACTGAGACAATATAATAAACTAGGAATCTGGGGGTTCATTTAGCTTCTTCTCCCTCTTTGATCCTGCAACGCCCATCCAGTCATGTGATTTGTACATTATTCTTACCATATCCCATCCAACCTGCTGCTATTTTCTAATGATTTCCTTGCACAAACCTTGTCTCTGTAAATGTCTGTAATAGTGTCTTCGCAGTATTTCTTCAACATGTGCTTAATTATTTCTTTCCACTTTATAAACCACTATCCTTTTTCTCTTAGCAGTGTGAATGCAATATGTTAAAGGTAAATGCACAGGTCTTGGGAATGTGGCAATCCAGGGTTTTATTGTTGCTCTATAATTGTTTGCTCTGTAGTCATGGGAAGTAGGTGAGGATATCTGAAAAGTAGATATTTAAAATATTACTTTGGGGGAAAAGATTATATTCTTTTTAGATATCACCATGTAAGGTAAAACTAGGACCTATGAATGAATGTTGGGATCAATATTTTTAATGAAATACACTGAAAAATCCTCACTGAAGATACTCAATATGAAATTTAATGTTTTATAAAAAAATTTCTCCAGCCCTAATTGGATTAAAATGGAGAAAACATAACCACAAGTTAAAGAAGAAAATGCAAGTATCAGGAAAAAGGGACATTGTATGCGGAAATAACAAAGAATATTTTCAATATAAGACTTTCAGATTCTCTGGTTTGAGTTTATTTGAATTAGCTTAAATTAAATTCTCACTCAAGTATATTTTATACTTTAATCTCAGGTCTATTTTATTTATAGAAAAAAACTTCAGTTTACTAATGTTAAACTTTTTTTATTAAATTGACATATAGTATAAATAGATATTTTTAAATTAATTTTATTGTACTTAAAATTTTATTTAGATGAAAAAGCCAATATTATGTTTAATTCTTTGGATGGGTGACTTGAGGAAAATCTATTTACATTTTTGGGGAAGTCTATTCATTAATACATGTACATGCACCAGATTTTGTTATAATTCTACCCAAATATCTATGACCAGATTTTTCCCATTATATCCAAATACTAATTCAAAGGATCATATTGTTTGAAATGAATAATTGATCAAAGAAATTACACTATTAACCTTAGAGTTTCTTCAATATTTCAAATTATTTTGATATAAAATATTTTGGGGACATATTTTAACAAAAGACATTTGGTTCTTGAGTTTTTTTTTTTTTTAAATTCTTGTGTTGCTTTTGAGGCTACATAAAGCCTAAATTATTGCAAATTCTGATGGCCTTTTTAATTATGTGAATACCTGTCTATAGGACTAAGTTTAGACCACCAACAAATTTCTGATAAGCTATCAAGTAGCATCATGTGTTAACAATTTTTGGTCACTTTTAATCTGGTTTGGAGTCAAACCAGTAAAATAGAGGTGAAAGGTCTGATTAAAAAAAAAAATTCTGTTGAGCCAGTCAAAATCTTAAATTTTCTCAATTTAAGTTAATTATATCAGCTAAATGTATGTAATGGAATTAGCAACATGTTTACCCTCATTGTAAAATCACACTTCCCCTGTACAGATTAGAATCAATCTTTTAATGTTTATCTAAGTCTTACAAAGAGGACTAAGAAGGACATACTATTATGTCTAATGTACTTCATTATTCAATTTAAGAATAAAGTTACATTTTAAGGTTTAATAAAGTAATACTTTTTAAAAGTAAATTAGTAACATTTTTGTTATATTCTCCTGGAGTTTACATGTAAATTTTCACACTAACTAAATATTTATCTCATGACACAGCATTACTTTTTTGATCAGTTTTATTATATTTTTATTGCAGTGAGTCATTTACAAAATGAAGAAAATGATTATCATCAATATTGACTACTGTATCTTTTAAACCCAAATAAACATAAAGTTAGTTCAAACTCAATATTTCTTTAATCTAAATCTTCATAAATAGATAATCTTTGGAACTTAAATTTGAAAAAGTAAAGATCGTTTTATGACCTATTTATGACCTATATTACAAGTTTTACAGGTCACATATTGTTGTTTTTATCTTATTGAAACAAATGATTTTGTGAAGGGCTAGTGGCTCCATTTAATTTACTTAGTCATTTCTTTAGCTGTATTTCTTTTTGGTGTTTGTCTTCTTTTATTATTTAAAAAATGTTCTTTATTGGAGAATTGAGAAAAAACTTATATAAAATATTAATGGAATATGATATAAAAGTCATAAAGATGAAGATAAAATATTATAACTTTTTTCTTCTATAGATAATATCTAATGGAACTCATTAAGTATACATAGATCTCAAAATAAATTTTAAAAAATAGTCTCTTATTAGATTTTTGAGAATATAGTTAATGAACAAGGATAAAACTTAAATGTAGTTTTAAAATTTTTTATTGGAAATTAGATGCAAAACACATTGGAAGACAGTATAAATTCTTACTTCTAAGTGAAGACATTCATGTTCTGGGGATACAGGGCACTGCTTGCCTAGCATATGTGAGGCCTTGGATTCAAATGAAAAGAATCATGACTACCCTTTCACACAATAAAAACATTGTGCACTGAAATAAATATTTCTATTCTAGTAGTAAAAACATAAATTATAATCAACTATGATTGATTATGATCATTTTATCTTTCCTATTAAGTTCATAAAGATGACATTTATAGAAGTTAAAGCTTTTAAATATTTGTGCTGTTGCTGTTGTTGTTTTCTCTTTAACACCCAAAGCTGCATCTATAATTTTGACTTTTTCTGTCCTTAAATAGGATAACAAGGTTGTTTAAGCTTGAGAAACTACAAATCTTAGATCACCTCCTTTGTTCAAAGAAGCACTATTGAAGGAAGAATTTACTCAGATGAAGAATGATTTTTGAATATCTGAACTTGAATAAGAAATTATCACCACTTTGGAGTTCTGTTAGATTTCACTTTCCCTTTAACTTTAGTCTCTGCGCTATACTAAGTTCTCCACTGGCAATCCTATCTTCAGTCTGCAATCAAAGAAAAAGGTCTGAATGTGTAGAATGAGTAAGTTCACATGCACAAAGTCCCAGACTAATTTTTGAGGTAATAGATTCTCATGAAAGACTTTTTTTCTCTTTATTTTATTCCCTCAATGATACATTGTTTATCAAAATGGTTAATTTGAACCATACTTTCAACTCTGTGAACTGACTTTTACTTTGGAAGAAAAATTAAGCTACAATTAACAGAAAATCCAGAACATTAGTGATTTAAACAGTTCAGAAATTTCTTTCTCATTGAGTTAGAATCAGCGTAGGACTGGTCTCCGACCCCTTATTATTAGGGACTCTAGCCCTTTCTTGCCAGTTGATGCCAATATAAAGATTCTATATTCTTTTCCAAGCTCAAGTCAATGTTTATTTTAAACACTTCTTGAATTTTCCTCAAGGCACCTCTACTCATATCCCACTTGTCAGAATCTTGCTACATGGCAAAGGAAGTCTTTATTCTGTGCTTCCTGGAGCATAGCCAACCCCAGGAGGTTATTGACACGAAAAACAAAAAGAAATATTCCAGATAACCAATTCTTTTTTTATTATTTGCTTTTTTTGTTGTAGGTGGACATATGCTTTTATTTTTATTTATTTATGTTTATGTGGTGCTGAGGATGGAACCCAGTGCCTCACCCATGCTAGGGGAGTGCTCTACCACTAAGCCATAACCACAACCACAGCCCCACCAATTCTTTATTCAAGATTGAAAGTGAGAACACAAGAGAGGGAATACCAAAGTTAGGGCAAAGAAAAAGGTGCTGCAATTAAGTGACAGGTGATTAAATTTGGAAAATTAATTAATTAAAAAATTCTTCTTAAAAAACACCTCATTCTAACAACCCTATTCATTAAATAAATAAACAAATAAATATATTCCCCTCTGATTTGTTAGACATTTCTAATCATGGATAACTTCCAACTAGGATATACTTTTTCTTGAGACTTGAATTTATAATCTATACTTGACTATATATTTTTATACTTTTATCCAGTTGGGTCTTCAGGTCTCAAAGACACATATTTGTAACATTTTTATATTATCCTAGAGAACTTCCTAAATAGTGGTTTCAGTATTTTAAATTAAAATACGTTTAAAATTGTTTCCATTGCTGGTATTACTATTAATATTTGATCATATAAATTAATGAGAAGAGATTTCTTCCCCTATCAAAGCCATCTTTAACCATGAATTTCTTTTTCTTTTTCTTGTGGGGCAGGGGGATACCAGGGATTGAACTTAGGGGTACTCAGCCACTGAGCCATATCCCCAGCCCTATTTTGTGTTTTAATTAGAGACAGGGTCTCACTGAGTTGTTTAGCACCTCACCATTGCTGAGGCTGGCTTAGAACTCACCATCCTCCCGTCTCATCCTTTCAAACCACTGGGATTATAGTGTGTGCCCAGCTTGAGTTTATTTTTCATAAAGTCACTTATCTTTAAAGAATTCAAGTCAGCTGGTATTTTTTTTTATCCTAGGTGGTAAGGTTTTTAAAGAAATCACTATAACTTGAGGCCAATTCAGACTGCACAGAAATAGGAATAAGGGAGTGTGCAGATATCAATTAAGTTGTTGTTTTTGGGAATAATTAATTTAAGGTTTATGGTATATTTTAAGATTTTATAAAAGAGGCATGTTCTAGAAATAGTTTTAGCATCCTATAATTCATTGTGGCTCCCATCTGGCATAAATTTTAAAACTTACCGATTCATTCACAAGTTTAAATTGATAATTTAACTTTGCTTTACATGGTTTGCTTAGCATTTATTTGTCCTAAATAACACCTAAGTTATTTTTCTCCTATATAAATAGTTCCATTAGTGTGGAATGACCTAATGTGTTATTCCCTATTTTTAACTCTTAACATGTTTTTAATCTATTTTAAGTATTATTATTATTATTATTATTATTATTAGGCAATAGAAAACAGTAGAGTCAACATAGCTATCCCAACGTCATGCAGTTGGTTAGCAGAACAAAAATTTTTACACAATATATATATTTTGGAATCCTTGCTCTTAACCACTACACACACACTCAAAAATACTTATTTTTCAACAAAACTGGTTTCAAATTTATGTGTGTATGTGTGTGTATTTTAAAACATCATCTTTAATCTCAAATTCTTTTTTTTCTTTTTTTTTATTGGTTGTTCACAACATTACAAAGCTCTTGACATATCAAATTCTTGACAAATAGCATTTCAAAATGCCACCTTCTAATACCAAATTCTTGAGAAATAGCAAGATCACTAAAAATATTGATATCAGAGTTAAATTTCATTTAAAAAAAGTATGTCTTCCAAATGTCCCTACTATCCTCATGTTTTTTTTTCTTTCCAAACTGCTAAAATGGGGGCACACATTATTCTATTCTTTAGGAAGGAAATGAACACACAGGTAAATTAAAAGGCACAACTTAAGAAAAATTTAATTGTTGGTAGAGTTTATGGTTCACTTGTGAACCGTGATATAAAGTACACAAATATGTCAATTTCCAAGAACATGAACAGAAAATATTTCATGAGTTTACTTGTTTTTCCCAAACTGAAACCTCAATTCCTGTGAGATTTGAAAGTTTTGAGCATCTTATATATTTGTCACTTTGTCTTCTTGAAATTACATCTTCCCATTTCCTTCTCAACCCTACCCTTAGTAACCATTCTTTTATTCTTTATCTCTAAAAATTTGACTTTATATATGTACTTTTTAGACTCTGTAAATAAACAAAACCATGCAATTCTTTTTGTTCTTTGGCTTATTTTGCTTCGCATAAGGTCATGGGATTTTGACTAATTGAATAGATTATATTTGCTCTTAACATGATGTGGGGGCTGAGAACTATGGAAGGAGAAGGGTATGTTATTTTGTTCCACTATAGTGCATTTTGGTAAGTAAAATAAAAGTATGGTGGGCTTGACAATAGTCAAAAAGAACAGTTGATGAATGGAATGCCCATTCACTGCAAATTAGCGTACATTTGTCACTGCCCTTTCAACACCTGTTCATCACCTTTCATGTGGTTAACCAGTCATTTTAACGTACTGGGCTGATTCTAGTCTCCACATAGAGTTTCTGTTTGTTTAGGAATGGACTGGGTATGTCATTCCACAGTTATTATACACATCTTCTGCTATGTTTTTTCCTGCCATTCTTAATGTAATATAAATATGAAGTCAGTAGCCACCCCTGCCCCCCGAAACTAATCTTGGAAGCTGAACCTAAGAGAGCAAACTATTCTTAACACAAATATAATCTTTTAATAGAAGACTATGGATCCACATACTTTTACAACTAATGAGGAAGTATTTTGCACATTCTCCACAATCATAACTAAAAAATACAACATGAAATTAGAAATGTAATGAGATATCAAAATTGGATAGATTAAAAATGAGACATAAGTAAAAGAAGAATATGTACTTCATGAACTGTAGAAGAAGGAAACCATCAAGTATACTTGATGTTTGAGAATAGCAAGGAAAACAGAATGGTAAGTAAACAGACACAATGATTATAGTTGTTTCTCAGTATCCTTGAGGGATTGGTTCCAGGACCATGACAATGCCCAAATCCACAGGTACCTTATATGAAACAGTAGAGTATTTGAACATAGCCAACATACATCCTCCTGTATACTTTAAATTATCCTTAGTTACTTATCATACCTACTTCAATGTAAATAACTGTGGTATTTTATTGTTTAGGGAATAATAACAAAAGGTGATTTTTTTTTCTTAATATCTTGTGTTAGGGTCTGTAAACAAGTCAAGATGGCACCTGGCATTTTGCCAGAGGGAGTGGTTTGTGAAGTAACGCCAGTGAGCCATTAAGTGTGGAGATTCCTTATTGTTGACTGCTGTATCTAGTTTATGTTAATTAAGATAAGCTGTGTGTAATGTATATATACCCCTCTGGTCCTACAATAAACGGCTCCCACTCCAGCTGTATCAATCTACACAAGTTGCTCCTCAACCCCCCCCCCCCCGCCCCGCTTTTATTTTGCTGCAGCCGGACTGCAGCAATCTTGTGCTGTAGTTGGTTGAATCCACAAATGCTGGAGCCAAGAAGGGGACAACTATGTGTACATTAAGTGGAAAAAGAAAGGCCTCATTAATATATTTAAAATTGCAAAGGAGGAAAATAACTTTCATGATTAATAATACAAACAAAAATCTATTATTATGATATTCATGAAAACTAAAGAAGGAGAAAGTGATACAATTTATGTACCTGTTGTTTTTCATTTTATTATTAGCCATTGTAGGCCTACCATATTCCTTTTTATATTCAATATTCTGAAAATAAAGTGGTAAATATAACAAAATATGTGATTTTATAGTTCAATGGTGTGAAAGTAAATAAGTAAATAAACAAATAGAAAATAAAATTATGTCAGGTAATTATTAGTATGGGGGAGTGTAATAGAGTAAAAAAACTGAGTGAAAGTGGAAAGGACTGGGAGTGTTAGTGTCTGCTTTGAAAGTATGGTCTGGGAAGACCTTTCAGGAAAAGTCATATTTCAGCAGAGAGCAAAATGACTAGGAGGTTTGGAGAAGAATATTTCAGTCAGTGAGAATGTCTCAACTTGTACAGAGGCTCTGAAATTGAAAACAACATTCAAAAAGAAAAGCATTAGGTTTATTACAGCTCTCATAATCCAGAAGATTAAACTTTACTTTGAGCATGTTGCAGAGGCATAGAATTTGAAGAACATGACATTTCCATCAGTTTAAAAGCATATTTATAAACTGCTAAAGATCATGAAGCAAATTCTTAACCCTAGGTGCAATTGGAATATGACAAATTCTCTTTGTCATATTTTGAAAGGACTCAAGATCCCCCACCTCTTTCATGTTAAATAATAAGGTAAATTTCTAACTTAGAACAGACACTCAGATAAAATTAAATCAGTAAATGTTATATATAAGGACACTAATTCCACACAAAATACCAGAAACTTTCTAGGGGTTCCTATTCCACCCTAGGGAATGATCAGTGAAGCCATTAGTGATAAAGTCTTATTGACCAATGAAAGGTTGCTTCAGTTTTCAGGCAAAATAGAAGAAACATAGGAGAAAGAGGTATGGACAACAGAGAAATGACTTGAGAAATATTTAGGCGGGAAATTAACTGACAGGATGTGGGGAAATGAACAAATTTATGACTCCTAGAATTTGAGTAAGGGGGCTACTGATTTAGATGGCTTCTGCAAGACAAGAAAAACATTGGGAAGAGGAAATAGGAAATGAGTTGGCATGCCACCTAAGGCCCATTCCATTTATGTTACAGTTAATTACCCACCATAAGTAGATCAGTAAAGGACCAAGGGGAGAATAGTTAATTTATATGCCCAATCTCCTCTGAGTTGCCATTTAGGTTATTAGGAAAGCACATAGTAGGGGTTCCTAACCCCTAGTGTATACCATTTTGTACACTAATAGGTTTTAAAGCTGCTGCTTCCTCATATTTCCTCTCTCTTGATATTTATACAATGATGTTAATTATGATTTCACATGAGACTAAGAAATAATGGGACAAAATTATACTTTTATGTAAGAAAACATATTGAGCAGCAGTTGCATACAGAAATCTGAAAATCAGGGGAAAAGATATGATTTTAGAAGTCCTCAGCATGTGGGTCAGGGTTGAAATAAAAACAAGTTTATAAAACAATACAAGGAAAGTACAAACATTTTTTTAAAAAATACCCTAGATTAAGGGCCACAAAAACCAAGAAACAGGAAAGAGAAGGATAAAGAAAATAACATACACTTAGCAATCTAATCAATCATAGAATTCTGAAATTCCTAGATAGTAGATTGGCAGTTTCAGAATTGTATTTAGGTTATACACTTTCAGCTAATTCTTGACACATGCTGCTGTTTAATCATTTTAAGTAAAACCCAAAGATTCTCAATATTAATATCTTCTGGTTTTAGTGGCACTTAGGTACTCTGAAAGGTATGGTGACAAACTTTAATTACAAACTATTAAAAATTAGGTATACATTTACATAAAACTCTATTTTTCATTGTGTTTGTAAGCACAAGTTTGGTTACAAGGGACAAGAAGTCAACACATACTAGAATCCATCAGCTTAGAAACACTAAAATTCAGTGGTCATTTAGGCATAGTCAGATCCAGAAACTCAAATAATAAAATCAAATATGATATAATCTGTCTCTTTTGTGTGCCCTTTTTCTGTTCAATTTTACTTTCTGATGGTTTCCTGCTCAAGAAGTTTGTCTCCTTGCCATCATCAGATATAGTTTGGAATATACTTACATCTAGCAATGCCAGAGGAAAGTGCATAGCATCCCTTTCCCAAGATTTATATCAATCTTAGAAAAGTAAATTGAATGGACTCTTTCTTTCATACACACCATGAAATTGAGAAAGTGAAGCCAGGTGACTATAGGCTCCACCAGGTAGGAAAAGAAGCTGCCTCTTTAGATGAGAAGGATGCCGGGAAGATAAAAACAACAGATATGCACTGCTCTACTGAGGAATAGTTTAAGTAAGAAGATCAAGAGTTGATGTTAACAGGATCCTGAGCCTTATAAAAGTAAAATGTTTTTTTTTCCACATAAAAAGTGTAATGTCCTTTAACTTCTATTATTTAGAAGAATCCATATTCCAAACAAAAGTAATTAACTGTTTCTTTACTAGACATATTCAGAACTGAAGACTTCTAATGAAGGATTTGGACTGATCTGTTTTGAATTTGTTAACTATTTATTTAACCTGGGCTGTCATAAGTACTATAAATCCATCTCAAATAATTATGTGTGTTCTTTTCTTTTTCTGGATACACTTGAATGTCACTAGGGACTATCTGTTCTCCACAAATTGCTAATTTTTCTTAAATTATACATCTAGATTGGAAGATGTAAAAAATAGCTTAAAATATCAGGAAATCTACCAGGAAGGAAAGCCAAAAATAACACACCTGAAAAAGTAAAGAGTGTATGATTAGGCCAGTGTAATATCAATTTAAAATGCAAATAATCATAATCTTGATTGACTATTTCTAAAGTTATTTTTATAGAACCATATAAAATCAATGTTAAATCTCATTCTTTTTTGAAAGCCTCTCATATAAAATATTAAATAAAAAAATATTTATTTATCTTACATAAAAACAAGTTTTGCTGCTGCTTTCATTAACCACCTATAGCATGCCACCCACTATTCTTGGTTTGGGACAGAGAGGTAAGTACTCACCTAATGCACTTATTGAAATAAAGAATTTTAAATTATACAAAAACAAAATTAACTGAGAATGACTTCTATGTTCTATGCCTCTGGCATAACACACACTGAGTAAATGTTGGTTCTATCTACTGTGATGGAGAGGAAAAGAAGACTGGGGTGGTGTGTGTGTGTGTGTGTGTGTGTGTGTGTGTCTACTTTGCACATAGTTTGACAGGACTGTTACATGGACATGTGGAAGCATGAAGTAGACAGTGGGATACAGAGGTCTGTGGTCAAGAAGTTTTGGCTGGAGATACACATTTGGAAGTTAAAAGTAAAGATGATACCTAAAGCCATAATACTGAATGAGATTCTGCTGGAAGAGAATAAAGACAGAGAAGAAAAGGACAATGATAGCCTTGAAGTTCTTGATAATTTAAACATATGAAAGTAAAGAAGGATTCAGATTAAGAAAAAAGTAGCTAATGAAGTAGGAATGCTTAAAGTAGCACTAACTGGGAAAAATAGTTACTGAGAAGTTAAATAAGATGAGAACTGAGAATTTGGCTAGATGGTGTTTTTAATAAATCAACAGGACTACTTTCAATGTAGGTGTTGAAATGAGGAATAAAAAAGGGAGAATTTTTAATTACTTCAAAGAATGTTGCTATAAAGAGAGAGAGAAGAGTGGAGTGGTAATTAGGAAATGTAGGTTCCAAAGAAAGTTTTAAAAATATGTTTTATGCCAATGGGAATTATACAGGAGAGAGGGGAAATTTATTATTTAGGAGAAACATGATGGATACTTGGAAAAACCTTGAGGATTCTAATGGGTAAAATCTAGCAATGCTGTGGAGGAATTAGTCTTCAATATAAGCAGTGACATTTTAGGCACAGGAACAGGAAGGAAGGCTTGATGTGTAAATATAGACATGAGTGGTATTTGTAGATTTTCTTCCTTTTTATCAGTGGTATAAGCAAGACCATCAGCAAGACTGAGTGGCACAAAAAGTTGTTGATAATTTGAAGAGAGAGGAGAAGGCGTCAAGTCATATAGGAGACTTCCTGGGCAATGCTGGGTCCCTTGGAGAGTCACATTGTTAAAGAATGTGCTGGGGAAATGAGTGTGATAGTGCATGTATTTTTAAATAATAACCATAAGGCATGTTCCTGATTCTCTCAGGTAAACAACTGTGATATTACTGAAGCACACATTTGAGGGGGGAATAATGCTGGTGTTTCCATCCTTTTATTTTCTCCGTGAATTAAAAGATGAGACTAGAAGCTGAAAGAGTAGAGAAAGAAAGAAGGATATGGAGGTCTGAAAAAGAAGAAAAGTGTGAAGCAATCTTCAGAAATCTAGTATTCAGAGCAGAGTTAAAATTAACACAGCTTTCATTATTTCAGCAACAATAATTATTTCAGTAATAAGAAATTTATTCATATCTAAAAGATTATATTGGCAGACCAGAATATCTCAGATTTTCTTGGGGTTATTAGATAAAATAAAAAATAGGTAGGCATGATGAGGCTAAAATTCTCAGAGCCTTAAAGATATTTATGCAATCACAATGACTTAGAGGATGATACAGTACTCAACATCATCCCAATTTAATAGGGAGCCTTTTATTAGAAAGCATCCTATGGATTGGGCTTGGGATACCACTTTAAATATAACTTAATAAACTTCACAAAATATTTTTCATAATTAATGCTCATTTAAAAAGAACTCTTGATTCACCAAAATTCTGCCATATTGAAAAACAATCATGATGATTTGATAATAGACCTAACATGTTTTAGCCACTAAATCATAGATCTGAAATATTACTGAAGATATTCCTTACAAATCCAAGTTTTTACATAGTTCCTGTTATTATGAGAGGTACTTCACTGTAAAATCTCTGGGATGTTCGGATATATTTTCAAAAGCAAGTGTAACTTTTTAAGCGATAATAGTATTTCACATAGTGTTTTAATTAAGTATAAATTTTTAAATTTATTTCCCAAGATAAAATCTATATAATTTCTTAGTAATTTCAAACTAGCATTCATTTAATTTCTTGGAAGTCATTTTTTAATCTAAATTTCCTTATTCCCAAATGCATATCCATATAGAAAAAGTACTCAAGGTGGTGTTGCTTATAGATGTTATTTTACAATGAATATACAAGGAAAGAATACCCTGATTAATGTCACTGTCTTTCTTTAGTCTTTAGTAACAATTTAAAAACAGGTATTTCTCTTTAATTTTATCTTAATAAATTAACTAAAAAGAAAATTTCTGTTCTAACAATTCCATATTTGGCATTAATTTCATTTGCAAGCTATTAATCTGGCTTCACTCATTCCCAAATTTCTTAGTTGAATTAGTTCAAGTGATCCAGAAAAAGCAAGGATTTTTATTTCCAGAACCCTTGGATGGAATGATAACTTTGAGATAAAAATGTCAATTAAAATCATTCAACCATAATAATTTTATTTAATAGTGTCTTTTAGGCAAGATAATATGAATCATGGCACAGTTTTTTAGATTAATTTGATCACTTTTCAGAAAATTCCCCTCTTTCTAACAACTAATCTTGAAGATATTTAGACCCCAGAGTACTGAGGATCTCCTCACATTGAATTTAATTTATAGTAAAAAAATCATTACATATATCAGCTTAGAAAGTATTAAAATATAAGATAATCTTGCAATTAAAATTTATCTCTCATCAAATATTTACAGTTTATTAAAATGACACATTGGTTGCTGTATATACCTGTGCAGGAATTTGATTTTTCTAGTGTTGCTCTCACAAAAACACCAGTTTTCAGCAGGCATCTTCTACCAAGCAGTTATCTGTGAAAAAGAAATTCTCTCAAAAAATTAAAATAGAGAATATGTAATACGTTCAAAGTCATGTTCAAAATTAAAGATTAGCTTTGTATTGTCCAAAACTGTAGCCAATAACTGTGTGGAGCCATTAAGAACTTTTGAAATATAATAAATAGTTAATCATGTATCTGAGATTAATAGTTAATCATGTATCCTTAATCATGTATATGAGAAAATATCCAATTCTGATGCTAATGTTTAAGGCAATGATACCAGAGACAGAATAATAGGAGAAAAATGACGTTTATTCATTGGCCAAAAGAGGGAGAAGTTGGAGCTCTACCCCCAATTCAGTTTCTCTATTCCAGGGAAGTGAGGGGTTATGTTTAAAATTAGTAAGAATGATGGGGAAGGAAAGGCCAGTAGAGTGGGAAGGCAGGGGGTGGGGGGGATTCTTGTCTTCTCATGGAACTGGCAAAGATCTTCCAGGAACTCATGTGCCACTTCTTTCCTTCCTTTTTATGGTGTGGTATTTACAGTCATGGCAGCTAGTACATATCATTGGATTTGAAGGCAGAAGAGAGAGCAGGCAAATCTAGGTCAAGTTATATTATAGAATTCTGAGCAAATCATTCTCAACATGTCTAGGAGCAGAGCTGAGTAGATTCTGATTCAAAGTTTAAGGCACCAAAGGAGACAAACACAAGTAAGACAGAAATGCTAAGCCTTTTCATCCTATTCCAGGCACCCATTGGACATCTGCAGGCCCAAGTTAACAGTCAGTGTTTTCAGCAAAAACAGCCTCATGTCTCTGAAAATTACCTAGGTAACTGTTATCATCATAACCCACATGGCAGAGGTCTGATCTACAGCAAAACTCATGGGAGACCATTAATGTATTGCCCAGCTGTGTGACCTCTAAACCAGTATTTTTTTAAGTCAACCAAAAGCATATGGAGCTAGAGAGTATATTTAGTTTTTTTCCTTAGTAACAATTCTAGTCACATTTGCCCAATAACTGCATATGACTAGTGGCTACCTATTTGGATAACCACACTTACAACTTTTCCATTACCACAGAATGTTCTATTGGACAGACTTGAACTAAATCAGGGATCAACAA
Organism: Urocitellus parryii; assembly: GCF_045843805.1. Lineage (NCBI taxonomy): Eukaryota > Metazoa > Chordata > Mammalia > Rodentia > Sciuridae > Urocitellus > Urocitellus parryii. Next base: position 65,587,711 of record NC_135533.1, read on the forward strand.
ACTTTTTATTTAAAAGACCATAGAGAGTAAGCATATTAGGCTCTACAAATCAAATGGTCTGCAACAACCACTCAACTTCTTAGCTCTGTTGTTGTGCTACGAAATCCACCATGGACAATTTGTTAAGAAATGAGTGTGACTGTGTTCCAATACAACATTTTTCAAAATAAAGCAAGTGAAGGCCAGAAATGCTATGTGGTCTATAATTTGCTTTCTTCTGGCCTGGATTTTTTATATATAAATAAAATCCATTTACCAAAATATTTATTATTAGAATATATGTAGCAAATGAAGAAAATATTTCCCAAGAGAAAGATTAATAAAACACCAATGTAATAGAATAAATATTATTGATATGAAATAACTGTTTTACACATAATCTTAAGGCAACATATGAATGCAATAATGATGCTTCTTTTCTGTTTACATCTACTAAATTTTCCTCTAAACAATACAATGCTATTATTGAACACATTCTGTATTTGTCAAATATATTTTTACTTTGTCTATAAGAAATTATCATAGTACATGTTAAAAGATATGTTTTTAGATTTCAATTTTGGTATCTTATTGTCAAATTTAAACACAGAGCTATCTAACTATGAAAGATAAGAGTTTACAAATAGCAAACTTATTGGAAGTAGAGGGCTATTTAGTTACTATTCCAGTGGAGTTGTCATTCTGCCAGAATTCCTTACTGGTGTTTATTAAAGCTAAACAGAATATTGGGCCCCTCCAAAGCCCTGTAATTTTGCAGGTTTTCTAATGGCTTTTGTGGTGTATATATACACAGGGTGAAACCTTTCCCTTGGGCTTAAGCTATATTCTCTTATCGGTTTCCCTCCTAAAAATAGCAAGCCTTGTTTTATGTGCCAACTTAAAAAAACTTTTTTCAAAGTCAAATTTACCTGAATTTTTAAGACAGTGGTATGAAGAAGTCTATAGTTTTACATTTTTTGGGCTTCATGTATTTTTTCTTTTATTTATTCTTTGTTCTAATAATCTATTTATCTAGTATATACCGAAAGAGTATTTTTGTTAACTTATTTAGTTTTCCAACTAAAAAATTCAGAAAAAAATTCAGTACAAATATGAGTTCCTTAACAAACATTTGTGAATTAAATTCTGCTCTATAGATTCTTATAACCTTTCATAATATAAGCCATGTTATAAATTAAGCATCAATCTCAGTAAGATAATCCTTTATAGGCTATATAGATTATAATACAGATTTGTTTTGCGCTGATTTGTTCTTGTTGTTATTTCTTTGTTTGCTCTATGTAGTAGTTTAGTGAATACAATGGAAAGAATGTACAAAAAGATAAAAATATAAGCTGTAAAGGGTCATCACAGAAAAATTTTTGAAAACTAATTTCCATTTCCACATATCATTAATAACTTTTTGGTACCAAGGATTGAACCCAGGGTTTCTTAACCACTGAGCAATATCCCCAGTCCTTTTTTTTTTTATTTTGAGACAGGGTCTCTAAGTGCTTAGGGTCTTGCTAAGTTATGGAGGCTGGCTTTTAATTTGGAATAGTCCTTCCTTAGTCTCCTGAGCTGCTGGGATGACAAATATGCACCACCATGCCTTGCTAGTATAACTTTTGTGACAAGAATAATAACTGATAAATAAAGTATGCATCTTCCAATGCTCATGGAGGTCACCTTATATTTATTTATATTAATTCTTTAAAAAAGGATGGTCTAACTTGATAGCATAGTACATCAGGACAATTGAGGTATATGCAATCATTTTATAATGTTTAAGAATTCTTTTGATGGCCCACACAATACAACAATACTTTGATTGATGAAAGGCAGAGTTTGTTGTTATTCATAGTTACTAACGAAATATGGCTGCCACATACACCACACAGGGAGTTGTGCTTGGGGTCAGGCCAGCATCAAGCTCAAGTTAGAGGGCAGTTGACCTGCAGCAAGTGGGTGGCATTACCTAGGTTTACTTAGCTCTCCATAATTGGTTAATTTGAATTACTATGTGGGCTCAGGGGATAGGGCTGTCTTTCACTATCTGATGCCCTAGCCAAAAATGTAAGTTCACGATGGCCTGTAAGTCTAAGGACCCTGTAGGGAAAATTTTTGGGATATGGGCTTAATCAGCTTTTCATGAAGATAACTGACTCTACCTCTAGACAAGGCTTTATAGTTGTGTCTAGCCAGCATTAAACAAACAAAGAAATAACAGCAGCAGCAACAACAACAAAAACAGCACAAAACAAATCTATATTATAATTGATCTATATTATAATTGATGTCTTGGTATCTTGACATCAGTTTTGAAAATTATTTGGGGTATTTAAATGTTTCAAATAATAAAGTCCTGTAGAGAGCAGGACATGCATTAACCTATATGCCACAGAAAATACTTGATAGTGAAATATGGAAACAGCAAAGAAGAAGCAAACAAGAAATTGTGTAAGGAATCCTTATAGACTTAATCATAACCAAAGTTTCTTATCTATATGGTATTACCCAAAAACAGATCTGAAATTTCTGGCATTTTAACAATATCTTGATGGTATTATAAAGTATGTTAAAAGTATCAATTATATTTTCATGACAATAATACCTTGGTGTATTATTGAGTCAAGATAGCAAGTCCAGCATTATGTTGTTGAGTGACAAGAACAAATATTCAGTAAGGTATATCAAAATTTAGATGTGAACAAGTGGAAGGGGACAGTGGCAGTGCTCACGGTCTGAGATGCAGTAGGGAAGGGCATAGTGGAAAAATGTAGTGGGAGAATAAGACAAGGAGCTATGGAATAGGAAACCTTTCCCAGTGGGTTAAAGTGTGGACTGATATCAGATAGTGGGCTCCTGGAGAAAGCGGTAATCTCTATGAACTTTTAGAAAGACACAGATAGCAATAACTTCTACAAGATCACCCATTACACTTGGGATTATAGGGTTGTATGTTATGACATAATGCAGGGATCATGGACTAAGGAAATAGTAAGCTCAGGAATTTATTATAATCCTAACATGAAGAATCTGTGTCTTAGGAGACACATCACTGAGGCAGTGGTCTCAGTGTCCAGGGTAAAGTAATCTCAGCCAACAAGCTCCTGTGTTATGGATATGTCATCTAGATGGAACTGGGGTGTATACCTAGTTCCAAGTGTATTCCACTCCAGTGGCATATTTAGGCTGAATTACTTATGGACTTTGAGGGCAAAAATAAGCCTTGGTACAATTTGCAAATATCTTTTAAGTCAAGGGGCTTTTAGATGCACAACTAGCATAGGTGATGCCAGCATCTCTGATACTACCACACCTTGACCACAGTCCAGACATGACCAGCACAATTGAAACCCCAATTGATGGTAAGTGAATCTAAAGGCTCACAACAGTCCAAACGTTTTCTCAGTTGGGTGATGAGAAAGGTTCTGCTGCAAATAGGTTTCAAATTATAAGGCCTGACTTGAGTTCCTATGGTTAGTATGGTATTAAATTGTTTGCCAGTTAAAATATCTGTGACTGAAGTTGGACCTCTTGCACTGGTCTATAGGCAAGCCTTTCAATTTAATTACTATTGATCCTTTACATAACACAAGGCTCAGGGCATGCTACCCCAAAATAAGGTACTTTGACATTTTGAGGAAATAACAGAAGCAGGTCCTAAAAATTGGAAAGAGTTCTCTCACTCTTCCTCCCCTGAAGCAGGCCATAAAACCCAGCTATACTTTCTCTGAAAATAGTTCATAATGCCCTGATTCCAGAAGGTCTTTTATACCAGAGGGAAAAAAATGCTTCTATCTCTGAAGACAGAGAGATATTAAAAACAATCTGAACAAATAGGACTTGGTGAGTACTATCCAATTTATTACAGTCACATTATACCCATTTTATTCAATCATGTTTCTCCACAACGCTCCACATCTTCCTCAGACTTCGTATAAAATATAAAGAGCTTTCCTTTTTTCCTTGGGTTTTCTTTTTTGGAGGTCCCCATGTCATGTAAAACTTATATTAAATAAATTGGTATGCTTTCCTCTTGTTAATCTCTTTTGTTATAGGAGTCTCAACCAATAACTTACCAATGGATGAGGAAAGAAATTACATTTTCTCCCTTAGACATCGGGTATCAGTTTGGTTGGCGAAGGACAAGCTGGTTAGATATTTGGGCTGTATTAGCAATCTCAACATTTTCTGTTTGGTTGAAATGATGGCTTACTTACAGAGTCTAAGCCTCTGCATTGCAAACCAATGAAAGCTCTTAAACTGATAGTGTTGAGACCAATAGCCTACAGAACAGTGTACAGCTACACATGACAGGATTTTTTGTTTTTTGTTTGATGTCAACATGCCAGAAAAAAATGATGTCTGTTTTCATCATTATGGAATAAAGTGTTGATTCCACTGTTATCTCTGAATATGATTTTCACTTACTACTTCTTGGTAGTCTCATTTTCTGAAGGATTGGTCTTGGAGCACTAATTTTAATTTCCTGAAAGGATGAGAAGGAGATCCTAGATTAATTATCTACCCTGAATAACCCAAACACTGAGGAAAGTGTTTGGGGTAATGGAAGTTCAGTTCAATTGGGTCCTATACCAGATGGTCAGGTGCTTGGCCCATGGGACAGTCTATAGCTAATAGATCCCAGAAGAGTATGTGTTGTCCATATGGCTTCCATCTTTTATGGGTTGGGGGCAGGATTGAAAATCTATAAAGGAAGGAAGAGACATTATTAAAGAGGCTCATAAATAAGAAGTATTCGTGTACACAGAGGTGAAACATATCCACCTTTACATATGGGAAATGGCAATGAGAAGGTTTTATGAAGTTTGTATGAGGTGTGAGTTGGCCAAGCAGTCTTGCAATTAAGAGAGATTAAGTTCTGGAGCAAAACAGGGACCCGAGTGGAGCCTATCTGTCATTTTGTATCTTAAATGGAAGTTCATTGAGAAGCCCATTAAGCATCTCAAACCATCTGCCTGAGGCCTGTAGCAGAGATAAAATTTTCCTTGAATACTTTTTCTAAAGGCCATTCAGTTTGTATTTATTGTGAAATGAAATGTGTGCCTTGATCACTATCAGTCATGTCTGAAAATCTGAGGGGAATAGGAGGGTCCTGATAGGGCTTTATGTTGTGTCTTGCTATGTGTAGAGATCTGTAAAAGTTTGATTTAAATTTAAAGTTTGTGTGAGGCAAAATATCCCAGAATTCTTTACACTAAAAGGGGGAGCCCTAGGCAATGGTCAACTAGTTTGTAAAAATGTGCAGATGGGGCCATGTTTTTGGTTTGGGCATTCATTGCTAAAATTGATGTTTGGTTAATTCTACTGACACTTGGGATCTACCCTTTATCAGGGAGTTTCTGGGTAAGCACGGAAAATGGCAATATCCCATTAATCTCCACCATTCATCATGGTTTCAACACTATCTGTTCAGACTATGAATGCCCATTGCTGTTCACTCAGTTAATCCCTCAAAATCAGCGGGTACCCAAGAAGCTGGGTATCTAGCACCATGACATCTGGCAAGGGACTGAGGACTGATAAGACCATACCGTCCTGTAAGTGTAATACATCAGAGGGTTCAGATTCAGTCCTGCATTGAGGGGGACTCTGGAGCCATGTCTAATGTGTGGGGTTTTGATTTCATGATACAGGTCATAATCAGAAGGATGCTATGTAGGCCCACAGGATTATTTCTAATATCTATGTCCATAAGATCCCAGTATGTGGCCAGCAATTGCTTTCCTAATAGTAAGGGGTTGAGAAAGGCATTTCTTGTATTAGAAGTTCATAAATAACTTATGGCCATCATAGGTGTCCAGAATTCTCTGAGGCATGAAAGAACATTGTTAAAGCCTCTCTGGTAAAGGGATCCTAAAGGGCACCAATGGAAGTGTCTATTTATTTTAATTTAGACTGATTCTAAAGCATGTTTGGATGGAATCTATTTAAATTGGGATAATTTGTAAGAAGGAGCAGCAATGAGATTAAAATTTGTAAATGAAGAATATGTTGCCTCTTGAATTCAAAAAGGACTAAAAAGATATTGTACTTGTCTGAGTGTGTCAAATAAATCTACTTGGAAAGGGGTGTTTCAGAAGAAAGTTGGATGTAGTCAATATCTTGTCTGCAAAGGCAAAGTGATTGAACTGCTGAAGTATGCCAATGGGTAAGCTGGTAAAGGTAGTACAGGTAAATTGCAGCTGAAGGACTCCTGAGATAAGCACTGAATATATAACATTATTAGTCACAGCTCTAATAATATTTACTAGTTGATGATTGGATTTCATTATTAATTTCAGTAATATTGAGTATTGGATATCATTATTAATTTCCCTAATATTGCCTATTGGTCTCCCCCTTAATGGATGAGGCCACAGAATTAAGGTTGCAGTGAGTGATTTGTGAAGTATCATATATTTCTTTCCAGATTTAGGAACAGGTAAAACTGCTAAATGGAAAAGCTAATTATACTTTATATAATGTTTTCATTCTTGACATCCCCATTTTAACTTATATTGGGACATATTAACTTTTATTGGGACTTGTTAAATAAGTGTCCACAGACTCCATTTTGTCATACCAAATTCTAAGTGCCAATGATTTAATTTTATTTTAATATATTAGCCAAGAGTTAAAGAATCTATGCCCACTTTGGTGTGTTTAATAGCAATGAGTATTTCGGTCATGGAAAATTTATGCAAGAATACAGAAGAAGTTAGGCAAAATTCTTTTTCTTTTTTAAAAATACATATTCAGTGTGTTGGTATGGTGTTGTTTAATAATATATACCTGCAACACTGAGTCTTATTTGAAGAGATAAATCTGAGAGCTGACAGGGTGTTTGTGGAGACACTTAAAAATATAGGTATGTAAAACTTTAATGAATGGGTACACACTTCTGTAGAAGAGAGAATAAACATGAACCTTATTTAGTAGAACATATCTATAGGAATTGTTTATTAGAAGTTAAAGGTTAGAATAGAATTGAAGGATATGTATTTAGAAATTGATAATTTAACTAACATCATCTGGCAGTGACTTTGTGGGTGTTAGAGATGCCCAGGTGGCAGTGCCAAGCAACCATTTAAAATGCACATTGTGGAATGTATCATCAGACTCCAGCCTGGAGAGGAAAATTGTGTAGCAAATTGAACAGAACTGAGGGCAGACAGATAAAAAGACTGTCATTGTAGTAAAAAACAAACAAACAAAAAGACTAAAGACAGTAAATACAGTCTTAGGGGGAAAGGTGAGGGAGAAAGAAAAATAAATCAAATAGGAGACTAGAGGAGAATCCCTGATTAAATGAATGGTAAGGGCAAGGAAAGGGATAATGTGTGTGTGTGTGTGTGTGTGTGTGTGTGTGTGTGTGTGTGTGTGTTTCGAGGGTGGGGTGCCACAATAAGAATGTCTCAATTCTGGGGGATGAGAAGGAAGAAAGACAGGAGAAGATAATAATGTACTAATGACTGTTGCTGCAAATGACATTGAATTTGACACATCTATCAAATGCTGTAAATAAAGAAAGGAACTGCTCTGTACTTCTTTTTGGCCATTAAAGAGTGATTCTAGAATGCACACTATTCCATGGGTAAGTCATTTACATCCCTTTATTTAGAAACATCAAAACAAAATATTTCAACAAGAAAATAATCTTGGCATAAACATACTAGAGTAACAGTCAGATGTAATTTTAAGAGAAGACATGTGATGCATAAAATGTCAAGTATGGAGTATTTCCACAAAGTCCTCTATGTGAACTCTAGGAAATTTGAAATTCTCACAATAGAAAGAAAAATGAACAAACAACAAGTGTTTAGAGTGTGACAAGTCAACAGCATCTCATTATGCAAACTTGCCTATGTTAGTCCTTACCCTTGCATAGTTTGGTGTTATGACAAACAATTTATTTAAAATTTCAGTTAAGTTTGTAAATGAAAATTTAACTAATCCTTCAGATTTCACATTGTTTTGAATGTAAAGGATCACAGTTTCCCTGGGAAATTTCTGCGTGTACTTTTGGAAAAGATAACTGTGGAAGAGTAGGTGCTTATTTTGTTTTTGTTTCTTGCATACTCTTACCACATAAAAGTAGGTTTCTTGGTTGCCAAAAACAATAGAGAAAGGTTCCCAAGCACCTGGAAATGTTTAGAAAGACACACCCACACACACCCACACACATATACTGTTATATACACATATACTACACCTACACATATATTTAATATACTAATATTTTACATACACCTACACATATATTTAATATACTAATATTTTACATCAACATACATATATATTTATAATAAAGATAAAATTGCTTTTAGTATAACAAAATACTATGGTATATATGTGTGTATATACACACATATATATATCTGTGTATATATATATATATATATATATATATATAACAAATATTTAGATACACACACACACTAATGCATTAGAATGAACATTTTAGAAACTTCCCTGAAAATCTGAAAAAAAATATTTGATCTTAGGTAAATTTCAAGATTACTGCATAGGTTTTCATCATCAAGTCTTCATTTAAGAATGGGAAAATGAATATAAAGGGAACTCAGTTTTTCCAATACACCAAGAATCTTTTCAATTAGGCTACTGATAAAATAAAAATGGAATGACATTTTGTAGTGAACTTTTAGTTTCCCTAGAAGCTACCACTGTTCTCTAGTTTTACTGCTGCTGGCCTAACTTTTTTCCTTTTAGAATACACTTGAATAATTAAGCACTATACAGATTTAATGCAATTTCAATTAAAATTCCAATGGCATTTTCATAGAAGTATAAAAAGTAGTAATGAAATTCATTTGGAAAAATAAGAGGCAGAAGAGCTATAACAATCCTTAGTGAGACAAGTTAAGCAAGAGGCATCATAATAGAGGACTTTAAATTATACTGTAGAGACATAGTAACAAAATGTTATTGGCACCAAAACAGACATGAAGACCAATGGTATAGAAGAGAAGACACAGATACAAACTCACATAAATACAGTTACTTCATACTAGACAAAGGCACCATAAATATACATTGGAGAAAAGATAGCCTCTTCAACAAATGATACTAGGAAATCCATTTTCTAGGAAATCCAAATCAACTTCAATATACTAATATTTCCAAATGTAGTAGATTGAAGTTGAACCCTTATCTATCACCCTGAACAAAACTCAACTAAAAGTGGATCAAGGATCTAGGCATTAGAAAAGAGACCCTGAGCCTACTTAAAAAAAAAAAAAAAATGTGGGCCCAACTCTCCATCATGTTAGCTTAGGAACCAAATTCCTCAACAAGATTCCTAAAGCACAAGAAGTAAAATCAAGAATCAATAAATGGGATGGTATCAAACTAAAAAGCTTCTTCTTACCAAAGGAAACAAACAAGAACATGAATGGAAAGCATACACAACGGGAGAACCTTTTTACCTCTTATACCTCAGAGCATTAATCTCCAATATATACAAAGAACACAAAAATCTTAATACCAGAAACAAAAACAAATAACCCAATTAATAAATGGGGAAAGAAACTGAACAAGCACTTCACGGAAAAAAAATATGATCAGTCAACAAATATATGCAAAACTGTTCAACATCTCTAGCAATTAGAAAAATGCAAATCAAAACTTTTCTAAGATTTCATCTCGAGTCAGGATGGCAGCTATTAAGAATACAAACAAAAATAAGGGTTGTCCAGGATGTGGGGGAAAAGGCACACTCATACATTGCTGGTGGTACTGCAAATTAGTGCAGCCAATATGGAAAGCAGTATGGAGATTCCTTGGAAAGCTGTGAATGGAACTACCATTTGACCCAGCTAAACCACTCCTCCGTCTATACCTAAAGGACTTAAACACAAATACTTCAAGGATGAAGCCACATCAATGTTTACAGCAGCACAATTCACAACAGCTAAAATGTGAGCCAACTTAGTTGTTCTTCATTAGATAAATGAATAAAGAAAATGTGGTATATATACACAATGAAATATTACTCAGCATTAAAAGACAATAAAATCATGGCATTTGCAGGTAAATGGATGGATATGGATAATATTATACTATGTGAAATAAGCCAATCTCAAAAAACCAAATGCCTAAAGTTTTCTCTGATATGAGGATGCTGATCCATAATGAGGATCAATGGGGGAGCACGGGAGGAATTGAGGAACTTTAGATAGGGCAAACAGGATGGAGGGGAATGGAGGGGGCAGGGGGTAATAAAGACGGTGGAATGAGATAGACATCATTACCCTAAGTAAATGTATGAAGACATAAATGGTGTGATTCCTTTTGGAGCACATCCAGAGGCATGAAAAATTGTGCTCTATATGTGTATATGTCATATATAACAAATTAGAATAAATAAATTTTAAAAATACAAAAAAAAACCCTACACTGAGATTTCATCCTCTCCAGTCAGAATGAAAATTATCAAGAATACAAGGAACAATAAATGTTGGCAAGGATGTTGGGGGAAAGGTACACTCATACATTGCTGGTGGGAATGCAAATCGGTACAGCTACTATGGAAAGAAGTACGGAGATTCCTCAGAAAACTTGGACTGGAATCACCATTTGACCCAGTTATCCCATTTCTTGGCACATACTCAAAGGATTTAAAATCAGCATATTATAGTGATGCAGCCACATTAACCTTTATAGCAACTCAATTTACTATAGCTAAGCTATGGAACCAACCTAGGTGCCCTTCAACAGATGAATGGACAAAGAAGCTGTGAGATAAGTGTGTGTGTGTGTGTGTGTGTGTGTGTGTGTGTGTGTGTGTATATATATATATATATATATATATATATATATATATATTACTCAGCCATAAGGAAGAATGAAATTATGGCATTTTCTGGTAAAGGAATGGAGCTGGAGACTATCATGTTAAATGAAATAAGTCAATCCCCAAAAATCCAAAGGCTGAATGTTCTCTCTGATAAGTAATACTAAGACCCAGTGGTGGTGGTGGTGGGGAGAATAGAAGTTCACTGGACTAGACTAATGGAGAATAAAGGGAAGTAAGGCTAGATGGGGACATAATTTTCCTATGTTCATATATGAGTACACCACCAGTGTAAGTTCACATCTTTTGTAACCACAAGAATGAAAATTCACACTCCATGTATTTATAATACGTCAAAATACACTCTACTGCTATGTATATCTAAAAAGAACAACAACTAAATTCATGCAGAAAGCCTAAATTATGGTGAATAGACTGTGAGTAAGAAATATGAAATAAGTTCAAGAGCTGTGCTTGTAGAGCGAGTATAGTGAGATCTCACTAGAAATAAAAGTGAGATGTTAGGGGGAAAAGAAGATCTGACTTGACTTCTAGATGATAGCAAACATCACTGAGAATAAAGACTGAAAAAATCAATTATAAGTATATTTATTTTGTTCTGTTTTTTTTCTGATTATTGTCCTAGTCACTATCCAAGCAAGTGTAAAATTACATGCCTTGAATTGCAACAATACATGTTTAATTATATGTTTATAAACAAATTTTCTCACATTATTATGTCACTTTACAAAGATGACAAAAACAAAATCCTAGAAAAATGACATTACTAAAATATTTTGAAAAAAAGAATTAAATACTCATAAGATTTTGATATATGGAAAAGAGGAAGAAGTAGACAAGTTTTAAATACTATTGGAAAAATATCTAAAAAATTACTTTCCAGTTGCATATGCAAAAATAAATTTTTATCTTCATCATTCACATTAGTCTTTAAAGAACCACTAATGACCATGTTATTGTTTTTATATATATTTCTAATGACATATGCTTTTCCTTTAATTGCTCTCCTATCCTCTATTCTTGTTAAAGACTTTAACTTTGATTGCTTTTGCAGTCTTTTCAACAAGCAATTTTTATTTCTTATTAAATTATCAATAATCCATTTAATTATGCAAGAACACGACATTAGTAACATAAACCCAAGAACATTAGTTTAACAAAATTTGCTAATGGGAGAAATTCAGCACAAAGCAAATCCTTGTTTGATTCTCCCAGTAAATTTATTGTCTTCTCTAGACCAAGATTGTATCAAATACTAGGAATAAAAGATAAAAAAAAGAGAAAAATTTCAAAGTCCAAGTACACAAAAATATAGAGGCAATTTGTTTAAGGGCATCCATCATTTTCTTTTTGTTCAGAAAACCTACTCATCTCAACACAGATAATGGGACTAGGGTGGACCCTTGACCTATGGGCAAACTAAGTTTTATCTCCTAGCAACTTAAAATGAATGGATACATTAGGGATCATCAGTCATTATTTCGGAGTGGTCATAGACCATGTGCAAAAAAATTAATAAAGCACATAGAAAAAGAGAAGGGAACAAAGTCATTAATAGATGAGAAAAGAAAAAAAAAGTGCTGCTTTCTGCTTTTTTGTTGCCTTAGTCCATTTTGGCAGCTATGGGAAAATACTATAAATTGTGTGGCTTATAAACAATGGAAATTTATTTCTAACACTCCTAGAAACCAGAAGTTCAAAAGACTCATCTGAAGCCATCACTTTGAGGGGTATGATTCCAATGCATCTGGAGGACAGAACATGGGCAGCATAGCACTCATTGTCTTATGACTCAGGGATTTCCCCAATTATTGAATTCTATGAGATTCTCTGTCATCTTCATTTAATAACTGAAATAATTAATTAATAAAATAAAGGGCAAAAAGAAGAAACAAAACTATAACAAGAAAAACATCTACATAATCATAGATAGTTCTAAGGCATGCAAACAATAAATACAATTACAATTATTAGGTTTTATTAAGCCCCTAACTACTAGGATCTTTTTACATTTACTAGTATTGATCAATTTAATCATCATGACAAACATATTAGATAATTACTACTATCAGCCCTGTCATACAGATGAGAAAACCAAGTTGGAGAGAACTTAGGTACCTTGTCCAATAATCACTATTACATAGAAGAATTGAGAACCGATCTCTGCAAAAGTACATGAACAGTGTCTTGGAGTTGAGTATGTAAGTTTAAAAAAGCAAATTCAATTGATTTAAAAAAGTGAATTATTTTTATTAACAGAAAAAGTGGAATTTGGACCTCTTCAGAAAACCCAATGAGAAAGAGGTAGTCAAAAGGAGCAAGTGGGAGAAGGTTTAAAGACAGCAGTAAAATAAAAAGGTCCAAATCCCCAGTGGAGAAGTTTAGGAGATTTTCAATAATAGAAATTTCAGAGGTTGTAAAATTTTCTGTCTTCCTTTTTCTGTCTTCCTTTTTCTTTTTTCTTTTCTTTTTTTTTAAGTGCAATATAACCTCTCCCCCAGCACTTTGGCACTATCCACCACTGATGACATTTTCCTGTGAGAGAGATCATGTATCTGTGTGTGTGTTTAGGAAAGGCAATAAAGAAGAGATGAGATTTCAAGTTTACATCAATATGGTAACTTGCTTCGAGACAATAGGGTCAGCCAGAGTCTTGAGAATTTTATGTCTCCTTTCTCTACTTCTCACTCCAAAAAGTTCTTACAAACTGTGGAGGACAGTTTAGACTTGTTGAAGTCTTGAAGTGAGGAGTTTGATGAACTTCCTGAGTTTTTATGTTGGATGACTGAGTTGGATGACTGAGTTTTTATCTAGGTTTCATTAATATTAAGCTTCTTTTTTGCTTGAATTCTGTGAATGAGTTCTGTTCTTTTAAATGAGACCAGCCCATTTCATTGAAGAACTTGAACTGTCATTTGGAATTGTAATATGTTAACTCTTATTCATTTGGAATTGTAACATGTTAACTCTATTTTCATCAGATGACAAGTGATAAGGGCTCATGAAGAATTTAAATTAATGATTGTGATATAGTGTTATATGTACCATAATAGGTATATTCACATAATACTCTGAAAGTAAAGAGGAGAATATCTACTTCATTTTGAAATGTATTCATCAGGAAATGTTGTTATGGGAAAGGTGAACCATAACTGAATTGTAATGGGTGACATAGGTTAGCCTACTGACAAGTGAAAAATGTATAAAAGAGAGATGTGAAAGGCTTGGAGAGATTGCTAAAGATTTGTTGTAGATTTTATATCAGGCATGTTTTATCTCTGGAAAGTAGGTTAGAAAGGATTTTAAATGGCTTAAATAAGGAATATTCTGAAACTAAATGGAAACGACCGAAATATTGAAATCCCATGAAATCATCTTTAAAATGTCCACTTTGGTGGCAATATACAGTATTGCTCATCATGGGGAATAAATACTATGATGTAAGAAGTTAGGAAAGGGCACATTTTAGAGTTTCAAGAAGCAAAATTACTAAAACTTAATGAATACTGATGACTGAATATGTGAGTTGTGTGCATAAGTGGAAAATTGTGCATATGGGAAGACTGGTGTATGAAACTCCTTCAAGCTAGAATAGCAACAAAAAAAACAGAGATTATTGATACAGAAGTCAAAGAAGGTTAGGACTAATGAAAAGAAAGTGCTGCAACTGGTTAAGGTAAAGCGTATAAAGTGTCAAATAGATTAAACAATTAATTGATGAAGTTGACAAATGGCTTTTTAGAGCTTACCATGTTCCTGGCTTGAAGAGATTCTCTAGGGATAAGACAGTAGTTCAGAGGTCTGGGCCTTTGTTCTTGTGAATTTTGTTATTCAATGGAATAGACAATTAAGGAACAAATAAACACAAATAAAACTGTAATTAAGAATGTAGGAGTTGGTTTCTTTAGAGTAATATCTTATCTTAGAAATAGAAGATAATAATGAGCTAACCATGGAGAAAAATCATGCCATAAAGAGGAAAAACATATGGCCAAAAGACTTCAGACAAGAAAGAATTTGCCTATTTTAAGAAACATGAAAAAGAACCTACATAGTTGTATACTGAGGTTGGAAAAATAGGGGCAAGTCATGGTTACTTCAAATTGGAGAGCAGTGATTTTTGCGGTGATTTATTAAAAATTAAGAAATGAGTATCTGGGGCTGGGGATGTGGCTCAAGCGGTAGCGCGATCGCCTGGCATGCGTGCGACCCGGGTTCGATCCTCAGCACCACATACCAACAAAGATGTTGTGTCCGCCGAGAACTAAAAAATAAATATTAAAAATTCTCTCTCTCTCTCTCCTCTCTCACTCTCTCTTTAAAAAAATTAAAAAAAAAAGAAATGAGTATCTATGCTAAGTTCAAAGAATCTGTTACAAGTTAGGGAAAATGGATACACATTCTCTTACACATACTGATAAAATAATTGCTCACACTTTGGGACATGTACTTTTATTACTATTTCAATATTGTCTCCTACTTCTTTCTCTACAAAGTGGTTCTTCAAAGGATGTGATTTTTGGATGGTCTGAATTGGAAACTGCCTGCCTAACTTTGGAGCAGGTGAAGGTTCAAAGTGAACCAATTGAAATGCTTCCTTGATGCTTTTAAAATTACCTCTGTTCATTCCGTATATACCACATCTTCACAGCTAGTCAAGGAAATAATTTCCTACTTTACATAGAAGCTGTTGGAGGGAATGAAAGCAACACACTGAGAGCAGCACATAGAAGTAGAAGGTCTTTAAGGTTTTCAAATCTTTAGGGAGAATCTATCCTTCAGTGCGACTTTTACCCTTCTTAGTATTTGCCGATTTGACCTGATAAATTAATCCTTTCATCTTTTTGTTTGTTTAAACTATTTTTAATTTTATCCTTTGAAATCAAATCGTATTGATTAATGATTGCCATATTTTAGAAATAAAAGTAAAAATCTCACTTGAAAACAATCATAAAAAGTTCAGAAGATCAAATATGATGATATTATTTCAGCAGTATAACTTGTGTTGGGGACTATTATTGTATTACAGGAATGGAAAAGAATAATGGGGTCTACAGTTAGCTCTGACATTCAGAGTCAGATCACAGAGCATAGATGGGCACGGAACCAGCCATAGACCAGACTTTCCTTGCCAGGTCCTGAGGAAGAGGAATCTTCCTCAATTATGTAGGCATCTTGGAAGGAGGAGAGAAGGGGAGAAAAAATTCCTTAGAGACAGGAACTTTATGATTAAAAGCTGAACTAAAAATGACTACTTTACTCTCAATGGCAAATTTATAGATTTTCAGTAACTAAAATGTGGAGGTTTGTGACAAAGATTAGAACAATTAAGGAAACTAAAATAAAAGCTACATCTTTTTGTACATGAGTGCAAACAAACATTGTGACCCTTCTATACTAGCAATAAAGAAACCAGATAACTTTATTAAAGAATCATCAATGAGGTGCTCAAGTTAATATATATTTAATAATGTCCAGCTGTTAGCCATTGCCCCCACCACTACTGCCCACCTGCTGGGAGAAAGTTTTTATTGTTTTTAATTAAAAGTATTATCTTTTCATCCCTATTCCTGAAATAAACATGCCATCACATGACAACTCATTTATTGAGAGTTTATAACATTCATAAATGGTTATACTTTGATCTGGCAAGTCCCCTATCTCTAGTAAAATATCACATTCATTTTTATTAAGCGCTCTTGTGACATAGCTTTTCATTAGTGCTATGATATAAAAACCAGGGCATCAATCAGGTTCAAGGTCATTGCTATAAGAGGGGTAAACTGCAAGATTTAACAAGTTTATGAAAATTATAAGAGGGATTAATATTATCAAGGGATCATTAAGGCTTCTATAATTGTACAAAGACTATAAAATTCCCACGCCTAATTCAGTATTATCTCAGTTTTTTCTTCTCCCTGCCCCCCACAAAATACCAAAAATATGGCCATTCAAAAATTTTATATGTATTCTCAATGAAAGAGCATTTCCCCCCCTCTGATATTAACTGTCTGTATTTAAAGGCAAAGTTTAGTCAGTTATTGGCTTCTTGACTTCTTGTTTGAGACAATGTCAGTTTATCTATTCCTTCATTTCAGCACATTCAAAATTTTAGGCTACAGAACATTTCTTGGGATTTTTAGAAGATTCTATGGCTAAATGATCCAGAGAAGAGACGTAGAATGAGATAAAAAACTGAAAATGTGATGCTAAGGGGGAAAGGTAGTGATTTATTTACCTTTCATCTCAAGTGAAATGTTATATTACACTCTGAAGGAAAACTCTGGGTATCACAAAAAGCAGAACAACTTATTGGTATGTTTTGTTAAAGGCAGCTTGAAAGGTTTTGTAATTAAAGAAAAGTCACTCTAGCAATTCAGATTTGAATTCATAGTTTAAAATGTACCTAAAGATCATTCAGTATAATAAAGTACTTGCAAATTGTATGTTGATAACTACGACTTTCTTGCTATATTTTCTACTTTAACGAATTATATCACCAGAAGCAACAATTTATGATACTTAATTATTCACTGTATTCACAAACATCCCAAAGAGAAACAACAATCATCTTTGTTTACTCTCTTTTATCTATGAGAAATAAACAAATATGTGCGAATAACATTTTCAGGTAGACTTGCCCAAAAGATGAAGAAATAACAACTCAGTTTAAATACAAAGATTTTTTAGGACTGCAGTCTTGTGTAAAATCTAAAGTCTGTTACTATCACCACTCATTTTGAATAATAATAGTTTTTATTGAAATATAGTATTTCACTCACTACTGAAGGCACTGTAAAATTTTTTGCAGAACATTTAAAATGACTTTAAGGACTTTCAAACTCTTTTTAAGCCTTTTCTCACAATTAAAAAAAATACTAAAAGCTTCTTCCCAGGAAATGCATTTCTGGAGCCCCAAATTATGTTAATTTGTGAGTAAAAACAAACTGAAAATACATTTTGTGTAAATCTATTTTACTTTATGATTATTGTTGATATGTAGATAGGAATGTTCCCAATGATTAAAGACTAGAGGTCAAAGATTAATTCTTGGTTATAATGGCATGATTTGCATAGCTTAATTAGCCAACGCACAGTTCTACTATTTAGGACTCTTTTCTAAATATGCTGTACATATGAAATGCATTACAAATTGAGTTGCTGTCAGTCCTCCTTCCGGATTGGCTAGGACCATTAATGCAGTCCATCAACTCACCATCAGACCATTACTTGCTCAGCAGTGTTCCCTGTGGACTTGCTTTGCTCACTTTGAACATATTGCTTTAATAAGGAGAATTATTTCAGAGAGCTTGAGTTATCTCAGGCCCGGGAAGAAGCACTTTGGAACCTGACAAAGTGCTTTCTATAGTAAATCATTCTGGAGATCACAGAGTAAAATGTCTATTTGGCCTCATTTACATAAAAACATCCAGCACAGCATTTCACAAATTAAGCAAATTTGATATAATACTGAATGATATATGTCTAAATTCTTCCATTTCTAGGATTCCAGATGTGTTTTTTATGTTGCTTGATTCACTTTTTGATTAGTTGTTAGAACTTAAGACATCTGTTGCCATTGTGTAGTGGAGAATATTTTAATGGTATTACTAAATGCTATGCGTCTATCAGTGCCTAATCATGTGTCTAATGCTAAAGCAACTCCCTGGGTAGGCTTTTCTACACAGATGTGGAATGCCAGACTGCTGATCATGAAATTCTTCAAAACCAGCATTTATAAAAAGCAACTTCTTAGTATTTGGATTTAGGTAGAAAAGAAATATGTAAAACTATAAAAAAATTCAGCAAATTTCATGATTTGATTCTTTATTGTAGCAGCTGTAATGTTATATGTGTTCTATAGTTGAACTGTATGTTTAAGAAATTAATTCCATTATTATTAATGGCAGCAGATCTCTCTGATTTCTCTGAAGCTTAGGAAAGTGTTATCATATGACCAGTGTCTAATGACAAATCATGATAGAACAAATGCAAGTTGAACTCTGATTAGAAAGATAATCATATATGGATCCCCAAGTAAACTGTATATACTCTTCCCTATTATTGCAATTTTTATCCAATTTTTATGGAATGCATAAAAATTCACTATTGAGGGAATTCATATTATTTACTGCCAAACCAGGCTCATCCTGTTTACTGATAAGAAAGGATTTTAAAAGATAAAATGGTAACAGGATAAACACTAGTTAAGTTGGCAAATTTTTGAAAGCAATAATGGACTGCAGTTCAAAAATAATTTCAGTTATGTATTATCAGCTGATTTTATTTTACATATGTATAACTCAAATGTTTTTGCATGGTTTCCTGTTTGTTGTTGTTGTTGTTGTTTTGGTGTTGTTGTTGTTTGTTTGTTTTTTGGCCATAAATGCTACTATTGAGCACACTGTATTAAGAGGAAGAAACAAAATATTCTCTCTTGAGCAGTAGTGATCTTTTACTGCTCAAAAAGCTATGGGAATATGTGAAAGTTAGAATTCAGTCATTAAGCTCACTTTAAACTATACACAAATTTCCAGCACTTTGAATGAACTGAAAGAATATTCTCTGATCAAAGAAAATGGAAATGTAGTAAATGAACATAGAGGTTCTTTGCTTCAGCCAATTTTCAAAGTCAAAACCATGCTCCAGTTCTGGCTTCACTATAACCTAGTTGTGAGATCTTGAGCAAGTTACAGAGCTTATTTGTGCTTATTTCTGTTTATTTATGAAATGTGGAAAGAGAGATGACTACTTGGAAGAAATTAGGAGTAAGAATTAAATGATGTGATTAGTTAATATTTACAACATAGATTTCACATCCTACCATAAACTTTAGTGTTATTATTATACTACTGTTACTATCAACTCTGATATGGAGTGATCAATCTGAACTAAAAATCATTTTGAAGGAATTGGAATGACTGTTTAATTCTCACTGAAAATACTCCTCAACATAATTTATGCCCCAAAGAAATCCTTGTTGTTGTCACTATATAAACTTCTCATGGTAAGAATATAAAGTCAATCTAAGGGTTCAGTGTGCTTACCAGTTGGGGGGGTATTTTGTGCTTAACCTTTTCTAGTGTACACAACAAGAGGCAGAAATATGACCTCTGAAAAGTGCTGCAAAATTAATTGAGAATGAAATTTTAATTTTCATTAAAATAAACACATTTGTTTCCAGTAATTTTTCAAGTAAATAATTAAATTGTTATGGCTTAGATATGAGGTGTCTCCCAAAAGCTAATGTGTGAGAAAATTTCACAAGAATTTGAAATCTAATAATTTTACCTCTGAAATTTTTATTTCCATAATAAATATAAGAAGTTTTCACATTTTCATTTACTTCTACATTGTTTTAATATTATAGAATATACGACTTGAAAAGGGTGGAAGACATCACCCCATTTTAGGAGGATTCGCTTGCTTTGAAAATCATAAAACTCTAACATAAAGATCATAACCATGAACTAAAT
Organism: Urocitellus parryii; assembly: GCF_045843805.1. Classification (NCBI taxonomy): domain Eukaryota; kingdom Metazoa; phylum Chordata; class Mammalia; order Rodentia; family Sciuridae; genus Urocitellus; species Urocitellus parryii. Next base: position 65,608,009 of record NC_135533.1, read on the forward strand.
GTCTTTTGCAAGGTTATAGCACAAGAATTTCAACAGGAATTTTGACTTAAAAATCCATATATTCTGTATTATTTCAGTTTTATGCAATATTATTTATGATCTCTGGACTTTAAAGCAGACACAGACATATATATATATATATATATATATATATATATATATATATATATATATACACATACAGATACAGAGACACACATTCACCTAGTTAAGGAAGTCAAGAGGTTATTCAAATTCAATTTTCTTATTTTCTACCAAATTACCTCTACTCAAATTGTGTACCCTATTTGTGGCCATAGAACCACATTTCCAGCTGCTGAGGAGAAGTTCAAACCACTCCAATGGCTTGAGTCCAATTCAATTCTGCCACTATAATTTAGAACATTGGTATCCTCTGGGCTATTTTCTAATCTGTGAAATGGAGACACTAGTCCTCATCTAATTGAACTTCTCAGAGTACTCAATGAGATAATAGATAAGAAAAAAATGGAATTGAGCCTATTATTACTCATTCTCTTTTGATCATATATTAACAATAACAAGTTTTATTATTGTTCCCTATGCAACCTCATTCACCTACTGCAAACTCTGTTCTCACTATAATTAACCATGCTCACATTTTTATTATCTTGCATTCTAACCAAGCTCAAACTTTCAATTTCCCTTTTTCCTAAGGAATCATATTAACTTTCTTAAAGCAAATTTTAATTAAACTTACTTTGCAGGTCAAGAGTCAGTAGGAATTCCCTGTCAACAATTAGTGAGCTGACATATGACATTGAAAATCCTCCGAAATCTGGCTCAAACCTGGGGTCTAACTTTATATCTCCTTACCTCACGTTTTCATTTCCATACTACCGCCAAATTGGGATACTTCCTCTGAATTCTCTTGTCTACTCTTCTCCATTTGGATGCACTTTCTTCACATTTTCACATATTTGTTTCTTACCTTTTATCAAGATTCCACTAAACATAACTTTCCTCCATGAAGGGAGTTTTTAATATTCCAATTATAACAATCTCTCTTGGCCCCAAAGTCCTCTAGTGCTTTATTTATATCTCTTATATGAATCATTGCTTTTTACATTTGTCTTTAAGTTTTATTATCCATTGTTTTATTTGTTCTTTTTAGTTATACATGAGAGTAGAATATATTTGACTTATTTATACAAACACAGAGTGCATATTATTCTAATCATGATCCCAGTCTTGTGGTTGCACATGCTGTGGGATTCAAAATTCTTTTAAAATCTTACACATTTTCATTTTTTCCCATTTCTATAGCATCTATTGCTCATCTGTAGATATAGAGAATACTTAGTAAAACCTGACTGATCCAATAAAATATAAAATACATTTCCAAAAAAAATGTACATTTTGAAATCAGGGCTATTTTAAAAAGCAAACTGGTGAAAGCCTGTTAATGTTACTTCAGAGTCCAACATTCATTTCTATGATTTTATAGGTGCCTCTGATAATTTTTAAGAAATGGACAACTCAAGAAATTTTACAGCCAATTAGGGAATTTAGGAATCACCTGTTCCAACTTCATGTAACTGATTTAGCCACTAAAGTTCAGATATGTTAAGGAACTTGCAAACATAACATTTTTATTGGCAAGGAGAAGCTGGTACCAGTAATCTCATGTTCTTGACATCAAGTCTAATGAACTTTCCACTAGTTGTCAGTCTTGTTTTTCTGTGTGGTCTAAATCAGAGTTGGGTGTTTAAAAAATGACTTATTTTAATTTTTTTTAACTTTGAAGAATTTTTTACATATCCTAATTTCAAATTCTGAGTAAATTTATTGAATTATGCAACCATCATCTAAACAGAGTATTCATTTCATATAAAAGAGGCATACAATAAGTAGTCTCTTACGACTGACATTTCACTAATAATGTTTTTGAGTTTCATCTGTTTTAGCATTTATCAGTAGCTTGTTCCTTTTTAATGTAGATGAGTACTTTATGATCTATACCATTTTGTTTATTCTTCAATTGTAAACTTACTGCAACCTTATTGCTTCCAATTATGACTATTGGGAATATTTCTTCTATGAACACTTATGTGTAAGTCTGTTAGATGTACACACATGTTGTCATTTCTTTTGAGCAGAGAAGAGGGTAGTATAAGGGGTTGAATAGTAAATTTAACTTTTAAGACACTTCCAACTGTTTTAAAAGTGGCTCTACTTCACCTCAGCAATAGATGAGAGCTCCTGCTTCTCTAAGCCTTAACATTTATTATCTTTCTTTTTATTATAGTTATAATAGTAGAAATAAAATGTATCTTAATGCAATTTGATTGGATTTTATTTTATTGTTTTTAATCTTTTTAGTTATCAATGGACCTTTATTTTATTTATATGAGGTGCTGAGAATTGAACCCATTCATTGCCTGTACATGCTAGGCAGGCCCTCTACCACTGAGCATCCAACCGAGCCCCTGGATGTTATTTTTTTTTAAAAAGCTCTGGCAAGTTTTTTTAAAGAAAAATTTTGAATGGTTTTCTTTTTGCCATTGTGTCCTGGCAAGCATCTAGCGATATCAGAACCACTTGGAACAACAATAGCCAGTAGGCCTACTGTTTAAAACTTTTTGCATGCTATGCCTAGTTCAATATTATTGCCACTGTGGTGATGGATATGACTTTTGACCAACATGGTATAGTCCTCCATTTCATATTTTAACAAAGCTGGACAGATTGGGTGAGGATGACCAAGTTTAATTAGCCTCAGCTGATCAACTTTAGAATTTGTTTCTACTCCAGGATATACTTTCTAATTTTCATAACAAGCTGAGCCAAGAGTTGAAAAACTTCAGTGACTCTTTTACCTTCTTTGTGGCTACCATCTTTCTGCCATAGGTACAGACTGCCCCCAACCAAGAACAGCAATCATAATGGCTGGGGTTAAGACATCATTTTATTTTGCTTTTTCCCAATGATTAATGATATTAAACTTCTTTTTATATGCTCCACTAATCAATCATATGCCCTCTTTGGTGAGTTCTGTACATTTTTACATGTGTGTGTGTGTTTGTGTGTGTGTGTGTGTGTGTGTGTGTGTGTATATATATATATATATATATATATATATATATATATACACATCTAACCAAGGTGTCAAAAGATATTTTTATTTTCTTTTAGTTAATTTTTGTGTGTTGTATAAGACCATGGTAAAAGTTAATTTTGTTGCTGTTGTTGTTGTTGCTTGTGGGACCCCCAGTTTGTTGAAAAAATAGTTATAGTTTTTTCATTGAAATACTTTGGCACCTTGGCAGAAAATGAATGAACCGTATATGTTAGAGTTTGTTTCTAGACTCAGCTTTTTCTGTTGAACTATATGTATTTTATTATGCTAATGCTAGAATGAATTGATAAATAAAACTTTACAATAATTTTTAAATAGGGAGATGAAAGTTCTCTGACTTTTTTCTTCTTTTCAATATTGTTTTGATAAGTTAGGCCTTTAGATTGTCTGTATTTTAGAATGAACATATCAATGTCTGAAAAAAGATTTAAAAAGCCTGGTAGAAGTTTGGTAAGGAGTATATTAAATATATTGATTAATTTAAGGAGACTTATATCAACATTTTAAAATCATTTTTCCATTGCATGAACTATTTTCCTACTTATTTAGGTTATCTTAATTTCTTTCAAAAATGTTTTAAAATTTTCAGTGTAATTATCTTGTCCTTTTTCTGGTAAACATATTCTTAAGTTTATTTTTTAATAGTATCATGAATGAAATTTTAGCCTTGATTTTATTGCTAGATTGTTAAATGCTCATATAATGAAATGCATCTTGTAAACTTGATCATGCAGCTTATTTGTTCTAACAGATTTTAAAAGGGCTCATTAGATTTTTCTTAATATAGAAGACCATGCCATTATGAATAAAGATAGCTTTATATTTTTCTTCTAATCTAAATGCCTTATATTTCTTTCTCATGCCTGGTTGCCCTCTCAGCAACCTTCAGAACTACATTGAATAGAAGGAGTGAAAATATACCCTTGCTTCTCCATGATTGTAGACAGCATAATCTCATAATGTCAGCTGTAGGGTTTTTTTGTATAATGCCTTTATCAAGTTTACTTCATTGAAAGTTTTTTTAATAATAAACAGATTTTGTCTTTTTCAATGCTTTTTCTGTACCATTGAGAAAATTATTTGTTTTGTTTTTTTTCCCTTTATTTCTCTATATATGATATATTAATTGATTTCTATATGCTACTTGAACCTTATTTTCATGGTATAAATTCTATGTACTCATGGAAAATTTTTATATTGTTGAAATTGGTTAGCTACTTTTTTAGTGCTAAAAGATTATTGAAGTTGTTCTTTCAATATATATACATGTTATTAATCTAAATCCCATAATAGAGTCTATACTTAAACTACATATTGATAATGTAAGAAAACTTACACTTTTAACTATTATGTGATTTGATGACTACAAAGGGAGAAAAACATCCAACATCAATTTAAATAACTCTGGGGAATCTCACATCATATTTATTAGTCCAATGCTTCTGCTATCAGAGAGCTGGTTAGATAAAATTTTAAAAAGCTAATTTTCTATCTCATTCAACGCAATCTCAAACCCCAATTCCTTGCTTCTGAAATATCTCCAACTCTGTTATTATGCCAAACCTTACCTTTAGTGAGATGGTGCCTTCACTTTTTGTCCTCTCCCATTTAATTCATTCCATCAATATTTGGTATGTTTTTTTGTTTCGCTTTTGCCTGCTAGTGTTAGAATATCCAAATCCATTGTGAAGTTTGACATTTTATTTAAAAAGGCTGGAAATCTCTTCATTAGACATTAATAAAGTTATTTTTGGCAATGACATCTAAATTCAAATAATGATTGCAACAAATACCCCACCTCTATCAAAAATGCTAGTGAAGCTTTAACATTTAAGTAAAAGAAATCTAATAATTGGCAAAAATTTACAAGTCTTATTTCTGTTATTCAGTTAACTCAGTTGTTGAAAATATGGTAGTTACTTCTGTTCCAAGGATACCTTATTCCAGCCAGGAAAATATGTTGTTTTTGCAAAAAGAATCATTACTTTTATTAGAAAAACAGTTCAGAGCATGTCCTTATGATTGAGGGTCAACAACATTGGTGCCACAAAGATATTTTGAAGTTCCTACAATAAGATTTTTTTCAAGGTATGTTTTGCCTATTGCAGAGAACTACACACACATGCATCTGGATATAAGGGCATTATTTTTATGTATTTATATCATTTTGGTGAGTGTGTTACTTGTGGATGTTTGGAGTAAAAAACTAATGTCATCCTTCAAGAATTTCTGACTTTTAATCACTAGATATTATATACTTGTCTCTATTATGATATTATATCTGTGAGATTGGTTCCATAATTAACAATCCCAATTATTATGTTTGTGACTGCTGTTTTATTGCTCTGGTAATGATAAACAGTAATTAGAACACTTACTACAATTACTGCATGTAGCCTCTTGAGATTTATAACACATTCTCCAAAAATCTATTAGGAAACCAAATATGCTATGTTCTTTTTATAATAATTGCCAGGAATCTTTCTATTAAGTAATTTTGATTATTTTAAGAATCTATTCACTTGTGTGAAAAACAAGTAGAATACTAAAGTTTATAACTTACTTTATTGTGTAGGGGTTGGAACGTTATTAACTATATCTTTTAAAGGTTGTAATCTATCAATTTTTTTGCTGCAAGAATAAATGGTATATAATGATATGACTCCCATGCAAAGCATGGGAGTGTGTATTGGTTAGTATTGGTTTGAGGTGATAACTCAAAGGAACTTTTAACTGAAAGGTTAAGAAACTACTTTAGAGATCTCCAAGGCAACTACTTTACTCAGTAGCTCTTGTCATCTTTCTGTAAGCACTGTCTCTTTGGATAAAAAACATTAGACTAGATTCACAAAAGCTTTAATGAGTCAGAAAGAAGTCAGAAAGCATTTACACCTTGTAAAAGTCTTCTGATGACTCAAAGCAACAAAATCTTTGTAGTCAGTCTGCAAACTGGATTATATTCATTCAGATCACCGCCCCACTATTTATTTAGACAGTTTCCCTCAATGGAATTCAATATTTAAGCAAAAATGGGGTACTCACAAAGAAATATGACTGAACAATAACACTGAAATAATTAAATAGAAACAGTGTTAATCCAGCCAGAATAGATTAAACAAATGATATGTTTCCAGGAATCTCTTGCTTCCTAAAAAAAGAAAATGTGCACTTTGCTTTCATTGAATGGTCAGAGTTATTTGCAATTTTCCAGCATAATGAAATTAATAAAATTACAGAAGTTTTTAAATTTCACAGGGGAACCAGCTTTGTGAAAAAGTGTTTAAAGTAATAACATGTTCCAAAGAATAAAAAAAAAGTCTATACTTTGCCTCCAGTGGTGGAGTCTTATAAATCAAAGCACTCTGAGATTGTTCATCATTTCTTTCAATTTTCCTTAGTGAGTGAAACTGTTTTCCCTAAGCAGCTATTCAATCTCTTGAAATCCTTTTCTGCGCAGGTCAGATACTCTACGTCCAAATAACAAATAGAAATGTCAGGATATGAATTCTATACATTTCGAGGAATAAAAACATATACTGAAATTTACCACTAGTGTACTATAGAATAGTGATTCTATATTTAGAGCTCCTGCCAGTTTGAATACACGTGCAACTGTAGCTTAGGGTACTTCAGAAATTATGGTGGTTAAGATGTCTTAGTTGGTCCCAAAGAGGAAAGGAGTTAGCAGACTTGCTTGAATTTATAACTTCTGTTCTAATGCTCTATTCTCTCCCTAGATATCAAGTACACATTTTTCTCATTAAAGATGTTTTGGGAGGATAGGTCATCATACTCCTGTCAAGATCAACCCTTGTCATGAGTCAAAATCATCCAGCTAATCTCTTGTGATTTTCTTCAAGTTACTGTTTCACTAGAAAAGATCTTTACATTAATTTTTAAACCTAATGTTCCTTCTTTCAATAGAAAAGCTTTGAGAAACATTAAAGATGTGTATGTTCTGGTGATGTGGAATGAATTAGAAATCAAAGACAAGAAAATTCTTCTGATGTGTTTTCTTCAGTCCCAAAGTAGCATTCAAAATATTCCTATTTCACTGCCAACTTTAATATTAAATGCCAAAACCATGGAATTTTCATTGAACTGAAGCTGATCCTGTTGCTGTACAGACAGAAGGCAGGTTAGAGAGCTATTAGTCATTAACAATTTATCGCGATGATTAGATTCTTGTAAAATAAATTCAGGGAAAATCATTCTGCTTACTTCATGCCCTGTTTCTCAGAAAAGGAAGTTAAAGAGCACATATACATGTTCTGTAACCCAATATGTGTAACATTAGGGAGTTTTGAGAAATTCCTTTTTTCCCCAAGTGTGTTCTCTTGTTTTATGTCTGAAAAGGGTTGCAAGACCAAAAATTGTGATGAAAACATCCAAAATTTCTCAGGAAAAAAATTCAATGTAAGAGGAAGAAAAATAATATAGTGTTCTATAAAAAGAACATTCTAAAAGCCAATGTTTCACATATTTTAAGTTGTAATGGTATATTCCTTATTATTAGAAACTAGAAAAACAGCTCTCATACATGTTATCATTGAAGATTAAAACTAAATTTTTAATACATTGTTGATAATTACAAATATTTACATTTTCTCATATTTATTATTCTGAAAATAGTATGTTTAGATTTTAATAGCTTTTATTTATAATCATAATATTTTAATATTTCTATCAACAGCTTGATCTAAATAAAATCAAAGATTTGTAAAATTATTACACATAGATATTATGATGCCAGAAATTTCTTAAGGAAAAGAAAATCCTACATTAGTTTCCCTTTGCACACAAGAAAATTCTGAAATCATTCCAAATAGGACCTGTCAGATAAGTTATTCTTCAGTTCCTCAAATTAGCATTTTAAGTGCCTATCACAGTATCTTATTTGGCTTCCTAATATTATGTGAGTAAATAAACAATTATTAACCTGAAACTCAGCAACATAATTTTTTTTTACAACAGATTTATGTAAAGGAATATTTACATGCTTCAAACACTTCACTTGCGCCTAAGGAAAAATAATATAGAAATTCTAAGTCAAAGGAAAGAAAAACACTAGAGAATTATTTTTGGAGAGATTATAAATTTATGTATTCAATGTAAGAGACATAGATATTTATAGTTTGCAGAAAGAATCAGACAAATAAATTGGATAATGAATTATGTAAGTGATGTCAGAGTCCCAAGAAACAAAACAAATGAACCAAATATCCTATGTTAAATCTAAAGAAAGTCATAAACTAGAGTCTAATTTTTCTGAGGTATCAGACATATTCATTCTAGCATGTCTTCACAGCTCCATTCCCTTGATTTTTGACACTAGTTTATTATGGTAGACTTTTTACAATTTTTCTATCAACATTTTATATCTTATAAAATATTAAATCTAATATATTTTAATGCAAAAATTTTGACTCTTAAAGATATAATTGATTTTGCAGTTAATAAATTAAAACATTACTAATCAATCTCTTAGAATTATAAAAAAATAAAAATATTTTAATCTCATTTTGTTTATGTAGCACTATAATTTGAAACAATGTTCTATGAGGAAACGAATAATGCATGTCAAAGTCATTTTAAGCAAGCAAATAGATAATGCATTTAGAAAATTTTTTCCCAGCATACCTTTCATTATATCATGAAGCAATTTTATTATTGCTCTTTGATCTGCAGCAGATTTTAATTAATTAATTTCTCACTACATTATATTGAATTAAAAAGTAATCAGATTCATGATGTATATTAATCTCTTCAGAAGTCTGTATTTTAAGAAACTGTCAGTATGTACATTGGATATTTCATGGAGAATACTAAAATTTTAAATGTCATCAAATAAGTAGATTTCAGTCATTCTGCCTAAGAGTTCTCCAGGAATATTTATTTACAACCAATATATTCGTTTACACAAGTTGCTAGATTTAATATAAGAAATAAAAAATGCCCCAGAATTACAGGTATTTGCCTTACATCAGCAAGAAAACATTTTTCCTATTTTTTTCCTTTAAAAATTTGAGTAGCTATCTCAATATTATCAAACTTACTTACATTTCTATTCAGATCAAACTTACTTCCACTTCTATTTCAATTCTATATTTCTATTCAATTATTTTATGGTCACAGCCTTAAGATAAAATTTAAACCAATGATCAATTTAAACCCTGAATATCAACAAAGAATGGAGAAGATAGTCGGCTGATTCAGAATACTGAATGTTTGAAGCACAGGTATCTAAATAAAAGGTTATTAGGACTCAAATGTGAACTCTTCAGTCACCACAGAATCATCTATTTCTTCCCTCTACATAGATAATTGTTTTAAAATATCCAACAATATTAACCATGCAGAAAAAGAGCAAAATGGGACCTGGTCACATCAAAATTCCATTTAAAATTTTTCTCTGCATGCATTTTAAGCATATTAAGTCTACATCTTTAGTTGATTCTATCCCAGCTGGTAAGGTTTTATTATCCTAATTTCTGATTTTGAATTTACAAGAGCACATCCATTTATATGGAGCCTTCATCCTTCTGGACTGAATTTTTATTGCACTTGCTACAGTATTCTTCCATACTAGTACTATAGCTTCCCAGCAAGTACAGTTACAAACCTCTGTGGCTGACTCTGCTACCCATTGGGAAAGGTTTTTTTTTTTTTTTTTTTTTTTTTTTCCTATCACAGCCATGTTTCTATTTGTGCACAAAAGTAATTTGCAGCTCTAGGAATCTGCTGAGAGGAGTTCCCTAGGATGTCTCAGGCAATTCCATTGAATAAAATTAAATGACTCAAAATGCACACAAATAAAACTCTAAAATACAGTCAAATTTTATCCAACTATGAATTGGAAATGCTGTATTTATTGTATGTTGGAAGTAAGCTTGGGGATAAATCTAATTCCTTCTAATGTATATCCTATCATATTTTGAATATCAGCAATTACTCAATGTACCATACATGTAGTCTCACTTGATCCTCCCATTAATTCTAAGAGCCAGATGCCATGATTTTCTCTGTTTCGAACATTAAAAAAACTGAAGTTAAAAGAGAAAACAATTAACTTTCCTGAAGATAATCACAAAAAAAGATTCAAACCCTACTCTGTATTACTCCTTAGTTCTGGTTTAAATCTTTAGAGTCTTTTGTTTAAAAAAGTTTTTTGAGATGTATTGAGTTACCAACTTTTAAAACACTTTTGAAATATTAAAAGATTTTTGAGATATCTTCTCGTTATTCAATTTGTTGTGATCAGAGAATATAACTCTATGTGTTCAGTCTAGGTCTGCTGAACTTTATTTATGGCTCAGAAGATCATTATCTTGGTGAATGTTACATATTCAAATAATGCCCATTCTTCTGTTCTGGGGAGCCAGGTTCTAGAAATATCGAGTTTATCATATTGGTTGATATTGCTGTTCAAGTCTTCTATGTATTCACTGCTTTTCTGCCTTTTCTTCCATCAGTTGCTCAGAAGGTTGAGTAGACATTATTAAATATAATTGTGGATATATGTTTTTTCTTTTCTATTCCATCAGTTTGTATTTTCAAACTTTAAAACGTTGGTATTTGGATTGCTATGTTTAGAAATTTATCTTTCCCAATTTATTGACTACTTTACCATTCTGAATGATCTCTCTTTATTGTTGATTGTGTCTTTTTAAAAATATACCTTGTCAGATATTACTTAGAAATTCCCAAAATTGTTATTTTATATTTTAATATATGTCTTAATATTATCATGTTTTTACACCTTTTCTCATTATAAAACTTCATAATTTCTGCTTTAAGATAACATTCTTTTTATATACATATTTTTTCAGTTATAGGTTGACACAACATCTTCATTTTATTTTAATGTGGTGCTGAGGATCGAATCCAGTGCCTCACATGTTCTGCAAGTGCTCTACCTCTGAGCCACACTTGCAGCACATGGTAACATTCTTTTAATAAATAAATAAACAGAAAAATATCAGGAGGCTGAGGCAAGACAGTTACAAGTTCAAGGCCATTCTGGGCAACTTAGTGAGACTCTGTCTCAAGACAAATTAACAAAGGGCTGGTAATGTGGCTCAGTGGTATTGAACCCCTGGGTTCAAACCACTGTACTACAAAGAAAAATAATGTCTTGATTTACCCATACATTTGTTGTATCTGGTGTGTGTTAGTCAACTTTGTGTACTGTGACCAAAATACTGAAAAAGAACAACTTAAAAGAGGAAAGATTTATTTTTGCTCAGAGTTTCAGAGGTTTCAATCCATGGTCAGCTAACTCTACTACAGAAACATTGTGGCAGAGGATGTGGCAGTAATGGTAGAAAGGAAGTAATGGTAGAAAGGAAGTGGAAGAGAGGAAGGGACTAGGGAGAAGACAAACTTCCTGAACACACTCCCAGTGACCTAATTCCTCCAACTTCGTCCCACCTCCCAGTATGGATTGTCAAATAATGGGGTCAGAGACCTCATGATTCAATCATTTCCCAAATGTTCCAACTCTGAACCTTGCTAAATTGGGGATCATGCTTTCAACACAAGATTTCAGGAACTTTCCAGATTTAAACCATAACTTAGTGATCTGATTTCTTTATATTAACCCAACCATCACCTCCTGCCTTCAACTTCCTTTAACATATCTCATACTATAGATTTTCTGGTGGTGAATTTACTTAGCATTTGTCTAAAAAAGATTTTATTTCCTTGTAGTAAATAAAAAATGTTTCTTTCTCTGGATACACAATTATAGGTCGATTATTTATTTTTTTTTTTAAATTTTTTTTGGCATTTTAGTGATGTTCCATTGTCTTTTTGTTTGCATAAGCTCCAAAAACACATCAGCTGTATTTCTTATCATTATTCAATTCTTCATAGGCTATATTTTATGACTACTTTTTTTTTTTCCCTTTTCTGCTGGTGTTTAACAATTTGAATATAACACAGTCTATTGCATCTGGGTGTTTGTAGGAGTTTATTCTCTTTGGAATTTGTTGAGACTCTTGGGTTCCAAATTTATAATTTTCATCAAAATAAAAAAAATAGTCATTATATCTTCAATTCTTTTCTGTCCCTGCTTTCATTTCATTTACTGCAATTATACATTTGTCATGTATCTTTAGATTATTCCACCTGAAAATAAAGGAGGTTTTTCTCCAGTCTTTTATCTCTCAGTGTTTCGCTTCAGAGAGTTTCTAGTCCCATGTTTTCAAAATTATTGAAAATTTCCTTCCACACTATCTTACAACCAATTTTGTTTCCAAAAGTGTTTTTCATAACTAAAATGTCTATTTTATATCTTTTATTATTGTTCATTTTTCATTTATATACATTTTAATGATATTTTAATATCCCCTTTTCATTATTAAATCATCATTTTTGTTTCTATTTTTATTATTAATCACATTATATTTTTTGGAAAATCTAATCATTTGGGCTGGGTCCTAAATATTTCACTACAATGGAAATTGTCAGGACTTCAATATCATTCTTTCTAGAAATGTAAAGGTAGTTTTGGTAGGCATTTAAGTTATTTTCTAAACAGTTTTACCCTTTCAAAAGCTGTTTTTAAACTCTCTTCGAGAAAGTTTAGTGAAAACTTAATTTGAGAGAATTCATCTTTCATCTCATTCATTAAGGCATGACTTCACTGGGTCTCCACTGTACACTGTGAGTAAAGTCTAAGGATACTCTATTTTATTCTTGAAGCTCAAATGTCACCCCACCTTCTTAACATTTTCTCTTGAATTTATAGGATTTTAGTCCCCAGATGAGAAGCTTGATAGTCAGCAAAATTCAAGGAAACCAAAAAACACATTTTAAAAGCCCTTTTTATGCTTTTGTCATTTCTTCCTCTAAATCCTTGTTGCAATTTATAGACATGTTAGACTTTCCAAACTCCTTTTTCACCACCTCAAATTCGTGTTGCTGCTAGGTTGTGTTTAAGCTAACCTACTCTGTATTTCAAGTTCAGAAACTAGATCTTGAAAGAAAATCAAAGTTGTAAGGCACATACTTTTTTTTTTCTAAAAACGTCAGTTTATTTTCTGTCCAAAGCATTAAAAACATTGTTTTATATATTTTGTTCCATGTTCTTGGTATTTACAGCAGGAGGCCAAGTCTGACTCTTTCTACTCCATCACGGTTAGAAACTGAGGTCTAATTGAGGCTGAAGTCTTATTGAAAATAAAATGAATAACTCATTTTACTCTGGTACTGTTTTAGTTAGAGTTTTCCACACTGTAACCAAAAGACCTGAAAGAAGAAGTTTAAGAGGAAAAGTTTATTTTGAGGCTCACAGTTTTAGCAGTCTCAGTTCATAAGCAGCTGACTCCATGCCTAAGAGGATTTCCTCTGCCACAGAGAGATGTGGCAGAGGAAAGCAGCTCAGGACATCACATCAGGAAGCAGAGAGAGAAATTCCACTCACTAGATACAAAATATATACCCCAAAGATACGCCCCCAGTGACATACCTCCTAGCTACCCCCTACCTGCCTTCAGTCACCACTCAGTTAATCCCTATCAGGGGATTAATTCACTGACTGGGTTAAGATGCCCATAACCCATTCATTTCACCCTTAAACCTTCTTGCATTGACTCACACATGAGCTTTTGGGGGACACCTCACATCTAAACTATAACAAGCACCTAGATTCTTAACATACTTTTTGCTGCTTTTATTGCCACTTGATTTTCCTGTAGATGCATCATGAAAGCTGTCAAATTAATACCTCCACAATTTTTCATGAAAAAGTATCCTTAATAACAACTGCTCATTATATTTTTGTATCCATCATAAAACCTATCCCTATCATTGTTTTCCTTTGAAAATGTAACATGATTTCTTTCTATTTAACCTTTTTCTTATGTGTAAAAAAGCTGATCTGTAAAAACTATAACATGTATCTCCTTTTATTGAAAAACTACATCTAGGTTGGAATCCACCTATGTACATTCTTCAGGGTACCAAATCACTTAATTATTCTGTCACTCAGACAAATTTATCTTCCTTACCCATAGGGTAAAATGAGAAGTTTTTGACAACTACCATGGCCCATGTCTTTAGTAATCATTTGATCTAAGAATCTAGTAATTTAGACATAAAAGGAAATGAGACTCCCTTGACAGGAATTGTTCCTAGTAAATTCATGATTGGCTGCTAGCATTCCCAACATTCCAAAGACTTCATTAACCATGTGCTTAGGAAACCACTAAATAATTCTATGACAGCCTTAGTATTTTTGAATTTTACTTGTTTCTCAATTTTAAAATTAAGGGGTTTGTGAGAAGTAAATAATCTGATTTGGGGAAGTAAAAGAAGGCTTCTCATAGGGAGAATTTAAAACTCAGCAGTAATAAACTAGCAAAGTAGACAGGGAAAATAAGAACACTAGCTTTAAAGGCATAGGGAACAGCATGTGCAAAGGCACTGGAACAGGGCCATGTTTGTTAGCCTGTATTTTTACAGCCCTAAAGTTGAAAATTTAGCAATATCTCCCCACTGGCTTTTCCTACTACGTCTCACTTGTACTAAAATTTGATTTTAGCTCTTCGTTTTTTCTAATGTACAACTAGTTCTTCAAACAAGCCCAGCATGGTAGACAATAAATATATTTGATTAATCCAAAGAATGAAAGAACACTTTACTTCAGTTAAATTAGTATCCACTTTCATTCATTTACTATATTTATTCATACCTTGATCAGTTGTTCAGGTTCCTTCCCCAGTTGGTACATTTTACCTACTCTTCAAACTTCAATTTCAAACTCTACATTAAACGTTTATCCACCAATCTCTTTCTCTGCTCTGGCTTAGTGTTTACTCTTTTGAATTCTCATTACTTCATAGTAGTGCTATGCTATTTAGTCTCTTATTATCGGTTACCTTGATTGGTATCTAATTCTTTGATTTCTTTTCATGTAGCCACCTATCTTTGTCCTTAAATATAGTAAGCTTGAACGTGCCTAGCCTACACCTTCATCTGAAATGTCCACAAACAGGTTCATATTCTAACACCCTGATTCTGGAAGACAATGAGTTCTATAAATGTCACAGTCTTCTCTAAGGTGTCATTTAGCAATGTGCTTAGTACATTAAAATATCTAAAAAATTCTTCCTGGTTAATGGATTGAAGCCTTAATATTATCTCATATAAGAGAAGGTTATACTGTGAAATTGGATTCAAGACGAAATCAGAGCCGTGAGGATTAAAGGAATGTTTAAGTACTAGAAATGAAAGCATTTAAGTTATCACATGCAAAGGCAACATCTGTCATGGTAAGGCAGCACTATAGAGACTAGATAAGAATTCAGAAAACCATAAACATTGTAAACTAAATTTTGATTCTGATTTCTCATCTAATGAGGCGATGGAGAATTCTGAGTAAATTAGGAGTGTATCAGGAAAATATCATAATTCCATATGTGAGAGATGTCTATTCTTTCCATTAAAAAATTCATTTAATCTTCACAAACCCAAACAAATACACATTATCTTCCCCAGTTTACACAATAATGTTCTTATAGAACTCTGGTATATTGGGCAATACATGTAGTCCCGCTGCCCCACAAAAACTTAAATACAGCAACAATTCTTCATATTAGTTTTCAAAATGGTTTATATTAAATAATCCAATGTTACAGGGAAAGTTGGCTACTGTGTTGGTTTTGTTATTATTAACTGGTGATGGATATCGAAACTAGTTTCATTTAGAAGTTGAATTGCTAAACATTAGACATCTTTATGTGTGTAATGCATTTTTATGCATGTTTAGATAGTTGTTGGTGAATGCTCTGAAAATATTAGAATAGCATTAATTTAGCCAAACACTATGAGAAAATTACAAGGTATCTATCATTCATTTGCTCAAGTTTTATGTAATCTTGAACTTTTGTGTGTGTGTAAAATCTGGCTCCTTTGACTGCTTTTTTGTTTTCAAGTCTGAATGCTGTTTTAACCTATTGCTAAAATGACTTAACATTTTTATCAGCAGAACAAGAATGAATATGCCCTATATCAGTCACATGTGATATTTATCTTAGAGATTTCTGCAGAGAATATAACCTAGAAGTTTTTGATATCACATTCTTATCATAGGCATATTGTAAGCAATGACATTCATAGTGGTTTTCCTAAAGAATATGGGATCTATTTATTAACACAGGAAATTTTTCTTAGAAATATACCTTACCAAGATAGGGTCTGTTTATTTTCTGTTAATACATATGTGCTCTTTGGTGTATGTATACAAAATGAAGGGGTTTTGCCATAAGGCTTCTCTGAAAAACTAGTATTTCGCCACCTGGTCACTCCATTTCCTCATGGCACTGCCCAGATTGAGCTGAGAACTGTTTTTTCTGCAGTTTATTTCCATTATCTTAGCTTGTTTAACTCATTATCTGGCCTCTGAAACTCTTGTGCATTAGGATCTCTGAACTAAGTCTTCTGGGAACTACTTGCTTAGTCAATATTGTTAGGATTCCCTAAAGAATGATTTCATTAACCTAGATTTTGGTGGTATGGCTCTGCTTTACACCAGGTATTGCCCATGCAAAATAGTTACATGAAATTTCACAAGCAGAGATATGAAAATTGATTAATCACTGTTCCCCCCCCCACATTATAGGTTAAAAATAGGCAGCCATTTTAAGTGTAACTACATTGAATCAGGGGTTAAGGGAATAGGCTTTGAAATCAGACTGTCCACAGTTGAATCCCTGCTCTAACACTTACTACTGGGTAACCTTGAAAGTCATTTAATCTGTCTCTGGCTGAGCTTCTTCAATAAAATTTGGATGGGAATAATAATAGAATCTTATTCTAAAAGGTAGTTTTAAGTAGTAAGTGAACTAATACCTGTAAATAAATTAACAGAGGACTACACTTAGGACTATTATTAGCTCTAGTGTTATAACTAACAATATAAAAAATTATAAAGCTAAAAATAAAAATAAGATCAGAATATAAGCCATATATTCATTCAATGCTAAGTTGTATTTTTGATGAATGTATTTATTTCAAATCTTTGTTCAAAATCAATTTAAAACTATATATTTAGAAACATTTGCTGCTTTTTCCAATGAAAATAAAAATAATTTCTGTCCAGCAGCACAGATAAAGGACATTAACCAGCTTTGCTTCCAAACCAGCATTCTTAATATTATTATGTTACATCATGACATAAATTACTATAATTTATATTAATTATATATAATAACAAATATAAATATGTAAATATGTGAATCATCTATGTAACATGTATAATATATATAATTAATATAAACATGTATATATGTGTATTTAATTAATACACTGAATATATAATGTATAGTATATATCATCTGTATATGTAATATATATAAATATAACATATATAATATATTTATGTAAACACACATACACACACACACACACACGTCTAAAATCCCTTTGGCTCTTTGAACTGATTTTAATATCTTACTGGTTCTCTCTTGTAGTGAGTTCAACAAACTATTTAACAGATTTATTTTATATTTGAATTGTATTATTATTTTACCTCTTTAAAACTTTGCCTTCTGTGAAGCTCCCAACCCCATTTATGATTTATCAAGTGTTGAATTCTATTCCTGGCTTCACTGTGTTCAAGATTTATATTATTGTTAAAACTGTATATTTGAAATAATAACCATGAATATATTTTAGTGGTTCAGACTATACATTGCACTAGAATAAATAATATTTAAAAACTACATTATTTTCTTTATTTCCTATCCATATCACATTTTATCATTTCCTCTGCCTTGAGAAATGAAATCATATTTTTGTTTTATTTATTTACTTATTTTGTTCTTAGTAAACAGAATGGTAAATATTTTACTGAGAAGAATATTTAGCAAACATTCACTGCACACATTCAATGAGAACAGGAGAATATTCCATATTTAGAAGTCATGTTTAAGGCAGCACTAAGAAAATATCTCACCATGGAAGCTGCTATTTCCCTCAGGAAGTGTTTTTCATGGAGAGATGCACCTTTTCACATAACAAATCAATTCAATATTTTATACAGATGTATCTATCACACTTCCCAGGAACAAATCAATACCAATGTCTATTTTATGGCACTAGATCCTAAAATATAAAAGTTTCATAACACACTCTAACTCACCCATCAGAAATATTACAAATCTGGAAATATAATTCACTTTGAAATTAAAATGTTAAGAAGCTGTCCATATCTAAACAATCAGAAAGGATGCTTTTCAGAGAACAGAGTAGGAACTACCCATCTGCAGGGAATACTGAAGGAGATAATGGTGATGAAAACTTGACAACAACATGACACATGAAAGGAAACCCTGCTATGATGGGAGAAGTGAAAGCCACATCTGTTATTAACATTAAACAGGAATACAGCCACACAATAAAAAGTGGTGCAAGGAAATGCAAACTGAATGTGGCTTTGACTTTTTAAAAAACACATGAGAACTTTATATTAATTGATACAAAGCTACTGAACAAAGATATAATAGGCACAAAACTAGTAGTAATTTTATAGACTTCTGAATAAAGCAGGCAGTAATACTCCACAGATTTTCATAACCACAAAAGATAACTTTTACATTTAATAATGTTTCCCATATTAAATTTAGAATTATGAAGAGATTAGATATTTTTTAAGTTGAAGTTTATATAAATTAGACTGTCAGATTTCTTTTCGGACCTTTTGTGGGTGCCTTATGTTCATAAACAATGGTGGTCGAATGGAATACGTGGGCCCTGCCTCTTCACTACAGTTCACTATAATTGTAGTCTAGAAATTCAAACATAGGGAACTCAATTGAACAAAGAAATTATCTCCCCCAATCTATCTTTTTCTTTTTGGAAATTCACTGCTAAATTCTAATTCAGCCTTGGACATTTCTGTGACTCTTAAAAGTTTGCAGTTTCTTGGGAATGAATACTAAACGTATCCCCAGAATATCTGTTTCTGAGGGCATACAGACCACATACATTTGAAATTGATTATCAAGTTGCATCTTCTTCAGAACAATTTTTTACCACACTTAACTCTATTTTTTTTTCCAAATGAACTTTGATGTTTGAACTTCTTTAATCCTGTACATTAATGAAGGTAGAATAGTTTCCTTTAGCTGTCCTGCAGGGACATGTGTTTTCACATTTAAAAATCCGGTGATTTCACTTTGAATAAAGACTGAATAAAACTACCATTCATTTAGATAACTAATTATGTATGAAGTTAGAATGATTAGGAAGATGCAGTCTTAAAAGTGGATCATATTTTGCTTAACAATATAGAGAATTTTATCAAATGCTAATTGAAGTCACTAATTCTGTTTAGGAATAAAAGCTCTAGAGTTTATGAGGAAAAAAAGTTTTTTTCTTTTGCATTTAGCCATCTCCATACACTCAATCATGGTAATGATTTTATTGCATATGCATTTTCCTTATTTCCTGATTGAGCCTTGGCTTTTCTGAAAGAAGAATGGAAGTAAAGAATGGGGGAAATGACTTTGCTTTATTTTTTTACTTCTTCAGCTTTTTGGTAGATAAGATCTCCTTCAGAATAAGTAGGTTTAGCTAAGATTAAGAGGGATTTAGATTCCTCCTTTAGAAGTTAGAAGTGTTTCCCACAGCTAAACTTCAATCAGGGAAGAAACTTTGATCTGTGCTTACATGAGATGCTCCAAGAAGATCAGAATTCTGTTAGACAATAAGGAGCCTTTAAATGACACAATAGTACTTAGGGAGGAAAACTTACTACATAAGACAAAAGAAGAAGACAAAACTGAACTCTAGAAATATTAACTCTTTCTTAAAATAGACTGATATTGTTATGTTAGCTATCTATTCTTTGAGAAATTCACCATGGAAAGTGAAAGAAAAACATGGTTATACCTATGTAAGTTTAAGTTATTCCTTAATGACATTCAGAACAGTCTAAGTGGAATTGAGCCAGTGAAATATATTGGAATAAGTATTGACTAGTACCAGAGTTCTTTATTTAATTTGCTGCTTTGACAAATTCTCCTTAGATTACTAAGGGAAAAAATGAATTAATATTTCTAAATAATATAATTTATTATTCTCTAAGATAATAACAATAAAGTTTATCTGACTAAATTGTTGGGAGAATTTAATGATATGAAATATGAAAAGTTCCTAACTGATAGTAAGAAATTAGTATATAATACTTATTACAGTGGTAGTAATATATCATATTTAGGAGTGAAAAAACCTCAAGGCATATGTAATTGTGTAAAGATTTCTGGTAATTGGATATAACTTCAGAAATTATGACTTTATTTAAAGCTTAATTATTATTAAATAAAAAAAATTTAACTGATAGAAGTTGGACAGTTTATTATATATATATATTGCAGTTGTGAATAACAAAGCTGTTTAATGGAGAGGGTATCTTGACCTATAAACTTAATAGTACAGTCTTCATCACAGGAATACTTCCATAGTATTGGCAAGCATGTCTGACTATTGTAACATATAATATACAAAATTGCATTTATATATATATATCTTCTGCCATATTTTGATTTCCATATTCACCAAGAAATATTCTAATTTAGTATTCTATGTATACTACCTACTAATGTGGAATGTGTTTTCACAAAATCTAATGAATAGCTGTTATTAATTAATAATCTTGCTTAGTTGATGCAGTAATCATCATTAATTTTTGGTTAGACTAAACCAGATTTCTTTAATTTAACCATTCTAAATCACACCTTTTGAAATTAAGCCTCACAATATGACTTACTTAACCCAAAGAAATGCGAGCAACATGTTCTACTTCTAAACACTTTTAAGAACACGTACATGATTACCCCATGTCTATTTTAATGACTATGGAAGTTTGTGTCAGGGTGTAGTTTCTATTGCTGTGGGTACTCAATGATTACAATAAAACTCTAGGCCCTCCTCTCCCTATTGTCACACACACATCATACAACATGAGTAAACAGTTTGAATTGAACCACTTGTTATTGTAACATGAGCTAACCTGTCCTAAGTGACATAATACCTGAATGTACACTTTTGAGAAATAGTATTATGTTATTAAGATATTATTAATTTTTTGAGAGAGAGAGAGAGAGAATTTTAATAGTTATTTTTTTAGTTTTTGGCGGACACAACATCTTTGTTTGTATGTGGTGCTGAGGATCAAACCCAGGCCGCACGCATGCCAGGCAGGCGCACTACTGCTTGAGCCACATCCCCAGCCCAAGATATTATTATTTTTTTTTTACCTAGAAACATCATATGATTTATCTTCAAGTCAATTCTTTGATTCTTTGCCATATCTTGAAGGATGGGACTCCATTAATAATTGGGAAAAGTACTGTTTTGTAGCATTTAACATCTCAAACTATAAAGGCTAACACTGTGAAATCTCTATTAATGAAAATAATTATCATTGCACCTAAATTCTAATATTTTGTGGGATGTGATGTCCTGATGTGGAAGAAGATGAAATTTTACTCTTTAGAGAGATTTTGAACAAGTAGATTCCCCTAGTCTACCCCTAGTTTTTCTTCATATAAGGGTACAGTCAATTATCTAGGTTAGTTCATATTCATAATGCTACTTGCATTGCACTTAGTGTTTATGCATATTCTAATTATTTTACAACCCTATAAGTCATTCATATGAATGTGTATAGGGAGAAAAATGAAGTGAAAAATTTCAAGAAGTGTCCCTGAATATAAAAGGTGAAGGTGATTGAGTAGTTGCTTCTTATCTATTCTGCATTATCAAAAAATCTGATTATCTGATGAATTTATCTTAGCTGATCACTTGTAATTTTTGTCTAATACCAAAGATCTCAACATAGTAAAATCGCATTTATTTTTGTTCAAATATGATTAATTGAATAAATATATTATGTTTAAGCACAAATGTGTACCACAGGGATTAAACCAAAGAGATAGAGAAACATGTTTATTTCCTTCTCTGTGTGGGCCTAAGCAGGGCTTAAACGTTGAAATAGACAGCAAAGTCTAGTTAATAAGCTCAGTAGCTTGTAAGGATAGAAACATTAGCTATTGAAGTGTCCCCCACTGTGGTACCTTGCAGTGGGGCTGCTGATATGATGATTTATTAAGCAGCATGCTGTGTTTTACTAAAGATAATGCCTATAGACTCAAAGGAGGGTGAGAAGCATTATCCATTTTCAAGTCAGTACTCAGTGCAAAGCACATTGGTCTGCTGATATGCTCCTTAATAGGAAGATAAAATTAACACCAGCTGAAAGGAATGAAAAGATAAAAATTCTAGTAGTATTGTTTTTCTGTATGACATGAAAATAAATTAATACTTTGAAAAGTGATAAGCATAATAAAATTTTAATTTCAATGAAAGAAAATATCTAAGTTTTCCTACTTATAAGACAAAAATTCTTTTACATTGTCCAGTGAATAATAAGTTTTAATATAAAAGTCAATTTTATTTGCAATTTGTAATGTTATGACATTTTTTTGCTTGAACTATTTCAAAACTTTTTCTTTTTTTTTTGTATTTTTATTTCAAAAGCATCTAATCAGTTATTGCTTAAACTATACTGTGATTGTTTCATATTGTCTGTGATAAGTATCTTTATGTAAAACCGTCTATAGGTTTGTATATATAAATTAAAGGAATCATTTTAATATCTTTAGGATACAGGAGTAACAACTAAGATGTAAAAAAAAATGTTGTATTTGGCACTCATTAAATAGGTTTAAATACCACTAAGAACTGTTTTTTAATAAAAGAAATGTGTGCTTATATTGATACCTAATCTTTTCCAAAAAACAAAAAACAACAACAACAAAAATATTAAGGCAGTAGTGGAATATTCTTAAAGTGAAATCTTTTTTTAATCAGTAAGAATTATAGTAGACCATTGGTGTAACTATATAAAGCCTCTTAATTTAAATTACTCAGGATGCAAGAAGTAAAAATTGGAGACCCACAAGAGTGAAATATAAGATCAGAACTTCCTGAATGATTCACTTCAGACTACAACAGGCTATCAATAAAAACCAATGAACTCTCTCAACCACATGTAAAAAAATAAATAAATAAAATGTTGCACACACAGCTAAATCTCATATTGCAAATTGTTTTTATATCCATGTTTAAATATTAAGTTCTAAAGAGAATACCCAAGAGAACTGTGGACCAGGGCTGGTGAACTAGGGACAAAAAAATGTGTGGAATGCCTGGAAAGGGCTTATTTTATTAAGCTTTGAAGTAACTAAAAATGGTAAAAGAATGGTTAGAGTACTTTCTAATTTCTGGGCCCTAAGCCTGTTCTGTAGGAAAAAAATCTGTGTGCATGTTTATTCTAAAATGTTAAAATTCCTGAATCAAAGCTTACACAATGAATCTCATTCTGGAAATCATTCCAGCAACTGCAAGAATTACTATTGTGAAGAAAAAACTAAGATGAATGGGAAACTGTATCCAAAGCATCTGCTCTTAGTGTTTCTCTGATTGGACACAAAGGCATGAGCAGTCATGCAAGAACTCTCAATTCTCACAGAAAATCATGCAAGTAGGGTCCATTTCTTCCAAAAGAATTAATGTACTGAATTTTAAAATGGTCAATAAATTAAAGAGAATCTTATAGATGGCACGATGCACAAACATCTGTTCATTTTTTTTCACATTTTATGCACATTATTCTATCAGAGTCATTATAGAAGGTGTGTGTTAACTGTTGCCACAAGAGTGCTGCATAAAAACTAACCAAAAATAATACAACATTATTAATGATATACAACATTAAAAGTTTATCTATCTCACAATTCCGGGGGCCTACAGCAGGATGGTGATCTATACAGAGCTAGGCTGAGTGACTTGGCTCTGTTCCATGTTTCTGGTTTCCCTTCTAGGAACAGTGAACTAGCCCAGATGTATAATTCTCATCTATGGGAGAGGCACAAAATGGAAGATTTAATATTGCAAGGTTTGGTATTGAAAGTTCAGTATTATAAAAGGGAATGTTCCATATTTAAGCAGGAAAATCATCTGTGCAATATTGAATTGCAATTCACATTTCAAGACCAAAAGTCAGGGGAGAGTACATAGCACATGTGGAGATGGGATGGGAGAATAAGTATGTCTAATCATCAATCTATCATAGAAAGCCTCCCTGAAAACTTCTCACTTAAAGACCTGAACAAAAGGAACTCAATGGAACTAAAGGACCAACAGCTGTTTTTATGTTGAAGAGAGAAACTTCCTAGGAGAAGTAACAACAAAGAGCATAAACAGAGAATTGAGAACATGACGCTGAACTATACAGGAGATGGAATAACATAAATTTGAAGCAGAATATGAGAGATCAGATAGACAACAAAGGCCTGGCTGTATTAGACATATTGTTGATTACAAGAAGTTCAGTTTTGACTCTAATGTGGGGGTTTTGGACTGGAGGTTTGGATGGAAGAATGACAGGATTCTACTATATTTCCAAAGATCACTTGGGCTGCTGTTTTGGAGTAGAATTAAACCACATAGTTGATAGCAATGAGACAAGAAAGGAGGCTAATGAAGTGATCTTACAAAAGGGATAATTTTAGAGAAAGTAAGTAGAATTAGATTAGATATATTAGGTTATTCATCCCATCTACAAATATTTATTGATACCTACTTTGTGCCAGACTGTTTATTTTGATTATATCTAATGGGCAAATTATGAGAACATGTAGAATTTGCAATTGGTTCAGTTTATGGAATGGAAAAAATCAAAATCATCAACCAGATGGTTGGCCTAACCAAGTAGGGTGGATGGAGTTGAGGAAGACTCTGGATTAACAGGTTTGGGGCCAAGAATAGGTGTGTCTATATTTTTTTCAGGCTAAATTTGTAATTACTATATCTAAGTATGTATGTCCAATAGACAAATGCTTCTGTAAGTCTAGAGACATCATCCAGAGATACAAACTTAGGGTCATCAGCCTAAAAATTCACATAAATATGAGAGTATATGATATCATTAAGAAATGAATGTGGAGAGAAAAGATCATGAAGAACCCCATGAGTCTGCTTTTCACTGCTGTGCCCAAAATACCCAACAATAATACCTCAAAGGAGGAAAAGTTTACTTTGGGCTTAGAGTTTCAGAAGTTCATTCCGTGGTTGTCTGAGTTCATTTGTGTGGGCCTGACTTGAGGCAGAACATCATGGCAGAAGGGCACACAGCAGTGGAGAGGTACTTACTTCATTGCAACTGAGAAGAGGGAAAGGAATAGAGAGAGAAAGAAACCAGGGACAAGAGAGAATGCCCAAGGACATGCCCTCAGTGAATTACTTCCTCCAGTTCTACCCACCTGCCTACAATTACATCCTAGTATTCCATTCAAATAATTAATCTGTCAAATAACTTAATCCATTTTTGAAGTTACAGCTTTCATCATAGCCTGAAAGTCTTACCTCTGAACCTTACTATATAAGTACATGCTTTTAAAACAAGAGCTTTTGGGAGAACATTTCTAGCTCTAAATCATAAGAAGGAATAAACTTTAGTACATTAAGCATTATAAGACAGAAAGAGGAGGAGGAACTTGTAATACAAACTGAGAAGTGGCTTGTTTATGACAAAATCAGAAGATATATAGTGCTACAAGAAAAGTAAAAAGAGTATTCAAGGGAAAAGGAATGATCAGCTAAACAAAAGTCTTTTTTTTTAATTATTCAAGCAAACCACAGAACTTTCAGGACTTAAGAGAGGGAAAGGAAACCACATTTAGTAAGGTATTGGATCAAGCAACTTCAGGATTTCATCTGCCTGATCAATTGCCTTGTCAAATGTAGAGTTTTTCTCTGTCTCCTTAATCTTGGGGGTTGTGTGTTTTGTTTCAACAAAATAAAACAAAAGACCTTTGCCTCAAACACAAAGAAAAAGAAAGAATAAAACTTTAGAATATTGCATTGAATATGAATTTTTAAGCTAAAAATAAAACAACAAAATAAGAATAAGCATAAAAGAAATAAAAGAATAAAACCATACTACTTGTTTTTTGTCCAGCTTTTGCATCTCTTGTTAGGCAACAAGAACAACTTAAAGAATGAAATATTTTATTTGCTTCTCAGGTTTTAGAATGCTCAGTCCATAGTCCATTGCTCTGGGCCCAAGATAAGGAAACACATTATGGGGGAATGGCACAGTGGAGGAAAGAGGCTTGACTCATGGAGGGTCAGGAAGCAGACCAGCAGATGGTGGGGAGTGGGGTGGGCAGGGAGAGAGAGACAGAGAGACAGACAGACAGATAGAGGCAGGCAGCCCAAAGGGAAAATGTACTATTCCAGGGCATGCTCCCAGTGAGCCATATCCTCCAGTCTGCCTACAATTACCACCTTGTAATTCCATTCAAAGTAGGATGGACTGAGGTCACAGCTTACTTTATGCCTGAATGTTCCAGCATTAAAAATAGGCTTTGGGATACACTTCATATCCAAACCATCACATTCTGCCCCTGGGCCCCAAAGAGCTCCTGTCCATTTCCAAGACTTCCATATTTTTAAGAGTTCCAGTGTTACCCAAAAGTCCAAAACCAGAAACTCCTCTAAGACCCAAGTCCTACTCTTGATTGTCTGTGAGCCCACATAAAACCAAAAGCAAGTTTCATATATGCAATGTACAGTGGCATAGAATAAACTTTTTCATTCCAACAGGGAGGAATAGGAGCACAGAAAAGAGAGATGGGGCAAAGCAAGACTGAAACCCAACAAGGAAAACTGCTCCTGTAACTACCTGTAACCCTGGTATAGCATCTAGGACATATGACTGCTAGAGGTGCTGTCCACATAGTTTGGGCAGTCCTATATGATCCTTGAAGAGCATCTGGATAGTCATCTTAAGTGACAGCCAGAAAAAAGTTTCACTTTCCCAAGGATCTTTCTGAGAAAGGCTCACCACTCCCTCAATGCCAATCCAACCCTTAATCACCCACATTAGGAACTCCCCCGCCACACACACCCCTACTCAGGCTCTAATTCCTGAGCCTGCCCCATAAAAGTCCCAGAACTTAAGCCTGTTTTGCCTCTCTCTCCAATAGAGAATGACCTTTATTTGTCAGCTCTGACAAATAAACTTTCATGTGTATAACTGCCTGATCTCTGTCTTTCATTTCTTGCTTACCTATCTCTCGTTCCTCACTTTCCTTCATTTTGGTGTGGAAACCTGGGATCAGGTTCCCTAGTGTGCCTGTTCCCCTCTTCAAGGGTCACTGAATATCCCAGGGGCCCCAATCCGAATTCCATCATGGGACCAGGCCCTTCATTCTGCTGAACGCCCTCTCTGCACCCACTACCAGACGTTTCAGGTAGGACCCCTGTCTCAGGTCTACCTAAATGACCTATGGGTCCCAGGAAGTGACTGTTGATCGTCTGGCACTCCCAGGGTTACCCTGTGGTCAGGGGCACCCCCAGCCATAGCTTTCACAGCTATGGCTGATCCCTACTGTCAAACGAGTCTGTAGGTGGTCTTTTATTTGGGTTCTGGGTTTTGAGAAAAAAATACTGAGGGTGATCGGGAGTTGTTCCTGGTCAGACTACCTCTTTGCCTTAGGTTAATCTTAGTGGGCTTCTGCCCTTCTACAGGCTTCTGCCCCTATTATGGAGTCCCGGCAGAGTGCCTAAGTACCTCTAGGGTCTTCTTCCCTGACCATTTCTAGGGTCTCTCCCACCAAAACTTATCTGTTTATGCAATCAGATCTGGCCTCAATATCCTTTGGATAACAACTATAAATGGTCACTTAACAGCACTCTAGATCTGATTTATTATCAGGGATTTTTTAACTTTTGTAAGCATTTGGAAAAATGGAAAGAGAGATCATAGTTCAGGCCTTCTCCTCTCTATGTTCTAAGCCCTCTCTCTGCAACTCTTGCTCTCCTGCACAAGTCCTCTTAGCTCTCACCTCTCTGATGCCTGCGTCCAAAAAGACAAAAGATCCTACCCAGGACTCCTTCTCCTTCAACCCAGCGGATGAGCCCATGCCAGGCCACAATTCTTTTTGATGAAACCGTCGCAGCAACTGTCCCCTTGACCCCTTCACCCTTCTCTCCTCCTGCTACATGCTCACAGGCTGCTGCTGCCCAACCTGCATCTCTGTGTTCTCTACATGAGGGGGTTGGGGTAGATGGTGTAATCTGGGTTCATGTGCCTTTCTCTTCGTCAGATCTTTCACAGACAGAAAAACACCTTGGGTCCCAACACATATATCAAAGAGTTTCAATATCTGACTCAATCATATAATTTGACCTTCTACAATGTCCATATGATCTTGTCTAACACCCTCCTGCACAAGGAGCACAGGTGAGTTTGGGAACAAGCCAGAAATTATGCCAATGAGGTACATCAAACCAAATTAAGGTGCCTCAAGAGGGGGCCTCTAACTCCCCGAGCTAAGATTCTGGATGTGACCTTTAAGGTGTATAACAAGAGAGACAAGAAGGCCTGGAACAATAAAGCCGTTCATCCAGCCTTAGCATCTGTCCCTGGTTATACTGGTCAGAGGAAGGGTCCCTCAGGACCACCCAGACCCTGTTTGAAATGTGGTAGATGGGTCACTGGGCTTGTACATGTCCTAAACCTTGCAAGCCTCTGGGCCCTTGTCCTAAATGTCATCAGAAGAGACACTGGGCTGTTGACTGTCCCCAAGCCTAGAGCACCCACCGGCCATCTGGCCCTTCTGGTTCCCCTTTCTAATTCTTAGGATTGGCTGCAGAGGACTGACAAGGCCCAGGTCCCCATCACCCGACCACTACCATCACTCCAAGGCAACACAGGGTAACTCTGCATATTTCAATAGCCTCTCTCCTTCTTCCTAGACACCAGGGTTACATATTCAGCCCTCAAGGAGTTCTGGAGGCCTATTACTCCTTCTATGACCTCTATTGTTGGGGTAGAGGGTAAACCTTACCAACTTTTACAGATACCTAGCCTTGTTTGCACTTTTGGCTCTCTAATCTTTACTCACTCCTTTTTGGTCATTCCACAGTGCCCTGTTCCCTTTATGGAACTCACAAAGTTGGGGGCTATGCTTTTCTTCTCCCCTCATATATGCTTCCATCCAGACTTGCCTACCACTTCCTTGATCCTCACCTTTACCTTAGGACCATCCCCTATTGCATCTGCCAGTGCCTTCCCATTACCCTCTTCCAAGGTGGATCCTACTGTCCGGGATGTTTCAAGTCCTTCCATTGCCTCACACCACAACCCATTCACATCTGTCTCAAAGACCCTCTTCATTTTCTGGCCCAATGGCAATACCAGTTCTCCTGACAAAATCTCCTAGTCTTACAGCCTATCGTTCAATACCTTTTGTGAAAGGGATTTCTTAGATATAATCATTCCCCTTATAACACCCCCATCTTGGCAGTAAAGAAGGCTAATGGTTTCTACCGGTTGGTCCAAAACCTCCTTTCCATCAACTCTGTGATTGTTTCAATCCATCTCATGGTAACCAATCCTAATACCCTTCTCTCCACTATTCCTTCCAGGACCTCTTACTTCTCAGTACTAGACCTGAAAGATGCCTTCTTCTCTATTCCTCTCCATTCTGACTCTCAAGACATTTTCACCTTTACATGGACAGACGCTGAGTCTTATAACTCCACTCAGCTGACAAGGACAGTTCTCCCCCAAGGGTTCCGAGACAGACCTCATATCTTCAGACAGTCCTTGGCTAAGGAGCCTGCCTCAATGTCTACACTGACTCTAAATATGCTTTCCACATGCTCCTCTCCCACTCTACTATTTGGAAGGAGTGTGGCTTCCTTACCACCAAGGGAACTTCAATTACTAATGCCCCCTTTATCTCCAATCCCCTTTAGGCCTCCAAGCTTCCCACTGCCATTGGAATCTCACATTGTAAATCCTATTAGACACACACCTCCTTTGTGACACTTGGCAACAACAAGGCAGACTCTGAGGCGAAGGCCACAGCCCTCTGACAACCTACTCTACCTGAGGTCCTCTGTCTTGCTAGTCCCCCGACGGACTCTTCCCCACCTTTCACTCAACAGATGCTTACCTTCCTTCACAATCTCTTTTACCCTAACACCACATCTTTAAAACAATTTCTCACTTCCCACCTTAAACTTTCTCCAGATGACCTACAATTACTCTCTATCCTCTCTGCCTCCTGTGAAATCTGCCAAAAAAACAACCCCACCTCCAGTCTCTGCCCACCTGCCTTCCCTTTACACCAGGCAAGAAGACATCTCCCTTGTTCTGATTGGCAGCTGGATTTCACTCATATGCTCCCAGTCAAGCTGTTAAAATTTCTCTTGGTACTTGTTGACACTTCTGGACATAGGCTGAGGCTTTTCCTACCACCAATAATTGTGCCCCCATGGTGGCCAACATTCTCTTTGAACACATTTTCCCCCAACTTGGACTCCGCTCCTCACTCTAGTCTGATAATGGTCCTGAATTTACTTCCCATGTTTCATGGTCTGTAGCTAAGGTACTTAACATCTTCTGGCATTTTCATATCCCTTACCATCCCCAGTCCTCTGGCAAGGTGAAACATACCAACCAGACCTTAAAGAACATTCTAACTAAACTATCTCTTGAATTAAGTTTAGATTATACTAACTCATTCCATTCCCTTGGCTTTTCTTTTTTTTTTTTTAAGAGAGAGTGAGAGAGGAGAGAAAGAGAGAGAGAGAATTTTTAATATTTATTTTTTAGTTCTCGGCAGACACAACATCTTTGTTGGTATGTGGTGCTGAGGATCAAACCTGGGCTGCAAGCACGCCAGGCGAGCGCGCTACCACTTGAGCCACATCCCCAGCCCCCTTTGGCTTTTCTTAGGTTACAAGCCCTCCCAAAGAAGCCACTCAACATCTCCCCTTTTTAGCTTCTTTCTATATGGACAGCCTATCTCCCTGCTCAGCTCACCACTCTCTGATTCTTCATTACCCCTTGATCCTCATCTTTTCTGGTCCCTTCTTGCATACATTAGAAGCCTTCTTTGGCAATACAGTAATGCTGTTCTGGCAAAGCCTAATTCTGCCTCTTTCCCTTTGCCAATTCTGTCTCCTGGTGACCTGGTACTTTTTACCCCCCTTACCCCCTCCACAGGCCCCTCTCCTCCTCTAAATTCTCTGCAAAATGGATTGGACCCTATCGGTTCTTTCTTACAACTTCCTCAGCAGCCCGCCTTGAGGGCATCCCATATTGGGTTCATAACTCCCATTTAAAATGGTTTTCTCTGCCCTTTTATATAGTGACACTCACAGGCCCTCTCAAGCTGTGTTTCTCAAAGGCCAGTATCCCCAATCTTCCTTCGGTCTCTGAGGACCACGGGGCACTGCAAAACAATGAGTACCATCCTTCCATTTTTCATTTTTGCCCTTCTCCCTTAGTCTGTACTCATCTCCCAGGGGTACCATAACCAGGAATTACCATTCCAATTTTTAGGAGACTTACAGCAACTTGCTTAAACCATACTAACCATACAATCCCAGCAGGATTCCTTAGCTGCTGTGGTTCTGCAGAATCAAAGGGCCCTTGATCTTTTTACCACTGAAAAAGGCAGACTTTGTCTGTCCTTCAGGAGGAATGCTATTTTTATGTCAATCAATCTGATATAGTAAAGGACAAGATAAGACAACTCCAACAACACCTTGAACATCAGAAAAAAACAGCTCTCCTCTAATGAAAGATGGCAGCTAAGCAACCCCCTTCTCTAGTGGGCACTTCGTTTCCTGATCCCTCTCCTTGTCATAGACCTTCTGTTAATGCTTGCCCCCTGTGTCATTAGATTGGTTCAAGACCAAATCCAAAAGGTCTCTAATCAAACTATAAACCAGCTTTTGTTATAGGATTAACAGCAATCCCTCACAAAAAATTGGGGCACCAGGAACAGCATTCCACCACCACTCAACGTCCTTCCTCATTCCAATGACATCCCATGCCGCTAATGAGGGATTTAAATGCCATCCCTTCCCAACAGGAATGAGTTGTAGAAGGTTGACCTAAGTCCCTATTCCCTAAGGGGCTCAATAAAAAAAGGGGGGGGGCGTAATATAAGGTCCTTGCTTAGCATCTGGATGGCCATATTAAGTGACAGCCCACTTTAAGGAAAAAGTTTCACTTTCCACCCAATGGCCTTTCTGAGAAAGGCTCACCACTCCTTCATACCAACCCAACCCCTAACTGCCCGCATTAGGACCCACTGGCTCTAATTCCTGAGCCTCCCCCATAAAAGTCCCAGAACTTAAGCCTAGTTTGCCTCTCTCTCCTATAGACAGATGGCCTTTATTTGTCAGCTTTGACAAATAAACTCTCTTGTGGATCTCTGCTTGGTCTCTGTCTTTCATTTCTTGCTTACCCATCTCTCAATCCTTGATTTCCCTTCACCACCCTTTTGGTCTTACTTGCAGCAAACATGGCTCTCTTTTAGCCTGTCTCTTTCAGAAGCTTTACTTCACAGAAATCCACATTACTAGCATTTCTTAGTTCCTGAGGTGTCCATTCCAGCTTCAGCTTCACCTAAACAGCTTCCGGTATCACCCTCCCAGAGGCAGCCTGTAGGGACTGTAACCCTGCTGTACCATGCTTGGCTTTCCAGTTCTTTGAAATCTCAGTGGAAGCCTCTATCATCCCTTTACTCAAGAATCCTGCCTTCCTACAGAACCAGTACTACCACATGGATGATTCCAAGGTCTTCTGTCACCTCACAGAAAATTTAGGTCCCCTGAATTCACTATAGCAAAAGGCTCTGAGTGCTTGAATGGCTCAGCATGGCAAAATAACTTTGTAGAATCCCTGTGCCAGCAGGGCACCTCCATGATCTGTTCTCAAAGAAATTTTTCCTCCTATATCCTTGAGCCAGGAATGGGTGTAGTATTGCAAATCCCTAAGATTACCTCCAAGGCATCTTTCCTACTGTCTCTGTGCAAAGTAGTTAGCATCCATTTAGGGGCTGTAATCAACAAGCACAACTTCCTTGGCCTTAGCTTCACCTACACTTTTCTGGCCAAACTGCAAGTTTTAAAAAATCCCTCATCTCTGCTTTCTGCTCCCAGTTTTCACTGTAAATCTGGCCAAAAGCTGCCAGCAATCTCCATGCCTCTGAGTAATATTCTGCCTTGAAATTTCTTGTGCCAGATTAATTAGTCCATAATTTTTTTAAATAGCTTTACACAAAGTCTCAGGACAGAGAAAAATTATAGCTTGCTCTTTGCAAGAATATAACACTAGACATCTCTAGTCCACTTTCCAATAGAGCCCTCATTTCCCTCTGAAACCTCATGAGTATGTATATATATATATATATATATATATATATATATATATATATATATAGTCTGCATTCCTATCAGTATTCTGGTGTTCTGCACTTCCATCAGACTCATGCATTAAGTTCCATTTGTAATATTCTAAATGTTTTCCAGCTTGTACTTTTAAACTTTTAAAAAAACTCCTCCTGCTAACCAACCAGCTCCAAAGGCTTCTGAAGTACATGGTCAGGTTAGTCATAACAATATCCCCCCTTGTCAGTACTAATTACTGTTTTAGCCAACTTTTGCATACCTGTTACCAAAACACACACACACACACACACACACACACACACACACACACCAAAAAATATATATTAGAGAAGTAAAAAGATTACTTGAGATGTGGAATTTCAGAGATCTCAGTCCATAGATGACCAACTTTATTGCTCTGAGCCCAAGGTGAGGCAGTACATCATGAAGAAATGGCCCAGCAGAGGAAAGCTGCTTATTTCATGGTGAAGTCAGGAAGCAAGAAGAGAGGTGGGGAGGGGGGAGAGAAAGATATTTTTTTCATGCATCCTATATATGGAGAGAGGAATAGGATGCATGAAAAATGTACTCCTCTAGTGAATACTCCCAGTGAGCCACATCTTCTAACCATGTCCCCAAATGTCCACAGTTATTATCCAGTCAGTTCATTCAGCCTAGGAAGGACTAAGGTTATATCTCTTATAATTTAATCATTTTACTTCTGAATAGTCCTACATGAACAGGAGCTTTGGGGGACATACCTCATACACAAACCATTACACTACTGTGTGCATTTAACTCATGTTTAAAGCTCTTCCTGCTTCCTTTTTCATAAAAGACAGCAGAATAAAAGGAGTTAAGTGATGACAGCTAGTCAACCAAAGAACAAAGGGCATACTCCACAGTAAAACAAATCCTTCTAAATGACCCATGAAAGAGAAAAATGAACTACGTACTGAATGTTAAGGCAACAACCTCAAAGGTTTAATGTAGGATGTAGCAGGAAAGAATTGAGTAGAAATTGAAACCAGCTCTTTGAGGTGGTAGTTTTGAGTTTCTTTAATACATTCCTCTCTTATGTTACACAGTACGCATGAGGGGGTCATTTCGTACGGTTGACAAGTCTGGTGATAATAAGTGGAGATGAGCTGGAACTGAAATCTGTGACATGACTTCCGGCAAAGAGTGCCAAAACACACATGGGGAATCCAACCTGAGTAGCTTAAAAAAAAAAAATCCTATAAATGAAATTACACTTGTTTTTCAAGTCCTCCAACCCCATTAAGAATACTTATATCATGGAAGATTAACCTCTATATTAATTTTTAAGTCTTGAAGTATTATTATATTTGTTATTCTGCCTTCAACTAACAATTTCCACTGAACATATGGAAGACAGATATGTTAAATATTTTATTATCACCAATAAAGGTTTTGGCAGTATTGTCCTTAATGAAATTGCTCAAACTGAGAACAAGTGAGATTATTTTTTAATATGTACTGTTTAATTTAGTAATTATATTATTGGTTGCTCTCATCTAGGAAAATATGAAAATTTATGTCCAGTTGTATTACAAAAAAAATTAAAAACACGTTTGAATGGAGTTAATCTTAAGTATAATTTCACTTTTTGAGTTAACTTTTGTGCACGGCGAGAGATATGGATTCAGATTCATTTTGGTGCAAATGGATTTCCAGTTTTCCCAGCACCATTTGTTGAAGATGCTATCCTTCCTCCATTGCATGCTTTTAGCCCCTTTATCAAAAATAAGATAGTTGTAGTTTTGTGGATTGGTTACTGTGTCCTCTATTCTGTACCATTGGTCCACCCTCCTGTTTTGGTACCAGTACCATGCTGTTTTTGTTACTATTGCTCTGTAGTATAGTTTGAAGTCTGGTATCGCTATACCACCTGATTCACACTTCCTGCTTAGTATTGTTTTTGCTATTCTGGGTCTTTTATTATTCCATATGAATTTCATGATTCTTTTATAAATTTCTACAAGATATGCTGTTGGGATTTTGATTGGCATTGCATTGAACTTATATAGGACTTTTGGTAATATCGCCATTTTGATGATGTTAGTTCTGCCTATCCATGAGCAGGGTATATTTTTCCATCTTCTAAGGTCTTCTTCTATGTCTTTCTTTAGGGTTCTGTAATTTTCATTGTATAAGTCTTTCACCTCTTTTGTTAGGTTGATTCCCAAGTATTTTATTTTTGGGGGGGATATTGTGAATGGAGTAGTTGTCCTCATTTCCGTTTCAGAGGATTTGTCGCTGATATACAGGAATGCCTTAGATTTATGCGTGTTGATCTTATATCCTGCCACTTTGCTGAATTCATTTATTAGCTCTAATAGCATCTTTGTAGACCCTTTTGGATCTGCTAGGTATAGAATCATATCATCTGCAAATAGTGATAATTTAAGTTCTTCTTTTCCTATTTTTATGCCTTTAATTTCTTTCGTCTGCCTAATTGCTCTGGCTAGTGTTTCGAGGACTATGTTGAACAGAAGTGGTGAGAGAGGGCATCCCTGTCTTGTACCAGATCTTAGAGGGAATGCCTTCAATTTTTCTCCATTCAGAATGATGCTGGCCTGTGGCTTATCATAGATTGCTTTTACAATGTTGAGGTATGATCCCGTTATCCCTAATTTTTCTAGAGTTTTGAACATAAAGGGATGCTGTACTTTGTCGAATGCTTTTTCTGCATCTATCGAGATGATCATATGGTTCTTATTTTTCAGTCTATTGATGTGGTGGATAACATTTATTGATTTCCGTATATTGAACCAACCTTGCATACCAGGGATGAATCCTACTTGATCATGGTGTATAATTTTTTTGATATGTATTTGAATCCGATTCGCCAGAATTTTATTGAGGATTTTTGCATCAAGGTTCATTAGAGATATTGGTCTGTAGTTTTCTTTCTTTGAGGTGTCTTTGTCTGGTTTCGGAATCAGGGTGATGTTGGCCTCGTAGAATGAATTTGGAAGTTCTCCCTCTTTTTCTATTTCCTGAAATAGCTTGAAAAGTATTGGTGTTAGTTCCTCTTTAAAGGTTTTGTAAAACTCTGCTGTATACCCGTCCGGTCCTGGGCTTTTCTTAGTTGGTAATCTTTTGATGGTTTCTTCTATTTCCTCTATTGTTATTGGTCTGTTTAGGTTGTCTATATCCTCCTGACTCAATCTGGGCAGTTCATAAGACTTAAGGAATTTATCTATGCCTTCACTATCTTCTATTTTATTGGAGTATAAGGATTCAAAATAATTTCTGATTATCTTCTGTATTTCTGAAGTGTCTGTTGTGATATTGCCTTTTTCATCCCGTATGCTAGTAATTTGGGTACTCTCTCTTCTTCTCTTTGTTAGCATGGCCAAGGGTCTGTCAATTTTATTTATTTTTTCAAAGAACCAACTTTTAGTTTTGTCAATTTTTTCAATTGTTTCTTTTGTTTCAATTTCATTAATTTCACGGCATCTGATAGAAGAAAAAGTTGGTTATGATCTACACGCTGTGGGATCGGGCTCCAAATTCCTCAATAGGACACCCATAGCGCTAGAATTAACAAATAGAATCAACAAATGGGACTTACTCAAACTAAAAAGTTTTTTCTCAGCAAAAGAAACAATAAGAGAGATAAACAGGGAGCCTACATCCTGGGAACAAATCTTTACTCCACACACTTCAGATAGAGCCCTAATAACCAGAATATACAAAGAACTCAAAAAATTAGACAATAAGATAACAAATAACCCAATCAATAAATGGGCCAAGGACCTGAACAGACACTTCTCAGAGGAGGACATACAATCAATCAACAAGTACATGAAAAAATGCTCACCATCGCTAGCAGTCAGAGAAATGCAAATCAAAACTACCCTAAGATACCATCTCACTCCAGTAAGACTGGCAGCCATTAGGAAGTCAAACAACAATAAGTGCTGGAGAGGATGCGGGGAAAAGGGCACTCTTGTTCATTGCTGGTGGGACTGCAAATTGGTGCAGCCAATCTGGAAAGCAGTATGGAGATTTCTCGGAAAGCTGGGAATGGAACCACCATTTGACCCAGCTATTCCCCTTCTCGGTCTATTCCCTAAAGCCCTAACAAGAGCATGCTACAGGGACACTGCTACATCGATGTTCATAGCAGCTCAATTCACGATAGCAAGACTGTGGAACCAGCCTAGATGCCCTTCAATAGATGAATGGATAAAAAAAATGTGGCATTTATATACTATGGAGTATTATTCTGCATTAAAAAATGACAAAATCATAGAATTTGGAGGGAAATGGATGGCATTAGAGCAGATTATGCTAAGTGAAGCTAGTCAATATTTAAAAAACAAATACCAAATGACTCCTTTGATATAAGGGGAGTAAACAAGGACAGGGTAGGGACGAAGAGCTTGAGAAGAAGATTTACATTAAACAGGGATGAGAGGTGGGAGGGAAAGGGAGTGAGAAGGGAAATTGCATGGAAATGGAAGGCGATCCTCAGGGTTATACAAAATATCATATAAGAGGAAAGGAGGGGTAAGACAAGTTAATACAAATGGAAGAAATGATTTACAGTAGAAGGGGTAGAGAGAGAAAAGGGGAGGGGAGGGGAGGGGAGGGGGGATAGTAGAGAATAGGACAGACAGCAGAATACATCAGAATCTAGAAAGGCAATATGTCAATCAATGGAAGGGAAACTGATGTGATACAGCAATCTGTATACGGGGTAAAAGCGGGAGTTCATAATCCACTTGAATCAAACCGTGTAATATGATGTATTAAGAACTATGTAATGTTATGAACGACCAATAAAAAAAAAAAGTATAATTTCACATCCTACTTCTTTTTACAATGCTAACCCTGACCTTGAAAACAGATGGCTCAAAAGAATTTTCAATCTTTATCAACTGCTTAAAAAAACTATTTAAAATACACATAAATGATATTTTAGATATGTGTAAGTTATATGTTTTGGAAGACATTGGAAATAACTCCTTGAGAAATCAGACTTAGATTTCATAAATTTGAGCTCATATTAACGTTAGTAGTATTGCTCTTGAGAGATGCTTATAATATTTAAATTTTTGTCAGTGCTTCCATATTATATATTAAATATTTTATCTTAAGATGCATGGTAAGAACATCTGCTATTGCTGTGGTGTCATAATGTGTGTAAAGACAAGATCAGAGATTTAATTTTGCCTGGTATGGCTGCAAATAAGCTGACTAACCCTTTCATTATCTTTCAAGAGTGGAACTTGGATTCCTTAAATCTTAGTTCAGCCCTGGAGCTTTCTAATATTAATATATTAGTATAAAAAATAAGAACCTGGCTAGTGGAAGATATTTTGAAGTATAAAATATTTCTGTTTCCTGCAACATGAAGAATTATGTGCTGACTGAAATCAATCTATGTACAGCATACTTAACACACCAGATTTTGCTCAGTTTCTAAAACAGAAGTTGTCACCCATAAACAAAAGCGTGTGATGTGTCCCCAAACAGCTCATTCAATGTTCTAATTACCATTCTACTCACTTATCTTATATTCAGTTCAATAAACATTTGAGTGACTATTTTATACCAAGCATCAGAAACACTTTGAACAAATTCAGAGTCTAGGGAGGGAGACTGACAACAAAACAAAAAATTTCAGTAATGAAAAGTGCTAAGTTAGGGATTTGTCAGGGAGCTAGCACTAGGTTAGCACTCAGAGGCTGGCATTTAGCCTCTGGTTCATACAGAAAGAGCCTCTGTAAATAAGTATGTTCTGGAATCTGGACTACAAACAAGAAAAAAAGGAAACTAGTTTATATTCAATCATCCATTTCTATTATGAATGAATGAATGTTAGAGAAAAATCCAAATTTTATACACATTAAAACAGTTTTTAAAATACACAAACTAAGTTATCATCTAATTTTGCAGCTGTTTATATTTTTGTAGATAAATTTATTCAAAATGAGTACATTTTGTAGTAACTGCTCACATAAAAAAATGTTTTGAAAAAAAGATATATATAACCAAGTGGTAGACAACACAGAACTGAGATCAATTTTTCTATAATTTTAATCGTCCAGATTTTTTTCAACTTATGATGGCCCTTTTCATGGGTAAACTGAATAAAGAAGTAAAACATTTATATTTTCAATGATATCCAAACTTAGCACTCATTTTAATGCATAAAACTATCAGGTAAATAATACTGTTTATATTCTTTTAAATATTTATACATAAAGAAGAATAGATTACAAAAAATGTGGTGAGCAAGGATAGAAGAATGTATTTTATGAAGAACACTGGAGAAGAAAAATTTCTAAACATTAGTAGAAATGGAAATTTTTTTTCTTCATGATTTCAAGAATGAAAACTTTGAAGATTTCACCTAACAAATATATTCATGATGCTGGAAGTTAAGAAAAACTTCTAAAGAAATAAGGTAGAATATTATTTTTCTACCTAATTAAATTTGTCTCTTTATTACTGATTATTATTATATATTTAATGTCAATAAACATTCCTACTATCATATTTGGATTTTTTACAATTCTTTTTCTCAAGATTGGTTATATATTGGTGAAAACAAACACCATAAACTAAAAATAGAAATGGACTAAAAGGTATTATTTTGGACAAGGAGCCACTTAGCTTCTCCACTGTTTTAGACTCTTCCAAGTCATCTGATTTGGATTATAAGGTTTTTAGTACAGCTTCACTTTATAACAAGACTCCTCATAAAAAAAATCAACTATTCCTTTTCTAATTATGTCTCCTATTTGATTTCTAATATAAAACTATTTTTCAATAAATACAGATCAAATATATTTTAAATTACAGCACTTTTACAGATTGATATGATAACATGATTTCTTATAATTCCTCAGTAATATTTTTCCCATTCAGATTTTCAGTGAAATTAACTTACAGGTTTTTAGAACCAATTGTTAGTCATTATGTGCTCTGAGAAACGGTAGTAAAAGTAAGCAACCCATATTATCCACTTATCATGACTAATATTTTTATTGTTAGATTTAGTAGCAGTTCATTACATATAAAATATTTTAAAATTCAATTTAAAAACTCTTACTGTGTCTCCCCTTCCCCCATTCCTCCCTACTTTTATTTCTAGCTTCAACAGATACTTCTCTGTAATTATTCAGATTACACTCTAACAAATATTCTCTCTGGCTATAACTGCTTGAGGGTTTTGGTTTGTTGCTATCATTTAAAAACTTAATTTTCTTTGAAAGTTACTTAGATATTACTATTTTTTTTGAAAATATGACATTATATATTGAAAAACCCATTGTTTTGATGTACTATTAACAAAGCAAAAGATGATTCTAATTAAACCATATGAAAGTCTATAACATCATCAATCTTGATTCTGAAGATGGTTAAAAATGTAAATTCTAGATTTGATGAAACACAGGAATAATCAAAGTAATCCTAAATACTTAAACGCAAAGCCAAGGTTGGCTAACTTCCTCTTCTTGCTGGGTCACATTTCCTGGTCTTCATTGCAATTAGTTATGGTCATGTGACTGAGTTCCTGACTTTGCATCACAATTATACAATATATTTAGGGTCTAGTTCCAAAGACCTCCCCTATGCAATTATTCATGTTCTTTCCCTTTCTATCTTCTGTATGTGTATATTCAATAAAGCTTGGAAATCAAGTATGGAAGATTAAAAAAACTGTCAGCATGAAAGAGGACACCCACTTCCTCAGACCACCAGAAGACCAATATGAGATTGCTGCTTGAAAGAGACTGCACCTTTCATTGAATTAAACCACTGGACATGGGGATCTATTTATTGTAATAGTTATCCCAATTAATAAAATTATTCCATGTTTACACCTGTAGGCATAAAGCACCTTACTAATATAATACTTAATCTGAAAATGTAAGACACAATTTTAAAACTATCAAAGTGGGCTGTTCAACTCCTTCTCAAAAAACTAATAACAGAATTGGAGAAACATCAAAAGAATATCCACTAACAGCTAGTGCAGGCAAAATGAGGCACAAGGTGCTGCTGCAACCATACAAAGTATGTCTAGGGAAAGGAGAGGCCCAATTGCAATTACAATGCAGCCTACTTGCCTGTGCCCAAAATGGCCAAGCAAAATGAGAGCATCAAGTGAAAATTCCTCAAGCAGTTATGGCCAGACAGAATATTGCTAGAGTGTTACATGAAGCATACAAAGAAGTATCTATTAAAGCTAAAAAGGGAAGGGGGATGGCAAGGAGGGAGGAATGAAAAAGGGAGGAGAAAGAGATGAAGACAGAGAGAAGAGAAGTGGGAAGAGGGTAGGAAAGGAAGGCGGAGCATGGGAGAGGAAGAAGAAAAGGAGAAGGAATAAGGGAGGAATGGAAAGGGGGAGGGTGGGAGAGAAACAAAGTTTTCCTCCTGACCCCTTTGGAAATACAGACATCACATTTTCATGCTCACATTATAAACATTAAAAATATCGGTACTTTGTTTACTCTATACAAGTTCCTGAACTTCTTTTGTGAAGTACAATATTCATATCTTAAAGGACACCTAGACTTTATTGTACAGTTTTCAGTCATAGAGAAAATTATTTTAAATCTTTTTAATTAACAGAAGTAGAATCTAAATTTTTTTATAAGTACCTGTCCACTACTACAAGAGATCAGATAGTCATTCCTGGATAATTTAGTAATCTTCTGGGGACAGTTTGAAATGCAATGATGAATCTTATTAGACTTTCCCAATTAGGATCTATGGAACAGGAAGAATGGTGTCATTACGGAAGTCTACAGAGTACTTAAAATATTCAAACAATGAATACTGAAGAAACTGAGAGCCCCTGATATTCATGTTTCAAAAAAAAATCTGATGTGAGTCAGTGTATATTATGGAACATGTCAGATAGTATAGGCTAAGTAATACTATGGTAACAGCAGTGCCTACATTTGAGATGCTCAAAACAAAACAAAAAAAAATTATTTCTAGTTCATACCATGATTTCTCACCCCACTACCATCTTCATTTGGTGCATTTTTAGCATGGTGTCATTGTCCTCCCCAGGTGAGAAGCTGTTCTTTGGAACAGTGGCTGGAGAAGAGTATGGCAAATCAGAAGATAGTTCTTATAGCTTCACTTGGAAATGATATATCCATTATGTCATTTTTACTGAAATTTCACAAGCCTATATCAGTTACATGTCCCTATCCAATCAAGGATGCCATGAATTATGACCCTATCTGTCACAAATCTTAAAGGTAGAGAAGAAAAGATTTTTCTCTGCAGCTTTAATAACTACCACATAAACTAATATAGGTCATAGAATGAGATGAATGGATAATGCTATGGTACACTACAAATGAAGAGAAACTATAGACAGGAATGCAGGAAGAGATATTTCATCTATGTTACATGGCTAAGATTTTCACCAATTCTTTCCTGTTGAATATAGAACTATTAGAGTTAGAACAAAATAGGATCAGGCATTGATAACACTTGAGCTCGAGTGAGCGCGCGCACACACACACACACACACACACACACAAACACTAACTGTCCTGTAAATTAAATGCAGTTTATGCAAATAAATGATTTTTAGATACTTTAAATTAATCCTTTTGG
Organism: Urocitellus parryii; assembly: GCF_045843805.1. Taxonomy (NCBI): domain Eukaryota; kingdom Metazoa; phylum Chordata; class Mammalia; order Rodentia; family Sciuridae; genus Urocitellus; species Urocitellus parryii. Next base: position 65,651,000 of record NC_135533.1, read on the forward strand.
TTTTTATTGATAAACTCTCACAAAAATTGTCCTATCAATAATTTCTAACTTCAGTTGTTTGAATGCAATGCACCCCTGGACAGTTACAGCCAAGGTTCTGAATTTCAAATTGAATAAATTACAATAGCTGAATAATGCATCAACAATCTCTGTTCTGATTTTATGTGAATTCCATTTAAAAGTGCAAAATATGCTAGCAACAAAAGCATTGCAAATTACAACAAAATACCCAGTATATTGCAGTGCATAAGAACATTTAATTCTGGAGCAATTATGACTAAGGTCAAACTTAAGTTTCATTATTTATTACCGAATTGTTTAAGAAAAGCTGAGGTTAAGTATTCAAATAATACTCACCAAATAGGATAGTTGTGAAGATTAAATGAAGTGAACTACATAGTGTTAGTACAGTACTTGGTATAATGTTAGAATGTAATTAAAATAAGAGAGCAACAAGAATAACAGAAGCCTGGAATTTGGTTTTACCTTTCTAACTACAACACTAATTTGTTTTTTCTACCATGATAAATACTGTTATTATCCAAAGAAACAAGGAAGAGTACACTCAAAGTTGTCAAAAGGCCTAAGAAAACAAAATCTCATCGGCAGTTTCTTCTGAAAGGCCCAATATTGCTTTCTCCTAAATAGCATAGCTTTCCACCACAGCTTTTTCCTTTCTTTCTGAATAAAAAACCCTAGCCACTCAGTAGTCACCCTGAAATGATACATGTAGACCTTTTTTTTTTTCGTGTAGCAACCACATCTTCCTAGAATATGTCCCATTCTGCTTGTGTCTAAGCTGACTGATTATTTCTTCTTAAATGTGTCTTCCTCTCTTCCATTCGTATTAGTTGATGCCACATGTTCCAGTTGATGCCACATGTTCCATTCATATTAGTTGATGCCACATTTCTTAGTAATATTAATACTAAGAAAGGGTTGTAACAGCATAGTATGAAATTAGTGCAGAATTATCTTTAAAGTCTATTTTGTCACCTACGTTCATTTTGGGCAAGCAAAAGCAACAAGGATTCATGTTAATAGCCCCATATGAGAAAAAACAGATCATTTTTCTACTCTGATCAGTCACTCACACTAAATCCCACAAGTGTCTGGGCACGGAGAAGAGTGAGAGTTGAATATAAATTATGGGGAATCCAGAACTCCCTCACCTCCCCTGCTTTCTGTCTTGCCCACTTATTCTCCAGCTGCTTGCTAATTTGAATTTCTTTATTTCAAACAGCAGCACTTCTGCTCATCATTCAGCCTTTCTGAGTCCCATCTCCACCCATCTGCTTCAGTAGTTTTCCATGCTCTTCCTTCACCCTCACAGCTGATGACCTTGTCTTACACTTTCTGAGAATGTTTCAACTTGTCTGTTGGGTTCCTGTCTAGTTGAGAAACAGGCTTTTCAAACTGTAATCTGGTATATATGCACTTGTTATTTGTTAATAGCATTCACCCTAAATTATGACAGTGCTTCAATGTATCTCATTTTCATCCCATGAAAGAAACCAGAAATTCAGGTACTTCCCTGTTAGAAAACAAAGGCATATGCGGGTCTCACATTCTTCAAAAGACAAGATAATTAGAGGCAAAAATGGAAAATAATCCAAGAATCTTTCCCATAAACCATGATGTCTTTTTTTTTAAAAAAAGCACATTACAGTATCAACTTTAAAGATGATTTACAAATGAAAACAACTTGCATACAAACTATCTCATGTCACACTCAATACCTTTAGATTTGTATTCACAAATAAATCAGATATGCATTGGACTAACTTATTTGTATAGCAAATGCTTCTATTTGATTTAATGTACTTTCTATGATCTCTGAATTTGAGCATAAATTATATTTAAAAAATAAAGAGTAAAATCACATGAGGGGGCTTATCATGATGATTTAGGATCTTGCAAATTAGATTTACTTTCTGTTATTGCTTATGATCAACGTTAAATTTTGTTTCAAAGATATTTTTGATCCTCTGTTTCATGTTTAAATTAAATTCATTAGCAGCTGTCAAGCCTCAAGGAAAAATGTCAACACTAATCAAGACAACATCTGAAGGTGTCAGTTTTCCTTCATTTATCTCCTGTCCCCAGAAGGTACAAAGCCGTCAAATGAAAAACTCCAGGTAATGACTGCTTTTGTCATTTGTTAACTGTGATTAGAATGCAGTTGCACAGGCATGAATGTTGTTTTAAGCTGCCAATGACACCTGTCTTTACTTTTTTTTAAGGAATAAATAAGAAATATTACAAGTTCTACCTTTACTGTAGGTCTGTACGTGACAGTGTGCTTCATTGCTCCCACACAGAGTGATACTGTAATTATTTGGTTTGTTGCATCTGTCATAGTAGGTAGACACTATTACCTAGTATTATATAGTCTTTCCAATTTGCAGACTAGGTCCTATAAGCAATCAATGATTTGTATTTCACTTTTGCTTTTAAAATAAGGAAACGTTTAGTAAAAATGTTAAATATCTTTGCATATAAATTTATTCATATGTGAGAATGAAGGCATTGTTCAACTCTGAAGCTTTATTTGAATGTTTTACATGATTTGACACCTTTAAGAATGGAGAGTTTAGGTGTTTTTCCAATTGAACTGTTTATATTATTAAGATGCCAATGTGACATATCATATAATTGAAACAAGGTTCTATATATTTCTAAAATACATTCAGAAGAAAAAACAATCAAAAGTGAAGATATGGCTTTAAATATAATTCCATAGATTAATGCTATTTTTCTTTTTGGAAGCAGAGAAGAATACTATGCTTATTTATATATAATTAAGTGGCAATGATGGAAAAACAGAAAAAAGGCTGTGTTTATTAGAATAAAATCAATATTCATTCATTAAGTCCTTATAATAATAACATCTTCATTGAATTTCAGAGATAGAAGGAATATTTGAGATCATTTTGTTTATTATCCCTGATTTTCATCTTATTATACTCAGGCCTAGAAAGATTAAATCATTTGCTTCAAATCTATAAGCTAGTATTAGGGGAACCTAAACTAAAATGTGAACATTCTCTCATGCAGTTCAATGTTATTTCCAATTATTTTATCATTAGTTGTATTTCATTATCATTATTTTTAGTAGAAGAGCTAATATTTATTGTGTGTTAGCAACACTACTAGATCCTTTGGTAAACACTTTGCATGGATCAGACTCTGCAGTAATTTCTATTACTACTGTCCTCCAATTAGGAAGCTGAGGATCAAAGTTATTAATACTGAAATAACTTTTTCTAAGTAATTTGACTAAAAATGGTACAATACTCTCATAATTTTTTAAATTGCTTTCAAATGGCATTAATTTTCTTGTTATAGCAATCTCAGTGCATGTATACAGCTGAGATAACCCCATTAGAATACACATAAAAAGGCCAACTTTCCAGGAAGCTGAATTACTTATCTGAGGTCATCAATCTAACTACAAACACATAAATTCAAACTTTTCAACACCTGGCCTCTCGATTTTTATATAATATCATATCATGGTTTTGTAAGTACATTAGAAAGTTATGAAAGTTAATAAATTAGCATGTTCTTGTCAGTGTGCTAATGCTGTGGTACAGAGCTAAATTAAGTTTAGATGTTAATTAAATGCTGTTTTTTTTTCCAAATTAGCAAAAGTGATTAGAGGTAGATACTCATTCAAAATAGATTATAACTGGAATATTTAAGTCATGCATAAAATGGAAACATAGGTATTGTTTTAAGAAAGAACAAATCAAAGCTGGTGCTTCTTCAGTTTTTTTATTTTCAGAAATATATTTGACTCTTGATGAAGCAATTAATTCCTTCCACAGTAAATGCAGCTAAACTCACAAAATATTAATGATTTATTTAATCATGCAAAAAGATGATATTTAGCTGAAAATGTTTCATTACAGTCTTAAGTAAAACTCAAAGGAAGTTATACAAAATATAAAACAGGAGAGGTTTTGTTTTGGACAATAAAACTAAGGCCCCAAACAGTTAATTGTCTGGTCCAAGGTGTGTAAGAAGAGTAGTGGAATCCAGGTTACAACAATTCAGATCAGTGACCTTTGATTGACATTATGTTCTATTTTCCATATAAAGATAGATGTGTAAATGAATACTTAAACTTTGAAATTCTCACAAAATAAGATAATACAGTAATTGAATATTTTAATATGATCATAATTAAAATTTTCTTTAAATTCACATTTATTTTTTACAATTTTTTATGAGGTTATAAAATGTTAAATTGTTCTACAGTTTTATTTCCCCTTTCTAAAGATCAGTACATCAGTACACTATAGATTCAGTGTAAGATATATTAACTTCCTAGCAGGTCATTTTTTTCTCCTCCTCCCCCTCCTCCTCCTCCTCCTCTTCCTCTCTTCTTCTTCTGTAGAAATTGGCAAATATTTCAATTTATATGGATATTCTAAGGGTACAGAATAGCCAAAATAATTTTGAAAAAGAACAACAAAGACAGAGGACTTACTTTATTTGGTTTCAAAGCATGCTATGTAAAACAAAAAGGAGATCCATAGGATATCAACTTAGGGATAGGCATATAGATCAATGAAACTAAATTGAGAGTTTGGAAAAATATTTGTGTATTTGTGACCAGTTTTTAGCAATGGTGCCAAAAATCCCCAACAGTAAAAGGTTAGAGTGTCTAGACAACTTACTTAGACTTTTATTTACAAAACACGATTTACTTAGACTTTTACCTTACACAACACAAAAATAGAACAAAAATGAATCACAGATCCTATTTAAATAGCTTCTTTAAATCATGAAAGTGCTACAGAAAAGAACCATTATGATTTTGGTTAACAATTTAACTTAGATAAAGTAATAACAGCATAATATACAGACAAACAATGATTTTAACTTTATCAAAAGTAAAAACTAGGTGCATTAATAGGTTTTATTAAGAAAAATGAAACAATCAGGAAAAAATTTCAAATTATAGTTTTGATAAAATACTTATATAAATAAAGCATTTTTTAAAAATAGCTAATAATTTCATAAGAACTTTGAACTTTTAAAAATGAAAGATTTGAACAGACATTTCACTGAAGAAGATACATGAATGAGTAATCAGCAATTTTGAAAAACTGAACACCATTCATCACTAGTAAAATGAAAATTGAGATCCCTCCACATACTGACTTGAATGGTTATAACAAAAGACTAGAATATAGTGCAATAAGGGCTGGTTTGAAAAAAATAAATTTCAGTAGTTTCTTCAAGAGATAAATATAAATATATTTAAGATCCAGCAAATTCACTTCTAGGAAACTGCCATGAATAATAAGACTCACGAATGCAAATATGTACAAATCAATGCTCATAGCAGTATTAGTCAAAATTACCAAAAATTAAATAAATTAAATATCCATCAACTGATAAATGGATAAGCAAAACGTGGAATATCTATACAATACAATATTATCCAACAATAAAAACAAATACTAAAAAAGTTTTCACCATGGATAAACCTCAAAAACCGTGTGCTCAGTAAAAGAATCTAGATATAAAAGACTATGATAAATGATTGCATCTATGGTAAATTAATAGAAAAAGGCATATTTATGAGTGTATTACAAAATGGATCAGAGATCTCCTGAGGCTGGGGATAGAAGAACGGACTGGTAGCAAAGAGACTTAAAGGAATTTTTTTGGAGGGATGAAAAAGTTTTTAAATTGGATTGTGATGATTCATGCACAATTCCATTAGTTAACTAAAAAAATTATTGAATTGTGTGATTAAAATGGACTTTTATATGTAAATTATACTTCAATGAAGTTGCAAAATCTGTTTAATTTTTAAATATAGTGTCCTAAAAGGAAATATATATAGGTAAAAAAAGTATTGTATTTCTTCAGATGTAGATAATTTATACCAATATGTGTTTTTCTTTGTTTCTTTGTTTTTCATGGGTGTTCAGGGAGATGGTGGGAAGGAAACAATATCAGATGATAGCACCAATAGTGTGATGAATTTTGAAATTTCTTTTCATTCTTTCTATTTTATTACTTTCCTTCTCCATTTTTAGCTGCCATATTTCATGTATTCTTTTTATGCAAATATCTGAGTGAAGGTCAAAAGATGTCACTTTATATTTTTAAATAGGGGCACCCAGCAAGTTAAGTTTTATATTGGTATTTAAAGTTGTTTCAGATATATAAGTCAATCAAGATGAGAAAATTATTTGGGGAGATGTATGTCAATGTATTTCAAGATAAGAAAAGCTATTGTTATGTCATACTAATTCTTAACATACTTTGAAAGTTACTGACATATAAGAATGTTTAGGCTTATTTGACACTTTTATTATGCAATAACACATTTGAAATATGCATTTTAACTCTATAAATTATATAGATAATCATTTTAAATATCTTAGATGTGGGATATAAACTAAAGGTTAAAACTAAACAAATGAACATATAAATGTAATAGAATAACAAGGTCTAAAAGTTTGCATTTCAAAAAAATAGCTGTAAAACATACAAATAATCCTCTGTATGGCCTGATAAAGGCAACAGAGAGAGAAAATGAATACAAAATTAAAATTACCTAAACACAGATAAAGGAAATGCTTTAAAATGCTAAGACACTAATGCATGCTACTATGGCAACTAATCTAAAACACAAGGAATACATACGATTTTGTAGTAAAGTAGAAATTACCAAATGGACCCCAAAGAAAGTAAAAGACTTCAATATAGCAATTTGCAAAGAAGAAAAGAGAATAGTAAAAATACTATCATGAAAAAGAGATATTAAAACTAAAGTATAGTTTAACCCTTAAATAGATAATTTTAATGCTACTGGATGCCTCTCAGGCCTGATAAACAGATGGAAAGTTCATTTTATTTTAAAACATAGTCATGCTTTTTTATTTTTATAACAAAATATAATATGCTATACCACAAAGGCTAGTGTAGACCAATAACACTAATACAGAAATATGCAAAATTTTGAGATTTTGCTGACTTTTCAGTTGTGGAGCAGTGAAAACATATTTACATTAAATAATGTTATTTGAGGATAGAAAAGAGTTACTGTTGAATTTGAGATAAGCTGTAAAAGGGGACCTATCACTATTTATAATGTGGCATTTCCAATTAAAGGAAATATTTTTAAAAAATAGGATAAAGATGAAACAAAAGAATTGCATTATAATGATGTAATCCATCTGAAACATCATTTCTAGCCTTCAGGAACTGAGGTACTAAGAACTACTGAAAATAAGAAATATTTGTGATGATAGTGTTGATTTGTTCTCACTTAATTGAGCTTAAACATAATTGAAATTGTCTTTGAATCATCTTAACTGATTATTTTGTGGAAATGCTTCTTCTTTAAACACCCATAATGTACTTTAGCCACATCTTCTCTATCAAGCTTAGAACTTCAGTACAGTCAGCTACCTTTAATGACTGTTTCCATATCTGCAGATTCAACCAAACACGGAACAAAATGTTTTTAAAAAATTCCATCCACACTGAACACATACAGAAATTTTTTTCTTATTACAATTCCCCAAACATATAGTATAACAATTAATTATATAAAATTTATATTATATTAGGTATTTTAGGTAATCTAGAGGTGATATAAGGTACATGGTAGGATATATCAGAGGTTACATTCAAATAACATTACCATTTTAAATAAAGAACTAGAGTATCTAAGGATATTTGTATCCCAGAGTGTTTTGAAATCCATGTCCTGCAACAGATGAGGACTGTATTATTAATCAATTATACATTGACCAGAAATACAATATAAGAAGTCCAATATATAATACCAATACCTGGCTCCGTATCCAAGACTATTTGCATTTTAATCTTTTGTGTCCTAAACATCTTTTTAATGATGTTACATGAACAACTATATTTATTGCTACAGGAATGTGTTGATACTAGGAAGTCAGATGGCAGAGAATTGGAGATTGCCTGATAGAAACTTTTCATTTTTGTACTTACAAACACACACATACACACACACACACACACACACACACACACACACACGTACCTGCATACATATATATTCAAATTACACTCCCAATTAAGATCAAACTTGTAGTTACAACTTCTTTAGTTCCTTTCATGTGGTTTTGCATTTGTGGCCTAGAAGTAGAGGAAGGATGACAATAAAAATGAGGATTTATTTTAATTCCCCTTTACTAAGAAGGAAAAACTAGCTCAACTTGTTTTGGGATGTAGAGGCCTTACTGGGCAAAGAACTAGAGAAAAAGTAGAATCTAAAATTTTATTTTCAATCTGATCACAATCCATGTGATAGGCACTGGGAATGCAAACATAAGATACTGGCCCTTGTGGAGTGTGTATGAAATTTAAATTTGCACTTTTGTAATTTACAGTCTAGTGAAGAAGACATATATTTAAATAGAAGTGGCATTTCGATGGAAGCACACTCAAAATGCTATGAGAATGGAAAGGAAGGGTGCTTAGTGCCACCCTGAGAGATGCAGACAGGGATGATTTCCTGGAGAACACTTAGAGTTGAACCTTGAGCAAGGGGAGGCCATGTGACTGTGAAGAGGACCCCTTCCAACAAGGACAAAGGCAGAAGTCTAAGGAGGAATCAACAGCAACTAACTTATGGCTAGGTCTGCCTTCTAGTTCTTTGCCTTGTGTTACCCGTTAAATATACAGATACCTTCCTTTAAAAGACTGTGGTTCTGCACTGTGTGGCTTTATTCCATTCACATAAAATTCAAGCCAGGGTGGTGGTGGCGTGTGTGTGGGGGTTGTCCATATAAAGATGCCTTCTGCTTTAGAGAGTCTATGCTTTTAAACGGATTTGGAAGTAGTCCAATTTTCTTTTGCTGACACTGTTGTCTGCATCGTGAATTAGGAAAGACAGTGTTGGTCTTGGGAGATTTTATCTTAATCTTCAGATGGATCTTTTTATTACTTAATGTTTTTCAGGAATGGACCAGAAAGGGATGCCAGAGGCTCTGTTTTTTCCCCCCTTCCTTTTTTTTTCTATTGGGCTGTTCATATGGACAATGCAGTAAACAAGTGGTTTTAATTTATTTCATTGAAAGAGTGGCATTAAAAATAAACTGTATTTTTAAATTAGATATAGTACCTGCAAGAAGGAACTAACATTTACAACATTTACATTTGTGTGTATTTTACAAAACTCTGCAGGTGAGATCTCGATGGCATTTTATTTTTTATTTTTATTTTTTTATTTTCAGCTTTGATAGATTCGTTTTGTTTTTGCTTTTGTTTTCTTTCCTTTTCCATTGCTGGCACTGGACTTTGAACTCCAGGGAATTTCACCACTGAGTTCCACCTCTATCCCTTTGAATTTTTAAAAAATTTGAGACAGGGTTGCTTTAAGTTGCTTAGGAACCAATTAAGTTATAAAGGCTGGCCTCAAACTTGCAATCTTCCTGCCTCAGTGTCTCAAGTTGCTGGGATTACAGGTTTATGTTACCATGGACGGTAGAATATTTCTTATAAAAGTGATTATCCTAAGAGAGGTAGGTAAACATGGATTTACCAGTCACATATACACAAAACATTAACTGCATTCACAGGACGAGGTTTGCAGAAGAGTTCCCAACTGTAAAAGTTCAAATTTTAAATACTGGGATTCTAGTCTATTCCAGAGTATTTAAAAGAAACCCATGAAGTCCTGATGATCCTTCAAGAAATATCATTGCAATAGAAATCGAGTCACCAAATTTAATTTCAATCAAATTTCTGATGATTTGCACAATTTACTTACATAGAATAGACTAAATTCTTCCTTAAAATAACAGGTAAATGATTTTATCTCCCTTGTACTTCTTTCCCCCAATGGGTTTTATATTCTTATACAAATTTTCCTGATTTTAAAAATGTTAGCCCATATCTAAAGGAAAGATTGTGTCCTTTAGTAACATAATGAGTTCTTTAGGGTTTACTCCTATAATCTCTTTTTTTTCCCTTTTGTACTCTGCATTCTTAACACTCACATGCTAATATTAGCACTAATGCCTCAGGCCTAAATAGCAATAATTACTGGATGACATACTGGCTTCTATTTAAGTTGACAACTCAATAACTTGACATATGCATTACATCTCTATTACATTAGAATCTAAATGGCACTTTATAAAGCATTCCATATTTAGCTCACTGTCTGATCATACTGGAGCTCGTACTCATCATGTGTCTATAAAAGAGAAGCGAATGTGTCATTATTTCTAAGTCCTTGCCAGTGATAGATAATGGGATCACAGAAAGCTATATGTAAAAGAAATGTTGAGGTTTTGATAATACATGTTTTTTCGACAAGTAAGAATGAAAGACATTCTTACTTATTTTTTAAAAATGTACTATAAGAATTTCTCCTAAGCATAAAAATCCACACTTCAGAAAATCAGCCTGAGATATATCTTTTATAAGTCCACTTTCTTTTTTTAACAAAGAATGAAAGATGTTCAATAAATAAATTCACTTTAGATAATATTGTTTATTGATTTGAGGAATTTTTTTGTTATAGCCAGCATTTCAATTAGTAAAATGCAGAGTATAATAATTATAAAATATCTCTCTTTTTTGTTACCAAAACTTTACACAGTTAAGAATGTTTTAATCCATCACAAAAGATAATATAGAGTTTAAAATATGATCTTTGCTTCTTCTTTTCAGGTCTTTCCTCTCTTTTCTTCTCTTGTCCTTAACATGTCTTCCTCCTCTCCTCAGCTCAGTCCTTCTCTTTTGTTTCCAAAAGATGTTAGGCAGGGTTAGTAACAATGTAGGCATAGAGCTTGGTCAGAATGAGACAGTGAATGTGGCCCCAAGTGGCCAGTAATGGCAGCCGCCCATGAAAACATTGTATGTTAGAGATAATTAGGACAGTTGGAAGTCTTGGGAAATGAGCCACACAGAGAGAATTTAGAAAATATGCATTATATTGAAGATAACAGAAACCAGGTTTTTTAAAAGGCAGAATGAAGTTACAAATGTTAGAGGGGTGTGGTATGGAAAATTCCATTAATAATGATTATATCTTGGCTTCATTTGAATTTTCAGCTTTTAAATATCACTCTCCACTAAAGAGAATCAGAAATAGTTAGAGAAATACATGATTCCAAGGAAGCACTCAGAAAAAAGTGGCATTATAACAAAGGGACCCAGAAACCAGCTTAAGGGATTTTCCACTGGCCAAATAAAGAATAGGTTTATCATTTAATTAAATTATGCTAACAGACAAGAGTCTTTGAATATAAGTAGAATAAGTGAAGTACACTGCTATAAATAAGCTTAATGAGTAAATTAATAGCAAGCAATATATGTAGAATGGGGAAAAATCACAATTTGATGCCACTCTAGTCATAATTCAGACATGATACATCAATAACTGCTAGTGTGATAATAGAATAAGGAACTGAATATTTATGTAGTTTCAAGTTGACTCCACACAAAATATTTATTAATTATAAAGAAAAAGGAGTTAAGAAACCTGGCTGACATAAAGAAGAATGATCATCGTATTTTCTGATAAATTGATGAAACTGGAGACCATTATGCTAAGTGAAATAAGCCAATCCTAAAAAAAAACAAAGGCCAAATGTTCTCTCTGATAGGCGGATGCTGACTCACAATAGGTGTAGGAGAGGAAGGAGTAGAGGTTCACAGAATGGCCAGGGAGGAATAGAGGGAAGGACGGGGGAACGGGAATGGGAAAGACAGTAGAATACATGTATAAATACATACATGAATACACAAATACACAACCAGTGTAACAACTTCACATCGTTTACAACCACATGAATGAGAAATTATACTTATGTGTATATATATATATATATATATATATATATATATATATATATGTCAAATACATTCTACTGCCATGTGTAACTAAAAAAAACAAAACAGAAAAAAGAAATTTGGCTAACATGATCTTCATTTGTGAACAAAGTTAAAACAAGTGTTGGGACAAAAAGCCTTTTGTGCCACCTGATAGGATACAATAAAAAAGCACAATTTTATTTCCTTGACATTTCTGGCAAAAATGTATAATATGGATCTTTGTATGAGAAAACATCAGACAAATCCAAACTGAGAAATAGTCTACAAAATGACAGCCCTATAATTGTGAAAAAATATGAAGGTCATGAAACCAAAGAAAGATAGAGGAAGGTTCCCAAACAATGAAGACTAGAAAGATATGAAAAGTAGGTATAGCTAGCATCCTAGACTGGATACTTTAATTATAAAGGACATAACTAACATGAATCTTTAAAAGGATCTGTAGGTGACTGACACTATTCCTATGACTTTTTAGTAGGCTGGAAATAATTTCAAAATAAAAACAATGCTTTAAAAATGAAAATGGTGTATTTATATTTCAAAATACTTTTTCAAAATAATAACATTACTGAGGCATAACTGATGTATTAAAGCTGCACATATTTGATGAGTGTAGACATATGCCTATATCAATAATATCACTACTGAAATCAAGGGAATAAACACATTCATCCACCCCCCTAAAAAAAAGTCCTCTACTTCTCCTGTTTAGTGTGCTAAGAACGTTTGACACAAATTTAAGATCTACCCCTTAACAGATTTTTAAAAGCACAATAATGTGAAAGATGAATACATTTTTTTTTCTTTTGAAAAGTCTTTTTCTTTTTCTTTTTTTTTTTTGAACCTCCTTCGTTTGCTTGACATGCAATTTAGACTTTGCCTAATTTCCAGCATATGCTCACATAGGAACTTCCCATGACATACTAATAGAGATATAAAATCAGCAACTATGGGAGGAGTGCTTTTGAACTTCCCTTTTATTTCCTTTGACCTGGACACCTGCATCCGGGATGGTATCACCCTAAGTTCGTCATGACAGCTCAATAGGAAATGGCAATCTTATCAAACTTCCTGGAACTCCTTCTTTCCCAAGGAAAACAACCACAAACTTCACTTAAGCAAAGTTCCCTTCACAGTACTCCTCTGGGTAACCTCCCAAAGTGAATGTGTTAAGAGATACCCTGAAGGGATGTTAATTTCATGGCAGAAGGCAACAACGTATCCATATTTATTAACTGCCCTTCAAACAGAGTGGCAATTTCCCTTGAGACTGTGCCCTCACCGACAGCATAATATAATGTCTAATGCTTCACATAAGACATGTCATTAACTGCAGAACGATCTATCGTGTGGTTGGCCTCTTCGTGTTCATTATTTTGCTGATGCCAAGTGAACACAGAATTTCCCAGAAGGAAATAAATGGAACACCACAAAGAATGAGTGCAGAAGGCAGTTCATGCACCTGAGAACGTAAGAAGGGAACCTGATGAGGTCAAGGAGAAAAACAAGGCTGAAGGGCACATCAAGCAGCAAAGGACTGCTAGGTACCGAGAAGTGTGTGGGAGTGAACATCAAAAATATCAGACACCTCATTTGTCTGTTCTGACAGCCTGAAATTGACCAACAAAACATCCAAAAAAGAGTTTGAAAATTACTAAAATGGATCTAAATGACAGGTGTGAAAAAGTCAGTTTCTCCTAAAAGGTCTGAATAATAATAGATGAGAAAATTGTTTTATTATTATTTAAAAATCATCTCCATTCCACATGTATTTATTTGAGAGCCTACTATTTCTAAAACTCTGTTAGAGATAATGAAAGGTATATAAGAATGAATTTGGTATGACCTCTGACCTCAGAAAGTTGAAAGTCCATGAAACAACATTGCCATACTGCAGAGCAGAATAAGATATGTTCTTTTGGGTAGGGCCATTGACCTTCATAGTCAAATAATTCTGAAAGGATAATACACAAAGTCATTATAAAACTTAAGCAAACCTATACGTGCTTGCATAAAATGAGGGGAACAGGTATTTTGGGGTAGAGACTGCAGGGATGCACATGTTAGGGTGAAAAAAATGCCTCTTTTCTCTTTTGGCTGCTGCAGGTTTAATGAGATTGGTCAAGTACTAACAGCAGGGATCCCTGAGAAGTATAAAGGCAACAGTGGAGTCACAGGCTATGAGAAGAATGGGAGAGAAACAGCATGAGGAGAAAGTCAGCTGAATCAAAATATAGGTCTGACCTATTTCAATTTCTGCCCAAGATGGCCTTCATAGCATGCCTGTTATATTAAAGCTTGGATTATTTGTAAAGAGAAGGCCCGCTGCAAATTTCTCCCTTGGACTCCTCCTCTCAAACTGTCAGTGCTTTGATGGACATTCTGTATTCATACCTCCTAATAGTAAACACTTGGGGAATTTTGTTGCAATTTTAAATAAAAAGGTTTTTTTTAATCTGTTTTCAAAGGTAGGAACAATATGATAAAATGTATAAGACATAAAATAATAAAGAAAATCACGACTCATGTAGATTAAGTAAATTCATTAAGTTCAGATTCACCTTGAAAGAGACCTGCTTATAAAAAAATAGAAATATATTAAATCCAATGTTATGCTTCACACAGTCTGTGTTTGAAAAGAAAAACAGCAACATAGACCCGGAAATATTTATTTTCATGCTATTTGTAGAGATTTTTGTTTGTTTTTATAGCTTGCTCTGGCCTTTAGTTTATTAACTGTGACTCTTAAAAGCAGAGGCAAATTTTGGAAAAAATGAACCATTGACAAAAGTGTAATGCCCTTCAACTGCCAAAAGAACTGCAATTCCAACAGAGGTTGTTTTTAAAAATGAAAGTGTAATATCCTGAATTTGATAGTAACTTAGAACCTAAACAAGTGTACTTTTGAGTAAGTCAGGACATATTAAACTTTAGGAAACCTCTGGGAAAGAAAATAAATTGTTCATTAAAAAAGCACTCAGATTAATGTTAATTCTTCATGCTTTCTTTCTACAGATGTTGCAAATTTACATTACTTTGAAGTAGTTTACAAGTTGTTAATAGTAATAACTATCATTGTTGAGTGACAATTACTCTATCATCTTATGAAGGAACTTCCCACGTGTCACATGTGAATTACTGTGATATCCTCATGTGGGCTCAAATGCTGATGTCTTAAAGACACATAACTCGCAAATCCTTTCAATGGACTTTAAATAAATGGCTAGGCAAAAGTCACATCCTGACAAAATAAGGCAGGCTTTTTTCTATGGTGAGAACAAAACAGAAAATCTGGAAACTGGGGAATACCAGGTATGTGTGTGAGTTATTTAGTGCATGTATGGGTATTCATATAAAATACTAACACATCCCCCCTCCCACAGGCCATTTCTTTCCTTGGGATTGATGTATGTGTTACTTCTGAGAAATACTTTGATCAACTACAAAATAGTGTAGAAGAGTTTGAAAAGAAATTGTTTGGAATAATTTTTAACCAACGTAAATGATCTCTGTTTTTAGAAGCTAATTTTAACAAATTTTTAAGATTTCCTTCCTTAAAATTTTGGGGTAACTATAAGACTTTAAATTATTTTCTAGAAAATATAATGATATTCCACAGGAAAAAAAATCATTTTCCACTATATTTTCAATTCTGTTCCTGTATTCCACATATTACCATCAATCATATCTGACAATAATTGCAATGGAAAATAAACCTACAATGGATTTGGGAAATTAGTCAATTAGTTATATATTTCTTTATGTGTTTTGTGTTGAATATTTCATTAAATATGTTCCTATATATTTATGTATGTTATATATATTTAATTAATAAGTTTATACATTGTACATATAATACATAATTTTCTTCAGGAAATAATAAATATATTACTCCATTGCCTATTAAGTTCCAGCATTGCTAGGTCAGAAGCCATGTTCATTCTTGATTATTTGCATACATGTCATTTCTTCTCTCAATGGAAGCATCACAATTGTCTCATCATTTTTAACTGTTAGAAAATTTTACAATGATGTGCATTAGTGAAAGCTCATTTTCATTCACTGTGATGGTTCCTGATAGGAGTCTTCAATTTAGAAAGATGTCCTTTTGCTCCTGGAAATTCTTAAAAGATTCACTTATTTCTTTTACTTTATTTTTAACTATTATTTTATCATTAAATTTCTATCATTTACATTTGAACTTTTTAGGATGTTGCTCTTATTCTCTTATCTGAATGTTCAGTTTTTCAATGAATGTTCAAAGAGATGTTCACTCATTTTTTTGGACATAGCTTTGCATTTCTGTTGGGAAAGTCAGTCTTGTTCATACAGACTTTGAACCCCCCACTTGGTCATATCAAGATGAGCTCTGTGCTTGAAAGACTTCCTTATTAAGAGATAAAGAGGACTCACAGCTTTTCCTGGACCTTCTGTGTGGGAATAGTTTTCCCTTTTTCAAACTCAGTGTGCACCCCTTCGTTCTGCTTATGCACTTTTGAAAATGGCAGATCCCAAACTTTCTTTGACACCTCATGAGGCAAGATTTGAAGTTTTTCCACTGGCATCAGTGTGTTGTATTCAGCTACATCATTCATATCAACTGCAGTAAGGATCCAGTGGCCATGGGAGTTGAAGCACAGCACAAAACTGAATCATGTGCACTCTCTGTCCTTTGCTGTATACAAGCACTATACCAATTGAGCCTAGTGTGTGTTGTTTGTTCAGAGACCTTGACCTAGGCACTGATCACTTCTCTTGGTAGAAATTATTTGCCTTTTAATCTTGGCCACAGAGTCTTTCCATCCATAAACAGTGAACCCATCTCTCTAAATATATTAATGATTTTTTTTATTTTTTTGAAATTTATGTTTCCCTGCATACTTTGTTTTCTTTAAGAATTTTATTTTCTTTTTGTTTGTTTTGCTCACTGGATTCCATATTGCATAATTTCCTCATGTATCTGTTAATCAGTGACTATTTGATTTTATTGGAAATCAGGGAATCAAGATATAGCTTGGAAACTCTTGAATATTAGGTGTGGATGATCAATAGTGGGTCTCATTCAAGAGTGATGTGGGTAGCAATTATCTTTGGAAAATACAAGGATATTTATATTTTGCCTTTTGGTTGGTCTGCTTTTGCAAACTCTCCTATCTTCTGCTTGGAGTTAATATTCTGATAGCCAAGGAAGGAAATGGCCTGGGTGTGGGAATGTGTTAGCATTTCATATGAATACCCATACATGTACTGAATACACACAGCCATACCTGGTGTCCCTGAGTTTGGAGATCTTCTGTTTTGTTCTCACCATAGAAAATGCCTTCCATATTCTGTCAGGATGTGATTATTACCTCACTATTTAAAGTATTTAAAGTCCACTGAAAGGATTTGTGGGTTATGTGATTTTTTTAGACTTTTAACCAATCATTCCTTTCCTAATGGTCTCTCCTCATTCAACACACTTCCAAACGTGTCTGGGAATATCAATTGCTAAGGTTTGAGAGATTCTGTAATGTAGATTGAGTGGACCTCTTTTCAGTCCATTTTTTGCTACAAGATTCACCTTTCTTGAGTCCATTATGTCAGCTTCTCAAGTTCTTAGTTCATTCTCTCTTTATAGATTTAGGCATTTACTTTCATGATAAGAGTATTTTGAGGATGAAATTAATATGTATATTCAACCCACCCTGCCTGAAGATTAATGTGGTATGTTTTGTATATGAACACTTGAAAGTCAACTTATATATTTTATCTATCCCATTTGTAACTTTTAAAGAATGACATGATAAAGTTGACACTACATGTACCAACATGTGAGTGAAATATTTTGGTTCATCCATGATTGGAGGTTATTTGAAGACATGTCCACCCAGTGACTTACATTTTGTACTAACAACACAAAACACAAAGAACTTTATAGAAGGGCCTGCATAAAGCAGGGTAAAAGTGTCAGTCTATTTGAAAACAGAGTGCCAATGCCAATAGGCATTGTATAATCTGAGTTCAATCAAGAAACAGAACTATGCTAAGGATCTGGGGAATAGATGATGTATTACAGGAATTACACCTAAAAGGAATTTTAGAAGAATTATAGGAGTAAAGTTAAGGAACTACAGCTGGAAACTCAGAGGAAGAGACTCTGAAGATCTTAGCTTGAACCACAAGAGCAGATAGTTATTAAAATCTCATAGGAAAAAAAATCACTGCATTTTCAAGAACGCCTGAAAAGGACCCACTACCTCTCCTTATGCAGCAGTGAAGTGGCTTCTTTAGTACTTGTTAAAAACCTTCTGTAAATGTGCAACCACTTCCATAGTAGACTTTTCTCCTGCCTTCTAAAACACTTTCAAACACCAACTGGAAACCATAGACAGAAAGGAATTATTGTCTGAGTATAAAAGGGTGGGCTGAGTAAGCAACAGACAATCCTTATATACAAAAGCTATATTTGTTATAATTAAGTCTTATGGATATTGGCTTTTCCATGGTTATTTATGGGAATCCACAATCACAGGACACATCTAAAGAGGAATAATAGACAGGGAAAAGTTGGGTGAGGGTGAGAATACAACCAAAATATGTCCCTTATTCAGACACATAATATATAAAATGTTTCTACTTTTAAATGTTGATTTTGATATTATATACAAAACAAACAAAAATCAAAAACAGAAATCTTCCCCAGGCAAATTTTTATAAAGAGCAGATAAAAATTAAATTATTGCTAAGAGTTAAAAAAAAAAAAAGGCAGTTCCTAGCTTCAAGAATTTGGCCTGGTAGTCACAATCAGGCAGTATTATTCACAAAAATAACACCACAGAATGCCAAATTCAGACAAGGCTACTCAGAGTTCACAATACAGTAAGACAAAACAATGCCAGTTTATAATTTTGTCTAAGCTCTTAAAGTCAGTATGCCAACCACAAAATACCAAACACCTTACTTTTAGCTAAAATGAATGACTGCTCATGATTTTTTCAACAATAAGTTTTATCCTGGTTCTAGTTTCCTCCTCTTCCTATAAATAAAATGTATTGAAATACCAATTATAAAATTATCTTACTTTCTCACAGCATTCAATATATGTCAAACCTTCTCTGCCACTACTGCTTTCTTAAACTTTATCCAAATCACTTGACTAAGCCTTCACAATTCATGATAGATTCTCTCTAACACTCTTACTGCAATACCCCATGATTACCCATTGTAATGGTTAATTTTACACTTGGTTGGGTGCCCAGTTGTTCAGTCAAACACCAGTCTAGATATTTCTGTGAAGGTATTTTTTTTAAACGATATGATTAACATTTAAATCAGCAAATTTGGAGAAAATCAGATTGCACTCTCTAATGTAGTAGGCCTCATCCCAAGATGTTTGTTCTCCTTATTTCAAGAAATAATGAAACCAAAGTGTTTAACTGGACTCTGTTTATAGTGGTCTTTCATTGAAAGGCATTGACATTGTTCTGGTCTTTTCAAATTCTCTCAGGTAATCAAAAAGAAAAAGGTAAGTATACTATGCATCCCTATTTAGATAAGAAACTAGAAAATCAGGATATTCTCCTCTTTTAGTTTAAATGGCTCTTCCATAAAGAGAGAAGTTGAATATTTGAAAATAATATACAATTTAGATGTTGTACAGATAGCTCAAACTTCAAGTATCAAATCAATTTAAAAGTATATCATCATAAAGGAAGTTATTTGCCAAATCTCTATTACTTTATTTCATAAAGTACACACTAAATATATTATTTTGACCAAGCCCAACAAAAATATTGCTAAGCAGATCAATTGTTAAAACACAGGAGGAACCGTAAAAATACCTTGCAGAGATTTACAGATTTTTCTGCAAGATATGTGTTCTTTCTCTCAAAACATCAGCAACATTACAGGAATAGCACATCTTGCAGAATTCTGTTTAATATACTTCCTATGTCCTGAACATAACTTTTTCCTTTTATTTGAACTTCCTGTACCCAGAATTTGAACAACTTGTAATTTTCCACTCTCTCACAGGATACTTAAAAAAAATTATGAGTATGTTGAGTGTCCAAGCTTGTGACGAAAATCAATCCTAATGGGAAATTGTTGAGTTCATTTACAACCAGGAAACTATTAAGGAAATTCTACATTTTAAGAAATTCCACTTGGTCATATGTTAGTGACCAGTCCAGAGATTAAGTCACCCTTCACATAACTATTAGAAAACATAACAACATGTTCTCACATGTTCATGGCTCACTTCCTCTGTACCTCAGGCTAAGATCTTATCAGCCCCTTGCAAACAGATCAAGGTCAGATATGATCTGCAGGTGGATGGAAACATTCCAAAAAAAAAAACAAAAAATCAAAAAACAAGGTGCTACAGGAAGTGATATGGGTGATACAGTAGGTGGTGATCTCTCTTCTGAGTTAGTTCTGGACCAATCACCCAGCATGGGACAAGGGAGCAGTGCCCTATGATGGCCTGTCACTAAACTCAGTTCTCTTATGTTGCACAGTTTCATATAGTTAAGTGAAATATTTTCATAGATTGTCAATTTATTATATCTTCTGGGAAAATTTTTTTATAAAATATCTTCCATCTTTATTTATTCTTCCTTTAGCTAATAAAAATTATAAAATTGTTGCCTATTTAAAGAATTTTAGCTCTGTACCACTATACTACTAAGGTTCTCAAAGGATCACTAGAAATTATTGTTTTGAAGCCTTCCTTAATTCTATAACTTAAAAGGAGGTCATTCACATGGGTGATCTGAGTCTTGAATTAGACTTGGACATCTAATTCAGCTACCTTGTTCTAACTGCTTCTTTTCCATTTCACACTCTCCCCTATGATCTTAACAATTAATTTATTTTAAACTTCAAAAATCTTACATTAAAATCAGTTAATAAGAGACTGGGGTTGTGGCTCAGAGGTAGAGTGCTTGCCTAGCAAGTGAAAAGCCCTGGGTTCAATACTCAGCACCACATAAAAATAAATAAAATAAAGGCATTGTATCCAACTACAACTAAAAAGTATTTTTAAAAAATCAGTTAATAAGTAACATATTGTTAAGTTCATTCATATATATATATATATATATATATATATATTTAAGTAAAATATTTTCATAGATTGTCAATTTATTATGTATTATATATATAATACATGTCAATTTATTATGATATATATATATATATATATATATATATACAGAGAGAGAGAGAGAGAGAGAGAGAGAGAAAGAGAGAGAGAGTTTTTTTCCTTTTTTCTTTGCATTTAACAAATCCAGAGAAAATATACTGCAGATATCAGGAGTGATTTCCAATCATTTATATTTCATAGGGAAAAAAGATAACACTTTCCATTTACTTATTAGTCTGATTGATTGAATCAACAGATTCTTCTTTTAAGATAAATCCTTAGTAAGAGAGTACTGATACCTCTATTGAGAACTAAAGGTGTCTAGGAGGAGCTATTTAAGCATGTCTTGGGTTGTATATATTAGTACAAATAAAAATGTTACAGATAATTTGCTATAGATTACAAAAATGCAAGAAAAATGTTGAATCTCTTCATCATTTAAACAACACAGCTATGCTATATTAAGCCAACACGAATATTTAATACAGTCACTTTGTCTAAACTATAATGGAAAAGGATGGAAGTGAGGAATTTCTCAGCATTAAAAGGCAAAGACTTGCTGTTCCATTATGATGAAAGTCAGTAAATGACAGATCAATTTCTGATGAAAAAATTCTCATCAACCCAACATTTCAAACAGTCAGACATATCCAAATACCTGATCCATTTAGGCAAATAGTCAAAAGGAAGGTCACTTGCAACGAATTCTTTATAAATTACCCTGCTTCCCTCCGCTTGCAATTTCTATTTATCTCCAGATTTCTAACATAACCTATGGCTCTGGACTTTAAATTTGATCTTTGACTCTATTTTTTGCAGTTTTCAAATCATGGCTATGTTCAGTAGTCTTTCACGTGATCTAGGAACCCAGGAAGCATGAGTTGTAACACCTCTAATCTCTAGGCTCAGCCAATTGGTCAATACACAGCCCACTTCAGAACATCACTGAACTTGGTTTTGTGTGTCTGGCTTCTTGCTAACCATTCTGCAAAACTGGTTCAATTTCTACTAACTAAACAATAGTACTACAGGAAAGTAGAATCAGGCACTATTTAAAAGTCCTTTAAAATAATATAAGTGGTTTACTGACTGATGATTAACAGACATTAGGAGGGAGAATACAAAAGTTCAAATTTTGTAACACATAACATTTTAGGCATTATTTACCCAAATGGTATATTTCATGCCACAGTAGAATTTGAGACAGTAAAGTGTACTAAAATAAAGTCTGTACTCTGTAAATTTTCTGAAGATAATGTTACTCAATTCCAATAAAAATAACCTGCAAATTACCTTAAGGTCTCTTGCAGTACCCATAAGAATTTATAAATAAAAAGTGATTTATAATAGTCTATTCATTTATTATAAAGATGTCATAAAATGTCTAATAAAAAATAATACAATGAGGCCTTAAAGAGCTTGGCATATTGGAGTTGTTCAATTATAATTTAAGTTTGAAGAGCAAAAAAATGGTTTTACTTAATTTATTATTTAAAGTATATTAAAAAGAACTCATTGAAGTTGTCTACATAATTGATGAGGAAATTCTTAGAATTTAACTGAGGATGACTTTCCTTTATGATTTTCCTTGACAACCACTCTGCTTCATGCAATAGATTTTAAAGGTAGACGCTTGAACACTCAGACCTTGCTTTCTAGTACTGTGCATTCCAATGAAAAAGATACTGTCTCAAGTCCTATGCTAGTAATATTGTTGTGACACAGTAACAATATAGAAAACAGCTTCTCACTCTGAGGAGGATTTTTAGAGGTGGTGATATTTGCTCTAAAGATTGAAAGGTAAATATTTAGGCATTGTAGCAATCAATCTGAGGAGGATTTTTAGAGGTGGTGATATTTGCTGTAAAGATTGAAAGGTAAATATTTAGGCATTGTAGCAAAGTGAGAAGTAAGGTTTTCCAAGCAAAGAAATTAACATGCTTTAAGGATGAAGACAAGGGAATCCTGTGTTGTTTGGTAAAATATCACTAGTTAAATATGACCAGTGCTTAAGACAGATGTATTTATGTGCTCTACTATGAAGTGTACACTGTGTGGTGGCTTTGTGCTGTGTTACCTTGGCTAAGCTGGTATTGCATATCCTAAATTCATTCTCTTGTATGGTTTTGGGCAAGGAGTAGCTCCCAAGAGAAAGCTGTGTGAGATTTGGAAGGCTCTAAAATGAAGCCATGTTTATGTTGCAAGTTTAATATAGTTGCATCAGGTACTTGCAGCTCACACAGGCTATTGTGGATTTGCTGAATCACTTTGTTGTGGTAGCTATTCAGCCCTCTGGTTCTCCAGTTACTGGCAGACATCCTCTTCTAGTTTTTCTAGTGTACATTTAGATCAGTGACAAATGATTCCAGTCTCTCTCTCAGATCACCTGCAGAATTATTGGAAGATTAAAAGCAGTGAGGGACAAATGCAAGTGCCAATTCATGAACACAGATTCCAATTTACTCATGAAGATCTAAGCCCATCCTAATGGGTTTCAGTTTATCTTTGTTTTCCCCACTTCAAGATCATGTTTCTTTTCTGACTGGCTGCTCAGCTGACTTCAGACCCAGCACTAGACACAGATAGATCAGCTATGTATAAATGATTTTTAAGCAGTTCCTAAACTGTTAGGAGTAGATACTGTAAGTTTCCTATTCTGTATATTATCTACTGATTGGGCTTCTCTGGCAGAACCCAGATGATTCAGGTGGAATCCAGAAGATGATTGGAAGTTATTGAAGGATAAAGAAGGAAGTTCTTGAATTGTGTAATGAAGAAACTTGACCAGATAAGCAGGTTTTAGAAATCATTCTATTTTGGATGATGGACTAGACAGAGTCAAGAGTCAATAGATTGGAAGCAGAAAGGCAAGTGAAGGTAGCCTTATCTTTAATCTGCTATAAAAGGACTGAGTCTGGATAAAAGTACAAATAAAGATGTGATAGAAAGGAGAAGATGAATTTAGAAAATGTTTAGGAAATAAAGTTCTTATAATTGGTAACTGAATATGGTAAGTAACATTTGCCTTAGCAAGGGACCCTTGTGGGCTCTTCATCATTTTATCTTATGGATATTGAGCAACAAAATTGCATTATGGTTCTAGCCATAAACTCCATGCTTTGTACCTGTCTCTGCCACTTATTATTTATGTGTTATAGTGCTTATAACATTAGTTTCCTTAAAAATGATAAAAGCAGTGTTTATTCATAAAAAAATTATAAGAAATAATGAATACAGAAGATAAACAGACTCCTAAATGTTACTACCCATGGAAATGGTTATCATAAATGGCTAATTTCTGCTACATAACATCACTGTATAATGTTATACTTGACAATGTTGATTTTACATAGATGGGGCCTTATTTCCAAGAATAAATCTTGTACATAGGCTTCAAAACTAGAAAAGGGAAAAGGTTTTTCACATCTCAGTGTTCAAAGAAACCTACCATATATGGTGCAGTTCATAGGTCTAAGCCATTAGTTTCTTTACAAATAAATACACGATGGCAAAATATCATTAAAACTTTAAAATGCCCATATATATTGTTATTGATAAAAATTAACTATATTAATTATAATGCAAAGCATATATCATGGGTGCATACATATATGTATATATACATTTATAAATATATATGTGTGACTTTACATTGTGTTTTACTGTCTCGTGTCCAGTGCTGCATTTAATTTTTATATAATTAAGTACCTGATGTTTAACTATTTTATGTCAAATATATTTTCCATGAAAATGGAACCATGACAGAAAAAAAATAGATGAATAAATTGTCAGTAAACATTTAGCCTTAACACTTAAAATGGAATATTTTACCATGATCCAATGAAGTTCAGAATACTTTTTACAACTGTGTCTGTGCAAATCATGAATATTCCTGTGACCTTTATTCTCTAGATGAGCAGTTTTAGGTCCAATAAAAGGATTGGAATGAGAAAAGCATTTGTAATTCCTTTTTTTCATCCCAGATCTGACTGCCAGACCTAGATGTGTTTTGGTAATAAAGTTCCACATGGAAGAAAAATAGCCCATATTTGTAAATTGACTGAAGAGAAGAATGTTCAATTGCTTTACAGTTTGATAAAAGTGCAAGAGTTGAAATTCTGCTTATGGAATTTTTCCCTTCCAAAACATCACATGGTCTGTTCCCCTGAAATAAGGTGTTTATTGTAGCCATTGTTTTTCACCAAGTAATCCAACATAGTATCATAGTCTCAGAAAAAGCAGACATTCACAAGAAATGAAAATATTAATCATAGATCTCATATTAAATTTAATGAATAGTATTGTGTATCTTAAAAAGTAGCAAATATTTTTCCTCTGGAAATATTTTACATATTATTAAGTAATTGTATTATTTATTCAATTATCATTGTTATTGTTCTAGGCATAGAGGACTATAATGATGTGCCTTATTTTCATACATTTCAATATATTTAATTTTTTTTAAACTTAAAGGAACTTTGCACAGAAAAGACTGCTCTCACTCAGACTAAGGTGACAAAGTAGTAGTTCGGACTAATATTCAAATATTCAAAAATGTTTATTAACATAAAAAATGACTCTAGAAACCAGTTTCCTCTAAATCTTTAAAAATTTCAGTGGCATAAACTCACATTATATTTTCTAAAATAATCTCAGAGAGTTCCCCAACAGTGCTCTGCCATATATGTTTCATTAATCAGCACATTTTTATCACATTTTATCTTTTTCATTTTCAAATTAGCTCAAACACTTTCATGCTAAAAAGTGGTGAATCAATCAAACAAATAAGCAAATAAAACCTATGTTGAATGACAGAAATCAAAACAATGAAAACTTAGCCGACTCTAAATTCTCCATTAGTATTGCCCTATCACTCTCCTTTTCATAATTAGCTTTCAAATTTGTGTTTATTTCGTTGCCTTTTATTCACTTTCCTTAATCAAAACAAAAATTGTTACCATCCTCATCCTTCTATATAAATATCTTTAAATCACTGTGGATATAACCATTAGACTTTTAAACATTCATATCTAACTAGGTCCCATACTATCATTTGACTTTTTAATAGAATGCTACTTCTCTTATTTGACTGCTACTATAGTGCACACTATTAATAGTCCTTCAAGGTTTTAGAAATTTCGTACCTATCAGTGTTGTGATCAGGTCTTCCTTTCTTTCTATTTTCAATGATGGGACAATCTTACTGTCTTCACTTTCCAACTATATTCAAATGGATATTTTAAGGCAAACACAGTAGAAAATCTAGTGTACACAGTAGAAAATCTAATGTACATCATTCTGATATTCTATAAAGTGCCCTATCCAAATTTGAAAGTAATGTCCTACCCCATGAAATAATTCTTCCTTTTATTTGCTCTAATTTTCTCCACCATTCAAGTGTATACACTGATGTCTTCACTCATTGTCAATCACTAGATACATGCGTTATACCCCAAATGCTGTAACTCCATAATTCCACTCCCAGTGCCACTATCCTTTTGAGTGTATTGTCTTCCACTTAGATTATTTTTCAATTTCTCAAACTTTTCCTAGTTTTCTTTTATCCTCATAATATTTTACAGTGTAACAAAAATTCTTTTCTACAATCCCAAAATAGAGCAAGCAGTTCCCCTTCTAAAAATATTCCATTGGCTTTCTATTATTCAATATATAAAATTTAAGTCATTGAATAGGATATACTCTACACTTCAGATCTGACATCCCATAATTTCTCCTGCTTCATTGTCTTAATCATTCTATAACCCTACTCCTACTTTAAATTTTAACCATATTAAATAGCTATCACTATTCAGACACCCTAGATTACTGTTCCCTAAATCTCTGACTAGAATGGTTCTATTGCCATTCTTATCCACAATCACTTACATAAATAATGCCTCTTCATTTTATCACTCTCTTCCTAGTTCCAGCTTAAATGCTTCTTTTGTAGGAAGCCTTTTCTAATCAGTCATCAAGTCCACATTTTTAAGTTAATAATCCTCTCAGGTATTTCCAAGGCATTTTCTACTTAGTATGACAGTATCATGTGAAACAATATAACTTCCTAATCACTTGTTCACTTCTCACTAGACTATTATCTCTAAGAGGGTGGATATTTTCTGTCTCTCACTGTTGTATCTCTAGTGTGTGGTATGATGATTACAGAAGACATAGAAAACGTCTATTAAATGTGTGAATCATGATAATAAGAGTGCATATGCCCATGCTTCACTAACTATAAAGTCAACTATGATCTGCCAAAATTCTGATGAGAAACTGAAAAACTGAATAATTCAACTAAACATTCATGCCATATCTATGAAGTATACATGATTATAAAAAAATTGAAATATAGCTTTGGGTTAACATGAAATAAAGTATGTAAAAAATGTTTGAGGACATCTTCTGAATCCATTTTATTTATACTCAGCAGAACTAAGGCTAAATTCAGTTACAAACCAAAAAGTAAAAGTACAATTTTCCAATAATTTTACATTGCTAGAAAGATCTTTTGGTGCTGAATCTCAGAGCAATTTTGTAGTATAGAAAACAAATTTTTTAAGAAAAAATTCAGATTTCTTGATCTTATTTATTTGCACCAGCATCTGTACTTGATAATTTCATCAGGTTAATTTGGGAAAGGGGTACTTTAGGCTCCTGCAATGGTGGATGTATCCTCAAATACTGAATTTACAATTTTATTTGCATGTCATTCAATGTGTTCTTGAGTAACTCAATCCAAAATAAAAATTTTAAAGATTTAAGATTTTTTGTTATTAAAAAATAAGATCCAAAGTCAGGAAGAAAGGTTTTCAGTAGACATTACATCATCTATATGTACTATTTATATTGTATTGAGTAGCATCAAGGAAAATGAATATTCCACAGTTATCTATGAAATAAAAAAGATTCTGAATGCAGCAATGATTAGAGAGGTATATATAATACAATATTGGGCAAATAGATGAAGAACAAATAATATGAAGAAATTATCTTACTAAAATAGAATGTCAGGATTCATTAATAAATATTCTTCTCTTAGCCAATAAACATAATTATTGAAAAAAATCAATTTAAAAAGTGGTCAATACTCTCAGAATGCAATATATAGGAATGTCTTTTACCATCCACAGGACTTAATGTGGCATACAGAGGAGTGCAGAATCTATGAAAAGTGTAAATTATTTCTCTAAGATTTGAATCAACTTAGATTATTATGATCAGCTTTAGCATGTGTAAATCTTAATCTTTAAAAATGTGGAAAAATAATAAAATCTTAGAACATACAAAGAACTTTAATCACTGATGTCTGTAGGTATTTATAGCATTTTAACTATTGAAGACATTTACCTACAAAATTTCAAAATGTGTTTTAAATTACAAAATATGATTTTCAAAATTACAAGGCACAATGAAGGAGTGGTGGGAAGTAAAAATGAGAGCAGTTTCCCATGTCTTATTTATCCACCAGGTACTTTTAAGCAGTTGTGAATCTAGTGTTCCTTTTAGTAGAATATAGTAGACAAATAAAAAAGAGACCTTGCCTTCAAGAACTTGAAGCCTTTTTGGAGAGAGTATATTAGGCATAAAAGAACACCAATATGTGTATACACATCTTTCATTTTTGTTTTAATCAATATCTTCGTCAGGAGAACAGATTTTAGAAAAGAATCCAATGGGATACAACAAGACCAGTATGTAGAGAGAAGTTTATAGCAACACCTACATTGAAAAAGCAAAAAAGATTTCAAGTGAACAATCTATCATTTCACATCAAGAAATTAGATAAACAAAAACAAACCAAACTCAAAATTAGTAGAAAGGAAAAAAATAATAAAGTTTAGAGCATAAATAAATCAACTAGAAATTAAAAATACAAATGATCAATGAAACAAAGAGCTGGCTCCTCAAAAAGATAAACAAAATAAACAAACCTTTAGCTAGACCAAGAAAAACGAAAAGAAGTCTCAAATAAATAAAATCAGAAATGAAAATAAAAACATTACAATGGATACCATAGAAATACAAAGGATTATTGGAGATTAGTAAGAAGAAGTAACCTAAAAGAAATGGACAAATTTCTGGCCCTTATATCTTACAAGATTGAATCATGAATAGAAAGTCATGATAATGCATCTATATAATAAAAAGTCTTCCATCAAAAGAAAACAAACTAACAAACAAAAAACAGGACCAGATGGCTTCATTCCTGTGTTCTACGAAATATTCAAAAAAAGAGCTAATGCCAGTTTTTCTTAAATTGTGTCTAAAAATA
The DNA here is from genome assembly GCF_045843805.1 of Urocitellus parryii. Lineage (NCBI taxonomy): Eukaryota > Metazoa > Chordata > Mammalia > Rodentia > Sciuridae > Urocitellus > Urocitellus parryii. The sequence continues at coordinate 65,680,258 of NC_135533.1, forward strand.
GAAGAAGATGTTCTTCTGGACAATACTCATTAAAATACCAATGATGTTATGCAAAGAACTTGAAAAAGTAATCCTAAAATGTGTATGGAAACTCAAGAACTCTAATAATCCAAACGATACAGAAAAAAAGAAAAACAAAACAAAAGAGCAAAGAAAGAGGCATTATTCTACTGGGCTTTAAAATATACTACAAAGCTGTATTAATCAAAACAACATGGTATCAAGTATGGTTGCACAGTAGTTTGGAAGGCTGAGACAGGAGGATTGTGAGTTCAAAGCCAGCTTCAGCAAAAAGGGAGGATATAAGCAACTCAGTGAGACCCTGTCTCTAAGTGAAATACAAAATAGGGCTGAAGATGTGGCTCAATGGTGGTGGAACCCTGAGTTCAATCCCTGGTACCAAAAACAAAAACAAACAAAAACAAAAAAAAACAAAACAACAACAATAACAACAAAAACCCAGCATGGTAGTGGCATTAAAAAACATAAATATAGACCAATGGAATAGAATAAGAGTCTAAAAGCAAACCCATGCTTCTAAAGTCAACTGATTTTTGACAAAGGTGCTAAATATATGCATTGGACAAATAAACTGAAAATTTAAAAACAAATTTAAATTCTTCAACAAGAACTTATTCTATGAGGCATTTTGAAAATAACTATTGAAACACTGAAAAATTTTCACTTACCTGAGTTTTATATGTGGTGCAATTAGTAACTACAGCAGGATTATCAATTTTATTCTAGCTCCTGTCTATTTTATCATTAAAACAAGATTAAAAACAGTTTAATGATGATAAAGTAGTTGTGGAGACTTAGAAATTAATTTGAGCTGGCATTTGACATTGTAAAACTTCTTAGGGATTCATTTGGTCTAGCTAAGTGCTTATTACTTATGGTTCACGAAAAGTAGAAGAGAATTATTACACTTTAACTGTCTTTATATCAAACTCTCAGTATGAGTGGTGTGCTTCATTAGGATAAGGACTATGTATCCAAATTCAGAAACATGGATTAGTTTTGAGATGATGCTTTATTGCTGTTGTGTGTAAAATTTTAATTTTGAATAAGGTTAAAACAATGTGTTTTATTCATAAATTTCAACTTACATATGCATTTCTTCATATTCATAATTTTTTCTCTAAGGTGAGATCTTTGCTTTTGTTATTTTGCAAGTAGAGTTATAATGAAGCTTTTGATTAGAACTTAGTAATTCAGGCACATGACTGTGTTTGGATAATTTGATTGTCTTAGTTGTACCTACACAGTCAATTAAATGACCTTTTAGGGTGAAATTACTTTCCTAAGAATTTTAAAGGCACTTTTTCATTCTTTTCTGACGTTTAGGCATACTGTTTAGACCACAGATTTTCTTTGTTATATTACCAACCAACTTATCCCCCACTTTTAAAATGATCTTTTTTGATTCTTTCTGTATACTACTCATTGTTCCTGAAGTTTTGAAATTCTACTGTGACCTAAAGTGAACTGATTTGGGGTCTGGTGTTATGGCTCAGGGGTAGAGTGCTTGTCTGCTGCATCTGAGACCCTGGGTTTGATCCTCAGCACCACATAAAAGTAAATAAAATAAAGGTATTGTGTCCATTTACAACTAAAAAGTAGATATTTGAAAAAAAGTGAATTGATTTTAATTCACTGTGTTAGATGTCTTTCTCCATTTTATGTTGCTACAACAAAATACCAGATGCTGGGTGCTTAGAAAGTTTCTTTGTCTCACAGTTCTAGAGGTGCAAGGGCATGGGGCTGGCATTTTTGTATCTCTCGTGAGGGCCTTATGGTTGATTGCCTCACAACTCAGGAGTCCATAAGAGCACTGTATGGGGCAGAGGGATTCAGAAAAGGTATTAGAATTTCTTATAACAACCTAGTCCCTTGGAACCCATCTAATCCCATGAGAGCTGATCCCTCCAGAAGACCAGCACTAATCCCTTTTGAGGATGATCATGATTCAATCACCTGTCACAAGGCCACTTCACAGTACTTCCACATTGGAGATCAAGCTCCAATATGTTAAATTTGGGGGAACAAACTATATTCAAACCATAGTAAATATTTAATGAGACTATTTGGTTTAACTCTTGACCTCCAATTCAGAGAATTTTTTTCCTTGTCTGTTCCTTCTATCCATGCCTTCTCTAGATGTTGTATTAATAGATGAGTAAAATACCTTTACCAGTCCTTATTAATTTTATTTTTTCTCATTATATTTTTAATTTTGAGCAGCTCATTTTTATTCTCTGGACATTTCATTGTTATACTATCCTGTTATTGGTTTATGTGTCTCTGAAGACAATTTTGAAATTTTCTTGAAAAAAATTTTTAATATCCTCTAAATTTTTTTTCTTTATTATTTCTTCTCATTTTTTTTTATCAAGGAGACATGTATTAAATTTCCTGGGATATACAAAATTTCTTTAGGTAAGCTGTAAAAATGATTTTATCCTTTATTTCCCTGGGCAGGCAGGGATTATTGACCAGCAGGCTTCATGTAGGAGGGTATATTTTGTTGTACTCTCACAAATATACATATTTTTCATTTTATTTTTTAGTGAGTTTCCATAGAAAACTCTCCAAAAACTTCTGGAGGCATTTGCCAACCCAAACATTCTAAGAACAGATTGGGAAAGGGAGTTGTATTTTCAATGTACACATAATCCCTCTATTTTCAGTCTAGCATCTCAGCTTTAGGCCTCCTATTAGCATTGCTTGATTGTGATTTAGAAGCCCCAAAATAAAAATCTCAAGACAACTCTAGAAGGATTTTGTCTGGTAGATCCCAACAGTACATGAGATTTGTGTGTCCAACTCCATTTTATGCAAACCAATCCTTTCCTTCTGAGACTTTTAGCAATCCTTTTGTTTTCAAAAGCTTCTTTGCTTGCTATTCCTCAAACTACCCAGTTGTAATGCAAAATCAGAGCACTTTTGACTGCTATCCATCACCATCAATTTGTTCTGTAATATTTTGCAGCTTAAAAAAAAGGAAATGAGGACCTGAATCTCATGGAGAAATGCTAAACACAAAATTATCAGACTATGATAGAAAATTCAAATATAAGTGCAAAATATAAAGAGGAAGAATTTATACTAGGATTTAGGAAATAACATTTTGGAAAAAACATATATACAAGATGTAGAGAGGTAAAGGAAGTAGAAATTAACTAGAGAAGGAGATAGCAAACAATTCTGAAAGAGGAAATAATACAGAAAATATAAGGAAAGCTCAATGGGGATAAGGTGCACCGTGTTTTAAAGAAAAAATAAATTAGTGTCACAAGTTAAAATAATAACTTGACACTGAGAATGGAGATGAAGAGTAAGCAAGGGGCAGGTCAGGCTAGACAATGTAGGCCATTTAAGCATTTTAGATTTTATTCTAAAAATAATGCATGGGTTTGAAAGTGTTTTCTAGAATATTGACATGATAAGATCTCAGTTATGATTCTTTTTAAGGGAAAATAAAATTAGAGGAACAAAAGAAAGTATGGAGGAAGACACATTAGGAGATTATTGTAATGTTTTAGGCAAAGGGTAATCCAGGATTGCTAATGGCACAATAAAATAAATCCTATGCTATGAATTGACAAGAAAACAGTGTGTACCCACGAAAGAAAGCTGTTTTACCTTGACTTGGGACAATAAGGATTTTGAATAAATTTGGGTTTGAAGAGACTACTTTTTAATTTTAGGTTTTATCTAGATTCCATGAATATCCTGGAGTAGACTTAGATGCCAGCACCCTATCTTCTTCAGACTCTATCTTTCCTTTGGGGAAACTACTACTCTCTCATTTAGGGATGTCTTTGTGGGACTCTAATCCAGACACATTATCATTCTCTAACCCAGGAATAGGTCAACCAAACTATCCTTGGAATTTGAATCTTCAGATTGTACAACAAAGGGAGAAAGTTTGGCTGCTGATTATTCTCAGTAGTTACTATCTGATAAAACTACCAGCTTCTTCCTCTGAACCCCTGCCTCTGTACCAGTTCCAGCTCCTTCCAAATTTGGTTCCTTATTCTTTTGTATATCAGCTTTTTCATATATTCATAGTAAATTCTCACTTTGCTAAAGCCAGGCAGAGGTAGTTTCTGTTGATCCCAAGCAAAGTAACTCAGCAGATAGGCACCAAGTGATGAGTATCATGCAGACCAAACTTGAGGATCTTCAGAAAGAAATGCTGAAGCTCTTGTAGCAGTATAGTGACTCTTAACTATGTGAGTGTAAGACAACTATGGTCTTCATCCTATGAAAATTCATATACACACAAACAGAGAGAGATTGCATACAATTTCAGGGAGTTCACCAGTTTCCCTGAATCCCCTTCCTTGGAAATCCTAGGTGTCAATGAAGTTCAAATTGTCTAAATATACAATTTTATCTTCCAAATGGTAAAATAAACAGACAGACATGTTTGACATTATTTTAATGCTGAAACTCTTTTTGAAAAGTATGTGCTATAGAATATGAAAGATGAGAGTTAACCTAAAACACAATAGTTAGAAGCACCTCTCAGGAGGAAGTTTTAGAAAGAATTAATAGAACTTCTTTTTTATTCTTCTGCTTTAGGAAATATTTTAATGACTTGTTTTATTTTGCAAAATGTACATTTAATTTCACATGAAATTGAATTTTTTTGCCTATACTTCTATCAACTCTTTAATATGAAAAGTTGAATCTACTCTAAAACACATGAAATTTTAAGACTGTAGTCACCTCTGTAACTTTTTTCTTATCTTGATTTTTTAATATGTATTTTGGTGTCATTGAAAAAAAACAGAGATGAGAAAAATTCAGTTTTATTTTTCTAATATGACTGTTTGCTGTTCAAAATTGGCACTTAGTAATTCTTGAGTCATTAATGAATGCAATTTCTGATTTCTTAATGTGGGGATAGCTTTGATGTAACTTTGAAATACTACATACTTCATAAAAGTTCTTGGAAAGATAGGCATTCTATACACTAAAATATACAGCCTTAATCTGGAACACTAGGAGAGGGGGTAAAAGGAGTATTTGTACATTGTGAGAAATTTAGAGAAATTAACTCAGCAAATAAAAGGTGACAATCAAAGTTTTACTTTAATTTAGAGAAAAGGTTTCTCCAATATTTCATTATAGAGAAATCCCAAATTTATAGTCAACTATAGAACTTCAGTAACATTTATTTACTAAAATTATTTTTAATATTTTTTTATCAGGTACTTGGACACAATATTTTTATTTTTATGTGAGCAATTTATTTTTAATCCAAGGTGTCTTATATCCTATTTGTTTTGTTAAATATTAAAGGTAAAAATATGTATTTAGTTCCATATATTTATATTTACTTATATGCAAAATAACTACATTTTATTTAAGCATTTCTATGATAGAGCTAGGTATCCCCATATGTTTAAAATGCATCCCATTTTTTGACAATCATGAAAGTTGTCAATGTTGTAATTCTATCACATACTTAAAATAAATATGTGAAATGCATTTCATTAGACATGCAACATATGCAGCCAATGGAAAATAAAGATTGTTTCCGTATGGGGCTCCATATTCTGACTGCCTTCAAAAAGATAACTCAAACGTAATAGATTAGGATCATTTTACAGCCTGGATGGTAGCATTTGGATTTGGAACAGCACAACAAAACCTGCTTATTAGAGTAACTACATTATGGCCACTGTAATTTGCACAAGGGATCCTAAGCTTTGATGCCCAAGACTCTGTATTCACTGACTGAAACAGTGAAATGAAACTCAGGTTAATTATCTCTTAGTCTATGCAATGCAGATGTGTCTGGTCTTCTATAAAAAAAAGATGTTGCTACTCAGTGTGATGATCTGCAGCTTATCAGAAAATATTTAAGATTCATTTTCTTTTTATAGTTAAGCCAAAGCATTTTCCAGAGCTTCGTGATCTTGCAAATTAGTCCCTTCAGAGTCTGGGAAAAGCTTGTAAAGATTTTTTTTTCTCTTCACCTGTTTGAATTGAAACAAGAAACAAGTGTGAAAGAGTTTTAATATTTCAAATGTGAAAATCAGGACTTTGATAAAAAAGAAAATCTAATCAAGACACATAGCAGTGAAACACAGTTAAAGGTTTAATGTTTTATTCAGAACAGATCATAGACTGAACATCAGGTCTTATGCACAGCCCAAGAACATGAAAAACAATGAAAAAGAAAATCTTTAATCACTAGGTTATAAGCAGACATTCTTAAATTTAATAGTTCTTCTCTAAGAATTCTTTATTCTGTTGTTCTGAGGAAAAACCCTATCATTTATGAGATATATATATATATATATATATATATATATATATATATATTCATTCTATATTTGACAAAGCTCTGTATTTCCATTGTACTGTCTTTAATCATGGGCATGGATTCAGCTCTAGTCTGAGATTTCAGGAAATTACACAAGTAATTGTCATCACAGACACAGCTTAATTTCTAGCGTAAGTGATGACATAACAATTTGCCCAAGGCCAAACTGAAACAAAAAAGTCCTTTATAAAGCTATAGGTGGTTTATTCTATAGCTTGATAATTCACTATAATAATATAAGGGAATACTATAAAAATAAGTTTGGTTTAAGTTGAATTTCAAAATCCTGATGCAACTGATTGCTTGGAAAATAATCAACATTATTATGATGAAAAAATTATATAATACCCTCCCTTATATATGGGAACTTTATTTTTTTTAAAGAAAGCAGATGTTAAGTAGACAAAAATAAAAGAGAAAAGACAGATAAAACCAGGAAAATATAAATACATATCTGGGTATTTATATATGATTGTATTCACATGTACAAGTCAAGGAAATCTTTTCAAGTACTATTTTGTTGTTTTCTGTTGTAAGATCCTGATAAGTTAGTTTATTAAGTTTGGGTTCTCAAATCAACACTGCAAGATTCTCATATGTAAAATGAGCAAAAAAAGGGGAAAAAGAATAATCTCTTTATTCAATATCTTCCACCTCTTAAAAGTATAATTATTATGAGCTTTCAGAACTGTTACTACGAAGATTTTTTTTTAACTTTTTCTTTTAGTGCTGGGAATTGAACCTAGGAAGGGCTTCACATATGCTAAGCCTGGGCTCTGTGATGGAGCTACAACTTCAACTGTCCTCAAGATCTTGAGATATGCTTATATTTGGTATAATTTAGGGCCCTGAGACTTATAAAATTGGAAGTGAGCAAGGTCTAAAATGCAGTTTTTCAGGAAGAAATACATATTTGCACTGTACAAATGAGGAAATAGTGTTCTTTGAGCTGAAATTATTTCTACTTTTTAATCTTATTCCCAATTCTTTCCTTTCTCTTTGATGTATTAACTCCTGAATGTCACATCAATGCACACTGTGGATATCTTATCAATACTGTCTTACTTTAAAGAGACTAAAACAGATAGATTAAATAAACAGATAAATAGACTAAAACAGATAAATTAAAATAAACAGGACAATGCTCATCAAAATATCATATTAGAAAGTGGAAACCACAAAGAAAAATATACAGGAGAGAAGGTTTTTGAAAGTACTTATGTAAAGTAATGTTTATTAAAAGATTTTCTGTTTGTTTTGTTTTGGTGCTGGGGATTGACTTGCCACTGAGTTAAAATCCCACCTTCCACTAAAAGGCTCTTGAGAAATGAAGAATTATAGGCTTTCTACCTGAAAGTAGAACCTCCTCTTCACAAGTTCAAATATTTGGCAATCTACTTCACTTTGAAAAAGTTCTAAGTGGAGAAAGTCTGCCATGTCCTAGGTAATTAATTACAGCAAACAATAAATTTTAATCCATCTGTAAATGTCAATATCTAAGGACCATTATCATTTCTCTCTACATGGGGCAATAATCTGAAAAAATCTTGAAGCCTACCAAATTAAATTCTTTTGATATATACTCACAGGAAATAAATAGCATTTAATGTCAGCTATGAATGATAATATTCTATATATTTAAAAAGCATTTGGTTGGTGGTTTCCTTGGATATAAGGTATAGGTAGATATAAGACATAAAGGTTTCTGAATATAATTTAGAGGATAAACTAGTTAGGATGGGTACATTATGACTCATTTGGATCATATTAATTGTGAGATGACATCCAAGGTCAGGTGTTCCCTAGGCAGTTGTATGCATGGGCTGAATTTTAGAAGAGAAAACTGGGGTGATGAAAATAACCAGGGAATAATCTGCTCATAGAAGGTATTTAAAGTCATTGAAATTAGATGACACAGGGAAAGAGTGAAAGCGATTAGCAGAGGACATGAACTGAGACATGAACTTTTTTTTCACTAACAGACTAGTGTAAAAAAAAAAAAAAAGGAGAATGAGAAACTGACAGCGGTAACAATAAAACCAGCAGAGTTTAGTATTTGGGAGGGAAAGGAGAAGAGTATGCCAAAACATGGAAAAATCAAATGTGTGGGAGGCAATTCAGAAGTCAAATAACAAGGGAGTTTCCACTAGAAATTATTCATAGACATGTCCAGATCAGTTTCATAAAAAAGATTTTGTTTGGGGAGGCAGATGTTTAGAATAGGTTGAGAAATGAATGGAGAGTGAAAAGAAGAGAATGAATCTAACACTACATAATAAACTTCAGTAAAAAGGAAAAAGTAGAAGTTTATCATTCACCAGAAGAAAGGGAAAAGAGAAACTAGGAAGAGATGTGATCCAAGGGCACTGGGAAAATGGCCTTTGATTGGAGGAGCAGTGTTTCCTTCATGACTTAAGAATATCAGAGTGAGGGCTGGGGATTTGGCTCAAGAGGTAATGCACTTACCTGGCATGCGCTGAGCGCTGGGTTTGATCCTCAGCACCACATAAAAAAATAAAAAAAATAAAGATGTTATGTCCACTGAAAACTGAAAAATAAATAATAAAAAAATTCTCTCTCTCCCTCTCTCTCTCCTCTCTCTCTCTTTTAAAAAAAATATCAGAGTGAGAGAGGCAAATGGCTCATCTCAGAGACTGGAAGAGAGAAGTGATTACAAAAATAATAAGAGGTCTCATAATGTTTGATAAGCATATTAAAGTTGATAATGTGTTAACATTAATGTTATTAATGATGGCTATTCACATTTTCCCAGTGGTGTTCTGATAACATGAAGAAAGAAAATGTTCTGATTAATCAATTTTTGGAATAGTTCAGCTTGATTAGATATTTGTACACTATAAATCCAGGCTTGATAGGATTTATCAAGAAACTAATAGACAGAAGAAACCAGATAGATAAACAAGTGATTATAAGAATCAGTTAGGTAGAAAATTATTAGCAGTGGGACAAACTGTTTAAGTAAGTTGAAGTTGGTCAGTGAGTAGGTTTCTGTTTATGCATATATTTACACAATTGAGATCATGCTCAATATAGATCATGCTCAATATAGCTATCACCATAGCTAGCTATTTCACACTCCAGACCCTGAAGCCAAGATATAGAGTTTGTAATTTGTCATTTATATTTTGGCCTAAAGATTCCATCATGTGAAAGGATTTAACCACTCCCACTTTGTGGTTGTTCTCAGTTTCTAAATAATGTGGTGACAAACATTCTTATACATAAATTTAAGAGCCTCTAAGAAACAAAAAGACAATTGTTTTTGTTCCCAGAAACCCACTGATTTACTTTCCAACAGTCAAACTTCTAGGCAAAAAAAGCATTTAAGGAGAACCCAATGGAATCAACCTCAAATCCCAGTAACTTTCACATTAAATATTCATTTTGCAATACTGACACTTTGGCTGATAATACATTTAATTTTTAATTTTAAAAATTGTGCTTTTTAAAAAAGAAGTTGCATGAAATTTGAGGAAAGACAGTTTTAAAAATTGTCAATATACAAACCATCGGTACTGATGAAATACATTTGCTAAATAGATGACAAACTGTTAAAGTTGGTACTCATATATAAAAATCAACCAAATCTCCACCAGCAAGAGTCTGTATTTCTACTGACAATAATTTCTTATGAATATGTTGTATTATGAACATTCTACAACTTATGAAGCTGTAAAATGGCACAAAGACAATGAAAAGCAAAGATAGTCACAGAGTGTGCTAGGTAGTCAGAGTACTCAGGAATTAAAAAAATTTTCAAAAATTTTCATAATTGTATAACATTCCCCATCAAATCTCATGCTCATTCAAAGAAAACAAGAGTCATTATTGGTTGCATGATAAAGCTTGTATCATGATTAGCCTGATTATTTAGGTAGATGCTACAAAAACATCATATTGTCTTTCCAAAGTTTGTGTTGTAAATCTAAAGATATCCAGTAGTGAACAATTATTAGTCACAGGATTAATACTGTCTAGCAGTTTGTAAATGAAAATCCCAGGTTACAATTTGAAAAACTTCTCTTAATTGCTATTATGAAGCTATAAAAAGAAGCCCCACAATTTTTGAAAACAATTTCACTTGTGGTACCTAAACATTTGGGTAAATTTCTTCCTTTATAAGGTCTCATAACTTTATGAAAGTAGTTGGATCAATTAAGTCTAGAAGTAAACCAATTCCTGGGAGGACTTTGTAAGCCCTGACTCCAGAAGTAAAACCAACTTTTGTTCCATAAATATGGCTTATAAGTTCTTTTTTTAATTAAGAACTTTTAAGGGCTGGGGATGTGGCTCAAGCGGTAGCGCGCTGGCCTGGTGTGCGTGCTGCCCGGGTTCGATCCTCAGCACCACATACCAACAAAGATGTTGTGTCCGCCAAGAACTAGAAAATAAAAATGTTGGAAACTTCTCTCTCTCTCACTCTCTCTCACTCTCTCTCCTCTCTCACTCTCTCTTAAAAAAAAAAAAAAAAAAAAAAAAGAACTTTTAATTGGCAAGTGAAAACTATATACAGTGTGCAACATAATGTTTTGAGATACACACACACACACACACACACACACACACTGTGGAATTGCTCATTAAGCCATTTAATGTATGCTTTTCTGTGGTGAGGACATATAAAATCTACTTTCTTGGCAATTTTCAAGTATATATTTCTTGTTAATAGTAGTCATCATGGTATAAAATTTATATCTTGAGCTTATGCTTCCTGTTCCACTTCAAAATGTCCTTTTACTATCATCATCAGTGGTGATGTTGGTTGTAGGGGTCTCTGGTTATGGTGGCTGCTGCAATTCTCCTGATCTCTTTTTCTCTCAACAGGGAAGCTATAGTTAAGGTGAACCCTCATGGTATTGGGTCTGCCTTGTGGGCTTGCTTACAGTGGTGGTGGAGCTGGTGACTTATGGTGACTGTGGAGCTGACAAGGAGCTAGGCCTGAGCATGGGCATGCAAGGAGACTATGGCTCTGAGATCCAAGATGGCAAATGCACTAGTTCCCTTGGTACAGAAACTCCTACTGCCATAATGGTAACAATGTGTGAGGCATGGGTGCTTATGAAACAGCTAGAGGAGCCAAGAATGTGAGCGTAGTCAGGCTTAGAATTATAGCTGCTCCAGGGTCAGGGTAGGGCCCAGCTCCTTATGGCTGCTGAATCAGTGCCTGGAGAACAGACTTTTCCAAAAAGAGCTTGGCTTCAGGATCTGGAGTGTGAAATAGCTAACTATGGTGATATTTCTGGAATCTGATGTGGGTGGGTCTGTTGCAGTCACAGAACCCTGCTCTGAAATGTGTTCACTCACAGAGTGACCTTGACTTCATCAGGATTGGGATGTGTGCAGAATTATAAGAGACAGTGGTTTCTTTCTCAAAGAGGTATTAATGGTAGCCTTTACTTGAGATAGGGTAGAAGAATGTACAGCCTTGTCTTTTTCTCTGGAGGTCCAAGCAAAAATACTTTTTGGGTTATTTCAGTGGCCAGGGTATCCATCATCTTCTGTGAAGCAGGCTACTGGGGACCATGATGGTTCCCACCATGTGGCTGACACTGAAGCTTCTGCCTTCCTTTTTGCTCCCAGCCATCTCCTAGTGTTTCAGGTATGTCACACTTACCAGTAATGTTTTCTGTATAGATTGTTTAGCTTTGATCTGTTTTCTCCATTGTATTGCTATAGATTATTTAAGGCCCTGTAAAATCTTCTCTGGGATATTTTGGTTTGTAAATAGTAGTAAGTATAATTTTGTGGTGGAGAGGAGGGCTGAAATTTTCTATTCTACCACTTTGGTGATGATACTATAATACTTTTTTAAAATGAGCACTGTTTTAATCAATTGTTCAAAAATAACATGAGGAATGTGAGGACAGACTCTTATTAACCTATGCAAATGGCTATGAAAAATAACAAGGCAGTAAGAATTTCTAAATTTGGTGGAATCAGTGACAATATGACATTGTTTAAAATGTTCTATATAACTTTACAAAAACAAGTTGGAAAAAAAATGTAATAAGAGAAAGGTATCCATAGAACTAGAAAATTAGAATGCTAAAACAAAGTCAAATGACTCCAAACAAATGAGCATAATAAAATTTGATTCATGATTTAGTTTGTAGTATGTAATTAATATGATTAATCTGATGCCACTTGTTCAACATTTTGCTTTTAGGAAGTGGATTACTTCTAGATAAATAGGACCCTGGGAATCCTGACTCAGGCTAATGTTATCAACTGAGAATTAATGGTCTGATGTGCATGCTCAGAAGCCTGTACTCAAGAGATGCCACTGAAGCTGATATCCAAAAGTAAATTCTTTGAAGCAACAATAATTTTAAAGCATCTAGCACAGACTTTTTCCATGAGGCTCTGAGAATGATCTATGAAAACAAAATCTGAATTAGATTCTCATTTATTAGAAATATAAACGTTTCCACATAACACACAGCTTTCAGGTATGTTTCAGATTAAAACTAACATTATCTGCAGAGAAAAAAATGTAGGGCTGTTAATAATTTATTGCTGATGATTTTCAAATGTGAAAGGTCCAATAGGGATCATAATGGACATTATGCAACTAAAAAGGTTATTTCTTGGCAGGTACAATAAAGATAATAAAGTCTTTCTTGCTCCTTAAAAATTAGACAAATATGGATTTGATGAAGTATATTTTCAAAGACAATACAGAATGTTATATGTGATTTATAAGAATGGATGGATATAATTTTGATGGAGCAAGATACATTGAAATATACAACATTCCTCATATAACTTAAAATATCAAGTATATCAGAGCGAGACTCAGTAAGAGTAGAGTAAATCTAGCTATGTATACATTTTTATAAAACTTAGTGGGCCAGTAGTTAGACAATTTGAAATCTAAATTAGAAAATTTAGGATGTGGACAAGTAAATATCTTATATAATAACTTACATTTTGAGTGCTAATATTACACTATTTATCTAGTATGATAAAACATTTCGAGAACAGGTAAAGACAGGAAAACAATAGACTGTCTCTTGGAATAAAAACACTTGACAGACAGCAAGGACATTTACTAGAAATTTCTCCTAAAGCATTTCTGAAATATTCATATTAATAATATTTTACACATATGAATTTAACCCAGGGCAGGCTGATTCTTCAGATTTTAAACCCTTCATGGAAACTCTTATAATAATAATATATAGAACCCACTTAATTATTTTAATAGAGCTTTTCTATATCATACAATAAAACACTATTATTTCTGATTTTAGGCATAAAACATACTCTAAAATTTTTATTTTACCTTTTCTTTACTTGGGATCCAATTGTGGGATGACACAATCAAAAAGTTATGAGAGAATATTTGTGCTCTTAAGATTAGATCACAAGTGCCTAAGAAACAATATTTTATGACCCATTTAACCAAAGGACAATAAAATGTTTAAAATTAGAAATAGAACTTAAAAGAATTGAAAAGAAAATTAACAATATCATAAGTGAAAAACTGTTTGAATCTGGAATATTCCCCCAAAGGTCTGGCTCTTGTGTTGAATGAAGGTTTTGTCCCCAGTGTAGCAGTATTCAAAAGTGAAGCTTTTGAGAAGTGGTAAAATCATGAGGCCTCTACCCTCATCAACAGATTAAGCTGTTGAGTGATTAACAGCAGAATGGATTATTGGCACATGGTGGAAACTGTAGGAGGTAGTACCTAAGAGGCAGAAATAGACCTTTGCCGGTGTGTCCCTGGAAATTACATGGTGTGTTCCAAGCCCTTTCTTTCTCTCTTTGCTTCCTGTCCACCATGAGGTAAGACGCTTTGCTCTGCCACATCTTCTGTGTCATGATGTTCTGCCTCAGCACAGGTACGTCCAGAATTAACAGAGCCAAGGGACCATGGACTGCAACCTCTGAAGCTGCGAGCCAAAATAAATCTTTCTCCTCTATTCTCCTCTCCCTTCCCTTCACCTCCCCTCACCTCCCCTCCCTTTCTTTCCTCTCTTTTTAATAATTTTTTAGTTGTAGATTGATACGATATATTTATTTTATTTATTTATTCTTATGTGGTGCTGAGAATTGAACTCATTGCCTCACACATGCCAGGTGAGCACTCTACCACTGAGCCACAACTCTAGCCTCCTTTACGTTGTTTTCATAAGGTATTTTATTATAGTTATAAAAAGTTAACTAACAGGAATATATGTCCTTAAAAAAAATAATCAAGAACATAATAAGAACAACATAAATTCCACAAAATGTATTCGTATAAAACAATCTTTGTTATGTAGGCAGATTTCAAAGGAAATAGGAAAATGTTTTATAGTATAAAAAGTCATTAATTAATAAACCAAGGAAACAAAAAAAGGAGCAAACTTTCCAAGGATTTTAATATATTGTATAGATTCTTTTCAGATTCATGTCTTATGAAAAGCTAAAAACTCTTTTGTTTTACTAAAAAAGTAATTAAATAACTTATATATTATTTAATAAATGATACATGCCCTGACAAGCAGTATGTTCTCCTTTCAGAACATTTTTCTTACAATAATATGGAAATTATACTTACTCCAGAGATCAAAGAATACATGTGAAAATTAAATATGACCACATCTGAAAATTACTGGGTGAATAATTATTATTATAATAATATGATTCAAAAACATGAACATTTTGTGTCACCACTAATAGTTTATATTTAAGCGTGTATTTATTTATTGAATGATCAAAGCTGTAATTTCTGGTATTGTGTCACTTAGTTCATTTCTTCCTGAGGTTGCCACATCTATAAGGTCTTAGTTACCACAATAATAAACCAATGTCACACATTGTGACAATGATCTAGGCACTATGCTAAATTCCAGGGACTTTAACAAAGTCAATTCATTAAAGACAAATGAATGCAATGTTACCCATGGTGTTTTATTCTCAGTAAAACTGACCAATAGAATATCTTAGATCTTATAAATTGAGACACATTTACAGCCTTAAAATCTATGGAAAAGTAGATGTGAAAAATATGGAAGATTGTATCAACTCATTTTCATTTGATAACATACATTGTATTTTTGATGTTTATGTTTTGATGTTTTTCAATAAAACATTTATATAAGTTCAAATTCACTAACGGATATTAGTTTTTAGTCCTTATTTATTTCTTATTTCTTCTACTTACTAAAGAGAAGATTAAAGAAAAAATAAATGGATCATTCTATAAATAGAATAAATTCATCCGATATTAGAAAGGCAGACTCTGTAAAAATGTAATAGGTTCTATCAGGTTCTATCAAAAGCTCATAATTTAAAGATACCTTGAGATTATTGGATTCACTGACTTTCAGTTACATCTAGCAGATGAGAAAATGGATAGTGATCAACCACTTCACTCCAGGTTGTAAATATAACATAATTATTAATTTGGGGGGCATGTTAAGAACACAGTGTAGAAGCATAAAGCACCATATATTTTTTTTTCAGCTTCATGTAAGTTTAATTGAAAATCATAATTGTACATTTAAGGTATATAATGTGATATATTGATATACATATTGTCATGTTTTTACTACAACCAAGCTAATTAACATATATTTCACTTACACATAGCTACTTTTTATATGTATGACATCACTTAAGGTATATACAATATTAACTACAGTCACTCTGCTGTACATTTGATCTCCAGAATTTTCACCCCGTATAACTGAATCTTTTGTACCCTTTGACAAGCATCATACATTTTTGATTATACAAATGGCAACATGTGGTTCATAGCTAAAACTGGATAGTTTGGAAACTGTATCTTTTTTGAAACATGACTGAACAAAATCTAAAGTTAAAAGCAGTTGTGTTTTTGATGTTTATGAATTCACACCTTTTTATTCAACAATTTGTTCATTATGGTATGGAAAATTTTATGTTTCTAAACAACAATCTCAGAGACTCCATTATTTGGGCATTTGAACCATGATGCAGCTGTCTGAGGATGAAGCAGAAGCATAAGTGCCAGATTCTCAACAGAGAGATGCCACTGAATGAGAATACTCCAGATTTGATTAAGATTTTAAATCCAGCAATGTTTATGATATTGTGTCAGTCTGTCTTCACTGTGAGAAATATTAGACTTGCTGAATGAAGTAAGGAATTAGAAAATGTGATCAACACCAAAAAGGCAGTTAAAACACACAGTTCAGGGCCAAAAGCGGGTACTCAAGGATTGGTAGTAGTATTATTATTACTTGTGCAAGGAGACTCTTAAAAATGTCTGGATACATAAATAATGAAAAGACGAAGGAAAAGGATAGAAAGCTTACCATGGCAGCAATTCTGTGGTGAATCTGGATGTCTCCTTTCACACTTTAAATGTTTGGCAGAAAGCATTACTCACAATACATGGTTTACACGGCTTATGAAAAACTATGCATATTTTTAAAAACACCTAATCTATGTCTGATGGAATTTGTTAATGTAATTTGAGAAAAACAGATGGCTAAAATTTAAATTAGATAAAATTTAAGGATAGCATTTTGTAAAATATGAACCAAAAAAAGTAAAAATTGTGGCAAGAGAGAAATGCATTTTTCACTAACACTACTGCTCACTGCCATAATTAAGACTCTACCTTCCTGTAAGTCTTTGCTGTTAGATTTTTCCAATATCCAAGTGTAGCTGGGTTTGACAAAAATAATTAATAATTATTTGTTACAATATAAATATACCATATGAAAACAAAATTCAAATTCTTGACTCTATAATTAATAATGGTACAAAGTTACTTAATAACCTAAAGTCATGTATTTCATTTCCCTCAAGTTGCAATTATTTATTTGCCTTCATTTTGAGAAAATCAACATTTAGCCTAAATATTATTGATATACAATTTCTGTATTATATTATGCAGCAACATAAGTGTAGAAAATATTCAATTATTACTAAAGCAAATGTTTCAAATAATCAAAAGAAAACAACATAATTTTCTCAATATATGTTATACTTATTTATGATTAAATATTCTTGACTATTTAACATTTTAACTGTGTAGGAAGAAAGAACTAAGAGTTTCCTCTAAAGAGTTCTACTAATTTCCACAAGATATTTTCACATATTCAAAGCAGTTCTAGAATAAAACCCAGCCCTGTTCATTGATGGTGAAAAACTCAAGTAATTTTAAAATGACTGTTGTATGGCAAACCCAAAGTACATTTTGCCAAGTATTTAGTTTCCTCTTCTATTTATAGCTATAAATACTTAAAGAAGAGTTAATCCATATGTTTCTGATTCATTTACACTTAACTCATCAAGATGTTTAAAGAAGCATACAAAATCAAGTAGGCTTTTTAAGCCTTTTCGTTTATATTTGAGAAATAGGAAGCCAGATTTTGTTAGCTATAAATTAATTCAAGAAAAAATTAAATCTTAGGCTTGGCACAAGCCATTTTCTTTCTTTGGAATTTCCAATAATAGTTTGCTTTATCTTCTATTTCTGAAAGCTGACCCACTGAATTCTGTCTGAAGATTGAATTTGGACTGCTGTTTTATTTTTAAAAAATTGCAAATCTGAAAGAATTTAGGTCTATCCCAAAGAATGTACAAATCATGACAGGAATGTATTAACTTACATGAAGGAATTAAGAGTATGCTACCTTTCATTATTATCATTTTATTTACATACAAAGTAAGTACAACCAAAGCAGAGTTGTGCATTCGTAGGACCATGTAACATATAGATTTCCTGTTCTATATTTTAATTCTTACAAGGATTTTAGATTCTATCATATGTGTTACTGGAATTTTATGCAGGGAAAAGTGGATTACAATGAAGAATTTATTAAGAATATTTTTCTTATGGAAATGAATATTTTAATGTTCTGAAGAACAAGAATGTGGAAATGGGGTCTCAAAAGTATGAAAGTAAAATTAGTTGAAAGAGAACTTACTATGTATACTTCAAGAGTTTCTTAAAAAAACAAGTATCTTTCTAGGAAAATGAATTAAAAAATCCAATTGAAATTATTAGATTTTATTTTGAGTTTAAGAATTAAATGTAACATGCTAAGTACAGTGATCAGCAAAGTATCATTAATGGCTACATTTATTTCTAGTGATGATATTAGTGTTATTTGATTGTCAGTTAATAGTATTCTAACATTATCTTTCAAACAAAAGACATCTCTATGAAAATTTAGAAATAATATGTATAAGGTTAAAATGGAATATATGTCAAGGACATAATATGGCATTATCATCATAATTATTCAATAAAATTATTACTTTTGTATTTGACTTTAATGTTTAATATATACTCTAGGTAAGCTGTATTTCACTGATGTTGAAAGTATTAGTTACTATTAAGCAATGTCTTTCTGATAAAAATAGTGATCATACTCATTTTATAATGGTAGAAAAAATATTATCTGTTATATATATATCCATACTCAGAATTTGGATGATACATAAATAATATTCTATTTAACCTTATTTGGATCCAAGTTGCATACTATATTAACTTTCTATAACTATCATAATGAAGTATCACAAAATTAATGATTTAAAATAATAGAAATCTATTATCTCACAATTGTGGAAGCCAAACATCTAAGATCAAAGTTTCCTCAGGATCATCTCCTTCTACAGGTTAGAGAGAAGAAAATTTCCTGCCTCTTCCAGCTTCCCCTGGATCCATTTGTTCCTTGACTTGGAGCTTGAAAACTCCTTGCTTCTGTCTTCACATAGCCATCTCCATTGTGTATACTCCATTTCTGTCTATTTTCCAGGCCTTACTTTTATAAACATACCTGATAGAAATTCTAGGGTACACACAAATTAGTCAGGATGATTTCATTTTGAGATCAAGTTAACTACCTCTATGAATAATTTTTGTCCTTCAAATAAAGTCACAACTCCACCTTCTAGGGGGGTTGTGACTTTATATGAAGGAAATGAACGTAACTTTCAACTTACTGCATATCAGAATATGAGTATCAGTTAACACTTTTCTGTTTTGTTATCAAACTAGAGAGCAGTAGAGCCTGGCTTCTCTCAATTGATATTCATTTATGAGTCACTGTCCAATCAAGAGACAAAAATCACACAACAATTTGAATAGAGAAAAGTTAATAAACAAAATTATTAATTATAACAGGAGAAAGTAGTATTGAAAGATTAGCTAGTAAAAATTAAAGGAAAATCAAATGAATATAGGATTAGCAGCTATAAAAGAGCAACTATGACTTCCAGAGCTACAATAGCGCACACCAGAAAAATCCCTTCCCTCCACCATGGCTGTTACCTGGACTTTGTTGGGGAGGGCAATACTGTGATCACTAAATGTGATGCCATTCAAAACAGAACTTGCTAGAAAGCTACCTTCTAAGATGCCAGAGAAAGCCATTCATGAGGTGTGCCCTCATTAGAACCTCCCCAGTAGGAAGAAGTGACTGACAACTGGGTGCTACTAGCTACAGTGCTCTGTAGAGGTTGGGTAGTAGAGAAGCCAACTGCACACTGTAGGAGCTGAATTCTGGGAAACAGCTATTTAGAAACTATCTAACAATGTACCCCAGAAGCAGGAAGAAAAACCCCTTCCTCTTGCCATGTTATCTAGCATTTCCTACCAACAAAACTTACCACACTTTCTGCTGACAAAATAAAAATATTGAAAGGAATCACCTCATTGTTCATAGAGCAAGCAATGAAGAATGGGCTAATATTGAGAGATAATAAATCAATAAATGGCATCTTTCTTGAAGGATGAAAACTCAGAATCTGATTGAGAAAAACAAATTTCCATAAGTCAATGTTTTATGTACAGATAGAGAAGAATTAATGGTACAAATGGCATTTTCATAATTAAATCCTTTTGTTGAACTCCATGAAAAAAAAGTCATATTTCTTATAAGTTGTTTTCTCATATACGGCATTCTAGCTTATCATTTCTCAGAAATTATTCTTCTTGTATTTCCAATGTTTTCTTTTAGTCCTCCAATGAAATTCCTATATTTTTGCACTATGAATTAGTGTTTGATGGATAGTCTTAAATCATAACTTATCCAACCATTCATTTTATATATATATATATATATATATATATATATATATATACCAAAAAGATTATAAAAATGAGGGAACTACTGCAAAATGGGCCTTAAAAGGAGGTTCTAAGAGGCAAACATGTCGTGAACATCTACAGGTAAGATTCTACATGCAAATTCTTGAATTAAGCAGGTTTTATAAAATGACATATGACATTGAGATAAACATTTAAAAGTCTTATTAACAAGTAGAAAAAAATTGTCCATTTATTATTAGGTTATGATTATAAAAAACCTTAAAAATTACAATTATAATTTTTAATTCATTTACTCACATTTTTTTAAATGCACATTGCAAAGTCTCAGGTTACAAACTCATTTCCTGAAGAACGTGTCTGACACAACCTCTTTTTAATGAAAGCATGGTCTGGTGAGAAGTAAAACAAATTCTATTATTTATACTGATGATTATGTATCAAACAAAACAGTAATCACACAATAATTTCTTTGTGTGTGAAACTGGCTCACTTAAGATATTCATTTTCTTTTAAATATTACTCTGCTGAATTTGCCAAAAATGATGATAATTGATACTTTATACATGAACAGAATTTAAGGTGTAAGCATATATCTGTTATGAAATAATCAGTTTCATTTGGCTTTCTAAGTAGTCTTCAGTGACCTATAGTCAGCCAGATGGAATTGAGCACTAAGATGCTTTTCCATTTCACAGGATAATGAACACTTAGTTAAATCAGCTATAATATATGTAGTAATTGTACCAGAACAAATTGTATTCCTTAATGATTTTGATACAGCAACATAATTCATCATTTCTCCTCCTACCCCACCCAATGTGAGGCTTCCTTTGTTATTTTACAAAAGAAATTTAGCACTTATGTGAAAAAAATATTTTATTTTATTCTTATTTCAATTTGTAAATGTTGCTACACTAGACCCATCTTGAGATCAAAGGAGTACATCATTCTAAGGATGTTCATATGCTTATAACATTATTAAAAGCTGACAGAACTCTGATATCTAGTATAGTAACTAGTAGCCAAAAGTAACCATTTTAATTACAGATAAATAAAACATAAAATACAAAATTCAACAACTTATCCATACAAGATCATTTCAAGTACTTAAGAGATGTGTATGTATATGCACACATGTTTATATACACATAGATATGTATGTGTGTATGTATATATTTGTAAAACTAATGGCTAGTGTATTTTTTTTTTTTTTTTTTTTAAAGATAGAGTGAGAGAGGAGAGAGAGAGAAAGAGAGAGAGAATTTTTCAATATTTATTTTTTAGTTTTTGGCGGACACAACATCTCTGTTGGTATGTGGTGCCGAGGATCGAACCCGGGCCGCACGCATGCCAGGCGAGCGCGCTACCGCTTGAGCCAAATCCCCAGCCCATGGCTAGTGTATTTAACACTATACATTTAAAGAACATTTCCATTAATATGAGGAATACTATTTGAGAAATAGATTATTCCTTAATTAGTTTTTCTGCCTTTGCACTGATCATTATTAGTTTTTAAAATACAGGTAGGTTGACACAAAAATTAAATTGGGGTAGGTATTCGGTATACAGTACTTCTAAAAGACAATCATCATACTAATGTAATCTTTTCTCAAAAACAAATACCTTTTTGTTGTGAAACATTTTATCTGTTTTTGAAAGAGGGCATATGGCAGAAATTATAGCAATTAAAGTAGGTATGATCAATATAAGTGAGAGAGTGAATTTTCTGTTATTATTTAATATTATTGAAAATTATAGGTATAAAACTAAAAGTAAATTTATGTTTTGGTTTCTCCTCTAACAACATATTGTCCACATTTTGAAAAAAAAAAAGAATGGCAATAATAATTTCGGGTCATAAGTTTATCCAGACTCCTGATTCCATCATCAACTATACTTTATTTTTTAAAACATTTCTATAGAAGTATATGCACATAGGATGAAGATTTAACATAAGAATTCCCTTTATTAATGTAGATCATAAATGCATTTTTCAATCTAGAAACCTAACATGTTCAGCAAGAGCATGAGAAGGACTCATTTTCCTAAAGGCAGGCCTAAATTCTAGAATCAGACACCAAACTGCCTACATTGCTGCTTCGATTTAAAAACACATTCAAATTTTGGATCTTATGACTTTTTTGTGGGTTGAACTGTGTTCCCCACCAAAACATTCTGGACTCCTAAACATCAGTATTTATGAATGAGACCTCATTTGGAATCAGGATCTTTACAGATATTATCAAATTAAGATGAGGTCAGGTTGGGCCTTAAATCCAAAGAATACTATCTTTTTAAAAGAGAATTTTGAATAAAGACTGAACAGACACAAGGAGGTAAAATTGCCTTGGGAACAAAAATTGAAGTGATGCTACTATAAGCCAAGGAACATCAAGGACTAGAGGAGCAAAGGATTTCTCCTGAGAGCTTTTGAAGCAACAAGGCTCATAACTGCACTTTGACTTCAGACATCTCTCCTCCAGAACTGGGAAAGAATCGTTTTAAGCCACCCAATTTATAATAATTTGTTATGGCAGCCCCTACAAATCACCTATTTTAATACTTTATGAAGACTAATCCATTTAGGATCAAATGTGAAGGCCTAAAAGCCATTAAGTTTGCCCCATGAAGGCTCACTCTCTATAGGATGTGCCTAATTCATGTTATTTTCTTGATCATTTCATTAGTCTTCCTTATTATTGATGTTGTTTGTGCAGTGCATGAGCTTGTTTCTCCTAATGGTTATCATCAGTATATTATTGTCATGTAATAAACTCAGTAATAAAAATATGAATTAAACTAATTGAATTGAGCTTAATATTGCCTTAATATATTTTATTGTTTTATTTTTTAGTTATACAGGACAATAGAATCCATTTTGACATAATTATACAAGCATGGAATATATCTTGCTCTTATTCAGATCCAAGTACCTCTCCTTCCCCTTCTTTCCGTATCTTTTGTGCATCAGAGATTTTAAAGCATTTTGATAAACATTTTCATTTGATCTTCAAAAAGAAATGTAAAGCTGGTTACACAGAATTCAAAAAAGAAAGCAAACTTGCCCTGCTTGAGGTCAGACCTCCTGTTTTACAATTTATATTTTCAAGGAAAGACATCAGTATGTGCTGGGAAAGTGTTTTCTTTTGATTGTATCTCCATTTTTCACATCTAAAAGTAGAATTAGGGAAACTAACTGGAGTGGTAAATATGAATTCTGAAGTCTGCCTGTTTCTTTTGTTAGTATTATTATCACTTTCCTACATTACATCGGGGCATCAAAATAGCAATAATTAATTAGAAATAGGTTATTTCTGCCATGAGTTCATGGCTATCAAATGCACATTAGCCTCTTTTTAATAATTTTCATTTTTTTTTAATTTGCTAAATTAATAAGGTAAAACTGTCCACCAATTTGGAAGATAAGAATCTATTCAACTACTTATCTCCAGTTTTCTTAAAGAATCCACCCACATAAGAAGAGATAGAAAGGGATCAATTTTTTTCTTTGGTTTGTCATTATAAATTTCTGTAACAGAAATGACTAACTGAAGTATATTCAGTCAAAGTAAATTTGAAAACTAGCAAAATAAATTTCTTGAATGATTGAGATAACAATATGCAGTGGTGCAAGAAGGGTATTAAAGGAAACGTACAAAAATTTTTCTGAGAAGGGCAAGGATTATTACGTCAGGGTTCTCTGACATCAGACATTCATCAGGATATCATCAAATAATCTTTTATTTGTCTGAATGAGCTGCCTAAACTAGCAGGGCCCACATGCATATTCTGTGCAATATTTCTTCACACAAAACTGAAGCAAACTGATCTCATTACAACATTGGATGGCAAGAGTGGGCTTTCTTTGTATGAAAAATAAATAGAAATAGATGAAAACCAGCTGGAGTTCAGAATTATATAAAGTCTATATTTCTGTGCACCTTCAGGTGTGATGTTATTTTTAGTAGAAGTTAGCATTCTCCAGTAATTTCAGGTGCTTTGCTAATAAGTAGCTCCAGAACCATCATAAAACAACATAGCAAAAAAGAATATACTCAAAACTCCTCAAACTAAGTGTCCCTAACTCAAAGTTTATTATGTCCAGAATGACTTACAAATAAAACATAAGTTTAGTTTTATAAGGCAATGTAAAAAATTGTTACTTAAGAGGTAAACTGTACTGGAAAGCTTTACAACTCCCATAATTTATTATAGAATTAAGCCATTGTGTGTTTGGACCAGGTCAGTTCACTGCAGGGAAACTGCATCTTATGGAAATCAGACTGAGAAGTACATAGCAGAAACTCTCATGGAGTACTAAGCAGACTTCAAAAATCTAAGCATATGTATGGTGTTACAATTTCAGAAGAGCTTCTTTTGAGTCATAAAGTTACTGACCCTACTGAAGACACACAATTACCCCCAAACAACTGGGATGTTTCACTTATTGTCAGTGAATAAACTAAAAGGAATGAAAAAAAATTTTTTGGTAAAATAAGAAAGCAAGTTCTTTTGTTTAAAAATAAAGAATTTCTCACAAAGAGCTCCTGATTCTTACTCTTGGTGTTTCTCATTCTCAAAATTGTGCAAAACATATCGGAACATCTCATCACAAAAAATGATTAGTGAGATAATACATGTGTTAATTAGCTCAGTTTAGTTGTGTGCCAATATGTACACAGTTCAAAACATTATATTGTATAAGTATATAAAATTTTTGTCAAATATATATATGTGTATATATATACACACACACACACACACACACACATTATGTTGTCAATCACAATCTTTTTAAAGAGAGAGAGAGAAGAGAGAGAGAGAGAGAGAATTTATTTTAATATTTATTTTTCAGTTTTCGGTGGACACAACATCTTTATTTTATGTGGTGCTGAGGATTGAACCCAGTGCCCCGCGCATGCCAGGTGAGCGCATTACCGCTTGAGCCACATCCCCAGCCTGTCAATTACAATTTATTCAATTTATTTGTAGAATTACACATTTAATGTTTATACATAAATAATATATATATATATATGAATAAAAATGCTAGAGAAAACATTAGAAAGCATTAACTCTTAGAGAGATAAAGCAGATTCTTAAGATTACAAGTTTATCAGTCAAGACTTATAGACCACAAATACATAAAAGTTTCTTTTAAACAAATACATGACATTACATTGTGGAAAAAAAAATAGGTTAGGAAGTTAGAAAAAGTCAATTTGGATACTCTCTCTACCACGAACCATTATTATCAACACTAAGGAAAAATTAACAATAAACTCTCTGGAAGTTAAGTATTAAGAGAGAGGATCAAAAAAGATGTTTGTGAAAATTCTTAAATATGTAAATTGTATTAAAATATAAGGCATGGTTATCAATGTATCTCCTTAAAATATTAATGATTCATGCATTAGCATAGTTCAATATCATTTTTAGCTTTCTGCAAAATATGAATAGAGATGATATATACACACACATATAATGACATATCTCCATATATATTCATTTCAAATAAATGGGCATGAATATGATGTAGATATCTTGTCTGCAAGATAAAAAATAAAGTTTCATAGAAATTATATGTGTATCATAACGAGATCTCCTCTATATAATTTCTTTATAAATGTTTCACATGGTGGTATTTGTTCCCAGGGAGTTCCTGTTTTATATTATTTTGAATATTTCTACACATGTTGTTTATATGAGGACAGGGTGATAGTTAAGATGAGTCACAATCTTCAAAAACATTAAGGTTTATAGGCAAAGGTGTTTTCCTTTACTGTTAGGTTCACATCCTGCTATATTTTTCGATACATCTCTATTATTTTTATTTTTATTAATATACTGACAACAAATTTTAGAAGCTTTATTTTTCCTTTCACAGTAATTTGTACTTAGGTTGACTTATAAAATAGAGCTTAGCCTTCAATCCTACCTTCCATCAGGCCATGAGGTATTTTATTTCTATATGCACTAGAAAGTCCAGTAATTTATTTTTCTGTGTCTCCTATGTGCTACTGCAAGACTGGAATTTGACCCACAACTTCAACTAAAGACCTCACTCACCTATCACTTTTCAAAATGTTTAACCAAACACTCTTAACTAGTCAAATGTCAGCGATAGGAGAGCCTCCTACTGTGCATCTTTAGTGTTGCCAGGCTCATTGACAGCTGGAGAGAAGGCTCTTGTTAAGCATATTTGATGTGCCCTGGTTTATGTATCCTGGGTTTTACTGGAATAGCCTTCAGCAGGTCATTGCCTGGTTCTTCACAGCTGAGCATTAAAGATGGGAAGTGTAAATGATGATTAAGTGCCTGCACAATTCTCAAATTTCCAGAGTTTCAGCCTCACAGGTGTTCATGTTGCAGCTGGAACTAAGGTCTCATTTAATCTTAAGTTAGTTATCCATTTTAATTGTGAAAAGTATAAGGTATTGACTGAAAAGGACCTGTTGACTTGTACTAGTGTATAGAAAGATAATACATAGGATAAAAAATACACCAAGATAGTGAAGGTTATGAACACTTTTTTAGATTAGTTAGCAACTGATAATGCCTTGGAATAGACTTATGGTGGCTATATTCAAATACTTTGAGGGCTGTCTGTGGAAGAGGCACAAAATTGTGTGGGTATGTGTGGGGGGTGTATACATGCGCACACCTGCACAACTCCAGAGGGCAGAATCAGGGTTAGAAAGGGAAGGTTATAGGGCAGCAGATTTCAGTCCAAAGTAAGGAAGAACTTCCTAGTCACTGAACCATATAAAGACTTAAGTAGAGATAATAAAATCCCCATTACTGAAAGTGTTCAAGCAGAAGTGAAATAATCTTTTTTTAAAGAGATAGAGAGAGAGAGAGAGAGAGAGAGAGAGAGAGAGAATAGAGAGAATTTTAATATTTATTTTTTAGTTTTCGGCGGACACATCTTTGTTGGTATGTGGTGCTGAGGATCGAACCCGGGCCGCATGCATGCCAGGCGAGCGCGCTACCGCTTGAGCCACATCCCCAGCCCGGAAATAATATTTTTCTATACTTATTGCAGTGATAATTCATGTTGGAATAGAATTCTGAATTATTAATTATTCTGATATTTATGATATTTTTAAAAATTTTTTATTCTAATTTATTATATATGACAGCAGAATGCGTTACAATTCATATTACTCAAAAGGAAGCACAATTTTTCATATCTCTGGTTGTATACAAAGTATATTTACACCATTTGTGTCTTCATACATGTACTTAGGGTAATGATGTCCATCTCATTCCACCATATTTTTACCCCCTTGCCTCCTCCCAATATTTAATGGTTCTTAAAAAATGAGAATTTTGTACACAAGGGGAATATATTTGGAGTCTAATTTTGGTTTCGTTAGATAAGTAAACCTGAGAAAGTATAGATTGTGGAGTTCAAAATTCAGGAGTTCAATCCTGAAATCTATTCACTGGTCATTTGGGGAATTCTCTTTAATCCAAATAATGAATAATACCAGATTGTTATGATGGGTATGAAATCACTGGAAAGCACCTAGAACAGTGTTTGGCAGGTAAGAAAGAAACTTGGCATCATTACTATCATTTAGGTTATTTCATTTGAATTTCAGTGTAACACTACACATGACATGAATTCATTCAGCTATATCATGTGTGTCTGTGTGTACATAATATTAACTAGATCTGTCTGTCTTACTCTTGCCTCTTCCATTAAATCTAGTGTCTGAATATGCTATGCTGGCAGCACTATAGCCATCCACCAACTTTCCTAGACTAGTTTTGTCCCTCCCCAACCCTTGGTTTTGAGCTTTTTCACCCAAATTCAATATTGGGCTCCACAATGCAATGTCCTTTTTAAATCACCCTAGCTGATTCAAATATTGAATGTGGAAAATCACTACATACACATTATGCAAAATTATTGTCTTGAAGATTAAACCCAATAATTTAGTCACCAAGATATGAATCTTTCTGGTATTTGCTCTTAACAAGAAACTCTTATTTTGTAGCAACACCAGTTGGTCTTTTCCATTACTACCAGTAGATATGCTTTCTTTCCCTCCATTAGTCTTCTGTTTGATGCCTTGGAGTTCTTGGCTATACCACTCACTTACAATAAGGACTACCTTCTTATATTTATCAAGCCCAATCCTCTCATTTAATAATACTTCCCACTAAACACAGGTTTTTCAAGGAACTTTTCCAGATGAACACCAAACATGCAGACCACCCGGCTCACATGCTGATGCATATCTGTTTTATTAAATTTATGTCTGCTGTTTGGGTATCTGCATCATTTTCCCCAGAAATTTTTAATGTGTACTCCATATTCCCCATAATTCCTATTATTAGGTTATGCGTAAGTAAACACTGAGCATGTAGCTGAAACTAAGTCTTTTAAATATTCACTTTTTTTTTGTAAAAAGCACTGAGTTTTACAATTTGAAAAAGGATTGGAAAATCTGAATCTATAAAAGCAAAGCTATTATGAATAAATGAAGGCAGTAGAGAAAATTTGATAATGTTTGGGAATTTAACAAAATATGAACTTATAAACATTTGTGTCTGTGAAAAAAGAGATGATTATTCTTATTATACTGATTATTCTGATTATTCTTATATACTGTTATTATTAAAGAACATTTATGCTTCATAAACATTAGTTTTTATATCTTTCTTAGGTAGATTAAAAAAAGTTATTTCACACATTATAGATGACATTTGATGGCAAAATGATACCCCTGTCTAATGAAAATAATTAGATCTCTTTCATATTTTAAACTAAAATTTGTGATAGCTAATGGAATCCAACTGACTAAAAGCACAAGGATATTTTACTATTTTGATGATTTTTAAGTCAGGGAAACTTGAGATGAATGTGTAACACTGCCCATGAAGATGTATGTATACAACAATAAATACAATTTTATTCAGACTAATATGTCCCCAAATATGTCTATGTCTTAATATTTTGGACTTGTACATATGTTATTCTACATGGAAAAAGAGATTTTGTAGATATGACAAACTTAAGGAATTTGAAATAAATGAACCTGCATTATCCAGGTAACCCAGAGTAATCACAGATTTTTTAATAAAAGTTAGAAAATATGAAGTGATTAAGGAAGCACAATACCAGAGGATGTGATGTAAATTGCAAGGTGTTATTCTGCTGGCTTCAATGATACAAAAAGGGGTCATGAGCCAATTAAGACAGGCAGTTTCTAGAAGCTTAAAAAGTAAGGAAGTGATTTTGTCCAGAACCTCCAGAAGAAACTGGCCTATTTACTTGATTTTAGCCAATGCAAACATTTCAAGCATCTGCTTAAGATTCTACACTTGCATTCTTATAAGTCACCAAATTTGTGGTTAATTTATTACAGCAGAATAGGAAACTAATAAATTTAGAAATGAGGAAAACCTAGATTTATGTCCCTGTGGTAAAATTTGCCTTATGAAGAAATTACCAGGAATGCAGAAGAAAAAGATGAGGCATGACACTTGTGTTTCTTCCTAATTTAGATAAATCTGCTTTTGCAAGATGTAGCAAGTGTTTGCTTCATAAGCATGTGCCTGTGTGATCATACAGGGACCCAAAGAAAGCTACACACTTAAATTAATACCCTTCTGTTGTGCTTTAAAACACTAAACAAAAATTTAAAAGGCTCGAATTTTCATTTTGCAATAGGCCCCACAGATTATGTAGTCAATCTTGGATGTCACTGCTTTATAGTTATTTTAATACCATAGTCACTCAAAAATATAAGAATGGTAAATTACAGGGCTGGGGTTGTGGCTTAGTGGTAGAGTGCCTAGCATGTTTGAGGCACCACAATAAATAAATAAATAAATAAGTAAAAGTATCATGTCCATCTACAACTAAACAAAAAATTAAAAAGGGGTAAAGGAGAAATTTTTTATATACAGATTTACAAAAGCACTTTCAGTCTAGTGGATTTACAAAAGTGAAATATATTTCTTGACTTGCACTTCTTCATATACTCACTGGACTATAAACTACTGTGATGTAATTGAAACAACAACAACAAAAACAATCCTGGAGAAGAACTATAAGGCTCTAAGATGCCATTCTAGGAAAATAATCATAAAACTCAAGCCAATGGAATATCTATAATAAAGCAATTCATTAAAACTAAATAAAATCAATAAGGAAAAATTAGGCCTAATGATATCAAGTATAACAAACTTAACTTACAGAGCCACATATCATCATTATCAGAAACTTTTATAACCAATATCTTTCTGTCATTTATAAAACGCTTTTCGTTTCTGAAATCCTAAGCCAGACAAATCCTTTTTGTTAACAATGGAAGACTATTTCTCTTTAGATTTCCCTGGGTGAAATCAATTTTAATAAAATGAAATACTTAAATAAAATGGAGAAGCAAAGTTTAAAAATATGCCATAGCAATTATATATATGTATATACATGCATAAATAATAGTATGATATTTTAGAAGACAGTATAAAAGAGAAACCACAAAAGTACAAATTGCTAAGATTTGTAAACAATTTCACTGACTTAATTAACAAAGTCACATATAAGGGCAATCAATAATTAGAGGGCACTACTGTATTTGGTTCAACCTAATGTAAACCTGATACTTCAAAATATTTTCTAAAATACTATTCATAAACAAAATCATTGAATTCAGGACAGGTGTGGTGGAGACACCTATAATTCCAGCTATCTTGGGAGGCTGTGGAAGGAGGACTGCAAGTTGGTATCTAAGCAACTGAAAGACCTTTAGCAACATGGTGAGACCCTGGGAGGGAAAGGTAGAGAGAATAGAAATTGCATGGAAATGGAAGGAGACCCTCATTGTTATACAAAATTACATATAAGAGGTTGTGAGAGGAAAGGGAAAAAAAACAAGGGAGAGAATTAAATTACAGCAGATGGGGTAGAGAGAGAAGATGGGAGGGGAGGAGAGGGGGGTAGTAGAGGATAGGAAAGGTAACCGATGTGATTCTGCAATCTGTATTTGGGGTAAAAATGGGAGTTCATAACTCACTTGAAACTAATGTTTGAAATATGATATGTCAAGAGCTTTGTAAGGTTTTGAACAACCAATAAAAAAACAAATAAAAAAAAAGAATACAACAGTCACTAATATGGCATTATGTAAAAATATGGATGTGTAACCGATGTGATTCTGCAATCTGCATTTGGGGTAAAAATGGGAGTTCATAACCCACTTGAATCTAATGTATGAAATATGATTGTGTCAAGAGCTTTGTAATGTTTTGAACAACCAATAAAAAAAGATAAAAAAAATAAATAAAAGTTGAAAGTAGTGCATTATTTAAAAA
This sequence comes from Urocitellus parryii, assembly GCF_045843805.1. Taxonomy (NCBI): domain Eukaryota; kingdom Metazoa; phylum Chordata; class Mammalia; order Rodentia; family Sciuridae; genus Urocitellus; species Urocitellus parryii. The sequence continues at coordinate 65,711,994 of NC_135533.1, forward strand.
AAAAAAAAGGACTGGGGATGAAGGTCAGTGGTAAAAGGCTTTGGGTTCTATCCCCTTTACACAGGCGCACACACACATACAAACACTACTGAACTGAGGGAAAAAAAAAATCTGAGTTTGATGATCAGTTTTTTTTCCCTGTGGGCTGTGAGTTGTTCATTTTCTATATCTTGACTTCAATTTTCTTCTAATCTACAAACAAGAAATCTAGACCCAATCATTTCTAAGTTACCTTCCAACACTTTCAATGCCGCTTCCAAAGGATTTGTCAAAAAGGAAGTTGTTGCTACTGCAACTGACTAAAGAAGAATAAAGAAGCATGGAAATGAAAATGTTTCAACTGACTAAAGAAGATTAAAGAAGCATAGAAATGAAAATCTTGCTTTTGCTTTTAAAATTCTATTCCTTTTTTTTTTTTTTTTGGTACCAAGTATTGAGCCCTGGGTGCTTTACTACTGAGCCACATCTCCAGTTCTTCTTATTTTTATTTTTATTTGTTTTTTTTTATATCTATAATATCTTTTTTTATTTATATATGACAGCAGAATACATTACAATTCTTATTACACATATAGATCACAGTTTTTCATATCTCTGGTTGTATACATAGTGTATTCACACCAATTCCTGTCTTCATACCTATTCTTTGAATAATAATGATCATCACATTCCATCATCATTAATAACCCCATGCTTCCTCCTTTCCTCTCCAACCCCTCTGCCCTATCTAGAGTTCAGTTCTTTTTATTTTTATTTGGAAATGATGCCTCACTAAGTTGCTAAGGCTGGCCTTAAACTGGAGATTCTCCTACCTCAGCCTCCTAATTCACTGGGATTACAGGCATGCACCATACTTGTCCTTCTTAAATGAGAATAAATGATAACATTTTTCATTTCAGAAATGATCTAACGAAATGCTCTAAAATTTAAGTTCCATAGAGACATTTATGGTATCAATAATTTAGACTCATGCATCAATCTGAGTTTTTTATAAATAATAAGTAATAGATGTTATTCAGTTAAAAAATAAATTTTTATTAAATTCCAAGAATAGTTTAGTAGTTTGTCCTTTCATCAAGACTACTTACATACTAAGGCAACTGTATTGCAAACCATGATCATATGTTGTCAGAAGTCCAGTATCAAACTGACTTTCAGATTATTTATTTTAACCATAGGAAGGAAGGACATTTGCAAATGAATTGTATATAAACTCATCTTGAAAAAAAATATTTTTCTGGCTATTTAAAACAGCTCTTACAAAATGTTTATTTGATTTTAAGAAGTACTTCACAATTCCTCCCTAAATAAAACTCACACATTTTAACCTGTCACTCAAGAGCCTACACAATCTGGCGCCAACCTATCTTGAGAGTTTTATCTCCTACTACATAGTTTGACACATCCCAAACTCTTAAACCAGTTACTTGTCTCAGTACGTTTTGTATTTTTCTTTTTAACCTATATTTATTCAAGTTGTTGCTCCTGCCATGAATTCCTTCCAAATTGCACTGGTATTTGCAAATCTGCCTCAAGACTCAGAACTACTGCTATGTTATTAATGAAAACATCCCAGATCCTGAGCGCACTTTCATCCTCATCTTCCAGTGCCTCATCAGGGTCAGAAATAATCTCACTTCCAAAATTCTAAGATAATCTTTTTAAAATATACCCTTAATGTTATTTATCACATCCTATACTTATTCAGGAAATTTTTGCACATTTAGTTCCCTAATAAGGTTTAAATCTTCTTGAGGCTAAAAACATTTTTTCAATTGATTTATTCTACATACCATCAATTATTTCTTTGACAATATGCATATATACAAAATAATATATGAATGAGTACATAACTAGTAAAAGGGAATAGAAAGTGTCCCTTTAATTGTAAAAATATTGTAGGTTAAAATGGACAGTCCTTTAACATCACAGTTTAATTATAATTGCTTATATAGTCTTTAATTATCCAGTATAACTGCTTTTCAGTTGTCTTGAGAAGATGTTATATCAAAGTAAGAAATAACTCATTTAAAAAATAAAACTACTTTTGAAACCTTTACAATCTTAAAAGACAAGTCATTACCCTTTAACCTCCCTTTTCTCAAACTTATCCCAAGGCTATAATAATGTTTTATTATTTATATAGAGATTTATATTTTCAAAGCACTTTAGAGCCATTAATTTGTTAAGCCAAACAACATACAGTTGAGCAAGGTGAGTGTGATTAAATGCATTTGACAGATAAAAAAACAGCGGTAGTGCCAAAGCGGTCTTTTCACAGCCAGTGGCAATCTGGGGTTTCCTTTTGTGCTGGAACTGTAGTTGGCCCACTGTAAAAACAACTAAGCAACAGACCTGTTCTTATTTATTTCATTTTCAATTCTTCATTTCCATAGTCAAACAGATTTAGAGCAAATCTTACATTAATGATATTTAGTTAAAATATATGATCAGTTGTAAAGTCAAGGTTTAAAATTTTGCTGTTATAATTGTTGAGCAAAATAGTGCTTTCTGCTTTAGTTTAAATGTGTGTAAACACTGATCAATCACCAAGCAATGTAAGTCTTTAAATACCACTGGCTGGATTAATCAAATAAAATCTTAAACACAATTTTATGGCATCAGTTATTTTGATGAATAACCTGTTCCCACATTTCCTGATTTCTTCTCTTTTTTTAACTGTAAAATTATGAACAAACTCATATGAATATGATAAAAAAATCACATAGAAAATATAATACACATTTATTTTCAGAGTTATAAATCGTTGCTGAGGATAACTTTTCTCGTCAAAGTTCTAGTCCCCCACTTGTCAATGCAAAATTGATTTGAAAGTAGGTTTTTTCCTCCTATGTTGAAGGTTGTGATTTGGGGCATTGTGATGATAAATTATTTAAAGTTATTTTCTCTCTACTCTCAGACGAAACAAATCTCTAAAGAAATTGTCTATCCCTAGCCAGCATCTCAGGAATGTACTGTTATTTTATCCCAGTGGAGATGAGGATTTTTCACCTTTATTTACGGCTGGCAGTTTTATGCCTTTGACTCACACAATCACTCTCTCACTATGAAACTATTCGTATTTCCTGAGAAAGGTTAAGATAATTTACTATTGTTGGACAAATTTTTCTCTCATACTGATTCTAAGAATTAGACACATGTCGTCTGTTGGTGTCAATCCTAGTGGTCCACAATGTACAAATCAGAACTTTGCATAGAACATATCTGCTTCCTTTGATTCAAAACCTTAAAAGCAACCAAATTATATACATGTATGAATGTAGCACAATGAATCCTACTATTATAATGTATCAATAAAAATAGTGTTTGCACTGTATATACTCATAACTCAGACAAAAGTGGGAATTCAGAAAGTCGGGCAGAAGAAAGAACCAATCCATAGACTTTGGGTACCAAATCAAATGGTAATCTGTATAAAGAAGAATCAGGATTGAGTGGATAAGCCACCCATTTTAAACATTGTTAATTTTTCCTTTGAATTTATTATACAGATCCAACCTAAGACTTTGAAGTTTTATAACAAATCAGCCATAGAAATATGTAGACTCGATCTAAATTGTTGAGTCCATTCAAGCCAATTTATTCCTTGCAATTCCATACATTTTTGTTGTTGTTGTTAGAATCACCTTCTTATTTATTGTCAAATATCCACAAATGAAGTTTCCAACACTTAGATCACTACCACTGACCAGGACTGCCTAAGAAAACAACTTCTTAGGCACAGCCTAAGACTGATATAAGCAACTCAGTGTAAAAACAAGCCTGGTACTCCAAAGCAACCTAAAAAAGTTAAATTTTTAATGTCTTTAATCCATTCTTCTTTCAAGTATCTGGAGGGAAGTAAGAGTGTAAGGGTCAAATCTACATCTGAGTTTAATTACAGGACACTGTATTGGGATACCTCTGGGACCTTTTTTCCTTCAAGTTACAGCATATGTTATGCTTAGAGGTGGAAAGGCTATTTTCTCCTTCCACATCACTGGAAATTCAGGACTTTTGCTGCATTTAGATACTTTGATGTTTTCATTGGGGTTATAGCTACTAGAGGAATTGATTTAAGAGAGACTTCTGTTCTAACATCATGATTCCTTTAAATGGTAAAATAATTGGCAAATGGCTGGTTCAAACAAAGTCTTCAAAAAGAGACACAAAGGGATTCAAAATTCTCCAATCTTTAAAATGGTGATGAACTCTTTCATAATTTTGTTTCCAAAATGTTTAAGAAAGTGAAGTTAAATGAATAGACACAGATGAAAATTCACTGCCTGCAGCATATGTACACATATACACACATGTATGTCTACTGTGAAAGTAGGAAGTCCATGAACTATGCAGGCTTCTTTTGAAATTGTATGCACAGTTTAGTGACTTTAACATTTGCTTAACAATTGCTTTCATAATACAGCAAAATTCATGAGGCACTAATCACTAAAGATTGCCTTTAGGTAAAGTAATAACAACAATCTGACCCATGCAATTAGCCTTTCCATTTGCTTTTACCATGGAGTGATTTTTTTTTTTTTTAATGCCATGTGGAAATGAAGCTGAGCATCTGGAGAGCATTCTTGCCCCATGCCAACAACTCCTCTTCTAACCTCTAAGCACTAAAGAGTACTAGTGCTGAGCTTTAAATATACATACTCATCTCTTGTCATGAACTATGTATAGTATGAAGGTTTAGGCAAAGTTTCCTCTGTATATAAATTCTGAATTGTATGATAGTTGGCTCTAAATAAAATCAGTTATTTAAATACATATCTTCCCTATCTTCTCCCAGCAATTGACAAGACAAGTTTCAATACTTAAGTTCAGGGCTGGGGTTGTGGCTCAGTGATAAAGTGCTTGCCTGGCACATGCAAAGCCCGAGGTTAGATCCTCAGCACCACATAAAAATAAATAAATAAAGTAAAGGTATGTGTTCACCTACAACTAAAAAATAAATATTAAAAAATACTTAAGTTCAGATAAAAATAAGGGCAAATACAATGAATTTCTCTTATCACAGTTGATCCTGATCTTGTTCACCTAACTGGAGTTGTTGATAAGGTTTCTGCACTGTAAAGTTACTTATTTCCATCTTTTTTCATTCATATAGTTTAAAGGAAGTTACCATGTGCATCCACACTATAGTAGAAAGTTACTGTAGCTCCTTGAGGGAAGAATATCCAGGTGGATTATTTGGAATTCTTCCATGTGGGAGTTATTCCCGTTCTTATTGGCTAATTGATTAAATCATAATTTTATATCAGATTGGTCACATGATTTATATTTAAACTGTTGATTATACACCAATACTACTTCATTTATTTATTTTTTTTCAGATTTGAGAATGGGTGCTTCTTTTAGATAGCTTCTGTGCTGCTTTCACATACATTATATGTGTGTCAATTTCTTATTTCCTGTCATTTTACTTCTTCACTTTTTCACATTGTAATATGTTCAAGTAGGCTCATCACGCATATTAACTTCTCCAAAAGTCAAACATTTATCAAAGGATTCCTATCAAAACATCAAGATTGGACACTAGGTGAGGATTTTTTGGGGGGAGGGGTGGTCAGTAAATTTAATACATACATAAGGAAGCATTAGGCAAACTACATTTTATCTGCTTTTCTCCCAATTATATTGAAAGCAGCTATTTCAGTTCATCTCTAGTTTAAAAGTGATACAGTATTTTCAGGCATTACAAAGAAGAAATAGTATATATTATGTTTCATTAAACATATTTGATATTCACAAGGTAAAGTTGGAGAACATTTTCTGAAATCACATCTAGGCAAATTAACAGGCTCTTATGACCATTTAAATCTTTAATCATGATTTTTTTTTTCAGTTTCTTGTCATCATGGAAATGAAATTCCTTGATGGAACTTCCTGATTTATGTAAGGAAAAGCAAGAATTAATTTTTAAGAATGTTGCATGGGTGATGATTCCCAATTAAAAATACTTTGAAATTTTGAATAATCAGGCAACAACTAAGTAACTGCAAATAATTTTAGGGTATGTTTCCATATTTCATCATGGAAAGTTACCATTTCCATGTCTATATTTTACAGAGTAAAATCTCCACCAGTGTATCCATCACTATCAATTGCACAGAGAAATTAAATTGCATTGAAAACTTATCTCACTCACTATTGAGGGCAACAGAAAAATAAGAAAATGATTATATACAAGGATGAGCTCCACTATTATGAACTGAATGTTTGTGCTCCCACTTCCCATTTCCCACTCCATATGTTGAAATCCTAATATCAAATGCAATGATATTACAAGGTAGGAACTTTGGGAGGTTTTCCATCATTATGGTGGAGTCCTGATAAATGGAATTTTGAGGGCACTATTTTTATTTTTTATTTATTTTTTAAAGTTGCTTTTATTTTGTAAATATATGGCAGTGGAATGCTTCACAATTCTTATTACACATGTAGAACACAAATTTTCATATCTCTGTTTGTATATAAAGTATGTCCATACCAATTCATGTCTTCATACATGTACTTTGGATAATGATGTCTATCACATTCTTCCATCATTGCTAACCCCCTCACCCCTCCTTTCCCCTGCCACCCCTCTGGTGGGCACTATTTTTAGATCCCAGAGAGCTCTTTAGCCTTCCTTTTTTCATCAGCGGATACAACAAGAAGTTGTTGGCAGTCCACCACAAGGAAGATCTCAAACTCCTAGCTTCCAGAACTGTGAGAAATTGTTATTGTCCATAAACCATCTAGTTTATGGCATTCTACAGCATCCCAACTGACCAACAAAGCCTATTATATTGTCATCCACTTTGCCTGCCACATCCCAATGTATTCTTCATAATTTTTTAATAATAAGTAAATTCTTCTTTCCCATTAAGCAATAGGCACACCGCCTAATCATCTAAAATCTTGTGTATAGTGTGATTCGCATTGAAAGTCTTCTGAATAACTCACCATATCTTATTTTTCTTACTCTTTATTTTGTTATTTATTATTGAGTAGGACAACAGTTTTAAAACTCAAACATTTACATTTCTTTAAGTTTTGTTCTATTATTGTTTTATTTGACACAAATGGCTTTGGGATTATTTAACATTTTGAGAACTTGGGAACTTTGGCCCATAGGAAGAAAACAAGATCAGAAGTACTAAGTAATTTCCTTAGGACTTGAAGTAATAAGTTTGTCCTCTGCAAGGAAAAAGTGACATATCTAGAATAGGACATATAGCAATCTTTGGGTATAAGAAAAAGGGAAAAAATTTCCTGCTTTCAGAGTTGACCCTGGGAGATGTAAGATGGCTAGTTCTGTGCCAATATAAGTCTGAGACTAGAAAATAGTTAATCTTTGCCTAGACAAGTTAAGAGAGGAGAACTTATAACAGCAATGGAGCAAGCAAGTGGGAATACTTTGGATCAATTGCCCTGTGTGTATAAACTAGACAGGGTTGCCTAAATAATAAGCTTTTTAAAGTGGAATTCTAGGGCACATGTGGATGAAGTATTAAGGTAAGGCATTCCTACCCTCCTTGTGAAGAAATTAGAGCCTAATTAATGACTACAGAGGTGCAATATACCACCAAAATTTTTATTCAGTAAACAAGACCACTAAAACTCCACACTACCAGCTCTTAGTGACGTGTCCAGGTATAGATTACCCAATGATATAACATGAACCATGCAAGAAGCTCTTGACCACCTGTGTAATAACAGAAATACATGCTATGTACTGATAACATAAAACTTCCTGTGCTTAAAAAACTTCCTGCAAAATTGCATTAATGTGTCAGCTTGTATCTCAAAAGAATTATAAAGGACCTTGGATAGGCAACCGTTTTATGGTAAAACTTTATCCTTTGGGACAATTTTATTTAACAGGGAATAAAACAAAAAAAAATGGTGAAAGATTCAGTTACCCAGAATAGTCCACAGTAAATCTAGAAATAGAAATACATGAATTTGATGATGTAGTATGAAGTTGATCGCTCCTTTTGACTCACTGAAATCTTATTTTTCTTCACTATATCACTATTTTAATTCCAGAAATAGTTGTATATTTATGAGTGAATTTTTTCAGAGTGAAGTAAGTAATGGATTCTGTTGCTAAAATTATTATTCTTTTTATCGAAGGTGTAGCATTAATGTTAATTCATCACTAAAGAAAAGTCATTTGAACTGTTCTATTCTTCTCATTAAAAATGAAACCTGTAGTGGCAGAGCACTTGCCTAGCTTGTGTGAGGCACTGGATTCAATCCTCAGCACCACATAAAAATAAACAAATAAAATAAAGGCATTTTGTCTATTTACAACTATAAAAAAGATTTTTTAATGAAACCTGTGATAGCAGTGCCATTTTATATTGGCGAGATGAAAAGGGTATCTCTTAAAATATTTAATTTTTCTTTGCAGAGTCTCTTTCACAATGTTTCAGCAAAACATATACTGGAAATTGTACATATATTGAGCATCACATTAAGCATGGCCAACAACATAAACCAGGCACAAAAAAACCCCCAAGGAGATTCTACACTAATAGAATTGGATAATGCAAGTAATTCAAATCACAAGAGCAAATGCAGGTGTTTTAAAAGAATGTAAAACTCATGGAGGTAAAGCTTTATATTTAGAACCAGAACACTGTGAAATACAAGCTCTACCAAATACAAGTTTTGTGATCAAGTGATGCAATCACCCAGGGTCTTTGAATTTTACTCATCTGTAAAATGGGGCTTGTTATGTGGAATCAAGGAATACTTTTTATACAGCTCAATGTAAGTAAAAACATAAACTGAAAAATTCTGCAAAATGCAAGCTGATAGGATTTCAAAGGATGGAGAGGGTGATTCCATTCATTTGTTAGGTTAAGAAATATATTCTGTCTTTACAGGTGTGCATGAGTTTGTTGGGAGAATGTTTGAGGTTGGATGGCACACCTGGCACAAAACAAGAAAAAAAGGCATTTCCAGAGAAGAAAACATCATGGGGAAAGGCATAGTGATAATTAATTGCAGGTTGCGCCTGGAAAACACGAATGATTTTACTTGGCTAGAGAATGAAGACCACAAATGCAGGAATAGTGGGTAATCATGCTGCAAAGATAGGTGGGGTTCTGATGTTAGGACCTTAAATGTGTGATTAAATAATGTCAATCCATTTTAAATGCAATGGAAAACAGTGAAGTGGTTTATGAAGCAGTGACACCTCTGTTTTGAATACATTAAAGACACAGCTGACGGCAATGCTAAGGCAGGATCAGAGTATAGAATAAACAGGGTGGGAGCAGACTGCAACTACCTGTGTGAGTTTGAACTAGAGTAGAACAGTTTGAAGTGGACAGTAACAGAGTACAAGATGCTGGTGACCAAATTTCCAATCACTGGCCTCATTCCAGACTTATGGACCAATATATTTAGCCAATAAATACAAATTTCCAACTTGTGTTCTTAAGGCATATTATTATGATTCGGGTATGTGTCCCCCAAAATCTCCTGTGTTAATGTAGGAATACTCAGAGGAAGAATAATTCGATTATGAGAGCTGTAACCTAACCAGTCCATCCTACTTTGAGTGGACTGACTGGGTAGTAAGAAAGTGGGACTTGGCTGAATGAGGGAGGTCTCTGAGGGAATTCCATGAAACGGTGATTCTTCTTGCATCCCCTTCTCTTCACTTCCTTAACATTCTATGAAATGAGAAAATTTCCCCTGCCAGCACTGCCCCCCTTGTGATATGCTGCCTCACCTTGGGCCCAGAACAATGAACTGGTTGTGTATAGACTGAGATGTCTGAAATTATGAGCCCCAAATAAACTTTTTCTCCTCTAAGTTGTTCCTGTTAAGTATTTTGTTTACAGTGACACAAAAGCTGACTAAACTAGAAATTGGTAACCAGAGCAGAGTCATTGCTGTGACTTAACCTGACCTTGTAGTTCAAACGCCTTTAGATGGCTGGTTGGAGGGAAGAATTTTTAAAAGTGTAAGAGATCCAAGCTGGAAAAGCTACAGAATGCAGTAATCAGAGTTTAATGGGTGATTCTTGTGGGAGCTCAGAAGACCAGAATGCTGTAAAGAATGTGGACTGTGCTCATGATGTTTCAGAGGGAAATGAGGACTCTATTGGAAACTGAAATTGAGACCATTTATGTTAAATTCTGGCAAAGAATCTGATAATATTTTACTCATGTCCTGAGACTTTGTATGAGGCATAATTCTGAAATGATGGACTAATTAATCTGGCAAAGAAAATTTTATGGCAGCACAGCATTGAGTCAATGTCATGAATATTACCAGCAGCCTTCAGCCAGTTTTACTGTGAGAAACAGGATCAAAAAACAGAGGTGAAGAGTTTTAAAAGCAGATTATTTGTATTTTTTTTTCAGTTTGACAAAAAAAAAATAATAATGCATGCAAAGTTAGTGCCAAAGACGGAATACTTGTTGAAGATATTGCTGATCCTAAAGAGATGCTAACACTTTGCACAGAGACTACAGGGAAAGATGCCTCCAGGACATCTCAGGAATTTACAAGACCACACCCATTGCAAGCTCAAGAGTGTACAGAAAATTCCTTTTTAAAAAAGAAAATTATGAGATTTGTGGTTATATAAACTCTTCAAACATAAAATATAATATGATGAATAAATACTTACTATATAAATATGCTTATGATCCTCAGATTGCCTGCTGTTTGGGGTTTTTTCATTTAGGAATCAAAGAAAAAGAGATTAACTTTCCAAAACAAACTAGACAAAACCAAATATCTAAACATGCTGAGAATCCAAAATGAGAGTCCGTAATAGCCCAAAGTTATAAAATATTTTACTCACCAACTACTATATGTGGCAGAAGCAGCCAGGATTTTAGAAGAGAAAATTCCTTTAAGAAGAGGTCATGGAGGCATCTGCTTGTTCAGGGGGCACTAGATGTTGTTTCAGGGTGTGGAGCCACCCAGGCACTCAGAGGTCACTACATACTGACTCTAACAGGTACTGTGCCAGCTGGTGGGAGACATCAGCATCATTCATGTGATACTTGTTCTATAGGAATGCAGGATGCCTGGGTTAAGGGGTCATGGAGGCTTCCACGAAGATTTCAAAGGCAGGCCTGGGAGTCCAAGCAAAGTGTAGTAGGGTCGGAGTCCCAGTGGGCTTCCCTTGAGAGGGTGATGCAGAAAGCTGGAAAGGTCCAGCTGAGGCTAGAATGGAGCCCCAAGGAATTGAGAAGTGCCAGTAATGTGGGCTGTCTGTGGACAAAAGCTGCTGGCTCCAGAGAGCCAGGTTAAAAGAGAATACATGTGTGTTGCAAGCAAAGCCAAAGGAGTGTGGCTGTCCAAGCTCTTTAGAAAGCACACCTCACAGTCATGTATACTAGATGCTATAAGTTCCCATGGAATTATAGGCAGCTACAGGACCAGTTTGCCTGGCTGGGTTTTAGTCCTGCTTTGGCCCAATGCCTTCTTTCTATGTCTGTATTCTTCCTTTTTAGAAAAGTACGTTTACTCTGTGCCACTGTATATAGGATATATGAAACTTGCTTTTGATTTTTACAGAGGCTCGCAGCCAAGAATATGTCTCAGGTCTCAGAGGAGACTTTGGACTTGGGCAATGCTAAAATGATTATGACTATGGGACTCCTGGAGATGGACTAAGTGCATTTTGCATTGTGATTTCGGTATGTGTTTCCTCAAAGCTCCTGTTAATGCAGTGATATTCATAAGTAAAATAATTAGATTATGATAACTTTAACCTAATCAGGCCATTCCAGTTTGAATGGACTGACTGGGTAGCAACTGTAGGCAAGTGGAACATGGCTGGAGGAGGTGGGTCACTGGAGGACATCCCCCGGAAGGGTGCCTCTTCCCTGCATCCCTTTTCCCTTATGATTTTTCTCTCACTGTTTCCTAATCCCACCTTAAGCTAAAAGACCCCTCCAATGGATTCTTCCTCATGATGTGCTGCCTCACCTTGGGCACAGAGTAATGATGTTAAATGGCTATGGATTGAGACCTCTGAAACCATGAGCCCCCAGGATATTTTTTCCTTTAAGTTTTCTCATTGAGTATTCTAGTCACAGTGATTCAAATAATATCAAATTCAATAAATAATTATTCAAATATTTTAAAAATTTTGTTTTTCTATGATCACCAAGTTTTTTACCCAAATTTATTCACTGTACTGTTCCCACAAATGTTTAGGCTAGTATTTCCTATTTTAACTAAAAGCAACTGCAACTTACCTAATTTCCTTGGTCAGAAACATTGAATGTTATTTCTTCTCTCTAGTAATCACCAAGTCTGGCCAATTCTTCTCTGTAATTATCTTTGCCATCTGAATCTCTTTTCCCTTTAGGTCACTCTTTAAACTTTTCATCATCTTTGTTTTACAATGTTGCATGTGTTTTCTTACCCCCATGCATTTCACATCTTTCCCTAAGTTTATTGACACAGGATTTAAAAATGGTAGAATGCACTCCTCTCAAAAGGTATTCAGTTGAATGATTTTTTAATGAATGTATGTAGTCATAGAAAAAATTAGAAAATATACTACAGCATATTGACATCAATCTTCATGCACCTTTGTATTTAATGCCCTTATCTTCCCCCTGTATCATCTATGTTCAATGTTATATAATAATGCACTTTGCATTGCTGTTAGTAATATTTCTAAAATATAAATCACTTTGCTCAAGTCTTTCATAAATGACTGCCAATTACATAAATGTCTACCCATCTCATGTTGGCAAAGTCTTCATAATTTGATGCCATGACTCTTTCTAGTCTCATATTTACCTTTATCTATCATGTACCAAATTTTCAGTCTTTTCATACTTTTTAAAAATACTCAATTTTAATTTCATTAGGACTTTTAGTTGTACTTTTTCTTTATTAATCTATTTACTTAAAAATATGTTAGTGGTTGTCATATTTATCTACCAGCATCTACATATATATCGAGTTTTCATTAAAGTATATAATAGATTATTCCTATTTGTCCCTCCTTTTGCTTTGAATTATATTGTCATATAACTTATTTACACATGTATGATAAAATTCGTAGTGAAAAATTATTTTTGCTTTGAACATTTAAACATCTTTTAGAGATCATTAAAATATCTTTTATACATAATTTTTTAAGTGAGAAAATCTATCTATTTATTTATATATGGTACCAGGGATTAAACTCAGGGTAATATGATCGCTGATTTTTTATAAAATTTTATTGTATTACCTTTTAAAATTAGATTTGCAATCCATATTGATTAGTGAACTAATATATTTACTTATCAAAATGATCTAATATGTCTTTATTGAAAAGACAGTAATTTTCTATACTGAACCACAGTGTTTCCTTTGTTACAAAACAAATGAATGATCTTTAAAGTCTCTTTCTTAGCTCTACATTCTTTTTCATTCATCAGTACATTTTTCCTTTCTCCAAAACAACATTGTTTTAAATATTATTGCTGTATAATAAGAATTAATAATGGCAATGTAAATCCTCTACATTTATTCAAGAATTATGTGTATTTCACTGCATTTTAAATGCCTATTAATTTTAGACTCATTATTTGTAGGAAAATATCCTGCTTGACTCTGTATTAGACTATGCTATGTTTCTAGGCTAATTTGGAGTGGATTGAAATCTATGAAGTGTTGAGTCTGACAATATATTAACAAGCAAATTCACTCTTTTCTCAGTCTTCTAAAAATTCAGTAATTATTGTTATTCCTAATTATAGAGGTTTTTCACATATTTTGAGAATTTAAAATGAATTTTTATATTATTGTGAATTGTATTGCTTATTCATTTCACTTTCTATTTTGTATATTGATTTTGAATCTAGAAACTTTGATAAATATACAATGAATGCTTACCAGGAATAAATTATATAAAACTACATGCAACAATGTGGGTGAATCTCAGAAATACATAATTGAATAAAGAAGGTAGAGAAAACAGGGTATATGATATTATTCTATTTATGTGAAGTACTTAAAAAGGAAAAAAAAAACCTGTTGTTAGATATCAAGATAATTATTACCTTTGTAGTGTAGTCACTAAAAAGTTTACTAGAGGGTTATGGAATGATAATGTTCTATTTTTTTATAGGACTCTAGTTGGATACATGGATATTTTCAGTAGTGAAAAGTCAGAAAGTTGTACCCTAATATGCACATTTTTATCTGTTTTTTGAAATGTTAATCAAAATTAAGTACAGAGATGAATATGACTTCCAGATTACTTTTACACTTTCTAAATTTTATATTTTAAATCTTAGATGCTATGTAGAGAATAAAAATGAGCAGGATTAATGATGGAGGTGGAAAAGGTGATTTTCCATGAGGTATATTCTCAGAAATGCTCAAATGATGCCATTTTTTTAATCTTTTATTTGTAGAACAGCTGGCTATAGTTGTGTTCTTTTTAAATTTGAAATAATTTTTGACTACTAGACCTCTGGGGAGAAGCTACGATGGAAGCTCCACTGAGAATGTATTTGTTTTAGCAGTGACAGTCACGCAAGGGCTGAGTAGGGGTGGAAGACAGGGATAGTGGGTGGCAACAGCTGCTAAACACAGGCAGCACTATGAGCAAACAGGTCAAACTTCATAAGAAAATATTAACTCTTTTAATACCAACCTAACTGAAACACTGGAATGACTTTTTTTCCCTGAAAGATATGTATTTATTTCCTGGTGACTGCCATTAAAAGCATCCTAAATAGTTATGTGTCTATATTAAGAGAATTAAGTGTTTCAGAATAGTATGTTTTCTTAAATAAAGATGGTACAACATTATGAAATTATGCTTTTGTTCTATACTTGTTTATGGTGTGCTCTCAGTAAATATATTGAAGGTATTGTATAATGACAAGATAGCTTTTTCTTATTAAATAAAAAGCCTTCCAACAATCTCTTAAGAATTTCAGTCTGACTGCTACAAGAATATTTTTCAGCACCTTTAGGTTTTATCCATATGCATATAGTAAGGCTAAAGAATTCATCTAAATAATAGCACCGTACAGGTCTACATAATTGTAGTTTTGTTTTTAACAGATTTCCAAGCTTGCTAACAGGCCTTAATGAAATTATGCCTAAATAAAATACAGTTTACCTCTCCAATTGTAGCTTCAAAAGCTATGTTAACTCTAAATAAAAAGTCATTGATATCTAATTTACATTGTTTCAAATTAAACAAATGCTTAGAAGAAAACAAATGTCCAAAATGCCCCAACTTAATTTAACTCCTGTGATTAGGGAGAAATATATATTTTGGTCATATACTTGGACATTTGGTTTTGAGATTTTTAAATGTAAAGTAACTACAAAGATACATGGATTAAAATTTGAAAGCTGTCCTTGAAATGAAAATAATCATGTCACACCTTAGCTAAGCTTTTATGCTTGGAAAACCTTTAGTAATAGCTTTTCATTTGCCTGATTTGTTTCTGATTCCATATTAAAGTTCCATTTCATTTTCCATGCATTTCCATAAAAAGATGTTCAAGTTATAGTGTTATTGGTTTAACACTGTAATGGCTGCTAAGGATTTTTATAACCCTATTTCTTAATATTTCTCAACCAAAAAATTAAGTTTCTGATTTAGTATTGCACTGCTATTCTATAATAAGTCAGAATTTTTTAAATCAGAAAGCAACAGCTATTTAAATATTTCAATTCTGATTAAACTCCATTATTTTTGTGGACATCAGTGAGATGGCAGAAGAGAACTTTCCTAATTTCACCTCCTCCCACCCTGACAAAAACTTATTTCAAATAGTAATACACACATGAAAACACCTTCACAGGCCTAAGGAAACCAGGGAAGGGATTATGGCACCTGAGTGTATCACAGAAATAAGAAAATATCTGTGAAAGAAAGTATAGTTTGATATAAAGGAAGTACAGTTTTATATTAACCATTGATTTTGGGCAGCATAGTGTGAAGAGAGAAACCTCTAAATGGGGGAAGAAGGAGGAAGTAAACACTGGACTTTTCCTTAGACTCTAACACTGGGTTCACCCCCATAAAATCCATTACTTGTAAGCCCAGAATCCAGATGTTGCCATGAATTGAACCTCCTGTCCTGCCTAGGTACCAGTAATGATCTTATAGCACCAGACTCCAAGGCTTTCCAGTGGATTTGGTCTCTGCTGGGATAGTTTCAGTGGACCCAAGCTTCAGGCTATACCCATAGACCCAGTTAATAGGCCTACTGAATGCCAGGGTCCATGTCCACTCAAGGCTTCTGAGTAGCCCTGAACCAGATCAGAGCACACACATCTCCAATTTTCTGTGCTCTGGAGCCAGGTTGGCACTTTTGGACAACACAGACTTCAGGTCTCCCAGTACCAATTCAGTCCCTACTGCTCCACCCTCCAGGCTACACCTGCCAGCATACCCTAATGCTGTATATCCAATGATCAAGCGGGTTCCAAGATATCCATGTTTCAGGCCAGTCCAAATAGACTGAGGCTCCAGGACCATCCCTGGAGCTAAAGCCTCTAGGCCAGCCACTGTGAGACTAGGATTCAGGCCATGCTATTGGGTTCAGGATCCAGAACTTCCCCAATAAAACACTGTGAATATAAGAACTGGATCTATCCAAATTCCTGGTCAGCAGCAACAGACTCACACAGGCTTAAGGCTCAAGACCCATGGAAGCAGGTTACCTCACATGGCCCCAGGCTTCAGGATGGCCCACACAGACATAGGCTAAAAGTCTGTTCTCAGACATAGGCTGTTGGTCTATCTATATGAACCAAAAAATAGATCCAATACAGTTGACCCAGGTTCCAGTCCCAACCATGAAAACTCTAGCTAAAGTTCTGTACACCTACTGACCTAAGCAACAGATTGACCTCCCCCAGGACAGCACCAAGCCCACTCATAAATCATGCCAGATGACATGCTCAGAGTCCTTGGACCACCTGACTCTTTAAGAACTTTGCCAAACAAAGTCAGTTTTCAAAGACTGAAATAAATGGCTACTTCTTCACATGCACAGGCATTAATGCAAGACAATCAGAAACATGAAGAACTACAAAGACATAACACCTCCAAGAACACACAATAATCTCCCTATACTTGATATCAAAGAATGAAGATATGCAAACTGCCTTACAAATAATGTTTTAAAAATATTTAATGAAGCTCTGAGAGCTTTAAAAAATGCAAAGAACAGTTCAATGAGATCAGGAAAACAATAAAGGATCAAAACAAGAATTTAAAAAGAGAACTTAAAATCATATTTTTAATTAACAAATTATGAAATTGAAAAATATAATGAATGAAATAAATACAATAGGGAGCAACTGTAGGAGAACTGATAAGCAGAAGAAAGACTCTGCAAACTTGAAGATAAATTATTTGAAAATACACAGAGGAACAAAAAGAAAAAGAAGAATGAAAAGAAATGAAGGAGGTTTATGAGATCTATGGGACAGCATCTAAAGGGCAAATGTTTAAGTTATGAGTATTCCAAAAGAAGAGGAGAGAGATAAGAAGGTAAAATCTTAAAAGAAATAATATCAGAAAATTTTCTTCTCACACTGGGAAATACAAATATCAGGTTAAAAGAAAGTATCAATCAGATTTAATTCAAATAAGACTACTTCCACAACATATAATCAAGCTGTCAAAGATCAAAGAGTAGATTCCAAAAGCATCAAGAGAAAAGAAGCTAATCATATATAATGTATTTCCAATCAGGATAGCTTAGATTGCTCAGAGAATCCCTACAGGTCAGCAGACAATAGGATGATATATTCAAAGTCCTGAAGGGAAAAAAAAAAAAAAAAAAAAATCCTGCCAACTAAGAGTCCTTTACTTGCAAAGTTGTCTTCATAAGTGAAATAGAAATACTTTCCCAAAGACCAAATTCAAATTAAAAAAAAAAAATCCCTGAGAGAACTCATCACTAGCAGAGTAATCCATAAGAAACACCGAAAGGAGTTTTTCAAGCTAATATAAAATGAAGCTAATTCATTGTGCATTAAAAACAAAATGAATTCACAGGTAAAAATAATAGTCAAATTCAGAAAACTCAAATACTAATAGTAATGGGTAAGCCATTTATACCTTTAGTACAAAGGCTAAAAAACAAAACTAATAAAATAACTACAATAATTTATTATGATATACATAATATAAAAATTCTAATTGTGATATAAAAACAGACTGGGGTAAGAAGTAAAAGTCAAGTTTTTAATGTAATCAAAGTCAAGTAGTTAGCAGTTAAAATAGCCTATTACCACTGTAAGGTGTTTTAACATAAGTCTTATGAAAATCACAAAGAAAAAATCCCACAGTAGATACAAAAGCTATAATAAGAAACCAAAGTTCACCATTAGGAAAAAAAAAAAATCATCTAATCACAGACAGTAAGAAAGGGAACAAAGGATCTATAAAACAACAGAAAACAATTGATATAATGACAGCTGCAAGTTCTAACCCATTAATAATTACCTTGAATGTAAATAAATTAAATGTTTCATCGAAAGCCATAGAGTGGCTGAATTAATTGAAAAAAAAAAAAAAAAAAACAACAATACACTGACTCCGAGGAGACATTTATGTGTTGTGTAAGCAACACTGAGCAAACATACACTGAAAGTTAAGAGCTGGAAAAAAGACTCCACTCAAATGAATTCAAACTATACTTATGTTTTAAAAAATAAGACTTCAAGCCAAAAATTATGAGTAAAAGAAGGTCATTATATAATGATGATGATGGGATCCGTTCATCAAAAGACTACAACAATTGTAAATATGTATGTACCCAACATGGGAGCATCCAAATAATAAGAAGTAAATATTAAGAGATCTGAAGGGAGAGATAGACTATAATATATTAACACTGAGGGACTTCAGTACTTCACTTGCAGCAATGAACAGATTATTCAGACAGAAAATTAATAAGGAAACAGTAGATTAATCTACACTTGAGACTAAATGGAGCTAAAACAACTGTGTACAAAATCCTCCACAGAAGGAGAATATACACTCTACTCAAACACACGTGGAATATTCTCCAGGATATGTTAAGGTACAAATTCTTAAAAAGTTACCTCTATAAAGCTGTACATTCAGTGGTGAATAATACTTACAGTCTTATTATAAACCAAATTTAAATCAGTAATCATAGTTCTTGAAATACATTTTCTGATTTTTTAAGAGATCAGACCATGCAAAAGAAGAGTAGCAATTAGGATAAAGTGACAAAATTACTAAATAACTACTGAAAGGAAGTGTATTTTTTTCACACAAATGAATGTTTTGTTAAAGAAGCTTTTCCTAAAAGATAAGTCAACCATTCCACAGGATTTCAGCAGGTGCAGGCAAGCTCTGGGTGTAGAAGACCACACCTTGACCTTGAATAGTACTTAGCATATGTGTGCCAGCAGGAGACCTCTGAGACCACAGCAGATGCAGCTGAGGCAAGGATTCAATTACAAGAAAAAGGGGATCAATCTGCAAAGGCCTTTTAGGTGTCAGAAAGCAGAGTAATATGTGTTTTTAAATTTGCAAGGTAATTGAATTTAGTATCCACTATAAAGCACTAGGAAGTGTCTCTGTTTAAATTCTTCATGCCAAAGGGGAAATGGTAATTAAAGTATTTTGAAGATTATGAAGGTGAAAAAGAAACCACAAATAAAACTCCCTGACTGTGGCTGCCAGTACTGTAAATTACTAAACTGCATATGAAAACAACAGTGAGAGATGAAGTTTTATGTTTACATAAATTTATATTTTCCCCAGATATGATAAATTAATAGTGCCAAGATTTCTCTACTGAACCTTAGTTCTCAGTGGATTCTGGACAACTGTCATAAACAATCTAGCATCCTGGTGAGACTCAGCTCAAAAATGTGTGTTGTAGCTACATTTCTTCATTCAGAGACCATGCTACTTTGATTATGGTCCTTGGCATCCATTTTGAGAGCAGACATAATTTTCCAGGTACAAATGCCTAATCATATCAGGATTGGCTTGTTTTCTAAATTTAATGACTACACTAAGATTAGTGGTAAATTGCAATATATGTGAAATTAGATCCAGATTAGTGAGTTCCAGCTCATTACAGGCTGAACTATCTCCTCCTAATTGTCCCCCCTAGCAAGGGTGTTGAAGGATACACCCTAGTATCTCAGAAAGTGACCATATAAGGTCTCTACAAACATGATTAAAATCAGGACATTAGGGATGACCCTAAGCCAATATGACTGATGTCCATATGAAAAGAGAAAATTTAAACACAGACATGTACAAAGGAAAGACTATATGGAGATAGAGGGAGATCACCATCTACAAGCCAAGCATAGGCCTGGCACAGATCCTTTTTTTCAAAGCCCCTATTCTAAACCCACTCTGCCAACAGTTTCATCTCACACTTCTACCCTCCAGAACTCTGAGAAAATAAATTTCTTTTGTTAAAGGCACCCAATCTGTGGTATACTTATACAGCAACCCTAGCAAACTAATAAATAGTTACAGGTCCAGTTTTCTTTCTTTTCTTTTTTTTCTTTTTTTTTTTTGTGGAATGTGTCTTTCAAAAGCTCTGCGCAACATATATTTAGCCTTCCTTTAAACCTAGCCCAGTAGAGATGAAGATTAGCCATATTTCCTCTATGCATACTGCAAATTTCCCTCAAATGGGTTGTTTCATGTCATAATAAAACATCATAGCCCATGTGGCAGAAGTGACAAAGATTTATTTTCTCCCAGTTCTGGAGGCTAGAAATCTGAGATCAAGAGGACAATATTTTAGTCAGTTTAGCTCCCCCACACACACACACACTGTGACCAAAAGATCCAACAAGAACAATTAAGGAAGGAAAAGCTTATTTAGGTCATGGCTTCAGAGGCTCTTTTGTTACTTCCTCATTTATTTCAGAAATTAGATTGGGGAGAGGGATGCTATTTACTGAGACCCTCGATGCTCTAGGAAACAACAAGCTAATTGTAGATTGGAATGTAGAAAGGGGACTGGACCCTGCTTTGATGTCAATGAGTTTGTGTGATGATCACAAATTCTGGGGTTTTTTCCAAACTGCCAGAACCAATTCTTTTTCCTACCTTGCCCACTTCCCTAAGACACTGCCCAGTTCCCGGAGACTCTGAGAAGGCCTTGATAAACATCAGATTTATGGATATCACTCTGATTAACCATGCCCTAGAGTTGTTTTGCTTCCAAGACTCTCTTTTGATGTGTATTATACCAGGAACAGATGAACAAACCACATTTGGAATTGTTAAACTATTTCTCAAAATATTTTTCAATTTTTTTAAAAACCAAAATGCATTCTCATAAACACTTTTCCCATTAAAGTACTGTGTATTGTAAGGAAAACACTTTCCATATGGTTCTGATTCATTTACACTTAACTCATCAAAAAGTTGTTTATGAAAAAAAAATACTTGATTGCCCAGGAAATTGTTTTGATCTTTTTTTTATTTTAAAAACAGGATATATTATCCAAAATAAACAAAATTCAAAGTGGACAGTTGATATTTGAATTCTCTTCTGTTATTCTAAGCTCCAGTGTTCTACACACAAGCATCCATCCTTCCAATTCCAGGCCAATTATTGAAGTATTTATAAGTGAGAATTTTTCTCTAGAAAAAATTGGAGGTAAGTTGTTTCATATATCTCTAGCATAATAACCCCATGATAAAATATAGGTCAATTAAAGAACAGGCCATGTATCAGATAAACATACTGTAAAGGTAGGTAATTTAAAGAATACTGGAATCAAAATATCAATACCACTAGGGTTTATAGAGATTTGGAGGGGAGAATAAAATTTAACCAAAAATTATTCTTATTTAATGCTTGAGACTGAGCTCAGTTTAATTAGTAAAGAAATATTTCTATAAGGACTTTATTTAATACCCTTAAACAACTTCAATGGAAAAATGAATGTTACTGAATCAGAAACATATCCTACAAATAAATTTTGAAAGATGATCAAAACTGTGAGATTCAAATACATATCCAGAATTAATTATGATTTTAGCGCATTGTGAAAGTTTGAAGTATTTTAACCAAATATACCACACTTCATCTTTCTTACCCTGTGAAGTATCACAGAGATGCATATTAACATCACTATAATATTTCAGGAACACTCAAGGTAGAATGGTTGTTTTAACATGTATTAATATTTAATCTTAATATGCCCATGAGTATAGAACTTCAAACTCTTAGATAAAAATTGAATCAATTCAGATATCAACTATGTGCAAATTGGAACAATTTGCAATATTCTGGTGATTAACATGGAACAGGCATACTTCTACTGGGATATTAAAATTTTTACATTTAAGCTATTAAACATAATATTCCTCCAGATTATTTTTATCAGTAGAGAAAGAACATCAAAAGATATGAAGAAGTTACTAAATGAAAATTATCTCCTCAGCTGACTATATATACATATATATATATATATATATATATATATATATATATAATTAACATGCTGTAAAATGCATCCATAAATAAAATTTTGCCATCCAACAGATTTCTACTATAAAAATCATACTAAAATAATTACGATAGCTAAAAACTATTGAGTGACTCTACATATACTGTTTTCAATACTCAAAACTATCTTGAACCTTATAGAAATATTTCCCTTTTGTTTTACACAAGAAAAGAAAAAGAATCAGAGAGGAAATGTAACTTTCAAAACTAGTAAGAAACTAGGCCTCCACCGAATCCAAGTCTGGCTTATTCTAATGAGTGAATTCTTTTCACTATTTCTTTCCTACAAATCTTTTAAAATGAATCTGGTAAATTTATCTCTTATAGGTACTATTGCATTTTTTAAATGTTATTTATGGCTAAAATTTAATGACACAAATATCTCTGTGAGTTTTTTTCTTTTAAAGATCTAATTCCCGATTTACTTATTATTAGTCTAAAATAAGAATTGAAACAATACAGCTCATGGTAAAATTCAGCCTTTTTTCTTCTTTTTGCACAGGCTGAGTGCTAAGAATGACTTTTGTATTTTTAAATGGCTAAAATGAGAATATTTTATGATAGAAAATTATGTGCCCATAAATAATGTTTTATTGCCCATAGCTTTTATGTTACAGTAGCAGTTAAGTAATCACAACAGAGACTGTATGGCCTAAAAAGTGTAAAATATTTACAGAACAATTTCTGATCCATGCTATATAATAATATACTAGTAGAATAATATTCAAGGATCACAAATTTAAATAATGTGAATTAAGATTTTCCTTATTTTCATTGGTAAGAATAAACTTTCAAAGAATGAATTAATTGGAATAAATGGTAATTAAGCCAAAATAGAATTATACAGTCTCTAAGGCAATATGATGTTACATATTATTTTAATTTGTTACACTTTGTTTTTTTTTCTTTTTTTTTCTTTTTTTTTTTTTTAGGTGTACTTTCTTTTTTTTTTTTGGTCTTTTTTTTTTTATTCTTTTTTTTTTTTTATTGGTTGTTCACAACATTACAAAGCTCTTGACATATCATATTTCATACATTAGATTGAAGTGGGTTATGAACTCCCAATTTTACCCCAAATGCAGATTGCAGAATCACGTTGGTTACACATCCACAATTTTACATAATGCCCAATTAGTAATTGTTGTATTCTGCTACCTTTCCTATCCCCCCTCCCCTCCCCTCCCATCTTCTCTCTCTACCCCATCTACTGTAATTCATTTCTCTCCTTGTTTATTTTCCCATTCCCCTCACAACCTATGTAATTTTGTATAGCAATGAGGGTCTCCCTTCATTTCCATGCAATTTCCCTTTTCTCTCCCTTTCCTTCCCATCTCATGTCTCTGTTTAATGTTAATCTTTTCTTCCTGCTCTTCCTCCCTGCTCTGTTCACAGTTGCTCTCATTATATCAAAGAAGACATTTGGTATTTGTTTTTTAGGGATTGACTAGCTTCACTAAGCATAATCTGCTCTAGTGCCATCCATTTCCCTGCATAATTTGTTACACTTTGTTCTGCTTAACAGTTTTACTAATTTTGATTCCCAAATGTTATTATGACATCATTGGCAGAATGGGTAACTTCAGAGAAAGCTATCAATCTCAACATCCAGTCAAAGAATCTTTGATTTGCTAATAAGAAGTATGCCTTGCACCCATGAAAAGAAGTTACAGAATTAATAACATGTAAAATGTCTGTAAAAATCAGATTTAAATGTTGACATGATTTAGATTTAGCAGGGAAAGCTCTGTGGGAAACTAACTGGAAATCAAATATGTGAAATAAATGGGAAAATACAGAACTGTATTAGTTAGCAGATCTTGCAGAAGAAAATAAACACCATGGCCTTGTGTTGGTCTTTTATTGTGTAATATATGAATTATGGCAGTAGGTCATCTTGCAAAAATAATTTATTTTAATAGAAATTTTTTTTTGGTCAAAGTTGTATGCACACCACTTTCCACAGCTCCTTTTGATTACAGTGATATACTACCATACAAATAATGGATACCATATAATACTTAGCATGAAACTGTCAACTTTCATCCTCTTGCTTTTATTTAGAAACCACAAACATTTAGAGTCAAAATGTATGAACTGATATAAGATCTGCTTTTGTAATTTATCTGAAAGTCTGGGATAAGGCAGACTTACAAAGCTAATGGATCAAAATACAATGGGGTATACTGACTTTATTTCCTAGGGCTATGTGTGTGTCAAACACTGGGATCTAGGGAGAGAGGAAGTGTGTGTATCCTGCCACCTTCACGTTAACCTAGCTACGTGCTCCCAGGGGCTTCTGTTTCATAGGAAACTAATGATTAATTTTATCCATTTTTGTATAAAGCATATGAACATGGAATCAACTGACCTAAAGATAACAGTACTATGATTATATTGATTAAAAAAAATAGTTAACATAGATCAGTGCAGCACAACCATACCAAAGGATGGGGAGGAGGGGAGTATACGAAGATGAATCTAGAAGTATAATATTAAATTAAAATAGTAAGTAAAAGTGAATAAATTGTCGGAACCTATATGCAAGTCCTATAAAATCATGTTTGCCTTCACATAAAGCATGACACAGAAAAGAAAATCTCAGTTTTAAATAAATTTTGTCTGTGGTGAGAATTATTTCATTACACATTATGAAATAATTGAACTTTTCTGAAATTTTAAAAAATGTGAAACATTCCATTATATGCTATGCTTATCAGTAGGAAATACTTCCAAGACATAGAATATCATTTAATAATCCTGAAAAGTATTATATCACTCAAAATATAAAAATTAATATACTATTATCATGGAGTGTAATGAATTTAAAAACCCACCAATACACTAACCATTGAAGTCTCCTCTTATCCTTAGTACTTTAAAGTACTTTAAAACATTTATTGGTACTATTAACACTAAATACTAGCAGCAAAACAAACCTAATTAGGAAACAAATACCAAAATCAAACTGGTATCAAAATAACAAGTAAATATATTAATAAAAGTGGTCAAAAGGAACAAAATTAAGTTGAGCAGATTATAGAACAAAAATGACATATATATACAAATATGTAAGTAAATCAGTGCAAACTACATAAAATAATGAATGTGAACACATACAAATAACATGGTCATGCATGAGGTAAAAACAAATATTTCATTAAATGTTCACATGAAGAAACAAAAGAATAAATGAATTTTAATACAAAGTCCTTAATTTCAGTACTACAATTATTTTACACAGTTACAGTTACAATACATTTAAATCTAAATCAAATACATCAAGCAAATAGCTTAGATATATTCATCTAGACAAATCTATCTCTCACTAACTCTGTAAGCTCTTGGCTTGGTATTTTCCTAAAATAAAAACTAGTGGGAGCCAGGTATCTATATGCACGCCTGTAATTCCAGTGACTTAAGAGGCAGAGGCAAAAGAATCTCAAGTTCAAGGCCAGCCACAGCAATTTCATGAGAACCTATCTCATAATAAAAAAATGGAAAGAGATGGGGATGTAGCTTGGTGCTAAAGCAGTCCTGCATTCAATCTACAGCACCAAAAAAATTTTTTAAATGAAATTAACAGGATGTAAAATTCAGGTTTTCACCATTTTTTTTTTAAACCATCTGCATCCTAATAAACGAACATATCATCACTCATCACTGGTCATACAGGTTTTTAGAACTCTTACCTTTAAAACTTGAAATTTATTCTTAATATGTGTATACTAGATTCATGATAGTTTATAAAATCATTTTGAGAGAAGATAGAGTGAAGAAAATGTGTTTAATATAGCAGCAATAAAGTAATATAGACAGAATGAAGTACTAGACTCTATGTAAAGGATGCAGCATCACATCTGAATGACTTTCCACTGTATAGATGTACATAGTTATTTAATGCATTTGCTTATTGGAGGACATCTTGATAACCTCCATAGTTTTGGTGATTATAGATGATTCTGATATATATTAATGTATGTATGTATATACACACACTTATATAAATGTATAGGATTTTGTGAAGACACTAGTTTTTCAAATCACTTGGTAAAGGCCAAGGAGCACAACTGCTGGATTATCAGTATGAATACATCTATCTCTTTAAGAAACTGACAAATTGTTGTTCAAAGTGATTGAGCCATTTTGCATTACCACTAACACTAAGAGTTCCTATTTCTTTGTATCTTTCCCAGGATTTAATCTGCCGCTTTTGTCCCCTGGGCTTAAGTACTTAGATCTTTTTGCCCACCCAGGGATGCCAATTGCCAGGTTTTGTTCGGGACTAAAACACTCAGAGGTTACTCCAGGGGAACTGGGCTAACTGGGTTGCCTGAAATAACTACACAAGAGACAGAAATAACTTTTTTTGGGGGGGTTGCTATGATGGCTCCTCTAACCTTAAGGGTCCAGGGAGAGAGAGAGAGAGAGAGAGAGAGAGAGAGAGAGAGAGAGAGAACCCCCACATGTGCTGACCCCTTTATTGAGGAGAAGCCATTCAAATGAGGCAAGGGGTCAGGTTTCAAAGGGCTGAGTCTAGCTTCATGATGTCTGCTGTCAGCAGGTAGACTGATATCTAGAAAGGACACATCCAAGGGCACAGTAAGATAAGGGGACACACAAAAGGTGTTTCCATGGAACATTCTATTCCAAACAGGGCAAGGGATAATATTATGAAGAAACAGGTGAGCATAGCTCCACCCATGGGGCTGTAGGAAGACATGCCCAGGCTCAAAGACACCTTTCCTTAACCCAAGAAGGGCGGGGCAGCCTGGCATGGCTTCTGTCAGATACCTCAATCACCCAGCCAGGAAGTGACTCAGTCACGTGCAAGGTTGGTCTCCCACATTAATCTTTTCTGCTTTTTGGATTTTAGTCATTCTAATACTAATGTGTCTTGGTTTCTTCTCATTTAGGTTTTAATCCTATATAAAATCTGCCCAGTCTGATATTAATTCCAATTTTTCTTTGACTAGTGTTATCATATCTCTCTCCATACTTTTAGAGAAAATATACAGTTAAATTTTAAAAAATTGGAATGTGATGAATCTGTAGTTATTTGATTGATTTAGACTCTTAACATTTAAAGGGTTCTATTGCAATAACTATTTATATAACTGTTTGTAACTTTTCTATACATTATTTTCTTTTTCTCCCTCTTCTTTGCTTCTGTTTTCTTTTTAAAAAGTTTTTATTAGGGCATTATAGTTAAACCTAACAGTGGGGTTCATTTTCACATGCATGGAATATAATTTGTTCTTTCAGCCCCCAGTATTTTCTTTTTCTCACCTTTCCCCTCTCCCCTTGCTCCCTTTCCTCTATTCTAGTGGACTTCTTTCACTTATTATTCTTAAAATTGGTGATTTTAATTGGTGATTCATACAGGTAGAATTCATTGTGACACACACACACACACACACACAGATCAAATCATGATATATATCAATTTCATTCTAAAGTTCCACCCTTTTCCTGACCCTCCACCCTCCCCCAGTATCTCCTTCCTCTACTCCACTCATCTCCCTTTTTCTAATTTTAATTGAACATTTAATGCTATTTGATTTTATCTCTTTCCTTACCAAAAAAAAAAAAATCATGATTCTTTAAAAAATTCAGAGTTTTTTTTAGAGTTGGAAATAAAACTTTTTAAAATAATCTATGTTCCTTCAAATAATACTATGTTACATTAGTGCATGTACCTTTAAAATATTTTTCCCTATTCCTTCCTCATGTCTGTTATGACATTGCTATCATTCTTCTCACTTATCTAAATAATTAGCTAATATATTGTATTATTATTAAACTAAAAGTTGTCTTTTAGATTAATAAATAATAAAAAATAAAAAAATAAATTTATTTTGTTTTATTTTATTTTCCTTTATTCCTCATTTTACTCTTCCTTCCATAAGGCAGACTGCTAACTTGTTATATTTTCCTTCTTCCTGAAGAAGTTCTCCTCCTGTTTATTTTTTTTTTAAAGGAGGTCTCTTGATGAAATAAGTGCTACAGTGTGGGTATTATTTAAATATAATATATCACTGAAATTCATGTGCTGAAGGCTGGGTCTTCAGTGTGGTGACCAAGCCTTTAAGACGTGAGGCCTATTAGAAAATAGTTAGGTAACCATATCGATATAGATGAAGAAATGCTGGTCTCACAGAGTGGGTGGTCTGGCAGGAGTAAGTTGCCTCCTATAAAAGATGATTGTTATTAAAAGCATGAGCCCAGTTCCAAGGTCACTGATGGTTTTCTTAGCATGTTGGGTCTACTAAGGGGCCCATCTAAGGCATTCATCACTTCTATTAGTGTGGATTTGATTTGCAGCATCTTCTTTGTTTCTTTTTAGATTTTGCATCTGTTTATATAATCTGTTTGTTCTTGCATGTTGTCCTCTTTTTCCAGTAGAACCCTTAAAATATTAATCAGTTATTTAAAATTTCCAGTCTAATTATTCCAACATCTGTGTCACAGCTGAGCCATGTTCTAATGTTTACTTTGTCACTACAAACTGTTTTTCTTTTCTTTTTCCATGTCTTTTTGTTTTTTAAAATGCTATAATGCATATGAAGCAATATGAACTAACGTAAATGGGCTTTTAACATAAGGGTTTTGTTAATCTGGCTAAGATTTAGGTTGCATTTGTAGGTACCATAGTCTTCAAACTTCTCTGGTGTCCTTCTTTGTGTCTCTCTCCTGCCTTTGGGCTTCCCTAACTGCTTCTTCTCAGATAGTATCTGTGCCTTGCAGCTCTTCCAAGTGTAATCACCTGTCATGCTAATTGTCTTGTTGGTGTGCCAGAAAGTTATGACAAGGAAATGCTCTACAACTTTATGATTAAATACTAGACATACTAGAGTGTTTCCTAGCTCCTCCCTACCTGCTTAGATGAGACAGGAAGGCCAGTTGAAATTTGGTCAGAGAAATGTCATGTCCCTGGATGGGATAAAGCTCTTGAAAAGTCTTCTGAAGACTGAGTATGGCTTATAGAGAACACACATTTCACCTGGGCTGTTCTTCCCATTGTCCAGGTAGAGACAAAAGGGGATCCTTATTGGCTTTTTACTATGAGAAACTAATGTGGTAACTGGAGGAATCCTGCCCTCAGAGCTCTCAGACCACAGGCCCAGGAATTTCACACTCTCAATCTAATCCACTATCAACTTCTGGGAAATTATTAAATTGCAATTTAAATGTTCCTAACAATTGGTGGCTCCACAGGCTTCTATTCCACCCACATAAGCAGACCCTGGATATGACTGAATTCACTCATCTCTTCAGATTTTGGAGTGGTTGATTACTCTGCAAACTTAGTTCTCTGAAAAACCCAAGGGGGTAAAAAAAAAAAAAAAAAAAAAAACATTGACTTTAGGTTCATTCAGTTTATTTTCTTATTGCAAAGAAAGCTTTTTATATTTTGGAGCTGAAACCAGAACTGACTTATTTTTAATGATAGGTAAATTGATCAAGTAGTTCATAATTGAGCCAATTCACTGAGATTGCTCAGTTAAAATTTTTCTTCTCCAAAATCAAAGCATTTTTAAGAACATGAAACATAAGAGCAAGAATCATCCCCAGATCATTTCTAATTCAATTTCAAGACAAGTAAAAGAGGACTGTGTCTTCTTTTACTCTTTCAAAAAGAAAGGGGCTCTTTTTAAGTTTCTTCTAGATTCTCCTGAATGTCCAAACGAATTCAAGTAGCAACTTGTAATAAATGCCTATATTTTTCCTGTTTCTGCTCATTTATTTCTTATTCTTCTTCATTTCTTGCATCTATCCTGTCATTTGAACATAAAAAAAATGTCTGCTTGAAGTCATTAAGCATCAGGTTTTTGTACCCTTCCACTCTGTTTCTTCCTTAGCATTATGTCTGTTTTATACCTTAGATATATTTATTAATTTACTTTTTCTAATAAAAATAATTTTTCTTTCTCATTCTATTTCTTTCAATTCTTGGAGTCACAAGGAAGACAGAATAAAGGTTTAGTTTCTATCTTTTTATACACTGCATATATATTTTAAAGGATTTTACTCCAAACCATTGCATTATTTTTCAATTACATTTTTAAAATTTTGCTATTATCCATCAGTAAGTTATATTCTAGTGACATTGCTAGCAGTTCCAAAAAGAAAATCACAGTTCCAATGAGCAAAACTAATTTACACTGTTCGGTACATCAGTTTGCGTACTAAATACGGCACATCTCAGGGACCTCATCCTGATAGCCCCTTGAGGAGGAAGATAACTCAACTATGACCCTACCAGAAACAGATGTACTTTTATAGTAAATAAGAACAACAGGGAATTTTTTCTTACATTTTTTTTAGAATAAAAATGACAATGTGTTTTTCTGTTTATTGAGCAACTTTTACTCTGGCTGCTAGGACCTATATCCTTTGGTGTCCCAACTATAGTTTCTTCTAGTTTCTGACAGAAGCAAAATAAATGATAATTTGCTCTAATTTGGCAACAACTTGCTCCTGCCAGAATTTCTATATTGTCTCCACCTCTATTCTCTGTGAGATTCAGGGAACTTCGGATGACTACACAGTCCTTAAACGTACCTTGAATGTATTATATATTAATCCAACCCCTAGCAGGAAGTTTCAGCTTCCTTTTTTTTCCCCCAGTGCTCCCTAATACATTAGCTATCTTTTCCTATAGACATTGGATTCTCCTCTCATATCCCACCAAAATTTAAATCCTTAGCACCCTGCTTGACTTTGGCCAATACGTTTTTCTGAAAATAGAAATTACTCCAAAGCAAAAGCCATCCTTGGATTTCTGCATATTTAATTTGGCCCAATGACTGATGAACAAGTTCTTTAGGCTCCATCCTGCCTGGAGCTATGACAGAAATCACTTCTACAGTGCTCCTTTTCCTGCACTCACTACCCTTAGACAAAATTATTTCAGTGCTAAAGGTAAACCTGAAGTTCTTTCATAAATATGATTTTGATTCCATTCCACCACCCAAAAAATCTTGTAATCACTTTCATTGCCTCTTTTACTTTCTTTATAAACACTTTGACTTGTTTTCACTTGCTCATATTCAAAGCATATATATTATCCTCAAGTATCATGACCAATAATATGTACTTTATGGTTTTCATCACCAAATTTAACCTTGTTGCAAATCTTGCTGCTAGGACTCTTAAAACTATAATTTTGAGAATTAATACCTAAAAGAAGATCATCCATGAACATTTTATTATCTGTGTAAGTTTTCTAAATTCTATTTGTCAAGCAAGTTATAAGACTAGAAATCTATGTACCTGGAATTCATTAGTTCCCCTTAAAACATAAAACACCTTCTACAATACACATTTTACTGTTATGTTCTCAGGTTTTACTAAAAGTCAATATAGAAACTAACCATAAAAACAAAGTTTTGTATATGCTTTAAAAGCATTCCTAAGATTTATTTCAACTAGCAATTACTGGATGACTAGCAGGAACCAGATACTACTTAGGGCACCAGTAATACAAAGTCAATAATCAAAGCTAGCTATCTACCTTCAATACACTTATAGCCAGGGAATTGGGGAAAGGTGTGTGAATAAATTGGTAGTATATATAATCTCCCTTAAGACATTTTAAATAATAAAAAAAAATTTGATAAACTATTTTATCAATGAATAAATGAAAAAATTGAATTTGCTAAATGTGTGACAAAATGCTTAATTTTATTGAATAATTATATGTTCATTGAACTCACATTACATTCTATTTTACAAAATTATTTTTCAATCTGGATGCAAGAAATGTTCCAGGTAAATATGTTAAGTAAACTAACATAGTTAAATATCCCAAAATTATAATTCCTATGCTTTCTAGAAATTCATAAAGTCAATCAGTGTGTAGGGAATGAAAACACATTGAAACAAACTTTCATAAACTCTTGACTTGTGAAAAATTTTAACAACATTAGTTATCCAATATCTATGCTTATATCCAATCATCTTTTTTATTTGGGGGGGAAGTTACTGGGAATTGAACTCTGGGACACTCAACCACTTAGCCATATCCCCTGCCTTATCTTGTATTTTATTAAGAGACAGGGTCTCAGTGAGTTGCTTCATGCCTCACTTTTTGCTGAGGCTGGCTTTGAAGTAGTGATCCTCCTGCCTCAGCCTCCCAAACCACTGGGATTACAGGCATGCATTGTGCTGAGCTCCAATAATTTTTAAAGTGGGTATAATGATGATGTTTTATATTCAGAAAGGCATAACAAGTAAAGAGGGCATAACGTTGACAGAAGAAAAAGGTGAGCATAACCTTCACTTTTGCTCCCAATATTCAAATCAATTTCATCTTCATTAATAAAATGTAAAAGAGGTTGCCCCTATAAATAGCAAAAAAGTACAAAGAAGCAATGTACAGATAGTTTCCTTGAACAGAATATAATGAGGGACCAAGGAACACTTAAGTTTTGTAATGAATTTAATAAAATATCCTCTTTGCATTTTAACATGTTTAAGAACCACAAGAGTCATTTGGTTGTCTTATACTAACAAATTCAAGTGCTACTTAACAAGTACACTTAAGACAGACAATGGTTAGAGTTATAAAGAAAATGATGTGGACTTATCTTTTTCATTTTAATAGGATGAACTTATTATAAATAATTCTTTAAAAATACCTTACTTTCAGGAGAGAATGTATGATTATATGGTAATCTTGAAGCCTATGAGTTGACCTAATTTGTCAACAATAAATTAAGTAAACAAAGTAATATACTTTCATACAGTGGATATTTATATTACCAATAAGAATTATGTAAGTACATTAATTGGCACAAAAGTCATGGTGCATGATTTAGTGATAAAAGGCCGATTACACTGCAGTATAAAACACATACAGAGTATGGAATTTTTATTCATCAACACAAAAACATGTTGCCTCCAGAAAACACATCCTTAAAATCATCTGCCTTGCCAGGTGACAATGCAGTCCAGATGCTGACCCAAACTTGCTATAGAGTTATCTCCTGGTTGAAGTCTTTCAAATTTTATCTTATGGGCTGGAGACATAGCTAAGTTGGTAAAGTGCCTGCCTCACTTAACAAGGCCATGAGTTCAATTCTCAACCACACACACACAAAAAAAAATCACCTGAACTAAATTTTCTATATTCTATACTTACAACTGTGAGAACACTATACTTAAATGATCTTCACTAACTTTTCTATATTTCATACTTACTATTGTGAGTACACTATACTTACTATTGTGAGTATATAATGTAGAAAAGTTAGTGAAGATCACAGAATTGAAGAATATGTACATTTCAAGTTAAATAGATGTGATAGTGACAATATTAATTCCTGAATGCTTATGCCAACTTTCAAAATGTAGGTATTTTAAATTTTTCTATTCTTAGAAGAATAGAGCAAACTACTATATTATACATTAATATATTAGTAAGCACAGACATGCTAATATATTTTTAAAGAGTTTAGAAAGATGGTAAATATATACAAGTATGTTAACCTGCCAGTGAAACCAATCTAGCAAATATCTAGTAGATCAGTTTTGCTTCGAACCCTAAAATATTTTTTGCATAGCTATATTTTTGCTATTCATAACCCATACCCACCCCCTAACAAACCTTCCCCCACACAGCTACTTTACTTATATACCATTACTCACTTTTACAAGGAGAGAGGCTGATAGCATACAATAGCTCCCTTGCTCAGATGAAATTAGGGGATTGAACAAAGGTTTTTAATTATAGAAAACTGTTAAATCTCTTGCATCACAACTTAATAGCCATTTTCCCTAATAAATGTTTTAATGCCCTCCCAGCTAAATTAAAATTAATTGCTATTCTGCCTTGACAATTATGTTGTGATCGATCAAGTTTAAAGAATCTGCAAGGGTCATTTGCTATAATTCTATTGTAATCCATTAAATCTGCAGTCAATGATAACCTTTAACTTATTCACATATTAGGGAAATCTAATAGCAACTCTAGATGTCACTGTTTATAGAAAAAGCAATACATCAAAATGCCTCTTTTTCTTAGCTCTGTTACAGCGGCTTGTTTCTACTAATATGAGACACTTTCAGTTTCACCCTGGTGCCTTCATAGCTAAAACATTTTCATTAATTGTTTGTTTCATTCAAACCACCAATGATTAAGAAAAACTAACCCAAGTATGCTGCCAAGCTAGTAGCCAATAAATAAATAAATAAATAAACCTGTGACTAAAATTCTCCCATAGTTAAAAAAAAAAAGTCCTCTCTCTTCAAATACATTATCAAATAACTAGAAAAATAAAAATTTATACCTATAAGAAAGGCAAAAACTTCATGAAGATGGACAATACTGTCAGAATTTGAAGACTATTATACTCCAGGGGCACTCTAAACAGTAGAGACAACATGCAAAGCCATTTAACACCAACGGCTCCATGAGAAATTAAGTATGGGATATGACCCAGGGCTCTAGGGTCTTAATCCTGAGGGCATATTCCAGAAAATTGTTCCAGATTCAAATGACATAAGTGGTACAAAATGTGGCTGTTGAGTCACTTTTGGTGTCAATAGGAAGTATGGGGGTGATTTGTGTTCATTACTAGAAGGGATAAGTAAAAAATTAAAGAATAAAATGTGAAACTTTAGACTGCAGAACATAAAACTATTTACAATACTATGAACACAATATAATCTATTAATTTATTTATTACAAAATAAATTACTACTTTTTTATTGCCCTTATTTATTTAAACCCAATTTCCCACTAAACAAGAAAACTACCAAAATGGGTGATTTTTCACATTACATTTTGTTCTATTAACCTTGAGAATTCCTCATGTATCAGAAACACTTCCTGTTCTTTCTCATCTAAAAGAATGCCTAAACATTTTTCTTTCTCAGATGGGATGTATTCCTTTTCTGAAGAAGCAAATCTATCTATTCATTAAGGTCAAGGTCAAGGCCGACATTCTTCAAGACTTCCTTCATTTTTGTACTTTAATTTTTCTTTGAACTTCTCTAAGAGCACTACTAGTCTATTTAACACCTAATATAATTCTTAATACAATCAGTTTTATATCATTACCTCTTTAGTCCTCAGTAAAGACTTCAGATGAGAGACCAAATCTTATTTTGCCTGTGCTACTTACTGTTATATAGCTGGGCATATTATGAAAAATTAAGAAATGTTTCTTCATTTACCAAATATGTTTGAACCAGCACTAATCTTAAGTATTATGCATATTTCAGTTAATAGAACAAAATTTCTTCTCTCTTTAGCTTTTCTCTCAGAGTCATGAAAAGAGAGAACAAGTACTGACCATGTGTTTCATTAGAAATTTTTAGCAGATGTAAAAATAGCAAAGGACAAATATAACCTATGTTTGGCAAAACCTGATGGGGAGGATAGAGATAAAGTAACAATGAGAAGATTTAGCTCTAAAACTATTCCAGGTTATGCAAAATACAAGCAAATAAACAATCACAAACAAACTATGAAAGGGACAAGGGCTTCCCTTCTTTCCCAGCATCTCTAACACACAGGACCCTGGAACACCTAGAGAGTCATAGAATACTAATCCTCTAACACCTCCCATTCCTGACTGATAACTGTGACTCCTTTACAATGAGTATAAAGTTTTTCATTTTACTGCTAGAGTGTAATTTAAAGGGCAGCATGGGATTGATGTTTTTCATTGAAAAAAAAAATCACGGGATGGGTTGTGGCTTAGAGGTAGAGTGCTTGCCTAGCATGTGCAAGACCCTGGGTTCCATCCTCAGCACCACATAAAAATAAATAAAATAAAATTATTGTATCCAACTACACCAAATATAACCATATAAAAATCACTATTATCTACAAAGGAAAAATAAAAAAAAATTTTA
The DNA here is from genome assembly GCF_045843805.1 of Urocitellus parryii. Lineage (NCBI taxonomy): Eukaryota > Metazoa > Chordata > Mammalia > Rodentia > Sciuridae > Urocitellus > Urocitellus parryii. Next base: position 65,748,344 of record NC_135533.1, read on the forward strand.
AAAGTTGTTAAGAATGATAGTATTATAATGTATCTTTCAAACCAGGACATTTAGGCAAAAATGGACACTATTAATATACACTGCAGAAAAACACTGATAAATCCAGATTCGTCAATGCATTGGGATAAAGTACCATCTAAAAAACTAATAGTTTCTTGCCTTTTTTATCTGAAAAAATGAAAAGGGTAAAACAATTTATACCTTGACTGTAAATAAGAAGACAGACTTTCTACTGCATCCATAAATGTTGTAGATACAAGAAAATCAAATGTACACGAACACATACATTTGTGAGAGCTCTTTGACTAATAGGAGAGAAGAAGTTACACACTAAGAAATTTTAGCAGTAATTAGAATGCATGCAGCTTCGGTTGCTCAAGAGTTCTATAGAGAGCTACTAGAGAAGATGGCCGTGAATAGAGTGCATCACACCCCGTGTACCGCACCATTGCGCAGGTGAATAACGAGTTAGAACAACGACAAAAAAACTATCTTGTTAGGAACTTACAGAAAAATGGGGGTACATCGAAACCTAGAGGAAGGATTTCTAGCACCGAAGTCCGGTAATTGAGTCTCTAACACGAGCCAACTGTGCAACCGGAGATCCGGGGGCTGACTGATCCCCGTGGCCCGCCCCGAGGCTACAGATGGTGGGGCGCCTCCGAGAAGCGGCCAGCAAACAGAGAGAAACATTGCTGAAGATTCTGTACAATCCTGCCTGCTGAGGCCTCACTGAGTCCCGGGCTGAGTTCAGGATTTCAGACAGGGAAGGAAGCAGTACGGTTCTATGTCCCACAACGGAAACTCCACCAAGGAAACCAGCGGCCACCATCTTGGAGAGCTGAAGTAACCACCGCCACTCTCCGACAGATTGCAACAATAAAACAGGTGTGTGTTACTCAGCTCATCTCCCATACAGCGGGGAATTCACATAAAATCTCTCCTAGGCTTTCCGGGGTAGGGATTATCAGAGTGAGCCTGCATAAAGACTCGGGGAAAACTAGAGACACCTGACCTTCAACTCCCCTCCCGTCAGCGGCGAAAACGAAACAGTTTGAACTGCTGAGAGGCATCACTCAGGGGAAATCTGGTCTAGCAGGAGAAACCAGGACTAACAGGACAAACCAGGGGACTAGAGGCCAGGCCCTTGCGACTGGGCGGCTGGATTCCGCCCCCCCGCCGGTGACCCATATCACCGGCTGCCCGCACAACTGGCGACCGGGAGCTGAAACCAACCAGAGACAGTCCAGTCCTACCCCCCCATTCGGACATCCTGGCAAGGAGCCTGGGGCCCGCCATAGCACAGAGATGACTTCACTGGAGCTCAGCCTTCGGAATTCCTTCCCAGCGTAATCCACTTTAGCAGGCATAGTCTACCAACACAAAGGAGAGACAACAGAGATATACAAAACAAAAACAAATCTATAGAAGACAGCAGAAACACAGCAATCAAATAGAGCTGGAAAGTAACGTGAATATCATGAAAAAACAAGGGAAAAAAGGAGTACAAACAATGCAGGACAACTTAAATCTACAGGAGGACCTAGAAGCATCAGAAACATGGATAGGGAAAGAACTCAAGGCATACCTAAATCAGATGGAAAGAAATATTAGAGAAGACATGAAACATCAAGTCCAAGCAATAAAAGTATATTTTGAAAATGAATTAAACAAATTCAAATGGCATAGAACGAGCTTTACCAGGAGATAGAGATCTTAAAAAAAATCAAACAGTAATCCTAGAAATGCAGGAAACTATAAACCAAATTAAAAACTCAAACGAGAATATTACAAATAGACTAGATCAAGTAGAAGTCAGAACATCAGATAATGAAGACAAAGTTTATCAACTTGAAAAGAATATACTCAACACAGAAAAGATGCTTAAATCCCATGATCAATCTATTAAAGAGATATGGGATGTCATGAAAAAAACAAATTTGAGAGTCATCGGGATAGAAGAAGGCATAGAGATTCAAACCAAAGGAATGGACAACCTATTAAATGAAATAATTCTAGAAAACTTCCCAGAGATGAAAGATGGAATGGATTGCAAAATCCTGGAAGCCTACAGGACCCCAGACATTCAAAACCATAATAGACCAACTCTAAGACATATAATTATGAAGATAGCCAACATACAGAACAAGGAGACAATATTAAAAGCTACAAGAGAAAGGAAGCAGATTACATTCAGGGGTAAACCAATTAGGTTAACGACTGATTTTTCATCACAGACTTTGAAAGCAAGAAGATCCTGGAACAATGTATTTCAAATGCTTAAAAATAATGGATTTCAACCAAGAATACTGTATCCAGCAAAATTAAGCTTCAGATTTGACAATGAAATTAAAATCTTTCACGATAAACAAAAGGTAAAAGAATTCACAGCCAGAAAACCAGCACTGCAAAGCATTTTGAGCAAAATACTACAAGAAGAGGAATTGAAAAATAGTGCCCAAAACTAACAGAGGGAGGTATCTCAGTAAAGGGGGAGGGAAATAACCAAAAAGTAAAAACTAGCCAAACTAAAATAAATAAATAAATAAACATGACTGGAAGTACAAATCATATTTCAATTGTAACCTTAAATGTTAATGGCCTATACTCACTAATCAAGAGACAGGCTAGTAACCTGGATCAAAAAAACAAATCCAACAATATGCTGCCTTCAGGAGACTAATATGATAGAAAAAGACATACACAGGCTGAAGGTAAAAGGTTGGGAAAAATCATACCACTCACATGGCCCTCAGAAGCAAGCAGGAGTGGCCATACTCATATCAAATACAATCAACTTCAAACCTAAGTTAATCAAAAGGGATAAAGAAGGACACTATATACTGTTAAAAGGAACCATCCACCAACAAAACATAACAATCATCAATTTGTATGCACCAAACAATGGTGCTGCAACGTTCATAAAACAAACTCTCCTCAAGTTCAAGAATCAAATAGACTACAACACAATAATTATGGGTGACTTCAACACACCACTCTTGCCATTAGACAGATCCTCTAGACAAAAGCTGAATAAAGAAACTATAGAACTCAATAGCACAATCAATAACCTAGACTTAACCGACATATATAGTATATATCAACCATCATCAAGTGGATACACGTTCTTCTCAGCAACAAATGGATCCTACTCAAAGATAGACCATATATTATGCCATAGGGCAACTCTTAGTAAATATAAAGTCGTGGAGATAATACCATGCACCATATCTGATCATAATGGAATGAAATTGGAAATCAATGATAAAAGAAGGAAGGAAAAATCCTACATCACATGGAAAATAAACAATATGTTACTGAATGTTCAATGGGTTACAGAAGACATAAAGGAGGAGATAAAAAAAAATTCTTAGAGACAAATGACAATACAGACACAACATACTGGAATCTATGGGACACAATGAAAGCAGTTTTAAGAGGGAAATTCATTTTTGGAGTTCTTTCCTTAAAAAAAGAAAAACCAACAAATAAATGAACTCACATTACACCTCATAAACCTAGAAAAGGAAGAGCAAAACAACAGCAAATGTAGTAGAAGACAAGAAATAATTAAAATTAGAGCAGAAATCAACGAAATTGAAACAAAAAAAAAACATTTAAAAAATTGAAAAAAATAAAAGTTGGTTCTTTGAAAAAATAAATAAGATTGACAGGCCCTTAGCCATGCTAACGAAGAGAAGGAGAGAGAGAGCTCAAATTACTAACATACGGGATGAAAAAGGCAATATCACAACAGATACTACAGAAATACAGAAGATAATTAGAAAGTATTTTGAAACCCTATATTCCAATAAAATAGAAGATAGTGAAGATATCGATAAATTTCTTAAGTCATATGATCTGCCCAGATTGAGTCAGGAAGACACACACAATTTAAAAGACCAATAACAAAGGAAGAAATAGAAGAAGCCATCAAAAGACTACCAACCAAAAAAAGCCCTGGACCGGATGGGTATACAGCGGAGTTCTACAAAACCTTCAAAGAAGAATTAATACCAATACTTTCCAAGCTATTTCAAGAAATAGAAAAAGAAGGAGCTCTTCCAAACTCATTCTATGAGGCCAACATCACCCTGATCCCGAAACCAGACAAAGACACTTCAAAGAAAGAAAACTACAGAACAATATCTCTAATGAACTTGGATGCAAAAATTCTCAATAAAATCCTGGAGAATCAAATACAAAAGCATATCGAAAAAATTGTGCATCATGATCAAGTAGGATTCATCCCTGGGATGCAAGGCTGGTTCAATATATGGAAATCAATAAATGTAATCCACCACATCAATAGACTTAAAGACAAGAACCATATGAGCATCTCAATAGATGCAGAAAAAGCATTTGACAAAGTACAGCATCCCTTTATGTTCAAAACACTAGAAAAACTAGGGATAACAGGAACTTACCTCAACATGGTAAAAGCTATATATGCTAAACCTCAGACTAGCATCATCCTAAATGGAGAAAAACTGAAGGCATTCCCTCTAAAATCTGGAACAAGACAGGGATGCCCTCTATCACCACTTCTATTCAATTTAGTTCTTGAAATACTAGCCAGAGCAATTAGACAGACAAAAGAAATTAAAGGCATAAAAATAGGAAAAGAAGAACTTAAATTATCGCTATTTGCAGATGACATGATAATATATTTAACAGACCCAAAAGGGTCTACAAGAAACTGCTAGAGTTAATAAATGAATTCAGCAAAGTGGCAGGATATAAAATCAACACGCATAAATCAAAGGCATTTCTGTATATCAGCAACAAAACTTCTAAAATGGAAATGAGGAAAACCTCTCCATTCACAATATACTCAAAGAAAATAAGATACTGGGAATCAACCTAACAAAACAGGTGAAAGATTTATTCAATGAAAACTACAGAACCCTAAAGAGAGAGATAGAAGAAGATTTTAGAAGATGGAAAAATGTACCCTGTTCATGGATAGGCAGAACTAACATCATCAAAATGGCGATATTACCAAAAGTTCTCTACAGGTTTAATGCAATGCCAATCAAAATCCCAACGGCATTTCTTGTAGAAACAGATAAAGCAATCATGAAATTCATATGGAAAAACAAAAGACCCCGAATAGCAAAAGCAATTCTAAGCAGGAAGTGTGAATCTGGAGGTATAGCGATACCAGAGTTCAAACTGTACTACAAAGCAATAGTAACAAAAACAATAAATGAATTCATAACCCAATTGAGTCAAATGGTGGTTCTGGTACCAAAACAGGCAGGTGGACCAATGGTACAGAATAGAGGACACAGAAACCAATCCACAAAAGTACAACTTTCTTATATTTGATAAAGGGGCTAAAAGCATGCAATGGAGGAAGGATAGCATCTTCAACAAATGGTGCTGGGAAAATTAGAAATCCATATGCAACAAAATGAAACTGAATCCCTTTCTCTTGCCATGCACAAAAGTTAACTGAAAATGGATCAAGGAGCTAGATATCAAATCAGAGACACTGCGTCTGATAGAAGAAAAAGTTGGCTACGATGTACATACTGTGGGGTTGGGCTCCAAATTCCTTAATAGGATGCCCATAGTGCAAGAGTTAATAACAAGAATAAACAAATGGGACTTACTTAAACTAAAAAGTTTTTTCTCAGCAAGAGAAAAAATAAGAGAGGTAAATAGAGAGTCTGTAGCCTGGGAACAAATTTTTACCCCTCACACCTCTGATCAAGCCCTAATATCCAGAATGTACAAAGAACTCAAAAAATTAAACAAGATAACAAATAACCCAATCAACAAATGGGCCAAGGACCTGAACAGACACTTCTCAGAGGAGGACATACAATCAATCAACAAGTACATGAAAAAATGCTCACCATCTCTAGCAGTCAGAGAAATGCAAATCAAAACCACCCTAAGATACCATCTCACTCCAGTAAGATTGGCACCCATTATGAAGTCAAACAACAATAAGTGTTGGCGAGGATGTGGGGAAAAGGGTACACTTGTACACTGCTGGTGGGACTGAAAATTGGTGAGGCCAATTTGGAAAGCAGTATGGAGATTCCTGGGAAAGCTGGGAATGGATCCACCAGTTGACCCAGCTATCGCCCTTCTGGGACTATTCCCTGAGGATCTTAGCAGAGCGTACTATAGGGATACTGCCACATAAATGATCATAGCGGCAGAATTCACAATAGCTAGACTGTGGAACCAACCTAGATGCCCTTCAATAAATGAATGGATAAAAAATTGTGGCATCTATACACAATGGAGTATTACGCAGCACTGAAAAATGACAAAATCATAGAATTTGCAGGGAAATGGATGGCATTAGAACAGATTATGCTAATCGAAGCTAGCCAGTCCTTAAAAAACAAATGCCAAATGTCTTCTTTGATATAAAGAGAGCAACTAAGAACAGAACAGGGAGGAAGAGCATGAGGAAAAGATTAACATTAAACAGAGACGAGTGGGGGGAGAGAAAGGGAGAGAGAAGGGAAAGCATATGGAAATGGTAGAAGACCCTCAATGTTACACAAAATTACATATAAGAGGTTGTGAGGGGAAAGGGGGGGGGAACAAGGGAGAGAATTCAACAACAGCAGATGAGGTAGAGAGGGAAGATGGGAGGGGAGGGGAGGGGGGATAGTAGTGGATAGGAAAGGTAGCAGAATACAACAGTCACTAATATGCCATTATGTAAAAATGTGAGTGTGTAACTGATGTGATTCTGTAATTTGTATTTGGGGTAAAAATGGGAGTTCATAACCCAATTGAGTCAAATGTATGAAAGATGATATATCATGAGCTTTGTAATGTTTTGAACAACCAATAAAAAAAATAAAAAATAAAAAAAGAGTTCTATACATTGCATTTCATTCTAAGGATTTGCTAATCAAGGTGTCATTGGTTGGTTACTTCTAATGAAATCTCTTGTCAACAGGTATGGAACAAACTTTCCTGAGAAAGTCTATATTCTAATATTTCTTAACTACTTGAAAACACTGTTTATTCCTGTTTTTAAGAATGGTTGATGGTAAATACAGATTTTAGTACTGTGAGATTAAACTGATTTGGCCCCTTGTGTATGCCCATAGTAGCATACACACAAAATGTATTCAAGTCAGCTATATTTTAACTACTATTTGCTTACCAATTGTCTTCTTTGTCAAACTGTTGTATCTATCCATGCTTTTTTCAGCATCCAGCTTTTTTTTTTTTCAGATTACTGAGGTATAATTGACAGATAAAGCTACAAAGTACAGTGTGATTATTTGATATACATAAATATTGTGGAAAGACTGTGTAGTGAGTTAACATATCCATCACTTAATATAGTTAACTTTCCTTTGTAAGAACATTTATGATCTACTAATTTAGAAAATTTCAAGTATTAAATACAGTATTTTTAAATATAATCACTATGCTGTACATTAGATTTTTAGAACTTCCTTATCTTATAAGTGAAAGTTTATGCCCTTCAATCAATATCTCCCCTTATCTCTCAATTTCCCAGACATTGACAACTACACCATTCCACTCTGTTTCTATGAATTAGGTCCCTTTAGATACCATATGTAATTGAAGTCACATAGTATTTGTCTTCTTTCTGTAAGCATAATGCCCTCTAGGTTCATTTATGTTAACAAAAATGGCAATCTTTACATAATGTTTATGGATGAAAAAATAACAATACAATATTCCACTGTGTGTATGTATATAGCATATATATATATATGCACAATATGTATGCACATATGTACATATCTATGTCTATAGATATATAACACAGGTTTTTCATTCATTCATTGCTGATAGACACTTAGGTTGTTTCTACATGCTAACTACTGAGAATAATTCTACAATTACATGGGCGTGGAGATTTCCATTTGAGATACTGTTTTCTTTCCTTCAGAGATATACCCTCAGTGCGATTTTTGGATCCTATGATAGTATATTTTTAAATATTTTAGGAAGCGCCACATTTTTTCCCATAATGTCTGTACCTATTTATACAGGGTTTCCTTTACTTTATTTCCTCACTAATGCTGTAGGGTTTTGTCTGTTGGTTTGTTTTCAGTGCTGTGGATCAAACCGAGGGTTTTACACATGCTAGACATATACCACTGAGCTATATCCCTGATCCTCTCCTTGTGGTTTTGACCAACTTAAAAACAACAAAACACAAAGGGGAGAAACACAGAAAAAATACTATAATTTTTTTTACAAAAGCCAAAATAATAAAAGAAAATAATAAAATAATTGAATTAGTAAATACAAATAAGCAACCCATTTGATTGAAAATATAAGGAAATAAAATCAAGGAAAAAATCTCATTAGTAAAAGTAGAATTCAAACTACAAATTATTAAGTATAACTACGAAAATTTCAAATGCCTAAGGTTAGGAGTCATATTGAGACAGAAGATCTATGGATCAAAAAGTTGCCACTTTTGTAGAGTAAAAACTATAGAAAATACATCTAGAAATAGAAGAACTTTAAAAATAGATTCAAACATAGCAGTTTCAATCCAACTTAGATCAAGTGGCTAAAAGTTGAGTAAATTAAAAGATGTCCCAAATGGCATTATCAATGGGAAAACATAAATTTTATACCTTACTTATTAAACACTTTATTCTCAAGACATTCACAAAATTAATCATAAATTATAAAACTCCAAAAATTCCATGAAGTAAAATGAATACAAACCATATCCTCTGATTACAACATAAAGAATAGTAAAATTAAAAGAAAAAGTGAGAGGGAAAAAAAGCCCTATCCACCTGAGAATATTAAAACTTTATTATACACCTCTTGGGTAAAAGGGTAATACACAAGAAAATCGCAAAATTCCTAAAAAATAATGAAAATACAAAGCCTTGCCTATCAGAATTTATGGAATGCAAATAAATTCTAGATAATTATTTAGGACTATGAATTTTGGGGGTTTCAATGCAAATAAGAGAATGAAAATAAGTATAGTTATTGACTCAAAATACCATAAAAAGAAAAATAAAAGGAAACTGCAGAATAATTTTTCATGATATAGATATAAAGCTATGTAAAAAAATATTTACAAATTGAATTCAGCAATCTATAGAAAGGGTAATGTATCATGAGAAAATGACTTTATTCCAAGAACACAATATTGTTTTAACATTTGAAACTCAGTCAATATAATTCACCATATGTAAAGAAAGAAAATGTTATGGTTTACATGTGAGGTGTCCCTCAAAAACTCATGTGTGAGAAGATGTAAGAAGGTTTAAAGGAGAAATAATCGGGCTACAAGAGTCTTAATCCAATCAGTGAATCAATCACCCAGTGGGATTAACTGAGTGGTAACTGAAGGCAAGTAGCCTGTGGCTGGAGGAGGTGAAGCATTGGGGGAATGCCTTTGGGTCTAATATTTGTATCTGGCAAGTGGAGAGTGCTCTCTCTCTCCCTCCTTCCTGATCATCATATAATCCACTTCTCTCTGCTATACTCCTCCACCATGATGCTCTGCCTGACCTTGAGCCCCAAAGAATGGAACCAGCTGTATATGGACTGAGACCTCTGAAATCGTGAGCCCCCAAATAAATGTTTCCTCATCTACTTTCAGGTCTCTTAATTACAGCAGCAAAAAAGCTGACTTAAACAGAAGGTCCACAAAACCCTTACGTATATGTGGTCAATTTGTTTCTGATAAAGGTGCAAGGTAATTCAATTAGGACAATAATACTTTTTAAGCAGTACTAAAAAAACTCAATATCCATAAAAATTTGTATTTCCTGAAACTACCACAAAAATTAATTTGAAGTCAAGCATGGACTTAAACAATGTGTGTGTGTGTGTGTGTGTGTGTGTGAGAGAGAGAGAGAGAGAGAGAGAGAGAGAGAGAGAGAGAGAGAGAGAGAGAGAGAAAGCAAGCTCAGGGAGATCCAGGATGGTGAGCCAGAGGGAGACAGCATTCTGCATTGCTCCATGACCTGAGACTCAAGTAGTAGGATTACTGCTTCTCTGCAAGAGAAGCACCACAATGCTCCCATGCACAAATCACAGCTGCTATGCCTGGGAAGGGCTCTGGCATCAGAGTCAGAGAAGGACTCTGGAAAACTTGACCATGGAGGTCTCCTGGTGGCCCCAGCAAGACCACCAGCATCAGCACCCATGCAGGACTCCTGGCCACCCACCCACACAGAAATCCCTGATGCTGCTCCCATGCAGGACACCCAGTTGCTACTCACCCAGGAATTCCAGCTGCCACTCCTATGTGGGCCCCCATCTACCAATGTGGGGCTCCCCTGGTTGCCTCCATCTTGGGATTCTGCAGCCACTGCCAAAGTCTCCTATGCATGGTAGCCTGTTTGCACTTGGGGACATAGTACAGACAGCCCACAGTCACAACACTGCATGCTACAGACCTCCTCTATAAACACACTGCACAAAGACCTACCCAACTTGACATCCTGTCTTTGAAAGCAGCTGTCTCCATCTTGGATCACATTTTTCACCATCTTTAGTTGGGGCAACTCCCAGTTTGAAACACCTACTTGACAGGTACCATAGTTCATATCTCCCCCCTCTACCCAGTAGTTGCAAATCGGGCACAGTTACTGCCCAATACAAAACAGCTCTCCAAAACAAGTGCAAAGTCCCCAAAGCACAACCCACAAGACCTCTGGAGAGAAAGGAAGTAGAAATGGAGAGGGTGAGTGAGATATAGTTTAGAGACTAATTTAGAGACCTGGAACTGTGAGGTCTACAGGAGACATAAGGAGATAAGACCAGGCACCCACATCACACAAGTGGGTCCAAAAGGAGATCCTTAGGGTGCAGTCTCCCATCAGGGATAGGCAAGTGCCATACCCCACTTCCAGGTAACCTGCACCCAAGACCAACCCTCCCATCCTGGTTATCTTCACCATACTGAGGGTGGATATATCAGCTAACAACAGACAACCACACCTATCAGATGAGAAAGGAAAGATACTCCAACCAAAATAATCCTTGTTTCTTCTTCTTTATTCTCTAGCCCTCACATTTCCAACATATGTGAAACCAAGTACTTTGCATGAATTACGATACTGAGGACTGGGATGTCAGTTGTGTTGTATATTATATTTTTGTATACTTTGTATATTATATTTTTCTCCTATTTTTACATTTTTACTTTTCTTAATATTTATGTGTGTTTGTTTTATGTATATTACTGTCTTCCCATTTGTCTACCCCAAATTACTTCCTTTCTCTTGTCCTGAAACTAACCTTCTTCTTTGGATTCCTCTTTCACATTTCCAAAGATATAATAACTCTATATCTTCATCTGCTACCCCTCTCAACATCTCATCCTACACCTCACCCCTGGTTCTTTCGCCACCATCAGAAACTGTAAACCCTTTTGCAAATCTACTGTTTGTATTGTAGATAATCATTGAACTCACCATTTCTTTATATTGTGAGCAAACTGTTAATGTCTTAATAGCAACTATTTGATTTAAGGTTGTACACAGTTTGTATTGGCATCTGTTAACATTGTCCTTCACCTCAAAGGGGAGGTATTGGAACCCTGCAGGGGCACTATAAGCCTATAGGGTAAAACAGTAATGCCTCAGATCCGCAGTGCTAGAAGGGAAGATACATGAACAACATGAAAAGACAAGGGAAGAAAGTGCCCAAAGAAATCAAGATATTACATTATTAGAATCCATGGCCAACACAGCAGAAGAAATAACAGAGAAGGAGTTCAGGATGTACATAATTAAAATGTTCTGTGAATTAAAGGATGATATAAGGGAGCAAATACAGACAGGAAAAGATCACTTCAATAGAAAGATAGAGGTTCTAAAAAAAAAAAATTCTTCGAAGTGAAAGAAACAATGAACCAAATTAAAAGTTCAATTAAAAGTATCACCAAGAGATTAGACCACTAAGAAGACAGGACCTCAGGCAATGAAGACAAAATATATAATCTTGAAAAGAATGTAGATCACACAGTGAAGATAGTAAGAAACCATAAGAACATTCAAAAAATATGGGATGGTAAAAAAAGATCAAATTTAAGAGTTATTGGGATAGAAGAAGGCACAGAGTTCCAAACTAAAGGGATGAACAATCTATTCAATTAAATAATAGCAGAAAATTTTTCCAAACATGAAAAGTGAATTGGAAAACAAAATACAAGAAGTTTATAGGACACCAAATATACAAAATCACAACAGATCCACACCAAGGCACATTATAATGAAAATTCTTAGCATACAGAATAAGGAGAGCCATGAGAGAAAGGAATCAGATTACATATAGGGGAAAACCAATTAGATTATCTGCAGATTTTTCCAACCCAGACCCTGAAAGCTAGAAGATCCTGGAACAACACATATCAAGCTCTGAAAGAAAATGGATACCAACCAAGAATCTTATACCCAGAAAAATAAGCTTTAGATTTGATGATGAAATAAAAAGTATCCATGATAAACAAAAATTAAAAGAATTTCCAACTAGAAAGTTTGCACGTCAGAACATCCCAGCCAAAATATTGCATGAAGAGGCAATGAAAAACAATGATGCAAATCAGCAGAGGGAAGGATTACACTATAGGAAACAATAATTAAAGGAGAAACCAAGTCAAGTTAAATACCAAAAATAAATAAAAATGTCTGGGAATATAAATCATGTCTCAATAATAACCATGCATGAAATTGGCCTAAATTCCCCAAACAAAAGTCATAAACCAGCAGATTGGAATTTAAAAAAAGACAAAACAATATGCTGCCTCCAAGAGACTCATCTCATAGGAAAAGACATCCACAGACTGAAGGTGAAAGGTTAGGAAATATCATACCACTGGACATGGAAGTAGAAGCAAGCAATAGTTTCCATCCTCATATCAAATAAACTTTAAGCTAAAGTTAATCAAAACGGATAAAGAAAGTCATTTCATACTGCTCAAGGGAACCATACATCAATAAGACATAACAATTATAAATATATAAGCCCCCCAAAATGGAGCATTGTGTTCATCAAACAATCTCTTCTCAAGTTCAAAAATCAAATAGACCACAACACAATAATTTTGGGTGACTTTAACACACCTCTTTCACCACTGAATAGATCTTCCAAACGAAAGCTGAACAAAGGAACTACAGAACTCAATAATACAATCAATAATTTAGACTTAACTGACATATAGAATATTTCATCCTTCAATAAGCAAATACACTTTTTTCTGAGAAGCACATGTATCCTCTCTAAAATAAACCATATATTATACCACAAAGCAATTTTAAGCAAATACAAAAAAGTAGAGATAATATCCTGCATTCTATCAGACCATAATGGAATGAAATTAGAAATCAATGATAAAATATAAAATAAAAGCTACTCCAACACCTGGCAACTAAATAATATGCTACTGAATGAACAATGGGTTACAAAAGACATCAAGGAGGAGATTAAAAAATTCTTAGAGAAACATGAGAACACTGATACAACATGTCAAAATCTCTGGGACAGTATAAAGAAAATACTTAAGAGGAAAGTTCATTGCATGGAGTTCATTCATTAAAAGAAGAAAAAAAATCAACAAATAAATGACCTAACACTACATCTCAAAGGCCTAGAAAAAGAAGAACAAATAAACACCAAAAACAGTAGAAGAAAAGAAATAATTAAAATTGGAGCTAAAAATCAATGAAATTGAAGCAAAAAAAAAAAAAACAATTGAAAAAATTGACAAAATGAAAAGTTGGTTCTTTAAAAAAATAAATAAGATTGATAAACCATTAGCCATGCTAAGGAAGAGAAGGACAGAGAAAACACAAATTACTAACATCAAAGATGAAAAAAATCACAACAGACACTACAGAAATACAGAAGATAATTAGAAATCATTTTGAAAATTTGTACTCCAACAAAATAGAAAATATTAAAGGCATTGACAAATTTCTAGAGTTATATGATTTGCCCAAACTGAATCAGGATGATGTACACAATTTAAACAGATAAATTTCAAACAATGAAGTAGAAGACACTATCAGAAGCCTACCAACCAAGAAAAGCCAGGACCAGATGGATATACAGCTGAGTTCTACAAGACCTGTAAAAAAGAAGTAATAACAATACTTTTTATTATTTTTTGAAATAGAAAAAGAGGGAGCACTTCCAAACTCATTCTATGGGGGTGATATAATGCTGAATTCAAAACCAGGCAAAGACACATTAAAGAAAGAAAACTTTTGACCAATATCGCTAATGAACACAGATGCAAAGATACTTAATATGAAATAAAATACAAAAACATATCAAAAAGATATCACAATCAAGTGAGCTTCATCCCAGGGATGCAAGGTTTGTTCAACATAAAGAAATCAATAAATATAATTCATCACATCAATAGACTTAAAGATAAGAAAGATGTGATCATCTCAGTAGATGTAGAAAAAAACATTTGACAAAACACAGCACAGCTTCATGTTTAAAACACTAGAAAAACTAGGGATAACAGGAACATATCTCAACATTGTAAAAGCTATCTATGCTAAACCCCAGCCCAACATCATTTGAAATGAAGAAAAATTTAAACCATTGCCTCTAAAAACTGGAACAAGACAAGGATGCCCTCTTTCACTTCTATTTAACATAGTTCTTGAAACACTAGCCAGAGCAATTAGACAAAATAAGTTAAAGGTATATGAATAAGAAAAGAAGAACTCAAATTAGCACTATTTGTTGTTGATATGATTCTATACCTAGAGGACTCAAAAATTCCACCAGAAAACTTCTAGAAATAATAAATGAATTCAGCAAAGTAGCAGGATAAAAAATCAACACCCACAAATCAAAGGCATTTCTGAATATCAGTGACAAATTCTCGGAAAGAGAAATAAGGAATACTACCCCATTTACAATAGCCTCAAAATAAATAAATAAACAAACAAACAAATAAATAAAATATTTGGGAATCAACTTAAAAAAAAGAGGTGAAAAACTACAGAATGCTAAAGAAATAAATTAAAGAAGACCTTAGAAGATAGAAATATCTGCCTTGCTCTTGAATAGGCAGAATTAATATTGTCAAAATGACCATACTACCAAAAGCACTATATAGATTTAATGCAACTCCAATCAATATCCTAATGATATTGCTCATAGAAATAGAAAAAGCAGTCATGAAATTCATCTGGAAAAATAAGAGATCCAGAATAGCTAAAACAATCCTTAGCAAGAAGAGTGAAGCAGGTGGCATCACTATTCTAGACCTTAAACTATACTAAACAGCAATAGTAACAAAAACAGCATGGTATTGGCACCAAAAGAAACTTCTAGACCAATGTTACATAATAGAGGACACAAAGACAAACCCACATAATTACAGTTATCTTATATTAGACAAAGGTGCCAAAAACATGCATTGGAGAAAAGATAGTCTCTTCAACAAATGGTTCTGGGAAAACTAGAAATCCATATGCAACAAAATGAAAATAACCCCTCTGACTCACCATGCACAAAACTGAATTCAAAGTGGATCAATGACCTAGGAATTAAATCAGAGACACTGTGCCTAATAGAAGAAAAAGTAGATCCAAATCTCCATCATGTTGGATTAGGCCCTGACTTCCTTAATGAGACTCCTATAGCACAAGAGTTAAAATCAAGAATCAATAAATGAGATGCATTCAAACTAAAAATCTTCTTCTCAGCAAAAGAAACAATCAGTGAAGTGAATAGAGAACCTACATTTGGGGAGCAAATCTTTACCACACACACATCAGAGAGCGCTAATGTCTAGAATATATAAAAAAAATTAAAAATCTTAAAACACACACAAAAAAACAAATAACCCAATCAATAAATGGCTAAGGAACTGAAAAGGCACTTCTCAGAAGATGATATAAATACAGTCAGTCAACAAATATATGAAAAAATGTTCAATATTTCTAGCAATTAGAGAAATGCAAATCAAAACTACTCTATCTTACTCCAGTCAGAATGGCAGCTAGAGGAGCAGCCCTACAATTCTTTGGCTTTTGCCATTATGTGCATTGTAGAAATGAGTTTTGAGTTAGGCTAACTAGTGGAAAAGAGAAAGAAAGAGAGCATGAAAAAGTTCATCTTAAAGACCAATCCAAAGGCTTTTCACTTCTCACATTCCACTGGAAATAGTAGAGAGCAAATTTTGTTTAGAGCTAGTAAGAACAGACTTCAAAGCAGGGCTGCATGCAAAAATAATGAATTTATTTTTGTTTTGAGAGAGAGAGAGATGGATGATTAGATAAATAGTTGGGTGAATGATTTCCATATATTAATGATTTTATAAATACTATATAATATAAATACTATATAATATAAATGTGGGGGGAAAAGCACACTCATACATTGGTGAGACTGCAAATTGGTGCAGTCAATATGGAAAGCATTATGGAGATTCCTTGGAAAACTGGGAATGGAACCATCATTTGACCCAGCTATCCCTCTCTTTGGTCTATACACAAATGACTTAAACACAGCATACTATAGGGACACACCACATAAAGTTTATAGCAGCACAATTCACAATAGCTAAACTGTGAATCCAACCTAGATGTCCTTCAGTAGGTGAATAGATACAAAGAAAATGTGGTATATATACACAATGGAATATTAATCAGCATTAAAAGAAAATAAAATAATGTCATTTGCATGTAAATGGATGGAGTTGGAGAATATAATGCTAAGTAAGCCAATCCCAAGAAACCAAATGCTGAATGTTTTCTCTGATATAAGGATGCTGATTCATAATGGGGTTGGCAGGGGGAGCATAGGAGGAATAGACAAACTCTAGATAGGGCAAAGGGGAGGGAAGGGAAGTGAATGGGCATGGAGTTTGAAAAGACTGTGAAATGAGATGGATATCATTACCTGAAGTACATGTATGAAGACACAAATGATATGACAATGACACTACTTTGTGTACAACTAGAGACATGAAAAATTATGCTCTATATGTATAACATGAATTGAAATGTACTCTGCTGTCATTTATAACAAATATAAAAAAAGGAAAAAAAAGGAAATGCTATGCCTTTCTTACTGCTTCTGTTGCCTGAAGATAAATGCTTTTCATGATGATAAATAAACCATAAATTCTTGTAAACAATAACTGAAATTCAAACAAGCTGTATAACACCCTCCTCCAAACAAAAGCAAGCATGGCAAAATTTTAAAATTAGCGAGTTTGGGTGATAGTATAAGGCTAAGTACATACTATTTTTCAACTTCTCTTCATCTTTAGATTTTTTAAGACACAAATTTTGAAGAAAATTTCTGAAGCAAATATGAAAAACATTAACTCATGTTCAATCAAGTGGCTTAATAGAAGATGGCTATAAACAATACTCTCTATTCAATATGGTTTGAAAGATTTTACCATCAAAGATAAAATTATTAAAGTAACATAAATATTTAACTTCCATAATAAACCTCATTTCATTATCTTCATTTTACAATTTAAAACCTTATTCATGAAAACACATTATTTTATTATAAGTAGCTATTTCTCAAAATGTAGCTTAAATTAATTACCCTTGAGCCTTGCTATGGGGTACATAAATTGTTTATATACAACCTCATAACTAGGTCATACTCCATAAACTTCAAACAGGTCTAAGTGGCTATAATTTCTTATCATAAATTTGCTGAGAAAGAACTTCAATGGGTTTGAAATTAAGACAGTCTTTGATCTCTATTTAGATTTTGAGTTTATTATATCAGATTCAATCCCATGACATTCAAGAACAAATTTTTATTACAGCCTTGCCAGAGATAAAGTCATTAATTACTCAGTAAAAATTTGTATGTTTTGTTTTGAATCACAAACAATACTTTTCTTTTTCACTGTTATTGTCTTTCATTTCAGAAATTCAAAATGTTTTATGAAAGGCACAGTAATATTATCTATCACAAAGAAAACTGAAGAGGTGGAAATAGGCTTGCTCTGTTTCAGAGTATCATGCAGGGTCTGAAGCAATGGCTAGAGAGTTCAGTAATGCAAACCTTTCAGAAGTGGTGCAAAATTACATTCACTCAAATTCAGTGCCTGTCGTGGGCTGGTATTCATGTTTCAGTAATTCTATCAAGTTTATTTTCCTATAAAGCCAGAGACAAATCAGTCTTGAACAAAGACACTGTGTTTTCAAAAGTGGGCTTTTAAACACTGATATGAGAACTGTGATAAGGATATTGAGGTACACATTCAGGGAAAGGATGTGTGGGAAAAATATGCAGGAGAAAAAAAATAGGTAACAGTGTGCCTTGCAATCTCCAAAACAAAGATGCCCTTAGAATGATCATTATTTTCCAAGAAATGAAGATGAACAGAAAACCCCAAAGCAGATATAATTTGTATGTTGAGACATTTGAAACTTTTGATATGTAGATCACCAGCATTGGTAAAGGGGTGTGTTTCTAAAATTTCTTTGCAAATTATTTTTTCAAAATTCAGGAGGAATTTCCCACAGATGTCATATTATTCATGGTGTTGTGTAGGTTAGGTTTCAGAGTAAGAGCACAAAAACCTCCTGTGCCCCAGCGATTCCTAAAATGGACATCTAACCCTAACCGTATCCTTTGCCACTAAAACATCTCATAGTGCCTCTGAAGCTTTCTTTACCTTTATTTCAGGAAACAGTAAAAAGATGCATCTATTATACCATGCCCTAAAACTGGTGTTCAGGGTCAGAATGTGGCTTATGTTAGAAATATCTGTCATGAGGTGGAGGGATATATATTTCAGGCCCAGTTCTCATGTAAACCTGTTTTCTGGGCATTCCTTTTATTTTAAGAATAACAATTGTTTTTAATCATTAACAATCAACTATTTCTTCAAGTTTTATGAGAAATTATCATTTAGTATACAACAAATAACATTTTGTGCATAACATGAGAATTTTTTATGTATGCGTCTGCAAACACAAATAGGCATTCTGTAGTGAAAGATGTATTTCTGGCATCATGTTTGGAGCTAAAAATGAGTTTCTAATTCTACAAATCAATAATCTGTACATGTGTCATCATAGTATATTATAACTAATTTTTAAAATTGATTTATTTATTTTAATTAGAAATGACATCAGAATACATTCAGATTCCTTGTAGACAACTGCAGCACAACTTTATATTTCTATGATTGTACTTGATGTAGTGTCACACCATATGTGCAGTCATACATGTACCTAGGCTAATGGTGTCCATCTCATTCCACCATCTTTCCTGCCCCCATGCATTGGACATTCCTTTTCATAAAAATGTAGTAAGATTAAAATAAGAAGAGTCTAGAAAAAAGCTATGGATTGTTGTAGCTATCTCCATCTATTACTCCTTAATCCTTTATATCATATGACTCATTAGTGTTGTATCTTTTTTCTATGATATTATTTTTATACTTTGATTATAAATATTTATAGTAATTAATAATGCTTAAATTTCACCAATGTATAAAGAATTTTTACTAATAGGAACTATCTCTATTGAGTACCTATGCATATCAGGCACTTATCTTATTTTGCCCTCATCCTCTAACAACTCTGAAAAGGATATTTTATTATTCCCAAATTAAAGAAGAGGAAGCTGATGTTTAAAGAGATTAAAACTGGGAGAGTCATGTTTTCTGTTTAACTCCTTTGCTTTTAATCACTTAACTTACTTTATTATTATTTAATTCAACAATGTTGCTGAGTATCTACTAGGTAACAGGCAGCATTCTGAGAGAGGTTAAACATCAAGTAGCACAAGAAGATTTTGTAGTAAAGGGGAGCCAGAAGCAAAAAAGAGTGATCAAAGCAAGAGAAACACGAAGTATAGGATGGGGAAGAGGAATAGCAGGGAAAACCTGCTAGATTTGAGTTATAATTAAAGGATCATAAGTAAGATCATCATAAATATGTACGCATTTGTATACATGAGCATACATAGTCACTTTCAATTCATGATGATAAATCCCATGCCAGATATTATAGCAAGCAAGCTTCACTTGCTTGAAATAACAAATCCACCTCTTGGCCAGGGTATCAGCCAGGAAAGAATGATATTGTATGTGCTTCCCTATTTCATATTTTCTAAAGATTTAAGAGAAGATTGCTAAGCATAGAAATATAGAATGATATAAAAACAATAACTGTGAGAGGCAAGAAGTTGAACTTCTGAACAAAAGTGACACATACATAAAAATTATGTATGTGGAATGTCTTTTTGATTTCAATTTCTAATTGGCAAGGTTAATGCACAAATGGTAGTTGCAAAAGTAAGAAAATATATATCTGCCAATATCTGAATTAATTGAATAAGATTTGTGGCTAGGAAATATATATACTGGTTTGGAAAAGGAAGCAAAATAGTCTACAATTACATGGGAAGACCGTACTTGGGAGGGAAAAGCTATGACAGTGACTACAAGACTATGAATATATATGTATACACACACACACACACATACACACATGAAGAATTTGGTGAATGCTCATGGAAAATTAGGAATACCCTGTGATTCTCATTCATAATATGAATACTATGTCTTTAATATTTACTGGACCCATGACATTCCAACAGCCCTTGTTTTAAGACTTCCAAAATGAGAAACACTCTTCTGTCCAGTAGGAAAGTAGTATGCATTCCTACGTATGCTGAAATGAGCTTCTTCGAAGAAAATGCTAATTATTATCATGTTCTCCACCCCCATCCAGGCTTTTGTGTCAGTGGAACTTCCAATATAAGTATATGAATGCATATATGTATACATAAATACACATATAATTATGCATATTTATTACATTTATCTATTTTTTTTTAGAGAGTCACTATATAACATCTCATTTTTTTTTCTGTCCGGCTTCTGAAACAACTAAGCACACAGGAATAAATAGGAAGAAAGGAAAATAAAAATATCAACATTCAGTATGCTAAACTTTAGGAGTTGATGTCCTCGTATTCACATAAGAATTTGGCAGACTCATACACAAAGTTACAGACTGAACTGTAGAACTATGGATATCACCCTGATCAGACCTAAGCATCTAGCTCTTCACTGAAACCTTATTCTTAAAAGGAGGTGAGAAAGGGGTTGACAAAGCAAGGCCAGTTCCTACTTCCAGAGTAATTTGTGGCTCAAATCATTACTTGGCTCCTGAGAATACAAAAATGGAGGCAGAGAGAGGTCTAGAGGGTTATCCTGATGGGGTCTTTCACAGGAAGGAAATATCTGGACTGGGAAATACTGACTTCTCAAACAAAAGCAAGGTGTGTAATATCCGATCATGGATATGATGGATCAACAATGATGGATCAACAATTCATGAAAAAACTAAATTTTACACTCATTCTTAAGATATTAACAGCTTTATGACAGGCATTATATTATTGTCTGAAGTACATGGCATATGAAACATGGAATTTAATTTCAAATACTTCATATTTTGTAACTGTGCAATACATTCAATATGAATATTCAAATGAGAACTTTAGAGAATAATGAGGTAGTCAGCACAGATTAGAGATCCACACTACATTGTCACGACCTTTGAATATTATTTAAATTATGAAATCATCAAGATAATATTTGTGTTATAAAAATATGGTCATAAAAACAAGCTACTTTAATTTCAACTAATATCAATATTTCAATTCTTATCAGATGTTTCATACTCTTAATATTTAAAGACAAAACTTCAAATTTCTGTCTTTATAATAATCTGGATCTTTTTCCTTTTACCTTCCAGACATGTGATGCCTTCCTATCAAGGCTTATCCTCCATTTATTTAACATAAATACTTTAAGAGCTCTGTAAAAGTGAAAAACAATAGTATTTTGTTCCATTTTTCTCCTAAAGATGGACTTCATTAAAACATGATTCTTTGGGTTTTTGCCAAGCAACTGAGATATAGATAAAATAGTATAACAAGAACCTTCTGGTTCTTTCAGTAACAAGCACCAATCAATAGGATTATGCTAAATTTCATGCTATAGCAGGTCGTATTTTATCAAAGTTCCACTGCATTTACAATGAACAATAGTCCACTATATAGATTCCTTTTACTAACCCTCGTGGTTGCTCTTCAGGTCTGGAAATCTTTTTCCATGAAACTTTAAGTTCCAGTGCCGAAAATATTATTTATTTAAAAGAAGATGGATTATTTTCATGCAACCTCCAAAAGCGTACATTCTTAAAAAGTTTACTGTTGTGAAAACATATATTTGTACATAATTATAGAAATAAAAAATAGCTAGTATCTAGTCGGTGATAGCTCATGTTGACTACATTTAAGAGCATTACATATATTATCTCATAGTAACTTCACCATGGCACTGTGAAATAGTTACTATTATCTGTTTCATGCATGAGGAAATTGGAGGAAAAAAATATAACTCAAAACTTAAGGGACTTAAGTGTTTAAATCACTTCCACAAAACAAAAACTTAATAACTGCTTAAAATTAAAGTTAATTAGTATGACTAACCCTGGATTTGAACTGGGCTTGGAGGACACTAGTTCCACCATTTCAAAATACCCTGGCTGTAATACCAAAACATATATATATATATATATATATATATATATATATATATGTTTATTTATTTATACACACATATGTAATGTTTTAACATACAATTAAATGCTCGAAAAATAGTATTTCATATAAACCAATATATATAATGTATATTATATTATCTATCCACATATATGCAACATATATTATAGACCAATCATATAGATATATTTGAAACTGTGGATACAATATAGATTTTTAGACACTCAGATTATACCAGATGCTTATTTATCCCATATAAATTCAAGCAACTTTGCTTCCTCAATATTTATACCTGTGAAGCCAAAACATACTTGAAGGAAGTTATATAATTTATAATATAAATAAATTTAAATAGTTGCTATATTCCATAAAAACAAACTCACATATACACATATATGTTGTTTAATGACATGACTAGTTAAAAAATAATGGGGAAAATCTGGAGAAACTGGCATGTAATGTGAAATATAAATTATATATATCTTTAAAATATGAATTCTAGAAAAATAATCAGTATAGTTTTTGTTTGCTTTAAAATTTTCACAACTCAAAAGTAGAAGAACAGAAATTCTTAATTGGTTTCTTGGGACTTAACAAAGTTTCAGTGGTTCTGAAACTTGAATGGATGTTAGAATCATTTGGGGGGACTTGTTAAGCCTCAGATTACTGAACTCCATCTCCTGAATTTCTTATTTTGTAGAATAGATTGTGTTAAACCTTCATGTCTCTCTCATTCCCAGGTGATTCTGCTGCTGGTTCAAGGACCACCACTGGAAAACACTCTGGAGAACCTCAAAGATGTCAGACCATGGCCTTTCCCCATAACCTCATCTATGGCACATCAAATCTCAGTTTAGTGAGAATATGAACAGGTGAGGATATGTCTGTCAGCAAGTACTTAAAATAAGTTGTTCTCAAGATTCAAACTATGTTAGAATCACCTAAATAGGTTTTAAAAATCATGTTTCTCAGGCCCTTTCCCAGACCAATTAAATTAGAATCTCTGTGTGCAATTCAAGCATTAGTAATTCCCAAACACCCCAGGTGATCCCAAGGTGTAGCCAAGCTTGAAAATAACTAGTGAGAACAATCCATTTTCGATGAGGGCAAACATCAGTCTGCATATTATAGATCTCAAGGACATAAGATTCTAAGTATGTTAACTAAATTGCCCACTACATTTTTTTATCAAATGTATATAGTTTTATATTTATAACTTAGTAATAAATATTGAGTGTTTTGTTTTATAAAAAAAAAGATATTCAGGATAAAATTATGGTGTCTCCATTAACCACTCTCTTTTTCTCCACTCTTTTCTCCTACAATGATTATATTAGTTTTAACTTTTTTTTTTTTTTTTTAGACAGTGTTTCATATGCCAGAGTGACAAAAGTGAAATGCCTTGCAGGAATTAGGGTTTGAAGTTTGGGTTCACCTTATCATCTGTATGACCTTGAATCGGATCCTCCAACTTTTTTAAAAAATATTTTTTAGTTGTAGATGGACACAATACCATTATTTAGTTATCTTTATGTTGTGCTGAGGATCAAACCCAGGGCCTCACCTATGCTCGGCAAGTGCTCTACCACTGAGCCACAACCCCAGATCCTCCCACTTTTAATCAATAAAAAATGGCTAACTCTTGGGTGTATGGGAAACTCCTAGTTGAAGTTAAGTTTCTATCTCAGAGAACATCAAGGAATCCCTTACCCCTCCCCTTCCTCTCTGAAGAGCACCAAGCCAAAGAGCGACAATTCAAAAGTTTTCTGGACCAATCTCCACAGGACACAGTGTCCACTAGCAGTTCCTGTGTCACCCTGCCAATCAGCACCCTTCTTAAGCCCAAGCGTATAAGCTCATGCTCTCTGCCCTCTTCCTCTCTGCCCTCTTCCTTTCTTCCTTTCTGCCCTCTTCCCCTTCTTTCTCTCCTCTTCTCTACTCTCTCTCTCTCTGCTCTTCCTCCTCTCTTCTCTCTGCCTTTTCTTTTCTTCCCTTTCGAGCAGCCCCCCAATAAAATCTCTTGGTGGAATCTCCATCTCGGGTGAGCCACTCACCTTTCCTTCTTCCTAGGACTACTGTGTAAACTAAACATGAATGTATTAGTCAGATTTGCATCACCCTGACCAAATTCCTTACAAGATCAACTTAGACAAGGCAAAATTTATTTCGGCTTATGGTTTCTGCGGATCAGTCCATGGTCACTTGGCTCCAATGCAGAAACATTATGGTGGAAGGACATGGCAGAGGAAAGCTGCTTAGTTTACAGCAGCTGGGAAGTGGGATTAGGAGGTGAGGTGGGGGTGGGAAAAGATAAACCCTTGTAGGGCATGCCCCCAGTGACCTATTTCCTCCAACTAAGTCTCACTTCCCAGGAGTGTATTCAGCCATCAATTGATTAATCCACTGATGAGGTCAGAGCCCTTATGATCCAATGATTGCCTAACACCCACCTCTGAATTTTGGTTATTGAGGACTTGCTTCAACACGTGACCTTTTGAGGGCACATTCCAGATACAAACCAAAACAATGAAACAACACCAGGAGATAATATATACTATGAGTTCAAATATAAGCTGTTTCATTATATTTCCTCTTCTCAAATCGGTGTGTGAAATACATGGGTAAAAATAACTTATTTTTCAATAGTTTTATCTGAAATCTATGACTGGAGTGTTTCTTATTCTTGCCTCTATGCTGTTTTATTTGTTTACTCATAATAACAGACAAAACCTTCTGTTTCTGCTTTTTAATTGAATGAAGTGAATATGACAATTAAAGTGAGGAAAATTTTGACCAAGAAACACTAGACTCAGAGTAGGAAGGAGAATCAGAGAAAAAAGAAAATTTTTTTGGAAGAGATTTTAAGAAATTCTGTAAAACTAAGTTTTCAATCTACTTTTGATATTTATTAATAAAAATATTTTAATGTATTAATTAGTTGTTGAAATCACTAAATTCTAGCAAATATATTTTATAGATTTCACTCTGTAAATTTTTTTCCAAATATATATTTTTTACTTATTTTTGACATTCAGTACATTTCTGATATATTGAAAATAGTACTAGTTATACCAGAATACAATTTTTGTCATCAAATAATTTACTCACAAGTCTTTTAAAATATGTTTTATATAATTGTTCATTCAAGTTTGAGAACATACCAAAAAATGCTTAAGTACTATGTTGTACTATGTTGACAATTATTTTTCTTTCTTGTGATTTAGGTTTTTTAGTCTATCACAATTTTACTTTCTTTTTTTTAAACAACTGCTTACATTCATAAAAATATCTCCTGTCTTGGAAACTACCAAAACAGGGTGTGAGCTAGATTTGGCTCATAGGATTCGTTTGTTGACCCCTGATTGAAAATACATTTAAAGCATTACAATTCTTAATACACATATATACCACAATTATTGTATCTCTGTTTGTATATAAAGTATGTTGACACCCAATTCAAGTCTTCATACATGTCCTTTGTATAATGATGAGCATATTATCATCAAAACCACTGTAGATTTTCAACCAAGATTTGAGTAATACTGTCAAAAAATGTTCAACTATACTTAAAGACACTCATGACAGTGATGAAGGACTATAAAATGACCACAAATTAGCATAATTAATGCAGAATTGTGAACACAAACTGATTCAGTAATAGAGTTACACAAGAGTAACACTACCAGACAAACATAAAGAACACTTAAAATAGAGGCAGTTGAGCATAATTTACTTCAGTTTTAGCCATAAAATTCAAAATCATGTGCCAAGAATATGAATTATGAAGCAAGGAATAAAAAGGCACAGACTTCTAGTAATGAAGTGTCACCCATAGAAAGAGGAAAGGAATTCAAACGTTCTGGAAAAGTGAATACAGACAATATTCAAAAAGATAGGCTGCAACTGTTTTTTCATAAATTTATATTCAAAAACATATGCATAGTTTTATTTTTTTAAAACAATCATAGTTACTCCTATCTTTGCTATGGAAATATACTTTATATTCTCAAAATATATTTCTATAAAATATGTTTTCATTATTTGATATAAACACTGTATTGATAAAATATAAACATAGTTAATAGCATTTCATTTATAATCTTCTGGCTGGGCCAGTTAGAAATTGCATGGGTACGTTTTGTATTTTTAAGAGTTGTTTTTTGTTATTGTTATTTGGAAGATTTCTGAGAAAACAATCATTTGACTATATGTTACATCTATTCATACATTTTTAAGAATCAGGATTTGAAATGGGAATTTTTTTTCCTCCCCTAAAACATTATCTTTACTCTTGCCTAGAAGCTTTAGCAGTCATTAGCAGTCTTCCATCTCCGGGACAAAAAAAAAAAAAAAAAAAAAAAAAAAAAAAAAAAAAAAAAAAAAAAAAAAAAAACTTACTAGAAGAATCATTTCAAGACCAATTGATTTTATTGCTTGCACACTGATTTTTGTAGAGTTGTTTGGGAAATGAAGCGGAAGGAAGCTGCTGAGAAAGCACAGTCAGGAACCATAATGAAAAAAAATTAATAAGAACTAAATCACATCATCCTGGTATATTAGGAATGCTATACAAAAGTTTGAAGGACTGACCATATCTAAGGTGGAAAAAGGAAAAACAAAAAAAAGCCAAAGGTATACTTCTCTAATTTTAAGAGACAGTTTACACTGTACACACATACCTCAGTCATGTAATGTGGTATGTTTATTATAATAAACTATATGATGAAATAGTTTATATATATATATATATAAATGTAAAATTTATACTAAAGTATACACAGATTGCTATTTTCCTGCCTTTGACAATTTTTCTAAGCATTTTAGCTCTATTCTTTAGGATGTTTAATTAGAAAAATTCACCTTGCTGGTTAAAACATGATCAGTAATCACTGTTTGAATTAATGTTCCACTGAGACTCCAGAAGAAAAGCTGTTGTGGATTCTAAATAGAATGACTTCTGTGATGCTCCCACCAAATGTTCTGTAATTAAGAGTAGGTTTTTTTATGGGGGTACTAACTAGATCATCGTTTAGGCACAGGGAATGGTAGTCATGAAGGGGGAAAAACTACAGTTGTACATTTCAACACTGAGAATCTATCTATTCTTGCTATGTAAAACGTCAGCTTATGTTCTTCAGAGAATCATGCAGGATACCAAAGTGGAAAATTAAACATACTTTAAATTTTAAAATGTATTGTCTCTTTACCCATCATTTCCCAATACACATTATGTAACACCATCACTAAGGAAATGCTGAGTCAATTTTCAGGATTTACTAACAGTGTGCTCATAGAACTTCAACAATTATCCTTGTTTTGTAAATAAGTGACTGTATTTGCATTTACTTGTGCTGTCATTTGTTAATTATTTGAAAAAAAAAAACACCTGCTATTTTATTAGCTAGAGTCTATGAAGAGAACATTAAACATGTTCCCATCTCAAGGTTTAGGGAGACAGCAGAATTTAAAATTTCCTAAAAATTTTACACAAGAAAGACACTGATAGCAGAAGGAGAATAGTAAATGTTACTCCTATTGAAAAAAAAAATTTTGACTGGCATAAAAAATGATAAATGGAAGAGATATTAATGCTTAGAAATGTCAGAGGATTAATATATTGGTTAATAAGAAATGTTATAGTGTGGAGATTTTTTTCATCTGTTCTGATATTTTGTTTTTCTAAGAATGGTGGCAGAAGTTCAGTAAGTATAATTTGTATTAGAAAAGAGCATAGATATTTACATATTACAAAGCTGTCATTAAAGTTCATTTATAAGAGCACCACAATAAAGGCACTGCATTATATATTTCTATTTCAATCTGCTGAAATAAAATTTAATCTAATAAGTATATTTAGATAAAAAGTATTCTAGTGGACTTATTCCTCCAACAATAAAATATAGAATGACTCTGAGATTTCTTGCAAAATGTGTTTTAAAATTAAAATAGCAAGATGAAGGATTAGAAGCACCCAGCACTTGCCTGCTTCTCCATGAGATAGACTCAAAATAACTGGAGAACAGCCAAGTGCCAAGGTAGGTGACCACAGGAGAATGCTAAAATTCAATAGTGGGCAGATAGAGACTCGGAGAAATCCACAGATTGTGGATAGGGAAATAAAGGGTTAAATGGAGTTAAATAATAAAGGGTTAAATGGAGTGTACCACTTGCTCACAGGGCAAACAGAGGGGTAGAGGTCAAATAGGAGACTCACAGTGAGAACCACTAGCACAGCAGGAATCTGCATATTGCAGACATACAGTCTGAACAGACAATAGGTTTGGGATCTGCTTAGCAAACTGGCTCTGTGGAAGGGCTCTGCACTTCCCAGCATATTGTTATGGTGCTCTAACTGGGAGCCATCTGGAGGTCTTGTCTGAGCTTACTGCTCAGGGAATCAAAAGCCCCTGCATTTTTCTGTCTGTGTCCACATACAATTAATTCCAGCTCAATAGGTTGCTGCCTTGAGAGTCAGTTTGGCCCTAGGGAGAGTCTCTGTCATAACCCCAAAGCATACTACCCAATCAGAAATTGTAGTGAAGGAATGGAAGATGCTTCACCTTTTAAACCAGCAGTTTGGGAAACCAGTTTTATGAATACAGGGATTGTGAGTGAGTTCCAGTGGGGGAGCTAAGTCTCAGACAAAACACCAGAGTTCTGGAGGTAGACTGGACAGGGCCCCCTGTAACACCAAAACCCAGAACAGAGAGCTGTGACTCTGTAGCCTCTCCCTAAAACTCAGAGTGCACAACACAAAAATACCAAAGGCCCTGATATTCTGCAACATTAGCACTGGCTCCACTCTTCAAGTGCATAGCTCAAATAATTCTGGAGAGCTCTGAGTTTTGCCCTACTTCATTTAAGCATGCAGGGCAGCTGAGTGGTATTATGAATGACTCTGGCCACAAACCACAACCAATGGTCACCTAGCAAGCAAAAAAGGAGGAGGAGGAGGAGGAGGAGGAGGAGGAGGAGGAGGAGGAGGAGGAGGAGGCGGCAAATTACCACTAGTCAGCTTTGCTTTGTTGAGACCAAAAGACCTGACAAGAACAATGTAGAGGGGGAAAAGTTTATTTTGGCTCACAGTTTCAGAGGTTCAGTCCATGGTCAGCCAAATCCATAGCTCTGAGGGGAGGCAGAGCATCATGGCAAAAGAGCATGGTAGAGGGAAGCAACTCAAGACATGATGGCTGAGAAGCAGGAAGAGGGGGTGGTAGTGTGTGTACTTGCCAGGAATGAGCTATGAACCTCAAAGTCATGTCTCCAATGGTCTTCCTCCTCCAGCTATAGTTTACTTGCCTACAGATACCACCCAGTACAGTAATCCTTTATTATTCATCCATCAAATGGATCAACCCACTGATTAGGTTACAGCTCTCATAATCTAATCATATTGAAGTTAGAATTAGATAGGCAGTAGATATAGAGAGGTAAATTGAGGATCAAGGAAGGCCAATTTGAGTGGGTCCAGGAAGTTGGAGACTGCTCCCTGAGGGACTGAAATGCCAACAGAGCCTTTCCTCTACCTGATAAAGATAACCTGCCCCTGCTCCAAACTAGAAGCTAACCTGTCCCAGGAATTTCCCCTCTCTACAAGAAGTTGTAGAAGTTGTTAATTAATGCATCCTGGGCTTTTCCATCTGGCCCTACCCCAGTCCATCTGCTTTTGGCCATCCCACTGAGCATCTCCTAGGCCTAGTCACAGATGCAGGATGGAGAGAGATAAGGGAAAGTGAGCAGGAGAATAAAGGAAGCCTAGGACATATGAAAAGCCAAACGCCCTCACTTCTTGGGATACCAGGATACCAGCTATGGCTCCATTCTTCCTTCCAGGAGAAGACTGTTACCTCTTTTTAAATAAATCCTGCTTTACATGCCTGCCTTGATGTGCTTCTCTAATGTTATACTTCAACTGGTCACTGGTAACCAGCCATATCAATATCACTTCTGAATATACCTTCACTTTTTCACCCATGAGTTTTGGGGATATACCTCATAATCAAATCATAACACTAAGCATTCGCTCTCTTCAAGGTGTACCAAGCATAACAAGACTAGAGATCAGCAAAGGTTAAAGATCATCTACTCTTGCCCGTATAATTGTTATGGGCCAGGCTCTGTAGGCAATGACCAAACAGACTCCATTTTACCCTGAAACTCCACGTCATATAAAAAATGCTTCTCTCACAATAACACCCTATCTCCATACCCATCAATTGTTGCTTAGCATAGCATGTTTGGCAACACAAAATGGCAATTCTTATACAATGTAAAATTGTCTCTTTTTTGTTCCCATTTTTCTTGGACAATGTACCCTGTCAAAGAATAATTGTCTAGACATTAGTAACTATTCTTTAACTTGTAATCAACAAGGATCATATTGACCCACTTCCCTTTCTCCTTATGATTTTAGATCTCATGACATTTGTTTATGGTTTTGAATCATAGCAAGAAACATTCACAATTAATATGGTTTTGAACTGAAAAGTTTGTACTCAAACGCCAGGAGGGGGTCGAAGAGTGTAGACTTGCAGCCTGCCCCTTGACCCACCAGCTGGTGGAACAAGATGACCAGTTAGTGAATAAAGGTTCCCTCTCTTGCTTTATGATCAACTTGGAGATTTATTGCAATCTCACCATAACATAATCCAGAGCCTGGTAGAAATTCTAACTTATTATTAATACTTTTTTGTTATTGCTATTTTCATATGTATGTATTTTGTTTGTTTTCTCTGCTTCTTTAAATATTTAATGTTTTTTCTTTCTCATCTTTCTTTTTACTTTTTTGCATCTCTTGGGCTATCCCCCTTTTTCTTTATTCTTATTAATTTTCTTCTTGCTTCTTTTTTTCCAATGTTTTTTTTCTTTTTCCTTTTTATTTTACTTACTTTATTTATCTATTTTTGGGTACTGTGTATAAAACTCACGGAATTGAACATACTAAGCCAGCACTTTAACACTGAGATACATACCTGCACTTCTCTCTTTTCCCTTCCTTCCTTCCTTCCTTCCTTCCTTCCTTCCTTCCTTCCTTCCTTCCTTCCTTCACAGGGTCATACTAACTTGCCCAGGCTGATCTCTAATTTGCAAGCCTGCTCAGCCTCCCAGGTAGCTAGCATTACAGATATGGATACAATTTTTAACCTAATTTTTTCTTATTCTTTAGAAAAAGTTTAGCTTATTCTGTATTATTTTTCTCTCTACCTTCTTATTGTTGGTGTTATGGTTGTTTTTATTTATTTGACTTTCACATTATTTCTTTTCTTTTTCGTTGTTATTTTTCTTCTTTATCTGCCCCACTGGGGATGAAGACCAGTATTTTGAACATGTTGGATGGGGGCTCTGCAGCTGAGTTGCACTCTCAAGCCAGCTCAGAGAAATTCCATGCTTTGCTAGTCATCACCTAGTCCTGCTCAACCTGAAGGATGCTTCAATGGAAACAATAGGGAAAAATTAGGGGAAATAAAAGTCCCCAGCTATTTACCTGGCTCCAAAACCTTATACCAAAAGGAAGTAAAAGACCTCTACAATAAAAATTATAAAACATCAAAGAAAGAAACTGAAAAACACCCTAGAGAATTTAAAGACCTCCCATGTTCATGGATTGGAAGATTTGACACTGTTAAAATGGTCATACTACTAAAAGCAAACTATAGATTTAATTTAATACCCATGAAAATACCAATGAAATTCTTCACCAAACAAGAAAAAACATAGCAAATTTCCTATGGAAGCACAAGAAAACCTAAATAGACAAATCAATCATAAGCAAAAAGAGCAAATCTAGAGGCAACACAATTCCTGATTTCAAATTGGACCACCAGGACATAGTAACAAAAACAACATAGAATTGGCATAAAAACAGACATGTAGACCAAAGGAATCGTTTCAAAGATAAACTTATGCATCTATAACCAACTGATTCTTAACAAAGGTGCCAAAAACATATTGGAGAAAGGACAGACTTGCCAACAAATGGTGCTATGAAAACTGGATATACACAAGTAGAAAATTGTATCTCAGACACTGTATGAAAACCAACTTAAAATGGATCAAAGACCTCAATGTAAAATCTGGAATATTGAAACTACTAGAAGAAAACCTAGGGGAAACACTTCAAGATACTGGCTCAATCAGTGATTTCCTGGCTTGGATTCCAGTAACACAAGAAACAGAAGCAAGAGTTTGCAGATCATGTGGAATTAAAAGGCTTCTGCATAGCAAAGGAAACAAAACAGAAGAGATAAACTACAGAATGGAAAAAAATCTTTGCCAGCTATTTATCTGACAGAGGATTAGTATCCAGAATATATAAGAAACTAAAAAAAAAAAATTAACATCAAAAAAACAAGTAGACAGGGCTTTCTGGCTGCCAAGCTCTGCATCAATGAGTCTACAGGTCCCTGCCAATAAGTGATGGTGGAGTGGTGGAGCAGTGGAGCCACTGATTGGCGGCCTGAATTGGCTGTGCAGTTCCTTGGATCCTGCCACACAGGTCCTTGGGGCCTGATGTGCTGCAAGCCAGCATCAAGGCCAGCCAAGGCATGACTCATCACCCTTCACAGTGTGGCCTGAAGTGGGGATGGCCACTGTGACAAAGCACACTTCACACTTCACTGCAGCCCCATCCCAAGACTTCAAACTCCCACTTATTGATCTGTCAGAAGAAAATGGAAGTGGGACAGACCTGAATGAAAGTTGGGACTCAAGAATCAACCAATAGTGTTAGTAGATTTCTGAACCTAATTAGCATAAATTTGGACCAACAGCATTGAACCCAGTGCTATATAAACCCATAGACTAACACACTAGGTGGGAGAAAACATGCTATCATGCCCCCTTTTACACTGTAAGAGTTATGTTCCTACCATTACTCTCACATATCCTGGTCTGTGGATTTCATTCTACAAATTCACAGACAAGAACACAGAAAGAAGAAATTGAAGATGAGCGGCCATGGTCTACTACAACCCTGGAGGGCATGGCCCACCATTAAGAGCTGCAACACTTCTATGCTATAGAGGGGTGTAGCTTGTGCAGACCTCACCTAGCAGCAGGAATAGTGAATTAAGTATCATCTCAAAACTCTGGTTAAAAATGAGCAAATAATCTGAACAGATACTTTTCAAAAGAATTACAAATGGCAAACAAAATTTTTCAATTTACAAAATAGAAAAAAAATGCTCCATATCTTTAGCCATCAGGAAAAGCAAATCAAAACTACACTGAAATTCCATCTTGAAATGGCTCTTATCAAACAAATAAGTAAATAAACTAGCACAAACTGGTGACGCTGTAGGGAAAAAAAAAGAAGAAAGTCTATACACTGTTGGTAAGAATGTAAATTATTATAGCTATTATGAAGAACAATATGAATATTCCTCAAAAAACTAAAAGACGGAACTATCAAATGATTCAGCTTACCACTCTTTGGTGTTTATCCAACAAAAATAAGATCACCATATAAAATAGATACCTGCATACCTATGTTTATTGTGGTACTAAACACAATATCCAAGAAATGGAATAGCCTAAGTTCTGCTCAACAGATGAATGGATTTTTAAAAAATATGCTGTATGCATGCAATAGTATATTACTCAGCTATAAAGAATGAAATCATATTATTTGAAGAAAAATGGATAGAACTAGAGGATGTCATGTTAAGAGAAATAAGACACAGAAAGAAAACTGCCACATTTTCACTCATATTTGGAAAAAAAAAAAAAGGATTTTTAAAGACCTGGAAATAGATGAGGGATGGAAGGAATAAGGGGCTGGTTGGAGACAAGGTAGGGAAAGAGGGGATTGTAAGGAGTGAAGACTTAATCAAAGCATGTTATATTCATTTATTGAAATGTCACAGTGAATTCAACCAATTTGTAAAATCATTATGTGTTAATACTTAAAATCCTAAAATATATTTAATAAATGATACATAAATTACTTCATACGAAAATGAGAAAATTTTTTCCAGTTGATGGTGACATATAAATTAATTATGTTTTTTTAAAAAACTCTGCTTAAAAGCAAAAATCCTCTTAACCTGAAAAAAATGACATTTGTAGTAGGGTATGGTAGCATAGTCCTAAAACCCCCATCTACCTGGAAGACTGAAGCAGGAGGAACACAAATTTGAGGCCAATCTGAGCAACTTAGATCCTATCAAAATAAAAGAGGGGCTGGGGCAGGGTTAGAGCATTTTCTAACATATGACATGTATAAGGCCATTGGTTTAATCCCTAATAATACCCCAAAAAAGGAAAAAAGACAGCTGACAGTGACAATTAGATCTGATGCAGTTCATCATTTCACATTTTGTACACAATCCTTAATATAAGCTCTTTTTCACTGCTTATTCTCCATACAAGGAGGGTGGATGATTAAAATCTATTTAGCTGTCAGTAGAACAGAAGCAACTCTGATACGTATGTTCTATATGTATCTTACCATACTGAAAAATATAAAAATTTGTATTGTGAAATTGGAACCCTCACTGAAATATTTCATTGTGGAGAAAAACAAGTTGAAATCATAATCCTAATGTTTATATATTGTCCCTTAGTATCCTGCATATAATAACCTCAATAACCTATCAAGTCTTTGCTCTCACAGGTCTGAACATCAATAGGCTGGACACTGCCTGATTCTTCACAGAGTCTACTTCAGGCTTCAATAATAAGACAGCTCTTTTCATACTGCATAGCTGTGAGTTAACACTGTTCCACATCTGTCTCATTCTCTTCCTCATTCCAGCTGGTTAGCCAGGGAATGCTTTCTTCAAGGTAATAATAGAAGTTGCAAGAGAAGACATGACCTGCCACAGGGTGGTTTTAGAGATTCTACTAGGATCATGACTGCTCCAATTCTATTGGCAAAAGCAGATACTTGGCTAAGCCATAGTCAAGAGATAGAGAAGTATACTCTGTACTTAGGTATATAGAAAGTTATTTAACTAAGGGCACATATACAGGCAAAAATGAAGAATTTGGTCAATAATGCAATCTATCAAATGGTTTTGGAGGATATTGTTTCAACTCATATTTGAGTTTCACTGTAGTTTTGAAGATCTCTCTTCCATACTCTTGGTCTCAAAGACACAGACAGACATTATAAATATAAAATAGTTCCCAAAATTTAAACTCAATGTAAGAGATGAAATATTTTAGTATATTTGATATTATAAAATAAATGAAGATGCATATTTTCTTCTGATCATCTTTCACATATAAGTATTATTTCCAATTCATCTTTTTCTCTAGATTTTAGGTGACCCAAAAAATCTACCTATATCAGCCATACTGAACTCCTATTAATATATAAGAATTTCCTGAGGAGATTTTATAAAACACTGATACTTTAGACACAACTGAGAAAATTCTGGTTTAATTGTATGGGGTGGGACTTGAGCATTATTATTCTTTAGATATCTCCTGGATGGTACCAGTAAACTGCCTGGATTGAGAAGCAATGACTTAAATTGAAATTCACTGTGTCTAACTTGATAAATATTTTGGTGGCATTAAGCAAGGTCAACATCAAAGTGTCCATATTAGAGAAGAAAAGAGATTAAATACTGTATGTATCCAGACAGTCCAGGGGTGGTTTCAGGTTCAACTTGACCAAAAATTCAAATGCTGTGCCCAAACAGTGCCTCTCTGATCTCTTCCCTCTGTGCACATATTGTTCTTTCTCTAGCTCTCTCCCCTCAGGATTACAAAATGACTGCAAATAACTCCTATAATCAGGTCACATACCTCCTCACTCCTACTCAATACAAAGAGGATACTCCCCCCACTAATAATAATAATAATAATAATAATAATATCATCTAAGGATGAGCCGGGTACAGTGGCACACACCTATAGTCCCAGAAGTTTGGGAGGTTGAGGCAGGAGTACTGCAAGTTCAAAGCCAGCCTCAGCAACTTAGCAAGGCCCTGAGAAACTCAGACCCTGTCTCAATATTTAAGAAAATAAAAATAAATTTAAAAGGCTGGGGTTGTGGCTCACTGGTTAAAAATTTAAAAAAAAAAGAAAAGAAAAAGAAAGAAAGGAAAAAGAAAAAGCCCTAGGTTCAATCTCTAGTACCCCTCACCCCCCAAAAAAAATCTAAGAAAGTAAGTGCTTTTATTTAAATGCCATGGCCATCCAGAGTCAATAATTGTGGTCAAAAATATGAAATTATGCTGCTTGATTGAGACCTAAATCATAAGGCTTATTTAAAAGCTGGGACCAAAAATAACCTCCACTTAAATACTAGTGATCAAAATTCAGCATTCTGGTTCCACAACATAGGCTGTAGAGGATAGAAATCATCTAATTCTTTATATTCTCTTTTGTATGTACCAGGGAGCATTTATCTGTGTGTTACATAATTTTTACTATAGAGATATATCATTCTGAAGAGGAAAACATAATATTATAATATAATTATAAACTCCTATAACACCAAAGATTTAGTGCCAAGTATTTAATAATATGAAAGGAAGTCAAATAATATCAATTAGCTTTTCTTGGCTCTCAATTTATTTAGATTATGCATATAAAGGTAAAGATGTTCTTTTGAAGCATTTTCTGATTTTTGCCAAATGCTAATTATAGCTGATAATACATGAAGTTTAAAATAGAACCTAAATGATAACTGATTGATTGCTGTAACTGAAATGCCATATTAGAGTTAATCAAGGAAAAAAAGTCAAAGTTTGACATACATGCTGTTTAATAATGTATAAAATTGACAGATTTCAAATTTCTATATGCATTAAAATAAGAAAATTATGGATAATTCTGACAGCCAATTATAAATTCCACAAATATGATTTAAATATGATTTTAAAAGAATGTAAATGAATAATCAAAATAAAAATATCCAATAAATTGATAAATATAATTGTTTCCAAAACTCAAAACATAATTACATCATTTTTTATATGATAACTTTAGTTGATTTACTCCAGGTTTCATTCATATAGGTCTAGAAAAAATTACAGTTGGTGTTTTTACTTATGCTTAGTTTTACCTTATATTGGGAATATTTTTGTACATAAAAGGCCTGGGCAAAGCTTCCCAGTGGTCAACTTAATTTAAAGTCACATTTGCAGTAGGGATACAAAAATCATCGTTTCTTATAAATGCTAATATTGAGAAATTATAGGTAGGTGGAATTTTATTATACAAATTCAATATATTCTGAATATTTTAAAATTAATCACTTAAAAAGTATGTTGATATATTCCATAATTTAAATAACTTGAAACAGAATTCACTTTGAATTTAATGAGACTATAAGTTCATAAATTATATTACTGAAATTTTAATTGAAAATGAATTTCCAGTTTATTTTTCTTATTAAAGTTTTAAAATTTTAATTAAAATGTTTAAGCCATTTATTAGGACACTAAAACCAGTAAAAAATAGTAACTAAATACAAAACTAAAAGTCAAATGCATCACAGACTGAAATGAAACTCTACAGTAAGGAATTTGAAGAGAGAATAAGAGAAAGAGTGAACATGCAGGCCAGTGAAAGCAGCATAGCAGAACATGGAAGAACATGGACTCTGTTTTTTAATTTAATTTAATTAATTTTTTTGAGAGAATTTTTTTAATATTTATTTTTCAGTTTTCGGCAGACACAACATCTTTATTTTATTTTTATGTGGTGCTGAGGATCGAACCAAGTACCCCGCGCATGCTAGGCGAGCGTGTTACCGCTTGAGCCACATCTCCAGCCCCAGAACATGGACTCTTAAACATTTTAAACTTCCATTCGGAAAAAAAATTCACCCTTTAGAACTTTCAAAATCTAAATGTGATGACTTCCAATTTCATGCTGTTCTTTGAAAACTTGATAATTATACTCATTAAGTGATAATGTGAGAATATTATTATTAATGATGTTCACTCACTCAACATGGATTTATTGGGTGCCTCTGTGCCAGGGGCCCTTCTAGAAATTGAGGATACAGAGTCAAAATAGAAAACACACATACAAATTACATTATAGTGAGGGAGTCAGATATAACCAAATGAAAAACAAGTAAATTCTATTATATATGACAAACATAAGAAAATAAGAAAAAAAAAAGGCACACATTGGAGAAAATATGTCTAGACAGGAATGGGTACTGAAAAATTATATCACATGGCCTAGGAAGTCCTTATCAAAAAAAGAGCTATTTCAGTAGAGACCTAAAAATAGCAATGGGATAAATCATAGGGATATTGTTATAGACTAAATGTTTATGTTCTCTCAACATTCCTGAACTTCCAATATAATGGTATTTGGAAACAGGGTGGTGAGGGGCAATTAGGGTTAGATGAAGTCATGAGGTTGGGAGTCCACGAGGAGCTTACTTTCTACTATATGAGGTCACAGCAAGAAGGGCCTCTTTCCACAACTCTGGAAGAGAGCCCTATCTGGGAAGTAAATTCAGCTGTACCTTGATTTTGGACTTCCAGGGTTCAGAATGGTGAAAAATACATGTATTAAGCTACTCAGTCTATGGTATGTTATGATGAGGCTAAGAAAAGTATCAAGAGTGTCTAGCACAGGCTGGGCACGGTGGCACACATCTGTAATCCCAGCAACTCAGGAGGCTGAGGCAGGAGAATATCATGTAAAAACCAGCCTCAGCAAAAAGCAAGGCACTAAGCAACTCAGTGAGACCTTGTCTCTAAAAAACTACAAAATAGGGCTGGGGATATGGCTCAGTAGTTGAGTGCCCCTGGTATCAAAAAAAAAAAAAAAAAAAGTGTTTTGATGGTAGGGTGCTCCTGATTTTAAAACAAGGAGGCCCTTCTTATGAGAGTGAAGAGGGTATAAAAGAAAGTAGTTGGGAATGCGCTCAAAGATGTGGTAGGGGACCTGAGTACACAGATATTTGGGTCATAGAAAGGACTTAGCTTTCATTTTGAATGAAATGAGACATCAAGAAGTCTTTTAAGTGAGTGGCATGTCCTTTAACTCTTTTATTTTTTTTTAAAGAGAGAGAGAGAGAGAGAGAGAGAGAGAGAGAGAATTTTTAATATTTATTTTTTTTTAGTTTTCGGCGGACACAACATCTTTGTTTGCATGTGGTGCTGAGGATCAAATCCAGGCCGCATGCATGCTAGGCGAGCGCGCTACCGCTTGAGCCACATCCCCAGTCCTGTCCTTTAACTCTTTAAAAGTATTCTCTAATGAATTTACTTGGGCCTATTTTTGATAATTTCAAATTGTAAATTCAGTATTCTTAATAATTATAAGGCTATTCAAACCACACATTTTGTAATGTAGGCTATAGTTGTTTATATTTATAGTTTTGAGAAATTGGTTCATTTTATCTAAGTTTTGTAGTTTTATGTATGTGGATAGATTATTTTAACAGTATGAAATGTTCCTTTCTATCCCTGGTAACTTTCTTTGTTTTAACATCTACTTTATCTGATATTAATATAACTACTCTTGCATTTATCTGATTAATGATTGCATGGCATATAATTTTTTCTTTCATTTCATACTACATATACATTTGTATTTTAATTTCTTACAGCTAGTGTACAGTTGGTTAAAGACTTAAAAATAAAACTAAGGTTATTCACATATTTCATATAGAATGGGAGATAATCAAGTCATGGGTGATTTTCATAGAGGTAGCTAAGAACTCCATATTGTATAACGTCTTCAAAAAGAACAGTTAATTTTTGCAGGAGTCACAAAACAAAGGAAAAGAACCTTGAGTCTGCAGGAGTAACAAATTACGGGAAGGTATATATAAAGAACAGTAGATAAAATCTACCCAATAAAATTTGTTTTGTAGTTTCCTCTAATGCCAAGTCCAAGCTGATAAGGATCTAAATTCTTTGGCAATCAAATTATTTTTTAATTAGATATGATATTTGTAATTATTTGTAGGTATAATGTTGTGATTCAATACATGCATATACTGTGCAATGACCAAATCAGGGATTACTATTTCCATATCATTAAGTGTTATCATTCCTATCTGTTATGTCTTTCTTATTCTTCTCAGGTTATTATGAAGCATATAATTAATTGTTGTAAACTGCCTTACTGTGCCAAGTAACATTAGAACTACCCCCACAACTATTTTGGTATCCTTTATCCATCCTCCCAATATTCTCCCTCTTCTTTCTTCTAGCATGCAGTAACTGCTATTATCTGCTCATTTTATGTTATCAACTTTTTTTTGGCTTCTGTATATAAGCAAAAAAAGTATTTGTCTTTCTGTGACTATCAAATTTCAGTAAACACAATATCCTTCAGTTTCATCCATATTGCTATATAATATATATATATATATATATATATATATATATATATATATATAATGTAGTGTGTGTATATATATATATATATATATATATACTTTTTTATAAAACTTTTATATACTATATTTTTAAAGCTATATATATATATTTTTAATCAATTCAACATTAATGGACAGTCAAAAGGGAGGGAGATGTTAGAAATATGGTTTCACATGACATATAGAGATATCAATTAAACATCTAATGGAAATAGTGCATATTCAACTAGAGAAGAGATTTGGAATTCAATAGAGGGGCTTGGATTATACCTACAAATTTAGGAATCATCATGGTACTTAAAATTGAGATTAAAGAAGATTATTAAAAGAAAGCCAGAGCTAGAGACAAGGACAAAGGTTGAGTCTTATGGCCTTCCTATTTTAGCTAGAAAATAAAGAATAAGGGAGAGTTCAATAATACTAAAATGTTTCTGATAACTCAAATGAAATAAGGATTAAGACTTACAATTGGATTTCTATTCATGCAGCTATAACAATTTTCCTTAAATGTGTCATTTACAAACTACAGGTTTTTTTTTGTTTTGTTTTGTTTTTTTTTTTAACAGACTTGCGAAATCTAAGGTCAAGGTGCCAGCACATTTGGTGTCCAGTGCAGGCCCAATCCTCATAGAAAGTGGAGGGAGCCAGAAAAATTCCTCAGGCTTCTTTTTAATAAGATCATTAATCACCCCCTAAGTGTTTACTTCTTAAGATCATCATAGTCGTTATTAGGTTCTAAAATATAAATTTGATGGGGGGTATGAACAAATATTCATATTATAAGAAATTGTTACACATAATAAGAGGGACATTAGTTTCCTATGGTTTCCATAACAAATTGCCACAAACTGGGTGACATGACACAAAAAAAATATATTTTTCACAGACTGAGAGGGTCAAAGTCTGAAATTAAAAGTGTTAGCAAGGCTGCACTCCATTTCAGTCTGTAGGAGAGAGTCTCTTCCTTGCTTCTTCAATGCAGAAGCAAGTCCTAGATATAAGAAAACTTTGACATACAGCCTTAAAACCCCAATATTTGCCCCCATTTTAACACAGCCTTCCCTCATTGTGTGCCCTAATCTCCCTTTACCTTGCACAAAGACATGGTACCAACAAGATAATCCAGGATAATCTCTTCATATTAATATTCTTAAATTAGTCATATCTGCCAAAAATTTTACCATGTTGTATAAAAGTCATAGGTTCAATGAATTAGGACATTATGATATCATTGGGGTAGCTATTTCAGCATTCTGCAATAAAACAAATAGATAAAATATGTTAAGTTTTTACTAATACAAAAGGATGTTAAATTTCCTCAGAATCTTGGCTAGAGGAAAATGCTAATGTCAGTGGTGACAAATACCCTTTGTAGACTCCATACAAAAAATAAAATCATACTACAATGCTTATAGCATGTCTCACTGCTGGCCTACATGAGAGATGCTTGGAGGCACTGCAAACATTCTCTGGAGTTTATTTGGAGGAGAATCTCTTTATGTAATTCCCCTTCCCATGGCCAAATAAAGGAAATAGAGGAAAACAGTCAAGAAAGTTGGAAAGGCAAGTTGCCAGAAGGAAAAATTGCTTCAGATGAATGTTTGCAGAAGTACGGAAACAAAAAGCCCAAGAGCTGCTAAGAGGCTGCAGTAGAATGTCAAAGACTGACATGTGTACCCTTGAGCCTTACTCTTTACTGGAGCTAAAAGTCATTAGCATGACAAGCTTAGGAGGTAGAGGATGGGGAAAATATATTAACTTTCAAAGGGACAAATGCACACAACAGACAGTAGCCTGACTCAAACCATCTTGAATGAACTCAATCTGAGAATAATGGGTGCCTTTTGGATTGTGAGGACTCCAACAAAATGTACTTAAGATACTAGGACAAGATATGAGGACAACTACAAAAGATCAGACAAACAGTACAACACTTGCACCAGGGAAAAAGAGTAAAACAACTATCAAAATCCAAGTTGAAGTAGGTAAAGATATCTCTACCACTAATGTTTCTGTCTATCTCACAATCTTTGGGAAACAGTAAGGGTCAAAATGACTGAGGAGATTAAAAAAAAATGGGAAAAGAACATTCAAGGTGTATAGTCCCTATAGCTGAAAGACAAAGGGGTCAAAACTGAGTTGCTCTAAACTTGATGCAAGTTGAAAGTTTTTTATTTAAATTGTATAAGACTTTTAATTTTTTTTTACTGTAGTTGGACATAATACCTTTATTTATATATGTATTTTTATGTGTTGCTGAAGATTGAACCCAGCACCTCTCATGTGCTAGGTAAGTGCTCTGCCGCTGAGCCACAACCCCAGTTGTCATGCTAACTTTTAATAAGTTAAAAATAAGATTGCTAATACTTGGAAGTATCTATAAACCTATAAGAACCACGGGATTAAAAGACATTCTGTAGTTTTTCTAAGGGCAACTATTAAAAGAAATTTGTGTGGAAGTCATCATCTACATAGGAACAATGACTGCCTCAATTAATGACAGTTCATGCACAAGCCCAAGACAAAAAAAAAGTGTTTTCTAATCTAATTATATGCATTCAAGTTCAGATCTTTTTATAAATGACTATTTAGCAGTAACATATGGCTCTTTTCATATGTGAATAAGTAAAATCTCCCAATTAAATCAAGCAGTGCACTGATTTAGAATATCATGCTGTGTATATACTACCTTAGCATTTGGGATCACTGTTTATCATAACCATTTTCTTTCTCCATCCCTTTCTGCTCATGCTGACACTGAAGAATGCAGCTTTCTCATCTCACAGAAGAAAATTGATATGGGGCATCTTCCTCCACCACTAAAGAAAGAGACAGGACACATTTCTCTATTCCACAAACTGACATAAACTCATTACAGATTTCCTATAATGTTGAAAATGCCAAAAGTGCCTTATGTGTAACTATGAATATGATGAAAAGTAAAGAAAATATTTTTCCTTTTCAAAACTGTACCAATAATGTCAGAGAGGTTTTTTTGTTTTGTTTTGTTTTGTTTGTTCGGTTTTTTGTTTGTTTGTTTGTTTGTTTTCCCCACATGCCTTGGAAGAGACTAGAACCCTTATACTGGAAATACAGGACTTGAAGCCCACACATTTTGCCGGGTAAAGCAATGCATGGAAAGAATCTGTGGCAACATATAGAAAAACATTTAAAAAGTCCCTTTATGTAGCAGGAGTTAGTAATCAAAATAAGCTTCACTGGTGATTTGTGTGATTTGGGGAATGCAGCTGCCCATCCTGCCAACTATCCCAGGAAAGGTAGGCCAGCTGTTTCCAGTGAAGAACCACAACAATGCAAATTCTGTTCTCTGGGAGACAGGAGGATTAGCTGATGATGATCTGGGTTGTGTAGGACCACCCACAACTCAATTCAAACACAAACTTGAAGTGAGGCATTTTTGTGCCATGATATTTATAAAATATGAACTAATCCCCTAATCCAATACTCCATTCATGAAATAATTATAGAGTAATACCACTACATATTATTTTAAGAAAGATGACTTGAAAAATGTTCCCTGATCTCTGCTTAAATAGCTGTACGTTTTATTCCAACTGATTAAGAAAACATTTGTTCTTCTTTCTCCTGAAGGTATGTGTGGAAGTCATCAACTACATAGGAACAATGACTGCCTCAATTAATGGCAGTTCATGCACATGCCCAAATAGTCCTTTATGTGGTTAGCCTTTTCTTTGAACTTTCACTCTTTCTTCTTATGTCAAATTAGGCAAATAAAATTAGCTTCTATTTTAATTAATAAAATGGCTTTTTGAAGAA
The DNA here is from genome assembly GCF_045843805.1 of Urocitellus parryii. Lineage (NCBI taxonomy): Eukaryota > Metazoa > Chordata > Mammalia > Rodentia > Sciuridae > Urocitellus > Urocitellus parryii. Next base: position 65,792,985 of record NC_135533.1, read on the forward strand.
GAAAATTCTTTTTTTTACAAAAACTAAAGGTCTCAATATAAAGAGAGAAAATTAACCATGCCAAAAGGGAACATGGCTGATCTTCAGCTTATTATACACTTAGTTAAAGTATTTCTATGGTTCTTTATCATCTATAGAATAAACTCTTGCAGGGAATAAAGGACCTCATTCCCACATCTCATCTTCAACTGCTGCCTATTTTAATAAGTTATGTTCTAGTTCTCCAATACTGTCATTTTATAAATTTCTCTGTGGCTTGTCATATACAATGTCCTCTAACAGTAATAAATAGTTTCTATAAACTTTCATCCACCTAGAAAACTTTTGCTCAATTTCTAAAGACACAGCTTAAATTTTGCTTGATTAGTAAACTTTCCTTGAGCTATTTCATCAGAAATTCTATGCCATCTCTTACGCTATTACATATATTCACAATAGACTACCATAAAGCATTGCAACAGGTTTAGCATATAGGTGTGTCTTCTGCAGATACTGAGTTGCTTGAAAAAAAATATTCGCCATATTAATATTTTTAGACTTCTTTTGGTTAAACCATTATCCAGAACCATGGAGGCTGGGGAGGGGGGGAGGGGGGAAGGAGCACACCAGCACTTTGTGATTTTCTTTTTGTTGTTATAAAGATTATTGTGAGCTGTGGTTACACAGTGCAAAAGAATGTTACTTCTAAAAGCTTTTATTTCCAGAACTTTATTCCTTTCATGCAAATTTTACCTTTTCATAGCAGTAGTGACAATAGTGCAGTTATCTATAGTAACCTGCCTGCCACATACATCTAATTCCACCTTCTAAAATAACCAGGATATTCAATTTAGTATTTGTACTTCCATATATTTTTTATTTTTGTATACATGTGTGTTTGGGTCGTTTTATTTGTTTATGATATTGAGATTTAATATTATTGTATATATTTAATTTTTTGATTTCACATTGCATTTTACAATTTTTAAAAAACCTGAAGCACATCAAGACTAGAATTCCTAGAAGCTAGTACATTTCTTCCTCCTTTCTCAAAAATTTAATGTGGTATATTTTGCCCCACCTGATAGCCTTTCAGTCAACTAGGAAATCAAATAGTATTATAATCTCTACTTCAAAAGACAAAACTTTACACTTTTACACAAAAACAACTTGCATCACATAGACAAGTCTGATTAGATTTGTGCCTGTACTCTCCCCACTCCCCCCAAAAACCCACACAAATACCATACCTACAGGTGGATGCAATGTTTCTATTCAGAACTTCATTCTCTAATTTTATTTTCACAAAAAAAATCTGTTGGAGTAAATTATTATTTAGGGCAGCAGAGTTTACAACCCTATTTAGTGTAGTGGTCTTTATATACCATATTACAACCCTACAAGGACCTTTTACACACTGTAGATAGTAAAGAAATTGTTAAATTGAATGGATGGGTTTCTCACTACATCCATTCTGTTTTAGGTTTCTTTAGAGATTATGAAATCCATGGTTTTCTGACATATCTACATTATCTTCTTTTTATGATGGCCAAAGCTTAAAATATTTCTAAAGAACTTGTTATTGATGCCATACAAAGGTGTGTGTGTGTGTGTGTGTGTGTGTGTGTGTATAAATATATATGGGTATATGTTTATATACATATATGTATATATACATTTACAATAATAATTTAGATATAATCATGAGAACTTCACAGAACTTTATGAGTATATATATATATATATATATATATATATATATATAACACAAAGTTAAAAATAATAATTGGGAGGAATAATAGCAAGTGGAACTTGCAGGTCAGTGATAGTCCCTGTGGCAGTAGGACAACAGAAATATTTCTTTGCTTGAACAGAAATATGCAGGTTTAGAAGATGCTTATTTTCAGTTATTGCTTTTCCTTATTTTTATAATCTCAACATCGTATCCATTTATTTACATGTATATTGTGTTTTAACACTGGTTATATAAAATGCTCCTTCTGCTTTTCCAGCCACTATATCTTCTACTGCTTGTATTCCTCCCTAAATATGTAGAAGATTAAAATATAAAAATGCTACACTGCCCCAAAAGTCTATGATGCCTTTCTATCTTTTAATGTATATCTACATTTTGAAATCCAACTAAAGGGGCAGTAGAGAATACAAAGTGATTTATTTATTTTTTAATTTCATTCTATCACTGAAGAAATTGAGACCAAATATCTTCTGGGCAATCAAAAACCTATTTCAGACTGTTTCTAACTGACAGACATTCATACTAACATTCAGTATATATATATTTTGTACTACACTTGATCATCTTCCAAAAAAAGTTAATATCTTTCTAAGACCACTTAATTTGGTCTACATTGAGTGGATATTGAACATTTATTAGAAAGAGAATATAAATTGATATGGTATTATTAACAGTAGAACATAAGGGTGGTTCTTTTGCTCTATGTATTTTAATGAGAAAAATATAATCCATGATATTGATAGTTTCATATTTTGCAAAATAATAACTAGATATTTAATAGCTTCAATGACTATTTCCAACTACCAGAAAAGTACTAACATGTCTGTAATAGTTTCTAAATTATACTCTCAAAATTATAATAGTTCCTATTAAATAGGAAGAAAAGTAATAAGATACTTTAAATATATTTTCATAACAGACAATGGAACCACACAAATACGCTAAGCGCTTTAAATTGATTCTCAGAGGTTTGTTAAAATATTTCTGCTGTATAAAGCTCCAAACATTGGCACAAAAAAAAAACTATAAAATAAATAATGTTTAAATATAGTTACCATGGGAAGTTTTGATATTATTAAAATATTTTGAAAAACTGATATAGTTTGTCATCCTTTATACTCACTAGTATGTTGAAGATGTTATTCTGAATATTTTTTAATAGCATGACCTATTCATCCTTGAAACAAAACACTCATTTGTTTCCATGACTTGCACTCCAAAACTCTCTGGGATTATCACCAATGCTTACCAGGACTGTTGACTTCTTAGAGAGAAGATGCTAGAGAAAAGAAGTATTAGGAACTATCAAAATTAATTTTAAAAATCAGTTACCGAATTTTGATAAGAACATGCTTCCAAATTTTAAATCTTAGAATAGGAGGTTTTTCTAAGATTTAAAACACACACACACACACACACACACACACACACACACATATGATAAACACATGTATATATACACAAGGCTTGTATTAGCAACCCGAGACTGTGTAACCCTATAGCTTTCCCAGTTCTTCTCAGGTGGCCTATGACCAACCTTTTATAAGCCAAACCAAATTTCAAAAGATTTCATCAGCCTAAACTAAGATGTAATGTATATTCAGTAGCACAAATTAGTTCTACAAGTTGTACTTTCATTCACTAAAGAAATGTGCTGAATTAGGATATTAGTTGTGTGCAGGGCCTTGAGGAAAGTACTTTATAAATAGATGAGTAGGGATGAGGCAAAGTATACCACATAAAAAGTATCATATTTATTTTTTATAAAAAAGCAACATCAATTTGGGAACATTTTATTCTTAAGTATGGAAACGATTACATCTAGCTTCTGAATGCATTGTTATGGTACTCATCTGTTAATTTCAGTTTGCCTGCTGCTTAGTTTTCCTTACGTCCTTAATATGAGAGGTCTGATCATGAAAGCTAAATGGAACTCCAACTAAATTTAGTATCAGATATTGATCATGTAGATATTGCCCAAATGTGACCAAATTCCTACTGTGTTAGCTTTTCATTGCTATGACCAAAACATCTGACAAGAACAACTTAGAGGAAAAAAAATTATTTGGGCTCACCATTCCAGAGATTCAGTCCATGTTCTGCTGTCTCCATCATTCTGGGCAGAGGTGAAGCAGAACACCATGACAGAAGGGCCTAGCAGAGAGGCATGGCAAATGAAAGCTGCTATCTCATGACTGCCAGGAAGCAGGGAGAGTGAGTGAGACAAAATAGAAAGCTCAAAAGTATTCCCTCAGTGACCTACTCCCTCCAGCCATCCTTTACCTATCTACAACTACCACCCAGTACTATACTCATCCATCCATAGACTAAGCCACTGATTAGGTTACGACTCTCATAAGCTAATCAATACACTGTTATAAAATTTCTGCATTGTCTATTACATAAGATTATTGGAGGAGTACCCTTATACAGACCACAACATCTTTGTTTGTCTTGACTTTTTTCAGCACTCAAAATAACTAGAGGAAATCATTTCTCTTAGTGACTCTTTGAAAATATCAATCAATACAATTATTTCAAAGTTTTTATACATATTCAATATATAGATCTATATATGTGCAGGTCCTCAAAAAGGGAGCCAGGCTCACAAACTATGCAATCATTCTTAAAGGCTAACTATAGATAATTTTTTTCCCATTAAACTATTTTTAATGAATTAAAATTGATTTTGGATTACGTGCCAATTATTGAATGAATGAAAAATAATATTTGGAAGAGGTTCATCATTGCTTCATAAATATATGTAGTCAAACATTATTTACTATGGGATACTTCATAAATACCTATTTTAAATTCTTGATTATTCATGTGTGTGTGTGTGTGTATGTGCGCGCCTGTGTGTATTGAGTATTTCACCTGTCATTGAAAAGTAATTTTTGAATGTGCTATGAAAATAAATTAAGTATACTATGTTTATAGATTTGGGAAAAGATACTGGACATGTAATATTCAATTAGTCTAATCAGACAAGCCTTTGTAGCAACCCACTGATCACTTCTGTTTGGTTCATTTATGTTTCAACTTATGTTCTGTTTGGTTCATTTATGTTCCAAAGTCAATGCTGTACACTTTCTCAACAAATGTTTTGACCTGTTCTTTAACTTTTTAAATCATAGCATATATACAGGTACTATGGGTCACTAAAAAACAACTTTTTATGGTTTCAAATTTTAATATCAATTACACACCACATAAGTTAAGGGTTTGGTGTATGGATATCAGATATTAATGAGTTCACAGGAAGATGTGCCAGGAAATATTTGCCAGAAGAAGGAAATTTGCAAGGAGATGAAATCTAATATGTAACAATATAATTTATATAATAATAATAATAATATATATTTAACCCATGCAGACACTCAGGTGCCTTTTTCTGATTTAAAAGTAATACAATCTTGCTACCACTCCACAAAATATTCTGGTAGATATATCTTACAATTTATTAAATTATGTGAATTTATAAGAGATTCAAGAGTTTTCTTGTCTTGTACATTTCTTTGAGCATTTTATAACATGAACTATAATTTATTACCATAGATAACCCAGAACTCTTTTGGAATGAATAGAAACATAACAGTTTATTTATTTTATAGCCTACTATGTAGAAATGAGTTACATGTATAAAGCAAATATTTTTTTAAAGGAGGAGAGTAGGTTACCTAGTAGCTCTAAGTAAATTAAGTTTTTTGAGTAAGTTACTCAGCAGAAGTTCCTCAACTATTTGACAGACTTGAAAAGATAAGGTTCATGCTCATCCAATAGATGTTTATGTTCTTTAAGAATGGGATTCACTGTTTATTTACCAGAAAGCTGGTAAATTGGATTTGGGGGGAGAATATGAGGAATGTGCATTTATTTGAATGTATATGTCACATATCATCTCTAGGTCATACTAGCACTAATAGCAATTAATATAGGGTTTTTTTCCTATTTTCTGATCAACATATTAATGACTTATCTGGAATCATCTCAGATAATTTACACAATTCCCAATAATAAAGTTTTACATAAGAAAACTTTTTCACGTATAGAAAAACTGAAACTCAGAAAGCATACTTTAAGTTCAAGATCACATCTTGAATGACAACAAAGGGTTGTGATCACAAGTCTCAGAAAACACCAATAATAGCATTTTCTAGGGAAAAACATAGTGGCAAGGCATCTCAAACCATAAACTAAACAGAAAAATCGGGCTATATTATTTGATTATTTTAGAACCTGGTAAGAACAAAATTAATTCAATTAAATAATTCCCAGTATTAATGAAGATTCTATCAGAAGAGGGTTATTAGAGTCCTCTTTCTAAGTATCTTATTTATTCTCTGCTCAATGCAGCTCTAACTATTTTGTTTCCTCACAATGAGAGCTATCTTACTATATTGCAGTTTCCATTCATGTGAGGTTGTAAATATTAGTTAAATTATTTAAATATTCAGAAGATGAACCCTTCTGATCTAAGGATCTAAAATATTCAATCTACGTAAGAGTTTCTTGGGCTTATAATAATAAAAGCTATAATTATCCTTTGCTTAGAAAATTACAAAGTCTCTAGCTTATCAAATGCAGAATTATAATTATTAAAATAATCATTCTAGACATCCAAAGTTATGGTAATCATCCTTTTATCTAAAGAAATTCTGCAAAATCCAAACATGTCTTTTATGTTCCATCGTGCAATATCTGCATTTCCAATTTACTCTCAGAGTTCTACATGTGCTTTAGAAAACAGAAATAAGTTATGGAAAATACTCAACCTTCCATTTACTCATTATAGTTCTACTTCCAAAAGGAAAACCAGTCTAAATTCTTAATATGAAATATGCGTTTTATGAGGAATCAATCACTCTTTTGAGAAGGCAGCTTTCTATGTTCAGTAGCTTCTTATCTTTCTCACAATTCTAGGGGACAGTAATCATTAAACTATTATGCAGAAACTATTGGAAATGTTATACAATGGTAAATACACATATATCCTTAAATATATATATATATATATATATATATATATATATATATATACACACACACACACACACACACACACACACACACTACCCTATTAAGAATCACTTTCTCAGACCACCAAAATCATTCCATGTACATTTCTCTCTGCAATAGTTTTCAACAATGATTAGTCAGTATGTACTGTACTTAGTTAAGCATTCTTTTCTATTTCTATTCTTCATAATTTAGCAACTAAACTTTGCTAGTTGATGTGTAATTCACAATCAGAACTACCTCAAATGCGCTCTTTCAATAAACATTAATGAAAAATGATGAAATACAAAGCATCTCAGACTAATTTTTTTCTTTCTTAGAAAACTCTCAAAGTACCATCACTTAACATAATTAGAATTCTTCTTCTACCATAATTGAAATTAATGCCCACACAATAATACTTTCCAGACAGAAACTTCAGTGCTAGCAGAATCTCAACACTAATCTACAAAGGTTTTCATACTGGGTTATGAGGTAGTTGAAATCACTGTTTCATTGTTAGTGTTTATATCCCATATTTATGCAATGCAGGATCTGTTGTATTGGATTTTAATGTTGATATACAGCTTTTTTGATTTTTATTGAATATTCAAAAGAGAAAGGTCAATGAGTTAGTTGATTTTGAACAAGCATGTGAGCACATTCTTAGATAAATACACATACGAATACACACATATATTCTTTCTTTCTATTAAGAATAGTACATGTCATGTATAATCATTCTTTTTCAATAGAAAGAAAGAGTACACATGAAATGTTTACAACTACGTAAAATTTGAAATTATACTGTCATTACAATGAATCCTAAGTGCCATAGATTTCAAAACTGGTTACCTTAAATATGCAAAGAACTCTCAAAAATGATAAATGGGGAATAGTCACCAATCTCTCATGCAGAATAATCCCAAATAATTTACATAGATATTCTTCCATCAAAAAGATGAAACAATCTACCGGGTGTGGTAGTGCATGTCTGTAATCACAGCAACTCAGGAGGCAGAGGCAAGAGGATCACAAGTTCAAGGCCAGCCTCAGCAATTAAGCAAGACCCTATGACAATATAAAAAAAAATTAAAGGCTTGGGAATATAGCTCAGTGGTAGAGTGACCCTGTGCTCAATCCCCAGTAAAGGAGAAAAATGAAAAAAAAAAAAAAAACTATGATCTACACATAGCAATTTCCTTGCTCAAGGCCACAGTATGGAAGAGGGGGAAATAAGAATAACTTTATAGTTGAAAAATCTGATAAATACTATCTCTGCCAGGTGATAAAGTTCTACATCAGCAGTGATAATGCTGATATGATGTCAAGAAAATCATACTTAACATTGCATTCTCCCTCCTGAAAACATACTCATAGTCTAACTTGAGAAAAACATCAAACAAATTATAACTGAAGAGCATACAACACAGTATTTAATCAATATTTAGAAATGTGGAGCATATCAAAAACAAGAAAATTTAAAGAACTGTCAGTCAAGAAAAGCCTAAGGAAACATGTTAATTAAATGTACTTCTGTTCTGGGACAGAAAAAGGATACTAGATGGGAACTGAAGAAACATAACTGACCAATGAGCTTTAGGAATAATGTATCAGTACTGGTTCACTGATTATAACAAATGCACCACACTAATTTAAGAAGCTAGTAATCAGGAAACTGCACAGTACATGAGAACTCTCAGTAGTATCTAGTCAAATTTTCTCCAACTTTAAAACTGTCCTTAAGAAAACAAACTTTATTATAAAATAGTGACATTAAGTAAAGGCCTGATAGTCTTAAAAAAAAAAAAAAACAGCTATCTACATTTGGTGGGAAGAGTATTCCAAGAAGAAGGAACAACAAAGCAACAAAGTTGTAAGAGATGACTAGGCCTAATTTTTTCATATACAAGTAACAGAAAGAGAACCATGTTCAAACTTCTGTGTCTTGGAAGAGTAATGAGAAATGCAGTCAAGGAGGTACCTAGGTAGTTAAGAACCTCCTAGTTATGAAGAATGTGGATTTTATTCTAGATGAGTTGGGAAGCATTGAAAAATTTTGACAAAACAAGTTATATATTTGACTTTATTTTGGCAGGCTAACTTTACATGTGTATATAGACTAGATTTAGAGATTCCATTTATGATGTGACAGCATGGACAGCCTGACCCTCACGCAATTAACAAGCCTATATTTGAGACAAAATAAAGCAAAGCAAACACAAAAACTTGAAGGTTGGGAATGTAGGGGAAAAAAAAAACAGCCCACAGGCTGATTTTGAAGAAGTGTAATAACTTGGCAGATGGTACTGAAGAGTGTGAATTACCTCTTTTTGTGGCCTTCAGCTAAAAACTACAAGAAAAAAAAAATCCATGTGTATTATTCCTAGACAAAAGAACCTTAGGATAGAGTTCAGGGCAAAGATGACCAATGAAAATATGAGATACTTTCCAAAGGGAGAGCTCCAGCAACAGGCAACCCTAAATTCTGTACATAAACTATGCCCAAATTCATGCCAATCTTTGGAACTATACAAATGTAGGGCAGATGGCAAAGTGCCCACTCAAACTGACAGTGTTTGCAGTTTAAATTTGTTCAGATTAACTTCTTACTAAAGTTAAAATATGAACTCTGTTTGAAGAACTGAATAGAATCCAAGGATTCTATAATAAAAATTCACAATGTCTAAGATACAACCCAAAATCATTCAACACATAAAGAACCAAGAAGGTGTGTCCTGAAATCAAGAAAAAAACTCAGATGTTGGAATTTATATGTAAGACTTTTTGCCGCAGTCTTGGCTGGGCACCAGAATCACAAGCCACCACACACCTTGTAGATTCAAACAGCAATCCTTTATTCCCGAACTCACACCGCCTCCACACAGGTTCAGGGGCAATCTAAAATCTGCCCGCACAATTCACCTACTCCACGAGGCTATTTCCAAATCCCATTTGACTCTCACGAGAACTCAATGGGAACAAATAGCAGGAACACCCTAATCCCAGCAGCAATAATCTTCAACTTCCAACTTCCCTAAAACCCCTATTGTCTTAAACCCGGAACACCCTAAACCCAAGGACCAGGATACTTCCTCAAACCTGCAGGATACTTCCTCAAACCTGGATCCACCCTGGATCACCTTGAGCAGGGTCATCTTTCTCAAACACACATGCAAGGTCACAGCAAATTTCCAAGGCAAGTCCATTTAACATGGGGTACGCTGGCAAGGAAATATCGATGCGTCATACCTACTTGGCAATGGCCCTCAGCAACTTTTAAACAGCTATTTTAACTATGCTTAATAAAAATGTATGCTTCTATAAATAAGAAAGATAAAATCTGTGTGGAAAAATGGAACCAAGCAAATATTCTAGAAACAAAAAGTAAATATATATATTTTATATGTAAAATCAGTGAAGACACAGATTTTCTGAACTGTACCACCCTCTTATTTTAATTGTTCTTTGTGGAAAAATAAATCCAATAACCATAGAATATATGTTCTTTTTCTCAAATGAAAATGACTTATCAAGATAGATAATATTATGTGCCATAAAACAAGTGTTAATAAATTTAAGTGATCTGGCTGGGTGTGGTGGCACACACCTGTGATCCCAGTGGCTCGGGAGGCTGAGGCAGGAGGATGGCAACTTCAAAGCCAGTCTCAGCGATTTAGTGAGGCACTTTGCAACTCAGAAAGACCCTGTCTCTAATAAAAAATACAAAATAGTGGGGAGGTGGGGCTAGGGATGTGGCTCAGTGGATAAGCACCTGTTGGGTTCAATCCCCAGGACCAAAAAAAAAAAGTATTTTGCAATTAAAAAGTATACAGTATTATCTGGTCTCAATCAATAAATTATAAATCAGTCAGAGTACATACCTAGAAAACAGATAAAATTAACAATACACCTCCAATTGATGATAAAATATCACAAAAATAATTTTAAAACTTTGATGATAAAAATTCAACATATCAAATTTTATGGGAGGTCATCTGAATAGTGTTTAGAGGGAAGTTTATAACTTTCAGTGTTTATATTTTAAAAAAGTAGTCTGAAAGTGTATGGTATATGAATATCAGAAATTAGGTGACCATTAAAAGCCTTTGCAATGCTTTATTAGACATCTGTAGTTTGGGAAAATAACATTAAAATGAAGGTAGTAAGGAACAGTTGGATAAAGATTTGGAGACAGATGCTGCAAGTAGATGTGAAAGGATTGGTTATGGGATTTGATGTCAAATATGAAAGAATGTGAGAAAGGTAACTCAAAGTTTTGCATATTCTGCATATCTGTGATACATTCAAGGAACCCTCAATTAAATTAAGAGAAAGAGACATGTATTGATGATTATTATACATGTGCTTAAGGGTACATTGAACTAAAAAATAAAATTGATTAAAACATTAGAGTTGCCATTAGCCAACATAGACAGGATTGTGACTGAAGCAGGCTTGGGGAAAGGTACAGTGCACTCTTGGGTAGATCAAGTTGAAGATACCTGCTTGGTAGGTACAAGAAAATATCAAGTAATTAGCTGGAAATGTGAGTCTGAAGATAGAAGAAGTACTAGGTTGAGATGCCCATTTAAAAATTGTTATCATATTCACTGTAGTTTAAGAGATTAAACTGAATAACATCACCTAGGGAAGGGATGGAAATAAATTTTTTAAAAATGCCTTCTCTTTTTTTAGCAAGTGGTCAAAAAAAGGCAACTTAGATGTTTTATGGCTTAAAAAATGTTAATTTTGGTAGACCCATAAGTCAGCTACATTTAGAAATCTATAATGGTATATAAATGATAAAATGTAGTTGATTTAGTAAATGAGTGAAAATTTATTTCATACTTTGCATTCTCTTTTGGTATACAACCATCTAACTTAGCTTTAGGTTCATATTTTAATGGGAATTTTGATGACATTAACCTTTTTCTACAATTAAATAGAAGGTTAAATACACTCATCAGTTTTTTTTAACATCAATACTATATAATCACACTGGAGCTCAGGCCCGGCCCAGGACTGCCTCTGCTGACCAGCAGACCCACTCTGGAGCCCAGGCCCAGATGCAGGACCACCTCTGCCACCTGTGAGGGAGCCAAAGCCCAGGTTAGGCCCTGTACCACCACCCCCTAGGCCCACATGTGAGCCCAGGCCTAGGCCACCTCCATCGTGGTATACTGCAGCCATCACCACAGCCCTCCACACACAGTAGCCTCCACATTGCAACAATAGACAGGGCCTAACAGCAGCTGCATCTCAGAACAGGTAGCCCAAAGCCATTGTAAAGCTCACCTTTTAGCCTCATCACAGCACAGTTGATGAAATGTCAGAGAAGAGAGTTCAGAAAATACATAACTAAAATGATTTGTAAATAAAATACCTAAATGAACAAAATACAGGCAAAAATTGATCACTCCAACAATGAAATAAGAGAACAAATCGAGGCAAACGTTGATTACACCAACAAAGAGATGTGGGAGCAAATACAGGTATCAAAAGATTGCTTCAAGAAAGAGAGAGTCTGGGGGGAAAAAATCAGAAATCCTTAAAATGAAGGAAACAATAAATGAAATACAAAAAAAATGTAATAGAAAGCATTGCCAACAAACTAGATCATGTGGAAGACAGAATGCCAAATAATGAAAACAGGGTATACAATCTTGAAAATAAAGTTGACCATACAGTGAAGATGGTAAGAAATCATGAGCAGAACATCCAAGAATTACAGGATAACATCAAAAGATCAAATCTAAGAATATTGGGATAGAGGAAGGCATAGAGATTCAAACAAAAGGAATGCACAATCTCTTCAATGAAATAATATCAGAAAATTTCCCAAACATGAAGAATAAATAGGAAATTTAAATACAAGAGCCTTACAGGACACCAAATGTACAAAATTACAACAGATCTACACCAAGGCACATTATAATAAAAATGCCTAGCATACAGAATAAGGATAGAATCTTTAAGGCTACAAGAAAGAGGAATCAGATCACATAGAGGGGGAGACCAATTCATATCTCAGCAGATTTTTCAACCCAGACCCTCAGAAAATCCTGGAACAACATATAGCAAGCTCTGAAAGAAAATGGATGCCAACCAAGAATTTTAATCCACCAAAATTAAGCTTCAGATTTGATAACAAAATTAAAACCTTTCATGATATACAAAAGTTAAAAGAATTTACAGCAAGGAAGCCTGTACTACAGAGCATTCTCCGCAAAATGTTCCAGGAGGAGGAAATGAAGAACAACCATGAAAATCAGCAAAGAGAGGAACTCCACTTAAGGAAATGCCAATCAAAGGAGAAACAAAGTCAAGTTAAAAAACAAAAATCAACCAAAATGTCTGGGAATAAAAATCATATTTCAATAAAAAACCTGCATATGAATGACCTAAACTCATCAATTAAAACACATAGACTGGCAGATTGGATTAAAAAAAAAAAGACCCAACAATATGTTGCTTTTCAGAGACTCATCTCACAGGAAAATACATCCACAAACTGAAGGTAAAAGAGTAGGAAGAACCGTATCAGTCACATGGTCCATGCAAACAAGAAGGGGTTTCCATCCTCATATCAGATAAAGTGGACTTCAAACCAAAGCTAGTGAACAGGGATGAAGAAGGACATTTCATACTGCTTAAGGGATTCATTCAGCAACAAGACGTAACAATTATAAATATCTATGCCCCAAACAATGGAGCATGTATGTATCTCAAACAAACTCTTCTAAATACAAGGACCAAATAGACCACAACACAATAATACTGGGTGACTTTAATATACCTCTCTCACCACCGGATACAACTTCCAAATAAAAACTAAACAAAGAAAATATACAACTCAATAATACAATCAAGGGGCTGGGGATGTGGCTCAAGCGGTAGCGCGCTCGCCTGGCATGCGTGCGGCCCGGGTTCGATCCTCAGCACCACAAACAAACAAAGATGTTGTGTCCGCCAAGAACTAAAAATAAATAAATATTTAAAAAAAAATAATAATACAATCAAAATTTTGGACTTAACAGGCATATATATAAAGAATATTCCATCCATCAACAAGCAAACATACTTTCTTCTCAGCAGCACATGGATCCTTCTCCAGAATAGACCATGTATTATTCACAAAGCAATTTTAGCAAATACAAAAAAAAATATAGATACTATTTTGCTTTCTATCAGCAGGGGGGCATGGAAAAAATGGAGGAACTTTGATGGGGCTAAAGGGAAGGAGGAGTCGGGAATGGGCATGGAGGAAGGAAAGATGGTTTAATGAGATGGACATCATTACCCTAGGTATGTGTATGACTGCACATACTGTTTGATGCTACATCATGTACAACCAGAAAAATGAAAAGTTGTGCTGCAATTGTGTACGATGAATCAAAATGCACTCTGCTGTCATATATATCTAAAAAATAATTAATAAAAATACTCTATAATCACAAATTTTACTATTCTGATCAATTTTCATACTGAATTTATTTTTAAAAATCTTAAGTAACCATTTTTTCATATGCATGTATGTATGCTTACACAAACATATATCTATGTGACACAAAAAATAAACTGCATCACTGAAAATTATCAAATATGAGCTATACTAAATCTTAGTTTTCTAGAAAAAGGCTTAAAATTCATATTTCTCTTAATGTATTCTAAGCTTCAGTAATTCCATCAGAGAAGAAAGTACCAGATTGTACAATAAAAATTTACAAGGAAGTCGTGAAAATAATGCCATTTTTTAGCCAACTTCTATTCCTCAAAGTCCCCCATCCCACGGAGAATTCATGTAATTATGTAAAATAAAATGCAATTAAAGAGGGATACAACCATTCAAAATAATACATTTAAAGAAATTGTCTAGAATTTTGTGAAATAAGATTAGCTGGATAAATCAGAGCAATGTTTGGCTTAATTTTAATTTTGTTTTCTAAGACTAACTATTCCAGAACTTCTACATCCTTCACAATATTGCATGCAAAGGTAGTTCAGTTACTCTCTCTGAACTATACTTTGATGCCTTGCTTAACATTTTAAAATGTGAGAGTTATCACTGATGGTCTCACTCTCATTCTCAGGATGAATCCTCTCCCTGTATCTCAATGTTTCTAAAAGACTTCAATTTGCCTTTATCCAGTCTCCCATTTAGAAATAAAAGTATGAGTACTACTATTTTGTTCACAATATAAAATCTAATTATATGATTAAATTGGTCTTACCCAACAAAAATTCCAAAGCTCCAAATATGAAAAAACAGTAATTTTAGAGTTTTAACTTAGCATTTTCTAGTGCACTTATAAAATGCTCTTCTAGGGAATACAATAACAAAATTCTCGATGCGACTAGAATTTTATTGGCACACATAAGGTAAAATAGTGACTTGGAAATCAGATCAGATTTCATTACAATATATAATTTTACAAAAATATCAGTCTAGGTTTTATTCTGCACTTCATGATTTAGAGCATGCTTCTGAAAAGGGCAAAAAGTTACATTGCTGTAAGTTTACAAATCTCTGAATTATTGAAATAAGTTCTAAAAAGACTGTTGAAGGACAAAAAGGAAGTTTTCTGGCTGTACTACAGAAATGTAGTGAGGAATCACTGCTTTTCCAATCAAACTAAATGGCACAGCAGGGATAATATTTCAGGCAAGGGAGTTTATCTGAAGAAACAGCTCCTTGATTAGAGCAGTAGTGATAAATCAGCCACACAATGCTCTCATGTGCAGCACTCTGGTTTAGTCACTCCAAAGAATGGAAATTGCATTAGACTTAAAGTAGTAACGAATGATACAGTGAAAGGGCATTTGGTAATCCACAGAAGTTAAGGTATATGTGAATATTTTCTTTTTTCTAAAGCTTTTCAATAATTGTTTCATCCAGTAAGTTTTCAACAAAGAACTTGAAGTTTATTCAAATATACCACATTATTTAACTTTAAATGTTTATAAATTATTGTTTTTAATATAAGTGATTGGCAGCACAAATCCTTATCCTTCAAACAGTTTTCTAACACAACCCAAATGATCTTCTTATAGGAAATGTAAAATTTAGCACACAAAATCTGTTGGCTGTGGGAAAAAAAAATCAGGCCATGTCTACACATATAAATGGAAGTCAAAATTCAGGAAATTAGCTAGTGCTTTCATGCATCATTCTCTAGGGGAGATACTTTTTTGATTTCCTGAAAATTTATTGTATTATGTTATTTTCATCATCAGTTTGAGATAATCTTTTATTAGAAACAGGAGATATAGCTAAATTACAGCTGTTTCTCATTGTAAAACAAAGGTGAAAATAATCACTTGAATTTCACATTATAAAAATGCTTAAAATTCAGAATTATTATTTTTCCCTTCCTAAGTTTTGTTTTAATTTCTCACTAGCCCTATAATTATCAACTTAACAAATATTTTTTTTTCTGCCTTCATAGAAAAGTCCTACTACCAAATGTAGTGTTGCAGAAGATATTGACCTACAACAGACGGTATAACACATGGCCTTCCCCACTCAACCAGCTCCTCACCTGCCCAATGCAGAACTCATGATTTATACCATCAACCTCACTCCTGACCTGTATTCTTAATGAGACATGTACACATCAACTGATGAAGAGTTGTCTTTCTGGGTGAAATAAAATCTTGTTAGAAATTTGGTTACTGTGTGTACATAGCAGAAAGTAAATTTTTAAAAACCGTAGAAGAAAGTTTGGGGCATGAGAAGAGACAGGAGATAATGGAAAGCGGCATTCCCAACTTCTGGTGGATCAAAAATAGACTAAGAACACTGGGTATTAAGGATGAAAGTAGAAGGATTGTTAAAGGAGAAAATTCACATCAGAGATATCATTTCCTTCTTCACAATGGCTGCAGATTGCATTTTACTGAACGAAGTAAAATAGAATTCATGACCACATAGGATGTAGGGATAAATGAGATTGTGAGAGGAACCAAATAATAATAAAGTACTAATAACCAATTAGTACTTTATGCTCCCCATGCTATGAGGCTTGGGTGGAGCTCCCCTGCTCCCAAACTCTCACTACAACCTTTTAATTTATTTATCAAATTTTTTATACAAAGGGAAAAAACCGAAATCCAAAATACTGTGACTTTAAATTTTTCCTTTAATAGTAGTAATGCAGATGTTTCTGACTCCTAAACCTGCATATTTTTTAATACAATATGCAGAGAGGTAACACTGCAATGGGCATCGCTGTTTCCTCCTTCACTACATTAGTTCCATCATCTGATAACTGTAATCTGATTTTTCTTTAGTGAATTCTTCTTATGCATAAATTTTTATGGCACATTCAGAATTTCCCCGGATTTCTTAGGTCAAGACTGTGAGATGAGGAGGAACAAAATAAGAAAGAATGGTAATACAAAGAGGCAAAATGCTGCAGGGACTCCATCTATACACTGTCATTGAGAAGACACTGCCCCCTAAACTCTGTTGCTCTGCCCTCCAGGGCTGCTTTGACTTCTGTCCTTTCAAAGTACTGGCTGTACTTTTTTTTTTTTTTTTTTTTCCTAGAGGCACTTCTGTCTTATTTCACTAAAGTGAATTTCCCCATTAATGTAGCCAGCGCTGGTTTATGTGCTAGTAATTGAAAAACCATATGTGGTCTATGTGATTAAAGAGAGTAATCATACCTTGCCTTTGCCAGGTGCAATCCCAGTCTACACCTGAGATCCTGTTTTAATTATTAATATCCCCTCTTTAAACTTCAAAAGCATCTTGGTTTGGGTGGTAAATTGGATAATAAATTCAGTTAGAGATCAAACTCAAGACAACTGTCAACTACAAGCAGGACTGAGAAGTCAAGCCAGACTCAGCAGGCATGTGATATTCTCTAGTTTCTTCCATAGTTTGTCCCTACCCTTGTGGTGGCCTTTCTAAGATGGTTTCATTTCTGAGTCTGTTAAAGTTCAATAGATGAGTTTTCATATCATAAATAGGTCTATAATTCCTTGAATTATTTTTGGCTCATTTAATGATATAAATCTCCCATTTTTGTGGGGGAAAATAAGATGAGACACAGAACAGAACTTGGAATCAATCTTTTAATTACTTCCACTACCACATGGGCCTTTTGGCATATTTTTCTTAGAAATTGATAAGTACAGTTTGCATACAGACTGAGTTAATATCTGTGACAAGTGGAAGGACCATAGTATCTTGTATGAGCATTTTTACCTCCTTTATCTCACTTTTGCTATATTTATTGATATATACCTATTGCCATGTGCTCCCAATGCCTCTGGATGGAAAGAATATTCTTTCTAGAATCCTTGAAAGGCTCTGCATGAGACTTCCTTTGATCAATGAAAGGTGAGAAAAACTCATATACACCTGGTGTAAGCACACAATTTAAAGATTTATTGGTTCATATTTGTGCTAGATTACTTTTTGTTGTTGTTGTTAACTCTCCCCCACTTCATTGGTAGAACAATGTTTCCCAAATAGAAAATGATCTCTCAGTTTGGATACTGAAATAAAGCCTCACACAACATCTCCTATCTATACTAAGTATACTGAATCTTGTAGGTTTCAAATTGAGGATCTCTTATTAACGCTATATAACATAGCAAAAGTTTTCGAATTAGTAGGGATTCCCCAGTTGGGTAAAAAGTTGAATTAATTTACCTTTACAATTTAACCTCTACAAATCTACAAACATCTGTTATATTTACATGGAAATAACCAATTTGGGGGAATTTTACAAAGAATAAGTTATTATTTTTAGCAAAATGCCACTAGTAACTTACACACAGAAATTAAGAAGTACAGAAAAATTAAGAACTATTCTTAGCTCATTTTTGACAGTAGTATATGTGTAAATCATAAGATAAAAAATGAAATATATGAGTGGAATTTCTTAGATTTCAAAGAATTATTTTTATAGGTTGTCATAATCTTGTAAAATCCTCAAAAGAGTTATTATAAATTCTGTTCCATTTTTCATATAAATGAATGAACTTTCTCTTCATTTGTCTTTTATGAATACAATTTCTGGGAATTAAGAGGGCTTATAATTCATGGGAGTAATATTTTTGGATGTCAGTTTTATTACTATAGGTAATATATTACCATAATGATTTCACCAATGAGGAGCAAATAAAAACCTATTAATTGGACTTGTAACAAAATACTGACATATATTTATGTATGAATGAATGTGTGTAGTGTATGTGCTGGGGACTGAACTGAGGGGCACTTTACCACTGAGCTACATGCTCAGTCCTTTTTATTTATTTTTTTTTATTTTGAGATAGGGATCCACTATCACTGGCCTTGAACTTGAAAGCCTCCTTCCTACATCATAGTCTTAAGTAACTAAGATTACAGGTATGCACCACCACACCAGGCTTTTGTTTATTTTCAACAAAGACTTTTAAGGTGTTTCTGAAAAGTCTTTGTTTTAATCAGCTTTTTTTTTTTTTTTTTTTTTTTTTTTTTTTTTTTTGCAGCTGTGACCAAAATAACTGACAAGAACATTTAGAGGAGAAAAATGTTTATTTGAGGACTCACAGTTTCAGAGGTCTCAGTCCATAGACAGTCCATTGCATTCTAAGGGCTCGAAGTGAGGCAGAATATTATGGCAGGAGAACATGGTGGAGAAAATCAGCTGGGAGTATTAGCACCCAGAAAGCACAGAGCTCTGCACACAAGGACAAAATATAAACCCCAAAGACACATCTCCAGCAACCCACCTTCTTGAGCCACACCCTAGCTGCCTACAGTTACTACCTATTAGGGATTAGTAAACTAATTAGACTGCCTTTTATAATCCAATCATTTCATCTACATTTTCTTACATTGTCTCAACATGGTCTTTTGTGGGATATCTAATCTAAACCATAACAGTATTTTCCTAGGTGTTATAGGCCAATTTTTAAATTTTAATGAGATCCACATATCACTCTTTTAGTAGCAAGGTTACAGAAAACAGGTTGGAAAAAAGGCAAGTTAATTCAGTTCAAATTTTGCATCAGAAAAACAATTCCTCCAATTTAGCTTGCAGGGAGGAAGGAGGTAGATAATATAAGGTAGAGAATAGAAATCACAAACAAAAACTGTGAATTTCCCCTTTCATTGGAAAAAAATATTTTAATATATCATCAAGGACAAATACCAGAGCTATATTAAAATGTTTTATATCTTAAATAAATTATAAAAGGATCTGTTCATCATAAAAACATGGAAACAATAATTATTTTAAAAAATCTATATGGATGAACACCTATATTTTGTATTTTATTATCTTAATTACATTAGGGCAACATAACATAAAGAACAAAATAAATATTATGTGCTAGTCATGATAAAAATAAACACTTCTTTTCTCTTTCATCAATGATCTAAATGTTCTAGATAATATTGTTTCATAGCTCAAGTCATTCATGTAATTCTCCACACTTTCCATTTTATTCTTTAGTTGTTTTGTTACTACTGAAGACCAAATTGCTTAGACATGTTTTCCACCCCTGTGATCTGCTCTGCTAACTATAATACCCAGCAGATCTTACTGTATCTTTTTGCAGAACTTGACCTGAATTAACATGCTTTTTCTAACCTAACTTTGTTACCAAATGTGTGCCTTGTGGATCTCATGCTACATCTCAATAAGTAGCAGATTTGCTATAAAGTGAAAGAAGTTTGGTTTCAGGGCCCCTCTGGCATAGGGTTCCTTTTGTGGTCTAAGGGAAGAGCGTTAGTTTTGTGTTCACATGGTTCATATAGTATCTGTAAAGCTTATAAAATTAAGATAGTTTTAAATCAAAAGTTATATTCTGCTTGAAACTTTCTGCCAAGTTCAATCGACATATTTCTTAAAGAACCTTCATAATAGTGCATTTACAGATTTGATCTAACAGACAATATTACATTTTCTCTGAAGAAAACATTCCACTGTAATTAATCTTTTCATTCTTTGTACCACCATAGAGTAACAGACAACACACTGGATAATAAGCATGCATGTAAAAACTGAAATAACAAATATGTTTTCATAGGTTCCCTTTCTTCCAACAATCTCGGGTAACAAAAAAATCTGTACAATCTGCTTGTCTACAAATAAAAGTGTTTTGAGTTTTATAAGATCTTGAACAGAAAACCTTTTAAAACAGACTGGACTCCTGACCAACAGGAATCAAGATAATAAATTACCTCATAGGTATATTTATTTTAACTTGTATAGCAATAGAAAAGCAATGCATCTTATTTTACAAACAGTCCATTTGACAATCTTGATTATTCCCTTGTTCACAGTATACTTTTTAAATTTTTCACATAGCTTCTTGGTTTCCTTCATACCTCCTTAACTATTACTTCTTGACCTCTTTTTTTGTTTGTTTCTTTCCAGGGTGGGAGTGTTTGTGTATGCGGTACCAGGGATTGAACTCAGGGGCACTAGACCAATAAGCCACATCCCCAGTCCTATTTTGTAATTCATTTACAGACAGTCTCACTGAGTTGCTTAGTGCCTCAGCATTGCCTCGTGTCTCAGCCTTAACTCTAGTCTTATATACGGCAATCTTCTCAACATCTCCTGATACCACAAACTCAAACAAAACTCAGGATCTTGTTTCCAGGATCATCCCTACCCAATTTCTCCTGTTTGCTTCCTTTTCCACAGTGCTTGGATTGAAACCTTTGAAGCCATAGTTGACTCCTATCATCTTCAAGTCTAGCACATTCATAAGTCTCTCTGTGTGTGTGTGCCTTTGAAAATTTTTTTAAATTTGTTTTTAGATATGTATGATAGTAGAATGCATTTTGACATATTATACATGCATGGAATACAACCCATTCCAATTAGAATCCCATTCTAATGCGGGTATACATAATGTGGAGTTACACTGGTCATGTATTCATATATGAGCAAAAGAAAGTTATGTCCTATTCATTCTAATGTCTTTCCTATTCCCATGCCCTCACCCCTCCCTTTATTCCCCTTTTTCTTTTCTTTTTATATATTTATTTTAGTTGTAAATGAACCTTTATTTTATTTATATGCGGTACTGAGACTGGAACCCAGGGCCTCATACATGCTAGGCAAGTGCTCTATTACTGAACCACAACCCCAGCCCCTATTCCCCTTTTTCTAATTCTGTGAACTTCTGTTCTTCCCTTCCCTACCCTCCCTTGTTGTGGGTTAGCATCCACATATCAGACAGAACATTCAGCCTTTGGGATGAGCTTAATTCAGTTAGCCTGATATTTTCCAGTTCCATCCCTTAACCAGCAAATGCCATACCTTCATTCTTCTTTATGGATGAGTAATACTACATGTATATCTATACCAAGTTTTCTTTATCAACTGTTGAAGGGCATCTAGGTTGGTCCATAGCTTGGCTATTGTGAATTGAGCTGTTATAAACATTGATGTGGCTGCATCACAGTAGTATGTTGATTTTAAATCCTTTGGGTATAAACTGAGGAGTGGGATAATTGGGTCAATTAGAAAACTTGGTTCCATTCCAAGTTTTCTAAGGAACCTCCATACTACTTTCCATAGTGGTTGCATCAATTTGCAGTCCCACCAGCAAAGTGAATATTTTCCCCCACATCCTCACCAACATTTATTGTTACTTGTATTCTTCATAATTGCCGTTCTAACTGGAGTGAGAAGAAATCTCAATGTAGTTTTGATCTGAATTTGTCTAACCGCTAGAGATGTTGAACTTTTTTTTGTAGTTGTAGGATGGAAAGAATGCCTTTATTTATTTTCATATGGTGGTAAGGATCGAACCCACTGCCTCACATGCACTAGCCACCAAGCTACAGCCCAGGCCCTGAACAATTTTTTTTCATATATTTGTTGACCATTCATATTTATTCTTCTGTGAAGTACCTGTTCAGTTCCTTTCCTATATACTGATTGGGTTTTTTTGTTTTGTTTTGTTTTTGATGTTAAGTTTTTGAGTTCTTTGTATATCCTGAAGTTTACTGCTCTTTTTGAGTTGCAGGTGGTAAAAGTTTTCTCCCATTCTATAAACTCTCTGTTCATGTTCTTGAGTGTTTTCCTTTACTGTGAAGGAAAGTTTGATATCATTTATTGATTCTTGATTTTACTTCTTGTGCTTTAGAAGTCTTACAGTTCCTGAGCTGCCATGATGAAGAGTTTGGCCTACTTTTTCTTCTAGTAAGCTCAGTCTTTCTGGTCTAATGTCTAGATCCTTGTTCTTATTATCTCTAACTTAAAATATATACGTATACCCTTCATATTTTTCATTATTTCCACTGTGACCACACTCCCATTAATACGTATGTCAGTTTCTAAATTAAATCCCTCTTTTGACCCAGTCCTCTCCACAGTCTGTCACTCCTTTGCTCAAAACCATTCAGTAATTCCTAATCTTATCAATAAAATGAAATATTTACAGTGGCACACAGTATTCTCTATGATCTGTTTACATGATACATCTATGACTCATCATCTCCTATTCAGTCACTTTGCCTGGCCAGTATGACCTCCTAAATTTTTTAATAAATGTCAGGTATACTCTCATCTTAGGCTTTTTGTACAGACTACTATCCAACTGTAAGATTCCTCCACCATAGAGACACATGGCAACCTCTCATCTATCATTTTAATTTTTGCTTAGAAGAATTCCTCAATATACCTACTAAAGTACCATTTTTTTAAATATTACAATGCACTTCCTTGAATCCTCTAGGGCTGCCCAATCTCCCATCAGTGTATATTCCATTATGCCATGTGAGCTATTACCTATTGACATGCATATTTATCCTGCTTAATGATTATTAGCTGACTTTTCTCACTCAAGCTAAGTTCTAGAAAGCAGGGCTTTATATTACATTTGTTTTCTAACTTATTCTTAGTCTCTAGAATATTTCTAGTCACACAGTAGGGACTGAAATATTTATGGAATTATCATTAATTTACTAAATCATTAATCATTGTGTAGGTTTCATCAAAGCAGAAAAAAGGAAAAAAACTAGGCATAATAAATTATGCCAATATAAACATATAGAGATAAGAATGTTATATTAAGCCAATTATAAGTTATTCCATATGATCTGAATGTCAGAATATGAGACTAGAAAATTAGAAGAATCAGAACTTAAATAATCATTTGAAGTACCCTAAGGAATTTAAAACCTATCCCAAAAAGAAAATGAAGAGAAAAAGTAGTTAACTAGATGACACAGTAATTGTTTTCTGGGAGTTCACATAGCCTCAACTTACCCCCAAACCCACTGATTCATTCAACACAGACATCCAGCAACAAGGTATTTGTTTTAAATTCCCTGAACAGTTGACACTCAAGGTCAGACTGGTTTATTCCATTACTTGCATGACTGGCTCATATCTAGTTAGAGTTTGAAGGTGTAGACATGGCTCAATTTTGAATTTATTGATGCATTCAAATGTATAATAAATATGATATGTGAAATTTGTTAGATAAATTATTCCACAAGGTGTTGTTAGGACATCCAGTTGGAAACACCTAGTAAACAAAGAGGCATAAACAACTAGACTTCTAAATTGGAGAATAAGCTTTTAGTTCTTTTCAATTCTACAGACCAAAAAAAAAAAAAAAAGACAGTTTTAAGGTATAGAGGGGAGGCCATGAAAGAACAGAATAATTCCAAAATTTAAGGAAAGTATTGAGGTTGGGGTAGGGAACAGAAGGACATGGAAAAGGTGAAATCAAGAGATTGGAGAAAACCAAGAAAAATGAGATTCTGGAAATAGGCATGGTAGTGTACACCTGTAATCCCAGTGACTTGGGAGGCTGAAGAAGGAGGATTGCAAATTCAAAACCAGCCTCAGCAATTTACCAAGCTCCTAAGCAACTGAGATCCTGCCTCAAAATTAAAACAGGGAATGAAGCTCAGTGGTAAAACACCCCTGGATTCAATCCCTGGTATCAAAAAAAAAGAAGAAGAAAAAACAAGAAAGAGAGAGAGAAAGAAGAGAGAGAGAGGAGGGAGGGAGGGAGGGAGGGAGGGAGGGAGGGAGGGAGGGGAGAGACAGACAGAGAGAGAGAAGGAGAGGAAGGAGGGAGGGAGGGAGAGAGAGAGGAAGGAAGGAAGGAAGGAAGGAAGGAAGGAAGGAAGGAAGGAAGGAAGGAAGGAAGGAAGGAAGGAAGGAAAGAAAAGAAAAGAAAAGAAAAGAAAAAGAATGGCATTCTGGAAATGAGCCATTCTTTCAAGAAAGAAAGAATGGTGGCCATATGAAAACATTATTATATCATCCAAGTAAGATAAATATTGACTATCTCATTGCATCTGACACTAAGGGTGTCACAGGAATTACTGTAGGGTATGTTGCCCTGGAACCAGAAATTGTCTTAAATTTGCATGAAAAATGATTATTGGAGACGACTATAGAAAATACTTGGGATAGATGAGAAGCTACAATATAGCTGTACCTCAGTTAATACTTTAAGGAATGTTGAAAACAGGATGGCCTTCATAGTTGCTCACCTTGAAGGAGGGGCTTAGTCTTTAGACTAGCATTTTTGTCTAGGTTATGTAGTACAATGTCTCTGGAAAAAAAAACATGATCTTGGTGTCAGATGCTCGTTGCTCTTTTTGGGTGGGGTTTATGTCATCTGCTTCCAATACTCTAAGAAGGTGGGGAATTAGTGCCTCAGATTGAAAGAGGAAATCTTGGTGAAGTATCTACTAGAACATTTTACCACAAAGCTTTTGCAAACTTTGCTACACATTAGAATCACTTGGGAATTTTTTTAAAACACAGAATCCCAAATAAAACCTAGGGTACAGCTTGAGAATTTTTATTTTTCCAAAGTCTCAGGTGATGCTGATAATGCTATTTCAAGAATCACACATTGAGAAATAAAGCACTAGAGTAATAATCCCAAGAGTATTAGTGAAATAGTGGAATCAGATGCCACAGAGTATGAGGTTGAGGAGGGATAAAAAGCGAAGGTGAAAAAAATAAACTATGTACACATATAGATAGAGTGGGGAAGAGAGATTTTCAGTAGGAGGCTTAACTCAGAATGAAAACTTAAGAAATGTAATAAAACTGCTCATTTGGTTTTGACATTGGAAAGAAGTAAACATTTAATGTGATAAAGCCAACTTACAATTGATACTTCCCAAAATGAAGTCTTTGTTCCTCACTCCAAACACAAATGTATTATTCCTTCAAACTGGTACTATTCAGCTGCACAAGTGAGAAGTAGTGGCAATTCTATACCAGCCTGGTTCCATCTTCCTCCTTAGCTATCCCACCCACCAATGAAAAGTCAGAATAATGCTCAAAATCACATCTCAATTCAACTGATTTCTTCATCTCCTGCTACCATCATCATGACTCAGTCACTACTATTTCTTGTCTAGATTAATGCAATTGCTTCCTAATGATCCCTCAGATTCCTGCTCTTGAACTTATAACTTATTCTCCTACTACTATCAGAATGAGCTGATAAAAATACAAAACAATCATGCCATTCCCCTTCTTGAAATGCTTCATCTTCTCTTGGCAATTATACCAGAGTTTAAAGTCCTTGTCATAACTTGCACTGTTATACTATCTTCTAATTTTTTTCAATTATAATTCTGCCATTTATGACTCATGGCACTGGTTCTTCCATTTCTTTCTCTGCAAAAAAAAAAAAATGATCATCAAGTCTTCAAATATATGACATCTCTTCTTCCCTCAAGTCTCAGGCTAAATGTCTGTAAAATAATATCTTTCTCAATCACCTATATTCTTTTACCAACTACTCTCCAGAATACGAACCTACTTATTTCTTCCACTTGAATACAAATTTAATAAGTCCAAACATTGCAGTAGCATGGACTCCCGTAAACTAATGCAATAAATATCCTGAAATGTTTTTTCAATAAACAAACTAATTGATAACTTAAGAGGGAGCACTTATGTCAGGTTTATGAGAAAACACAATGCAACCAGTTCTCCATGGCAAATGGATACAATAGACTTACAAAGCAAAAGGGAATTTCTCTAACACAGAATTAATAACACAGTAAAAATGGGGGAATAATGGACAGAATAGAGACCATCATGTTAAATGAAATTAGTCAAATTCAGAAAGTCAAGGATCGTATGTTTTCTCTTTTATGCAGAAGCTAGAGAAACAAAGAAAAAAAAAAGACAGGTGGGGATGTATCTCATAAAAATCAAAGGGAGATCAGTAGAAAAAGGGGACCAAGGAACGGGAGGCAGGAAGTGAGAGAGGATGTGCTCAGGAGTAATACTGGCCAAATTATATTGTTATATTGTATACATATACAAATATGCAACAACATATTCCATCATTATGTACAACTATAATGCACCAATTAAAAATTTGAAAAAAAAGAATGGGGTATATATGGAAATATATTGTTACAGAAAAAAGAGCTGAAAGGATGGCCTCTTTATTATATATTTATTTCTTTACTTATTTATTTTATGGTACTGGGGATTGAACCCAGTGGTTTTCCCTCCCTTTCACAGATTATAGGCATGTGCCAACACACCAAGCTGGATGGATGATATCCTCTCTCCCTCTCTTTCCTTCTTTTTGTGATGCTACGGATTAAACCTCATGCAGAGCAAGCAAGTTTTCTACCACTGAGTATATCACAGCCCTGGAATAATTCTAGATTAAATGGGTATTACTGAAAAGGGTGGTGAGCTCCTGCACATGAAATTGCAAAATGAGGAAAGAACTGCTATATGAAAAAGGTCAGGAAATCAGTTTGATTAAATGGAAGGTTCACTGAGTGATTGAAAGTCTTGATTGAGGTTACACGCAATAAAATTTTTTTCTATAATGATTTTGTTTTAATTTATAGAATGACCCTTCAAAATAAGGATAATTTAACAGAGAATAAAATTAACTCACAGAGAGTTATGAAATTTATCTTGAGTCACACAGTAACACAATATAATATAAGCAATAAAATCATATGTGAAGCTGAATTTGTCTCATACAAATATCTATGTTATTAACATTTATGCAGTCTTGTTAAGTCTCCCCAGGAAAATGTAAATCCCAGTCACTCTCAGTAACATAGAAGCTGTGTTCTAGACAATTTTGTCAAGAATAAAAAAACCCCACAGTTCCTTGTTTTTTTTTTGCATATAGTTTTATGATTGCTTGTATTTATTAAATATTTATATGATTCTATTCATACTCAGGAAGTAACTTGGACCTAATGGATTGAGTGTGATTTTCTGCATTCCTGCTTCAACACACTCTGGTGGGACAGAATAGAGCTAAGAAAACCAACTGTTCCAATTTGTCCTGGAGTGAGGGATTCTCAAGGATATGGAAATTTCAGTGCTAAACTTAGGACAGGTTTTAAAACTGGGGGTTAGTAAATGCCAGTTTAACTTACTTTAATTTTATGAGGAGGGCCTCAGAAATTTTTAGAATCACATTAAGAAAACTTTTAAAACATTTTATGACTCTTCAGGGTATGGTTAGGTGCATCTTAATGTCACCTGAAGCCCAGTTTTTGGTCCTTCCTCATGCCAAGCTGAAGCACAGAAGTAGCAATGATAGGCCAGGGACAGGGAATCAGAAATCAAGTATGTCAAGAATAAAAAAAAAAAAAAAAAAAAAAAAACACAGTTCCTTGTTTTTTTGCATATAGTTTTTTGCATATAGTTCAATTCAGGCAAGTCATCCTAGCATCTGAACATGGTACCTGATGAAGAAATTGGCATTGTCAGCAAAGTCCAGGTTCCTGTCAATCAGTTTCAGTCCTTGATTCAAAACACTTGGGCTTTTTTTGGGGGGGGACTCCCTTATGTATTATTATTATTATTATTATTATTATTATCATTATTTTTAGCAAGGGCACCAACATTAAAAGTTGTGCAATATTCTTTATAATACACAATAAAGTAACATATTTGACTATTGATTTGTTTGATGCATGATTGGGTTTTGCAAGGAAGATGAAGAAAAGTAGAGAAGGAGGAAAAGGGAGATCAGCAGTGAGAGAGAAGAAAATAAATGCACTGATTTTTAGGTCTGATTAGGGAGCCAGGAGGAATTGAGCTGTACAAAACAGGGATGCTTCAGGGACAATAAGAGCAGCAAAGCAGCACTGAAGGAAACAGGGATAAGACAAAGAAATGAGCTTCTGTAAGATTTTAAAGAGTAGGCAATGGAAAGGATAGTCTATTATGAGTAGGATATCAAAGCAGTTCTAATTACACCATGGTGAGAAATAAATATGCTGAATTTTGTACTATGCGACGGTACTGGTGATAGTCTAGGATTTAGGGATATCTATAAGCTAAGTTCACACACACACAAAAATATTACATTGACATAACCTGACAAGCAGTAACTATTGGTGGATTCCAAAAATGAAATATATGCTAGGCCAAAAATTAGTTTTTGATGGGGATGGGGTATACCTCAGTGACAAAATATAAGCCTAGCATGTACAAGGCCCTGGCTTCCATCCCTACCATCACAGTCAGTCAATCAATCAATCAATCAATCAAATAAGGAAAGGAAATTAGGTTTTTTTATATTTTTGCTAATTTTCATACTTAAGTTTTTTTATTAGCCAAAAAGATTACTCAAGCATCCAGTGCATGGAAAGAGAGAAATATAGAAGGAAAGGAAGAGAATAAAAGGAGAGCTATCGAGGGCTTTGGGAGCACTGACAGACCAGCTCAGCACCCAGTGAGTGGCACAGCATCTGCTCATGAGGGAACATAAGTGGAATCTAAAACTGGGAAATGATATAATGGAAAGTTTTTATAAATATTATTTTTAACTGAAAAATCATATTGCATATATTTATGAGGTATAATGTAATGTTTTTATATGTATATGATATAAAATGTTTAAATCAAACTAACAAACACATCATACCACTTAGGCATCATTTTTTGTGGTGAGACATTTGAAATTGACTCTCAGCAATTTTGAAATATATGATAGAATATTAACTGTGGTTACCCTGCTGTGCAATAGATCTAAAAAACTTATTTCTCCTGTCTGACTGAAACTTTGTACCCTTTGACAAACATTTTACCATTAAGATGGTGTTTTTATATAGACAGATCCCAGTCTAAGATAATGGAGTTTTATTATAAAATATGTCTTTTCATGGATAGACCTGTGTTCTGGGGGAAAAAATGGTTTTTGTCTACTTCAGGATCATGTGGAATATTTCTAAAGAGCTCGACCACCAGCACATCTGTCCTCTTACTGGCTTTTAGATCAGTAAACCAGAATGTAATAAATCCTTCAAGACTAAAGTATGCTAGGTTAATCTATGGCAATGCAGTGTGTCACCATAGAATATAAGTTTACTAACATATTATAGGCCTCTTCTGAGGTTAAAAAAAAAAACAAAACTGGATTCCTTCAAATCATCATCCAGAGGAAGATTTATTCCTGTTGCAGTGGAACTTATGTGAATGCATTTTTCTCAGCCATAATCATGAACACTCAAGTGTGGTTTAATCATGCTTTCATGTTTCCCGATTTTGAAAGGCTCATATGATGATGGGTCAGCTAATTAAACTTTATATTTTTTTATTACATACTTGGAAAAAAAATAAGTTCCAGAGTAACTTCTTCAAAAGTAGAACATTTTATTTCAAAGACTAGAAATAAATAATAAAAGTCAGTGACCCTTGTTTTAAAAGTATGTGGTAATGATAAATTTTGATATTGTTAATGAGCTCCATCTTACAATCTAATAGTTTTAGTCGGAAATTTATTTTCCTTCCAGAGTTGGATTAGATACAGTCGATATATGTTGGACATTTTGATGATGTTGGTTATTAAAAACATAAAGTTGGTAATAAATTAACTATATGGTGATAAGACTATTATTTTGGTAGTTCCACATTGTAAGAATTTTTTGTAGTTTATAAGAGATCAATAAAAATTTTAACTATAGCCCATTCAATACATTTAATATAAATTAAAAATAAAATTTACTGTACTTTTATTTCTTAGATTTTCATGACAGTTCTTTTAAAAATGGCTTTGCCAAAGTCTGCAGAGGAAAATACTTTTAATCTTATCCAAAGACACATATGCATATTACTCCTCCTGTATCTATCAGAAATCATAACATCATTTAATCAAACTACTAGTAATCACTGAATAACTGGAATTTCATTTCTCAATCAGAAAGTATAAACCTGAAAATTTCAAGAAAGAACAAAAGACCACACAAATCATCAAAGTCAGAAACCATTTATTGAGGAACCTCTTACAGAGTGCGAGGGGGCCACCCTGGTGATTCTTGCTGCACTGGTTCTGTGATGGCAATTCACAACCTCTTTTTTCCTGTTTATTCTTTAAATGTTGAGATATACACTGATATAAAAGACACTTGTATGATGTTTAAATAGCAATAATATGTTTATTCAAATTCCCATCAAAGAATTTCAAAAATAGCAGTAATGTTTTAAAATCCTAGGTAACCTCCTTTCCAAATGCACCTTCCACTCTCTCCCATCCTCTGTATTGACTTTGCATTCATCATTCTCTTTTCTTTATAAACAATTATTAGAAATGTTTAATATGAGATACATCATGTCAAATATTATGGTTTGGATCTTTAATGTTCCCTGAAAAGCTCATGAGTTAAGCAATGAAGAAATGTTCAGAGGTGAGAAGATTAAATTATGTAAGTGGTGGATTAAGAATTTGAATGCACTGCTGAGTGGCAACTGTAGGCATATGGGGCATGGTTAAAGGACATAGTCACTGGGATGTGCTCTTGGACTATTATACCTGGATTCTCTCTCTTCTTTTTTCCTAATATAAGCTGAGCAATGTTCCTCTACCACATTTTTCTGCTTCACCTGGAGTCCAAAGCAATGGACTTGGGTGACCATAGACTGAACCTCTAAAACCCTGCGCCCAAAATGAACTTTTCCTCCTCTAAGTTGTTCTTGTCAGGTATTTTGGTCACAGTGGCAAAAAGTGAACTAACATATCACAGAAGGCATATGACATTATGTTATATAACTTATATATATGTGTGTATATAATTATAAATAATATATGCATGTGATTTACATAAACATATACATACAAAACTAGAGTGAACTTATTAATAAATAAGGAAATAAACTTAGAAACATAAAGCAAATTAATTTATTTAATATTTTTATGATTTACACATGAGATGTCCCCCAAAGTTCATATGTGAGGCATATAATGCAAGAAATTTCAGAGGAGAAATTAGATTATGAGAGGCATAACCTAATCAGCAGATTAATCCACTGATATGGATTAACTGGGTGGTAACTGTAGGCAGGTAGGAATGTTGGAAAGAGGAAGTTGGTCACTAACAGTATGACTTGAGGTTTTATATTTTGTCCCTGATGAGCTCTCTCACTCTCTCTACTTCCTTATTACCATGTTCTGCTTTCCTCTACCATGCCCATGCATGTTCTGCCTCACCTTGGGCCCAGAGCTACAGAGTCAATCAACCGTGGATTGAACCTCTAAAACCATGAGCCAAAATAAACTTTCCCTTCTCTACATTATTCTTGTTGGGTCTTTATGGTAATGTCCACAAAGATGACTAAAACAAATATTAAAAGAGGACTTGAACACAGTTGTGACACTAGATCTATACAGTTCTTTCATAAGACTCCAAGTACATGTATAAGGATTATCTTTGGTAAATAAATACTTGAGAAAATATTACTGTAAATTCATTGATGTTCTTAAATCTGTGCAAAATATTTTGTTTATTCATATTCTGAACAATTCTTCATTATGTTTAGATTTAGGTACTTTTTCCATAAATCCAAAGATTCCCCCGTCCTTGACTTCCTAGTTTAACATGACTGGAATCTAATAATTTACTAGATTAGAAAATTAATTATTTCATTGTAATTTGGCAATTTGTAAAAGATCAATTCTGAAAAGAGTCTCTTTATAGTAAAATCCAAACTGGGATGTCAAATTCTGCGTTATATGGGAGAAGCATGTTTCCAAAAACCCCCAAGTAAACATAAATCAAAAATCTCTACAATAGCCAAGAAAACAGAATGGCCATATTTCTACTTTTCTCAGAGGGTCCTTCATTCTCCTCTGAGAATAAAAATACTAGGTCATTCTACTTTGAGGCACTTTCCATCATGGAATATTCTTTTTTAACAAGCAGAAGAAAATATGGATATTTGAAAAATTAACCTCATAATAATCCTATGCTGACCAAAACTAGAGAAAGTAGATGAACAGTCTCCAAAAAAGAAAAGTTACTCGACAAGACGGCAATATATAATGAAATTATTATCTAGAACATGTCTTATCATGCAATATTAAGAATTATGCATATACCCCTTCACATTTACTAAACCTATCAGAAAAACTTTCCTTTATAATCTAATCTGATATTTGCATGAGATTGTCTTAGTTTTCCTTGCATTGATTTCACAGTTACAGGTTAACCAGAATTGTCAGACCATGCTGATATCCTGTTTCTGAACTCAGCTAGTTCATCAAGAGCTTCTCTAAAGGTTTTCAGTAAGCTGGCAGCTTTTAAGTGTATTTCAAAAACCACTAAAAACACACACATTTTGTTTTATATGTTAAGATTAAAACTGGATTCCTTGACAGGGTACAAATTCTGATAGTTTCCTGGGTACATAAAAAGATGCCTTGAAATTAAAGCAAAGCCAAAGGAATAAAAAATTTGTCATGGTTTGAGGTATGAAGACATTGACGTTCACATGTATATTTGGTGGTTTATGAGACGCCAAAATGTTTGTTTACTGTCAGAAAGATTGTTCAAGTGATATATAAATTCTGGCTTACTTTGTTCCTCTGTGAAAATTATAACTCTCCCAGATGGAAAAATCTGCTTCAGTATATATTTTCTCATCTGTAGTCTATATTTTCTTCTTCAACTACCAAATATTTTAAGAACTTATATGTAATATAAAGAAGGTGACTTAGTGATGTTAAAGAAACAGCTAATTTATTCCACATATTCTGAATCTTCCAACAGATGGAATATATCCAGTGGATAACATTAAAATTATTCTCTGTCAGATGATCAATATTTGATAGTAAGTGGCTAGATAAGTATCTTTTTCAAACATCCGTCTCTAAATCTAGATAAGGTAATGTTTTAAAACTTTTTTCCATCTTTAATTTATGATGAATAATTTATATAAATTATCCCTGGTATAATGTATCTTTATTTATATACATATAATGAGCTTAATATCTACATATAATGCTATTAGTCTATTGAAGTACTAATATTTGCTTCAATTTAAATGATAAACATGCTAGAGGTTAAATTTACCTATTTTATTTAACTTATTGAATATTTGTATTTTAATCTTGAGTTGATGTTCACTAATAGCTTGAACTTCTTCCCAATTTTTTTCTGATTTAGTGATATATATGCAAAATTTGTAATAACATAAAGTGAATACTAAAAACAGAAGTTGTCTTCCATATAAATGTACAATGTAGCCAAACACAGCTTGTGGAATATCAAATTGCATAATATAAAATTGAATTTTATGTAAAAAAAATTCAAAACTATTCTACAAATAAGATGGATTACCTTCCAATCATGACAATTAATTATTTTAAAAGTCAAGATATGAGACAAAATGTGCTAGAAATAAATGGCAATGTTTGTATTTATTTCTTTTACTTTTTTCCTACTATATTCAAATTTGAAATAAGATATTTTTGTCATCAAATAAAACAAAGATGCATATTTTTATAATGTGTATCTTTGATATCTTTATAAATTGATAATATTTTTTTCCTACTATATTCAAATTTGAAATAAGATATTTTTGTCATCAAATAAAACAAAGATGCATATTTTTATAATGTGTATCTTTGATATCTTTATAAATTGATAATATTGAATAGAAAGTTAAATATTTTAAATTTTAAGGTTTTAAAGCAAAATAGATTGTTATGTGAAAGAGACATCTCCACTCCCACTGCTTAAATTTTGCTATTAAACTTATTTAGTCTCTTATATATTCTAGATATCAATCCTCTTTCACATGAAGAGCTGGCAAAGAGTTTCTCCCATTCTGTAGGCTGTCTCTTCATCCTGTTGATTGTTGATTGCTTTATAATTTGATCTAACCCCATTTGTCACTTCTTACTATTATTCTTAAGCTATTCACGTCCTGTTTAGGAATTCTATGTAAGTATCAATATCTTGAAGTGTTTCCCCTAAGTTTTCTTCTTGTAATTTCAAAGTTTCAGGTCTTAGGCTGGGGTTGTGACTCTGCGGTAGAGCACTTGCCTAGCATGTGCAAGACCCTGGGTTCGATATTCAGCACCGCATAAAAATAAATAAGTGAAATAAAGGTATTATGTCCAAGTACAACTAAAAAATAAACATTAAAAAAGAAGTTTCAGGTCTTACATTAAGGTCTTTGATCCATTTTGAATTGATCTTATTGTAAAGTGTGAGAGATCTAGTTTCAGTCTTCTACAGGACAATGTCCACTTTTCCCAGAACCATGTGTTGAAGAGGATGTTCTTTATCCAATGCATGTTTTTGGTTCCTTTATTGAAAATCAGATGGCTGTAGATACATAGATTTATTCCGGGTCTCCTATTCTATACCTGATTTCAAATTATAACATGGAGCCATTTTAAAATACCAGGAGGTTATTGGCTTGAAAAGAGACATATAGGCCAGCCGAATAAAACGTAAATTTAAAATTAAAAAAATAAATAAAAGGCAAAGTCCAAAGAGATAACTTAAATCAAAGTGAAAAATGATCATTACTTTCTGAAATATTTTTATTAATCATGATGGAAAAGCTAATTAAATATCTATACATCATTATCTTTTTATTTATTTAGCTCTAGAAATTGCTCTGTATTGTTCAGTCCATTGATAATTGTTAAAGTTATAAAAATATTTTCTTACAAATAAAAATTTTAATAAATAAAGTTTGATGCTTATGCTCTAGATTTCTAATTTAAATCTTTATAAAATTATAAGCAGCATAGGATAATGTCAAAAAAAAGAGTGGAAACCAATTTAATTTTTACAAGTTATGGAGTATAACAGAGGACAAAGCCCTGAATGTTTTTATTTTTCTTTTTAATTGATAGAGCACCATTTATAATAGATTGAATTGCAGAGTAATATATTGTGATTTTCATAATTCTCTAAAAATACATAACTGGTGGCTTCAGTTTTAAAACAAAATGTTTTTGCTTTAAAAACTCATATATCTATATCTATATATCTATATCTATATATATGTAGAGAGAGATATGTGTGTGTGTATATACATATTTGAGAACTACATAAGTATACGTTTTTATATATGTATAAATTGTACATATTAATTTTGCATAAAATGTTGACTATTTTAGGCAATGTTAAAAAAACAACACTTAAAACTGATGTCTTGCTTATTATTTCTATTTATTTGTTCTTTATTTGAAAACAGATTCATACATCCCTAAAAAAAGATGCTATAAATAATTCAGTCTATGCTATATTTGCTTATATGTTTAGTTATTCTTTCAAAAGATATAATTGTATGCAATGTGAACTATTGAGGTTGTAAAGACACAACAGTGAACTCCTATTTATCTTCAAAAAGAAATTTTCTTATGGGAGAAAGATGTGCAGCATTAAAAATACTATAGGATGAATTATAAATGTTTATATTTAATCAAATGCATCTTAAATTTATTGAAATTCATAAAATGTGTGTAAAGAGAAATTCAGAGAAAATATCAGAAAACAATCTATTCACAATAAAATTCTTATGTAATATATATGTAATTTACAGAAATAAATTATTCGATGGATTTTTAGTGAGTGTATACCAGAAAGATCACGCAAAATGCTTTTATGCTACACATATTATTTCTACAGATAATTTCCAAATTCAAGCTGGGACTTATTAGGTCATCTTTCTTGCAATCCTCCAACTAAGACCCATTTAAACTTTTCTTTTTAGGAAAGAGATATGTAGGTATTTTTAAAACAAATTTATATTTTTTGAGAACATTATTTTTTGTTAAAAAGTTCTTCTTTGAAGAAGTCATCTGTTTCTATTATTTATCACTTTTAACTCTTATTTATTTATATTATTATAATTGTTCGCATTGGGAAAAAAGTTAGTTTTTACCAAATGGAAAGTTGAAAAATGGAACTTGGCAATCTTGGCAGCTTGCTGATGACCACAAATTCCTCAAAGTTGTTTCCAAATACTTTGTGTATAGAAATATTTTTAATACAACTGCAAACAATTTTTTCTGAAAACTGTGCCCATCTGCAATACATAGAGAAAAAGAAGTCTCGTAAATAAGATCCTTTAAAGCCCTCCATGGCTACTGGACACCATCTATAAGTCCACAAGGTAAAAATAAACACTCAGGCAATCATTGATTATATTTCAACCATTAATAATTAAATACATGCTCTATTTTAATTTCTTACATTCCATCCAAATTTTTATTTATACTATACTTTTAAGATAAAGTGTCTAGAAATCTGAACATAAAAAGGTGGTGAAAAAAAAGATGAAATGTTACAAAGAGATTTCCAAAATATGAAGCCTTCACCATACAAAACAATAAAAAGTAATTTCTTCCTATGGATCTTTTAAGAGAGTGAGCTTCTTGGAGTTTGGAAAAGTGTAATAAATAAAAAATTTTAAATAAAAGTCATAAAAATTAATCTATATGGCTTTCATCAGTTTAGACTCATTAGAATGTCTCTGGTGTTAGGCTAATACTATGAAAGCTACCTCTCTGAAGTAGGAAATCACATTTCTATAGCAATAAATCAAACTTGAATTCACTTCAGTACCAAAACTTATAGAATGTTGACCTATCTGTACTAAAATCTGAATTTTAATTGAATAATAATAATTAGAAACAGATGACTTTTTAAATTATATTCTTATGAACATATATTAGGGAACATAAACCCCACAAATATCATTTAGGTTACTCTATACAGTAAGCAAATATAGGTAAGGTAACAGAGAGAGAAGGCAAAGTAAATAGTGAAAAAAAAAATCCTTTAAAACAAACAAACGAAAGTGAGTATCTCATGGATCAACCATGTCAACTCAGGACTTGAAGCCCACCTGACACAAATATGGCAGCAGTTGATTAAAAATGAATAACACTTCAGGAAGAAAAGTATAAATTAGAATTGTAATTTAATTCATCTAAATACTATTTGTTAGCTCCTTCTCATTTTTTCAATGCCATTTTATTTCTTCGTATGATCTTTTTCTCTTCTGTCTGTCCCAATTTCATAGTTGATACAGAATTTTTAACACTCCCTTCTCAGTCCAACTCAACCCACTTTTACTGAACAATGATATTAGGGCTCTGCACTTACCTACAATATGGGAATATAAGAATGTCACCCCATTACTGAAGCAAGAGCGACAGAATTATGCAAAGAGATCATCATGGAAGTTCAAAATTGCTTGGACATTGCTTTGATAAAGATGCTCTCTATACAGCAAGGAACTGATTGTTCCTAAGGAATTCATGAGCTGATGCTAACATGCTAAAGGGTACTAGTACATGTTGATAGATGAGTGTTCCTAGTAAGGAAATATTAAAGAAATAATAGTAAGGAAATATTAAAGACAAAGATCTAATGAAAAATCATCTAATAAAACAAATGCTTAGTACATTAGTCAGGGAGTAAAAGAGCATAAACTTGGGAACAGGTATTCCTTATTGACTTCCTTTGTATCCTGTGTGTCATGGGAACCTAATGGATAGTGAGTTGG
This sequence comes from Urocitellus parryii, assembly GCF_045843805.1. Lineage (NCBI taxonomy): Eukaryota > Metazoa > Chordata > Mammalia > Rodentia > Sciuridae > Urocitellus > Urocitellus parryii. The sequence continues at coordinate 65,831,472 of NC_135533.1, forward strand.
ACAAAACAAAGCTTGGCTACAAAGGAAGAGAGACAAGGGATACCTCAAAATTGAAAGGAAAAAATATCTCCCCAGTCCCCACCCCTGCTTTGTTTTTTAGCCTATTCTTCTGTTTCTGCCTTTTGACAAAAGTTCTGATACTGTTTTCTCTGTTGATAATAATTTCACAGCTGAAAGTGAAACATTCTTAAAAATCATTCTTAGGTCTTGAAATATTTTAGGAAAAATTAACTTACCCATTTATATTTTAAATACATACACACATACACACAAAAACACACACATACACACACATATATACTTTACTTGCTTTTATTTTCACTTAGCAATATATTCTTAACCAAAACTATCACTAAGCCTGTTCTCACTTTCCTAATACTGGGTTGTACTAGTAGACATTAGAGTGTTTAAGAATTGGTTCAAAATGTTCCACTTAGCAAAAACTCCCCTTTTATTTCTATTATAGATGTTAAAGCATTTTACAGGATTATCTCAGGAAAAAAAATCACTACTGAATGCCTGAGTACAAAAAAGAGTTATACAAAATGGAATGCAGAATAAAAGTAAGTCATTCAATGATATTAATGTTGCACTAATGCATTCAAGAAAATAATACCTATAATTCTACAGGACTTGAAGAAAACATTTATGATATATAACTTGTCTAGTGGCATCCTTTCTAGACATGTACTTCTGCCAATAGTGCACAAGTAATTTTGTTTGAGCATTTCATTTTGTAGAGAAATTCTTAAATAAGAATTCAATATTTATTGTCATATTCATTCCATCTATAATTTTAGGAATGATTTCTCTTAATTCCCAAATCAAAGAATCACAAGAAGGTAAAAAGTTGCCTAAGAAACTAGACTGTATTTCATATTTACTATGCCTTATAAATATCAGTAAGAACGTACCAAAATAAAACCACTACAGAAGGAATTTGGCAATAATCAGAAAAACAGCATATGTATCTGTGTTTTGACCAGAGATTCAACTATTTATATTCATATTTTGTTCTGGAAAAATATGGAAGAATCTATGACACAACTCTCCATTTCAACCCTGTGTGTAAAAGTAGATTTAAAAAAGAAAAAAAGAAGCCCAAAGGGAACTGCTAATATAAACTATGAAACATTCACACCATAAGATATGTTAAGCTATAAATGGAACGAAGAAAATCTTTATATACAATCATGAAGTGATCTCTAGAATACACAGCTAAGTGAAAATAGCAAGGAGATAAAGTGTGTATATGTGTAATGTGGTGGGGAATGGATGTGTGTGTGTGTGTGTGTCTATATGTGTATATATATTTTTTCCAGTTTATATATGTGTGTGCGTGTATGTGTGTGTATATTTTTTCCCCACAGTTTATACAGAAAAAGGAGAAAGGGAGAGGGTTGGCTTAAATATGTATTTGGATATAGATGATTTGTATGTGTATGTATATGCACATACATACATGCAATATGAATGTATGTATGAATACATCTATTTGTACTTAAAAGAAGGAAAAAAGTATATATTTAAAAATATTTACATAAAAAGAAAGTCAGGTAGTATATTGCGAACCACACCTTGATCTTACTGAATATATCCTCATTTGTGAATATGACTTTAGAATCATATAACTATTTTGCATATTATAAAAAAACTTATTATCTTAAAAATTAAAGCAAAATATAACAAATAAGCTGTGAATAAACTGAGCAAGTGATATAACCACACAGAGAAAAACTGTTTAGTTTCAATAATTCAACTTTATATCCCCAAGTGGAAAATGAAAACTTTTCCTACAATCATGTATCTGGTAATATTATTGATAACTTTCAGATGATTGAATTGCATTGAAGGATAATGCAAATTAAAATTTCATCCAATAAGTGATAGAGAAATAGAAATAGGAAGAAAAAAAGACATAGGGATAAGATATGTCCAATTAAGCAAAGCTCTGAAGTCCTGAATTTAATATAAACATACTGGAATAATCTCAAATGTACTAAATTTAAAAAAAAAGTTTTTTGTAGATCTGCTCACATAAAAGGCTAAGAAAAAAGGACAAATTTAATAGTAAAACACAATGAGCTCATCTGTGCTCCAACAAGCATTGTGTTAGTTTCCTTTTGCTATGTAATAAATTATCATACATGTAAATTATCATGAATTTATTATCTTAGAATTTGTATGGGCCAAAAGTCTGGATATTTTTCCTGGGCTGTCTGTAATGAAGGTGTTCACTGGCTGTCTCAACTGCAGACTTGACATTGGAAAGATACTCCTACGTTCCCATGAGTTGCAGATATAATTTAATTCCTTGCAGCTGGAGGACCTATGTCTCTGCTTTCTTCCTAGCTGCTGGCTGCAGATTTCTCTCAATCCCAGAAGATGTTCTCAGGCCCTTTCATGTGAACTTTCAATCTCAGCAACAAATTCTTTCTTATGCCAAATCCTTCTCACAATTTGAATTTTTCTTGTGTTCCTTTCTGCAACCAGGTGGAAGAAACTCTGCTTTTGCAGGTCTTGTGTGATTAGATTAAACCCACCCAGATAATCTACTATTTTAAGGTTGATAGTACCATGTAATAAGACCTATCATGGGCGTAAAATGCATCATTCTCATCATAGTCTTAGGGCTTATGCCGAGCATGTATGCTGGATATGGGGACAGAAAAATCTTAGGGGACATCCTAAAATTCTGGTTCCACAGTCATTAAAGCCCATTTTCCACTAAAAGTTATTAAGACACCATAAACATATCGCTGATTTCAAGTTGTAGCAATTAATGTACTAGATGAGTATGTAACATCTTGTCAGATCAGAAGCAACAAAGCTATCAAAATGTATTAAATAATTCAAGAATGAACTTTGAAAAACTCCTACTAGTCAAAGATGAGCCAAACTATTTTTGGACATATGCACTTTTAATTAAAAGTTTTCATTAAGACTTAATCACATACTGCCCATGTGGTTAATGTTTAGGCTCTAGCCCTTTCTGGAGGTTTGGGTTAAAACCTTCAATCATCAGCTCCTTCAGACCCTTGGTGAGTTCTAAAGGCACCATCATGAAAGCGCCATGCAAAAACACTCTTACCAGCCAGGATATCCTACAGGTTTAGAAATAAACTCACAGTAACTGTGAACAAAAGCCAGACCCCTCTTTTGGTTAAGTAAAGTTTTCACTGCACATATCAAAATTCATTAATTCATAGTAATGCTGAGAAACAACATATATACCCGTCAACTTTGAAGGAGTAAGTGGAACCAACTCAATGCTTTGAAAAACCATAAGTATTTGAAAAAAAAAGTCTTTATCTTGCTTATATAATCTGCAACTCGGGATAAAAACTGTTCTATATTATATATTAATAAATATCTAATAAAATACTATTATAATACCATTAAAGGGTCAGGATAGTGATTATCAATGGCTTCTAAATATCTAAAAAGAGAAACAAGGAGACATTGTGTGTCTCTTGATAGAAGTTAACAACGTGTATGTAGAAGCACACATGGCAATAAGATCTACATGTTAATTTAAAGGAGATAGGAAGAGGAATGTGTTAGATAGCACCACAGGGATACAATACATCATATCTAGGTTGTGAAATTGAAACAGGAAAAATCACCCCCTATTCTACAAAAAAAAAAAAAAGTAATTGGAACAACTAAAAAAAAAACATGGGGGAGGAATTTAGAGATTTAAAACAATTAAGAGACATCAACAAATATAAGGAGACTAATAATTATATTTTGACTCATAAACACTATATAGGAAGCAATGAGACATTCAGGAAAACCTTATGGTTATTCGGTGATGTTTAAGAAATTATCAGTATTTTTATTCTCAGTATAATAATGATATCCTTAATTTGCACAAAATGATAGTTTTGATCTTTTCAAATATTTGCTGAAATCCAAGTAAGATCATGATATCTATAATTTGTGTTTATATAATGAAGAGAGAAGAGTGGGTAGAGATACATACGAAAGGGCATAAGTGTGATCACTGAAGTTGATACTCTAGTGATTAACCCTGTGATAAGTATGCAAGGGTTCATCATATCATTTTCTATATTTTAGCTTGTTTTGAAATTTTTCATAATAAAAGTACTAAATTTTAAACATTTGAAAAATTATGCCCATTGAAGAGAACTTACCCAAATTGGTCAATTAATATATAAGTAACCACTATAGGAATATATCAGAAGAAGCAATTAACTTTCTGATAGTAACTAAGAGAAAAATAGAAAACATTCCTTCCTACTTAGATGAAACTGATTTAGCTATAATTTTTTCTCAAATAAATTAAAATCATTTAATTCAAACAATAGGTTATTGTGTTTTTTCTAAACCTTTCCTCAATTTAGCAAAACCAATCTCTATTTATATCATAGTTTTGTTTTATCTTTATTTATTCATTTTGAAGTACTGCGGATTGAAGCCAGGGTCTTATACTACATACTTACCTAGCATTCTGCCAGTGAGCTACATCTCCATCCTTTTTTTTTTTTTTTTTTTTTTTGGTAGTTGTAGATGGACAGCATGCCTTTATTTTATGTGTTTATTTTTGTAAGGATTGAACCCAGTGCCTCACATATGCTAGGCAAGCACTCTACCACTGAGCCATGGCCACAGGCCTCCATCCTTTCTTATTTTTTTTTTTTAATTTTGAGACAAGGTCTCACTAAGTTGCCCAAACTGGCTTAAACTTGTGGTCCTCCTACATCAAACTCCAGAGTAGCATCACAGTGAACCCCATTATAAAAATGTTTTCCTTTATTAATTACAGAGTTAATTGAACTATTTTAAGTATATATTAGAAAATTTTTTACATATTTAGAAAAGAAATATATCTTCTCTGTTCCAGAATTCTTTTTTTTTTAATGTTGGTTGTTCAAAACATTACATAGTTCTTGATATATCATATTTCACATTTTGATTCAAGCGGGTTATGAACTCCCATTTTACCCCGTATACAGCTTGCAGAATCACATCAGTTACACTTCATTGCTTTACATATTGATAAACTCATGTCTGTTGTATTCTGCTGCTTTTCCTATCCTCTACTATCCCCCCTCCCCTCCCCTCCCCTCTTCTCTCTCTACCCCCTCTACTGTAATTCATTCCTCCCCCTTGTACTGTTTTTCCCTTTCCCCTCACTTCCTCTTGTGTGTAATTTTGTATAACCCTGAGGGTCTCCTTCCATTTCCATGCAATTTCCCTTCTCTCTCCCTTTCCCTCCCACCTCTCATACTTGTTTAATGTTGGTCTTCTTCTCGTGCTCTTCTTCCCTAGTCTGTTCTTAGTTACTCTCCTTATATCAAAGGAGACATTTGGCATTTGTTTTTTAGGGCTTGGCTAGCTTCACTTAGCATAATCTGCTCTAATGCCATCCATTTCCCACCAAATTCTATGATTTTGTCATTTTTTACTGCAGAGTAATACTCCATTGTGTATAAATGCCACATTTTTTTTATCCATTCGTCTATTGAAGGGCATCTAGGTTGATTCCACAGTCTTGCAATTGTGAATTGTGCTGCTATGAACATCGATGTAGCAGTGTCCCTGTAGCATGCTTTTTTTAGGTCTTTAGGGAATAGACCGAGAAGGGGAATGGCTGGGTCAAATGGTGGTTCCATTCCCAGCTTTCCAAGAAATCTCCATACCGCGTTCCAAATTGGCTGCACCAATTTGCAGTCCCACCAACAATGTACAAGTGTACCCTTTTACCCACAACCTCGCCAGCACTTATTGTTGTTCGACTTCATAATGGCTGCCAATCTTACTGGAGTGAGATGGTATCTTAGGGTGGTTTTGATTTGCATTTCTCTGACTGCTAGAGATGGTGAGCATTTTTTCATGTACTTATTGATTGATTGTATGTCCTCCTCTGAGAAGTGTCTATTCAAGTCCTTGGCCCATTTGTTGATTGGGTTATTTGTTATCTTATTGTCTAATTTTCTGAGTTCTTTATATATTCTGGATATTAGGGCTCTATCTGAAGTGTGAGGAGTAAAGATTTGTTCCCATGATGTAGGCTCCCTATTTACCTCTCTTATTGTTTCTTTTGCTGAGAAAAAACTTTTTAGTTTAAGTAAGTCCCATTTGTTGATTCTAAATGTTAACTCTTGTGCTATGGGTGTCCTATTGAGGAATTTGGAGCCCGACCCCACAGCATGTAGGTCGTAGCCAACTTTTTCTTCTATCAGATGCCGTGTCTCTGATTTGATATCAAGCTCCTTGATCCATTTTGAGTTAACTTTTGTGCTTGGCGAGAGAAAGGGATTCAGATTCATTTTGTTGCATATGGATTTCCAGTTTTCCCAGCACCATTTGTTGAAGATGCTATCCTTCTTCCATTGCATGCTTTTAGCCCCTTTATCAAATATAAGAAAGTTGTAGTTTTGTGGGTTGGTTTCTGTGTCCTCTATTCTGTACCATTGGTCTACCCGCCTGTTTTGGTACCAGTACCATGCTGTTTTTGTTACTATTGCTCTGTAGTATAGTTTGAGATCTGGAATCGCTATACCACCTGATTCACACTTCCTGCTTAGTATTGTTTTTGCTATTCTGGGTCTTTTATTCTTCCATATGAATTTCATGATTGCTTTCTCCATTTCTACAAGAAATGCCGTTGGGATTTTGATTGGCATTGCATTAAACCTATAGAGAACTTTTGGTAATATCGCCATTTTGATGATGTTAGTTCTGCCTATCCATGAACAGGGTATGTTTTTCCATCTTCTAAGGTCTTCTTCAATTTCTCTTTTTAGGGTTCTGTAGTTTTCTTTGTATAAGTCTTTCACCTCTTTTGTTAGGTTGATTCCCAAGTATTTTATTCTTTTTGAGGATATTGTGAACGGCGTGGTTGTCCTCCTTTCCATTTCAGAGGATTTGTCGCTGATATACAGGAATGCCTTTGATTTATGCGTGTTGATTTTATAACCTGCCACTTTGCTGAATTCATTTATTATCTCTAATAGTTTCTTTGTAGACCCTTTTGGGTCTGCTAGGTATATAATCATGTCATCAGCAAATAGTGATAATTTAAGTTCTTCTTTTCCTATTTTTATGCCTTTAATTTCTTTCCTCTGTCTAATTGCTCTGGCCAGTGTTTCGAGAACTATGTTGAACAGAAGTGGTGAAAGAGGGCATCCCTGTCTTGTTCCAGATCTTAGAGGGAATGCCTTCAATTTTTCTCCATTCAGAATGATGCTAGCCTGAGGCTTAGCATAAATTGCTTTTACAATGTTGAGGTATGTTCCTGTTATCCCTAGTTTTTCAAGAGTTTTGAACATAAAGGGATGCTGTACTTTGTCGAATGCTTTTTCCGCATCTATGGAGATGATCATATGGTTCTTATTTTTAAGTCTATTGATGTGGTGAATAACATTTATTGATTTCCATATATTGAACCAAACTTGCATACCAGGGATGAATCCTACTTGATCATGGTGTATAATTTTTTTGATATGTATTTGAATCCGATTCGCCAGAATTTTATTGAGGATTTTTGCATCAAGGTTCATTAGAGATATTGGTCTGTAGTTTTCTTTCTTTGAAGTGTCTTTGTCTGGTTTCGGAATCAGGGTGATGTTGGCCTCGTAGAACGAATTTGGAAGTTCTCCCTCTTTTTCTATTTCCTGAAATAGCTTGAAAAGTATTGGTGTTAGTTCCTCTTTAAAGGTTTTGTAAAACTCTGCTGTATACCCATCCGGTCCTGGGCTTTTCTTAGTTGGTAGTCTTTTGATGGTTTCTTCTATTTCCTCAATTGATATTGGTCTGTTTAGGTTGTCTATATCCTCCTGACTCAATCTGGGCAGATTATATGACTTAAGAAATTTATCGATGCCTTCACTATCTTCTATTTTATTGGAGTATAAGGATTCAAAATAATTTCTGATTATCTTCTGTATTTCTGAAGTGTCTGTTGTGATATTGCCTCTTTCATCCCGTATGCTGGCAATTTGAGTTCTCTCTCTTCTTCTCTTCGTTAGCATGGCTAAGGGTCTGTCAATTTTATTTATTTTTTCAAAGAACCAACTTTTAGTTTTGTCAATTTTTTCAATTGTTTCTTTTGTTTCGATTTCATTAATTTCAGCTCTGATTTTAATTATTTCTTGCCTTCTACTTCTTTTGCTATTGTTTTGCTCTTCTTTTTCTAGGATTTTGAGATGAAGTATGAGATCATTTATTTGTTGGTTTTTTTCTTTTTTTAAGGAATGCACTCCAAGCAATGAATTTTCCTCTTAGAACTGCTTTCAATGTGTCCCATAGATTCCGATATGTTGTGTCTGTGTTTTCATTTAATTCTAAGAATTTTTTAATTTCCTCCTTGATGTCTTCTAAAACCCATTGATCATTCAGTAACCTATTGTTCATTCTCCAAGTGATGCATGATTTTTCCTTCCTTCTTTTATCGTTGATTTTCAGTTTCATTCCATTGTGATCAGATAAGATGCATGGTATTATCTCTACACCTTTATATTGACTAAGAGTTTCCCTGTGACATAATATATGATCTATTTTTGAGAAGGATCCATGTGCTGCTGAGAAAAAAGTGTAGCTGCTTGATGTTGGGTGGTATATTCTATATGTGTCAATTAAGTCTAGGTTGTTAATTGTATTATTGAGTTCTATAGTTTCCTTATTCAGCTTTTGTTTGGAAGATCTGTCCAGTGGTGAGAGAGGTGTGTTAAAGTCTCCCATGATTATTGTATGGTGGTCTATTAGATTCTTGAACTTGAGAAGAGTTTGCTTGATGAACATAGCAGCCCCGTTGTTTGGGGCATATATATTTATGATTGTTATGTCTTGTTGGTGTATGGTTCCCTTGAGCAGTATGTAGTGTCCCTCTTTATCCCTTTTGATTAACTTTGGCTTGAAATCTATTTTATTTGATATGAGTATGGACACTCCTGCTTGTTTCCGCAGTCCATATGAGTGATATGATTTTTCCCAACCTTTCACCTTCAGTCTATGTATATCTTTTCCTATCAAATGCGTCTCCTGCAGGCAGCATATTGTTGGGTCTTGTTTTCTGATCCATTCAACTAGCCTGTGTCTCTTAATTGGTGAGTTTAAGCCATTAACATTTAGGGTTATTATTGAGATATGGTTTGTTCTTCCAGCCATAGTTTGTTTATTAATGCTATTAAACCTGATTTGTTTTCCTCTTTGATTATTTTCCCCCCTTTACTGTCCTACCTCCCACTGTTGGTTTTCATTGTTGTTTTCCATTTCCTCTTCCTGTAGTGTTTTGCCAAGGATTTTTTGAAGAGATGGTTTTCTAGCTGCAAATTCTTTTAACTTTTGTTTGTCGTGGAATGTTTTAATTTCATCTTCCATCCTGATGCTTAATTTCGCCGGATACCCGATTCTTGGTTGGAATCCATTTTCTTTTAGCGTTTGAAATATGTTATTCCAGGATCTTCTAGCTTTTAGAGTCTGTGTTGAGAGATCAGCTGTTATCCTGATTGGTTTACCCCTAAATGTAATCTGCTTCCTTTCCCTTGTAGCTTTTAAAATTCTCTCCTTATTCTGTATGTTGGACATCTTCATTATAATGTGTCTAGGTGTGGATCTCTTATGATTTTGCACATTCGCCGTCCTGTAGGCTTCTAGGATTTGGGATTCTGTCTCATTCTTCAAGTCTGGGAAGTTTTCTTGTATTATTTCACTGAATAGATTGCTTAATCCTTTGGTTTGGAGCGCTGTGCCTTCCTGTATCCCAATGACTCTTAAGTTTGGTCTTTTGATATTATCCCATAGCTCTTGAATGTTCTGCTCATGGTTTCTTAGTAGACTTGCTGAGCTATCTATGTTCTTTTCAAGTTGAAATACTCTGTCTTCATTGTCTGATGTTCTATCTTCTAAGTGATCCACTCTGCTGGTAGTATTCTCAATTGAGTTTTTAAGTTGGTTTATTGTTTCCTGCATTTCTAGTATTTCTATTTGTTTGTTTTTTATTACCTCTATCTCCCTGTGAAATTAATCTTTTACTTCCTGGATTTGTTTGTCAATGTGATCTTTCATTGTCTGATTTTGCTGTCTCATGTCTTCCTTGAGACTCCAGATCATCTGAAGCATGTATTTCCTGAGCTCTCTATCTGACATTCCATCTGTTGCAGCTATTACCTCTTCTAAAGTTGAGTTGACCTGCATTGCCTGTGGTCCTTTCTTTCCTTGTCGTTTCATACCGCTGGCATTTCTTTCTGCTTGGTGAAATTGTTGTGTCTTTGATATTTTCCCTCTATTTATTTATATTGCTCTTGTATAGTTGAAAAATCACCCTTACAGGGCAGGTAGTGGCTGTGATCCTCCTCCAATTAGTGTGATCCGTCTACCATGCTGGGAGGCCCTAAGTCTGCTTTGCTGGTCGGTCAAAGGTCCACCTACCCAGCAGGCGCCAGGGGCACCTGTGTCACTCCGTAGGTTGCTGGGCCTAACCTCCCGATGGGTTGCAGGTTCGCCTAGCTTGCAGGCACTGGGGGAGGGGCCGGTTCCGCCCCTCAGCAGGCTTTGGGCCCGCTCTGCTGGTGTTCACAGTCCCCCGCCTACCTGCAGACACTGGGGGAGGGGACGGGCCCAGCCCTCAGCCGTCCGCCGGACCTGTCCTAGTGGGTCCGGTCCGCGTTCCCCGCAGGCGCGTGTAGCTGCTGTCACTTGGCTGGTTGCTGGGCCTGACCCTCTGTTCCAGAATTCTTGTTGAGTTTTTAGTATATGAAAATGAATGTTTTTGAAATCATAACTTATTTTAAAATGATACATTATTTGGAGATTTTATATATCAATCTTCTGAATGTTAAAAGCATTCATCTTTGCCAAAGATAATAAATGTAATTAAAAACATATTTAGGTGCTTTATCAAATAAGTTTTCAAAATGACTACAAACGACAAATGTTGTTTCAGGCTAACATGAAAGCATCACATTGTCATGACTGCAAAAAAAAAAAATGTTTTCTATTGGTTTCTAGCCATAGGTAAGATGAATTTTTTTCTTAACTTTAATTATTTTTGTAACATAATTGGTTTCCTTTTTTACACTGTTATCAATTAGTAGAAATCTCATATAGAAAAATATGACCAATAGTTGTCTTTCTGCAAAATGAGTTTATGTTGTAGTTGAACTGAAATTAAGCCAACAAGTGCTATAAAAAATGTGGAGTTGGTTTTGGGAAATTATTGCCATGCCCACAGGCAATATATCATTCAAAATAAAATGTCAATGCAGGAGACACAAAAATGTCTCTTGCATTGAGACATATGAACCCCAAATTAAAATTATATATATCAGGCATTAAACTTAAAGAAATATAAAATGGACACATTATTTAATACTACTTTGAAACAAGTACCACTTTGAAAATGTGTTCCTGTAAACGTCAGAGTCTATTAATATAAGCTTACTAGGCTGGCAATGTACCTCAGCGGTAGATGGTAGAGTGCATACCTAGCTTGCATGAGGCCCTGAGTTCAATCCCCAACATTTAATAAACAAACAAATAAACAACAACAAAAAAACACAATACACAGACCCACACATATATATAAAAGCTTACATTTATACACATTTATTCTAGATCTTCCTACTTCTATTGACAGATTTTTCTTATTTCACATGAAAGACTTAATTTGTTCTTATTAATATTTTTTACTTTAATTACTACTCTATATTTTAACCACTTATAATTTTCAAAATTTTGCTTTAATTTCAGTATATTTTTTCATAAGAATACGTTATTTTTTATAGGAGTATTCTAGGTTTTATTGAGTTAAAGCTCAAGTTTTCTATTCACAGCACAGAAATCAGAACATAATAATAAGAATAAAAAATATAAGCCCCAAATCAGTTTACAAAACCCTGAAAGGATCTTTTGCAAAAGAAGGGCTCTTGGGCTTCATACTTTGTTCTCTTGAAGCATTAAAGTTGATTACACCTTAAACCAATAAGTACAACAAAACTAAAATGTCTTCAGTGTAATTTATGAGATTAAGAAAAAAAATCAACCTTAGAAATCTGTTTGTCAATATCAATAATTGAATTTCACTGCCTTACTGGTTGTATTTTACTTAAATTTCTTGGGGGGGGGCGTTAGCATTATGAAGCCTATTAAATATTTCCCTAAACATAACAACCATCACTTATTTTCATATGATGTTCTAGATATAAACTATTAAAAGAACTAAGAAACATGTTCCTCTTCTCTTAGCTACTGCAAAACTGAAGTCTGTAGAGTTAGCATATAAGAAAGATATAACCATTAAGTGTTTATTGATCATTTGCTATATACCAGGCATATTTAAGATCTTGATATAAAAAGGCAATGAATCAGAGAGCTTTCTCAAGGAGCACATTGTCTCCAGTTAGCAAAGTAACAGACAAGTAATTGTATCGTTAAAATAGACTGTTATTAGTGATAAGAAAGTAAGAATCAGAGAAAGTAATAGGAGTGCAGTTTGGGTGGGGTTTCCTAGAAAAATTAACCTGAAACTTAAGTGATTAGTAGTAATTATCCCTACAAGTGTGCCCACTGGATGGAGGCCTGGGGAACTTAGGGTTAACTGGGATACAGAGGTAGAAATGGAAGAGAGAGAAAAGATGTAGTAATAAGGTCATATGCAAAAACTTCTGGGTTCAGGAAAATATAAATTATACCTGTAGGTTTAAAATGTGAAATTCAAGAGGAAAAGCACAGCAAGCTTTTTACTAGAGGCGCAGAAATCTTCTATACTAAGCTTGTGATTGTAGTTCTCTTTAAGGATATAAAGATTCACTGAGTATTTTTAAGTATAGAAATAATTTAAGATTGCATTATTTATGAAAAACCTGTGGTTTTTATTTTTTAAAGAATGCATTATAAGAGTGAAAATTGGGCTATGGTGTAACAGAAAGTTTATAGGTTTCAAGTCCTATACACATTAAATTTCAAATCCTGTATTTTTTAGCACTTTAGTTCTACAAAACACATAGTGAGAATAGAAAATTCAAGGGTGAAATAATTCTGTATTCAGGGAATCATGTGAACACAGCACCTAGGAATAGAGTAAGTTACAAGAATAAACATTTCACTTACAAACTATCATGATGTCATTTAAGATATTCTTTTTCCTTTATATTTGAAATCTCTGGAAAACAGAAATTCTACACCTCATTTTCTAGGGCAGGTGCCCAACCCATATACACAGGTCTTACATCTAATTTAATCTCTTCACAATTTTGCATTTTCTGTTTCTTTATATAGCATCTTTTTATGCCATTCCATAAATATTTTTCCTTATTCTATAAATAACAAAATTCACATGTACATGCATGTAGACATATACCCAAGCACAAATAAATTATCAAAATAGTATCACTGTTATTTTTATTAAGTGTCAAATTTCTTACAGTTATACTTTAAAAATCTTAATCTCTTAAATCTTGAACCCCATTATTCATTAAAAGATATAGTGAAAAAAATTTTTTCTAGGTGTAATCCCCCTTTACCTTCCTGTCACATATGATGCTAATATTTAACACTTGAAATCATGTAAAACTTTTTCATTTGACTTGCATTTAATTGATCACATATGGATATTCCTTCAGAGCTAACCTCTTATGATAAAACTTCATAGCTGTTACAAGTGACTCCTCAAGGTCATCCCCTATAATTTGCCAGGATGTCAGACAGGAACCTTGGTGAAGAGTTGATTCCGGAAAAGAGGGATTACCCAAGTGATTAGCTGAGGAAGATGTAAGTGAGGGGCCCTTCCCCTAGGGCTTTGTGGCTAGTGAAAGGGGGATGGAAGAACTTTCAGGAATAATTTTACTTGCTGGATATATGCCCACTGAAATTGTTTTGTTGCAAAATAACTGACTGTGATTACATGTCAGTTCTCTCTGGAATTTAATAAAAAGGCACCAGTATGTTGGGGGGTGGGGTGGAGAGGTGATGTTCACATTAAACAACCAACTCCTCTGCCTTTTTCTTACTCTAAGTCTTATGTTTTGGTTTCTCTTATGTTTTAGTTTCTTTGGTCTCTGTAGAATCTTCTTCTTTGTGGCCAAATAATTTCCTTGTTTCATTATTGTTTCCTTACTCTCTACATAAGATTTTCTTAGACATGAAAAAAAAATATAGCCATGATAATAAGAATATATAAATCTTCTCAAACTGCTTGAATCTTGCTCCCCAAATTGTCAAAATCTCCCAGAGGAATTACAGAATAGGAATCCTAAGGAAAAAAAAATGGAATCAAGTTATTCACTAATTCATAGGACAGCACACATCCAAAAATCAGCAAGGCAATGTTCTCTAAAAGCAGATGAATTTTTGGTGCATTTGTTTTGGCTTAAGGCTGAAGTAGGGATTTCTACACCGGCTCTTTTTCCCTCTAACCATCACCAAACAAAATTTCCTATTATGAAATTAAATTTGCTTTAGATAAACTTTCCAAAACCCAGGATGCTCGTAGCTGATGCTGACCTCTCTAAGCCCGTGTCTTCAGAGGCTCAATGAAAATATATGACCTCTACCATTATAGCTTCCTTCCTAAATTTTGTTAGTTTTTAAATTTACTTTCCAGAGCCTTAGTTAAACTCCACATGGTTGCTTTTCCAGGAATCCAATCTAAGAATCTGGGTGAAAACTAGCAGTGTGAACATCTGAAGAGAGATGATTCTTTCCTACATTATCTTTCCCAACCACTGCTTGGCATGGGAGGCAAATATGGGCAGAGGTCTTGTTGGCAGGTCCACCCAATGGATATATATTCTTCTTTGCTTGCTTGCTATACACAGAGGGAAGAGCACAAATGTTACCTCTGAATCACAGTAAGATTGTTCATTAGAGAAGAGCCATTGCCATAATCACCCACGTCATCAACTCCTATTTGCCAAGAAAAGTAGAGAAAAGTGAAGGAACATGGGGAGATGCTGATGAAGATTTCCTATGTCTATATGTTTAACACACTGTGTTTTATATTAGAATATTATCTAACTAGGTTCATAAAATTATCATTTTTATAGATCAAATTATATTAAAGATTCAGCCTCAAGTGATGACAAATAGGAATGATTAATGAAATGTGAGAACTGAGTAGGAAGTCCTGCAAAGAAACTCGCACTGGCCAGAAGACACAACCTAGTGTGAGTAGAGACAGGGATTAGTTCTCTATTCATGAAAGAGATCAGAGAATGGTCTACTGCAGCTATGCAAAGCTGAGTCACGGCATGATGGGTAGGAAGAGTCCTTCTCAGGGTCTGTGACAGTATTTATTTCTAGAAGGAACTAATGTGTAGCTCAGAGTCAAGAAGGGCAATTTTTTTGGTCTCAGCACCTGTGAGCCATTGTAAAGAGACTGCAAGAGGCACAAGAAGTTACAAAGACTTAATAATTCACAATGAGGTGCCTTTTATTCTTTACAGGTTGAAGAACAGGCAGGCAACATAGGGTTAATGAAACAACAAGGTCTTATTCTATAATAAGTTTTAATCTTTGAAGGTCCTGTTTCAGTTTACTTTGGGCTAGTATATCTATTTCAACTGGGGGTCTTTGGTGTCCCATTTTATCCAGGCAATTTGTAAATGCCAAACAATTTAATTTTTACTTATTAGTCATTGTATTAGTGCATCTATGCCCACTAGGAGATATTTAGAATAATGAATATTATATGGCTATTGGAAATTAAAGTAAGACCACAGTTAAAATTAAGCACTCATTTTTGTTCCATTTTTTATTTAGTTAAAATGTTAATATTCTAGGGAATGCTATGAGTACATTTAGTCAGATCCCCAGATATAACTGTAATTTGATAACTCAGAGTTCAATCAATGAAATTTTGTCAGTTAAGTTAGTGCATTGTAGCAAATATTAAGGTTTTAATACCTGTTTGTAAATATACAAAAGCTAATTTGTACATTTTATTTTTAACGATGTGTTCTTCTTAAAGAACATCTTGAATTTACATATTGGTAATGAATAAACCTTTGTTTTAATTTAATAATATATATTTTTAAAAAATTTCCACAAATATCTTGATTTTTTCAGGAATTTTTTTAATTCTATTTTTTTTCTTGTTCTATTTTGGTCTTCTAGTTGCCCAGGGCAATTATTTTTAGTTATTTTTTTTAACATTTATTTTTTAACTGTAAATGGACACAATAACTTTATTTTATTTTATTTTTTTTAAAGAGAGAGAGAGAGAGAGGAGAGAGGGAGAGAGAGAGAGAGAGAGAGAGAGAGAGAGAGAGAGAGAGAGAGAGAGAATTTTCATATTTATTTTTTAGTTTTTGGCGGATACAACATCTTTGTTTGTATGTGGTGCTGAGGATCGAACCCGGGCCGCACACATGCCAGGCAAGGGTGCTACTGCTTGAACCACATCCCCAGCCCACTTTATTTTATTTTTATGTGGTGCCAAGGATCAAATACAGAGCCTCACATGTGCCAGGCAAGTGTTCTACCTCTGAGCCACAACCCCATCTTGATTTTTAGTTTTTAATCTCTGTCTCATAACAAATAATGTAGATGTCCTTGGCAAATAAAGGAAAAGGGTTGGGAAGGGGGTCCTGGCAGTCATTTCCAGTTCCAACCTGTTATAGTTCAGATATGGAGTATCCCCTGAAAAGCTCATGTTTGGAGATGCAGGGCTACTCAGAGGTGAAATGATTAGATTATGAAAGCTATCACCTCATCAGTGGACTAATCCATTTGATGAATTAATAACTTGAATCTACTAGGTGCTGGTGCCTCTGCCTCTGCCTCTTTCTGTGCTTCCTGGCTAGCATGCGCTAAGCACCTTTCCTCTTGCCCTTCCACCATGATGTTCTGCCTCACCTCAGGCCTAGGGCAATGGAGAGAGCTGACCATGGACTGAAACCTGTGAAGTCATAAGCCAAAGTAAACTTTTCCTCCTCTAAGTTGTCCTTATTAGGTATTTTGGTGACAAAGACAAAAGCTGACTGGCACCCAAGGCCTCTCCAACTACCTCCAAGGATCACTGTTTGCACTTTGAAAGTAGTAGCAGCTTCTTCATTAGCTCCCTGTCCAGAGTTTGAGTCCCTTCACATGTTATGCAGCAGTACTTTCTAAGACCCAAGCACAGTGGACTGCATTCTCACATTATTTGAGTAACTTTAGCAGGTGTTGGCTAAAGTAGATGAAAGTACAGGGTTAATATATTTGTCCCTGCCCTCTCTGTATTAAACAATGGGTGGTTAGTCTTTAAGGGTATGGCCCATAATACCCCTGAGGGCCCCAGGAACATGAAGATCGCTAGTGTCCTGCAAGCTATACAGCAGCAAAAGAGACAAATAGGCAGCTACCTCCACCTGAGCAATACTGACTAGATCAGGTACGATTTCTCTCCTGCAGGGGAGCAGACGGAACCTCTTGCTCCACAGGATTGCCAGTACCTCATCTTCCCGCCTCATCCACTACATGGAAGCTTTTCTGGCTAACTTGCTTATATCGGCTAACTGTTGATTTAAATAGACAGGAGGTCAGAGAGGTCTTTCATTGGCGTTTTCTAATGGACTAAGTGTACCTTTTGAATTCACAATGGTTATAGTGCATCAGCGAACTACACCAAAGTTAGGAAATAACATGTCTTCTTTGATAGATTTTTTAATATTTTTTTTAGTTGTAGATAGACACACAATATCTTCACTTATTTGTATGTGGTGGTGAGGATCAAACCCAGTGCCTCACACATGTGAGGCAAGCGCTTTACCACTGAGCTACAGCCCCAACCCTTCTTTGATAGATTTTTAAGATTTAAAACCATGTTTGATTGTGGGTTGTCAATGAATCAGGCTATTTGTACACTGTGTTAATAGTATGACATTTTTCTATTCATCACTTATTCAAGTAAAATGCCATTTCTTAAAAAAAATAATAAAGATAATAACAGTTTACAACTCTGGAATGTTTACTTTGAACCAAGCCTTGGGCCATTTTATAATTCTCATCTCTTGTTCTAATATAGCAAAATCCTTCTAATTCAAGCTTGCATTTTCTTTAAAATTGGTACAATATGGGTAAGTTTCCTTAGATTACAATGAGATAAGAACCTGTATCCTTTGAATTTTCTAAGAAAAGTCTATTGCCTTCAAGATTTTCTGAGATTTCATATCCATTCAGAATAGCATATCAACAATAAAATAATAATAAATGTTGACAAGGATGGGGGGAAAGGGAATACCCATATATTGATAGATTGATAGTGGGGTGTACCAATCCTGGAAAGCAGTATGGAAATTCCTCAAAAAACTAGAAATGGAACCACCCTTTGACCCAGCTATCCCATTCCTCAGTATATATCAAAAAAAAAAAAATTTAAATCAGTATACTGTAGTGATGCAGCTACATCAATGTCTACAGTAGCACAATTCACAATAGCCAAGCTATGGAACCAACCTACATGCCCTCAACAGATGAACTGATAAAGAAAATATGATTTATATACACAATGTAGTATTACTCAGCCCTAAAGAAGAATGAAATCATGGCATTTGCCAGTAAATGGATGGAGCTGAAGATTATCAGGATAAGTGAAATAAGTCAGTCCCCAAAAGTCAAAAGTTGAATGTTTTCTCTTATATGCCAGAAGCTTTATAAGAATGAGGGAGAATAAAAAAGAGAGGTGTGGGAGAGAGGAAGAAAAGGGGAGGGAGAAGGAGAGAATTTCATCAAAATAGAGGAAAGATCAGTAGAGAGATGAAGGGGATTGAGGAGGAAGAAGGGAAAGGAAAAGGGAAGAACGATGGAATGAATCTGGCGGAACTTTTGTATACACACACATGGATGTGGCACAGTGAGTCCTAGCATCAGATGTGTCAGGATGTATCCTGGTCTTGTATATAACTGAAATAAATTAATAAATATTAAATGGGAAACTAAAAAAAAAAAGAGACAATAACACAACAGCAGAAAGAAGAAAAATAAAATAAATCCTTCATCTTTTTTTCATTAATTTTTTACTTATATATGACAGTGCAATGCATTACAATTCTTATTACACAAATAGAGCACAATTTTTCAATCTCTGGCTTTACACAACGTATATTCACACCAAGTCATGTCTTTATACATGTACTTTGGATAATAATGTCCATCACATTCCACCATCTTTCTAACCCCATGCCCCCTCCTTTCCCCTCCCACCCCTCTGCCCTATATAGAGTTCCTCTATTTCTCCCATGTTTCTGCTCCCTATCCCACTATGAATCAGCCTCCTTATATCAGAGAAAACATTCAGCATTTGTTTTTTGGGATTGGCTAACTTCACTTAGCATCATCTTCTCTAACTCCATCCATTTACCTCTAAATACCATGATTTTATTCTCTTTTATTACTGAGTAATATTCCTTTGTGTATATATGCCACTTTTTTATCCCTTTATCTACTGAAGGGCATCTAGGGTGGTCCCACAGTTTAGTTTCTTCATCTTTAAAAAAAATAAAATAATACTTTCCCTCGCTCCCCAACCACCCTTTACTATTTACCAGCTTACTTGTTCTATTTAGCTTTAGTGTCTTTATCATATATTTGACATATTTTATAATTAGTTTTTATTATCTAACTTTTCAAGTGAATGGCTATTACACAGTAGGTAGACAATAAATGCTGACTATTAATCAAAAACATACTTTGAATATTTGTGAAATACATTATAATTGTGTATATATAAAACATGCTAATAAAAGTAGAAAACTTGAAGAAAATTAATATCATAGACTTTTGCCAGTTTTAGAAAGGTCTTTTTTTAATATTAGTTGCATAGCATACCTGATAGTGTTTATATTTTAATGGACTGTCTACTATAAATACCTTCCTTCATCGTTATTATTTACAGATATATAGAGTGTAAGTATCAACATAAATCTATATTTCAAAATGACTGAAATGCTTATCGACTCATTCAAATGTAAGGTTAACCAACTGTAATTTATTTTTGAATGCACTTAAAATATTTGATTAGAATGATGTGTTTAATATTTAATTAAATGAAAAAGTTACATTCAATTAGTACCTTAATGATCACATACCAAGTCACCTTATAAATGTCACTGAGTACTTTTGTTATATATGCAACTAGCTATTTAAACATAATGAAAACCTGAAATAACAAAGATTTTCCACATCTTCAAATAAACGTCATTATGTGAAATAGATATTGGGGAAATTTTTGAAATATTATCTCATTAACCATCATTTTGTATTAAAATAATGGTAATAAAAATACAGTTTATAATAATGAGAAGAAAGTTTTTTATATTGTGCTGTAAATCTAAATTTCTGCTTTACTTGGCTTCATCAGGGCATAGAAAGGACAAGAAAGTTCTTACCAGGAAGAAGGAAATAAGAGAAATAGGATTTTATTTTTGTAGTTAAACTCTAAGTTCAGTACAATATATGTAGGTTTTAAGATAAGCAAAATATGAAGATAGAATCACTTGCAAGCAAGAAGAACTTGATAACAAATGGATTACAAATGGCTAGAATGTGTGTCAACTAGAAGGATTTTTTTTTTAACCAAAAACACACACAGAGGGAATAAAAGGAATTTAGACATTAGTCATGTATTGTTAAACAGGGAAAGAGTGGTCTATGCCAGTAGTCCAACGCCTCTGATGGAATAAGAACACGGAAATATTAAGAAAACAATGGAGGCATCTGGCAGTTTTCACCTATGGGCATTACATATTCAAATAATAAAATCACCCTTTGGCTTTATCCCAACCTGCCATATACCAGCTCTAATTCTATACTTAACCAGTAATTTTTTGATAATGGTCTCCTCATGTAGCTTGCCTAAAGGAAATGTGTTACAACAGCTATATTTCCATTGTAAAAAAAAATTCTGTGAAATATGATATATCAAGAACTATGTAATGTTTTGAACAACCAACAATAAAAAAAAATGCCATTGGAACTTACATGTGTCACTTTTAATTTTAATCAACATGAGTCAATCTTTTTAAATCTGATCTCTTGATGTATTGAACTGTACCAATATTTTGTTGTTATATAGTAGAAGATAAAGTCACCATATTCTATACCATGATTAAACAAACATGGTAAATATTCTTTTGCCCTGTCTCACTTTGATAAACTTGTGATCCATTTTCATATCTGCCCGATCATATCTTTTAAATCTAAAAACTCTACAGTTACAACAGAATTGGTGTATTATCAATAAATTATGAACTTCCAAGATAGTATATTTTTCTAATTTTTAACAATCTTGGTAAATTTTCTAATTTCATTGTGTCATGGATTATATCATACTCCTGAAATATTCTTTATATTATGTATTCATCCCCCTTACTGAAGGGTAAAATTTTTCTCTCTGTTATTCAAACATCTATTTTTTGATGAAAAGTTTGTGTATATAGATGAAAATAAATTGGCTCTTTTTCTAGTTCTTTCTTAAGAGAGCTCTATTTATTATGATTCTATCATATCACTTGGGAATTATGTTCTATTATTTCTTTCAAGATTTTTGTTTCAAACACCTGCATCCCAGGAGGACATGCACATGAGAAATCTCTGTGCCTTACATAATTATCTCTGAATAACCCTTGAATTAGTTCTTAATCAAAAGCAGAATCTTTCCATGTAAAGGGTCAACCCTGTTAAATAAAGACTGGATTTTGTAATATCTTGACTCTAGCCATATTACAAATGGTAATGACTATTTCTGCTTTTTTGATGGTAACTTAAAATCCTTAAATTAAGAGATAGCAAGAAAAATGTTTGAAAAAACCTTTAATACATTTAGGTTTTTACTTCTAGATTCATGTTTCCTACTGCTACTTCACTTCCAACTAATCAAATAATTCAATATTTTCTAAGAATTACAATAAAATTAATACTTTATACTTTGGGCACTGTATCTAACTACTACACACTGATAAATGAGACTGGTAACAGAGATAGAATATATATATATATATTTAGAACAACAAGCAACAGAGAAGTAAATATTTGACTAAAGAGGATCATTTGATTTCAATTCCATTGGAATAATATTTAGGTGACTATTTCCTTCATGAAAAAAACGTGTTAGATAAAAATTGTGCAGTCATAGGATACAAGATTAAAGATGATATAATCCAAAAGGAATTCATGCATGATATTATTAGAAAACATATCAAAGTTTACTGATTAAACAGATTTAAAAGAATAACTGTATATCTCTAGCAAATGGTGTTGGTGAAAGAAAATGGCACTGAAGGGAAACTTCCCAGAAACAGCTTAGATATAAAGAATAACAAGATGATGAATAAACACTGGCATTTCAAGCCAATGAGCAGCAAATGTAAGACACAGAAGGATACGAAGTGAAAACTTTGTATTCTGGGAGCAGAATTCTTCTTAACATCTCTGTGGTGCTGTTTAATAGAGGGTAGCCTCTGAATATGTGATTGTAGCAATTTTAGAGTGTGATCAGGAAAACTATTACTGAATTCAATTAAAGAATTTTGTTTCAATAACTACCACCTAAGAGTCACACTGGCATTAGAAATACAGTATCTATTAAACTCAGAGTTATGTCATTAGTATCTATACTATTTCTGTCATATAGATGATACTTAAGGAATATACAACTAAATGAGTCATAGTCTCTAATGTCCAGACTTTAATGGGTAAGTTGGGGAGCTGGACACAGAGAAGAATCACAATGCTATATATCTCTTGCATAAAAATCTATTAGATATAAAGTACATAAGAAAGTCAAAAAAGGTTTGTATGTCATGGTAAGACAATTGAATTTTCTACAGTAGCCATTAGGTACTTTACCTGGACCTTAAAGCAGAGTATCAAAGATGATCTTATTTGGTGTTTAAGAAAGAAAAATTTTGTTCTTTGTGAAGCGTGATTTTTGTACATGGGAATGAGAAATTGGAAAGGAAAATGTGTTCAGGAGGCTTTGGTAATAATCCAGATCATTGTGCTGATCTGAAGAGGTAGCAACCAAGACAACATGAAGAAATTGATGTGAAAATGTATGAGAGAGCATTGACAGTGAGGCCTAGGATACGCTGGAGAAGGTAAAATAAAGAGTTAGGGGAAACTTTTGAGAACTGTGGTTAAAAACACTGTCAGATTGCCTGGGATTGAATTTTAATTCTATCTCTAATAGCGCGGGGACTTAGATAACCCTTCTGTTCCTGATTCATCCTCTGTGATTCAGGGATAATGGTTCAGGATAAAATTCAGGATAATTTTACCTACCCAAGATAACTGCTTTGGGAATTTTGTGACAATATTCTTAGAGCACTGAGTTCAGTACTTAGTCCTCAGTTGAAGCACTGAGTAACTATTAACTTATTGTGAGATTCAAAAGTAATGCTGAGGCTAAAAAAACAAATTTTTGAAATTACCTGCATAGATATAACAGAAGTTAAGACAGTGTAGAAACAATGTTCAAGATGAATGTCTAGTATCCAAATACAGCAGCCACAATAACATCCTCAATTCAAAGAAAAGAAAAGGCAGTAAAAATGCTGATTTTAAGAAGTATTTATGTGAGAGAGAAAGGGGAGACTAGATTATCACAGGCCATGGAAGATGAGAGTGTCAAAAGGTAATGTGTCCATCCTTCTCAAAATCTTAGGTGCACAGTAACTGGACTGGAAAGTGGCCAAAAATGATTTGTTTTCAATCGTGAATAGTTTTTATAAAAGTGGAAATAAAGAAGCATGATTTTAATGGGCTGATTGGGGCCTGCATAATACCTATATGGGTTAACAATAATTGGCAAAGTTTTAAATAAGTTTGATAATAAATAAGAGATATTTTGAAAGAATAGGAAGCTTCATGATTTTTAGTGTTTGCTAGACATGTTATATTTATGAATGTGTACTTTGAAGACAGGAAAGATGGGCATTTTGTTTAAAGGAAGGAAAAATAAAGAAAATGAAACTAGAGAGTGATATTGAAGAACAGGTAAATGAATATAGTTCTCATCTGAGATGACACAGTACAGAGCTAAAAATTCAGATCTTCAACATTCAGGAAAGGAGCAGCAACATACATCTTTAACCCTCTCTGATTTGTTGAGTAAGAGATCTTGATATTCTTACTGTCTGGCATGGTGGTGGGCCAAACAGTACGAAATGGGGCAAAGATAGGTTGATGGATGGGACCCATTCAACACAAACAGATGTCAAAGTATTTCAGTAAAGGAAATTGTTAGAACCAACAGCTTCTCTTTTCTATTTGTCCTCTTCTTTCCATGAGCACTAGATATAAGCTAGGCAACACAGTACCCTAAGCAAGAATGAGATTAATCCCAACTCTGCTTCTTGTTCTACCTTATGATAAATTTGTTGCTGGAGAAACAGATTCTGAGAATTAAACTTGTGGCCAAGAGGTTTTTAAGGAGTTTTCTCAAAAAAAAAAAAATCTGTAAAAAGTGAAGGAAAGAAGAATTGGGAAGAGGGAGAAACTGAATAGAGAGATCTATTTGTGACATACTTTGTTCATTTGTTTGTTAGTTATTTAATCTTACAGCCTCTTGGACTGCTATGTAGATCTAAAGAAGTTAGGCAAGGCAGTTGGTAAGTCCTCCAGCCAAAGTCTTAAAGGAATCTGACCATTTCCAGGATCAGGCCTGCCTTGGAATCCCTGCCATGCTCAGTGAGAGCAGCCTGAAGTCAGTCCATTGACACAGGAGCTGATAAGTTCAGAACACAGTTGCCAGAACTTCAGCTAATTAAGCTCACGATCTCATGGCCACCAGTTATATTGATAGATAGTGAACTTTCCAAAGTCACAAAGCCAAGTCAAATTCCATATATTTACATATTTGTTCCATTCAGCTACATTCATGAAACAAAAACTGATCTAAGGGTGGTGTCTACATGTTTCCTGAGATTCTGAAAATAACTCAATTTTATGTTGTACTTAAGCAAAAATATTAGATTTTTAAATCTCAGCATACATGAGCCTTCTGTAGGCCTTGCAGAATTCTTTCTTTGTAAGAATTGGGACAGGAAGATCAGATATGCAGAAGGTCATATTTCAGCACATTTCAGAAAAGCCTTAACCTGCAAATATATCACTATAGCTACTTACTTCTCAATTTTGTCAAGTGGCAGAGTAAGAGGAATGATAAAGCTAATATGATGGAAATCACACCTGGATAACTTAAAGTGTTGCCTGACACATAGACTAAATTCTGAGGACATATAAAATTATAATTCTTTTTCAGATAAAATCTTGAAACTTAAAAGCAACAGATATATTTTATAGTTTGATATTCAATTTATTTTGTAGCATTATTACCTTTATTTTATAGAATTTCAGTATTAAAATCACCCAAAATTTTAGTCTCTTGAACTTCATATCCCTATTGTGATTTCAGATATATGCTTATCCAGCAAAAGTGTATTCAAGATTCTACTGT
This sequence comes from Urocitellus parryii, assembly GCF_045843805.1. Classification (NCBI taxonomy): domain Eukaryota; kingdom Metazoa; phylum Chordata; class Mammalia; order Rodentia; family Sciuridae; genus Urocitellus; species Urocitellus parryii. Next base: position 65,856,874 of record NC_135533.1, read on the forward strand.
TATAAAATGGCAATAATCATATGTGGGGAAAAGAGAAAAATTTAGCAAAGCACCAAGATTTGGCTTTACACTAATGCAACCATCAAGTTCTAAAGGGCGGGGGAAGGAATAGCTGCCTGGTGCCCTACATTCAGGAATGGGGTTGTTCTGCAATCAAGAATTGGCCAACCACAAGTCAGAAACAATTTTACAAATAGTGACTAGTTTTGAAAACGTATACTGCAGTAGCAAATCATAGACTACATTTTATTTGTGCATTAACAAGGGAACAAACTTTTGGTTTGTCTTCATGAAAGCTATATTACAAAGCTAATCAGTTCCACAAAAAAATGAGGTGGCCACAGTTATGGTCAATTTCTTTTGCAGCTGCATAGCATTTCTAGAAATACTATGGTATGATAAATCTGGGGCAATATATATAATTTCAATATTTTTACACGAAGTGAAGGTTTAACATACTATGAGAAAATATTTTTTTCTAATAGCAAAATATAAGCAGAATGCTTATATAGTACTTTTTGAAGATTAGCACATTTAATAAAAACAATGTTTCATGTCATAACTGAACAAAATCAACAAAGATGTACCACGTCTCGGGAAGATAAATAAATATAAAACAACCTAGTTTAAAAATTGAATTTTGTTTGTTAAAATTTCTAAAGCAAAACATTATTCAGAACCTTGGAATATATAAAATTATATTTTAGAATCTAATAGAATTATGCTCCTCAAATTTCAAAGTACTATAGAATCATAAACTATTAAAAATGTACACCCAATCATGGAGACAAATTCAAAGACTGTTCTTACAAACTTGAACACTTCTCAAAACTTTTTAAATGAAAATCAATGTGTTATAAGAAAATAATAGTTCAGAAATGTTTTACAAATATTTTTAAAAGACGTACAGTAGCTTTCCCTATCATTAACTGTAAGAGGCAATCTCATAGTTTTTCAAATTACTGTGTCACTTGTACTTAAATTCTGAATAATTATTAGAAAAAAAATGTAAAGGAATGCTTCATGGTTAAAAACTCTATGGCAGAGGCAAATTTAATTTAAAACTGACTTCTTTAGATAAAAGTGGCATAGGATATTAATCTAGTCTTTAAAATTATAAACTTTTTGTTAAGTTCTCAGAAACAAGGACCCAATTTGAACTTCTAAATAAATACTTGAAGTTGGTAAGCATTGGTAGTGCTAACACAGAAGCACCACTGAGCACTCATCCTTTGCCCCTCACTTGTAAGGAAAATATGAAACAGGTTTGCAAAAGAAATAGCAGACAGCTTCCTTGCAGGCAAATTTTCATTCCAATTTTACTAGATCTTAGCTACAGTCTACAAATTCACTTCTGATGTTTTATGCTAAGCACATCTGTTGTTAGTAACTAGAAGACAAGCATGCTCATTTTTTAGAAGTCTATATAAATGGAAACGAGTAGCATTATGCAAGGGCTTTTATAAGTATCACTTAGAATAAAATCAATGCTAGTTAGTCCACATAAGCATATTCAAGAATTTTTCTTTGAGACTCAAAACAGATTTCTGTAAATTATTTCTAAGAGATGTGAATCCCTCTTTGGATTGAAAACAGAACTTTCCACAGAAGTTCAGATTCTAAAAATCAGGTACTTACACACTATAACAAATTATGTAAATAATTAGATCAACCAAACTAATTAAGGAAGCAAATTCTACTCCCAGATTTCCTTGTTTGTGACTGAATAAATCATAGAGATAGTAAAATATACCTCAAAACATGACATTCTTGCTGCAAATGTTATATAGATCCAACTCAGAAAAGCACCAACTTTCTTTGATAATAAATTCTACTAAAATTAGAGGGTGCATGTGTGTGTGACTTATTACCATTTACATAGTTATCTACCCCAGATCCTTAGAGAAGTATGTAGCTGTCTCTCCATACCAAATGTATGCCATTGTTTAAGGCTGATGTAAGACAATGTCATTTAAGTTTAGAAACTAAGAATTACAAAGAGACACATAAAATGAATAAGGTATTTTGGAGAGGTAATTCATTGCAGGCAGAGGAAACAGAACTTTTAAGATCTGGAAGCAGAGAAATGGTTTGCTCTAACAGGTAAAGAAAATGAATGAATAACAACGTGGCTAGGCAGTGGCTTTCAAAGTACTTGACCATGACCCAGAGTAGGAAATGAATTTTACATTGCTATCTCAGACAGCTGACTCCTGAACAATGCAATTCAGGTCAGGGGCACTGACTTCTATGCAGTCAAAAATCCACATATAACTATTGATTCTCCCAAAATTTAACAACTGTTAGCCTTCTGTTGATTGGAAGCATTATGATAACCCAAAGAATAGATTAATACATATTTTATATCTGTACTATGTGTGGTGACAATGCTCAAGAACCCAGAGAGATCACTTTTTACTGCCATAAGCAACTTCATGCTAATATTATTTGTAGAAATAACTAGCATCACATAACTTTTTAAACATACTAAAACCCTTATTGTTCACTGCAACAGCCACAGGAGGAGGCTATGAAATTATTATAGTAGTACAATATTGCTACAGTTAATTTTATGCAATTATGGTTTAATACTAAATTCTTGTGTTTGCTTACATATCTCTCAACCACAGTGGTGCCACGTACTCACTGTGATTGTGAAATTTCTGATCAATTTAGCTTTTCATAATAGATTTATGTATACTTTATGGTAATAAATGACAAAACAGACTATTATCTGTATATATTTCATGCATTCATGACTTTTTAATTTGCTTTTTCTGTGCTGTGACCAAAAGACCTGACCAAGAAAGACAGAGGATGGAAAGTTTATTTGGGGCTTACAAATTCCAATATCTCAGTCCATGACAGCCAACTGCATTGCTCTGGGCTAAATGTGAAGCAAAAGTAGTGGAGGAAAGCAGCTCAGGACTTGGCCATCAGGAAGCCGAGAGAACATTCCTCACCAAGGACAAAATATCTACCCCAAAGGCACATCTCCAGTGACCCATCTCCTTTAGCTACACCCTTCCTGCCTACAGGAAACACCCAATCAAGCCCTAACAGCAAAGCACTGATTAGATTAAGGCTCTTATAGCCCAATCATTTCACCTCTAAATGTTCATTGTTTCACGCATGATCTTTTGGCAGGAAAATCATATCTAAATCAAAACAAGGTCTGAGATAAGTCATCCTGTTATATACTAACATACTTACTTGTGTATAATTTAAATTACAAAATCTATTTATTTATCTTATTTTTTATTTCTCTCTCTCTCTCTCTCTCTCTCCTTTTTTTTTTTTTTTTTTTTTTTTTTTTGGTATGAGAGATTGAACCCTGAGGTACTTAATCATTGAGCCACATCCCCAGCCCTTTTTTATTTTGAGGCAAGGTCTCACTAAGTTGCTTAGGATCTCACTAAGTTGCTGAGGCTGGCTTTGAACTTGCCTCAGCCTCCCAATCCACTGGGATTATAGGCATGTACCACCATGCCTGGCAGAAGTTTATTTTCAAAAAAAAATCAGTTAAAATTTACTTATCCAGATAATAAACAATAAGTTTTAAAATTCTTATGTTAGTCAGCCTCCCACCACTGTGACAAAATACCTGAAATTGTGAGCTAGAGTTAATCTTTTCTTTTATTGGTTCATACTCACTTGGCCCTGTTGCTCTGGGCCTATGATGGCATAGCCCATCATGGTAGAACCTTTTGGCAAAAAATCATATTCACCTCAAGGCTTCCAGGAAACAGAAAGAGCAACAGAACAGGGCAAGGATCCCAAATCCCTTTGGAGGGCACATCTCCAATGATAATTTCCTCCACTAAGCCCTAACATCTCACTAGTGTCAAGCTTAGCAAGGCCAGGCCTTTTCCACATCAGTCTTTGAAAAACAGTCCAGATCCAAACTATAGCAATGTTATTTAAAGAACATCCTCTCTCAACTAACCTGGCTCCACTGAGTATATCTCTTCATGTTTCCAAGCTTCTGGAAGATTGCAAAGTTGAGAAGTTTGGATACAGTTTCCTAAACAGAGGAAAATGAGCCCAGGTTGCTGATCATCACAGACATCCTTAGCACAGATTACAAGATTGTTTGAGTTCATGCCCCTGAGAATTTGTGGAATTTTTCAAAGAACATGGTTTTACTTATAAATCACATAATTGTGTGGTTTTGTTTAAATTATTTCGTTTAATACTAACAAAATCTTATTAGTTATCATGACTCCTTAGAGAATATTAAATCTAATCACAGTTCTATCTTTCTGTAGTATATCACATAGTCATTTAAAATTTACTTTGCTTTTTAGTTGTTCATGACTCAAAACAAAAAAAAATTATCAGAATCATATCTCCAAAGCAGAGGTAGTTTCATATAACTATATTCTAGTTTCAAAATGTAATACTGTTTGAGTACCCCTTCAACTAAATTTTGGAAAGATAACTCTAATTTACAAGGACTTTATTTCACTGCATGTCCATAATATCACTAGGATTCTTCAGCATCACTTAAAAAAAATGCAAGTAAAGAACTTTATCAGGGTTTAGGTATGACATGTCCCCCAATACCTACGTTGAAGGCAGGGATATGCAGAGGAAAAATGAGTGGATTATGAGAGTTGTACCCAAATCAGTCCATCATAGTCTGAATGAACTAACTGGGTGATCCCTGTAGGCAGGTAGGATATGCTAGAAGAGGTGGGAGACTGGGGGTTTATCCTCCCTGCAGCCACTCCCCACCTCTCCTAGCCACCATGAAACAAGCAGCACTCCCCCTCTACAACCTTCCAGCATAACATTCTGCCTCACCACATATTCAGAGGTCCAAACATGGACTTTAGCCCCAAATAAACTTTTCCTCCTCTAGGTTGTTCCTGTTGGGGATTTTTGGTCATTGCGATGAAGGACAAACTAACGCATAGTTATCTCTGCAAAATACATTAAATAAAATCTTTTGGTTTTTTGGACATTAACTAATATCAGCTGAAATAGTACAGGAAAATAGTTGGTACCAAGAATAATATAAATGGAGGAGGAACATTTATTCAAATACCAAAATTAATTTAATTGTTAGACACTCTGAGTAAATTGTGATCTAAAAACTAATGTCTTCATTCATCAAATAGAATCCCATGAATCACAGTAAATGATATAATTCCCTAGTGTTAACTGTAAAAATCCATGAATACTCAATACCAAGTTTGCGTTTGATGTTGACATTTACAAGAACACAAAAAACATGCATTATATATAAAAGTTCAGTTGAATCAAAAACTATTTCTACATGTCTATTATTCTTAATTGACAGATATGATTTTTCCTCATTAAATTTAAGCTATATTTTATTTCTGTAAGCATTTAGAAAAATTAAGATTTCCTTAGGATTAGAGTGATTATAATCTATGTAACTCATCTCCTCCAGCAATTATCTATTGAAATTCAATACAATTATACACTTTTCTTTCTCTAATATTAATAGCAACAAGTATATTAATAAAGGGTGTTCATCATTATTCATAGGTATATAAAGTTGTGATAAACTTGCTATGAAACTGTATTTCCAAGTATTTCAAGAAATTCCTGGTGTCACATCATTCAGGAATTTCTAAAATCATGTCAAACTACATAACATAAACTTGACTTCATTCATCAAAGATCTTTCAGAAACCCTTCAATGTGATATTTAATTCAAGTTGTTCCAATACAAATGATCTTATTATGATGTGAGCATAGCAAAATTCTTTTTTTATTGGTTGTTCAAAACATTACAAAGCTCTTGACATATCATGTTTCATACATTAGATTCAAGTTGGTTATGAACTCCCATTTTTACCCCAAATACAGATTGCAGAATCACATCTGTTACACATCCACATTTTTACATAATGCCCTATTAGTAACTGTTGTATTCTGCTACCTTTCCTATCCTCTACTATCCCCCCTCCCCTCCCCTCCCATCTTCCCTCTCTACTCCATCTACTGTATTTCATTACTCTCCTTGTTTATTTTCCCGTTCCCCTCACAACCTCTTATGTGTAATTTTGTATAACAATGAGGGTCTCCCTCCATTACCATGCAATTTCCCTTTTCTCTCCCTTTCCCTCCCACCTAGTGTATCTGTTTAATGTTGATCTTTTCTTCCTGCTCTTCCTCCCTGCTCTGTTCTTAGTTGTTCTCATTATATCAAAGAAGACATTTGGTATTTGTTTTTTAGGGGTTGGCTAGCTTCACTAAGCATAATCTGCTCTAGTGCCATCCATTTCCCTGAAAATTCCATGATTTTGTCATTTTTTAGCGCTGCATAATATTCCATGGTGTATAAATGCCACATTTTTTTATCCATTCATCTATTGAAGGGCATCTGGGTTGGTTCCACAGTCTAGCAATTGTGAATTGTGCTGCTATGAACATCGATGTGGGAGTATCCCTGTAGTAAGCTCTTTTAAGGTCTTCAGGGAATAGTCCGAGAAGGGCAATAGCAGGGTCAAATGGTGGTTCCATTCCCAGCTTTCCCAGGAATCTCCATACTGCTTTCCAAATTGGCCGCACCAGTTTGCAGTCCCACCAGCAATGTACAAGAGTACCCTTTTCCCCACATCCTCGCCAGCACTTATTGTTTGACTTCATAGTGGCTGCCAATCTTACTGGAGTGAGATGGTATCTTAGGGTGGTTTTGATTTGCATTTCTCTGACTGCTAGAGATGGTGAGCATTTTTTCATGTACTTGTTGATTGATTGTATGTCCTCCTCTGAGAAGTGTCTGTTCAGGTCTTTGGCCCATTTGTTGATTGGATTATTTGTTTTCTTATTGTTTAATTTTTTGAGTTCTTTGTATATTCTGGATATTAGGGCTCTATCTGAAGTGTGAGGAGTAAAAATTTGTTCCCATGATGTAGGCTCCCTATTTACCTCTCTTATTGTTTCTCTTCCTGAGAAAAAACTTTTCAGTTTAAGAAAGTCCCATTTATTGATTCTTGTTATTAACTCTTGTGCTATGGGTGTCCTATTAAGGAATTTGGAACCCGACCCCACAATATGTAGATCGGAGCCAACTTTTTCTTCTATCAGACGCAGAGTCTCTGATTTGATATCTAGCTCCTTGATCCACTTTGAGTTAACTTTTGTGCATGGCGAGAGGAGAGGATTCAGTTTCATTTTGTTGCAAATGGATTTCCAGTTTTCCCAGCACCATTTGTTGAAGACATAGCAAAATTCTTTATTCAAGAATTGCTATAATCTAAATTCATAAGTAAAGCTGAATCTGTTTAAGGAAACCCATACTCAATATATGAGTCTAGTTCGTGATGTATAATGTGTCCACAATTACAAATAATAGGACTAAATTAGATGTTTTAGTAATTTGTAAAAGTTAAATAAAATGAAAAGGTTTAATTTTAGTGGATTATGGATTACTGACAACTCCTTACCAACTTACTCACTAAACTTCATTTCATTGTCTCCAGATAGGAAGGCCAACTTGTTGTTAACTTACTACTTAAAAAAAAAAATACCTGCCCTGGTAAATATAATAGTCCAATGTCCTGTTGTTCTGAATATTTCTTTTCCATTTGCTTTTTCTACAAAATAAGAAAAACATTTTAAAGTCAAGTCTATTATTTTCCCCTATTTTTCTTCAGACAACCATATATGCAAAAATACAGAGATCATCTTAGTTTTGTGGAATAAAGAGAGCATCATGTATAACTTTCAGAATAATTTTCATGTGAATATAAACTACAAGCTATCTCCTCAACATACATACCATCCTGCACTATAATGCATTCAAACCCTCACTTAACACAAACCAAGGGGTCTCAAATGCTACCACTTTGGAACATAAAGTTTTGCATCTTGAAACCTATAACCAATAGCAACACTCTAAAATCCATAGATATATTAACAACTCTGGCAATTATGGTTATAGCACCATTGACAAATATTTAACTACAAGTGAGTTTATGTCAGTATTTATAATGTGACACATTGAAAAATCTAAATGTTAACAATTAGAAATTTTGATATAAATTAAAAATGATGTTGAAAAAAGTTTTAAAAACAAAGCTACAAAACTGTATTACAGGATTCAATGCAATTTCTATCAAAATTCTAATGACATCCTTCATATAAATAGAAAAAGCAGTCATGAAATTCATCTGGAAAAATCGGAGGCCCAGAATAGAAAAAGCAATGATTAGTGAGGAAAGCAAACCAGAAGACATCATTAGCCCAGACATTAAAATATACTACTGAGCTATAGTAACAAAAATACCATGGTATTGACACCAAAACAGGTAGTAAGACCATTGCAACAGACTAGAAGACACAGAGCAAAACCTGCAAAAATACAATTACCTCACCTTGATAAAGGTGCCAAAAACATACATTAGAAAAAAAGATAAGCTCTTCAAAAAAGAGTGCTGGGAAAACTGGAAATACATATGTAGCAGAATGAAATTAAACTCCTCTCTCTCATCCTGCACAAAACTCAATTTAAAGTGGATCAAGGACCTAGAAATTAGACTAGAAACACTGCACATACTAGAAGAAAATGTAAGCCCAATAAGCCAACATATTGGCCCAGAAAATGACTTCCTCTACAAGATTCCTCAAGCACAAGAAGGACTACAAATAATCAATAAATGGGATGGCATCAAACTAAAAAAAATATTCACAGCAAAGATCATAATGAAGAACATGAAGAGAGAGCTCATAGAATGAGAGAAAATATTTGCCACCTGTAACTCATATAGAGGGGTTAATTTCCAAGATATATAAATAACTCAAAAAACTGAGCACTAAATAAATAAATAAATAACCCAATCCATAAATGGGCAAAAAAACTGAATAGGCACTTCACAGAAGAAAAAATATGAATGGACAAAAAAAAACATGAAAAAATGTTCAACATCTCTAGCAACTAGAAATGCAACTTGAAAATATACAGAGATTTCATCTCACTCCACTCAGAATGGCAAATATCAAGAATACAAGCAATAATAAATGTTGGTGAGGATGTGGGAAATGAGGTTCACTCATACACTGCAGGTGGGACTGCAAATTGGTGCAACCACTATGGAAAACAGTATGGAGATTCATCAAAAAACTAGTAATGAAACCACCATTTGACCCATAAATCCCATTCCTTGGTTTATATCCTAAAGAGTTAGAATCAGCATACTACATGATACAACTATATCAAAGTTTATAGCAGCATAATACATAATAACTGAGCTAAGGAACCAAACTATATGACCTATATGACCAGATGAATAGATAAAGAAACTGTGACACACACACACACACACACACACACACACACACACAATGGAGTATTACTCAGCCACAAAGAAGAATGACTCTATGACATTTGCAAGTAAATGAATGGACCTGAAGACTATCATGCTAAGAGAAATAATCCAGTCCCCAAAAACCAAAAGTTGAATGTTTTCACTGATATGTGGAAGCTACCTCCATAATAAGAGGGGAGAGGGTAAAAATAGATATTCAGTAAATTAGACAAAGGGAATGAAGGGAAGGGAGAGGGGATAGGAAAAAGGAAAGACTATGGAATGAATCTGAAACAACTTTCCTATGTTCTTATAAGAATACAGCATAGTGATTCCCACCATCATGTACATCCATAGAATGAGGTTCAAATTAGAATAAGATATATTCCATACATATACAATTATATCAAAATTAATTCTGTCATGCATAAATAAAAAGAATCAATAGACTAAGTAAATTTTCAAAAACTGTATTATAAAATGAAACCAAGGGAAAAAGGCATTTGGGTCTTTGTCAAGAAAATAAGCACACACACAAAAAAAAAAAAAGAAAAGAAAAGAAGCACAAGAATGTTAAAACTGATTATCTCTGTGTAAATTATGTAATTTAAGTAACTTGAATAATTACTTATATATAATTTGCTCACTCTGGATTTTTTATCTTTGGATTTCTAGTTTTATGTCTAGGAACATATATACAACATTAGTAAAGTTTTAAAAAGTAAACACAAAAAAGTAATTTTACGTCTATGAAATACTGCCTGTGTCAATACAGTTTTGACAAAAATATTAAAGGTCATACTGATGTAAACCTAGAAGCTGAACATGTTTGTTCCTTTCTCTTCCCAAGGTAAATATAAATTAATCTCTCTTATGTATCTATTCTATCTTCTTCTTAGAATGTCATATTCATTAAATAAGTTCCAGCTATTCATATTGTCACTTTATCTCATTTATTACAATGTAATAAATTTTAAGGCAATTCTTTTTCTAATTCAAATTTAATGGAAAAGTAATTGAAAATAACACCATATTAATCATGGCTGGCATAAATAATAAAGTTCACCTTATTTTAGAAACCCTAAATATAGTTTACACACCCAAAACTGCATGCTAAAATGTTCATAAACTTTCACATGATATTTAACAGTATTAATATGCAGCATAGTTAAATCAAAAATATACTTTAGGAGAAACACATTTTAGAATAATTTTCAGAAAATTTTAATTATGATCCTTATGTTGAAATAAGAAGGTACATTTTATATGAGAAAATGTCTTTCACCTTTCTATAAATCAGTTTAATTGGAAAATTTTAAAAAGTTTCATGCATTTCTAATATTACTTACCATAGAATATAAGGTTTTCTTTGCCTACTAACTAAATTTCTCATGTTAGTTTTTAATGTACTCTCTGTTATAATTAATGGTATAGCTTTTGTAGTAGTTCTCAATTTAATTAAGGCATTTATTTATTTATTATTTTTATTTGTACGTGGACACCATACCTTTACTTTATTATGTTTTTAATATGGTGCTGAGGATTGAATCCACTGCCTCACATGTACTAGGCAAGTGCTCTACAACTGAGCTACAACTCCAGCCCCAAACCATATATTTTTATTCTTCCTGTTAGCAACTATATTATTTCACTATTTTACACAAACTTTGTATTTTTAAAATTTGTTGTATTTATTTTTGCCTAATTACATATAATTATGCTTTTGCATTTGGTATTGAGTTATATTTTAATCCCATTTTAAAATACCTTAGATTCTCAAAAACTCAGAAATGTCATGTGCTATATATATATACATTATATAAGGAAAATGTGGACAATTCATGATCTACACATTTAAAAAAACATTTTAAACTGATGCATAGAAATAAAAAATATATACGTTTAGAGGGTACCAAGGGATATTTTGATACATATATATAACTGGGTAATGTTTAAATCAGATTAAAATATTTATCTCCTTAAACATTTATTATCTCTTTAGTGAAAATATACCAAATTCTTTCTTTCGGCTCAATGAAATATACAGTACATTATCTATAGTCAGCCTAATGTGCAACAGCATAACAGAACTTTTTACTCCATTCTAACTATAACTAGTTACCACTGATAATCCCTCCCAGCCCACCTTCCCCCCTTGTTCTTCCCAGTCTCTGGTAACTGCCATTGTTACATAAACTTTATATTATAAACAATCTCTCTCTATTGTTCACAGTTCTATTTCTACTGCATATTAACTAATTTCTAAAAGTATTACTTGTAGGTTTAAAATATGGGATCTTTTGTGTTAAACAAGAATAGATCTTTATCTTTTCTAAGATTCTGAGCTCTAAAGTTAATTGGTCAAGTCTATGACTTAACAATATTAAAATGGAGTTTATGCAACTTAAAAATATGACTAATACATCTTAAAAATATCTTTCTTAAAATATTATTTACATAGAAGAATCAGTATAGGAAATGACAGATCTCTCTTCAACCATATACAATATTTGAAGTAAAAAGCAATAATATATTATTAGGACAAAACACATATAAAAAAAAGAGACAGCAGGAAATGAGGAAATTAGTCTTAATTTCCTTTAAAATTTCTTTAAAAAGGAGGCTAGCTCACGGGAAGGAGGAAAAAGTATCATGTAAGACTATATATATGTACATGTTTCATGTTTTCCAAATTACAGGTTTGGGAGCAATAAAACACAAAATAGACATTACCCTTTTTGAAAGGAATGATTGTTATATGAGGGAAATAGGGACACACTTTTAAAGGGTTCAAAAGTAGACTGGACTGTAAAGATGTGCCATTCTTTTCAACAAGAATGGCACTCTCACAAGTGTCAGTTATCTCTAACAATTTATGAATTCAAAATAGATTCCTGCAAAATACCAGCAAGTATTTTTATGTAAGTAGACATGTGGATTCTGATGTAGATATAGAAATATATATATATATATATATATATATATATATATATATATATGTAAGAACAGCAGAGAGAACAAAAAAGCAACATAGGATACATTTACCAGATATTGCGTTCTCAAAAATTATAGTATTGTCCTAGGAAAAGAAAGAAAATGGAAGGCTGGGGATATGGCTTAGTTGGTAGAGTGCTTGCCTTGCAAGCACAAGGTCCTGAGTTTGATCCCCAGCACAAAAAAAAAAAAAAAAAAAAGAAGAAGAAGAAGAAAGCAAGAAAATGAAAAAGTCAGAAATATTATCATACATATTCAAGAATTTAGTATATGTTAAAAATATTATCATACATATTCAAGAATTTAGAATAGGTTAAATGAAGCCTTTCAAGTTAATATGCTAATGATGGGCACACTAAAGTGTGTTGGCGCAAATAAATGCATTTGTGAAAGAAAAGAAAAAAATAGATGCCACACAAACAGAAATGGGAATAAAGTCAACAATGGAAATAAAATCAACATAAACTAATCAAAATAAAAAAATAAAGGAACTTTATAGTTATTATTAATTTTGTAATAGGGGAAGGGTTTGTAATAATATTTCAAATCCATGCGCCATAAAAAGATGGATAAATCTGATTGTATTAAAACCAAATCATCCATGAAAAACAATGTCAGCAAGGTCACAAAACAAATGACAGTGTTAAAAACATTAGCTAGATAGTAATTAGGGAACAAAACATTCATGTAGTGCCAAAGTATAATTGCACACATTACTTTCAAGTTATTGATGGGAGCAACACATTTCAACAGGGCGTAAGTGGTCAAACATTGGTAATGGAGGTTCAAGCAAGTCATGAGTCTCTTGGAGTGATGTACTATGAAGTAAATAACATCACCTAGAACACATTATAAAGAAGAAAAAAAATACATCTATCAAATTTACAGATCCGCATTCACATCTGAAGAAAACACAGAGGACAGAAAAATAGATGGTAAGAAACTTGAGAGAACCAATCAGGCAAATCAAGAAGACAAGATTGTTCTGCAGGAAAACCAGCCTAGTCTCTTTAACAAGGCTTTAAAAAGAAATTAAATCAAACAAAAACATGCTATCTTTAGTAATGGAATAGTAGTTAGTTAACTAATCTCTTTCAGAGGTTAATCAAAACTAACTTTTGCATGATCACATACCCCACATAAAACACATATGCACACATGCTCACAAACGTAAGTACACATATACACACTTTTAAAAAAAAGTTTTTTTTTAAAGAAAGAGAGCAGCACTTAAGGATAAAACAAGTACATGCAACATAAGCCTGGAATAAATTCTTAGCTAAACAAGCTATACAGTATTGTTTGGATCAAGTTGGAAAAATTTGAATCTGAATAAATAAATATATATGTACACATACATGTGTATATATGTAACCATGCAAAAATAGTACTTTGTAATGAAAATTAGCAGGTTGTAAAAGAGGATAGTCTTAACTCACTTATAAATACATAATATATACATGTATATGTAGAAAATCTAAGTCTAGATAGAAATTCTTATCAATGAGGTTTAAAGCGTGAAGAGAGTTGTGTGGTTACATTATAGTTTACTTTTTCTCATTTATCATTTTACAAAAAAATACATGTATTTCGTAATTATAAAATATCCTCTTAGTATGTAAAATAAGATCATTTCTGAAATGTTAAACAGAGTATCTTCCCCCTTGGCCATATACCTGAAGAAATACATGGGTATTTTAACCCATGAAATACTCCTGTTTCACAAAGTGTGCTTGTGTATGTTTTTATAAGTTCTCAAAACCTGAAGAGGAGCAGCTTGAAAAGTAGAAGTAAAATGCTATGCCTATTTTATGGAAGAATTTCATTTCAATCTGCATAAAGATAATAATTACAACTGAAATGTTCAAACATTTTTTTATTCTATTCTCCTTATTGCCTCTCTTCCTTTCTGGGTTGTACCTTAGACTTCAACATTTTGGGAAATGATATTTTAAATGCATTTGAAATACTCTGTTGTGCTTCTTTGAGCTTGCTGATTTTGTGAGCAGTTTTATCTTCTTCTAGGTCTTAGGTCATACAGTTGCCCTCATAAATATTTAAGCAGGCATTATTAATATTACACACACATATTTAATAACAACCCTTCATAAAAGTAGAGCACTGCACTTATAAAACCTAATTGACACCTTTTGATGGATATTGATTTGAGAGGAGCTGTAAAGAACAGAGTAGCAGCCTGACAGCTGTAGCAGAGTAGACACAGCTCCATCCTAGGACAGGCCAGCAATTGCCCAGTACTAGCACAATAGTTTCCAGGTGGTTTCATTTATTTCTCTGATACCCCTCAAATACCTCTGTAGCAAAAATGCCTTGAGCAAAATACTCTGATTTCCAGGTGTGGACTTTTTAGAATACTGTAGAGATATGTACAAACTTTTCAGGAAATAGTTTTGAAAAATCATATTTGTAAGAAAATAGTTTAATTATTTTCCCTCTGAAAGTTTGTTTCCAACAATTTCAACATATCTTGTGTGGTCTCAACCACTATCTGTCAAACACACATGATCAAAGGAAATTCTTTTAAATCATGTCTTCTCTTCTAAGAATAACCAGATAATAGACTCAATTTTAAGCTTCAATCCTAATGGAAATACAACCTATATAATAGAATTACTAGGATTATTTTCATTTGTTAAATAAGATCTCTGATCAAACAGAAATCTTCCAGTGAAAACATTTATGATGCACTTTGGTGCTTCCTCATGCACCTCTGGAATGTACTCCAGTGGTGACTAAGAATAAAAAATAAACTCAGGCCAAAAAAAAAAAGCAGCATTTTTCTCTTCATTAAAATAATAAGATTCATAAAAAGATTGTGAGATACTTGTCCACAGATATTACCAAAAACAGATATACAAAAACCACTTGCTGAATGAAAGCCCCATTAGCTTTTCCTCCCTGTGGATGTGTTTTATTCAGTGTGTTTTGCAGCTGTAGTAGCTCCAATATGCTGGGTGGAAGGGGCTGGTAAAAGATATTAAAGACCCTAAAGAAGAGGAGAAGGTGAATAGAGACAGATTGTTTCTGTTTTGAATTAATAGAAAAACTAGCAGAGTACTATTTCTCCCACCTGTGTCTATATCTGTCCTATTTATTCCAATATGGAAATAATTTGAACTAGTGTACACAGGTTGTGGGGGGAGGAAAAAATTTACTATGTCCGAGCAATTAAAATAATTTATCCTAGTTTACTCACTTGGAAATAAGTAACACAAAAGCATGCAACCGGAGCATCACTAACACCCTTCTCTCCCTGATCAATTACACTGCCATCTGGGCTATATTTTGCCTCCTTTTTTCTCTCTTAATTCATTATCTTAACACTACTCCCACACTGATTTGTTAACCCTATGAACGGATGGTCTATTTCAAGTTCATAGACACAATAATCCTGCTCAAATTTGATGTGTGACATAAGATTTGTGTATTCAAATACCATTTTATACATTATTCCACATTTCTCATCCTTGGGATCATTAGTCACAGTATGTGTCTTATATTATGGCCACAAGGTCCCAGCTGATAATAACATACTCAAAGAACATTCTTAGTCTCTATTTTACTAACATAGCATCGCTATCCCACACAACTTATTCCTGGGATTCTACTTTTTCCAAAACCTTAAGTCTTAATATAAAAAATAAATTTATCTATTTAGAATTCCCAAAATGCATTTTGGTATACTGTTTTCCTGGGTTAAAAATAGTAAGCTTATTTTTTAAAGTTTGAGCTTAGCAATGAAAATTTTTAAATAAACTAGAATTTCCAATACATCATTTCAAATTGTTTTAACCATGAGTGTCATCTAAAAAAATGTTACTATAAAAAATAAGGAAAGGAAAATATTATCATAATAAAAAATCTCAGGATAGAACTTACATTCTTTTATTGGTACAAATTATAAATTTTAGTGACAAAAAATAGAAGAATGTTTAAGACATCTTCAGAGGAAACAAAAATCTAACATCATCTCAGTTTGGTATTTACAAAGTGTATATAAGGTTACCATAGACCTTTATGAAACTTTCACCAAAATTCCAAGAGAATGAATGTTGGTTAAAAGGAAGAGGAGAGAACAAGCCACACAATAGTGGAGGTAAATCAACAGTATAAATTCTAACAAGAATTGAATTCCAGCTCACCAGCTATGCTTTTCATAGTATTCTGTGGTCTACCTGGCCTCCAGTTACTTTTTTTTGTTTGGACAAAGAGCATTATGGTAATTAGTCTCTGAGGTCTCCCTAATAAGTCCTACCTCCTGAGAGTCACACCTTTGTATAGTTAGTCCAACACTGAATCTGCCCTGACCCTACATAACTAAATGACAATTCTGCATGCGTTCAAGGCTGAAACTACTGTCTTAGACTCTTAGAATGATCACTTAAAATAATGGAAATATTGAAAAAATCTAACAAAGTAAGACCATCATGCTAAAAGAAGACTGATAATAATGAAGTAAATAGGCCATGGAGAAATAGCTACCCTAGATGATGTTCCAGTCATTTGAGAAAATATATTCCATCTCCAGCAGATCACAAAGGGTAAGGGAACCAAAGTCTGCAAACTCATGGTCCTACTTAAGCTGTCATCTCCAGACATTTGATCTATTCTCATTAAAATTCCAGAGATGAGCCATCCCTGCTTGCAGCCTGCCTCAGTTAAGCCACAAAATGTTGATCGAAATTAAGTAGTTGTTATTGTATATCTATAAATGATGTGGGTTATACAATAATAAATAACAAGAACAGAACTTGGTTTTGGTTCCTAGATATGGGGAAGTTACCAAAAAAAAAAAAAGTAAAATATGTGACATTGGCTTTAAGATATAAAGTAGAATGGCAGCAACCCTGTCTTTTATATTATATATATAATACACACACACACACACACACACACACACACTTTAAGCAATTTTGCTTTACCCAAATCATTTTGGGTCCAAGCAAATGCCATCTACTCACATTTATTAGTTTATTATCAATTCCAATACAAAGAGTTCAACTACGAATCTGTAAATTGTGGCAGGTTTTTGAGTTAGAAGAGGGTTTGGAGGTAGTGTTATCTAAGTTTGTACTCAGTGCAGACTTGTCAATTGCATCTCACCCGAATCCCATTATTCCTAGGTAGCCTGCAAGCCCTGGACTAATAGTCCTCAGTATCAGCATTTCCTCCCCGATATAATTTGGACTTCAAACTGAAAACTTCATATAAGGGGAGTTATAATTTACTTTAAACAATTGTACCCCAAAAGGATTGATGATCCCTTAAGATTATTTATTAGTCTTCCCATTTTAAAACCAAAAAATTAAAGATTTGATAAAGTTCACACTATGTTCTTATACTGACCTAAAACTAGGAAAGTGGATTAAAAGTTGCTTTAAAAGTATAAAAATGTTATATTACTAAAGTTGTAATCTACAAGCCCAAACTACAGTCTGAAAAATAGACTGAAAAATAATAACTGACTTATTATATGTCTCTTCTTAGCTCAATTTTTCTTATGGTCACGATTTTATTCATTCACTCTTCATTTTTAAATTCATCTCTGTGCTGCTACCTAACTCATTGGATAGGATAGGATATCCTATCTTCTGTACTTGATAGGATACAGAGATATAAAATGAGCATAGGACATAGTATGTATAAAATGAGATAGGATGTAGTTTTTTAATCATTTCTGAATGATGAACCACCAGGGAATTTCCTAATCAATAAAGCACTAAAAAGCAAGTAGGTAATAAATGATAGTGTGGAAAATGCAATTATTTAATGCAAAACTTAAAAGACAAAAAGAAAGTAGAATTTGTGACTATCATTTAAAAAACAATTATCTCCTACAGCCTTTAAATCATTGTTTGGGGGACAATTTTCCATATATATATATATAGAAACTATGCTTATCGTAACAGAGAAAACAGCAAATATGTCCAAAGTATGGATAATTTCACAAAATCATACAAGTATCACAAAGTGACAATAATTCTGAAATTAATAGTTTCCACATTAGTTTACTCTTAAGAAAACTTCCACTTGAAGATAAAATTAATCATAGGAAATTAAAGTATATTAATTAGGGTTAGCACTCCAATAACATTTATGCCATAAGATACTCTTTTGAGAAAAATACTTGAAAGACTAGGAAAAATAACACATGTACATGTACTAAATTTCAAACCATCCTCACTGCTTCTAATTGATTATAACATTTGTAACTCCAGAAACATCAGAAATATTAGTGTGATCATTCTCAAAGTAGTCTCAATAAGAAGCTAAGCATTGAAAATGACCAAATATTCATGTCACATCCAACTTTACTGACTAAAATAGAAAATGTACAATATTAATTTCAGTATAATAAGGTTTTCTAAAAATTTAAACAAAATGCTCCATATGATTATGTTGGCTTTATCATTTCTAACAACTGGCTCTCAGACTAGCTGAATAATTTCATTTCTTTTCTAATATTATGTTCTTACTATTTTTATAGGCAGTTATGATTTTAGTCAATCTCTTCATATTTCTTTGTGATATTTTAACACAAATTGAATCTTCAGCCTCTTAATAAATTTCATGTGTCTTATATATCTTTATAGTTTTTCACACCAGTAAGTCTCGGCATTTTATGCATGTCTTACACAGCTTTCATCATTAGTTTGTCACCTATCTCCCCAAATACATAGACCTAAGAATAACATTGCATCAGATACACTGATTTCTTTTCATATAAAATTAACTCCTTTATCATTGTGTTTTCAAAATCCAACTTAAATCACTACCATCTTTCAATATATAGAATTTAAACTATTAATTTTATAAACTAAAATTATTCTCCTTTTTTACCCATTACTCCAAGGTATTTATCAATTTACTTCTCTTGATGATATAAAAGAAAATAATATAATTTTGTCTTAGTCTAGTCATGAATGGACGATAAATATGCTATAACAAATTTAATGTATGAAATTTATCTCAAAACAAAAGTATCTCACTTCTCACAGTAAAGTATTACTTTATCAAAATAAAAAATAACAAAGCAAATTTAAAGTTTTCTTCCAAAAAGAGAAATTTTGGCATGTATCACAAGTAAAATACTATAATAAAACTTTATTATTATTTTAAATTCATGCCAGTGAATTTTCATTGTTGCACTTCATGGCTTCTTCTTATGCTTTTCATCTTATAATAATATTTTCCCATTTACTATCCACCACCATCTATATTGCATTCTACCTTTATTTCATTAATTTCTTTATTTTTATGTGGTGCCAAGGATTGAACTCAGTGCTTCACACATGCTAGGCAAGCACTCTACCACTAAGCCACAACCCCAGCCCTTATCACACTCTATTCATAGTCCAAGGTTAGTTTAAATGTCATTTTCTCCAAGATGTTTTTTGCAATTCTAATTAGGATGAATTACTCCTAACTCTATGACCTGACAGCATTTTGTTACAGGTTGCATGACAACATATTATTTTCCTCTAGGAGAACATAAATTCTGTCAATACAGAGCCTATATCTTGTTATTTTATAGTCCAATTACATCTAGCACAAATATTTAATCATTCAACTTTCTGGATATTAGTACAATAAATTCAGGTAAAATAGTATGATTTTTAAGTATCCAGCCTAAGAATAAAAATGGGAAAAAACACATTCTCAGTGGATCTGGAGAACAGATACCCCTAAATATATATGAATTTATAGGCATCTCTTAGTTTGTCTCCAACAACCTTTCCATTTAGCTATAATGATTTGGCACCATCTTTTGCCTTAAAGTAAGATTTCAACCTAAATAAGTGTTTCAGAATATGCTCTTTGGGGACTAAAGAGGGGTTAAAGCCCAATTATTAATTTCTGACTTTAAAAGTACTTTGGATACAATCAGAGATGTGAAAAATTGTATAATAATTTTGTGTATATTTGTGTAATATGAATTTTAATGCATTCTGCTGTCATATATAACAAATTATAATTTAAAAATTCTAAAAAAAAAAGTATTCCCACAGGGTTGGGATTGTAACTCAGTGGTGGAGTGCTTGTCTAGGATGTGTGAGGCACAGGGTTCAATCCTAAGCAACACATAACATTAAACAAATAAAATAAATGTAAAATCTTTTCTAAAACATATTTCCCATATGTGCAAATTAAAATACTGAAAAACTGTGAACATGCAAAAAAAAATACACTTGTCCTCCAAATTTTACCTAACTGCTCCCAGATATCCTGCTGTTTGTTTATATGTGTGTGTATGTGAATATATATATTTATATATATATAGTTGGTGGGGCGGGGGGGGGGGGTTGATAGAGTCTTCCTGTTTTGCCCAGGCTGACCGAGAACTAGCAATCTATCTGCTTTAGCATCTTAAGCAATTACAGGCATGTGCCACCACACCTGGTTGAACTCCCTAGATTCTTAAACCTTTGCTAAGTAAGGGAGGGAGGAAAAGATTTTGAAACATAAAAGAAAATAATCAATTTTGAACATGGCAAGGACTTTTGTTTCTCAGATAAAGATATTCCTTCAAGTTTGAGAATCACAATAAATTAAACTCAACTTAAAATGGGCTGAACCCTGAAATGTAAGACTTGAAATTATAAAAATACTAGAAGAAAACAGGGAAAGTCTTCAGGACATTGGAATGGGCAAGGATATTTTTGGACAAGATCCCAAAAGCACAGGAAACAAAAGCAAACACAGACAAATGGAAGTACATCAAACTACAAAGCTTTTGCCCAGCAAAGGAAATAGTCAAAAGAATGAAGAGACAACCTACAGAATGCTAGAAAATATTTGAAATGTATATATCTGACTAGAGGCTAGTATTCAGAATATGTAACGATCTCCAAAAACTCAGCAACAACAGCAAGGAACCACAACAACAACAACAACAACAATAAACCAAACCACCTGATTTCTAAAATGGGTGACAGACCTAAATAGGTATATCTCTAAAGAAGATATACAAACACCCAACAGTTAGACAAAAGTTCAATATCACTAATGGTTAGGGAAATGCAAATCAAAACCACTATGAGGTATCAACTCTCCTTGGTAAGAATGGCAATTATCAAAAAGCTAAAGATAATAAGTGCTGAAAAGAATGTGGAGAAAAAGAACACTTGGGAATGTTAGTAAGAATCTAAATAAATACAGTCATGGGGCAAACACTATGGAAGTTCTTCAAAAAATTAAAAGTGGAACTAACACATCATCCAGCAAGCCCAGTATTAGGTTTATATCAAAAGAAAATGAAATCAGTAGGTCAAAGAGACATATGCATTCCCATGTTCATGGTATCACTATTCATAATACCCAGAAAATGGAAAAAAATCTAAGCGTCTATCACCTGATGAATGGATAAAGAAACGTGGCATAGATACACAATGAAATACTATTCTGACATAAAAAGAATGAAATTCTGTCATTTGCAGCAACAGAGGTGGAACTAGAGATCCTTATGTTGAGCAAAATACACAAGGCATGACATGTATCCCATGATCTCATACATATGAGGAATCTATAAAAGTTCATATCAGCCAGGGGCAGTGGCACACGCCTGTAATCCCAGCAGCTTGGGAATCTGCAGAACGAGGATCACGAGTTCAAAGCCAGCCTCAGCAAAAGTGAGGCATTAAGTGAGACCCTGTCTCTAAATAAAATACAAAATAGGGCTAGGGATGTGGTTCAGTGGTCAAGTGACCCTGAGTTCATTCCCTGGTACAAAAAAAAAAAAAAAAAAAAACTTGATATGATAGAAGTTGAGAGTAGAAAAATGATACCAAAGGCTGTGGATAATAGCAGTAGGAAGGGTTAAGAAAACACTGATTAATGGGCACAGAGTTATAGTTGGATAAGATCAAGAAGTTCCAGGGTGCTATTATACAATAAGGTGACTATGATAACAACAATGTACTCTTCATTTCAAAAAGCTAGAAAGAGTTTGAAAGTTTTCATTATAAAGAAGTAATAAGTTTTTGAGAAAATAGATATACTTAACCTGATTTTGGGATGTAATGCACACATGTATCAAAAGCATCGCCTGGAACAACTTTTATGTTTTTATGTATCAGTTAAAAATTCATTTTAAAAAGTATGGTGCTTTAAAAGAAAGAAAAATTAGAAGCAGCAAAGATGTCCTTAAGTATATATTAACTATATATTGCTTAAAAAAGACTTCACAGTTAGGCAAAAGAAATTCCTCAAGTTAATAAGGAAATAACAACCAAATAGAAAAAAAGTCAAAATATTCACCCAGCATTTCACAAGAGAATATACAAATAGATAATAAATCTTTCAAAACTTGTCTATCTTCTCTAGCAATCAGAGAAACTTAAAAATAAAACAGCAATACCATACCACTAAATACTTTTATGAATAGCTAATGTTTAAATTTAATAAACAACATGCCTATAATGAAAATATCTGTAAGTCCTGGAAAAGAATTACACCCCCCACTAAAGGTAGTGGTATTAAACCTCATAAAATCTTTGCAAAGAAGAACAAGCAATAGTACCAATGAATAACAAATCCTTACTCCAATTCTTGATCTTTTAAAAATATATATGTAGTTATCTTTTTGGGTAGAAATTATACTCCCACATAATAAAACTACATCTTTTAAATTTAGCATATAGTAGGTTTTTAAGCAGAATATTTTCTTTAAAAAGAAGTTCAAAATGACAATTTTAATGTTTTAAATAATGAATGCTTTGGATTTCACCAATCTTTCCATTCATTAGATAGAATGACTTAGCTTCTGTGTCTTAAGTGTTTATGGAACTGGGTATACTTTACAGTAATTTCTTATACTTGATTCTCATACTTCCAAGGAACCAACACGTACTGAAGTGAAGAGCCTCATTTCAGTCAGTCCTTGCTAACAGATTTACAGGTGTCACCTTAAAGAAATAGTTTTAGATTCTTTAATCAAATCACTGCATAAAGTCAGGCAGTATTTAAAGGAAAACTCCTCACTCTACCACAATTATCTTTTCTCTTTCCTAGAAGGCAAATATATATGTTATATAGATTTATATATCTTAGTTACTATGGGTAATGTATTTTTTAAGTATTATAAAATTTTTAAATACATGAACTTATAAATATCTGATAAAGTACATAAATACGTAAACCACACTTTGATTTATGTTATCATAAACTTCTTAGGAAAACAGAGTAACATTGACTAATTTTTTGGCATGAAGTGTGGTCAGATAAAATAATAACTCTCAAATTATTTTACTATAATTTTTTAATTAAGTGATCACTAAATTTATTTTAAGCAGTTCACATGATTATCAATATTAGTAAAGCAAATATAAACATGTATTTTCTTAACTATAACCACTACCTATTTGGAGCAAAGCAAGTATTTGTTGAAAGAGTCATAACACAAATAGTCCAGTTATATGCTTTTTTAATTCAGTCATGGGCTACATAATGACATTTCAGTCAACAACAGACTGCATATATGACAATGGCTATACCGTATAGCTTAGGTGTATACTAGATAATAACAAGTAGATTTGGTATACTCTATGATGTTTACAAGATGACAAAATTGCCTAATGATGCATTTCTCAAAACATCTCCGCATTGGTAAGTGAAACATGACTAAAAATTCAGAGACTGTATGACTACAAATTCAGGACTAGTATATAAATCTTAGACATTAAAAACGTAATAGCATATGTTTCTTTGTATATAAAATATTTTATTCTATTTTAATTGTGGAAAGTAGCATAATTTTATAAGGGTTAAAAACTTACTGTCACACTTCACATTTAGCTATTAAATTGTAAGTAGTCTGAGTGGATGATTTTTTTAATCCATAAGAAATTACCAAAATATCAAAAGATTTTTTACAGATATTTTCAATTACTTTTCTTTTCATCATTTCTTCTAAATATCAACAACATGGACATGTAGGATTAAAAAAAAACCAACCTGGCACTACATTTCTCAATGTGCATGCGAATGATAGATAGGAAATATTAAGTGTGTTTAGAAATGTTTAGAGAAAAGCAGACAGGGACAGGCTGGTAGTGATTTAATGATTTATAAGATTAAAGTGATCTGAAGAGCTTAATAATATGAATTAGGGAGTGGAATTCAATAATAATATGTCTGATCTTGATCAGATGTTCTGTCTTGCATTTCTTGACGTTAAACAACTGCTAGCTTCTCCACTGTAAAATCCTGAATGTTTGGTTACACAAATGATTTTTCCAACTTCCCCAGGCTCTCCACTGTGCAATTATTCTACAACACAGTGTCTTAATGGCATAACTGGCACAGAATTTCTTCTGTATTAACACTGAAATTTTCAAATACCTTCATCACCACAATAAGCTTAGGGAGACAAAGTAAATATTTCTCAAAGATGTTTGAAGTAAAATAACTTTTTGTTATTCTTCATATAAACTTATCTATTTATGGCTTCCTAATAAATAGATGGAATGTACACTGAAGATAGCAAAGCTACTGTGAGGAACAAAAATGTGTTTGTACAAGTGTCAGATTCTCATCAAAACTTTAGAGATAAGTGATTTCTCCTTAAACATGTTAGTACACCATACACACAGGCATCTACACACACTCACACACACACAGACAACAGTCATCAAAAACTGTCACTGTCGAAGAAGTACAATTGTGACTATTCATTTTGGCTATCTATTCCTACTGTCCTGGGTTGTCATTCACATAGACAGTACTCTTATTGTGTTGGCCAGAAACTACATTTTTTGAGTTCTACAAAAGACCTGGTTATCTTCAACTTGTCAACTGCTTTATTCTGTGAGGAATTCTTAGCACCTGGACACCCAATGAAGCAAGATGCAGTGTCAGCCAAAGTTGTGATTATTGTACAGATTCAAGCTTCAAAATGTCTTTAACTGTGGCAAATCATATCCAAGGAAAGATTTTCCCTATGTTTCATCAAAGTAACCATTTCACTCTCCTTATTCATAGAAATCTAGTATTTTTCTTTTGTAACTAACATGAGACTGCTTGCTTGTTTAAACTGCCTTTGATTAGAAATTAAATGAGAAGCATGCTTCAGACCTTAAAGTTCTATATAACATTAATGTTTCAGATATAAAAATAATCACCTTATAATCCCATATTTTTCTTTTGCTTATTTTCCCTTTATTTGCTTCTATGGATGCAAAAAAAAACATATTTATTTCTAGTTTTGCATTGTTTTGATTTCATGGCAAGAGTGGTTACTTGATTATTTGCAAGTGAAAACAAACATTAGTTGCTCAAATTTATATAGTATGAGGATGTCTCCTGTGAAATTTTTTACAGTATTTATTAAGGAAAAGAAGATACTCATGGTACTTGTTGAAGAGTAAAGCTGACTTTACTCAGAATAAATGTGGTAAGGTGTAGGGACCACTGCAATGGGGTTTTGCAGTTAGGGGAGAGAGACTGATCTTAATTCCAAATAGAACCAGGAAAAGCAGGAATTTGTAGAGAAGAAGTAGTACATACTTTATGATAGAAAATCACTAAGAGGAAACATCAGAGTTAAGAGATACTCTGACTAAACTGACCTAACAGGATCAGGCATCACCTGTGGCTAAGGATAAGAAAACTGAGAAGATACTGAGTGTAAGTAATCAGATATCAAAGCTGGTTGGTAATGGAACAAATCTTTGTCTTACCCAAGAAAGTTTATTCCCCAAAGGCACTTTGGCTGTGCCCATGGAGTACAAGAAGCAAAGTTATATTTTCTAGAAGATTAATAGCAGCCACAGAGAACCAGACAAGAAGATTCCTCCCAGATACCAAAATCTGGATCAAATTCAGGAACTCTCCACTCCTATCCCTGTCCTTGCCTTATCAGGGCAGAATCATCCTTAAGTTAGTTTTATGTAAGGTCTTCAATCTCTGAGTAATACTCTCCTATATACATCTTATCTTCAGAATTATATAGTACGCTGTCTAAAGAGCAAAATGAGGAGGGAATGACTTTTAAATGTTAGAAAAAAAATGTGTCTTGAACTCCTTAATTAACTTTATCTCCCACATAGCTACATTTTTCAGACCAATCTAAAGTAAATCTGAAAAGGAAAAAAATATTACTTGCTATATGGAGTCTTAGTAAATACTTACTTCTTGAGAAAATATAAGATTTTCACTATATGGTTGACTCCTAGTATCTACACAAATTATAAAATAAAGAGATTTTCAGCTCTAAATAATTACACAAGAATATTAGATGTACAAGATGACTGTATTTCAAAATTAATTTGGGATTGTAAGTAAGGACTGACTAAAACATTTATACATTCTGTCCCCAGAATAAAAAAATAGGTGACTATGAATTAATTGTCTTTCTTTTGATTTTTTTTTTACAAACTAATTTGTATCTCAATAACTTTTTCTTCTAGAATTTCTATAGCTTTTTTTGTTGTTGTTACACTAAATAGATTCAAATGACACTGTTTTCTCTGTGGTTACTTATGTCAAAAATAGCTCACAATAGATACCAGAGTCAAAGAATTCTGCATAATAGTTTATATGAGAAAGGGTATTTTTTGTTTAGCTTGGAGGAAATTAATTTGAATGAAGTCCAGTTTTTATCAAACTGTATTCAACTAAATTGATTCTCTCTACCTTACTTAAAATTTTATCCCTCCTTTCTCATTTACATAGACTCTTTTGTAATGCAGATTGAATTCCATGTTTGCTAAATTCTGGAATTAAAGCCCATGAAATCTTGTTTTAACTATTAAACTTTGTTTTGTTTTGTTTTGTTTTTTAATCTAAAAGCCCATTCTATGCCCATACACACACAAACTCATATGATAGGGTGAGTGAAACTGGAAAAGAAAAAAGAGTCATTTATTTTCTTTGAGTAACATTAGAGTGCTCTGCACAAACGTTTTCATCTCAGGCCAAGTGTATGTAAATTTCTATGTTGATATGAAGGGCCAATTATAAATTACCTTTAGCTCTTTGGATTTTATATCACCATGTATCCCTATTAGGAATGAACAAATTATAATATGCACTATAAATAATTTTAGTACTGAGCAAATAGTTTGTGGGTTTTTTGTCAGTTTTCTCTTGAAATAGACTTAAATCAGATACATGAGCTAGAATAAAGTTCACTGAAAGTTTCTGTTAATGCCCCAAGTTACAGTAAGAAGAAATAAAAATCTAAATAACTAGGGGGAATTTACCATCAAAAGAAAAAAATGTTTAGTCTGATAGTTTATTATTTTATTTTCTGATAGCAGATGCTTCAAAATATTTTTAATGTATATTGAAAAGTATGTAAGATTTAAAAATCTATAATGTGATATTTCATCAAATCTATACTTTTTCTCACTGGAATACATCAATAGAGTTGTACCGTAATCAAAATATTCTGTTGGTCCTTAGATTGTAAGTATACTATCTACAAGGTTTTCTCCAAATATTATGAGAAAGATGTTTTATTCTCAATCTAGGAATATTTATATTTACCTAATTGCTAAGGTGATTTATTCTCATGGTTATCAATAAAGTCTTAACCAAATTGTCACTGTATGAATGCTGATGAAAAAAAAATGAATGATAACCAAAGTCTTGAAACTATTTTTTTTGGCTATGTGAGCTTGCCATTAACCCTTGGATTTGCTAACAACATTCATGTTCTACAGTTATGAATCTTTCACTGGTTGGAGTTTTCAAGTA
Organism: Urocitellus parryii; assembly: GCF_045843805.1. Classification (NCBI taxonomy): domain Eukaryota; kingdom Metazoa; phylum Chordata; class Mammalia; order Rodentia; family Sciuridae; genus Urocitellus; species Urocitellus parryii. The sequence continues at coordinate 65,884,869 of NC_135533.1, forward strand.
GGAAATAGATGAAAAAATACATTGTCCCCTTTTAAAAAAGTTATTTTTGTTTTCTTCCTGAATTGAATTTGTGAGTAAAAAAATAAAAATAATAATAATTTATTCATTAGAACTTAATATATTATTTTGTTTATATGCTGAGCACATAATTCAAAGATTTAAATTTAGAATTAAGCACATTGAATTATGAAATTAAGTTGTTTGGAAAGTCAAAGAAGACCCGTTTGAAAATTTCCTTTCATATGGCAATACTCTATATTGACAATTACTATTCTTAAATTTTAAAAAATTAAATAAAACCATTAATTGTAGCTTACAATTATCTTGTTGTGCTTAAGATGGCAAATACAATGCTACAAGGCATATTTGCATCTGCCCTTCTAAAATACTCTGGAAAGTGGAAGATACTTCCCATTGATAAGCTTCCAATTGGAGATCAATATGACAATTTTCAAAAGAGTTACTATAAATAGTTACAAGTAATATTCCTATAGTAGAATAGTTGTCTATTTTGGAGATGAATATTCAAAAGAATCCATTAGATATGTTTTATGCATGAAAACTTTCTTACAGAAGGAGGTTGAAATAACATTATTAGATATGTTTTCTTTTTCTGAAGAAACTGTTATTTAACTATCAGAAAGCACCAACAAGCTATGAAAGATAAAAAATGTGGAGATTTGAGCTTTGAAGAAATCAGCATGAATTCCAAGCCTGAAAATTCCATAGAAAGATATGGTTATTGGATCTGTGACATGCCAACTCACCTCAACCATGGGAAAAACTACTGTGATGATTAAAAGAGCTGCAGTTGTAGTATGGGAAGAACTTCAGCTTACAGCAAAGAGATTCACAAACAGGTTCTTTTTAATTTCCTTTTATCTATCCCATAAGTTTCCCTGAGCAGAAAAAAGAAAATATATTATATGGCGGGGGCGGGGAGTGTTGTGGTATACATTCACAAGAAACACGTAAGTATAAATTGAAATACAAATATATTACTTTACACTCAAAGTCATTTATAGAAAAACTTGTCCAATATTCAGGACACCCAAGAAGGTTCATCCTTAGGTGCACAGAATAGAAAAAACTTCATAGTGAACTATTTGGAAATAACCAAGAATGTTAATCCCAATGGAGTCTGTGGAAGCAAAGGACAGTCTGGGTGCCAACACCCAATGAGAGGTGAGTCAAGACTGTTGCATACTTGTGTTGGAATACCACTGCAGTATTCAGAGTCAAAGGAACAGATTTATGTATGTCAACATTAGGAATCTCAAAAATATAATATTTTCAGTGAAAATGAAAAGAAACACAGGTCATTTGTAAATTATGCAAAGTGAAAATATATGGATACAATAGGGTTTATGTTTTATAAGAACAAATAATGTATAGAGATATGATTGCATGAATGATCATTTTATATATTAAAATAGGTGTCTGGAATAAGTGGAGAAATGGGAAAATGTTTTGTAAGAAGAATATAATCAAGATACCAAAAGCAATATAATTAGGTTGTCCTCCGTGATTTGCTTTTCATTATTAATGATTTTGAGAGGAAATTGAAAGGGGAAAATCCCTTATAGATTAAAATTCTATTTAATTATCTCTTTCTTAGGCAAGTATTGCCATAATTATGTGAAATAAGCCATTGCACAAATCTCAGCCTCTCTTAGCTTGCAGCACTGAAAAATAATTTTTCTCACAGGTTTGCAATTTGAATAGGTGGACATGCATCAGCTTAGTTTGAGTACAGGCTTCAGGCTGAGTTCAATTCAACACACATACCTCTGATGCTTCTTCGGCCAGCAGCTTCCCAGTGCATTTTATATTAGTGGAATAAAGGGGCAAAGCAAAGTCATACAAACACTTTTAACACTCATGCTTGTATCGGTTTCTACTAAACTTCTTTAGTCAAATTATTTGTGTGGCTGAACCCAATATTAGTGGCATGAGGAGATAAATCCTTTCATTCTAGCCATTTGAAAGATACCACTGCAGAAGAAAAATAAACTGGGAGAAGGAGAAAGAATCTAATCCAATGCAAATTTCTTTATTATGTACCAATCTCCAAATTTCAAACCAATCACAGAATCAAGTTTTAAGTCTGGATGTTATGTTCTAACTCAGATCCAGATGAGGATCCTCTTGTTTAGAAGACCAAAAACAAAAAGACAAGTTACTGTTCCCTGAACACTGCAACAAAAAAAAAGGGGGAATGCTGAGAGATACACAGAAGTATTCATTCAAAAATAATTCTGAATTTCTGTAGATCAAATATTGCAAGGTTCACCTAACTTGTATATAGGACATGCCCCTTATATGTCTCCTAGGAGTAGTTTCCCAGTCCGTTTTTCTACCCAATTTTGTCTTCACTACATTAGATGTCCTTCTTTTACAACTCCCTTACTCACATATGGAAAGGGCATTCAAGAAGGGATTCCTAGTGGCTGAGTGGCCTCCTCACCCATTTTTTGACTATATAAAGTTAGGGTCTTAGAGATATTTTTAGATCTTGAATAGCAAAGTGCTTTATGTTTTGTTTTGTTTTGGAGATGGGGGGGTAATGGTGCTCTCTCAAACATTTTGTTGCTTTCCTGTGTTTTTGATTCAAGTAAACTTCATAAGCCACAAATCTTTCTAAGCCATGCCTTTTCCTCTAGACTTTAGACATATCAGGTTTCTGTAAACCATGTATTTAATCAAATCCCTTTGTCCAAATCAAAGAATCTCATAGGTACCACTTTAATCCTCTTGGAGATCTGACAAAGGTGCCAGCTATTGAATGAGTCATGCCCTAAAGCGTTGTCTTACTGGCAGAACCCTGGATGTCTTTTGTTGTGAGGATGTGTTTCAATGGCACTTCTTTTTCAAACACAGTTTCCATGAAGCTATTCTTAACAGACTCAAAAGCTGCTGGCTCCACTCCTCTCTGTTATGGAAAATAATTTTATAAAAGTTTTGCCTTTGTAGATGATGGATATCCAGCTACCCCAAGTAGGATAGCTATTTCTTTTGCTATTTGCCACTTGACCACTAAGCCTATGGCTCACACATTAATTTTGGTCTTTGGCTGCACCTTCTTCAATATACTATTTTCTGTATATGTTAGATTAGCATTAGTTGCAGTAAATTCTAAAATCTTGGTTGTTTACCACAATAGTAGCTTTCTTGTTCATGAAAGTGTCTTGAACAGATGTTCCTAGTTGGCAGACAAGCTTTCGATTTGAGAAAGGATTTAAAATGTCACAAAAATGATGGCCCAAAATTGATTAGCCTTGGGAAAACGTATGAGGCTTAGACTGCAGTCTATTAGGTCATTCTGACCTAGTCCAGCAAGTTTCTATGGACTCCCTGATGTCATAAGAGAATAAATAACCCCAGTAAAAGCCTTTCCTTGCTTATCACAATTCTTACCTAGAACATAGTACGTAAAGGACTAATGACCAATTGACATCCTGTGCTATTCTTGTTGACCAGTGCAACTGTAGCAACCAGTTTGCTGTAACCTTCTTCCTATTTGTCTTTTAATCTATAAAACCCAGACTTCTCGATGACTTTCAGGAATACTTATTCTGGGCAACTAAAATTTGTACATTCTTCCTGAGTGACCATCTTCATTTTGGCTCAAATAAATTCCTTGTTCCCACACTGAGTATACCTCAACTTGCCTTTTAAGTTAACATATTCTGCAGACAGGATCTTTCCCATTTTCAATTCCTTTCTTTCCAGGGACTGCTAAGTATTCTGCCTTAAGATGGAAGATTAGGGAAAAGGTATGTAGAAAAGGCACACTTTTTCATACCTCTGGTTGTATACAAAGTATTCCACTGTCATATATAAATTTAAAAAAAGAAAAGGAAAAGACACACTTCTTCCTTGGCCCAGAAATAAAACATAGCTTCCACTAACATTCCCTTGGCAAGTACTAGTTATCTGGTGCACTGGATCTTGAAGGGCTTAAGGCTGGTAAACACTCTCAATCTTGAGCAGCTGCTTCTCAGCAATAACCTTATACAATACAGGGGAATGCAGCACAGCTTTGGTGAACAGCTAACTCTCTAAGACACATGTCAATCTTCAACAAGCACTACTTCCTCTACAAGTTTACAAGTCCACAAATGGCCAAAAATAAGAACAATTATTTTAAAGTTATAATAATATTAACTGAAAACTAATTTGAAATCAACTACATTTTCCTTGAACAATTATTTTAAAGTTATAATAATATTAAATGAAAATTAATTTGTAATCAACTATATTTTTCTTGATTCTATTGGAGAAGTTGCTCCCCATCTCATTCTCCTATATGAGCCTCTATACCTTCACAGGGACCCACACCTCACTCCAAGTTATCTCATTTTTTCCCCCAAACCTACCAATACAGAAAGTGTTCACAGATTGGAATATTAGTAAGATTTCAACATAGCACAAGTCCTTTACATTTATAGATAACCAGAATCCACCTACAAAATGTATAAAAACATATATGAAATAGTAACATGTTATAACTAACCATTAATAAAATTAGTTTGTATGTTTCAGTTGATAATAGGCATATTACTTCTGAGACTAGTATTATACTAACAAGGGAGTGGAAAAAAGATAGCAAAAATTTGAGGTACAAATGCCAGATAGTTGCTCTTTGTAAAAATATTGGGGTATAATAAGCTAAAAATATTCACACTCTGATCTGTACCAGACACTATGCTATGAACTGGAACAAAAAAAAGACGGATAAGTCATAAAATGTGATTTTAAAGTGTACATAATGTAAGAAGACACACAAACACATGTGTTGCTAAGATACCATGTGGTAAACTTCACAACAGAATAGAAATAGGTCAGTGAAAGGACAGAGGAAGGAGGGAACTACAAAACAAGTCTAGGGCCTTATCGTGTGCTAAACAGTATTCCTTAAAAACTCATGTTAACCTAGCACCCCAAAATGTGATCTTATATAAAAACAGGGCCTGTGCAGATGTAATTAGTTAAATATATAGATGAAAATATCCTGGATTCAGGGTAAGTCCTAAAACCAGTGACAAATAAGTTCATAAAAGAAAATAAGGCAGAGATTTAGACAGGCACAGAAAAGGCCCAGGTAAAAACAGAGCAAAAAAATGGAGTAATAGAGCTATAAGATAAAGAATGCCAAGAATCTAGGGAGGGTGCCACTACATGCTAGGAGCAAGAAAGATTCTTCCCTAGAGCCTTCAGAGGACACGTGGTCCTGCCCATGTCTTGATTTCCTCTTGCGGAACTGTCAGAGAAAAAAGTTCTGTTGTTTTGAGTGAGCCATATACGTGGAAACTTATTACTGCAGTCCTACAAAACTAATGCATGATGTGAAAATTTCTCCAGAATTCATTAGAAATTAATTTTAAGAATCAGGAACAAGGGCTGGAGATGTGGCTCAGCGGTAGCGCGCTCGCCTGGCATGCGTGCGGCCCGGGTTCGATCCCCAGCACCACATACCAACAAAGATGTTGTGTCCGCCGAGAACTAAAAAATAAATATTAAAAAAAAAAAAATTCTCTCTCTCTCTCTCTCTCTCTCTCTCCTCTCACTCTCTCTTTAAAAAAAAAAAAAAAAAGAATCAGGAACAATCTATATTGGCCTTCAGTTCAATGACTAAATCTATTACTATCTTGATATACTCTAGCACAGAACTACTCTAACTTTAGATATGGTGGTAGAAGTTCAAAACATCAGAAGACCAAATAAAAGGTAAAGTTAAAAGGAAATTAAATTCTGATATATGTAACAGCACATGTGACATCATATTAAGTTGTTGTTTTAACAAGAACCAAGAGAATATAGACAGAAGTATATGAAAAAAGATTTATTAGAGAAATTAGCTCACTTGATTATAGAAGCTGAATAGTCCCATGATAGGCTCTCCACAAGCTGAAGAATCAGGAAAGTCAGTGAGGTGTGTCAATCCAAGTTCAAAAAACTCAGAACCATGGGAGATGATGGTGTTTTCCATTTTGAGACAGAAGGCTCAAGAGCTCCAGAGTTAAAAGAACAGAGAATCTGGAATTCCAACATCCACGGACAGAGAAGGGCATTACAGTTTCAGAACAGAGCGTCAATTCACCCTGCCTTTGCCTTTTTGTTCCAAATGGGCCTCCAGCAGATTAGATGATGCCCTCCCGTATTAAAGGTGGATCTTCCCCACTTACTCTGAATTTTACACCATTTTTCTCACAGACACATCCAATAATGCTAGTAAAAAACAAAGCACTTAGGTTTTCCTATCTTCGGGAGATAGAGGGTTTAATACTAACTAAATGAATAAAAAATAAATGCTTTATTGGTTATTGGGGAAACTCCTTGTCAGGACCAAGAGCCACCTTCCATAAGCAGTGGGCAAGATCAGACCAAACACACAGGAAGACCACCCCTGTCAAGTAGTAGTCGAAATTTATTCTGAGAGAATTTTCACATAAGGTAGTGTGGACAGCAGCAAGTCAAGGCAGATCTCCAAACCTGCAATGCGCAACTAACTAGTCTTGTATACTATGAAAAGAAAAAAACAAGTTAAAAAAAAAGTAACTGGTATCATGGTAAGTCACCTGGTTGCTTTCCTATCTAATTATTTCCTGCTTAAAGGGACTACTGGGATTCCTTACACTCTGAACAGAGAGGGGAATGTTCTGTGCCAGTAGCAGTTGGTGGTATTTTCCTGATCTGTATCCTGCAATTCACTATGAAGTCAACAGAAAACATTCACAATACCAGCTGTTTGAATTTCTCTTAACCCCATCAAGTTGACACCCCAAACCAACCATTTCAGGTTGATTTTTGAAGCACAGTCTCAGCAGATCGTACACAAAAGTTTGAAATAATATAACAATAGACAAAAGGTGGAAAAACAATCAGTGGATGGGTAAAGAACATGTTTTACATGGAGACCATGAAATAGTATTCAACATGAAAATAGTATAAAATTTTCATAAATGTAATGACACAGAAGCTTGAAGACATACCTGTACTAAATGAAATATTCCAGACACAAAAGGACAAATAGTTTATTATTCCACTTGTAAGACTTTTTAGCATTTGGATGAGGTGGCCCCCAAAATTCCTGTGTTAATGTAAGACCATTCAGAGGTGAAATTACTAGACTGTGAAAGCTGTAGCCTAATTAGTCCAGGCTAGTTTGAATGGACTGACTGGGTGGTAACTGTAGGCAAGTGGGGTATGGCTGGAGGAAGTAGTCACTGGAGGCATGCCCTGGAAAGGTTCATCTTTCCTTTCTCTGCTTTCTGGTTGCCATGAGTGAGCAGTTTGCTTCTAACATGCCTTTCTACCATGATGCTCTGCCTCACTTTAAGCCCAGAGCAATGGAGATTGTTAACCATGAACTGAACCTCTGAAACCATGAGCCAAAATAAACTTTTCCTCCTCTAAGTCTTTACTGACAGGTATTTCGGTCACAGTGATGAAAAGCTATCACAAAAATAATCTATAACAGTCAAATTCATAGAGACAGACTATAGAGTAGTGCTTTTTAAGGGCTGAGGGTGGGAATGGGAGATTGTGTAGTAGGTATAGAGTTTCAGTTCGAGATGATAAAATGTTCTGGAAATGGACAGTTGTATAATAATGGAAGTTAACTTACTGCCAATAAACCATGCACTTTAAAAATGGTTAAATGGTAAATTTTACATTAGGTATATTTTACCACAATAAAAATATGAAGTACTTGTATATATCTATGTATATACACACAAACACACACCAAGAGGCCTCCAACAGCAAACCTAAATGGCCAACAATGTGGACTGGCATATGTGGAATTATGGTGTTTCATGAGAGAACACTTTCCTGAGGAAAAAGAGTAGAAGACATTTGGTAAGGTTTGGAGGAGAGAAGAAATATTAACTCCTGAAGAGAGTACCACTAATGTTTCCTAAATTCAGCTCCCATGGATTTGTATCTGAATAATTTACAGAAGTGGAGTACACTGAAAGTTTAAACATATAGTCTCTAGAATCGAGACTCCTTGCTAATAGGAAAGTTTAACATAGCGGGGAAGGGTCTGAAGGGACTTAAAATTCTCACATTTCTTCAGTTGAAGTTGAACTTTTATCATTATAATTGTGACATTAATGAATCTTTAGCTTAGTATGTTCTGAGGAAATACTGGTTATACAAGCTGTTCACATTCCAACTTGTATAACAGTTGTCATCAGTAATGCAAACCCTTCAAATTCAAATGCAGGGGTAAACAAGAATGAAAATGATCCTTCCTGCAAGTGTTGATAACTGCAAAATTGCCTGTTCCATCTCTCATGACACCAGTAATTTCCACCAAAAGCTCATAAGTTGGGTTCCCTTCTCCATCCATAAATTTGATCCAATAATTTTAATGTTTTAACAGAGACAACATAAAATATTCCTCTCTGGATTGCAAGTGCTTTTAAAATAATTGCTTGAGGCAAATGTCCTCCTTGCATCAACAAGTCAGTGAAAGTTGGCTGAAAGAGGAGAAAAGCTGAGACTCTCTCAGTGATTGATAACTGCAAACACCTGTATTAAAAGGCTAGCCATTAAAAATTAAGAGAGGTAATGAAGCAGCTACAAATCTTAGGTTTGCTGCTGATTCCTTGATGACATAATTGTATCTTACTGGCTGCTATTTTCATCATAGTACTAGAGAACACCCAGTCCAAAAATAAAGTATCATAAAGACACATGTGTCCTTCCTATGTGTGGGGCATGGGGTGTATGTGTATTTGTCTTTTTTTGTTGTTGTTTGTTTTAATAAAAAGGTGCAGTGGCCAATGAGAATGTATAGATGCTAATTGTGTATTTCATTTCTTATTTTAAAACTATTTATCTTGCTACCAATTTCATTAGTATCAATATAAAAATAAACTAAGCTGCCAACAATACATGACATAAAATGTAACAGAAATCACTATATTTTTTGGAGACTTTGGGGCAATAAGTAGATTGTCTTTATCAACAAATCTTAAGTGTTATTTTTAGTCTAGATGTACATAATGTGGTGATTGTTACACTGCTTACTGTATTATATATCTCCAACGATATACTTCTAAAATTCCTTCTTGCCTTATCTTAAATTCATGGACAAGGGTTAAACTACAAAAAAGCACTATAAATAAAGATATTTAAAACAGAAATTTGTTCATTGAACAAATATTTTGCTGGGAAGCACAGCCATAATTAAAATCTACTGGAATTCTTCAGAACCTTAGAAAATAAGCATCTATCATGAAGTCACCTTTCATTAACAAATCTACTTTAATAGGTTTACTAATGGAATTATTCTTCTCTAAAAAAAATAGAAAGCTGTCTATTTGCATTTCAATAACTAATTTTGCATTTTCAAATTAAATTTCTATCAATTTATTATTAAAAAACCATAAAATTTCTGTAATTAGAATCTAAGGCATTTTATAAAAATTTTTTCTCATTTCTAAACTTCATGGCCACAAAAAATACTCCCTCAACAATAGCCTATTAAGATTTCAACAAACTCAACTTTCTAATATCAGTGAGCATTGCCACTGCTATCTATATTTTTCTTACCCCTAATGAAACTGAATTCCTAATATCTTTATCTATACCTCTTATAAGGTTGCCAGAAAACTAAGAGGCTATCTGGACTATATTTTCCCCAAACATAATATAATCTTAAACTTAGTATGTTTCTAAGGGTCCACATTTTCTTTATGCAAAATCCAACTCAGCTTCATTGTGTGATTTAAATATTAAATGTATCTCTCCATTATACAAGTATAGGAAATCATCAATTATATGATAAATACTATATTCTTGCTTATTGCTGTTCCTAAATCCATTAACTTACTCTGTCACAAAAAAAATAATCAATCTTAGCTTTAGCTGTATTTCTAACTTCCATGTAGCATTTGACCTATGATCATCCTTTTTCTGGTTAAAGATGCATTTCTGTTACCTCTGGTATCTTTAATTTGATCAAGATTTATTCATAGTGAGTAGATTCCTTATTTTTTACAAGAATTAAAAATGTTTAGTGGAAAAGAGAAAATAATGAAAAATAATGGAGAATAATAAAAAAATACCTAAATCATAGTCGCAAGCTTGTAGTGTTTCATCAACTCATTTTACATTGGACTTTGAAATAAAGGGTCTAAAATATGACTCTTTTTAAGTACTTTAATATTTAAGTTGCCTTATAAAAATCTTGAGATACCTATTATATCATGTGGGCCCAGGAAATTTAATAAAATAAAATTTACACTCGGGTACAAGTTCTTACAAGTTCTTTTTTTAAAGAACTGTCATTACCTATTTCAGTAGTTAATTTGTGCCCTTCTACTATGCAGAAGTGAAGCAACATAAACCTGAAATATTATGCCTCATCCAACTTTAGAACCAACTAGTCACCAGTGAAAACTATGTGAGTTGCTAAAAACAGGGCCCTAAGGATTGTCATTGCTTAACATGTTTACCTTAAAATGAAGGTAGACACTGCTTATACACTCAAAGTATTTTTCCTAGTAGCCTTGGAAATATTTAACAGGTGGCTAGGTATAATTATGGTCGTTGAACAGATGTGTATCTATGCCTAGCAGATCATAAAAACCTAAAGGTTAATAAAGGGATAAGAGGTGTGACCATGAATAGGGCTTGGTATGAGTCCACAGTGCAATGTAACTATGAGGTTGATAGAGTATATAGAAAGGCACATTAAAGATAGAATTTTCTTCCCTCCTAAGAGATACTTAAATGTTTCCATCTCTGCCAGACTTGATGAGTTATAACACTCTGCTTGATTATTTTCAGGTGGTATGGAACTGTAATGAAAGAGGCTATGAGTAAAATTTAGAAGTCAATTATTCCCTTCCTAAAAAATAAATTCTAGAAGCACAGAGGATTTGTTAAATACATTATATCATCATTCCAAAGAATATAGTGTTTCAAATAAAATTCTGTGTCAGAGACATTTGAGTTTGTTCTTGAAAATTATAATCTCTTTTAAATAAAATCACTTGCAAAAGATGAAATCCAATATTAGAACGGTATAGGAATTGCACTAACATCATTGACATGTGAAATTCATATAATTTTGTTTTCAGTTCGTTATAAGTCACTAAAATAATTAGTAAAAAGCAATTTAATAAGTTTATACTAAAAAGACAGACCTTTATATTAGAAAATAGCCATTATGGGGAAAGCCTGGGACTAGAAATCTTTTAAATTAAAATAAATATCTATTGTTGAGGCAAACAGCTCAACACAAAAAAGTTTCAATACAAGATCTCTTGTTTAACTGAAATAATTACTAATTAGCCTAGAGTAAAGTGCTCCGTATTCGTCAATGTTCTCCGGAGGACCAAAAACATGTTCATATAAGAGGGGATTGGCTTACATGATCAGAGGGTGGATGGTCGCATAATGGGTGTTGGCAGGCGGGAAAGCAGTAGCTGCTCAGTGGAAGAGGAGGGATCAATGGCACAGCCCTGTTAAGGCTAGGCCTGGAAGGTCTCTGGAGAGTCACTGGTGTGAGCCCATGTTCAAAGGCTGAAGACTGATGACAGGGCGATGACAGTTGTAAAAACTGCCTCCTCAAAAGAAATGAGCTTGCGCACTACAATGAGTTCCCCTTTTATTCAATGAATAAAATTCAATTTTATACAATGAGTTCTTCCGCCTTTTATTCCACCTGGGGCCCCCAGCCTATCTACTGTCCCGCCCACATTCAGGGCGGGTCTTTCCTCCTCAATTTGCTGCCCTATGTGCCAAGATTCTCTGGAAATACTCTTCAGTGACAAACCCAGAATTGTACCTTACTAATTTTCTGAGGTCTTTCAATACCATCAAGTAGACAACAAAGATTTACCATCACAGGATCCTTCCTGAAATTATAGGACCCAGGAATTAAAATAACTCTAATATTTATCTATGTAAGGTTAGTTTCCTTTTAAATCTGTGTTCCATAATTGGGATAACCTTAACTAATATCCAGCTCAAAGATTTTTAAGTTCTCAGAAATGTATAAACATGAAGGTTATTACATATTTTGATGTTTCAAGATTGAAAGACTTTGAAGGTTCTTCATTGCTCTTCTTTCAGATATTTAACAAAATGTATACAGCAGGATTCCAGAAAATTAGCGTTCAGTTTTATCTCATGTAGTTAGTTGGTATGCTTCAAACTATGTGAGAATTATATGCAGGATTTCTACAGTCAACCCTTTGTTCAACAGATGATGATGTTAGATAACTCACTGTATAATACAAGGAGTTTCTAAAAGTTAACTTAAAATCACATTCCATCTCCACATTCAGTAAGGACAAGGTTTTCCAGGTGGACTTCAATATAGCACAATCCAGTCTTCCTCTTTGAGGATCATTCACAGTGGTAGAGAAGGAAGACTTCACTGAAGGCTGCATGATCCACTTCTGCTACTAGCTTTATGGCTACATAAGAAAGCTGGTGTCAGGAGAGTGGTTGCTGGGGAAGAAAATTATTCGTACTCTGCAAATTTCAACAAATTCCCAGATCCACCTCTCAGTCTTTCTGATGTCTAACACACTAAAATATTTCTATTTTAAGTTCAGTTTCAAATTTTAAACTACATATCTGTTCATCTACCATAGTTGAAACACCTAAAAAAGAAACCTGAAGACATCGTAATTCTAATTTCTATAGCAGTGCTTACTTGAATATTCAAATAATTTCTTTAGACTAATTGAAGGCAAATGTTTTGTGTTCTAGCTGTCTTTCACAAAGGGACTAAACCTATACAAAACTTAAAAAGACAATTTCATTGAATTTCAGTTTCCCTGTAGTGAGAACTAGAATTCATGTAAGGATTAAATGAGGTGATGTATGTAAAATACCAGGCATACGTGTGTGTCCAACAAATGCAAGGTATGAGTATACTTATACTTTATGAATTTTATATCTTTTTTTTAAATTTTCAGTTCTATTTCAGATCATAGTATTGGAAACTTTTAGATAATGTATTTATGGCTCAAAATTAAAGAGTAACAAAGAGTATATATTGGAAATGCTTTATTATCCCCCTCTTCCCAACACCTCCTTTCTTGTTTGGAGGTAAAGTGTCAAAATTGTTATGTCTTACTTACAAAAAAATCTTCCATCAATTTAAAAGAATAAAGTCATTCTTCTTTCATGGGCCACACAAAAAGATGTCAGACCCAGTTATGTCCATTGGCTACATTTGACAACTCTGGTTTTCTCTCATTATTGTATGTATTGGTTTGCTTATTATTGAATCAATACCATGCTATATTTTTAGTTTTTGTTTTTTTGCAGTGTTAGGAATTAAACCCCAGGCCTTGTGCATTCTAGTCAAGTACCCTCCTACAGACCTACACTCCCAGCCCTAAATAATATTCTCTTAACTAAAGAGGTATAATTCACTAAGTTGTTAATTTCAAATATTGTATTTTTCAATTCTACAATGATCTTTTGATTTTTAAAAACAGATTTCAATATTCTGGTGAAATTCTCTATCCTCTTTTCTATTTTTTTCAATCCTTTTTCTTTTTATCTTGACTATATGGATTGTGTTTATTTTAAAATATCTGCCTTTAGGACAATTCTACGAATCTGGAGTTATTGTTTGGATTTGGTTGTTTTGTTGTTAAAGTTTTTTCTTTTCAAAGTATTTTTTCTTTTCCTTGATCTTGAATATGTGATTGTGCCTTTTCAAAAGGCTATTTATTCAAATTTTGGACCTCATGTAAAAGGAATTTTAGACACTGCATATGTCTTCCACAGGGAGGATCTCTGTTTTCTATTTTGCTGAGTATAGGATACTGATCACTATAATACAATCTGGAATTGAGCTAGGTCAGGATTGGAAAATTTTTGTAAATTTGTTCTATTTTTAATTTATACCTGATGCTAGACTTGATCCTCCTTGGGGATTTCAGTTGAGATCCTCAGTTATTTACTGAGCCTTGAAAGACTGTAGGAAATGCAGTTTTATCCTTAAATGCATTTCATCTTAAACTTCAGCTTTCTGATCAACTTACATTCATTGTTTGCAAGTTTATTAAAAAGAAACCTGTTCATTTCAAACCTGCTATTTTGTCAATAATGTGAGTGTCCAAACTGAGAAGCAGTTTTCTGTCTTAACCAAGCTTAGATTCTTAGCTTCCTCTGCTGCTAGCCATGGTCCAGAATCAGGAAGTGCCTCAAAGTGAAAAGTGTTTTTGAAGGCGGAAAATACACATAATCAGACTACCACCATACCCACCGATATCATGAAATAATTATTTTATTTTTTCTATATTTTTATTGTTGAATCATAATTACACATAATGGTGGGATTCATTTTTACATATGCATACATACAATTTATATTACTTTAAAAATAGAAGAAATTGCTGTTACTGGTTAAGTTTTTAAGTGAATACTTAATAAACCTTGACATTCAAAAATATATTGGGGAAATAAAGACCAGCCAATAAAAACAAGCGGAGGCTATTTATTCGGAACTTTCTATCACAAGGGAATCAGCAACCATCACTTGGGTTTGGCAAAAGACCCAAAGGCAGTCTCCACAGTGGGAAGCTTTACAGTGAAGAAGAAAATAATAAATAAAAAGGAAGGCTTCAGTATGTTCTGATTGGAGTTTGTTGACACAGTAAATAAATCTGAAGGCAGGTTAACCAGAAGGGGATAGCCTCTGTTTCTAGTTTGTGGAGTTCATCTGACTTTCCACGAGCTGATCCTAAGTTGGGAACAAGAGCAGAAATTAGGGCAGCTGTCACTCATTGACAAATCCTATATTTTCAAGGCTGATTGCTGCAGAGTTTGCAGTTTGGCTTTCTGCTGGTTGCTTAGACTGTAGGTTAGAGTTTTATTGTCATGTATGGTCTGGCCATTGTCCATTTGTATATTCAGTTTCTTAATATACAAATAGAAGCTTTTTCAGAAACATGGAGCCAAAATATTACTTTCCTTACACCTTGTCTAAGTAGATGAATTGTGTACACAAATCATTGCAAGGTATAGAGAGAGTCCCACTCCCTGCATTTTCATAGTCTTTTGTAGAAAATTTCCTTCTAAATTAATGAGCCTAATACAAATTTAGACAGCGCTTATAGTTAAAACAAAGTTCCTAGTAATTTGGTGCATTAATTTATTAATAATACTTGGTTTTATTTTGTAAAGGTTTGATTGAAAGAAAACTTCCCTAACCATTCATGCCTGCCTGGGAGGTCAAATCATTGGCTTTCAAATTTTGTCATGCTTCTTTTCTTTATTCCTTGTTCTACTTTGCCAAAACCTGCATAATGCCTTCTCATTTTTTTCTATCCTACATTGATAATATATTCATTATCCTTGCACATGTACATTAAGGTTTATTATATTGTCACTGAGAAACTTTTCTAAAATGTTGACTTATTTGAGCCAGAAAACTGTCATTTAATGTCAGACATGGCGTTGTGCCAAGATATATAATGAGAAATAAGATATTGCCAGCTAATGATAATCCCCTAGGTATGCTCAGTGTATTAAATTAAATATAAATTAGTTTAACACTTGGCCTTTTTGGGGGGGAGGGGCAGTAGGGAAGGTACTGGGGATTAAACCCAGGGTTGCTTTACCACTGAACTACATCCCCAGTCCTTATTTATTTATTTATAGACAGTGTATCACTAAGTGGCTGAAGTTTTTGCCAAGTTGCTAAGGCTAGCCTTGGACTTGTGATCCTTCTACTTCAACCTTCCAGGTCACTGGGATTACAGGCATGTGCCACCATGCCCAGCTTCAAGAACATTCCTACAGTGTTTACAACAGTAAAATTGACCACAGAGTCTTTAACCATGGTCTCTACTTCTGTGTGCAATGACCTATGTGGACCTATAGCCTACTCTGTTTTATAATAGGCTGGACCTAAGTTCACACTTGACACTAGTCCAATCAATTCTCTCCCATGAGAATATTCCATCAGGAGTTAGGATTTATAGTTCATTTTGAATTTAAAAAAAGTTATATAATTATTATATATATGAAACCAACAAATATCATGTAATCATAAATATCATTTAAGTGATATATATATGAAAAATTGTTTCATTCATGAAAGAAATTTTTTAAAGAGAGAGAGAGAGGGAGAGAGAGAGAGAGAGAGAGAGAGAGAGATTTTTTAATATATATTTTTTTTTTTTAGTTTTCGGTGGACATAACATCTTTTTATTTTATTTGTATGTGGGCTGAGGATCGAACCCAGCGCCCCGTGCATGCCAGACGAGTGAGCTACCGCTTGAGCCACATCCCCAGCTCAAGAAATTTTTAATAAACTAAAAATATTAGAGATTTCTCAATCTATTAAAGGGTATCAAAGAAAAACAAGAAAGATAAAATTATATATAATGGTATAAAACAAAACAGTAAAAAGAGAACAAGCCAAGATGACTACTCTCTTTACTTATTTTCTCTATATTGGCATTTTAGACAGAAAAATATAAGGTGTAGAAGGAAATCAAAAGAAGAAAATTAACTGAAAAGATAAGAATAAAATTTATACCAAGGATACAGAATTATATTTGAAGTTAGTTTTGTTGTTATAGCTTAACTTGTACATGTCACATTATGAACTTTCTTTGAAATTAATTCATGCTTTAAAGTTAATGTATGATGGGGGAAAAACAATCCAAAAGAGTACTTAATTTAGGTACAGATAAGGTAATAACTTTAGGGTATTTAAGCCAATTTCTTTTTTTTAGATAGGCGATAATTGAGTCTCATTACAATGACCACTGTGAGACCCCACCTCCACACAGAAGGTGAGATTTCATGTGTCCTATATGATTCTGCTGGAGGAGCGCACAATCTTTTCTATTCAATGATTTCCCAAAAGAAAGATTCCATTTCAAATATATGTTTATACTTCCCTTCTACTCAATGATTACAGAAGAAACAGTTGTAAAAAGTTTGAGGAGTTGGAAATATGAAGGGAATACTGTTCAAGAAACTGGTACCTCCATCAGTATATCATTTAACAGTATACAAATGATTTAGCAGTTACAACACCAGGCTTCTCAGAGTTCACAATTTCTATTCTCACATCTGAAAATACGTAATAGCTTTGCACACAATTCACCCTTTTTTTTTTTAAAGAGACCAGCAGGGACTTTAATAACTAATTTTTTAGAAGGCTTTACCACAAATACTGCTCCACCATACACTTAGATAAAGTTGTGATTGAGGGACACTGAAGAACCCCAGCCCCAGAAAATCCAAAGTATTTTTATTTTTAAATAAACTTAGTTTCCCAGTGATCCTACCAAGGTGCTTAAAAATTTCACTGTATTATTTAACTTCAAGGAAAATAAATCTGAAGAAATTCAAGTGTAACGACAGATGGAGAGAGAAGGAGAGATTATCATAGGAAAGAGCAAAAGTAAAAGTGCCAAGTGTTAGACTTCACTAAAAAAATGTTAAAGTTAGGAAAAATATTCAGTAAAGTTCCAAGATATGAAATCAACATACAAAAATAAGTATTTTCTCTATACATTAACAGTGAAATATCTGAAAAAGAAATTAAGAATACAATACCATTTACAATATCTACAATAAAATCATATAATTATGAATAAATTTAGCAAAGAAGATGGAAGATCTTTTAGAACTATAAAATACAATAAATAAATTTGAATAAGCCACAGATACATGAAAATGTAGCCTCTGTTTACGGATTGAAAGAATTAATATTGATAAATGTCCATAATACCCAAAGCAATCTACAGATTCAATAGAATCCCCATCAAAATACCAATGAAATTCTTCACAAAAATATAAAAAACATTTTAAAATTTGTATGGAACCACAAAAGACCCCAAATAACCAAAACAGTCTTGTGCAAAAAGAAAAAAAGCTGGTGGCATCATACTAACTTCAAAATATCCAGCAAAGTTATAATAACCCAAATATCATCACACTGGAATAAAAACAAACATATAGACCAATGTAATGGAATAGAGAACTCACAAATATATGCATTCATTTACAGTCAACTGATTTTTGTTGATTGCAAAAAGAATAATCTTGCCAATAAATGATGTTGTTAAAAGTGGATATATATATTAAAAAGACTGTATAAAAAATAGACACCTATAAAATGACATAAAATTTGTACAAACTAAACAGCTGATAAGGGATTAGTACACAAAATACATTTTATACTCTATAACAACAACCAAAAATAAATTCCACAAATGATACAACATAAATAATAAGCAATTGACCTAAGTAGATATTGCTTAGAGAAGACATACAAATGACCAACAGAGAAATGAAAAACCCTCCCCATCTTTAATCATCAGGGAAATGGAAATCAAATCCACAATGAGATATCACTTCATCTCATTAAGAAAGGCTATTATTAAAAAGACTAAAGATAAGTAATGGAGAGAAAGCAGAGGAAAGGGAAGCCTTGCACACTATTGATGGAAATGTAAATTAGCATAAGTATTATGGGAAACATGCCAAAGTAGAAATACCATGTGATCCAGTGATGCCACTACTGGAAATAAAGTCAGTATGTTAAAGATGTATTTTCACTATTATGTTTGTTGTAGCCCTACTCACAAGAGGCAAGATACAAAATCAACCTAAGTATCTATCAATGGATGAATAGATTTTTTAAAAAATCACACACACACACACACACACACACACACACACACACACATACATGACTATAATTCAGCCATAATAAAGAAGGATATGCTGTAATTTTTACCAGGACCTGAGGACATTATGCTAAGCGAAATAAGTCAAGCACCAAAAGACAAACACAGAATGACCTCATGCTGAAGTGGAATCTAAAAAAGTTGATCTCACAGAAGAAGAGGGTAGAATGATGGTTACCAGAGACTGTGGTGGCTGTGGGCAATAGGGAGAGGAAGCGATGTCTTCTTGCTCAAACGATCTAAAATTACAGTAAAATGGGAGGGATAAGTTCAAGAAATCCATTGTACAATACAGTCACTATAGTTAACCATACATTATATTCTTTAAAAAATGTCAGGATAACAGATATAGATGTTCTCATTACAAAAATAATACCTATGTGACCTGACACATTAATTACCCAGATTTGGTCATTCTACTATATATATATACTTCAAAATATTGAATTCTATAAACCAAATACATATAATTTTATTTTAAATTTAAAAATAAATAATACTTAGATAATAGACTTTGAACAAAATTGGCACATGAAAAAATACCTAACACTACCTTTAGTTAAAATCATTAAATGGGAACAATTTAAATGTAAATATTACCTAGAAAGCTGGCTATACACATATGCACACAGATTGAAATCATTGCTAATATTTTTGCCAACCTAATTCTGTAGTCTGTTCAAATAATCACTGATATGTGATGGAAGATCCATGCTAGAATCATTCTTAGACTCATAACAGGATTTTGGGGTGGGCAAGGCAAGACAGGATCTGCATTATGAGAGAAACAGGAGGTAAGTAATGAAATTGACTTGACTGAAAAAAACTAGTGACCAGAAACTGAGGGTGCTGAATTGTGAAATTTATGTTTGAGCACATAAGCCAAGCTTCCTGTTTTGCCAGAAGTATTGGTTCAATCAAGTAGGCACTTACACTTGGTGCTTTGTAGCCAGAGGGGGAAAGACAAAAACTGTTATAAAGCCCAGGTCAAGGAATCTCTGTCTTCACATTAATCTCCTGTGAAGTCTCCCTTGGGCTCTTGATGACACCTTAGTTATCACACCCTCCATACTGGAAAGCCTCCTAGACTCCAGCTACATCTATGATTCTACATCTATGAAACAGAGCCCCTGAATTACTGCATTAGCATGCAGCACAGTAGAAGGTCCCAGGATCTCATTCTGAAGTCATGCCAGACACATGTCTATAGATACGGTAATCTTTAATAAAGATCACAAATGATTGTTTTCATCTTCAAGTGAGAATGTTAACTTTGGGATTACCACTCAGAAAATTACATTCATTTTTCTGACTACTATTAATTTTGAATTAAAAAAATGGAACACCTTTCCATCACATCTGAAATTCCATTCAAAACTGGTATAAAAACTACTATAATATGCAGAAATACTAAGAAGGATGCAAATTAAACCCACACAAAGAGGGACTGGGGCCAGATTTCTGGAAGGATGTTTGAACTTAGTTCATGTTAGTGTTGTGCAAACATACATTAGAAAAGAGAAAGCGCCAAAATCCTTACCTGGTAACAGAATGAATGCAGCTTCAGGCCTGAAGTCTAAATTGCCCATTAGTAATATTTTCAGCCTCACTCAAAATGGGCATGATTCTTGGAACAATTCAGAATAGTTTGATGCTTGGAGAGTATTACTAGCCCATATATGTGAGGTAATAGCATTCTCTCGTGGTAGGGGAGCAGGGGTAATTTACCAAATGATACCCTACTGACCTGAAAGAACTGATTTACTACATATAGAGGTTTCATTTTCAAGAGAATTTTATTTACCAAGCCTTATTATGAGACTGAGATATTGTATGCTGGTTATGAGTATATTGAAATATTATTCTTCCCTGTGGTTTTTCTTTTGAAGTAGAAAGAATCATATTTAATTTCAGATTACAAGGGGCTCACTTAATATTGTAGATTTAGAAATCAAAGGTATGCTAAAGCATATTGGACTATTTTCATATTTGCTGAATCAGCTTGATAACTCTTATGGACATTTTAAAAATGCAGACTATTTATAAAAATTGATTTATAGGGAGATCATTTTCTCATTGAAATATTCAATGTGTTATTATATCAAATTCTTATTTCTCTGTGATCTGTATACTATAGAAGAAAAAACTGTATTTAAATGTGATATACTGGGGGCTTTCCGGTCTCTGGTTTAGGATCAAGTTACTAAAAAATTACACTGTTTTTTTTTCCACTGAAGGAAAAGAGAAAGATCTCAGATAAATAGTTAAAGTGAAGAATTCACTTATGTAGACATGTAGAAAGAGAGGTTATCACCTTACAGAGCATTGTGTCACTGTAATTTCTGTTTACAGGAATCATTTTGCAGACAAATGTTGAAACCACTCAAAAATTCCACCATTATGAAAAACAAATTGCTTGTCAAGCCCACAAAGTAGAAAACCCAATTGAATTGGGGGAGTTAGAGGGAGAAATAATTATCGAAACATAATTCCAAATGCTCCAAAAACTGCATATCATATTTTGTCCTGTGGGTCTCTAAAGGACTCAACTGACAATAATGCTGTTGCTAACCCCTGTGATACTCCCTCTGCATCATTTAGAGTTCTCTCATCATTAAATAACAGACATTTGTTTGGAATTGATAAATATAGTCTTCAACATTAACTAAATAATCCTCCCAATAGTCTGGTAAAACAGATGGAGAGAATAAAACCGAGAAGTTGTTAAGGGGCTTAACTCAGTCCATAGAGACAGTCTTGTGACTTAGTTAGCATTGGACCTCCCTAGTTTAAGTTTATGACACCTTCTTTTCCATTTTTTTACTTATAAATACCTACCAAGCCTCCAAACCACAGACACCCCAACCCCTTCTGCCATATGATTATCTTTAATTCTTTCCATTTAATGAAGAACAGGACACAGCAATGCTGCAAAGGAAATCAAAGCTTTCTCATGTACATAGTTTCTAATGTCTATATTCATGAAGATTAAAATGAATTTGTAACAGAACATAATTTCAAGCAGGTAAATATTTGTATTTTTTTCTCCTTTATTGAAATTAGTTTAAAGCATATTTCTTCTGTCAGCTTCTAAACTGATTCTACTTCTTGCTTCTGCCACAATAAATTCCTTTTTAATTAGCTGGAATAACCTCATTTATTGTGTTTCTTCTTGGTGATAAATGCTTTATTCGGCACAAGAAGAACACTAATGAGTGTGAATATGGCTGCCACCTTGAAGAAAACTGTGGTGGTGGTGGGGGGAAGAAAACCCTGGTGGGAAGGAAAATGATAGATAAACAAATAATATGGCCATAGTATTAATAATAATTCCAGGGAGGTTATTATGTTTCAGATCCTGTGCTAAGCATACCTAACTTTATTTGACCCTTTGATGTAGGAGTTCCTTTTATTTCTCATTTCTTAAAGACCATGGCACTGAAGTTTTCTAGGTTAATGCCTTTACACATTGAACCCACATAAATAACTAATCCCTATTCTTCCATTCAAGGCTTTCCAAACAATCTTTTGATACTTTGGTTTTCCATCTACTTTTTTCATATAAACCTTGCCTGACAGTTTTAGTTCTCAGTATAATTAATACTTTTCATTATAGTTTATATTTTTATGATTTTTCTTGGCTTGGCTTCTATCCCCAAGTCCAATCTACTCTGGGTCAATGACAAATAACATTTCAGAACCTGCAGAATTGAGGGCTATTTTGACAATTATTATTAGGTCATGCTACCATGTCAATTTTTGTGGTTAGTGGTTTTTCTCTCAAATACCATCTGATCCTTGGAAACTTTCTTGAGTTTTAGATGGATGTGAATGCTACTTTCATATAGCCCTTTTGAAATATCACTACATTGTTATGTTTATTTTTATGTCTTACTCATATGATATCTTTCTTTTTAAAAAAATAAACATTTTAAGACAGACATTAAATCTTGCTAAATTTAGGTTCTTCATATCCACGTTGAATGGGAAGCATATGGTAAGTTTTAATAAATATTTGTTGAATTGAATTGAATTAAAATTTACATTATGAGAAGACAACATTTTCTATAAGATCTTTAACCTTTCTTTGCATCACCTATTCAAAATGTCTCTCCCTTTCTATTTTTTTCTGACTTTTATTTATTCATCTTTCAGAGGAGTAGCATTCTCCTCTACTTTCAAATGTGACCCCACAATTGTTGTACTGTGGTCATCATTAATTTCTTTTTGACTGACTAGAAGCCACTTGGTATCAACTCCCCTTTCTCAGCAGCTCTTATAGCTATCTTGTCCTTTCCCTTTTATTATATATTATTTTGATTTGTTAAAAGCCCTTCCAAGGGTAAAATATGAAAAGAGGAGGGGAAAAGTATGGTGGAGAAACACCATCTGATGCAAGTGATGGATAGTGACAGATTGTGTCAATAGCATATACACTCAATACAATATAAAAATGGCACTCTGTGGACTTGATCCCAAGAATGTGTGGCCCTACCAAAACATGAGAAAAATACCACATAAATTCTAACAGGGGACTTGAAAAAGCATCTGAATAGTACTGTCAAAATAGTCAATGACTTTGTTTTAATTTCTGGTGTCTATTATAACAAATTACTACAAACTTAGTGATTTAAAATAACAAAAATTGTTTCTCTCATCATTAATTGAGACTAGTCATCTGAAATCAATATATTGGTAGGACTGTGCCCTTCCAGAGGTTCTAAGAGATTCTGCTCCTTGGCTCTTCCAGCTTGGTAGCTATCAGCATTTCTGAGCTGTGTCTGCATCATTACCATCTCTGACTTTGCCACATTGCTTCTAGCTCTTCTATGCATGTCTCCTGTTTATCTCTTACAAGGACATTGTCATTGGAGTTAGGACGCACCCATATAAAACAACATGATCTCGAGTGCCTGCAAGCGAAGCGAACCTGCAAGCCACGGGCGGGCGGGTCAGGACCAGCAACCAGCCAAGTGACAGCAGCTACACGCGCCGGCGGGGAACGCGGACCGGACCCACTAGGACAGGTCCTGCGGACGGCTGAGGGCTAGGCCCGTCCCCTCCCCCAGTGTCTGCAGGTAGGAGGGGGAATGTGAACACCAGCAGAGCGGGCCCAAAGCCTGCTGAGGGGCGGAACCGGCCCCTCCCCCAGTGCCTGCAAGCGAGGGGAACCTGCAAGCCACGGCGGGTGGGTCAGGCCCAGCAACCAGCCAAGTGACAGCAGCTACACGCGCCGGCGGGGAACGCGGACCGGACCCACTAGGACAGGTCCTGCGGACGGCTGAGGGCTAGGCCCGTCCCCTCCCCCAGTGTCTGCAGGTAGGCGGGGGACTGTGAACACCAGCAGAGCGGGCCCAAAGCCTGCTGAGGGGCGGAACCGGCCCCTCCCCCAGTGCCTGCAAGCTAGGCCAACCTGCAACCCATCGGGAGGTTAGGCCCAGCAACCTACGGAGTGACACAGGTGCCCCTGGCGCCTGCTGGGTAGGTGGACCTTTGACCGACCAGCAAAGCAGACCTAGGGCCTGCCAGCATGGTAGACGGATCACACTAATTGGAGGAGGATCACAGCCACTACCTGCCCTGTAAGGGTGATTTTTCAACTATACAAGAGCAATATAAATAAATAGAGGGAAAATATCAAAGACACAACAATTTCACCAAGCAGAAAGAAACGCCAGCGGTATGAAACGACAAGGAAAGAAAGGACCACAGGCAATGCAGGTCAACTCAACTTTAGAAGAGGTAATAGCTGCAACAGATGGAATGTCAGATAGAGAGCTCAGGACATACATGCTTCAGATGATCTGGAGTCTCAAGGAAGACATGAGACAGCAAAATCAGACAATGAAAGATCACATTGACAAACAAATCCAGGAAGTAAAAGATCAATTTCACAGGGAGATAGAGGTAATAAAAAACAAACAAATAGAAATACTAGAAATGCAGGAAACAATAAACCAACTTAAAAACTCAATTGAGAATACTACCAGCAGAGTGGATCACTTAGAAGATAGAACATCAGACAATGAAGACAGAGTATTTCAACTTGAAAAGAACATAGATAGCTCAGCAAGTCTACTAAGAAACCATGAGCAGAACATTCAAGAGCTATGGGATAATATCAAAAGACCAAACTTAAGAGTCATTGGGATACAGGAAGGCACAGAGCTCCAAACCAAAGGATTAAGCAATCTATTCAGTGAAATAATACAAGAAAACTTCCCAGACTTGAAGAATGAGACAGAATCCCAAATCCTAGAAGCCTACAGGACGGCGAATGTGCAAAATCATAAGAGATCCACACCTAGACACATTATAATGAAGATGTCCAACATACAGAATAAGGAGAGAATTTTAAAAGCTACAAGGGAAAGGAAGCAGATTACATTTAGGGGTAAACCAATCAGGATAACAGCTGATCTCTCAACACAGACTCTAAAAGCTAGAAGATCCTGGAATAACATATTTCAAACGCTTAAAGAAAATGGATTCCAACCAAGAATCTTGTATCCGGCGAAATTAAGCTTCAGGTTAGAAGATGAAATTAAAACCTTCCACGATAAACAAAAGTTAAAAGAATTCGCAGCTAGAAAACCATCTCTTCAAAAAATCCTTGGCAAAACATTACAGGAAGAGGAAATGGAAAATAACATTGAAAACCAACAATGGGAGGTAGGACAGTAAAGGGGGGAAAGTAGTCAAAGAGGATAACAAATCAGGTTTAGTAACATCAATAAACAAACATGGATAGAAGAACAAACCATATCTCAATAATAACTCTAAATGTTAATGGCTTAAACTCACCAATTAAGAGACACAGGCTAGTAGAATGGATCAAAAAACAAGACCCAACAATATGCTGTCTACAGGAGACGCATTTGATAGGAAAAGATATACATAGACTGAAGGTGAAAGGTTGGGAAAAATCATATCACTCATATGGACCGCGGAAACAAGTAGGAGTGTCCATACTCATATCTAATAAAATAGATTTCAAGCCAAAGCTAATCAAAAGGGACAAAGAAGGTCACTTCATATTGCTCAAGGGAACCATACACCAACAAGACATAACAATCATAAATATATATGCCCCAAATAATGGTGCAGCTGTGTTCATCAAGCAAACTCTTCTCAAGTTCAAGAGTCTAATAGACCACCATACAATAATCATGGGAGACTTCAACACACCTCTCTCACCACTGGACAGATCTTCCAAACAAAAGTTAAATAAGGAAACTATAGAACTCAATAACACAATTAACAACCTAGACTTAATTGACATATATAGACTATACCACCCAACATCAAGTAGCTACACTTTTTTCTCAGCAGCACATGGATCCTTCTCAAAAATAGACCATATACTATGTCACAGGGCAACTCTTAGACAATACAAAGAGGTAGAGATAATACCATGCATCTTGTCTGATCATAATGGAATGAAACTGAAAATCAATGATAAAAGAAGAAAGGAAAAATCATGCATCACCTGGAGAATGAACAATAGGTTGCTGAGTGATCAATGGGTTTTAGAAGACATCAAGGAGGAAATTAAAAAATTCCTAGATTTAAATGAAAACACAGACACAACATATCGGAATCTATGGGACACATTGAAAGCAGTTCTAAGAGGAAAATTCATTGCTTGGAGTTCATTCCTCAAAAAAAGAAAAAACCAACAAATAAATGATCTCATACTTCATCTCAAAATCCTAGAAAAAGAAGAGCAAAACAACAGCAAAAGAAGTAGAAGGCAAGAAATAATTAAAATCAGAGCTGAAATTAATGAAATTGAAACAAAAGAAACAATTGAAAAAATTGACAAAACTAAAAGCTGGTTCTTTGAAAAAATAAATAAAATTGACAGACCCTTAGCCATGCTAACGAAGAGAAGAAGAGAGAGAACCCAAATTACTAGCATACGGGATGAAAAAGGCAATATCACAACAGACACTTCAGAAATACAGAAGATAATCAGAAATTACTTTGAATCCTTATACTCCAATAAAATAGAAGATAGTGAAGGCATAGATAAATTCCTTGAGTCTTATGATCTGCCCAGATTGAGCCAGGAGGATATAGACAACCTAAACAGACCAATAACAATAGAGGAAATAGAAGAAACCATCAAAAGACTACCAACTAAGAAAAGCCCAGGACCGGATGGGTATACAGCAGAGTTTTACAAAACCTTTAAAGAGGAACTAACACCAATACTTTTCAAGCTATTTCAGGAAATAGAAAAAGAGGGAGAACTTCCAAATTCGTTCTACGAGGCCAACATCACCCTGATTCCGAAACCAGACAAAGACACTTCAAAGAAAGAAAACTACAGACCAATATCTCTAATGAACCTTGATGCAAAAATCCTCAATAAAATTCTGGCGAATCGGATTCAAATACATGTCAAAAAAATTATACACCATGATCAAGTAGGATTCATCCCTGGTATGCAAGGTTGGTTCAATATACGGAAATCAATAAATGTTATCCACCACATCAATAAACTTAAAAATAAGAACCATATGATCATCTCGATAGATGCAGAAAAAGCTTTCGACAAAGTACAGCATCCCTTTATGTTCAAAACTCTAGAAAAATTAGGGATAACTGGATCATACCTCAACATTGTAAAAGCAATCTATGATAAGCCACAGGCCAGCATCATTCTGAATGGAGAAAAATTGAAGGCATTCCCTCTAAGATCTGGTACAAGACAGGGATGCCCTCTCTCACCACTTCTGTTCAACATAGTTCTCGAAACACTGGCCAGAGCAATTAGGCAGACGAAAGAAATTAAAGGCATTAAAATAGGAAAAGAAGAACTTAAATTATCACTATTTGCAGATGATATGATTCTATACCTAGCAGACCCAAAAGGGTCTACAAAGAAGCTATTAGAGCTAATAAATGAATTCAGCAAATTGGAAGGATATAAGATCAACACGCATAAATCAAAGGCATTCCTGTATATCAGCGACAAATGCTCTGAAACGGAAATGAGGACAACTACTCCATTCACAATATCCCCCCCAAAAATAAAATACTTGGGAATCAACCTAACAAAAGAGGTGAAAGATTTATACAATGAAAATTACAGAACCCTAAAGAAAGACATAGAAGAAGACCTTAGAAGATGGAAAAATATACCCTGCTCATGGATAGGCAGAACTAACATCATCAAAATGGCGATATTACCAAAAGTCCTATATAAGTTCAATGCAATGCCAATCAAAATCCCAACAGCATATCTTGTAGAAATCGATAAAAGAATCATGAAATTCATATGGAATAATAAAAGACCCAGAATAGCAAAAACAATACTAAGCAGGAAGTGTGAATCAGGCGGTATAGCGATACCAGACTTCAAACTATACTACAGAGCAATAGTAACAAAAACAGCATGGTACTGGTACCAAAACAGGCGGGTGGACCAATGGTACAGAATAGAGGACACAGTAACCAATCCACAAAACTGCAACTATCTTATTTTTGATAAAGGGGCTAAAAGCATGCAATGGAGGAAGGATAGCATCTTCAACAAATGGTGCTGGGAAAACTGGAAATCCATTTGCACCAAAATGAATCTGAATCCCTTTCTCTCGCCAAGCACAAAAGTTAACTCAAAATGGATCAAGGAGCTTGATATTAAATCAGAGACATGGCATCTGATAGAAGAAAAAGTTGGTTATGATCTACACGCTGTGGGATCGGGCTCCAAATTCCTCAATAGGACACCCATAGCGCTAGAGTTAACAAATAGAATCAACAAATGGGACTTACTCAAACTAAAAAGTTTTTTCTCAGCAAAAGAAACAATAAGAGAGATAAACAGGGAGCCTATATCCTGGGAACAAATCTTTACTCCACACACTTCAGATAGAGCCCTAATAACCAGAATATACAAAGAACTCAAAAAATTAGACAATAAGATAACAAATAACCCAATCAATAAATGGGCAAAGGACCTGAACAGACACTTCTCAGAGGAGGACATACAATCAATCAACAAGTACATGAAAAAATGCTCACCATCGCTAGCAGTCAGAGAAATGCAAATCAAAACTACCCTAAGATACCATCTCACTCCAGTAAGACTGGCAGCCATTAGGAAGTCAAACAACAATAAGTGCTGGAGAGGATGCGGGGAAAAGGGCACTCTTGTTCATTGCTGGTGGGACTGCAAATTGGTGCAGCCAATTTGGAAAGCAGTATGGAGATTTCTTGGAAAGCTGGGAATGGAACCACCATTTGACCCAGCTATTCCCCTTCTCGGTCTATTCCCTAAAGCCCTAACAAGAGCATGCTACAGGGACACTGCTACATCGATGTTCATAGCAGCTCAATTCACGATAGCAAGACTGTGGAACCAGCCTAGATGCCCTTCAATAGATGAATGGATAAAAAAAATGTGGCATTTATATACTATGGAGTATTACTCTGCATTAAAAAATGACAAAATCATAGAATTTGGAGGGAAATGGATGGCATTAGAGCAGATTATGCTAAGTGAAGCTAGTCAATCTTTAAAAAACAAATACCAAATGACTCCTTTGATATAAGGGGAGTAAACAAGGACAGGGTAGGGACGAAGAGCTTGAGAAGAAGATTTACATTGAACAGGGATGAGAGGTGGGAGGGAAAGGGAGTGAGAAGGGAAATTGCATGGAAATGGAAGGCGATCCTCAGGGTTATACAAAATGTCATATAAGAGGAAAGGAGGGGAAAGACAAGATAATACAAATGGAAGTAATGATTTACAGTAGAAGGGGTAGAGAGAGAAAAGGGGAGGGGAGGGGAGGGGAGGGGAGGGGAGGGGGGATAGTAGAGAATAGGACATACAGCAGAATACATCAGACACTAGAAAGGCAATATGTCAATCAATGGAAGGGAAACTGATGTGATACAGCAATTTGTATACGGGGTAAGAGCGGGAGTTCATAATCCACGTGAATCAACCGTGTAATATGATGTATTAAGAACTATGTAATGTTATGAACGACCAATAAAAAAAATAAATAAATAAAATAAATCAAATAGCTTCCAGCAGGCAAAAAAAAAAAAAAAAAAAAAAAAAAAAACAACATGATCTCATCTCAAGACTCTCAACCTCATTACATTTAAATGAACCTTTTTTCCAAGTAAGGTCACATTCACAGGCTCCAGGGATTAGGACATGGAAATGTCTTTTTAGGGACACCATTCAACTCCTGCAGGCATCAAAAACATGCAAAATCTGAAGCTGTGGCAGCTAAGGAAAGCCTGGGTGGGATCCTGAAACAGAGGAAATTAGGTAGCAACTAAGGGAATGTGAAAAAGGTATGGACTTTTACTGGGGAATGATATTGGCCAAATTACATTGTTCTATTATATGCATGTTTGAACATATAACAACAAATCTCACCATTATGTACAACTGTCGTGCACCAATAAGTATATGGGGGAAAATGTATGGACATAAGTAAATGACAATATTTGTTTTTTCATTATAACAAACCATATTACTACAACAGGAGAAATTGTGTATATGCCTGGGCATTGAGGAATATGGGATTTAAAACTGTTTTAGAAAATAAATTCGAATTAAAAACAATTCTGCTTAACTCTGTTACAATGATACCCAACAGAAATATGATGCAAACCACCTTTTGAAATTTAAACTGCACTAGAGGCTTAAAAAGTAACATAGGGTGAAATTAGTTCTAATAAAATATTAGGACACACGACTAAATGAGTCAGAGTCACTCCAAGTGAATTTGGGCTAAGTAAAGACACAGACACAGAAAATACCTTTTCTTTGGGTTCAGTGATTGCTCCTCAACCACAGCTCCCATACAGGCGGCAAGGCAGACAAGCAAGAGAAGGAGCATGCCTCTAACTCAGGTTTTTTTGGGGAGAAGACATTCAAATTAGCAAAGGGTATGCTTACTACAAACGAGTGGGTATAATCCAACTCCATGAGGTGATGCCCACTCCTGGAGCTGTATCTTTCTTATCACAGAGGAGGTAAGATCCAATTGCATTGCAATGGGTGCAATACAGTTCAGTATCCCTTTACTCAGGACTTAGAGGTGTGTACATAGCTCCTGTCCAGAGTGGCTCCCAAAAATTATATATTTCACTTAGGACAATGTAGCCAAAGCATTATCATTTCAACACATAATTGATTTAAAAAGTTATTAATAAGATGTCTTTTGATCTTTTTTGGTGGTATGTTTATGTATAATATTAGAAACAACACTGACAGATCTACAAGCTAATAAAAACACCATAGATAATTTACAACAGTTAACATAAAATATCATCTTACTTAAAGCAAAGTTGTGTTTAACAGGAAAAAAAAGTTACATTGCTTCAATTTTTAAATTTAAATTAATTAAATTACACAAAATTCAAACTTCATTTTGTCTGGCATCATTGCCCCTTTTCCATATTCAAGAGCTACTTGTAGCTGATGGCTGTCTCATTGAACAGCAGAACTTCACATGTTTTCTGCAATGCTTATTTCAATTATCTACTTCTGTAAAACAAAGTATTCCCTAAATTAGTGATTCAAAAATAGCAATAATTCATTATGTCTCACATTTTTTTAAGTTGACTCTGTAATCCTTTTTCTGGTTATGCTTCAACTCTCCCATGCCTATATGGAAAGTGAGAGCTGCTGGGTCTAGGATGACCCAGGTCTGGCTCTGGGGCAGGGAGACCTGCAGGACTGCTTTGAGCTGGGATGCTGGCATTGCTAAGCCACCTTCTCCCTTCCTGTCCTCTACACATGCTCTCTCCATGTGGTCTCTCCAACAGAGTAGTCAGATTTATTATGTGGTCTTTCAGGGGTCCCAAAAGCTCAAAAGTAGAGCCAGGCCTTCTTAAAGCTTAGTGTCTAGTGCTTTTGCTTGCTGTTGTTCAAAGTGAATCCCAGAGGCAGCACAGATTCAAGGTTAAAGTGAAATAGCTGAGGGCTTAAGAAGGCATGGTTTACTGTGGGCAATTTTGCAGATTAGTGTTCCTGAGTGTCAGTAACTTTTCAACAAATGTTTACTTCTTCAATCTTATTTTTACACTATGTCTCAGTACTATTTTCCCAATATTTCTAGGACAAAATTTTAGTGTAGTACAGTAACAGTTATAATCATAAAATTGCTGTAATCAACTATAGTAAAAAAACTTAATGAGAGCTTACCTTGAGTTAAAAGTTATTCATAATGCTTATATGGCTGTTAATCCTCAGAACAGTTATCTCAAGTAACAGATAGAGGGAAATTAAATAGCAGATTCAAGCAGGGGTCTCTCAGTAAGTGGGCAAGTTAGGACTAAAACTTAGGCAGTCTTTCTGATTACTGAGCCCTCTTTTTTGGATAATTGCTTAAGTGTTTAATTTGTTGACTCAAACAACTTCTAAAGAAGAAAAGAAAAAAATGAAAAGAAGGAAATGGGCCTACTGAGCAATAATTTAAATCCCTAATGTTATGCTTATTATGCTGTAAGAAGTCTTAATTAATTCAAACTTCCTACAGTCCACATTAATTAAATTTGCTGTGAAAAGGCCTCTCTTTCTCACTTTCCATTTTTCCTCACTCTTGCATTCTCTCTTTCTTTCTAGGGGTGAATGCTGACTTTTTTTTTTTTCAGTTTTACATAGACTTTTCACTTAGAAGCTGAAGTGAAATATTTTTATCTAATCACCTAGTCATTCATGGCTATTTCTGCTGACCTTAAACTCTTTCTCCTTTGTAATCACAGAAGACTCATCAGTGACATTAGTAGTTCTTGTAATCTAATACATTTGCATTCCATATTTTTCTTAGGCAAAGAAATCAACTCTGACAAAGTAATGACCTCAACATAATTGTCTTTAACAAAAAGGTTACAGTGTTCTCACCAGAATAATAGAGCTGGGAATGATTCTCTTTTGTGACTTACATCTTGCTTTACTCTGAACTCTTTAAGCATAACAAATAATCATGCCTTATTAAGCACCTGCTCAATGAAGTTGGGAAATCAGACTATGGAGGAATTAAATCCTGACCTTTGACTTTTTCTGTCAGATGCCAGAATGATTATTTCTACTGGATTTTGGTTTGACATTAGGGAGCAATTGGCTAATCCTCATATTCTCCAAACTTGCTCTCTGGACTCTTGCTAATGCCCATCTTGTTCGGTGTTTTAGATTTATTATGATTTATTTACCATGTGGAGTAATAGTATCTCCTTTTATCTTAAAATGAAACAGCATTTACATGATTTTGAGCCCTGATTCTCAAGGGAACTCGGGAAAAAGGTTTGAAAACTTAAAAATAAGATATTACTCTTTTTCATTTGTCTTTTTCCCAAAATAGAGTTTGGAGAAATGGATGAGTAAGAGAGATGCGTGAGAGAATAATGTCCGTGTCTAGTTAGTTGGCTCTCTGAAAATTAGAAAAGTAACATACCCTGAACAAAGACTAGTAATTTAAATAGCTTTTCCCAAGAGAATGCCTAACATATTCAAGTTGAAATGTAATCACTGGGTCATTAGTATTGTCAAAGCATACATGGAGTTGGCATTGCCTTTAAGTTAGAAATACAGACAAGCCCAGAATAATAACAGTGTCAGCCCAAAGTAAGTTCAGAATGGGAAAAAAAAATCTTTATAGAACAGATAAAAAAAGAAACCTTGAGGAAATGATGTGCTCAAATAGAAAATATAAGAAAAATAGAACACATTAATTGAACAGCTCTTATGTTTAAAGCACTATGACGGGGCATATCATAAATAGGAAAAGTGAACAATACTAGCAGACCACAAACAGGAGCCAAAAACAGAGAGAATAGAATAGAAAGAGAAGGTACAATTGAAGTAATAAATTTGTGTATAAGGTTTGCAAAAAAAAAAAAATAGAAATTAGAAAACCTCCAAACACAGCATAGTAAAGCTCTCTATCTAAGTACGAAAATTAAATAGAGGACACGCAAACTTCCACTTTTGAGCAACTTAATAAGTTTTATCAATTCAACAAGATCTCCATTGTCCTAACATTTCTTTCATTCCCTTTTTGCTTAAATTATTCTCAGTATTTCTATTGTTTGTTGTCATGAACTGAAACTGATTTTAGTAATTTCATGCTACTGTTAACTACGTGTCTTAATTTTGATTCAAGGCATATAATCCCTTTAAGAATAAAAAATGAAGACAGCCAAATAAAGAGTCTTGATTCAATAGCTGATAAATTGCTTAATATGAGAAAACAAGAATAAGAATATTTCAAAAGCTCTAATGTAGACAGCAGGGCCTATATAAAAAACTCGAATGAGAAATTACTTATAAAACTGAACTTGTAAAGAGGAACAGAAGGAAAGCAATGCTGATGGTCAGAAAGGTAAGGAGTTGCTATTGGCTTTTGCTATGTATTTTTTTTAATATTAATTCTATTTGTCTTCCTTTTTTCCCTCACTCTCCACAAAAAAAAAAAAAAAAAAATTGAACCTGAAACCCAAATAGAAAACACTTTAATTCCATTCTGAGCTTATAAGAGAAACTGAAGCATTTAAAGTAAAATCATTTAAAGTAAAATAATTTGAAGTAAACTTTGAGAATGAAATTAGTTAGATATGACCAAAAAAATGAGATTTGAAAATGTTGTGCCTTATGCAAGGACCTACAAAATAATAAGAAAGGACTTGGGGAGCTAGTTTAAAAAAAAAAAAAGTTTGATCCTGCTTGATTTCTGTAGGGTCTTCAGTAGAACTACATTCAACATGACCAAGCTGACTGAAACTGAACACTATGAACTTACTAAAGATTCTCAGTTCTCAAATAGAATTGACTTGAACTGCACTTGTGAGACATATACCTTCATCCTTAAATTTTGGAAAAGTACTGAATTTTTATGTTACCCAACAAACACCCTTACAAAACTGAGTCATAGCCATGCTTTTACATTGAGATGTTGCTGCTGCTGCTGCTGTGGTTGGTAATAGTGATGATGTTGACAATATCTCAAATGAATAATTAAGACATCTGCTGCTTGGCAATTCCATGGATTAATGTGCTAAAAAATTTTAGAAGAGTTTTACTATTGTAAGGGAAAAAATAAAATTAGTGGAGGATATTGCAAAAGATAGAAAATGTAGAGAAATACAGGATGCATAAAGAACTTCTGTTCAGATATTCACCAGAACTTGGGACATCATGGGAACTTGACAAACAATAGTTGACTAAATATATGCATTCCTCTAAGCCCTGTTCACAAAGCTTTTTCATTCCATGGAAGACTCAGGAAATGTGTAGCTAACTGGGGCAAACAGATGTGGTTCCTTGAAGCAGGAGAATACAGGCTCCTGGAATTCTAGCCTTTCCAAGTCTTTCCAAGTGTTGTGCCCAAAGGAGGAGCAGCTGTATTCTGGGGAATCTACAAATGTTGTGACCAATTTCTTGGGAAGCACTAACTTCATCTCTGAAAACGTTTGAAATTAAGTTTTTTTTCAGTTCTAATAAGAGCCTATTCTAACCTTTGTGCCTTTTGAACAAATGGTGTTTTCAGGTTAAAAGGCTTCCCTTCCTCTGGGTAAATGCAGCCCCCATCTGAGACCTGAGGGTTGGCAAGAAGCATGGGAGCCGGATTCAACCCTTGCTCAGACACTGGGTTCTCATAGATGTACGTCTACTCTACATTTTATGGTCTAACTTTCACTCAACTGGTTTTATGCCATATCCAATCTAGTGGTCACCTTATACTTTTAAAGTCACTGATTATGGGTCTTGTCTTCCTGGATTCTTTCTTCTTTCAAATATTCCCTTCACTCAATTGTTTGTTCAATTTTCAGGGTTCCATATTCTCTTGAATCTACTTGAAAAGGAAAAGAAAATGGAAATCTAAACATTTCTTTTCCCTTTATGTTTCGTGTTGTTACTTTTCTTTTGATTCAATTTCTTACAAACTAATTCATAGTGAATCACATCCTTGATGCTTCAAGGTGGTGTCAAAGCCACAGTCTCCATTTCTAGGAACACACCTGTTGTGTTTGTTACCCTGGCTGAAGACCCATGGGCTACCTGGAGAAGAACTCTTACAGAGGAATTTATTACAGTATTTGGGTTAGATTATGTGGATTAAGGAAGTAGGGGCTTATTTTGAATTGACTGTTATTGGTAAATAGAATTAGTTCAGTTACTGGTGGGTAGTCATTTTTGTCTAGGATATAAGAGAATTAAATCCCACCTAGAATGACATTGATAAAAATGTAGTTCCTTTTGTTAGTAAAAAGAAGGGCTGTTCTTTCTGTAGATGCAAAGCATTCTTAACTTTGTCCTGTCTCAGGTACAGTCATAGCATGGCCTTTTCTATTTTGTACACCACAGTCACCAAGTATCCAGGTCTGGTATTGTTTAAAGTCTGCAATCAATTTTTATGTTCATTGGAAACATTAGGACTCCTCACTACCAGCTCTCAGCTACATTTTTCGGAACACATCTTTTAATGCATACAGTTACCTTTCTCTGATTGCTCATTTCTTCCTAGAGAGAGCTTTTCTGGCTGAGAGAACTGATTTATAATAAAGCAGGATATGGAAGAGATCCTGACAGATACTGGTGTGAGTTTCTTCCTGAAAACTTGGGTCTAAAAGAGAGAGAATAAAAATTGAGCTAACACAAACTTACTTTGGAATATCAAAGAACTTGGTTGGAAAATAATGACAGTGTCAGGTTCAAAGAAGTTACAGAAACCCAGGTATGGTGGCACACCCTGTAATCTCAGAGACTCAAGAGGCTGAGGCGGGGAGGCTGAGGCAGGAGGATCACAAGTTAGAGGCCAATTTCAGAAACTCATCAAGACCTTGTCTCAATAAAGAGAACGGTGGGTGGAAGAGCTGGAAATGTCATTCCAGACAGTGCTAGTTCACCCCTGAATTCAACCTGCAGTACTGCAAAAGGGGAGTGTAGGGAAGGGAGGGGGGAGAAAGGCAAGAAGGATAGCAGAATGAATGAGACATGATAATTATCATTATCATTTAGATGTTGATGGACCATTATTTTATTCATTTATTTATATGCAGTGCTGAGAATCAAACCCAGTGCCTCTTACATGCTAGGCAAGTGCTCTACCACTGAGCCAAAATTCCAACCCCATGAATGGGACCTTATGTCTCTGTGTGCATGTATGATTACATGACTGGTATAATACTACATCATGTATGACCAGAAGAATGAGAAGTTATACTCCATTTAGGTATGCTTTACCAAAATGCATTCTACTGTCATATATAACTATTTAGAATATATATATGGAAAGAAAGAAAAGAAGTCACAGGTGAGAGTTCTGTTACTGCAAAGCCACGCTAGTGGGGGGCCTAAGTGAGCCTTGGCAGTGTCAGTACTCTGCCTAGCATGGCCAGACAATTTAAGGATCACCCTAAGTATCTTCTTTTTGGATTAATGATCTCATCCATTTCATTTTCCTCTTTGTGGTTTCCATTTTGTGTAAGTGATATTAGCTGGCTTTTACCTGAATTAGCTGCAAACTGCAAAAATGTGAGGACAATGCCAAGTGTTTCTTCTTTGCCACCCCTTAAATTCATCCCATCAATCTAGATATAACCAAAAAAAAAGACTACAAACTGTCTTGGAAATATTCAGTAACAGACATTTAAAGTTTAGAGCCTTTTAATTTTTTTTTTTTTATTCTCTTGGTAATTTCTATGGGAAGTGGTAGGGAAGAAAGGGAAATTAGTTTGTAGGGGGTAATATGTACCATGGATCTAGAGAAATATATATATAACTTCTAAAGACTGAAACAAATGTAGGCATATTTTACATGATGAGTATTTAAAAGTTTTACTTGCAGAATTTATGATTTCTGCAAACTTTGATAAACTGAAAATTCTCAGAGCAAGACAGATTCCATACCTCATTTATTCCAAATGAGAAGGATATCAATTTTAGCAATTGGAATAGTATATTTTCTGTTCCTGTAGGCAAGGAAAGCCTCCAGTGCCTTCCCTGCTGCATAACAAAACACTTTGAATATAGATGCATCTAAGAGATGACCACCTGGCCCCTCACAACATCTGCCAACATATTCTTAAGCAAGGATTTTTGTCAACAGAAAATAATCTAATGTTATACTTCAGACTGTCTTCCTTTTTTCACCCAGAAAATCCTAATCTCTCACTCTTGACTCTAATGAATTATAAAGAAATATAGGCATTTTAATGATATTCTCAGAAAAATACGATTTAGAAGGAATACATTTATAATTTCTGCAACCATTAGTACCTATTTAAAGCAAAATAACTTTAGATCACTTTTATTTCTGCCATTGCTCACTAGTTTGGATGAGAGTGATAGGACTGGTTTCTTTTTAAATATCACATTATTTCAGAAACACAGTACTGGAATTTCTAAATAAGAAAAACTTTGGAAGTTATCAAACTCATAAATGTGTCTAAAAGTGTGACTATAAGTACTTATACGTATGTGTAAATAAAGTGTCCCATGTTTAGCTAATTTCTTAAAACCAAAGGCCTCACAAAAATAATTTGCAACTTTAATTTATGTAGATTCTTTTATTTAAAAATCTGTACTGTGAATTTTCAAGACAGGATATAGAACAGAGAATTTCCCAAATTTGTTGCATCAATCAACTCTTTTCAATCTCATGACTATTGAAATTTTCCATATTAATATTTTAAGAAATACTTTTTAGGAAACTCACATCTATTCTCACTTTCATTAATGAAACCTGGCTACTAAATGATGTGCCCATAATCTATTAGTATCAGTTTCCAGAGCAGCACCCAGAACAATAGTTCCCAAGCTAACTCTTTCTATACATTACATACCTCAAATATGTATGCATATCAGAGGATCTTTGTTAATTTGCATATCTGTGTAAAGTTATGTTCTCTCTTTATTACTTTAGAATGTATTAAAGTTTGTTTCATTGACTAATGAGTTTATAATCAAATAATTCGAAACTGAAAAAGCTGTGATCTTTTATTTTGATCCATATTTGGCTCTTTTTTCAAACATGTACATATATGTGTATATTTAGACTAAAACAGCATAGTATAAAACTGAAATGAATAAGAATAAGTTAGATGATTTTACTTAAATTTTTAAATGTAGCCAGACAAATACAGTCAAGTAGGGCAATCTTATGTTTCTCTTCATTGCCACAGCTGCAAATTTAGTCTGAATCCAATGTTTATGTCTCTACTGCATATTTAGAATACAGTATTGATTGAAGCCTCTTTTCTAAATAAGCAGTTTTGCTATTAATCAATTTAAAGTTTTCAATAACATACTATATATATATATATTTATGTATATATATATATATACATACATGTATGTATATATGTGTGTGTGTGTATATGTGTATATATACATTTTTTTTCTTTTAAGGAAAGTACCAGCTATAAAAGGATTATAGGATCTCTTAGCTCAGTAAACAAAACTAAGCTGGAATTGTAACTATTAAAGACTGAAGGAAATTGCATAGATCCTTATGGAACTCTCCCCTGAAGGTCTTTTTAACTACGTAGTAAATAGAACACTAAGTATAATTTTGATTAATCAGGAGATAATTAGAAAATAAGACATAACACAAATCTGATTATTTCTTACTAAAAACTATTTTAATATAAGCCAAAAATTTAGACAAATTTAAGTGTGTTTGAAAATAATTGAATTCTTATCATGCTTTCAAAGAGAATATATTTATTTGTGTTTATTATAACAAAGATTTTTTGATTCAAGCATCACAAAATCTTATTCAATAAAAAGAAAGCTTATCAAATTCCGGTGGAGGAGCAGTCACCTATGAAAGGAACCTATTTATTTATTTATTTATTTTAGGATTCAGAGGTCTGGGTTTTGGGGTTCTTGGGAAACCTGATGACATGCTTTATGAGGAAACAGATTTTTTCTTCCATCTTTCTCTGAACATGTTATTCCTCAAAATGTTTCTCTTCTCTCTAGTGTCAGGATTTTTTTTCTTGTCCCAGCTAAGTACAGATTAAAAGTGGCTCTAGCCTTTTCACATTCCCTGTTTCAGGCATCTGTCTGTTATTCAGCCCTGTGAAGCATCTGTAGCAGAATGACCCATCTGTGATTTTTCTGTCCTGAATCTATACATGTTTATAAAAACTATTTGAAGTGTATATTATTGTGAAGTGTTATACAGGGATCTTTAAGGAAAAATGATGTCAAATTCACCTTCTTGTCCTCAAAAACGAAAGAGTTAAAGAGTTTGGCATTATAGTTTGAACAGTGGGTGTACAATAAAGTAAGTTCACACTGTCTCAATTACCATAGTGTTATGTTTAAAAAATAGTGGTTTGTCAGTAGAATGACTAGCTACTTTTGTTTTCAGGATTAAGGAGTTTCCTAAGAGACAGCAGTCTTGAGTTAAAACCAGGACAGTTTTAGGCACACTGGGTTGATTTGTCAACTTATTTGTACATAAGAAATAGAAGACAAGGATAGGGAAAATAGAAAATTTCAGTATATCTGAAAGAAGATAAGATTGGTTTCTGAACCCTCCAGCTCTTGGTCACTTCCATTAAAACTACACTTGCCCTGAAGCTCTTAACCCAAGCTACTTCCTATATCACGACTTCTCTTAATTTACGCACCCTAGGTCTCTTTCCAAGACATTGAAATCCTAATGGCAATGTTCTAACAAACTCTGTCTTTAAAGAATCCTTTCCCTGTTTCTGTTCATTGAAACTCACCTATTGCACTTTATTGCTTCAGAGATTAGACTCACAAAAACAATAAATAATGCTGTCATACATTCTTTTCCCTGTGTATATTGATGTTCAAGTTATGCATCAAAAATATTGGAAGAAAGATAGCCTCTTCAACAAATGGTTCTGGGAAAACTGGAAATCCATATGCAGCAAAATGATATTAAGCGCCTATCTTTCACCATGCACAAAACTCAACTCAAAGTGGACCAAGGATCACCGGAGACCCTGTCCTAATAGAATAAAAAGTAGACACAAATCTTCATCATGTCACATTATGTCTCAACTTCCTTAACAAAACTCCTATAGCACAAGAAATAAAATCAAGAATCAATAAATGGATGGATTCAAACTGAAAACTTCTTATCAGTGAAACAAGCAATCAGTGATGTGAAGAGAAAGCCTACAGAATGGGAGCAAATTTTTGCCACATGCACGTCCAATAGAGCACTAATCTCTAGGATATATAAAGAACTCAAAAAACTTAACAGGAGAGAGAGAGAGAGAGAGAGAGAGAGAGAGAGAGAGAGAGAGGGGAAGAAAAAAACAAAACAAAAAACAAAGAACCCAGTCAATCAATAATTGGGCCAAGGAAATGAACAGACACTTCTCAGAAGAGGATATATAACCAATCAACAAATAGATGAAAAAATGTTCAACATTTCTAGCAATTAGAGGAATGCAAATCAAAACTACTCTAAGATCTCATCTCAATCCAGTCAGAATGGCAGCTATGAAGAATATAAACAACAATATATGTTGGCCAGGGTATGGGGGGAAAGGAACACTCATACATTGTTGGTGGGACTGAAAATTTATGCAACCAATATAGAAAGCAGTATGGAGATTCCTTGGAAAACTTGGAATAAAACCACTATTTGACCTAGCTATCCCACTCCTCAGTTTATACCCAAAGGACTTAAAAATATCATACTACAATGATTTAGCCACATCAATGTTTATGGCAGCACAATTCACAAAAGCTAAATTGTGGAACCAACCTAGATGCCCTTCAATAGATGAAATGATAAAGAAACTGAGGAATATATACACAATGGAACATTACTCAGTATTAAAAGAGAATAAAATCATGGCATTTTCAGCTAAATGGATGAAGTTGGAGAAGATAATGCTAAGTAAAGTTAGCCAATCCCAAAAAAACAAAAGCCAAATGTTTTCTCAGATATGTGGATACTGATCCATAATGGGAATCGGGGGGAGCATGGGAGGAATGGAGGAACTATAGATAGGAAAAAGGGGAGGGGAGGGAAGGGAGGAGGCATGGGGGTAGGAAAGATGGTGGAATGAGATGGACATCATTACCCTAAGTACATGTATGAAGATATGAATTTTGTGAATCTACTTTGTGTACAAGCAGAGACATGAAAAATTGTGCTCTATATATGTACTATGAATTGAAATGTATTCAGCTGTCATGTATAACAACTTAGAATAAATAAATAAATTAAAAATATTTGGTATCTACTATGTATCAAGAATTGTTCATATTTGGGAGATAGACAATACTAATGAACAGAGTAACCACCATCAAAAAATTATACATGGACATGCACATAAATATATAGTTGCTCTCATTGTTACCTGTATTAATATTCTATAAAGTCATTGTGAGAACTGAATTAATTAATCATGAACAAAGCTGTCTATGGCAACATGGGATTATTACTGTGGTTTTCTAGTCACAAAGTTGTTGACAAGCAATATGTAACTTTATTTGATGTGTGTTTCTCTTAAACAATACATTCTTTAATATGTTGTGGACTTATTAACATTTAACTCATGACCAATAATACTACAAATAATACTGGAACAAAGCTGACCCTCATGTCAACAACTAATTGATAAAGTGCTATGAACATTTATTTGGGGGTCATAAATAAATTTCAGTAATTATATAAATTATCAAATACAATAGCCACAAATAATAAGGATTTGCTGTAATTCACATAGAAATGTTTGGGGAAAAATATTCCTAAAGATAATGACTGGAAAACTCAGAATAGAATTCACAGAATAAGCAGCATTTAATCTAAGAATCTAAAGATGTGCATTTGCATAATAGACACAGAAATTGGGAACTGGACAGTCTAGATGAAGGGAATAACATATTGGGGGTAGAGATAGTAAACTTCAAGTATTATATTATTTAAGCAAAAGAGATATCTGTATTCCTATGTTTATTGCAGCATTATTAACAAGAGCCAACATATAAAACTAACCTAAGTGTCTATCATGTATGTATGTACAAAAAAAAAATGGCATATAAACACAGTGGAATACCATTCAGCCATGAAAAGAAGAAAATCCTGTCATTTGTGACAACATGAATAAATCTAGAAGACATTATGTTAAGTGAAAGAAGCAAGGGGAAAGACAAATACTGCACAATGTAACTTACATATGGTATCCAAAATAGTCAAACTTCTAGCAGAGAGTAGCATGGTTGTTACCAAGGACTGAGTTATGGTAGGGATTGGGAAGATATTTGTCCAAGGACACCAAATTTCAGTGGGATAAGAATAAGGTCTAGAGACACGGTAAACATACTTAATAACAATATATTGCATTGTATACTTGAAATCTTTTAAAAGAGAAAATTATTTTTTGAAGTTTTATATGGCTTTTTTCATTATCATGTATTAATTTATGCCAGTAAATGGGGTTCACTGTGATATTTCCATACATGCATATATCATGCATTGATCATGTCCATACTCCCCAAGAGAGTAGATTTTAAGTATTGTCACCATACACACACACTCATAGACACACACACACACACACTACATATGCAGTTATAAATATGACAATTAGTTTTCTTTAGCCACTTTGTAATCTATACATATATCAAAACATTATCATGAAAATACAACAACCTGACATTATTACTCTATATACATATATGACTACAGGATCAATGTGATTCTACATCATGTATAACCAGAAGAATGAGAAATTATACTCCATTTATGTCAAAATGCATTCTACTGTCATGTATAACCAATTAGAACAAATACTTTTTTAAATACATCAATCCTATCTGTCAATTTAAAAATAAATTAATTACAAAAAACACATACCCAAAGAGACACATTTCATTGAATTTTAGTGTAAAATTAGTTTGGGAAGATACTGTTAATCTTTTGTAGTATAGGTGATAGAATGATTAAGAAAGAGAATAGAAACATCCCTCTTCTATGGTTTGAGAATTGTGAGAAAAGAAAAGAAATGGATGCAGCAACTTGTGGTATCTTTATCTTGAAGTAGGACTGTAAAGAAATTGAGATAGGAAGCGGAATCCTACCAGCAGGGCTATTCAGTGAAGAAGTGATGTTGAAAGTGATGAAAAATAATTGAAGTACTAATTTCTTTAAATAATCAAAATGCAAGATTAGTGTACAGTTAGCCTCAAATTCTAAAATAAAATTTAGAGATAAGAGGTGTACGTACAATATAGATAAGAGGGAAGTCTAAATTTGTACCTGATAGATTATCTTTTCTTTGATAAATGGTAAATAAAGCATTTTTGTGTTTTACAGTTTTAATTAGGAATTAAAAAATGAGGAATTGAATTTTTAAAAATCAAGTCCTTTTTAAAAACTTCACATTTCTAATCATGGAAATGTCAACCATTAGGGCTGGTAAATGGGAGGACTGGCTCTGTGGTCATTGTATCACATGATGACTGAACTACAGAATTGGAATAAGTATAACTCTAGTTTAAAACATGAAAAAAGCAAGTTCAGTATTGTCAGGAATATTTACTGTTT
Organism: Urocitellus parryii; assembly: GCF_045843805.1. Classification (NCBI taxonomy): domain Eukaryota; kingdom Metazoa; phylum Chordata; class Mammalia; order Rodentia; family Sciuridae; genus Urocitellus; species Urocitellus parryii. Next base: position 65,929,090 of record NC_135533.1, read on the forward strand.
GTCTAGGCCAAAATCTGATGTGGTACTTGAAATGACTTTTTAAGAAGAGTTGTATAATCAGAATTTGGCCTGATTAGGGGTGTTCAGAGATTTATAGGAACTATTTTAACACCTTTTCTCCAAGGTTAAAATGGAATTGTGTGCCCAGAAGGAAAGAAAATCTCCTGAAGCCTTTGTGGAACACTTTATTGAAACATTCCAAACACACACACAGATGTAAATTTAGGACACAACAATTTTTGAGTTTCATCTTAGTTGAAAATCTTTTCCTTGATATAAAATACAAATTTAAGCTAACATTATTGGATGCGCAGGTTGTTCCTGAGGCTGTAGACCAATTCTTTGAGGGATTAAAACAACTGTCCACGCTTACAATGACAAAGGGAGAAAAATCAAATTCCCCATCTCTCCACATGGCTGGAACTCTGTCCTCCATTCTCTTTTTTGCCTTCAACACCATCCTCCATAGCCTGTCACCAGGATGTAAGGAAATCATTTGACACACTTACTGACTTTCATTTCTGTTTTCATGGGGGCCTTTCTAGCTGATGGCCATTTCTTTTTCTGGAGCACAAACCTTTATTGACCTTAACTTCATCATAGTTCACATGCTTCTCCCTATCTTGGCATCCAAAATACCAGATTCCGATATATCATATAATGACCATTCCACCTAAGTCTCAGAACTTGAGTACCAGCTTCCATTCACTTTGCTGTCTTACTGGTCTTTGACTTGGTATCTTTTCCAGATTTTACTCCGTATTAATTCCCTGTCATCTCAATTGCTATAGTTTTACCTACTTGACTTTCCTTCTCATCCCAGTCCCCTTACTCTATTCACTATCTTCATTTTTACTTCAATCTTTGATATATTAGAGTCTCATAGTACCCATTAGAGTGGACATGCTATATATGGGTTTACGGAGTAAATGCACAACCAAACATGTAATTGAAACTTTCTATTCAGTGAATCGTGTTCACTCTTACTCTGGAGGAGTATGGGCTATACAGATGAAATGATTGTGTTCCTCCAGCCTTCATACACTGAAACCTTATTTCTAATGTGACAGTATTTGGAGGTGGGCCTTTGTAGGGTGATTAAGAGAATGAGAACAGAGTCCTCATGAATTATATTGAAGCCTTTATAAAAGAGGTCTTTAAGAGTTCCCTTGCCCCTGAAGTGTTAGGTTTCAGTGACAAGATGGCTGTCTATGAACCAGTACACATGCACTCCATTACTAGACACCAAATCCACTGGTACATTGATTTTGTACTCCTCAGCCTCCTGAACTGTGAAAAGTATATGCCTGTTTTTCATAAGCTATCCAGACTATAGTATTTTATCATAGAAGTCCAAATTGAGCAAGACAATATGTGTAAATCAAATGAACAAGTTGTTGAACATTTGTGACTTGGAAAATTTTGGAGACAGACCAGGAGGATGTTCTAGAGTGGGGCTAGACTAGAAAAAAAAAACATGGAAAATGAGCCGTGAATACTTGCCATACCCAGACACTCAAACAAAAGCATAGGCTTTCCCTTGTACTTGTACTTTTTGCTTCTTTCCCCCTGGAAATATCTTGCCTCTCATACATTGAAGCTGACAGAGTGATGAGTAAAGATAGCCTACATAAACACACTAAAAACAAAAATCTAAAGAGTTTGGATTCTGCTTCTACACAGAATGCTGTCCTAAAAGAATTATGACTGATCCTATTGCTCTAGGGGTATCTCTACTTCAACAGTGATGTGGGAACATTCTGCAGAGGTCCAAGGGGAAAGTAGAGATACAGTTTAATAAATCTGTCTATGTTGCTTCATTTGGTCTTGGAATATTGAATGATTGTGTAGTACATGTTCATTCACAATGTGTTCACATAATAAATTCTTATTAAAGAAAGTGATAGGAGATAATTTGGAATAAAGCATAAAGTATTGAAAAAATGTCAGGGTTCCACCCACTAGAAATTTCTCATTTACAACATTATTAATCTCCATCAGCACATCACTTTTTTTCCCATTTTCCTCCAAGTAAACTAAAATCTTAGGACTAGATGTCCTCTTGAGTTTATTGATTTTTATAAATGCTCATTATATTAATTGCCTGAAACTTTCTTTATAATCTACTTGTGTCTGTGTAATCAAGGGAGTGTAATCAATCTTACACCTCTATTAGTATAGAATATACAAATGCTGTTCCAGAAAAAGGACAGCCTATTATTGATAGTGTTACCTGACATAAGTTCTGATTACAAACTTGGTTTCATGGAGAGAAAGTGGTCTCTGCCAAAATTAAATGTAGAATTAAGTTTTCTAAGCCTCTAACAGAAGTGTTCTAAACTGCCTCTTTAAAAAAAAAGCCAAAATTTATTTAATTTCTTTAGATATTCTTATTGTTTAATTGTAGGCAGAGGAAGAGTAACTTTTCACCAACAGACACTTTCAGACTTAGAAGGGGACCCCCATTTGATATTTATTTGAAATTTACTCTGGAAACCAAAATTGATCCTAGCTGACAGGCTAATGTTAAAATACAGTCATAACTGAATGTTTATGAAAGAGATGGTTTTAACTTCACAAATGAGAATGAAAACCATTTAGAATACTGTTAACTGAATTTATTAACAGAAATATTTCAATAAATCCCATAACAACTATCTAGTAAACTTTATGATTGCATTTCCTAAATCTAGGGTAATATAATGACTCAGAAAATCTTTGGAAAGAATATAATCTGGAAGGTGAGAATAAGAGAACAAATGAAGTTAAACATAAATATGCTACTACAGAAAATTAGTATGGCTAATTTTTATCACCTAACAGTGATTGTAAGTATAATTTCTTGACTGTATTAGTATGACTGATATATTGTAAGAACAGAGTTTAAAGTTTGGACTTAAGAGTCAAGGCTTGCTTTATCATTTTCAGCTCTAAGGCAAGACAGAGTGGATATTACAGTCATCCAGCTTGGGTTCAAACTCCATCTCTGTACCCATGTGGCCTCGGACTACATCTGTAAAATCCAATTTAATTCATACTGATTTCACAGAAGTTTGTAGGGATTAAATGAGCAGTAGAATTAGTACCAACTATATGCTATATTTGTATGAATAAAAACTGTAATATTTTAATAAGAAAAACAGTAAGATTGTTTTATTTATATTAGTAAATATAAATAAAAACTTTATTAGATAGCTAAAAGATTTTAATATTGTTACTTATGTTACATTTTTAAAAATCCTTATTTGGAAAACTTAAAAAAAAACATACAAAAGTAGAGAGAGAATAGCATAGTATGCTTCACTGTACTCATTATATAGCTTCAACAGTTATCAAATGTATTTCATCTATTCTTTAAAGTATTTCTTTTTTTGAGAGAGAGAGAGATAATTTTTTAATATTTATTTTTTTTTTTAGTTTTCAGCAGACACCACATCTTTGTTTGTATGTGGTGATGAGGATTGAACCTGGGCAGCACGCTTGCCAAGCGAGCGCGATACCCCTTGAGCCACATCCCCAGCCCTTTAAAGTATTTCTTTAATCATAGTAATCATGCTACTTATATTTCTTCACCTGAAAAATAGTCATATTAATTTCCCTTTGATTCATTTTTGCACACTAATTTGACATTAATATTTGTGTTTCTTTTTGTTTTATGTTTATTTCTTATGTATTAGAAATTTTAAAATCCCATCTGAAGTCTTCATCTTTTAATTGATGTAGTTAAGTCATTTCATTTGTTCTAAATGCCATTTTAGACCATGTTCTGCCATATAATATTTGATTCTTATATTTCCCCTTTGCTCCCCACCTCCTTTTTTTTCCCTCCTCCTGTCTCCTGGATACTAATTACTTGCTTCTGTTGGTCTAAATGAAACTTTAAAAAATATCCTTAGGACATATTCCTATGTATTCGCTCTTACTGATTTTTGTACTTATTAATATCTGTATTTCCTCACCAGTAAAATAAGAATTGAGCACTTTTAGTTTGCTTTGTTCCCTATCACCTAACTTACCACCATGTTGACATTGTTTCCTGAAGTTTCTTTAGGGCTAACAGAAATGGATAAACTAGAACCTTATCCAATTTACTCTCTTGGCCAGAGATGCCACAAACTACTTTTCTGTGTGATTTAGTTTTCCTTGGTGAGAATAAACAGAAAGCAATGATGAACTGTACAAATACGTTTGGTTTAGAGTCCCCTCTCAGATTTCCCAGATATAAACATCAGATAAATGTGAGATAATTTTCTACACAGGAAAATATATTCATTTTAATAATTTTGTTAATTAATTTACATATTTGATATATAAGATTCTGTTATATAAATGACTATAATTTTAATGAATATTAAATACCTATAAAATGATTTTTGTTTTCACATAATTCAAGAAAGATAAGACATCCATGTTTTGCTAATGGCTAGGAATGTGTTTTTAGGAGAGGATTTCGACAGATGATTTTGGCTTATTATCTGTCAAATTACAGATATCATGGGTTCAAATTAAAACCCAAAGTCTCATTTATTAGTATTTTACTTTTTAAAATGCACAACTTACCTTAAATAATTAATTTTAAGAGTTCTAAGTCAACAATAAAAATTAACTTTATTTTTTTAATATTTAACAGATGTGTAAATATAAATAATATGCCTATTTTTGAGATAATAAGCACAATGAAAAGTGAGTGAATGAATGAATGAATGAATGAATAGTGTTATAATTTTGTTTTGCTCTCATTTAGCATTGAAACTGAAAGGTCTAGTAGAATATTTTTTTCCAAGAAGATTTCATTTAAGACTTTTTTACACATCAATGTAAATCAAAGAGGGAAGCACTATGGCAAATTGAAACAAACAAAAATAACATTTTAACCAAGGACTAATTGTAGAGAAATCTATCTAAACTTGATTGTGCCATAAGCTGAAATATTTAAAGCTTTCTTCAAAGACTTCTTCAAAGTCCCTGTAAGGAAAAAAAAAAAAATCCATTACAAATTATATGGAACTTCTGTCATCTATCAGTTGAAACTGTAGTCATGGAGTTTATGACACTGAGTGCACCTGAATCAAAGAGAAGAAAGGACCAACAATACCAGTTTGTACTTGTCTTTAAAACAGATGAACATTCAAAATGAAAATAGACCTTCATCAATTTACCAATTTGCTTTAAAAAGAAGCACATGGTATAAGAATTTTAGAAAATGCTTCCATTTGGAGGATTTTTTTTTTAAACAGAGGAACTTTTTCTTACTAGTTTCTTAAATAATGAATCATAATAGTTAAGGAAAACTTTTCTGTTGTTTTGCACTGCAGATTTAGCTCTTTTTTAGTTGCTAGAGATTGCAATAGATATTAAGAATAGAGGTTTAGTCTTCAAGAAATTCAGTTCCTGGTATAAAACATAAGGAAAATTCATACATTTTAAGCTCTTTGATATTTTAGAGATATCTCATTGGGGCATAGAGAAATTAATGATCAAGATACACTGTAATATGGGCCCCAGATTTACCATGACTTTTGCTTATGTTCATTTCATTCCCCATTACATTGTTTCTGTATATCAAAAGCCAGCAACCAAAAATTAATCCCAATTTTTGTTTCACCTGAGTGCCAACACTCTGAAATTCAACTTCCAGCAGACACTCTTGAGTTCATTGCTGAAACCTTGATCTATCTCTCACCTGAATCAGTGTCCTTATACCTCCTATCATTTTTAAATGACACTACTGTTCACCACGTTGAATAATATTGACACCAATGAGCCACTGTTTATTTTTGCTTATTTCTCATATGGGAAAGTGATGAAATCTCATTAAGCCATTTTTCTGCTTAAAAACACCAACATGTCAGCCTCTTGTCTGCAGGATTTAATCTATCTAGTATGAATCAAAAAGTTCTTAATAATCAGATCCTTGGCTTTTTGTCCAGCACATGAAGAATGTGTGGCAATTCTCATGCTTTGGCCACAATTAACTGTGTCCACTGAATTGGAAGAGTACTTCCAAATCCTATAAAGCCAAACTATAATAACACAATCATGCCAGGAGAATAAGAGTTTCAGTTTCTTTGTTTTTTAATACTAAGAAGGTCCATAATTCTAACATAATTAAATAATCAGAGATAATTGCACAACGTAAATTAGTTTCAATATATTAAAAGCTTAGAGGGATATAGCTCATTTAAAATATTTTCTTAATTCTAAATAAGAACATCCTAACTGGTAAATTGGATTTTATATTCTCCTTATGCAAGTTTATGAACTTAAAATCGACACACTTCTAAATAGGCTAATCCTTACTCCTAAAGTACATGTTTAAATATACTTCTCTATTAGAATTGAGAATCTGTGAAAGGCAAAAATCTTGGGCTAAGTTTTGGTCTATCTCTATGCATAAACAAAATTTTCATAGTGACATAAAAGTAGAAATTGATATAGAGCCTTTCCTTAAGAAAATAATGATTTGTGGAACCATTATGTTGAGCAAGATATAAATATTTCTCTTCAGTCTTCTGGCTATATAAAGAGCATGAGTGAGTTTATAAATTTGATATGAAAGCCCAAAATTCTATATTGAAAACATCAACCTTGAGTAGTGTTAAATCCAAAAATGGCCAACTCAGTTCTGTTAAACCTTTTGGCATGTTAAGCACATAGTTCCATATCCTAGATGCCTTAGTCCTGTCCATAACAGTATGTGGGTATTTGAAGATTAGACATAATTCTTGGGTCTGAATCCTTGAGGCCAAATAAGGTCCTAACTGAAACAATTTTAAAATAATCAGAATGCTGAGAAAAAGTCTGTATTTTAAGAGTAACTAGAATAGGAAGACTGTATCTACTACATAATGGCTGAATATTGAACATTTCTCTATATTATTCTTTCCTCTTTTTGTCTCTTTGTTTCTCCCCCTTGCTCTTTAGAATTTACCATGGAGGAAGTTGTTCTTTTATTGAACTGTAGATCCTTAAGCTTTTTTTTATTATGAATGACTTAAAGGACACAGAATTGTGTTGAGATCAGTATATTAATATGAAACTTTGTCAAATTTTAACGTATTTTCTCTATTGCTTATATATTCTTTAAAGAAATACAAAATTACTGAAACAGCTGGAGCTCCCTATGTCCTCATCCTCTCCTTTGTTTATTAGAGGAAAATGTATTTGGGATTTAATGCCTAAGTTCTCCAGAAATGTTTTTCTTTGTTTACTTCTTACATATATATATATATATATATATATATATATATATATATATATCCATAAGTAATATCATTTGCTTCTTTAAACATGATACATCCAGGAAAACTCTGTTTGCATTCCTACACTCTTTGATTTTTTTTTCTTTTAAGTTATGTTATTGAAACTTTTCTATATTGATAAAGGCAGTTCTTTTTCTTCTCATTTAAACTTTTTTATCCATTTACTTACTCGATTTTAACTTATGCATTCTCCTTTTCTTGAACATATAGGTTGTTCTCTCTTTTCTATTAGAATCTTGCAATATACATTTCTGAAAATGTCCTCCATTGTGCAAGTGGAGAAGTTTCTCTACAGTGCATACAACTTGTGCAAGGCTGACTGTGGTGGTTTATGCCTGTAATCCCAATGACTTGGGAGGTTGAGGCAGGAGGACCATAAATTTGAGGCCTGGACAGTTTAGTGAGACCTTGTCTCAAAATTAAAAAATAGTAACGGCTGGGGACATAGTTTAGTTGTAGAGTGCTCCTGAGTTCAACCCCCTAGAACTGCAAAAAAAAAAAAAAAAAAAAACCAAAATAACAACAATGACAAAATGGGGTGGGAGCTCTTCTTGGGATATTTGAATTTTTAACTTCATGGAATACTGCCAAATCATTCTCTGAAATGTGTTTTTTGTAACAATGTATATGCAAAGTAGAAGTATATGAACTTCTGAAACAATTGACAGCGGTACTTTATTTGCAATTTCCTTTTTCTGGGCAAGGATTTTCTTTATTAATAAAGCCATGTAGTGCAGGCAGCAAGTAATAGCTGCTTTTCAATCTCAATTTAAAAGTCACATTCTCCATTGTTCTATCTTGAGATTAACTTATCTCTTTCTGTTTTCAAACAAATGTAACTCAAGTTTTCTCAATTATCAAACTTGTCTATATTTTACTTACAATTATAGTTTAGACCTGATCTGAGACCTAAGTATGCTGCTATCATCTAAATGTCTTGTGTCCCATTCCCATTCATGTATTGATATTCTAATGCCCAAATTTATGGTGTTAGGAAGAGAGGGGCCTTCTGTGAGCTAATTAGGCATGAGGACAAAAGCCCTGATGAATGGGATCAGTACCCTTATAAAGGACTTTTCTGACTTCAGATCTATAAAAAATAAATTTGTGTTGTTTACCAGCTACTCAGTTTATGATATTTTAGTATAATAGCCCAAACAGATTAAATCAAGTAACTTTTATAAAATTATTTGTACTTTTAAAGACTATATTACTCTAAAGTCATGTTTGAAGTTTGTCTGATTAATTAGAAAACTGGTTGTTTCTTAGTACAGTGTCTATATGCTCTTTAAGTACCACATTTGTGGGAACATTATAATATATCTGTTTGTAGATATCAAGTGTCATTCATGTGTATAACAAGTTGGACATATAATTTTCTATGAAAGTAATTCAAGAAATGTCTTTGTTAAGCAAAAATATGAGCAAAATATATACCCTAAAAGCAGATAATAGATGAGTATTTTAAAATTTCACTTATTGGATAACAATTGGAAACCTTAAAAGAAGTGGTGACCTGTAGTGATAATGTTCATCACAGTAAATCAAAATTTAATTAATCACAATAAAGCTTACCCATGTAATTGTATCAAAGTGGGAGAGATGCTTATTCTTTTCTTTCATAAATGAAATCATTGCATATTTACAGTGGAAAAATATCTATTTAAAATTTTCAGGACTTATTTTCCTTGATATATTATTTCATTCAATGCTATGCATAAAATTTATTTGACATATTTTCAGTTTAAAAAAAAACAAATTTGCACACAAACCAATACTGTTTATGATCATAAAACACTAATGTTTGTTTTATTATAATACAACCAAAATATACATTTAACAATTTTCAATTATTTTATAGTACAAGACTACATTTCTTTTAAAATAACAAAATAATAAGTTCAAAATTGATTGCTAAACACTCACAAAACCAGGATTAAATTACATGATTAACTATGGCCTTTGACATATATTTGCCCTTTCTTAAAAAAAAAATTATCTCAAACTTTTTATAAATACTGTATACTACAAATGCTTAAATGAGAGGTATAAGTCATGTGCACTTTTAATGTATAGAAACTGGAAATTATAAATTTTTATTTCTTTTAACCTCACATGTAAGCTGAATTACTTAAGTATTTTTATCATTTACTCTGAGAAAAATATACCTTTTTATAAAAACATTTCACTTATTTTTTTCTTTAAACTATCTATTCCCAATAAGGTGAATCAATTAAATCTTATTATTTAAGACAAAGGTGACATTCTAAGAGGGTATTTCAGTTTTGATTCCATTTGTCTTAATGATAGATATAAAATATATCTCATGTTTAAGCAAAAGAAAATTAGTGTTTAATAAATGATCTTGTTTAATTTTTATTATTTGATAGAAATCTGAATGACACCAAGTTGTTCTTAAAAATTCATTTTTGATAATTTGAAAAAACAGACCCTGACTCTTAATTTATATTTTAATTGAGTCAGCAGGAATAAAAAAATGTATAAGAAGAGCCAAAAATAAAACCAAAGAAAATTTTAAAATAAGACCATTTTGTAGCCAGAATATTGTTAATGAGCATTATTTTAAACAACAAAATGATAGCAAATTAGTAATTTTTTTTTCTATGACTATTTGCTTTTCTTAAGTAATTTGGTTAGTTTAAATTTGGTTAGTTTTGAAATGTTCATACAGTTATATGAATATGGTGTTATGATTTCTAAACAAATTCTGAAAATTCCCAATAAATTGTAAATGAATGCAGACAGGCAGGATTCCACTTAGCAGTATAAATAGTAAGAATAAAGTGCAGGCAAAAAAAAAAAAAACCCACAGAAGGAATTCAAAGACATGTGTATTGAAGGTAAGGGAGAAAAATATGAAATCAAGCATAAGTAGCCATTTTAAGATTCTGTCCAGACAGAGCTGATTTCTTAGAAAATTTGAAACTATTAACAATAATTTTCTTTTTTATTATTTCAAGCCAAATTTGGTAAAATCTTTAGTGGTAAAGAGGTACACACTGTGTTTTTAAAGTTAATATATTCACACTGTTTCTCTAAGTGATTTGGATTTATGATTAAGAGGTTCAAAAATTAAATGTCATTTCAATAGCCTGTGTTTAAAAATACACATAAATCTTTGTTCCCATGTTTTGTTTATAAAATTTTATTTTACTAATAATTTTTCAAATATATTTTATGCAATCATCATGAATTAATAATTCTGTATCCAAGGCAGTCAGAATTATAGATAGAAAGCATAAAATATCTTTCTAAAATGTTATCTGATCACTAAGACTTAAAAACTACTTGGACATTCATATCTGAATGAAAATAAAATCTATTTTTACAAGTCAATCCTAACTAGTAACATTTGAGCTTCAGATAATTTTCCCAGAATCTTCCATATTTGCATATTACTTTCTGATGCACAAATATTGAAATCTTAAAAATAAAGCATGTTATCACTTACTTTGAGCCTGCTATGAGTTCCTGGGACATTCTTATCCCAGAAAATTGATAGTTACAAACATTCACGTATGATATTCAGTTAGCAGTCTAACCCTGCGCACAGCTATTTTTATGGATTACTTTTTCAGAATAATTCATTCTGGCTCACTTCTATTAAAACTGTTCCTTAATTTTTTTCTTATAGCAACATTTACAAATATTCATGAGTATAAGATCAAAAGAGGGCACTCAACAGTGTGACTACTTTGAGATAGGTAAGCAATGCACATAAAAAAAAAAAAAAAAAAAAAAAAACCCGCAAGACACAGACAATGTTCTGAACATAGAGACAGTCACAGGCTCGGAAACAAGTGGCCCTCTCATCACTCTAGTTCTCACAGACTTTTCTTTCAAGACATGTAGAATGCATGAGAAACGAGCAATGTCTGTTATTTAGGTTTCTGAAAAGCTGCCTTCCATGTGAGGAAGTGACTAATTTTTCATTTCACACTATAAAGGGCGTGAAAAGGCAAAACAGAAGAAGGCTAAGGGTTGTGTGTTGTAAGAAGGAAAGGTGAGTCCTGCCTAAACAGACAGGAAAACCACCATATGTATTCAGAGGGAAAGTCAAATTAGAAACACTTGAACAGGATAACAAAATATGAAAGGTGTTTACGTTAATGCTGTGAGTTTATTTTCTTTACATGTGGTAGGCTTATTTATTGTTAAATTACTAAAACAATGCTACTTGAATTACAAAGTATCACCTAGAAATTCAAGAAGGTTGTGCGAAAAAAGATGTGTCAAAGAGTTAATTTAACCCTTTCCGTTGTCAAAATTTTGTTATTTAGCAAATACATATCCCCACTCCCACCATGGTCTTTTACTTAATTCTCTCTTAATGTATTATATATTGTTCTTTGCTAGTCACTCAAATATAATCCAATAATCCAATATTCAGGAGAGAATAAAGAAAGTGTATGAATATAATATACAGAGTATGATAAATACTTTGAAAAAAGAGAAGAAACACATACTGAAATACCATTGGTTATAAATAAAATATGATCATCCTTCCCATGATCCTTTAGAAATTTGACTTTTCCTCAGACTTTTGCTAGAAGTTTGTTATAATCCAGACTTTTTTAACAGATAAATTACAAATTGGCAGCTATTTATGCTCCCAGTGAAAGGAGCTCTGTTGCATTTTGTCCACTTTGTGATTATTCTTCCTTTTTGTGAGGATATGAGTTTTTCCCCAAAGCCAGGATTTATGGCTATCTTTCCTTCTGTCTCCTAACAAATCCCATCTGCCTCTCTTCCCAGTAAGGTGTAGTATACATGGTGATGTTTCCCTTATTTTATTAAAATATTCCCCATATCTTATTAAAATATGTATTAAGCATCCTATCCCTGTAGAGCTTAGCATAATATTCTAGAAATACACAACTAAGAACCAATTTCTGTCTGTGAACTTATTTCTCCTTACAAATCATAAGGAATCCTAGGAAGTGTATTAATGCCCCTCAGTAAATCAATGTTGCAGTACACTAAATGCAACCCTTGTGGCCTGAAAGAAATAGTGCACCTCTCCAAATTCCCACACCACACTGCAAGAGCGAATGGCTCACTGGGAAAGTTCCTGTTAATAATGTGAGCTGTTTTAATTTGTGCCTTCCCTTTCAGTTCCCTCCACAAGATAACCAGGTCTAGCAGTGGAATGATTTATCTTTTCATAAGAACATAGCACAACTGCATGGCAAACTCCATGCTTAATGGACATGCAAGGAAATACAGCACCTCAATACAATATCGAATTTGATGCATGCTTAGCTCAATTATTTACAAGACATAATGGATTCAAAAATTCAAAATAAAACATTTGCAAATGTAAAACTCCTATTTTCGGGATACTTCTTGCACTTTGCAGATACAAGCTTAGTTCTTGGAAAACTTGTTCAGATGAATGATTTGCCCTTATATTATTCCATATTCGCCACATATAGTCTTATTGAATATAGATTGCTGTTCTTGTGTCTTATCAAAACTCCATAGAAAGCATTTATGAGTTAGTAGGAAGGATGTACAAAACAGAAGACAGTGTTTTTGCAGGTAAACAATTCTTTTTTAAATTAAGAAAAATTAGAAAACTACGTAGCCACAGCTCTAAGAATCATCCAGTTCTCGATGATGCCTCCTATTTCGTTTCTTCTTCATTTCCTGCATGTGCTTCCACTTTGGGCCTCCCTTGTTCCGCTGCCTCCGCTTCTCCCTGTGCCACATCTGTTCGCAGTACTGGTCGAGGCTGAAGTTCGGGCTGCTAAGGATTTGGATGTAGTCTTTGTATCTCAACCGTGACTCAGCCAATAGATCCTTGACCTGCCCCTCCTCATGCTCTGCCCTCTGGGTATTTTCCATCTGTTCATTCTCAATGACATTCAGAGTCAGTTTCACGATGGTGTGGATGAAAGTGTGCTCTTGCGCTTTGCAGTAATACATCCCAGAGTCCTTCTTTTGCAAACTTCGAATCAGTAGCCCATATTCCGTTTTGATGATCCTTTCATCGGGTTTCAACTACAGAATTGGAAAAATGCAGGTAATAAATTAAAAACAGAGAGGGCTATGAGCAAATGAAAACAGGCTACATAGTTTTACTTGGATGAATCTAAAAATTATATTCCCGGTGTCTCTGTCATCAAGCATAACATCATCAGCCAGAGTTGAAGAGGGTGAAAAAAATGCAAACAAAGTAATAGCCCCCAAACCATATCCTGAATTTTTTATGTTGGTATCTTACACAGACTAACTGAACCTTTGGAACCCAGTGAGTTTTCCTCTCAATACACAGATGTGAATGAAGAAGTTCAAACAGCACTGAAGTAAAACTGACCTTTGCAGAGATTTCAGATAGCAATTTGTGTACTAAGATAAAAAATTGTCATGCCAATTTCAGAGGAAGAATGTGACATTAACAATCATTTTGTACAAAAGAAACTTTAGTGCATGCTTCTACCTATAATGTAGAAGAGAACAAAGACTCCAAAAGAAATTTACTCTGTTTTCTGGATATCACCAAATAAATGACCTGAATAGCATATGAAACCTGTAAGTGGTGACCTGTTAAAAGTCAAGTAGAAAGGCTTGCATGCAGCTTTTGGATGTGGGAGCTGTAAGTGAGCAGGCCCTTAGTCAGAAAGTTAGCAACATTCAAAGCTGAATTTCCCTTTTTACTATGGACCAAATTTTGATACTGTGTAGATATGTGATACTTTAGACTATGTCATTTGTAGAAATATGTGCCCTACCTTGGTATTCACTAACATGGTAATGTGATTTCAAGTGTGAGAAAGCACCATGAACAAAACGAACCTCCCCTGAAATGTGATGCCCTTCATCCTTTGTAGCAGTTTTGCTGAAAGACAATTCAAACACGAAGCTTGCCTGGCCCACAGACTGGTGCGAATAGTGAACTATCTTCAGTAAAAGTAGAGGCATGTTTACCAGCACAAGTTCCCTGTTCAACTTGGCGTATTGTTGAATGGCTAGGCATGAAGTGGAAGAAGAAGAACAACAAAGAAACCTGGACTATTTCCCAGTTTACACATCTGCCCCTGTATTGTAGACTTTTACTTGATGAAAATCAAGGAAGCATAAAGATTGTTAAATTAAATTTATTCACAGTGGGTGGACTATACTTTGCATCTTTATGTGAAAAATATGTAGGGGAAAAAATCCCTCTAATTCTGGAAATATGAGAAAAGGAAAAGAAACATTTCTGGCTACTAGCCCAGTTAACTAACAAGTATATGGCAAACCACCCTCTGTGCCAGTGGAGTGCAGCTGGCGGGGTACCATTTGAGGCCAAAGGCAGGTCACAGCTCAGATCCCTGGTTAATGAGGCTGAATGGTCTCCGGCCTGTCTTTACTCTGCACTGAAACCACACCATCAAGGTTTTGTCTGTTTGTTTCCCTTACTTTGTGCAATTAGTGTGTTGGATATATAGTTTTCCTTTCCTAATGGATTTATTGTGAAGGCCCAGACATTTTTAAATGCTACAGTAATACAAACTACTGAATCCATTTACATTTTCCTACACCATAGGAATCCCTGCCTAAAATAGATGTGAATTTGTATCTGTAAGGCTCTAAAAGGCCAATAACAAAGAGAAATGCAATTGAACACACTACATACACTTGTTCTATTTAAATAATTTCATTGTAAGAATTATTTTAAAAAATTTAAATAAATCTTAAATCTCAAAATACTGGCTCTATACATTGAATTCTAGTCTCCACTGACTCTGCTTCCTATAATGATTCACTTATCTTCCCTATCGGCCTCCCATCTATCAAATTGGTGTGTAGCATATGGTGTATTTAGGGGATTAAAAGCAAAGCTCTTTGAAGGTGAAAGTGTGAAGTATTATTAGCAACATTATAGACTACTGCCATGTTGTTTGAGAGGTAATATTCTGAAGCTTTTATTTCTGTAATTCCCTTAATAGAAAACGGACTAAGGCTACTAACATGACAAAGTGGGTGACTTCAGTTCCAGTTCATTGTTAGATTACCTTTATACAACCTGTATTCTCGCTAATATTTAAACTGCATTTAATGTGGCTTTTGGAGATTGTCACAGCTTTGACTCAGTACTCATTTATTGTTCTCTTTAATCCTCTGACAGGAAGAAATTATGACTTTGACTTCACACATATTGTGCAACACTTCATCATTACTTCTGCTATTCTCTTTTTGTATCCTGTTTATGTTGTTTTATCATAAGATCTAGTTCCCTTTCCTCCTTTCCACTCTAACTTTGTTCCCCACAGGACTCAAAATTTCATAAACACCTGGCTTTTCTTTACTTGGTCATGATCCTTCACATTTTCTTTCGTCCATGGAATGCTTAAGTTGTTCTTTGTTTTTTGATCTGTAGATGGAAAACTTGCCTTAGCAGATTTTGAATTTTATATATTTACCTGCTGCCTATTAGATCATTTAATCAATTTTTGTTTCCTTTCTAAAAATTTCAAAAATATGGCTTCAATGAAAAGGCATTTTAATAAAACATTTTGAAGTGATATCTTTCCCAGGATTTTCACATTTTAGAGGCAAAAACTGTGACCAGAGTTAGGAAATTGATTAACATTTGCCTACTTTACATTCTTGCTCTCTGTAAAGCTTTCATTCTGTGCTGGAATAGGATGCATTATGCAGCCTGCATCTCCACAGTGAAATGTCAGCACAGTCCGTTTAGAAATGCAGCTCCTCTACAGAGATAATGTAATCTTTGGTCACTGATTTAAGCTCATGGAATTCTCTTCACTCTAGAAGTGATATGCAGAAACTGTTCTACCTTACAAATCAAAACCATGCTTGAACTGGGATTGACTACCCATTTGCCTTATGAGAACAAGTATTATATATTTGGCATTATTAAATGTAGATCTTCAGTGAAGGGCAATTCATTTAATGAAAGAAGAGAAACAGGAAAAGGACAAAGGACATTTAGGTACTAAGCAGCAGACAAAGGTCAGGGCCTTTTTCTCTGATAATAGTGCCTAATGGTAATTCCTTTACAGATAATTCACCTGTCAGTTCTTTCATACTTAAACCATTGCACATGTCTTAGAGGAGACTAGGGCCTCAAGAATACGTCCTTTCTCTAAAATGCAGAAAATATTACTAGAGACATGTTAGGATTAAATAAGGTAGAAGGATCCTGGTGTGAAAAAACAAATTTTTGTTTATTAAAATGTTGCAAAAAAATTTTACCTCTATTTAAAATAAAGCAATGAAAGTTTTCCAATTTCATATGGGAAAAGGAAAAGGAACTGGAATGGAATAATATGCATACATATTTTAGATCTCAGAGTATACTTATACTAAATGAATAATTAATTATAATTTAATATAATAAAATATGAAGTATAGATGTAGAAATAAAATCATAAATAACTAGGAAAAATATATATATATATATGCACTTCTCATTGTGACAAGGGTCTCAAAGAGTAATGACTGAGAAATTATACAGCTACTAAATTATTAGATTTGCCTATAACAGATAAAAAATTTTATAGAAAAGTCAGGAATTGTTAGGAACATAAAACATCAAGATTATATCAAAATAAGTTATTTATAATATGTACATCATTGTTATTAATATCTATAATATATAAAGGACTTGATGAAAGCATTTGAAATTATCTATCAATAAAAACTAGCAAATGATAGGCAAAGCAATTCATCAAATGCCACTCAAACCAACAGCTAAGAAACAATGGTGTGTTCATATACACTAATAGATAGTACATAATATGTTTCTTTATATCAAACTGGTAAAAATTTTCTTAAATTGGAACACAATTTTGCTTCAGTTCAGAGTATGCACTAATATGGTGATTTCAATGGGAAATTAGCAAAATGTGGTTGTTTACCAAAAAACATAAAGATAACCAATGTCTTCAACTGATTTCTTTTCCTCCTAGGAATGTGCCCTAAGAAAATAGAAAAGTACAAGAAAAAAATTGGACAGAGGGAAGCTCATTTTTTTTTCTTAGAGAAAACATGAAGTATTTTTAAAAAGTTTGGTTACTTATGACCATGGGTCAGAGTGATAATGGAAATGCTTCCAGCACAATGATGAGCACTGTAGTGAAACAGACACTAAAATATTACTCTACTTATCTACACTTAGTGGCATCCTAGTTCTTCATGTGTTATGCAATTTTAAAGCCATTTACATTGCTTTTATGATAAAAAGAACAAAAATAAAATAAATACCTGGGAACAGAGAAATGAAAATATTTGAAGACGTTTGAAAAATGGGAAAATCCACAGAGAAAATGCAGTATGGTAAATGGCATGAAGTATTGCCTCCTTTATTCATTAACATCCCCAAAGTTCAACAGAAGCTTGGGGACTGCCTATTAACTTGCTTAGTTATAGCATAAACATCATCAATTTCAAGAACAGCTTTATAAGAAAGTCAGCAGATAACTGACTCATGACCTCCCCAACAGCACCCAACTGTGACACAACTCAGTAAGGAAATGTTCTCCTCCTGGCAGAGAATAACCTGGTGACAGCCTCTGTACCACAGGAGATCATGGTCTGTCCCTCAGGCTTTTTTGAGTGGAGGAAAGATTCCAAACTGTGACCTTATGGGTAAGGAACAGAAGGTATCCTGCTGGGAAAAGTGCTTCATGCAGTCTGAATGTTGCCCTTTTCCTAGCTCAGGAAGCAGAATTGCATATCCTGGACTATGTGAAACTGGCCATTTACAAAGACAGACAAAAACAGTCCAAACATTACAGCTAAGATACTTTTAAGTAAGATTCAATAAATACTCTATTTCTGCTCCATTGAAATTCATGGAGCATGGTACCATCATGACTATATGGTATACTGTTAAAAGGTGTTAAAAGGTACATTAAAGTAATGCATAGCATTTTCAGGAAAATGAAAGATGTGAATGCAAACAAGCACAGACAAATGTAGTTATCTGCATTTGGAAGATACACAACAGATTACATTTGCTATGGAGGAAAAAAAAATCACTGTTTGAAGAGTTATTTTTAACCAAAAGAAAATCATCAAATTTATGAGCTATAAAATTAAAATTACTGGCTTATTAAACTTAATATTAAAATATTTCAATGTAACTATAAGCAATCTGCATCTTAAAAATACAGATAACATTCTTCCAATATTTCTTGGATAAAAAGTAAAAACCTTCTATTTTGAAATTAAATAATTAAATTCTATATCAGATAATGTTCCAATATATAGGTAAAAATGAGAATTTTTAAGATACATGTTTAGTGTAAATATGGTTTTGCATAATCTTATAATTTATGAATGTCAGTAATGATGAACAATTGAGTTTTATTGGATAACTGTGACATAATAAAGAATGGAGTTATTCCCTTGGTATGGTATTAAGTACATAGAATCAACATTTTGATAGAAAAATTATCCTTGTAGATCTTAGGTAAAGATATTTGTTTTCATGTAACAGAAGAATTATATCATTAAATCAATTTCTTATTACAAAATTTGACCTTGCTACTCCAAAGTTTTTAAATCTCAGCAGTATTGACATTTGATGTCAGATAATTCTCTCTTGCGGGTAATTGTGCATTGAAGTTCTGTGTATTACCTGAAGTTCTGTGTATTATCTCTGACCTCTACAGACTAGATACCAGAAGCACCCACTTACCACCCACCCACTTAGTTTCAATGACCAAAAATGTCCCAGGAACCTGCCAAACATCAGTCTTCTCAGAGCAAAATTGCCTGAGATTGAGATCTACTGTCCTCTACTAATGTTTGATTACTTACATTTACTATTCTTAGTGATAGTAAATTTAACAAAGAGGTTGAGAAAGTGGCAGCCTGCTCAGAAATCCTAGGCAGTCAAACCAATAGGAGGGTCATAATTTTCTAAGCATGTGATCAGTATTATTTCTTATCCCACATATTGTTATTGATAGATAGTATATGTGATATTATTGTATACTTATAAGAACTCTGCTTTGAAATTCTACTTTGTCATATGTGTTATCTTGTTTGCTTTTCACAGTAATTTTTAAAGTTATTTTGTTCCATTAGGAAAATTCTGGCCTCAGAGGCTCAATTATATCAACACATCAGGTTCATGTTGCAAATCAAGACATCTATCCAGAATCCTGCACTCAATCTATTATTCATTACAGCAGCCTCAGTTTAATATTGAGAGTTCTAGAATTCTGGTCTGAGCATCACTGCTTTCTTTCTGCCACTGTAGTAATAATCAACAATGACAAACAATTCTGCCAATTAACCATTGTTATATGTCAATCAAATAACATCAGTTCATGATTTCCTAAGTTACCCAAATAATAATATTAAGTTCCATAATACACAAAACCTATCCATGTTACAAAATCCCCATGAAATATTTCAATCACATTTATATATTAGGAAAATTAGCAGAAAGAATGGCAAAAAATAGAGTAGCCATATTACATTTCCCTCTGTTGATTTAATTTTAATACATGAAAGTGAGAAGGTATATGTCCAAATACTTATCCAATAAATTTTATCATATGATAAAAATAGATATTTGTATTTTCATACAAATTTGACATAAAATTCATTTTGTAATCTAAATTGAATACAATGTGATTTAAAATTTAATATGCTACTACAGAGAGAAAGAAGATTGTCTTATTCGTGGAGTTGTCAAAATCTTTATGAAATAATAATTTTTAAAATTAATATAAATTTATTTTAAAAATTCACTCTACTTTTAAATATATTTGACTAGTGTATTTGTATTAAATTTGACTAGTGTATTTGTATTAAATTGTCCAATTTAATAATGCATTAAATTGCCTGATTCTCAAAGCTATTGTCACCCTTTGGTGTTAGCACAAACTGTCTTTTTCCCTTTTATCAAATAGTGATTAGAGATCATATGGCACTAAAAGTTGAATATATCTCATAGCCAAAACTCAATTTAAACTTTATACTATTTCCCTGAAGGTTAGCATTCTCTGATGATGATAACTCACCTCCTCTCGTTGTTCATCTCCTGTCCGCTGGATATACCACTTAATAGATGCTTGTTGGGATTTAGGTATACATTCCAGAAAGGTTGAATTAAATTCAATGCCAAAAATCACTTTTTCATCAGCAGTTTCATGACTAATGCCTAGGAAACAAACATGGAATAAAAGATTAACCTTGACCTGATTGTAAAAGCAATGGGAAAATAGAATGATTCAGAACAGATGCCATCAGGAAAGAATCATGCACATTATTAAACAGAAAGGAAATTCATCCTATAATATTATTACCTTCAAGTCAAATATTATCCAATAGATTGATTTTTTAAAACTCTACATTTGTATTGTAATTTTTACTATTTCATCACTATATTAACAATTTGCAGTTTTGGTTGGTTTTTGAAAAACAATTCACAAGATTTAATTCTAAATATACGTTTTCTCTAAATATAATCTTTAGCACATTTTAATGTTCTAACATTTTTATATAAAATATAACTAATTATGCAGTTACTTCTGCTATTTACTGTACTTTTAAGAGAAATTCTAATTGAATGGGTCCACAGAGATGACCAGATAACATTTGGAAATTTTGATGTCAGAAAAATTAGTACAGTGATATTTGATGAAATTCTGTGATTAGAATACTGCACATAATCCAAGACTCACAATCTGGGCCTTATTTGCATTTTCTACCATATTTTTTTTCAGAGATTCTTTAGCCTGATATGCATTTGCTATGAGATAGTTAATGGGATGCTAAGAAGCAGCATCTCAGACAACTTATTTTTGTAAATCAACTGCACCATCTGAAATACATTTCATCCAGAATAGCCAAAGTCTGTGTCCCTTGTGAAATTGAAGATCTGTAGCTTAAATCAAATAAAAAATGATAGCTGCTCAGCTTGGCCCAAACAGACATTTTTTTCATCACACATTTAAATATCTCCATTCTCCAAATGGTCCTACTTTAGCAAGTTAGACATTAACCAAGGACTATGGTTTGAGGGACCAATGGTAATCCTAAAGAAAAGCACACAAAATTCTCAGCAATGGCATGCATGCACATCCATCCCATGACTTGTTTTTAAGAAACTTCTTTTGAATATATTTGTATTTTACCTACAATGATTAAGTCAAGTACATTAACAACTTTTGAATTAACCTTATCTAACCTTCACAATGCTTGGATTCTATTTAAAATTTCTAACTCATCAACTGTCTCCAGCATTTCAGAAGATTATATCTGCAATTTTCACAGTTAATAAAATCCTAATGCACAGAAGATCACAAGTGCCATTGATGGGAGAGAAAGACATGAACCACTTCATAATAATAGATCCTGAGAAAGAGAATTTGTCAACAAAGCAGAGGGTACTGCATGTTGACTGTCAGGTTATGAGGCAAGCAATCAGAAGAAACTCAGACTGACTCAAGCAAAGAACTGGTCAATTCAGTAAAGGAAAAATTAGTAAAATATACTGAAAAACTGAAATAGTAAACAAATAGTCTGAAATCTTTTTTTTTTTTCAAATCAGAAAAAAAAACATACCTATAACATAGTCACCAAAACATTTGTTTGATTAAAAATAAATTTATTGTTGTTCCTATAATGCTTGTCTCATTTTTCATTTTCAAAGTTCCAATTTTTAAGTTTCAAATAGTATATGTATATTTAAATGCATATATATGTGTGTGTGTAATTATATATATAAATATGAAAATCCTATTATGATCTAACCTGTAAACATGTAAAAGTCTTATAGAATAGTATTTTAAAATGTACTATCTTCTTTATTAAGTGTAATATAATTTGGAATGGGGCATTTCAATTTCCACATTAATGTCAAAAATTGTTTTTCACAGTAAGTGGCTGGAATATTTCTTTATATTAAATATATGGCATTGAGGTACAAGATTCGGTCTGGTTTCCATTGTCAAACATAGCTAATCTACATGTATTGATTTTATATCATTAGTAATCACACTATATCATAACATTTAGCAATTAGTTAATTTAAAAAAAGAAAAGAAAGAAGGAACAAAGAATACATCTTTTTGTCAATAATTCGAGAGATGATTACCTAGTAAGTACTACAAGCATTTATGGTGGTTTAGACTCAAATCATCTCTTTTCTTCTTTTCTACAAGTTAGTGTCTAAATTTGCCCTTTTCTCTACATTAAGACTGTAACTGCTTTAGTTGTAGGTATTCTCAAAGAAATTATTTAACTCCCAAAATTGACTCTCAGCCTCTAGCTCCTCCTAGTCTAATCAATTATCCATAAGGAGATAATTAATTTAATTAAAAATCTTTTCTGAGAAATATGAAATAGCTCATCACTTGGAAAGTAAACATAAATTTCATGGAATAACATGAGACTGCCACAAATGTAACCCAACCTATATGAGGTCTTTCTGTTTTTGTTTTGTTATGTTTCTAGTTCTGGAATTGAATCCACTTGTGCTTTACCATTGAGCTACATGCCCAGACCCTTTTAAAATTTTATTTTATTTTTAATTTTGAGACAGAGTTTCAGTAAAATGCCAAGACTGGCCTTGAACTTATGATCCTCCTGCCTTAGGCTCTAGTATCCTGGGATCACAGGCAGGTACCACCATTCCAGGCTTTATCTGGTTTTAATTACTATTACTTTGTAAAATTTAGTTTTGTCTTTAAAGCATACTTCAAATGCTACCCATCTGAGTAGGCTTTCCTTTACCCATCCATTATGCAAACAGTCTTAGGTGTCCAACATACTAGGATTATTTTAGGTGCCTGGGTAAATATGGCAGGCGAAATCTCTGACCTTAAGAAACATATATTCTAGTGACACAGACAAAATAACCAAGTAAATGAAGAAAGTATACAGTATGTGGTATTATCTGCTACAAGAAAAAAAGGAAAAGAAAGAAAAGAAAAAGAAAAAGTAGATTAGGCAATTGTAAGTAGAAAGAAGAAAAGTATTTCTGATGGCAAGATCAGGAAAGGTCTCTGAGGGATTAACATTGAGGCATAAAATTGCATGATATGAAAGTGGAGCTATGTGAACTTCTGAGGGGAAACACAGGGGACAACAAATACAAACAGCTCTGAGGCAGGAAACAGATTGGTGCTCTTGAAAAAGAGAAAGCCAGTGAGGGGACTATGCAACAGTATATGAGAGAGGGTCAAGAAGGTGTTGGGACCAGGTGAAACAGTTTCTCACATGCCATGGTAAAGACTGTGGATTTGTACTACTTGTTCTAAGAAGCTAATGAAACATTGTTAGTAAGGTAATGATGTGATCTGACTGAAGTTTTGAAAAGACTACTCTGGTTACAGAGTAAGATGTAGACTGAAGCAGAGCAAGCATGGAAGCGGGAGACCAGAAAACAGGCTACAGAAGAGGAATCGAGATATCAGTGAAGATGAGGAAAAGGACTTATTGAAAAGTCGATGGTAGGATATGAAAGAAAGAAAAGAATAAAGATGTGACTCTGAGCTGCTTTTTGACCTAAGCAGCTGGATGAATGGAAGTGCTATTTATTAATATAGGAAAGTGCAGAAATACAGCTTTGGAGAAGATAGCAAGAATTCTTAGACATATGTTGGAGATGTTAACTACGCATTCAGAAGGATCTATTAAGTAGGCATGCAAGCATTCCAGACTGCCATCAGGGACAAGCTTAAACTGGACTATGATTTTAGGAGTCAAATAGCTTCTGATAGTACTAAAGTGATGATATTAGGGGAAAGAACAGATGGAGATTGAAAAAGTGGTTTGGGTCACTGGAAAACTTGTTGCGAATGAAAAGAAAGGTTGAGAGTACACAGAAGGTGCAGTCTGCAAGGTAACAGATAAACCAGAAGGATGTAGTACCATAAAAGCTTAAGTGTGCAAGTATACCTCCTCTCTGAAAAGAGAAAGGCTTGATAGTGTTTTCTGATTTTTCTAGTGTAAATACCCCCACTGTAGCTGACTGCAGCTACCAGTGGTTTAAAACCAGCTCACAAAATAACAAAGTAATAAGCAACAGGTTTCATAAGGCTACAGCATACCACTACAAGGAAGTTAAGGGGAGAAGGTGTTTCAAGGAAGAGGGAGTTAGATGTTAAATAAATATGAGAATTAAAAATTTGCCATTGAATTTGGCAAGAAGGAAACTGCTGGTGACTTTAACAAGAATGGATTGAGCAAAGTGACAATAATAAATGCAAAAAACTGGGCACTATGGGTTATAGCAAGAATGCAATATGGCAAGGTAGAGACAATAACTCTGAGCCTTAGGGGAAAACTGTGTGCTTTATGTTGTTTTATTTATAACATTTATCATCAAATAACACAGCATTTTTACCTGTTTTTATTTTTATTGTCTGTTTATATTTATTGTTTGCTTTCTTCCCTAATGCACCTAAATATAAATTCTATGAATACATAGATTGCTTCCTTCTTACTCATTTGTATGTCCTCCACACCTACCACAGTTCCTGATGTGCATATGGAAGACACACAGTAGTGATTACTAAACACAACACTGGACATGACAGTGAGTCTCTTACATTGTTAGAATGAGAAGGCAAACACACTGTGCTACTCCTGAACTTATTTTTCAGAATTCTGAGTTAAAAATGACTGCCTTGCTTTTAAAACAAGAAAACATTGCTGGGTTCCCAGTTATAAAATATGAAAACTGGGTTATTTTCATCACTGGTGGGATGATTAGTAACAATGTGATAAAGGAAATTGTTTTTTTTTTTTCCCACTAGTTGCATGTGTGCATTTGCGGGTGTGCATGCTTCTGTGTTCTACCTGAAGGTAGAGTAAAACTATGGGATATCTACTTTTAGAGGTCCCTCTGTTTTTAGACTCACTCACCAGACTTCCTCTCTACTCCCCATCCTGCTTCTTTCCCACTCATTCTTTCAAGATCTTCCATTCTATGATTTTTGTGTTTCTGAACCATTCAGCCTCTGGTGATACCTTTTTTTTTTTTTTTTTTTTTTTTTTTTTGCTAAATTCCCATTGAGCCTTGATCATCTTATTTCCCCAAGGAATCCTAAGCCCTTTAAGGCATTCCTTGTCTCCTAGTATATTCAGAACAATCATGAATATATTTATTAATAGCTGAGTACAAATAAAGTATAGGCTACCTAAAACATCTTTCTAATATGTGCCTATACTTTGGCACACTTTCCTGAGAGGTTTCTTTTGAGTTTACTCTATATGTCCAAATGTTTTGGGCTATATCCTGCTTTATCTCTAAAAAGCAGTTTTCAAACTTTACAAGGACGGATAAGAGAGTAAGAAAAGAAACAAAAGCTAAAGTATAGGAATTTTAAAAGACATATGAAACAAATCATGATATAACAAAAGATTATTCACTTAGGCTTGTAGACAGGGGTTGATTTATAAAATCTCCTGTTGCTTTTCCAGAATATAAGCACTACACAAAATGAGATCTTAATATAATAGTTGTTTGGAGTCATGTAATTAAAAAGATATACAAAGCCTGGACTTATCATTTTAATTGGGAGCAAAAGCATATTAAACCAATACTTACTTTCTTCTATGTCCCAGCACTGGGTGATTGGGTCCCCATACTTTACATCCTGACGTCTAGCTCGCCTATGAAAAGAGGATTGGAGTGATGAGAACTCCAAGCATTATAATCAGAATATAGAAAGGCTACACTTAACACTAATAGCAGCAGATGCATAACTATCCTTATTTTACTGCTCAATTTAAAATGCAGTTCAATACTCCAGTGAACCTAACATTGATTTAGATACTACTAGTATAGTAAATGCCTAATAGAATAGATAGTGTTTTGCATTAGGATGGTCTGAATTTTATTTAACTACTATTCTTTTTCTATGACTTGAAAAATGATTGGACAGAATGGGTTGAACATACATAGAATCCATGTTTATAATATGTGGTAACTATTCTCACTCTCTTTTCTGTCAGTTCTGGGAAAAGTAATATATAAGAGTTTTAATTGGTATGTAGAAGTGTATACACTAATACAAAGCACTTTATCATGGATAGATTCACTATATAGAAAGATGGTGTCTGAAATAGGTACATGTTTGATGTGGCATGGATTGTTATGTTTTATTTCTATGTAGGAACATGTAGCTCACATGTTTTTTCTAGTGTCACTAATAATATGAACACAATGGCTTTTGCATTAGGTCACATATTTTCCTTAAGACAAAATAGTAATCATCATATATAAAAAGAAAAAAAAATTGCTATATCTAAAGTATGCCTTAAACTCTTACAATATATTTTAATTTGCTTTGGGTATTTGTTTTTCCTTTAAATAAACTTTAATATAACTGAAACAAAACATGAAGATTATAGAATTTATGGAGTGTCACATGACACATACACACATATATATGTATAAAACTTATATATATATATATATATATATATATATATATATATATATGTTGTATAATGTTTAGATCAGTTTAAATGTATCTATCTCCTGCAATATTTATCACTTCTTTATGGTAAAATATTCAAAATACTTTCCTTTAGCATTTTGAAATGTAAAGTCCATTATTATTATCTATATTCATCCTACTGTGCAGTAGCCCACAGGGACTTCTTGCTCCTGTCTGAGTGTAACTTAGTACCCATTGATCAACCTCCCTCTGTTCCTCCCTCTGGTCCACTCCCCACAGTCTTTGTTGTAGAGAAGTAACAACAAACTTTCTTGGATAACTAAGGTGTTCCTCAAGGGCAGTACTGGTCAATGACAACCTTGTAAGATTAATCCCTCATATACATCTTTAGACTCTCACAGACATTATACTAGGTAAGGGAAAACATCACAGTGGCATGTCTTTAAGATCAGAGACACAGTCTTGGGAAATATAAAAAAAAAAAAATTATGGTAGTATAAGGTACATAAGGTCAAGAATGTTTTTAAATCTTGGCTTCTTAAGGAACAGGGTCAATTAATCAAACTGAAGTTTTACTGCCAGCTAATGAGCATTCTTTTTTTTTAGCTTCCAGAAAAGAATTCCCCAAAGACTCACTGTGATGAGTACAACCTTTGCCAAAAACTATAGCAAAATGTTGGTGACTACTCACTTTTAACTTTTAATAATCATGTCTACCCACTGACATTTATTTCAGGAATTGAAGAGAATATAAAATGTGTCTTAACTTTAAGCAATATTTGCCATTGTAATATACAT
Source organism: Urocitellus parryii (assembly GCF_045843805.1). Taxonomy (NCBI): domain Eukaryota; kingdom Metazoa; phylum Chordata; class Mammalia; order Rodentia; family Sciuridae; genus Urocitellus; species Urocitellus parryii. The sequence continues at coordinate 65,956,553 of NC_135533.1, forward strand.
TCAACCTGTGTTGCCTAGAGTTTAGAATTTGACCAATCAGGCAAATTTAAACAAAGCAAAAAAGTGGTAATAAGATTCATGTGTGTGCATGAAAAAAAAAAAAGCCTAAAAAATAGCAACAAAATAATACCACAATGTGTTGTTGTTTTACATAGACGAAATGCACTTTTAACAATGCTTTAGCAAATAGCGTTATTTAGTCTGCATCTAAAACTAATTATAATAGTATAGTTAGATAATGTCAGGCATGTTAATAGGCATTCAGGGTTTTCCCAGTTATTTTGCAAGTCAACAGTGCTGAAATGAATATCTTGTAACTTTGTGGTCTTTCTGCACATGAATGAATAGTACAAATTTTTATTCTTGGCTCAAAATAGCATTATTTCTAAGAATACTTAAAACAATGAACTACACACAGCAGGGAAACAATTTGCAGTTCAAGTACATATGATGAAAGAAATTGACCAAATTAAGGTTATTAGAATAAAAATAAAATTTTACCAAGCTATTAGATGCACTGTGAGCTATAATAATATGTGCAAATTATTTGCAAAACAATAGGTATGAGTGTGAGCAAATTTAGAAATAAGGTGGGAGAGACAGAAAAAGGAAAGTAGTGAATAAAAGAACTTTTAGTGGTGTTTGACATAAATAAAAGAATATAAAAAATGTGTTGGATTTTTTTAATAGTTTCACATTTCAGAATTCCAGAACATCTGTTGTATCCTCCTTCGTAGTTCAGTATTATGTAAAACTATGAAACTATATTATAATTTTAATATTCCTTCCAGAAACTAAGTTTTCCCCATCGTTCTCTTTAAACTATAAGACAAGGCATTTATATGAGATATTAATCTTATAGAAAGGGAAGCTTCCTAATAACTTACCTCTTTGAAGTGGGTGCATATCGAGAGCATGCATTTCCATCCCAGGCACAGTAGGGGTCTCTGGCAAGACAGCAGTCTGCACAGGCTTTCCCATAAGTGTCACATCTGTGCAAGGAGAGCTGAACCAATCCATCCCGGGAACCAATGTACAATTGTTGCTGCAAATCAGGCAAAACAAATGAATTATAAGCATCTTTCAGATGAGTCTTATGAACTTCCCCTTCTTGAACACCACATAATAACACTAAATCTGTTTCCCCGGGTGTCCTGACCATTGTAAACACTTTCGCAGAAATGTAATGAAGAGTAAAACAAGTCAATTACTTCTATCCGTGGTGGGACTGTGGTTTGAAGATGCTGATACTGTATTGCACAGTGTTCTATAAAGCTAGAGTAAGCTTGGCAGTAATTTAAGAAGTTCAAGAAACAGCTGCTAGACTGAGGAATTAAGATGTCAAATTCTCAATAGTAGAAATTGGTAGTTTATATCAAGCACAGATGCTATAGGCAAAACTGATGGACTTTCTCTGTCACGGTTCCTTACATGAGAGATGACTGAAGAGATTAATAAAACTTCATTCCATTTTTAAATGATTTCATTTGCTGATGAAGTATTGATCTCTGAGAGCAACTAAGTTATTTAGTATCAGTATAAAGAAAGTACTAAGCAGGCTGAGAGATGCCACATCACAAATGAAAGTGTAAGATACTGGAAAAAAAAAGCAAATAAATTCATATTTTTGAAAATTAGTCCTGAAATTGATGCACCATTCACCATGTATACTTATTAGAGTGTCTGCAGTGGTGGTAGTGGAAGGGGAGAGAGGAGAATTCCACACAGACTCTATACAGTCAATGAACTCATGGTGAACTCTAGTGGACCATTCCAGGTTTTAAGTAGAGGGGAAAACCCCTTATAAATAGATCTTAACATAAGTAACACACACAATCAGTAATGTGTCTTACATATTTACTGCTCATTAAGCTCTCAGTTAAACCTTTCTTGTTACTAAATGCACTGGCCAGGCATTACTATCAATTTTACTTAAATTCTCTTCAGTATTTTAGACCAGTGACCATACCTTCCTCAAAACTCTCTTCAGCACTTTTTCCTATACTTCCTCTTTATTTCTGCCTAAGACATTTGTCTCCTCTGTGATTCCTTCCTTTGAATTAAATGTCAAATTTCTTTCTTTTCTGTTCTCATGTCCTCTTTAATGGGAAACTCAAAGGTATCTTGAAAACAGCCAAATCAAGAGTATAGCAGTTCTCCAAAAGCTACCCACCTGCCCTTCCTTGGCAAGAGACACCATCACTCATCCAGGCATGCAAGACAGAAACCTGGGAGTTGTCTTTGAGATTTCATTCTTACACCATCTGTCACCAGGTCATTTCCATGCCCTCATATAGAAACCTCTAATCTGCTTCCTCCTCTCCCTCTCCCTTTCTACTACCACTGCCTTTGCATTGGTCCTTATCATTTCTCTCCTGGATTACTTTTAAGTGTCCTAACTAATTCTGCTGACTTCTGCCTTCTTTTCCAGCAACTCCCACTTCTATCATAGGACCCAATCCATCTTTCACACTGTCACACCAGACTGATCCTTCTAAAACAGAAAATCTTATCATGACACCCTCCTGCTTAAAATCTTTAATGGATTTCACATCCTTAAGATAAATTGTTGACCATCTTGGGAGGACATGTAGCATGTGCCTAATCTTACCCTGGCTTACTGAGATTCATTTCTAGCCTCCTTCCCCCTTGAACACACATGTCCTTGCTCTACTTGTACATAAACTTACTAGAATTAACTATGGGCTCTTATTTTTCACATCTTTACAAATGTTCTCCCTTTCTATTTGGGGTATTCTCCTTTATCCCATCACCTTTCTTATTTTTTCTGGTTAATACAATATCCTTTATGGCTCAGGTCACATGTCTATTTGATATCTTCCCTTGCTCATTCTGGCTCATTTCAGGCTACCTTCTATGTATATTTTTCCATTATTACTCAGTGATCTTAGCATGCATCTTTGTTTCTACAATGAACTTCCAGAAGTTATGTTATGTCATTTATTGATTTCTGTACTCTTATAGCACACTTTTAGGCCTTCAAGAAATAAAGGTTGAATGAATGAACAAATTCATGGAAAAGATCTGAAGAACAAACCTATTTATACCTCGCCCTAATAATTGCTTGGCCATACTAGGCAGAGTATATTAAGACAATTTTAGCAACATCTTAATGTTGAGCATGTTATCATATGATTTTCTTAAATCTTGAGGGTACATATAGAAATGGTAATGCAAGTCTGAATTGTAAATGAATTGGGATTTTAAATATCATACCAGGGAGCTATGAAATTACATTATATTATTATCATTATTATATATAGCTACTATTAAGTCTACACTTACAATGTGCTACTCTGTTTAAAACATTAGCCTACAGCATCCTATTTAAACTCACAACTAACATAGAAGGTTTCTCAACTTTGCTGTTGAGGAAATTGAATCTGAGTGATAGATATTGAGTAGTGTGATGAAAGTTGACTGTTGGGCTATTTGCCACTACAGTCCATATTCTACCTCCTACACTCCCTAATTAAAAATCTTTTTTAATGGTTAGAACTAACATTTTGCATATATTTCTTATGAACTTGACAGAAAGACACCAGAAAACTGAGCTCAATTTTTAAGAGCCAAAAGGAAGGGGAGAATGTAGAATATAAAATATAGTTCAATAAGTGAACTTTGTCTCTATTCTTCCAAGGCAAGGTTGGAACAAGGGTTTCAAATCAATAGTTTGAGAAACTAATAACCTGAAACTTTTAAATTATCTGCAGTTTAACTTCCTATTCCAATGTATTCTTCAAATCAACATTCATTCACGCAACTTATTACTTTTTAAAATATTTTTTATACCAAAAATAGAAAGTACCTGCTTTAAAGATAACTCCATGCTCAAGATGATTGATGGGTGCTGAAAATAGAAAGTAAACATCAATAAAGATAGCCATAACATGATTTTATATTAGTCAATATATTGTTTTATTCTCTCTCTCTCTCTCTCTCTCTCTCTCTCTCTCTCTCTATATATATATATATATATATATATATATATATATATATATATATATATATATAAATTACTGAAGTCAAAGTCTGGATTCTGTTTGCTATCTTTTTCCAATGTGTAGTGAATCTACCTTAACAGAAATGAGGAAAGTAGTTATTTTAAAGTATCTTCTTAAAGAAAAACAAACTAAATTTATGAAGAAGACTTCTGTACTGAAAATTGTTCCCAGTTACAAGTTTTCTACTTCTTTTAAATCTGCTTATCTTAACTGTTTCCATATAATTCAAACTAGTGTTGACAAGAACATCTCCATAATTATTTATTACCTCTTTCTGCTCTTACTTAGATCAGTCATTCAAACACTTGTTCAAGTAGCAGAGTTCTGAAAAGCTACAGTACTCCTTATAGATGGCCATATTCTTTATGTAACATTATGAGATGTCAATGCACACAATTTCATGATATGAACTAGAGACTGTTTCATATGTAGAGAATACGGTTGTATGCATGCAAAGTAGAATCAGAAACTTGAACATAAAAGCTATCAAATGAAAAAAAGTATTAAAAATAGTTTACCTATTATCTATATTCTATTTATTTCATTTATTACCTGTCTGTATTTACTAGTTGACAAATAGTAGCAGATGTCAAAGATTTAAGAAAATTCATAGAATAAAAATGTTAAGAAAGTTTGTTTCATAACTTTTTTTAAATGAATTATACAACGTGGACAAAGTCATTAAATGATGTATATTAATTATATATATTTTTAACATAAATTATACCTCAATAAACATGTTTTTTTAAAAAGAGGGGGAATAAAGTGAGAGAGAGAGAGAGAGAGAGAGAGAGAGAGAGAGAGAACAAACATGGCATTGTTTAATCTTCACAGTGAAACCAAAGAATTCCTCTTGACTAGTGTCTAACAGCCACTGTGTTCTGTGAATAAATGTGTTCTGATATGCTTGTGTATTGTAGGGACTTTATTTAGGCCTCTGGGTTCACCCTTATATTTGACATCAGCCTTTCCCTTAGGAACCACCCAAGATTTTGTTTTGGTAGAGGCCAGATAGCAGGTCTTGTTCTTGTTAACTTCTTGACCACTATTATCATCACAATGTAAACAGGATCTGTGGAACCCAGCATGTTAATTAACTTGAGCCCCTCTTAGTGGAGGGCTCTTCTCCCCTTTAAAGTCATAGATGTTTACAGGGAAACAGTTTTTAAGGAAGTTTTTTTGAACAAAAATGTTATAAAAAATCCAGAATATTTTTAAAAAGCATTTCCAAGAAATACAATTTTATTTCTAATGGTATTTTCAGGAAATACTTTTAACTTAAACTTTATTGAGGCTGTACAAAGAATGTCACAATTCAATTGCACTGTTAAAAGTCAAAGACATTCACATAACCTGGAGAATTCTTCTAGATCTACTAATTATCAGGGTTGGGGAGGGGGTCAGGACTTTGGCATACAGGAAGACTTACTATCATGTAACATATTTTAAAAATTTTCCTTACAGAAAAGCAGGGATATATGATTTATATTCTCTTCCAGTTTTCTCAAATTCAATTGGGGAAAAATTGCAACGTGAAATTTATAAAGTAGAAAAGCATCTGGATAGTAAAAGAGACCCCAGGCTTTCATTTAATGTGGCAATTTGTCTGACTATATGCTTAGAGAATGCAGTAATGAGAGGCAATCCCAGGAGCTCTCAATCAGTGGTATTCTACAGAGGAAGGTAAGGCCCATTCTTAGTTTCTTATAAAACTCTTTTCAATGCTTAGGGAAAAGAAAAAGAAGGAAACTGATTTCAAAGACTTTCCAGCAAAAGTGATGATGTATTAAAGAGTGCCCTGTAGCAAGGAGTATGCAGTTTCACCCTCTTTTCCCCCTGCAACTCTGGACTAAGCCTTACCTTAAATATCTGCAACTCCTCCAGTACCACCTCTTCCATATTCCACTTCTCCTTTGAAATGCTGACAACTTTTAGGACAGTTCCAATGTCTGAAAAAATACATAATTTATAATCCTGCCGTTTCTATTTCAATATTAAGTATATTCCTAGAAACCATCAAATTGCTTGTCTCACTTTTCTTTAAATGTTTTTCAAGAAATCAGATTAAACATGAAGGCTAATGTATATTGTTTTGCCCTTAAGAAACATGATAGCTTTTAGCTAAAAGAACAGAATCTTATAAGCAGATTATTAAATTATATATATCAGTTCATATTTTTTATTTTTCTTTCTTTTTTTTTTTGTATTATGGATTGAACTGAGCCACATCACCAGCCCTTTTTTTTTTTTTCATTTTGAGATGGGATCTTACTAAGTTGTTTAGGGCCTCCCTAAATTGCTGAGGTTGGCTTTGAATTTGTGATGTTCCTTGAACATAAAAGCTATCAAAAGAAAAAAAGTATTAAAAATAGTTTATCTATTATCTATATTCTTTATTCATTTATTACCTGTCTATATTTAGTAATTGACAAATAGTAGCAGATGTCAAAGATTTAAGAAAATTCATAAAATAAAAATGTTAAGCAAGAAAGTTTGTTTCATAACTTTTTATTAATGAATTATATAAAATAATTACAAATAATATACAAATAATCCCAGCCTCCAGAATCACTGGGATTACAGGCATGAGCCACCACACCTGACATTTTAGTGCACATTCTTAACAAAAGAAATATATGTGCTTAATTTAAGCATTGCTTAAAATGATAACAGAGATGAAACACATATTTTAGATCTTAAGATTCTAAAGTACATTAAAAAAACTAGTTTTACTTCTACATAGTGATCTCTGCAATAAATATTTACTGAATACCTATTATATACAGTCTACATGAGGGATACTACATCTCTTCAAATATATTCTACCTTTGTAACCATTGTTAATATGGCAAAAACTAAAGTTTTATTTTCAATTATTTTAATTCAACTTAAGAGACAATACAAAACTAACAATGTAAAACGAAATCTGATGTTTAGAAAAGATATCTTAAGTACATCATCTTATATTGCAGTTCTATGTGGTGGTATGCTAGTATAGAGAGAGATTCAAAAGACTACTTTAGAAAAAGAAAAAAAATACCACTTTAATTAATTTATATAAAACAAATGTCATTAAACTGAGCGCAGGCATTGAAGTACAGGGGCATATGTAATAATGTTACTATATGCACAAATAGCCTATAATATTTCATATTGTTTGTCAATGACTATGAAATCTTTGAAATATATTAACTATACACTTTAAGTGTCAAATTGACTACTTTAACATTGCCATAATTTTAGTTAAAGTTAGGTAGTACCACCTAGTGGCTGAATGATGTTTATGACAATAAACTGTTTAAAAGCTAGGAATGAGCTTTGGATGAACAGAGCAAATTAAATGTCAAACTCATGAGAAGTAATAACAGACTCATTATTTCAAGTTCTGACCCCTTAAACAGCCATCTCTTCAGTCTTGAGAACACTCCTTATTTATATGGATCTTAAAATTGCTATCTGTAACATGATCATGTTTGACAATTGTGCTTGAAGTTAAGATTTCAGTTCAACTGAAACCATGTTTATTAAAAACAAAAAGGAACAAATCAACAGGTCACAAAATACCTTAGAAAGCACTTTAATAATTTATCACACAAATGCTTCCTAAGAAACCTAACTTCTACAAAACCAATTTGGTTTTAAAAAACAAATAATTCTAAAATTGTTTTACACACTTAAAAAACTGTTCCAATAAAGATGTCTGTTTATCAAAAAACCTATTAATTTCTATTTCTTTATGAAATGCTCAATCTATTAGATAACATAGTGTCTAAAATGCAACATTTTTACTTTAATGATACATATTATCATTACTGCCATTAGAATTCACAATAGAAAAGTATTATTAGATAATAATTTTTCCTATTTTGGAGACTCACCAAAAATGTAGTGTCTTCTTCTGCAAACAATACATTTAACTCATTTTGTAATTACTGAGTTAGCAAAACAAATAAATAAGATGACCTTCAAGAATGAGAGACCACAAAATTTATTTTAATCTACAAAATTCAAGAACAGAAAAAATAATCTCTAAGAAATTTCTGCTTAAAGTCTTTACAAAATAATGATTAATGTTTTTAAAAAGCCATATTAAGTCAACTAAGCCAGTAGTTCTCAAACTGAGAGTCCTTGGGGTAGAGCTTATCAGATACCCTGGTGAGAGAGGGAAAGGTAAAGTTGGAAAATAAATTGCTTTGCTCTATTAATTTAATTTTAGTCCATGGTCATTCAACAAATATGTCTTGAGCACCTAATCTATACTAGGCCCATTGCAACCACAAGATACAATTATATTTTTTAATCTTAAATAGGACAGCAGATGTTTATAGTGTCAGTTAAAAGCATGTGTTAAATAATTTTAAGAAACACTGACAAGGTATGGTCTAATAATTATTCATTTTTATTTTGACCAATAAATAATTTCGAAGGTTTTGCTTTCTTTATCAGACAATGAAAAATTCCTTTGAAAGAAAGCTTAGTCTAGTTTGAACTCACCTGTTCCAAGAAACATTACATCATATTGACCGTCTTCTGCAACGACATGATCCACCACTATCTGAGTCAGTCTGTAATCCACATTGATTCGTTTGAAAGTTGGTCCTCCTGCAACCGGGTATACTGCCTTGTACATCACAGGGTGCCGCTTTATGAAACTGATGACATCATCTGGGAAATCTCGGGTGGATTTAACCAGTGGGTCATAGGTTTTGCTTGGGCACTAAAAAGAAATGTGAATAAGACACTATGTATGTACCTAAGAAATTTACACTTGATTCTAATGAAGATTTTAAGATATATCATGGATAATATTGAAGGAATGATATGGAATCATATCCAAATACACCTGTAAATAAGTGTAGTGGACACCTAATATATTTAAATCCCATTTTGCACTTCAAAAATATTCTAAATTATATCTATATTTTCTAAATTTTTCCATAGTGAACTCTTTTTATACACTACTGATTCTTATAAAGATTATTGTTTCTAATGAAGATACTTGGAATTTAGGTTGAAATAAATGTTAAACTGTTAAACATGTGAATATATGGAAAACCATCATATTCAGTGTCCTTTGAATAAAGTTAAGATTTTAGTTCAATTGAAACCATGTCTATTAACAACAAAAGGAACAAATCAACAGGTCACAAAAATACTTTAGAAAGCAGTTTAATAATTTGGAATCATAATTATCTAGCTTTATTATAACCGGTGTGAAAATTATATTGGGAACAATTCAACAGTTCTTCCACTAAAGAATCTGTGAAGAAACCCTTGGAGAATTTTCCCCTTCTGTCTAAAATTGCCCCTTGTGTCACTTTTAGAATCTACTAAATAAATAGCTAGCATAATCTGCCCCCTGGTGGTAAAAATTTAAAAGTCCAACTTGGTACAAATTTAATGAATTTCATGTACCTTTATCCAAAAATAAGGAAATCAATTTACAATTTGACTGTTTTTCAGAAAATGTATCCTAAATTATATCCTAAATCTAATGTATATTTCAAAATATCATAATTTAGTAAGTTATCTTATAGGATACTAGTGTTAATCATTTGAATTATTAATGAACTAACAGATTTTTTGGAAGGGAAAATTATAGTTAATTGGTAAATAGAAGAAATGAGAAATGTAAGAGAAAATTTATATGAAAAATTTTCCTTTTTTTTTAGTCTTCTTTTTGAGTTGAAACATAGGTTCCATTGATCTCAGCCATTTGTACTAGGTACTCACTATAATCCCATCAGGGCTCCAAAAACATGCCACTTGTATAAAGGTCATTCTTAAGGAGCTGTAGATCCTGAAGATTTCATAATTTATGACCCTGACCCCAAACTTCATATGCAAAAAACATAATGTCTCTTTTTAAATTATAAGATATATCTAAGTTGTACTAAAATAACTGTTAATGATTTTCTTCAATTAATTTAAGAATATCTATGGTTCACCAAATCTTGAATGTCTAAAGAAACTGATCCTTTATTGACATATCTTTATTTGTCCCAGGTCTGTAACAAAAGGATTAGAAATGTCCTAGTTCATTAGTCATTTGGTACTTATTTAGTTATCCTTAACTGGATGTTGGTCTAAAAATGGAAGTCTGTGTGTTTGGTCATTTTTTCTGAAACTTAGCCTTCAGCCAAGTGGAATCTGTCAACTTGATAATGGAAGGAACCGTGTATTAAATAGATTAAGCAGAGAATCAGAGTGGATATGAAGCTCAAATAATACAAAGCTCTTGGCCAATTATAGGCTGCATGTTTGAGGCTTAGTCAAAGGCCACTCACAGTAGACTCACAGCTTATAATGCCTGTGGTTCAATTTGGTTGGTTATCATTAAAATCAAAGCAAAAGCAAGATTTTGCTTGTATTACATTTCTGAAAGAACCCTCCAACTTAAGAGCAAAAAAAAATCTCTTTTGACTTTGTAGCTATGGTTACACAGTAGTCAAAATTTGAAAAGAAATAATATCATGACATACCAGCCACAATTTTTGATATCACATTTTAAATAATTAGAAATTTAAGGTAAGAAAGTACAGATGAATGAAGATGGAAACCTTTTGTTAAGAAAGAAGTATAACAATTTTCCTCAGTCCTTGCCTCTGACAAAATATAATAAATGTGTAATAAAATATAAGGGTTAAAAAAAGGAAAGAAAACCTGGTTTCTATCCACTATCATAAAATGATCTTTGGAAATATCATTTTCTTGGGGCAGTTTTTCCTCATGGCCTGCTGCCAGTGTTTGGATGAGATCCTTATCCTCTCCGTTGCTATGTGTGATCTCTCAGGTCCGCATCACTGTGCTTGCACAAACGAAAGTGATTTGAGAGAGTTACTCCCTGAGGTTCAAGATAGTACAGTATGAACCAAACATTGTTATTTTAGTACATTCAATCCAGTGGAATTTTTGCTTTGATATCATATAGCTGTGCAGCACACAGATTTAAAATAACGAGATGCCAAGCAATGTATTTAGGTAAGAATAAAGTAGAAATGAAAATTCCATAAAGGAAAAACATGAAGTATAGGGAAACACTCCATGTAATGCAGATGCCATATTCAGTCATTTATCTTCCTTTAAAAATTCCTAGAAAATTTTCCTATTGCAGCTATACCTCTGGGTATTGAAAATCTCGTAAGTTTTTCTCTGTGTCTGTCCTTTTAATTCCTGGCTATTCACATAGTCTAGCTGAATATCCCATACAGGGTCTTTTTCATGTCTGCTCACAGTTTTCAAACTTTACCTAATTTCCATCACTTTAGATCTTGTGTGGAGAGGAAATAACTCAGGTAATTTATCTGTGTCTCTACTATTTTGAAAAACTGTAAGACAACTTAAAATTTGAAGGGAGAGAAAAAAATTTAAAAAGAAAGGAGAAGATTAGCTAAATGTAAAAAAAAAAAAAATGCCAGTATCTTGCTGGAAACATTAATATCATCACAAGATCTGAGAAAAAAGAACTTGCCTAGAAAAACCTGAGATGAAAGGGTAAACACAACAGCCATGAGCCTGGTTCAGCGCCTATCTCCATGGCTGGCTGCCACAGCTGGCTAGGTGTGATCCTGTTATGCTTGGCAAATCCTTGTGTTTGTATAGGGCCTTTAGGAGTGGAGTGGGAAGCAATGGATAAGAGAAGAAAAATGGTTTTTATCCAATGAGAGAACTTTGCCCCTTGGCAAGGCACCAGACAGCTGTTAAAAGTTTTCTCCCCCTGCTGCTTCAGGCTATTCTCAACAGGTTGCAGTTTCTCTTTAAACAGATCAGAGGAATGACTAATGTGAGCGAAGACATGGCACAAAGAAAGACTGAACCAGGCTTTCATTTTCAGCAAACTGGGGAAACTAAACTGAATATTTAATGAATGGTATGCAAAGAAAGTCTGATTTTTATTTATAAGGTAAAAATGCAAATTCAGTAAGTGCCGCCTGATCACTGTGATTATCACAGAGTTGGCCTATAACAGATATGGCAAAGGAAGGATCTTGTCTTAAATATCAGAGATAGAAAGTACAGGGATAGAAAGGCCAGAGATAGCAGTGCAGAGGTAAATCACTCCCCCTCTGTTTTTAAGATTCCTTTCACTTACTGGAATTTCTACACCAGAAAAAGCAAAACACTAGTAAACATAATAAGTAGACTATGATTTGAAGAACTTCGTTTTAAAAGCAATAGTTGGCCTATGGAAATAAAAACCTGAAATCCAGTTGGAAAGGTTAATTCATGTGAAGAAACCAGTTGGTTCTTATCAATTTACGCAAGGGTGCTTAACCACTGAGCCTCATCCCCAGCCCTTTTTATTATTTATTTTGAGACAGGGTCTTGATAAATTGCTTAGAGCCTTGCTAAATTGCTGAGGCTGACCTCAAATTTTTAATCCTCCTGCCTCTGCTTCCCAATTGCTGGGATTACAGGCTTGTGCCCCCAAACCAGGCTTACTCTCATCGTTTTAGAGAAATGAAGCCTAGATCTAGATACAGAGGACTGACAGGGATCTTTTGTCAGGCACTGTCAGTGTAACCAATTTTAGTTCCGTTTCTGCTACTCTCTTCTAGAACTAAATCCCTGGAAAGAAAGGATTTAGAGTTATCTCCAGTAATTTGAGAGAGGTAGTGACAAGGAAATGGTGGTTTGTTATCCAAGAAAATAGAAGGCAGTGCAATTGAACAGATATTAAGGGGAAAATAAAGCTGAATTCAATATGATGAAGAGGCATAAGTAATCTATAAAAAAGCAATTTCCCCAAAGTTTTCTACAGATTTTTAAGTTAACTAGGGAAGCCCTTAAAGCCTTAAAACAAAATGAAACAAACAACAACACAATGTTAACCATATTCTTCAGATGTACAAAGGAGGGGATGGGTCAAGACACTGAGGGAATTCTTCCGTCCTATGCCATATTTCTCAGTTTCCTTTGATAAGACTATCACAGTCTCACCAAACTGTAGAAATCAAGAGTAGGTTTCATTATATACATCTTAAATTACATGTTTTTCTTTGGCCAGTTAACCTATATTTGGAAGTCAAATATCTCTTTACTACAGTAAAAAGGACAATTCTTAATGGGAACAGCACAACTTGTAATCAATCTTCTGACAATTTTGGATCTTCATTAATTTAATAAAGACATACAATTCTGAGAGCCATCAGCTCTCTAGTGAAAGAATGTATGATGGGACTAGGCGAAAACTTAAGCCAAATAGTTTAGATGGAGCCTGTACTCTGAGAAAAACGGAATGCCAAAGAATTTTGAATTTGCGGGTTCCATATGCATCTCTTACTATTGTGGATTCCATGTTCACCTCAAATCCTGGTTGTTGTGAATATAAACCAGGGTAAAAGTTGAAAATTCTCCATAAAATTTCTTGTTGAAGCACCATTACATATATCCAGTCTGCTGTGTAGATCATTCTCAACATTGTGTTATTTTGATCCTATGAGAACTCCTTCAGGGTTTGCTTTTGTGTGACAAAACCACAAATTTGCCTCAAGTAAGACTCAGTGATGCCCCAATATGTAAAAGATCTTTCTAGCCCAGGTGAATATGCCAGGTCTCTGGGTAGGTCTATGGCAGTGTCTTTGCTAAGACAAATTTTTTAGTGAACCTGAAATCAAAAGAATCTTCTAATTTCTCAATGTCTTTTACACTTCTAATAATTTGGGAGAAAATAAATAAGAACTGTTTCACACATCTACTCACATCCTGAGTTCAGGAGGTTTTAATCTAGCAGAAAAGAAGGATAATAAGTTTTGTTAATCAAGTTTTACAGGAAATTTTAATATTTATTTCCTCTTTTTGTCCCACTAACAAAACAAATGATATTCAGAAATAAATCATGGAAGGGCAATAAGCAGTAAAAAGGAGTTTTGATATTCCATGTATCTTAGAGTTTCTTTCTCCACGAAAAGAAGATTAGACAAAGAAAAACAACCATAGCCCCTACGCCAAACTGGGGGTACAGGGTGGTTTTAGAAAGAGCTGAAAAATGAGCATTTCTTTTACATGTCTAGGGTCAGATGTGGAAGCTGCAGTTGGCATGAGATGTCCAGTCTTTACATACCCTCTCCAGGATGCTTTTACCATGCCTTGGAGTCCCTGAAAAATAGCTCTGCTTCAAAATCTTTTTTTTTTTTGGGGGGGGGGGTACCAGGATTGAACTCAGGGGCACTTGACCATGGACCGACATCCCCAGCTCTATTTTGTATTTTATTTAGAGAGAGGGTCTTAATGAGTTGCTTTAGCCCCTCATTTTGCTGAGGTTGGCTTTGAACTCACAATTCTCCTGCCTCAGCCTCCCGTGCTGCTGGGATTACAGGCATGTACCATTTATGCCTGGCTTGAAATTTTTGAACCAAGAAACTCACTAGAGAGGAGAGAGAGCAAGCAAGAACAAGAACATGAGAGAGGAGAGATCTTGAAAGATACTAAAAGATTGTAGGCTTTCAGTTAGTGGTTTTTTGTTGTTGTTTGTTTCTTCGCTATGTTTTGGTTTCTTCACTATTTGCAACACTTTTTAAAAAATATCTATATACAAAGAAAGAACAGATCTTACTGATGTTTAAGCTACTCATAGGAGTTGTATTGTATCTATCATCAGTATTCACATAGTAAAGTTATGAAACCTATGATAGTAGCTATCACTACCTCTTTTACACCCTACCCTCAAATGGAGGATTAGTTAAGATAATGATGTGTTTTATGGATCACATTAAAAAGATAAAAAATCTTCACACTTAAACCAGCAACCACATAGAAGGAAATGGAATTAAGAAATGAACTGTAATTTTTACAAAATTAGGCACTTATAAAATATCAGTAACTATGGAAAAAATGTTTTAAAAGTAGTAAAATGTGTTTCATAAATATTTAAATTTCAAAAACTAGTACTTTCTTCTTTTTTGATAAGGGAATGGTTTAAAACTGAAACTCACTTTTCAGTAAATATTGACTAGTATTTTACATTTATGCATAAATCTTAAAAAATAACTTGTCAACACAGAATAAAACTACATAATAAGACTAACTTAGTATCTTGAAACTGATAAATTATTTCTAATGAATCAACAATGAAAATTGAAATCTGCCTTTACAAACCCTCCCCAGATTCTGAGTTTTCTAGCTGTCTATTAGTTCTGACCTGACTTCAATTTAGTGTCCATATCTGAATTATACCTCTCACTTTATAGTGGATTCTTCCATATTTCATTTCACTTGGAAATTCATATCACTAAATCCAGTAAATCAATAAGACTGATAAAATCCACCTGTACAAAATATATGTTCAGACTCTCTATTTGGACACCAGAGGGCAGAAGAATCACTTGAAGTGAAGGAATTTTGTAAATGTATCCTTGTGAATTTTCAGGCCTAATAAAATTGAAGATCATCCAGGTAAGGCTAGGGGTTTAGGTTTGACTTTTGGTCAAAGGAAATACAGTATTCTATCAAAATCAAAAAAAAAAAAAAAGAAAGAAAGAAAGAAAGAAAGAAAGAAAGAAAGAAAGCAAGCGAAAGAAAGAAAATGAAGGTAGGTGCAGCATGCTACCATCCCTACAGTGTTTAACTGAGTAACAATGTCAGCTGAGGTGACTTCTGGGAGAACCACTTAGATATCAATCTTAGTAACAACAAGGATACAGAAAATGTGAAAGCAAAGGTGATTTTTAAAAAACAATGTATTTTAAAATTTTAACTTAAAGGTAAAATAACTTTAGTAAACATTCTAACCAATTACAGAGAAAACGAATTATTCTTCAACACTTTTATTAAAGTAAGATATATTCTTCTAAATCATAATAGAAAGACGACAAATGTAAGAAGGTTTCAGAACTACACTGCAACATGTACAGACAATAGCTCAATCCTTGGAGATACAACAGAGGTTCTGTTTGATTATTTTCAATGCTTTGAAGGTAGAACAGAAGAACTTATGATTTGGAGTAGGTAGAGCCAAATGTAATCCCAGTCTTACCACTTCACAAACTATGAGATCATGAACATGCATTATCCTCATTGGTATTTTTCATACCCACAAACTTGAGGTAATGGTACCTATGCTATGATATTTTCTTAGGAATGTAGTGATATAACATGTAAGTGTTTTTCATTCCAAGTCATAAGGAATGTTCAATAATAATTTATTACTAAAATTTCTGAAAGAGAGAAAATAGTAGAAAGCACCACCATTTGGGGTGCTTTAAAAAAAAGTGCAGATGAGAGAGAATGGAGATGATATAAAATCAAATGCATTTAATTTTAGGTAGGACATTCAGCACTATAACTACAGGTGAATGTTAGAAAATAGGTGTCTTATCACAGAATATCACAGAATAGAGAGAGCATAGTCAACCAAAAGATTCCAATCATATCCTTTTTCCTTCTGCTTTTTATGGCAACATAATATTGGGAAAATTATTTAATTATTCTGGGCATCAGATTCCTCCTAAATAAGACAAGAGTGAATTATGTGTTCTCTATCATCTACTCCAGCTCTTACATTCTCAAAATTTACAAGTGTAGTCACTTGATATACTTCGAAACACAATTTCAATGATTTTATGAATGTAATTATTTAAAATGGTAAAGTTTGTTTAGGCAAAGCATGTTTGTGTAATAGGTTTTCACATCAGATATATGTTGTTTCTAACCTCAACATCAGCATTTCAAATAAAAATATAATGTAGAAGCAGAATAATAGCATAAGCAAATAAAATAGAATATTATTTTAAATTGACTAAAGAAGTAAGGAAATAAAGAGTTTACACATCTATAAATTATTTTAGGTATTTCCAAATTTGTTTAGAGTTATTTTGAGGGTTCAGCAGAAAAGACCAGCATATTTTACATAATTCCACTGATGAAAAACACTCCTCATTGATATTTATGTTGTCTGATTTTGGAGGATACTTATTGTCATTTCAGAGAAGTGGCTGTGTACTTTGGAGAGTCTTAAAAATATGAGTTTTCCTTAAGCTGTGTATAACATTCACATCTCTTTCAGCCAGCGCCGGTAAATAGTGACAACAACCACTTTTGTAACAATGCTAATTCACATTAGCATTTCTAACTTACATTGTAATCAAAATTAATGTAATCTTAAAACATAGGTAATTATTTTGATTATTATTTTCCATTTCTGAGTATCACAGGACTCAACTGCTGTGTCTATGTATTCAAATAATTTGCTGTAATTAATGTGGATGATATCAGCACCAAATTCTTTCTCCTGTTGCATCCAATAATTGGGGAAAACATTTGTAATGGCCTGAATTAAAATCAGTGTGTTAACATATGGAAATAACTAAAGGCACATCAATAAATTAATGAATAACAAAAAGGTGAAAAAAGGAAGGAGGTTTTATGCTAGGCAACAATATGAATGAACCTTGAGAACATTATGCTAAGTGAAATAGTCATTTACAGAAAGATATGATTCCACTCATGGAAGTTATGGATAAAGCCACATTCATAAAATCAATGTATGTAATGGTGGTTACCAAGGGTTAGGGAAAAGGGAAAGAGGGGAGTTACCATCCCATGGATGCAACATTCCAGTTGACTAATATGAATGTGTTTTAGAGATCTGCTATACAACATAGTACCTGTAGCCAATGTTAATGTATCGTACACTCAAAAATTTAAGAGGGTAGATGACAGGTTGTATTTTTGTTATCATCTTTTAAAAGAGGAAAAACAAAAGTGAATTATGAAAATCACAATATTAATTGAAAAAATATTTTCACAAAACAGTTATTTCATCATAACCAGCCCCCCCAACAAAAACACCCATCCCTGAAGCAGATTTATATGAATGAATTATAAAAAGGAGAATAGAAATATTTAGTGTGGTTCCAAAATTAAGTTGCCTAACAGGAAGATGGAAAGACAGTTCAGAAAGCCTAACCACCAGCTAGTTCCTCCTTATGAATGAACATATGAAAAGGCAATATTAAATAGAATTTGAATGATTAAGTCAACATTTTTCTCAGAGATTTTGGTGATTATTTTAGACCCGTTGGTAAAAATATTGAGAAAAAGTCCTAAATTTAAAAATTATTTTTCCTTTTAATATTACCTCAACTAACCAATCTTGAATTATTTAAATAATTTCAACTATTTTAAATCTAACAACAAAATGAAAAATAATCTTCTGCTTCAGTGTACAAACAGCACTACAAGTTCAGTTGTTTTCCTTTTCAAACAAATGTATAAATTATTATTTGCTTCATGTGTGCTTTAAACATGATTTATACTATTTGATAAGAATTTTGAACTCAGGGTTCTTTAAAATCGCCTCCTGTCTAATAAATGAAGCAACAAAATGAAGGTGCAAGAAAATAAAGAAAAGATTAATACATTATAAGAAGGAAGATAACTTAAGTGGGCCATCATAACTGATGAAATCTTTTCAAAGTAGAAGTAGAAGCTAGAAGACTTTTTAGCTTTATGCACAACTGTAGGTTTGGAACTAATACGTATTTGGCATTTCCATCTAACTTAGAATATTTTTCACTCTAGATAACTAAGTCATTTTAATGATTCTATAGACATACTTAGGATAAACTATACTTTGGGCCATAATCCACTCATTACAATGCAGTTCATCATTTCCCATAGTATTTTAAATTCTCTATTTAAAAGAAATATGTTCAAGTGGAGGATGGAAATGTTAAGACATCACTGAAAATAAATAATACCTATTTAAAAATCAACAGCCCACATTGTTGTGGGAGTAGTTTAAGTTTATAATAGGACTAAGAATTGAATATGGGATTAGAAAAATAATTCAATTATTAAGTTGGATACATACTGTGCCAGGTCGGGGATAAGGAATTCTTCCATCATACTGTACCCAGCGATGGTCTGCACTTTCCTTATGAGCATATGGACCATTAAAAACTGCTCTGATGTCAGCCATGCTATAGACACAAACAGCAGAGCCTTTGAAGATGGAGCTGAAAGAAAGCAACATGATCCAGTCATTCACAACCATCCAGTGGGCTTTTATTTTGCACATACTAGAATCAGGAGCTGTGGGGACAAATATATTTGGCACATTCTATTTGACAGGTGATGCAAAAAAAAAAAAAAAAAGTGTCTATGTCCCCAAAGAGCTTATGGCTAAGCAATCCCGACAAATAGGTGATAAGTCTCTTGTAAATAAATATGTTAAGCAAGCACATGGATGTGTACCCAGGCCATGGCTGTCACATAAGTTTTCAGGGAGGAAGTGAGGTCTAAATTTTTATTTAAAATTATCTAGAAAAACTGGGGGATAGAGAAGAAAATGCAGAAAATGGTACTGTGTTTTTCTATATATCCTTCAATTTTATTTGAAGTTATTATAATATAATGCCTTATAAAGAGTTTCAAATATAAAAAGTTGGGGCTGGGGATGTGGCTCAAGCGGTAGCGTGCTCCCTGGCATGCGCGGGGCGCTGGGTTCGATCCTCAGCACCACATAAAAATAAAATAAAGATGTTATGTCCACTGAAAACTGAAAAATAAATATTAAAAAATTCTCTCTCTCTCTCTTAAAAAAAGTTACATTATCTACTTTTGGTAAATAATGTAAATAATTTATATTTAGATGTTGAATAACAATCATCTCACATTTATCTTCCTTTTTTGAAGTGAATGTTCAATTATGGTAAGCAAAATAAGCCAAACTCAGAACATCTAGTGTTCTATGTGTTCTCATGTATGTGGAAGCCAGAGAGGAAAAAGAAAAGGAAAGGAAGCAGGAAGTGGATCTCATGAAAACTGAAGGGAGATCAGTCAATTAGAGGAAAGGGGCCAGGGAGAGAAAGGAGGGAAGGAAAGAGGAAATACTGGGGAAAGACATCCTCCAAATTATATCATTTATGTTGTGTGTGTATATGAATAGTAACAACAAATCACACCATAACGTACAATGGTAAAACACCAATAAATATATGGCAAAAAATAGTGTTCATCATAAAATTCACATAAGTTAAATAACTTATTCATATGATGCTTATTAAACTGATTTTTTAAATGTTTATTTTTTTTGCATTTTGCTACTCGAATTGAGCTTTTATAGTTACTTATCTAATACTTAATTATAATTACATAATCTCAGAGACAGCATTTAAGAGAAGCTCCATAGGAATTCTACAAAGTTTTGCACACTAATGATATAAACTGTTAACACCATCAGATAATTCTTTTTATTTTAGTTCTGGAAGTTACAGGACATTTTCTTTAAATTTCTTTGATTTCTTTCAATGATTCCTGTTATTAAAAAATGAGATCACCCTTTATGATCTAAGAAACTTATCACCTCAGAATTGCACAAACAAGCCAACAATTCTCTAGCATGAGTAACTCAATTATTCATATTCTTGGAATGACATTAATAGGAAACATCAGGAGGTAACGGTAAACAGGCAGTTAGGAGAAAACTAGCAGCTAAGAAGAGAGGTGATGTTCCCATAAAAATTACACATCTGCTATGAAATCTTAAAAGAATTCTTAAAAGAATAATGCATCATGTTTAATGGCATTGGCATTATTGCAGGCTAATTATGTCTTCTCGCTTGACAAAGACATGACATACATTCTGACATTACCTCAGTCTTCAGAGCACCACTAAAAAATAAAATAACAAAGAACACCAAGAACAGAGAGCTAACTTGTAACTTCACACTCTGGGTGGGCAGAAACTTGATAGGAAAAAAAGAACTATCTTGGGGCTGCATTTCCCTGGCACATATCTGTGTCTTGTATATGAAGCACACATTGACTTCAAAGAAAGTTCTGTGAAAGGAAAGGTGCCAAGAGATCTAGGGCTGAGATAATTGAGTAACTACAGACATTTTTTCTTCCTGCATTTTTTTTTTTTTTTGCCTTCTACCAGGGATTGAACCCAGGAACAGTCTACCACTGAGCTACATCCCCGACTATTTTTATTTCTTATTTTGAGACAGAGTCTTACTAAGTTGCTAAAGCTGGCCTTGAGCTTGTGATCCTCCTACCTCAGCCTCTTAAAGTGTGAGGTATAAGTGTATGCAACCAAACTCAGAAGTCTGTATGTTTTTATATTCATATATAAAGTAACAGAAATATGAATTCCAAAATAGCAAGTTCTTAAGCTATTTTCTTTATTCTCATGTTCAAATATTAGCTTCATTTTATAATTAATCAAATACTATTTTGTTTTTTGATATATTCCGAACCATTAGAGAATTTCAGTTTGTGTAGAAGGTATTATGAACGAAATGAGGAATATGCCACAAAGAGGAAACCAAACTAGAACATGTATACAAAATAGTTTAAGGATTTATTCAAAAGAATACACTAAAACCAAACAATATCATAGTTCTTCCAATATGCCTGTCCACATACATTGAGAGCTGAGTTGTGGAAAGAGTGAAAAATATTTACAAATTCAAAAGCAGTAACATGTAACAGGGGCAAAAATATGCTTTGAATATTGTCAAATGTATGTTACTCTTGAAATAAAATGAAGACAGCGAGGATCACATCTTCTTGGAGAAAGCTTCATAGATGCTAGTACAATTTTTAAGCAATTCACAAAATCTTGATAATGTTTAGAAGACAGAAAGAAAACAAGAATACAGGGATAAAAATTTAGAAAAAAAAAGCACCTCTTCTGTTCTAGTCCTACTTTTACTGCTAACTGGTTATTCTTCTTTGGGTGGATAGAGCCAACTTTCATTGTTAAAGAAGTAAACAGTGACATGGTCCTAACATCCACACTCTCATCATTTTAGGTAGCAGGACATGCAAGTAAGACATCTTGTGATGTGATGAGAAGTTAAAAGTCAAGAGAATCCCATTCATGATTAATTAATCACAGCTTTGCCAGTGAACTTAATCATTTCTCATTCATTTCTTTAGTGTTACTTCTATGTCCCTAAGTTTGTAAGTATTTATTATGAATAGTATATGCAGACATCTTTTGTACCCGGCAATTTTATGCTGAGAATTCATCTCAGAGATATACTTGTTCGCATGTGGAATGGCATGTTCTATGGTGCACGATGTGTGGCAGCAAAGTTCTAGAAACCAGGAACATACAGAGGGCTGCTTAAGTAACTTTAGTGACATAGGGGCTGCTATACTGGTTTAAAAAGAAGGAAGCAAGTTTTTATAGGGATATGAAAGATTTCTAAAAAACACTAAGTGAACAGGTAAAATGGAAAACATCGTATAGCATGTTGCTATAAAGAAAAAGACAAAAATCATGTAACTATATGGGTTCACATACGTACATAACTTTTCTAAAAGGATTAAAAACATTTTTTTTACATACCTTGTTGTGGTGAAGACGCCATAAACTACAGGATTTCTTTCGTCTCTTGTGGGTAGTAAATAAATATCTTCTATTAATGGAAAAATAATTATTCAGTATATTTTAATTTTTAATATTACATATATTCTTTTAAAAATAATAAATATCTCTGAAACTCTAAACAGTGTACAAAATTAAGATAACAGAGTACTATACTGTCTCTTAGGAAATTAAGGGGAAATGCAAAGCTTATATTAAAAAGAGAAATTAAGGGTAAAAGTTTTCTCACTAGCTATGTGACATTGAGTTGAACATTTAACCTCTCAGTCGTTTACTTCAATCACATAAATGAGGTGATCCAATTGATAATCTATGACTGTTTCCAATTATCAGCATGTGATTTCATATAAAATAAAAACCAGAAAAAGGATTTTTTTTACCCTCTAGTGTAAAAATATGTTATACACTCTGTGTCAACTTAGTAATTCAACTACTTCTTCAATAATAATATTAAAATATTGTTTGAGTAAATAGCACAATATTGGTGGTAGAATATTTGCAAGTAATATTTGGTAAAAGAGTATTTAAGAGGTGAGTGTACTTATATACTACATGAGAGATGGCCCATGCTATTGAATATACACTTTAATAGTATCAAACACATAATAATGATAAAGTAATAGATTGTATAGATAACTATTTTTACACTGCATGGCAAATCTAAACAAGTTTGAGAAGATAAAAACTAATGAAGCCGTAAGTTATATAAAACTAAAATGTTCTTTCTAGAATTAACTTGTAGAATTGGGAGAAATGGGGAATAGAAAAGTCTCTTAGTCTGTCCAGCAGAGGGCGTCCACAGAATGAGGAACCTGAACTCTTCCTCTGTAGAAAGTGGCTTCCAAGGAAGGGAAAAGCTGCAGAAGGGATGGATGAATTTTGTACTCTTATATCTTCCTTTCACTTGCTTTAATTTCGTTTCCTTCACTAGTTTCTAGGACTCTTACAAAGAGAGGAGTTACTTCATGTAACTCCAGGCCTAGGACACCCCATGTGCTTTGAGTTTGCAAATTTAGTAAGAACCATTCCTGTAAGCTGTGCTGAGTTACATATAATCAGGTATTTGGAGTAAAATATAACAAATGATGAATTGCTTAAATAGGTAGAAAGACTTTTCCAGGAAAGAAAGAACACATGACTTACGGAGCTCATCAAAATATGTATCAGCCCCATCACTTCCAGGAATGGAACAAATCAATCTGGCTTTAAGAAAAGTTGTCCATTTGTTTATCAAGCTGCGTTGTCCTCCTACATCATTCTGAAATGTGGAAAACAAAAATAAAGATAAAATTTCACCAACATGATTCTGTCACCAACTATAACTGGTAGTTATCATTATTAATACAGGTGGTACATTATTAATTCTATTGTTTAAAGAAACATAGAGCCTGGATATTGAGTCTTTCAACTTCCAAATAAAGGAAAAGTCAGTTCTTTCCTTCAACCAAAGGTGATTTTCTAATGGTTAAAGGAATGTCATGAAAGCAATATAACTACTGAATGAGGAGATGCCTACTAAGACTCTAGCAATCAAGGTAGGCTTGGGATCAAATCCTGTGTCTTCCAATTTTTTCTGCCATGACCTACAAAAGATTAATTTATCCAATTACTTGTTTTCTCATCAATAAAATATGATTAATGAGATCAAATGGAAGAAAATTGTATAAAATGCTTAACATAATGCCAGGCAACTTGAGTGCAATAAATGCTAGCACTGATTGTTATTATTTCTATGATTAAGAAACATTTCCAGCCTTTAGAAGAACTCTGCTTCTGTATAAACTTAAAAGTAGTGTTTTTTCCAAATTTTGTGCATTTATAATTAAACATCAAGGTAACATAAATATATACATAATATGAATATATAGGAAAATGATCTTTTAAAAGATATTAGCCTATATTTTCCATAGCTTACTTTTGTTTTGAAATATTTTATTTAAAATGTTTCCTTAGGCGTTTAGCCAAACATTTTAATCGATTAAATAGAATAAGAACAATTGGGCTGTTTAATAATCCAGCAAAAAAAAAAAAAAGATATATTTCTGATTTTTAAATTAATATGTCCCTGTGAACATTTAATTATTATGATTTTTCATTTATTTGACTCAGCCAACCCTGCTATTCTTATAACAAAAAAGCAAGACTGATTAATGGAATAAATATACAATGGATTCAATTTCAAGTTTTAAAAGGTACTCTTGGAGCTACTTTTTCCATTAACTTATCTGTATTTAAATGTTATACAAAATTTTTTTAATCCTTCATTACATGATGTTCTATAAAGTTAATGAAAAGTTAACTGTCATGTTTTACATCTGAATATCTAGGAACTATCTTCTCTGTGCTTCTTTATCTCCAAAATAAACCAAATTAGAGAAAAGCATCCAAGTGATAATTCTAAGCAAGAGAATTCAAGTCATACATGTACTTCTTATACCAAACAATAATAATTTTTTTAATTTAAAGACATGAGTTTTCAGTAAAATATGTCTTATATGAGCTAAAAATGTACATTTAACAAACATTTACCACACCTCACAGTTTGTACTTTCTGTGTTAATTTTGCATGATGCCAAATCATGATAAATTTACACGTGGAACATGTTCAGCTCAGTTCATGTGTGCTGGGGACTAACTATACATATGAATGTCCACATAATATAAACATGACTAACAGCATTGTTTAGAACCAGCATCAACAAAACACTTTCCTAGTTGTAGTATTTTGTCACTGATTCTGAAGCTAGAATGTCAATGTAGATAGGTAAATCCAGTCAGATCAGATCAAGGAGGCCAATTTGGGTCTGGGAAGTTGGAGATTGAAATGCTAATGCCTTCAGAGCCCTTCCTCCACCCTAATCAAGATAACCTGCCCCTGCTCCAACCTGTTGCTAAGGGAAATAGTCTCAGGGATTGTCCCTA
The DNA here is from genome assembly GCF_045843805.1 of Urocitellus parryii. Classification (NCBI taxonomy): domain Eukaryota; kingdom Metazoa; phylum Chordata; class Mammalia; order Rodentia; family Sciuridae; genus Urocitellus; species Urocitellus parryii. The sequence continues at coordinate 65,981,840 of NC_135533.1, forward strand.
CAGGGAGTTTTTAATTAGGCCCCCTTCCTGCTTGGCTCCTCCAGCACATCTGCTTCACACCTTTTGGCCATCCCATGAAGCGTATCCTGGGCCAAGTCTGAATGCAGAAAGGAGAGAGATAAAGCAAAGAGAGCAGGAGAATAAAGGAAGCTTAGGACATATAAAAAAGCAGAACACCCTCACTTTTGGGGATACCAGGATAACAGCTATGGCCTCCTTCTCCCTCTTGGGAGAAGTCTATGTTACTCCTTTTAAAATAAACCCTTCTTGGGCTGGGAATATAGCCCAGTTGGTAGAATGCTTGCCTTACATGAACAAGGCCATAGGTTCTAGCCCCAGCATAACCCCTACCCCCCAAAAAAAAAGTTAAATAAACTTGCTTATATGCTTGCCTCAGCACTGATAATTGGTGGTATCGATGCTGTTGCTGGCTTGTGGTGATAATAAAATGCATGATAGCTGCTAGTTGTGTTCCAGTAGTTTTTAATTCGCAACAGAAAATGCATTCCTTATTGTCTTAACTCAATGCTTACTCCAGATATTTCACTAATACCCTATCAACCAATTTAATAAACAATAAATAACTGAAACTACAAGTAAGAATTGACAAAAGTATTTTGAAATGAATAGAGAGCCAAGGAGAGCCTTTTCTGAAATTTCTTTAAATAGAAAAATGAAGAAAGGCTTCACAAAAGAGTTAGATTTAATACTAAGCCTTTATGATAGGGGGGCTCAGACTACATGTGTAGAGACTGGTTCAGGAGAAACTTCAGTTACTTAAAGTTAGGTGGAAAGAACAATGGGTCTAATATCCAGAACTCATTGGGAGACAAATTTGGTTCACATGAAGACTGGGATCAATTAAAATAGTGAAGGAAAATGTAATAAAAGTAAATTGGAATAAGATCAAGGAAGGCTTTGATATCAGGCCAAAGTGTCTGTATGTTAATAAGCACATGATGAAGAGCTACTAAAAGATGTAATGATTAGCAAAGAAGTGAAATAATTAAGAGTTTTCTTTCAAGGAAACTAAATGGTATATTATATAATGCCTGTAACAAGTATGTATGTAATTGCTCTTGAATTTTAATTTTGTGTATGCTGCTTCTATTATTTGGGTATCACTTCTCAAATACTATTCCATCTAACAACTGGATGATTTCAGGCGTCTACAGAGGTGAAGACAGATTTTATCTACATATAGGTTATTTTTAGGCTCATATCCTCTGATCATCTTATCATTAAATCTAGATATTAAAATGAATGGGCAAAAATATTGATGCTTCCTCCTAATGTACTAATGGATTATGTGCTCATATACGGTAGGAGTCACATGAGAAAATGTGTGCATACATTACCAGAAAGTAATGGATCTTTAAATGAATTTGAAAACACAAAGTGACTTATTTCTCCCTCATTTCATAATCCTTGATTTATATCTCTTAAAGTCACATCTCCAGCCTTTTATGTTTTAGCAATTCCCAAGTTGTTCTAAAACAAAGTCTTTGTAAAATGTTTTCATTTTATTACATTAACTTTCCATATATATATGTATGATATTATTAAATTTCCTTGCCTATATTTGTATATTTATTTGTATATTTTGGAAGAATCGGCAATGAATACTAAAAATAGTGTTGATTCAATAAAAATATATATGGTGATCACAAAAAGGATTATGTTTGATTTACTATGGTGCTTAAATTATTTTAAATAAATAAACATTACTTAGCATTCTGTTCAACAACATTTCTTTAACAGATTCAGGCAATGCTAGTTCATCATAAAAATGAGTCATCACGTTCTTTTAAACATTCTAGTATGTAAAAGTGATGATAAATATCATTTTCACACATTTCCCCCATTTCTTTTATTTTTTAATTTTTTTTTTGTAATCGTAGATGGACAGCATGCCTCTATTTAATTTATTTTTATATGTGGCGCTAAGGATTGAACCCACTGCCCCACACATGCTAGGCAAGTGCTTTGCCACTGAACCACAGACCCAGCCCCATTTCCCTCATTTGTATTTACAATTTTCTCCCATACTTAATGGTAGCCATGAGAAAATTCTAACCTACTACCTCCAAATCTGTTGGATAAGAAAGGAATTTATAATACACCTGTATTTTTTTAACCTGATGAATGAAAATTACAATCTTTCAACAAAATCATCTTCAAATGTTCCTGCCTACCCAACCATCCAGCAGCCTTTTCCAGCCCGGCAAGGAGTAAAAGGATAAAAACAAACAAACAAAAAAATCCAGGTCAAAGATAAAAGCCACCTGCTGTCAGGAGGGAAATAGTTTCTGGCATGAAGGCTTTTAGGAATGGGTTATAAGCATTTAATGACCAGATAGTAACTCTTACAGACATCCAGAAGCCCGACCTGGGATGACAAAGTTCAATTCACAAGCAGTTGTATTTCTCCCCTAGGGAAGTCAGTTGGGCTGACTTTGTTGACCAGCTCTAGGTCCCTGGATTTGTTAGCAAATCCACACAATCTACCCCTGAGAACTTTAAGCCCACAAGGGGACTGAAAGGGGATAATCACTTTTGTACTAAATTGTCACCTCCTTGCTTATTTTTGTGAAGTTCTAAAGAATACAACCATCTCACCAACACAATAGATTTACTATTGAGATGTCAGAATCAGGAGCTCTTTAGTCACCAGTCACTTCTATGTGTCTCCACTCTATTTATCACACAGCCTCTTTGTGGCCAGGTTGCCAAAAGCCTTGCCGTCCTTTACAAAGATGCAGATGAAAGTAACAAAGAAATGAAATGTAAACAAGCCTGATCCCATGTGCTCTATCTGGGTGGTGAGTAAAGAACTCCTGCTTACTTTTTCTCTGTAGCTTTTATGTTTATGTTTGCAATGTTTCTTAATTTTAAAGTGAAAAAAAAAAAAAAGAAAAGAAAATATAGTACCACCAAGTCATGTGATTGGATGTTAGCTGCACATTATGAATTGTTATGATCTTCTAATTGTAGCCTGTACTAACAGGTAGTCATGATGAGGCTAATGGTTATTACATTTTCCTTCTACCAGCACACACAACTTCTTATAAATCTTACATAGACATGTAGAGTAGCTAGAGGCTGTCACACATGAACTTTTATTGAGTGTGTCTTTTGACCTCTAGGTCATGATTCTGGGTTCATCTGGTAAACATGGCTTTATCTGTATACACCATCCTTTTTGAGGCTTTCTCAACACTTAACATTATTTTCACCTATACACTGGGAAACAGAAGCTGTTGGAAATTGTAGTAATTGGCTTTAAGTTTATATGCTCTTAAATCCTGAAAATTTTATAAAATTAACAAAATCTCCAGGACATCTGAGATCATATTGTATTCTATTAAAATCTTGTATTTATTTAGAGATTTTAACAATATTGGTTGAAGCTGGAGTATACCAAAGTTTTTAGATCAGCAGACACCAGAGAATCATACACCTTAAAAACTTAAAAAAAAATTGATGCTGTAGTTAAAGGTTATAAATTTTCCTTTGCTTAGAATTCAATTATTTTGCCTAAAGCTGCTCTTCTGTAGCCTTGCACAGGCAAAAGAATGGAATTCTCTCTGAAACAATTTAAAAACCATAATGTATGCATTTTTGTGTGTGTCCCTTTTTCCAATTCCTTTCATTAACAACAGTTACTCTCAGATATTGTAGCTTGAATTTACATCATTCATCTTCTTTTTATGTGTGATATAAATGCTACAGTATTTTAAATCATTAAAAATGCTATTCCATCACTGAAACAGTCTCATGGAGCAAGCACACATTTTTCACAGACTGTTTTCACAAATTCAACCTAAAAGATGAGGGAAGTTTAGCATTTTTGTGTTTTTGATTCAATGGCTTTTGTTTTAATACATCACCACATTTTTTATCTGATTCGTCATTTTAAACAAAATGCACCTCAAAGAGTTTAAATAGCCCTGTGTTGGAGTATGCCATCAAATATCCTCAAGACTGTGACTGTACTAAGAACCACTGGAGACATGATCACAGCCGACACCTCATAGCATTTGGGCCATTTACTTTTCTCTGTGCCACCTCCGTCTTTGGAGTGTCTAAGGATAGGTTTTAGAATGTTTCTAAATTTTTTATTGAAAAATTCATATAGCCCTCTGCTTCCCTTTTCTAGTGGACCTGAACACTGGTCTTGGTGGCCACAGAAGGAGAAAGAGTAAGAAGCTATTCTCAGCATTGTAGTCTGGTGTGGTGCATGTGGGTTAGGTTCCAATAGGGTTGAATTGTCTTTGAAATTGTTTCCTCTTCCCCTGTACAATGTGCAGAACTCTGAGGGTTGAGGAGAGGAGGAGTGTGAAGCTCTGGGCAACTGAAGTGGGAATTGCTGACTAATATTATTGTATTTAAGTGGTTCTTTCTTGTCTCTTGACAGAGTCAGTCTCTCTCTGTCTTTAAAGATCTATGTAGTCAGTAAAATGGTCTTTATCTGTGATTACTAGTCCACAGAATTGAGAAAACCCCATAAAAAGGAAAAGGCAGGCAAAGAGGCAATCTGTTATGATAGATGAAAACAGTAAGCTTTATGAGCACTTTTTTTTGATAAGGCTTTAATCTGTTACACATCTATTACTATAAGGCAAACAATAATAAGACTTTGGAAGTGGAAAAAAATGAAAGAAAATTTAATATTGGTTAAATTTAAGTTTGCTGGTCCATAAGTAAATAATAATGGTATGATAATTCAATTCAAACTTGGGGTAGCCAATTCAGAAGCTTGATACCATGATCATGATGTGCAAGAAAAAAAATGTACACTTGGAATAGGCCTCCAGAGTTTCTTGGATAGTATACCATGTGTATTAAAATACATTATTATGCTATAAAGAAAAGTGTGAATGAAAATATTTTCATATGTTAAAAGTAATGAAAGATACTGAAGTTATGCACAGCAGATCAAATACAAAACTTTCCTTTTCAGACCATCAGTCTTCATTTACAATATGCTTAAATTGTATATTTCATGTAACTCGTTCACTTGGATGAACAAAAATTCTGGCTACTAGAAATAAAATATAAAGCAAAAATAATGATAAAATTATAATAATACTATGATAAAATTATAATAATAGTATTAAGAAGAATGACTTGAGTTAACTTCACAAAATATCACACCTGGTGATCAACTCAGTTAAGTTGTAGAAAAAAATCTATACTATATAGGAACATGTGATGTGTAAAAATAAGTATCTCATTATTATTTTCTTGAGATGTTGAAGTTATAGTAGGCATTTCGTTTTGCAAAAAATGAGAAACTTATAGGCATCTTTCTTCGCTTCTCTGGCATAAAATCTAATTAGTGCTTACTCTTCACTGTTGTCAAATGTTTTAGTGTCTTTTCTAATAGGAAAAGGAATCCAAAATAAATTCCAGACAGCTCAATGGCCTAGAAACCAGAGTTTCTCTTACTTCACCTACTAATAATCTTGAGATACCTTAGCAGCAGAGGAAACAAAAACATAAAAAACATCTAAGACAAAGGGGAGAGGAGAAGAAAAAAGCAAATAAATTATGGCAGGCATTGGACATAGTAGTTTTTAAGGGATAAATTCTATAGAGACTTTGAAGGAAAAAATTTTTCTTAAACACTCAGTATTTAGAGACAACTGTTTGTGATTTGCCATTAAAGAATGACAAAGCAAACAGAAATGAAGAACATGTTTTTCTAACTACTTTTAAAACTCATAAAGATTATTAGAAATGCAGGATTTGGATAATACACTATGCTAAAGAACTTAGTTCCTAAAATTGAACATATTAAATTAGGTAAATCTAGGAATGTTTAGCAGTCTATTCCAGGTAGGATCAGAGTTCATGAATTAAGGGAGAAAAAGAAAAGAAAGCTACAACAAACAGAATAATTCCCTTCCTAAGAATTTCTCAGACAGGAAAACAGATGGAAGTGAAGCAAAAGCACATCTGTAACTCATGGGCACTAAATCTCTCATTTAGGTTGTAAGTGACACACAAAAACCACAGCTCGGTAGAGATCAATAAATACGGAAAGTGTCATCGGCCTAAAAACACAGATCTTCAAAGACAGTAATTGTCCAAATAGGATCATATATCAAGTAGACAATGCAAGTGGAATTGAAGCAAAAGGCTATTAATGAGACCCCCAGGCAAGTTATGTGAAAGGGCCATCCAAATTGAATTCCTGGCATGAACAAAAGGAAATACTGCAAAACAGAAAAAGAGAATTGGCATATCCTACAGCTGGAATCCGGAGTGGGCTAGCATAAGTAAGCAAATGGACAACACTTCCAAAAATGAATAGAATCCAAAAGTAATGCAAAACAGCCCTGAGGTGAAAAGTCACAAGCTAGCCTTGCAAAAGGGACTGGCATTTCCACACTCTAGTTTATAGGAACACACACACACACACACACACACACACACACACACACACACACACACAGTAATAAACATCACACAGACATAAACAGTGGTATCTGAGAGTAATAACTTGCAAACTAAATAGACACAAATCTTCTTAGCGTTTATTTAATGCTGCTGTGCCTGTTCATTCAGTCAGCATTTAATATCTCACCAGGAAGATCTGGGTGATTTACCACCTATAAGAGGAGTTTTCCCTGGTTTAAGTGCTTCAAGGTACTGATTGTTTAAAAGCATGGGAGAATTATTAGAGGTTGACAAGGACTTAAGGCTAAGTACCTTATTTTAAATTTGAAAAGAGTATCAAGTAGTTCGACTGGAAAGTGTGACCCTACCAAAAATTAATTCTCTATCATGTACAATGACACACATGCTGGGTTTGGAGAGGTGTAGATTAAAGTCTTATTCTCAGACTGTCAATGATCAATATTGCCTTGTGAAATTATCTTCAAAATCAATTTATTTAGTTTACAATGTCTCTCCCCATCCATACCTCTTCACTAAAATTTACATTGTTCAAATCATTCAAACATTTTTCACCCGATATGGTTCCAAATTATTTTGACATTATTTAGAAATAAAATCCATCCTCAAAGTATAAATATTCTTAAAAATGAGGTACACATATTAAGAGTAAATTCAACCACTAAAATTAATAAAAAGTTTTTTTCAATAATATTTGGCAACTAGCCTAACCCTAACCTGTTAACACACACACAAAACCACTACCCCCACTACCACCTTCTTCCCATGTGTGATCACTGTTAAGTTTGTTAAATTTACCCAGCTTCAAAAGGTTGTATTATGATGTGTGCATGTGTGCATGCATGTCCATGTTTTTGCTTTGTGGCATTAAACTCACTGTAGTACGACTAGATGTTTATAATTTTTTGTGTATAAATGTCTTATAATTGAATTATGTTCAAAAACACAAATCTAAGTCCCTCCTGTTTTCAAGATCTTCTTGAGTATCTACCACACCCAAATCTTTATGCGCTCATGGAAGCTTCACATTTACTTGTAAAAATAGTCATGGAAGAGTCATTTCCTAGTTTAAGAAACCAAGGTAATAAGAAGTAGAGCAAGATGTAAATCTACATCTGATTTCCAGTTGAATATCATTTGGGCAAAGGTCATTGATGATAGCCTTACTATCAAACCTAATACCTGGCTGACTACTTTTGGGGTGTGACATCCCTGACATCTGCTTTCTTATTGAAAGAATTTCTTATCCTTCAGACGGGACGACACTCCCTTCCAGTTCTCTGCTTACCCGTTAAATAATTTCTTCTTAATTGACTTTGCAGATACTTTCCTATGCTTTCTTAAATGTCATTTTCCCTCAGGATTCTGTCCTTGCCTTTAATCTTATGCCACAAATCTTTCAGAGCAATTTTAGACAGTTCCTTGACTTCAAGATACTGATGACTTCCAAATTCATGAGTTCAGATACTACTGAGACTCAGGTTCATATTTTTATGTAGCTAATGTATCAGCATATCCCAGAGTCATATCAAATTCAACATGCCCACATAAAAAATCTATGCCCCCAAATTCTTTTTGGTATTTCCTATCTTGTATCAGAATGTGTCCCTTTGCACATTTTTGTGATCCATGCTTTATCTTCTAGAAACAACAATTTTCAAGAATATAGAAGTACTTGTCTACAAGGTGAGTATCCTTTCTGAGATAGGAGCAAGGGAGAATTAAAATGCATTAAAAATTTAGTTCCTCTGTCATGCTAATAATATTTCAATAATAACCATCGCATGGCTACTGTATTGGATAATGCAAATAGAGAACATTACCATCATCATGGAAAGTTCCATTGAACAGCATTAGTCTATACAAAATGCTTAATAAATGAATGATAATTTAGGAGCTTTTAGAAATCTGCAAAAAGTTTCTATTTGAAAAATATCCTGAACTTAACTTTACCTCTTTTTTTTCCTATTGTCTTTGGAATTAATAGGCCTTCTACTTGTAAATATTTCTAATACATTTTTTAAATTTTTGCTAAATATATCCACCTATCTTGCTAATTTTCTGCCTCAAACATCTTGTAACTCTTCATATGCAACAGAATAGAATTTGCACCTGCTAACACAGAAATAAGATTATCACCCTATTTGCCACTCCAATCTCAAAAGACATTGTTCCCATATATACCCTTTGAATCATAGTTATAAGATTTCAGTGTTCCATGAAAAAAATAAACCCTCTTACAGTACTATCTGAAATGCCTTCCCTCTCTTCCTTTGTGCAATCCTGCTCCCCCGTAGGACTTGATTTAAACACCACTTCTTTTATGCAATATTTTTGAGCCTCACTGAATGCTTAAAAATTCTTAGCTCTTACTTTTAATACATTATATTTTGGTTATCTGTTAATATGTCTATTATTCTCACTATACTAAGAATTTTTAAAGAAAAGGGGCAGTGGTTTAGTTATACAAGTTGTCTCATGCAGTACATTTTACACAACATTTTTTATTTTGTTGCTATAGTTGAAATAAACAAAATAAGATATGAATTAATGGGTTACAAAATTAAAAAGATTTACTCTTCTTCTCTAAACAATTTTCTAGTCATTTTTTGTGTGATCTTTGCCTATCACCAAGACCACTTCACCAATCACTATATCCTATTTGGCCCAATAGTAATATGTTGGGCAGCTCAAAAAAACATCTTTTACAAATCAAGATAGATAGATAGACAGAAAGAAAGAAAGAAAGAAAGAAAGAAAGAAAGAAAGAAAGAAGCTGAAGAGGCAGAGAACTCTTAAATTGTCAGCAGTTTTAAACTGTGCCAAAGTATTCAGTTAAAAATGAAACCAAGCGACTAGAACAGGAAAAATAAAACCTGAATATTTTCAGATATATACTGTGGGAAAATGCTGGTGGAACAGTACAAAGTACTTCTGTGTTACTGAAAAATCTCGATAAACTCAGTAAATCACACACTGTTTTCTCTTCATTCTTAAACCTTTTCTTATAGTTATCAAATTTTGTTTCATAATATAGATATGCATCATGTTATTTATCAAATGTGGAAAACCAATGTTATGCTGTTATAATGCCATTTGGAGGGTTAAGAAAAAAAATGAAAAGAGAAAATTATTTCATTAAAGCCTTTTTACATGAAACTATTTATATAATACCAACAGTGATGCTGAGTTTTTAGAAATCATTACTAAGCTTGTCATTGCTTTATAAGGCATATGATCATATTTTTAAAGATTTTAAGTCATTTTTAATGTTCTTAGAGAAATTTCCACCTAGATTTTACCAATTTTTGTCACAATTTTATCCTGAAATCTTAAGTAAAATTTAGAAACATGTCTAAGATTGCTATAATTAAGAAATTTTATACAAAGCATTTAGAATCAAATATAAACATTTGACCAATGGATTGTTCAGTCAGTGAGAAATTTTGAAGATACTCACTTAAAAGAAGGATTAAGTGAAGAGATAAACTAATGAGTGAAGGACCTCTTTTGTTTTTCTTAATGTAAATTCATCCATCACACATCCTTATTTGATCTTACAATTTGTTAGCTTTTATCTAAGGACAATAGCATGACAAAGTCTTGCTGTGTGGTCTCTGAGGTTTGTGAGTTAGAAAAGACTCATTTACAATCTTCTGTGCCTTTCCAGTTCAGTATAAATTTGTTCATAATTTAAATAAAATATTCCATGCTTATATTGATGAGAGTCTAGGTTAAACTTCTAATGTGGAAATTTACAAATGAAACAACTAAATTTTAAGGTATTTCTTCATCTTTAAGGTCAACACTCACTATGTTTATATTACGATAAAAATATTACTTTGTTATAAATGAATTTCTATTAAATCATTAGACCTATCAAGAAATAAGAGTTGCAATGGCTCCCAAACACACTGACTTCTTATATATGTTCATCAGAAAGTGACTTGAAATACCTCTAACGTAGTTCACTTATACAGACAATGTCAACCAACATCATAGCTATTCAGGGTCAGGATACTGTTGTTAGAAGGCATGCTTCAGTACACTAACACACTAAGTCTACAGAACAACAGCCATTCATCCCTAGGCACGAGGCTTCAAGAGAAATCACTGTGAACTCAGACTCTGAAAGAACGAGGATGCTTTTTCAAGAGTCTGAACCCTGGAGGTTAAGGGGATCAGTGGGAGACTGCATGATTGGTTAGGATTCTAGGCAAAGAATGATCTGGGCTCACATGTTGGCCTCATTCAAAAGCTGAGTTTTCATGAACAGTTTTATGTTCAGTGATAGTTTGTATTTATAACTCTGGAAGTGTTCAGATCCTGATGGTATAGATTAAAACAAAAAGTGATAGTCTCAAATGGAAGAAAATGAAAAGTTTTCATAAGACCAAAGAAAGTTTCCCACTGAAAGTATTTATTAATTTAACAGCTCTTGCCCTTAATAACCAAGTCTATGCTGAAGATGTCTATTTAAGAGATGCTATTTCTTATTAGATGCAAATCCAAGGAAGAAAGTTACTGAAACCAAAAATGTAATTTATCCTCTAAGGCTTGTGTGCTATTAAATGAGAGCCTTGATGGCACAAAATGGTACGGTCTCACAGAATTTCTGGGTTTACCTATAATTTACATAAAATGACACTATTTAAGTCTAATGACAATTTTAATTTTCTAACTTACTTTCAAAATAAATGTTTTTCATTTTGGGTTTTTTTTTTCTTCTTTACTCCATTTTCTCTTAGAACTTGACTTAAAATATTTATCATAGTAAAAATATAAGGACATTTTAAATATAATCAATTCATATAAAATACATCATTTTACATATGCAATGTGTATTTTGAAAAAAATATAGAATATGATTGTTAGTGTCTAAGTCACTTTAGTGATTATGTTGTTACTTTTAATTTTAATAAAAGGTTATTTAACATTGTTTGATAACATATTAACTTTTAAGGGTCTGGATAATGCAGCATTCTTACTGCAAATTGCAATAACTGGAACAGCCTTTCAAAAAAAGTACTGAGCTGCCAAAGAAGTGTAACTCACATCAGGGTGACATTTCAGCACTGAAAATTCAACTGTAATATTTGAAAAAATCTAAATCCTTTTTCTTTTTAACTTTTGGATCTCAAAAATCACATACATGTAACAGTATAAATCTATCCTATGAGTTATGAATAATGGGCATTAAGTTTCATTTCAACATTACATGGTTTCTTATACATATGCACATATGCCTTAAGTAAAACAAATGCATATATCTTGCCTTACAAACTCTTCCAACTCGAGAAAGAATGGTCTTATCAGAAGTACTGCTTTCTTGTGATGACTCACGAAAGAAGAAATATATTTTATCATCATCTGGATTGTAGGTGTCTGGTATGGGGAAAGTTCCAATAAATTTTGCTCCTGTTTGAAAAAGAAAAGCTAAAAATTAAAATACTGAAACAATCCAGCCATAATAGTATCAGTGTCTTTGGTATATAAAACAATTAGCTGCAGGATTAAAAACATGTAGCATGAGTCAAATGTGGGAAATTAGACAAACATGATATAATGTAAAAACATGTGATAGCACTCTAGGAATTCCAGAGAGCAGGTGATAACATGACCAGTTGACACAATCGCTGAAATTCTACTGAATCTCAGTCACAATTCACTTAATGACAGGGATAGTTCTGAGAAATGCATTGGTAACTGGTTTCGTCATTATTAGGCAAACATCATTGAATATAATTATATGAATCAAGATGGCCATGATGTCAGTAGGTAGTATAATCTTATGGGACCACTGTTGTATATGGATATGTGACCCATGGGTGACTGAAATGTTATGTGGATGATTCTACCTAAAGCACTATCAAATCTAGAGATTCTATGATTTTATATTTTCCTTCTATATGCTGGATTTGCCACCTTTAAAACACACCAGATTTTATAAAAAACTTAGAAAAAAGTATATATATATATATATATATATATATATATATATATATATATATATATCTTAAATGTTGGCACATAAAGTGTACTTTGCTATATTTTTGTGAAATTGTCCAAGGGGAAAAAATGAAAACAACCAATACTGCTTGGGTCCTCTCCAGTACAGGCTCTGGAAGGTATTCTTTCTGCTTGTTTCTATCACTTATTGTAAAGATAGCCTTAGGCAAATCAATTATCTTCTCCTTTAAAAAAATATTTAGTTGTTCGTGAACATTTTTTTTATTTATTTATATGCAAGGCTGAGGAATGAACCCAGCATCTCACCACATGCTAGTCAAGTGTTCTCTCTACCACTGAGTTCCAACCCTAGCCCCCAATTATTTTCTCTTAATGTCTCAATTTCCTCATACGCAATATGAGGCTCTCAATGTCGTCTACCTACTGGGATAAATGACATGGTAACCAAGTGAATTAATATACATAAAGCCCTTAGCATTGGGTAGTTCCCAACATACCCATTCAATAAATGTGATTTATTATTGAGATGGTGATGATGATAATTATAATTATAATGACTAACATCAAGAGGGTAATAGAAAATTTAATCTTATATTTGTGATAATAATATGTTTTTTCCATATTTTATTGGTGCACTATAGTTGTACGTAATAGTGAAATTCATTGTTACATATTTGTACATGGACACAAAATAACAATAAAATTTGGCCAATATTATTTCCATGTGTTTCTCCTTTCTGTCCCCTTCTCCCTACCCTAGTCCTTTCCTGTGCTCTACTGACTTCCCTTTGATTTTTATTAGATTCTGCCTCCTGCCCCAACTTTTCTTTTCCTTTTCCTCTCTAGCTTCCCTATATGAGATAAAATCTATGACCTTAGGCTTTCTGAGTTTGGTTTATTTCACTAAACATAAAGTTATCAAGTTCTATCCATTTTCCTGCAAATAACATAATTTCATTCTTCTTTATGGCTTAATAAAACTTCACACACACACACACACACACACACATACACACACACACATACTCAACATTTTCTTTATCCATTCATCCATTGACAGATACCTAGTTTTGTTTTATGAATTGTGATTCTGTCAACATGGGTATGCATGTACTGCTATAATATGCTGATTTTAATTGTTTAGGATAAATACCAAGGAAGGTATAGCTGGGTAATATGGTGGTTCCATTTCTAGTTTTTTGAGGAATCTTCATATTGATTTCCATATGGTTTTTCTCATTTACAGTTGCACCAACACAGTAAAGTATTCCTTTAGCTATACATGTCTCTGGCATTTATTATTGTTTGTATTCTAGATGGTTGCTGTTTTAACTGGAGTGATATGAAATCTCAGTGTAGTTTTGATTTGCATTTATTTACTTGCTAAAAATTTTGAACATTTTTTTCATATGTTCATTGGCCATTTGTATTTCTTTTGAGAAATGTCTGTTTAGTTTATTTGCATATTTATTAATATTTTTTGGTTTTAAGTTTTTTGAGTTATTTTACATATTGTGGACATGAATCCTTTGTGATAGAGTAGCTAGAAAACATTCTCTTATGCTATAGGCTCCCTCTTCACATTCCTAATTGTTCACTTTGCTGTGTAGGAGCTTTTTAATTTGATGCTCTCCCTTTTATTAACTCTTGGAATTATTTCCTGAACTTTAAGGGTCATATTGAGAATATCATTGCCTGCACCTATGTGTTAAAGTGTTGACCCCATGTTTTTGTCTAAGTGTTACATAGTTTCTGGTCTAATTCCTGTCTTTGATACATTTTGAGTTGATTTTTGTACAGGGTAATAATACATAGTTATTAAAAATGAAGTAAATCCATACCTATTGACATGGATAGATGAGCATAGTCCATGTAAAGTGAAAAACTATTTGAATATATATATCTTCTTTGCACTACATCAATGACAAATCCATTTGTCTAACTTTTTGCTGAAAAAAAGCATTCAGCATTTCAAGTTTTGATTTTGTATTATGAATTAACTAGGTAACAGATCTGAAATTGGCTGATACTAGTTCAGAAATAATCTTTTGATTAAAAGGAAAGACAGAAAGAATGGTTATTTAGAAACAGGAAAGGACTTTAATTACTTAGCAAATTCGAGGTACCCGGACCTCAAAGGAAGCACAGAACACTGAGTGTTTGGGAAGTAGAAGCAGAAGAAAAGACAAGAAAAGCTTCTAAAGAAAAATAAATTGATGGGAGGTGAAAAAGATCAACATTGCCTTCTGTAGTGTTTTTATCTCACAAGCACTGAAAATCTTTCCCTTGCAAATGTACAGCAATTGGTCAAAAGTTGAATAAAGAAAGCTTCACAATAGCTTTCTTCAGTGGACAAAAGTTAATGCTGGAGTCCAAATGATGGGCAGTTAAGTCATTACCAGCCCAACCTCTCTGGGTCAGCCCTGTGTCTCCATCCAGTCCCTGAATGAGAAGGCTTAAGAAGAAAACAGAGAAGAGAAATAGGTACATGAACTTTCTTCTCTTTAGTCTTTATTATTCCCCTCTTCTTTTCAGAATTTAAAGCTCTGATGGACTTTGACACTACTGATAATCTCATTTTGGTATGGACCTAAGAAATTACATGAAAATTTAATTTTAGAAAACCACATAGGACTTTTTAAATGTTCCTTGTCTAATTGATGTCAAATGGGCAAAGTCTGTTAACAATTCCACTCAAGGTTTTTTGTTTCCCCTTCTCAGTCTTTCTTTCCAGTTATTGTTACATCACAAATGCTTGATTTTGATCTCTGAGCAGAGTAAAAATCCTTTTCTAATCACAAATTAGCACTTTTGATTTATTTATATATGATTTCTTAGTAAAATTCCTTGTGGACAAAACTTTTCTTATGGGATTAGGGTTTTAATAATTAATTAAAATAAGAAATTAATTTCTTCTATATTTAAGAACTGCTAGGAAAACAAAAACAAATAAGAACTGACTTTTAAATTTTAATTTAGATTAAGGAAATAGTGACATATGATGAAGATACAGCTAATGAGAAAACCTGAACTTCACTTTTCCGACTGACTTTGGGCTTCCACAGACATGACCAGGAATTGGTCATAATCTATAGAATTTTTGAATTTACAGATGTCTTAATATTATGTTACCTAACTGATTGAAAACCTCTAGCTATATTTTAAATATATATATAAATATAAATATAAACAAAACCCTGTAGTAGGGGATTCTTCATCTAAATTTGAGTCACTAATAGACTACTATTCTGCATATGGGGAAAAAGATATGAGCAGATTCAGTAATGGTGGTAAATAATGCAGATATATGGATAGATGGGGGAGTAGGGAGCTGAATAATAAATATAAATTCTTAAGATCAGAAGTATAAAACTCAAATTATCCAGAAATTAAAGAAATACAATAGAACTCCCTTATCTTGACAAATATGTGAGCTTAAAATGCATATTAACCTGAGTAAGTGTTTCTTCCAGAACTTAAATATAATTTCAGTAGAAGTTACCCATGCAGCATGATGCCTCTTGGAATGTTAGTATCCCATTAGATCTGTATAATAATTGAGTTAAATTTTAAAAATAATATACTGGTACAATATTTAAATAGTGGCACACAATTTACACAATCATCCATACAGAAAGAAATGAGAACTCTGTGATTTGATATTCCCAGGTAACAGGAATACCTATGTGGGGGAGAAAGCGGCTTGTAAAACTTCCCTCAGGCACTCAGGTAGGGGAAGTGGTTACATGAGGTGCTGGGTCTCTACTTGTTTCCAGAGTTCTACAGAGGAAACAGGGTTGTAAAATAGAATAGAATGTACAAGACCTAAAAGAAGAATTTGGCAAATTTTTGCCATTTTTCAGATAATGTATAGGACAACTTCCTTCCAATATGAAAACCCCTATCTAAGTATTGCCAGGTAGTGCTGCTATTTGAAATGGTTAAAAGTAGAATATAAGTCCACTCCACATTTCAGCAATTTCATTATGACATCAACGGAGGAAAATTGTGTAGATATTTTTCCAAGTGCTACTTCTTTTAACTTTCAATTAATACATAACATACAACATGGATGGTTTTGTGTTTATTCAGTCACTTCTGATTTTATTGAAATGTTAGCTCTTTTAAAAGTCTTATATGAAAATTGTTTTGGAGGGAAATGTTTATTATATGACAAAATCTAATTATGGAAAAAAGAGGTGGTATCAAATAGGATTCCATTCTGTGATCTAAATATAAGCATACTTATGAGTTAAAAATAAATACTAATTTCAAGAATAGAGAGTTTCTTGCCAGTTCTACTGAGGTTCTGTCTTACACTCATGTTTTATGATAGTCTTTCCTGACCTGCTGCCAAATTTGGATAAAAATAGGTATCATTTAATTAGTGCATAGTTGTTGAATTAAACAATTTAAAATCATACCAGGAGGCACCTGGGCTTTATTACAGCACATTTTCTCTCTTTGGCATTTGAAACACATGCACTAATAGGGATGGAGTTTGAAACCATGCGTTTTCACAAATGAAGTTCTAGCATGACACCACGAAGCTCTGCCAAGTGAAAATGGCATGTGGCCTGCAGAACTCACCAATTCCACTTCTCCCCATGAGCTCTTTTCATCCAGATGAGCACACCTGAGTTTAACATACTGAGTTTCTAAATTTCTTTATTTCTGCTATAATATCTTGTTCCTATTATTTTTAAAAACTTCTTTTATGTGGGAGGAGAATTTCCAGACAATAGAGCACCCCAAAGGAAACTTCAAATGAAAACTGCCTCCATATGTTAAAAATGAAAAGTTAAATCAAAAGTTCTCATTTACTCCAGGAAAGAAAACAAAAACATATGCATCATAGGCATCATTGTTTGTTTTCATTTTCCAAGTGGTCATACTCCTTAGTTGCATCCTAAAATACTAGCAAAGTTCAACTCTGTTAAGCAATCATTCTAACTTATGTTTATATTCTATTTCTTCATATGTTCTAGGATTAAGTTTTGATAAAGAAAAATGGGAAATTATCTGGCTCTCCATCTAGAACTGCCCATAGTATGGTTTAGTATCTCAAGGAAGAAATCAGCATTTATTTTTCTCAAGTTTTAAAACTGGATTAGAGTTGGGTGTGGTGGAGTATGCCTGTAATCCCAGTGACTCTGGAGGCTGAGGCAAGAGGATTGCAAGTTCAAAGCTAGCCACAGTAACTCAGTGAGGCCCTAAACAAGTTAGTGAGGCCCTGTCTCTAAATAAAATATTTTTAAAAGGCTGGGGATTGGCTCAGTGTTTAAGCGCCCCTGGGTTCAATCCCAGGTATCCCTCCTCCAAAAACAAGGATTAGAGAATCCTAAAGAAATTCTGAGCAGGACCTTCCAGTGTTAAGTAAAGGGATCAGCTGATCTCCCATTGGTTAATGCAAAAATAGGGCACAGAACACAATATGGAACACACTCACATACTTAAGAATTTTTAAGTACCTAAATGGTTTAGTGACTAAAAGGTACTTAAAAAAGTTTCATCTATCGTAATATCTAAAAAGCATAATTCTATAGAATCTATATTTTAATTTTTAAATGCTCAATCACTAATTAAACTTTTGCATTTCACTTAATCTAAACATAATATTACATTAATGAGAGTTTAGTTTGTCACATGCAAATAAAAAGTAGGAGTATAAACTGAAAATGAAAGCACAGAAAGCAAAATTTAACAGAAGATTTCTTAACCAGAAATAAATAACACAATATAGAACAAACAACAACAAAAAGACATTGATATGGAACCGTTCAGACTTAATAAAGACAAAAAAAACCTGCTACTCTTCAAATGATCCTGATAAGAGAATAAAAGGCAGGCACCTGCCAGTGATTCCAGTTATTGGGCAACCACAGGTAGGCAGATTAACATTGAAAATGTTAATTTCTCTGTTACTTCTTTCAAACTGGCAACAATCTTATGAAACCCAATAGTGAGGTTCACATCTATAAGCTACATAAATAGTAAATAATATTCAAAAATGTGTTGTAGTATATGATTGTAGGATAGTGTTCATAATATATAAGTAAGGATACTTTAAATTAGCCTGTCCAAAAGAAATCTCTGCACTGATGGAAATCTTTCATATTTGTGCTGTCCAATATCGTAACCTCTAGCCCATGTGGCTATTGAGCACTTGAAGATAGCTAGAATGAATGAAGAAGAAAATTTTAATTTTATTTAAATTTAGTTAATTTAAATATAAATAGCCACATATGGCTAGTGTTTACCATAATGGGCAGGACAGCATTAGACCAATCCAACGTCAGTGTGTGCTGTAACAGGTCCAGTTTTAAACAGCAAGAACCTTTATTTTTGTAATTACCACAAAAGAGCAGTCAACCTTCTAGACTCAAACCCAACAGGTTACTCTTAGCAGAAGTTTAGGATCACAATGGAAGACTGGGCTTGATGGTGACAGACTTGGAGGTGTCCCTTCCCTATGCTCTATCTCAAGTTGTAAAACATACAGTTAAATAATAGAATAAAATTCATTCTCAACCACAGCACAGTTCATCTGTATTCTCTCTTCTCACACTCCTAATGCCTGACTTTGGTCTTTGAACCATGGACTAACTATCTGGAAAATGGCCATTTCTCATAGAGGAGGACAGAAAATTTCTCTGAGCAAGCCAATATTTTGCCATAGCCCATCAGATCTCTCCTCATAATAAGAATCTCATGTAATTTCTATACTTTCTCCCCCTGCTCTATCCTAGTTTCCAGGAACCAAGGAATTTGTGATTGACTGATCTCCTGAGCATCAGGCTCTCCTCACTCTGGCCTGCCTTTTTGCTTGCACTTGCCATGGCTTCACCCAGATTGCTCGCCTAACCTTACTTTCTCTAACTGTCCTAGTCCTTGCTGCCGGACCCACATCTTTGGTTTGCCATTACCCAACATGGCATGTAGACATGGACCCTTTTCTGTGGTGAGGCTATATGAGCAGAAGTTATGCCACCAAAAGAGTAGAATTTAGGTTGCTAGACTGTGTCACACACTGGAAAGAATTGGGTCCTGAGACGGATTTCAGTTTCAATCTCACTTATACTAGCTGTTTAAATATGGGTTATTTAGTAACTTTTAATATGTCTCCTAATGTAAAGTGCAACCAATTATCTCTCAAGATTATGCCAGTCAACAAAACAGCATTTTAAAAGTTGTATACAATAGTGACTTTATATAAGATGTTACATGAAATAAATTTGAAAGGGAAGAGAGAAGAGCTGGAGAGATCAGTTAGTAAATACTAAAATAGGGGCAATAAACCAGAGATGAGGTCATGAAGGCCTATGGGAAGATGGCAGCCATAGAAGAACAAGGTCAATACACAATTTGAAGGAAGTAGAGGCCTTAGTGATAGATTAGATAAAGGAGAGGAAGCAATCAAAGATAAATCCAAGGTAATGGGAAAGATGAAGTTATGAAGTATAAGATAGATCAAAATCAGGAAGCTGATGTTGAAGGGCAGGTTAGCAGCAAAACAGGATTTTAAAAAAAATTGAGACTTTAGATCCCATTAAGTGAAGGGTCATTTATTAATTTGTAGAAATCATAAAGTTAGTTCATGGCACAATTGAAGCTAAGGCTCTATTATCTTTATTTCCACATAAAAAATCATTTTTATTTTAGTCTGAAATGAAAATATAAGACATTCAAATAGTTTTTAAGGGCACTGATTTACAGGACAAGGATGGAATTATAGTTTTGGGAAACAATGGAACACAGGTAATAGTTGAAACTACTAGGTTACATGAGCTCACTGAATGATGAAGTATAAAGGGAAAAGGAAAAAGTGGTCAATAGTTTAACATGCTAAAGAGATGTCAGAGAACCAGAGTACATTCGGAGTTTTAGTCCCACATCTGACCTGTTCCATTCAGGAATGATAGCAATGAGGGTGATACCGGCACTAATCCAGCTCTTGCCTTTTAACAGACTTCCCTAAATGATTTAATATAATGTTTATGATTCTAAACATAAATAGTTATCAATAGATGCCATTTTAAATAGACAAAGATTTGAAAGCTCAGAAAGTTCTGATCAAGATCACACGTAAGTAGTATTCAGGATTTAAATGCAGATACTTAAGTTTCAAACAGCTATGACCTTTTAGTCTAAGCTGGGATAATTTGAGTGTAAAAGAATAATAGAAGTAAACTGGAAATCCTGGGCAAAACCAGGTCCCATGGTCACTGTGGTTATTAGACATTAAGTCTGCCTTGAATGACCCAAAATGATAAATTCAGTTCCATTGAAGTTAGACTTTCATCATAGGTCTTTTTCTCCTTCCTTCAGAATTTTACTTCCTACTGCTTTCTTGTCTTAAACTCTACCTTATGTCTTTAGATTCTTCCTTTCATAAATGTGCCCCTCAAATATGCTTTGCTGTGTATTCTCGAGTACGTCTCCACAACCAGCACCTTTGTCTCTGTACCTTTTTCATTCTCATACTTTCATTCAGTGAACACTTTTCTCCTTTAGTTTTCACATCATGCCATCAGTTCATCTTTAAAAAAATAAAGAACTGATCACCTGATTAAAACAAAACCATCAATGGTTCTCTTTTAGTTCTACAATAATATTCACAACTTGTTAGCCCCTTCTCCCAGTGTCTGCTATGCAGCAAGATAAGCAGCTCATTCATGATACCCGAGGTCAGCCACCTTCCCCTGTCTAAGAGGGCAGGGACCATGGGTAGAATAGCACTCAGTATGCAATAAGGACTCAAAGACTGTTGATTATGGAAATGTTCAACAATTCAAAGGCTTCCTACTTTGTAATTCTATTCACACAGCAATAACAACAGCATCCCAGGTAAATAATAGTTGCATATGTATTTTCGACATTTATTGTTTTAATAAGTTGCAGATTTATTTATGGACAACAAAGAATACTTTTTTAAAAGAGTAACAATGTCATAATATTTGTCATGCCCAAACTGAAACATTCTTATACTACATCTTAAAGCCATAAGAATATCTTATCATCTAAAGAGATATCTAAACTTGGTGGTGGGTGAAATATAGGAGTTACTATCAAATCAAGAAATTCCACAAAAATATACTGTTGGGCATTGTTTCTTATTTATTTATTTATTTACCTTTGTTTATTTGGAGATCATATTTTTACATAAACAAATAGATCTGGAGGTTTTGACTAAAGAAATGTTTTAAAAGTGTTTCTTCTTTTGTTTATGTTGTCACTGTTTAAATCATACTGAAATATACAGAGATGGCCCTTAGAAATGCTCTACCTTGTCCTCTTCCACTAGAGCCCAATATTTATGGTGAGAATGGTAAATGCGTTCTGCCTGCTTAAATAACAGTTTTATATTATTCTGTCCTGCAGAGTAATAAAGGCATATGTTAATTAGAAAACATTAGAAATCATGATAAAATTTGGCCTGTTGTAAGGCAATGGGGTAAAAAATTTAGACCCTTGTATTAGTTCTTAAAATAATTAAGAAAATTCACTTAGAAGTTTTTTGTTTTTTTTTCTTTTTAAAACCCAAAATATGGCATGACCCTAAATATAATAGTAATCAGACCAACCTATGTCAATATCAATATTCTTAAAACTTTGCAGGGCTGTGTAATGCCAAACATGAATTTTAGCAATAGAAGTTGTCATTATAACTATCAATGTTAAGAAATGATAAGGAGAGGGAAATATTACCTATCTGATTTGATAATTATACATCATACACATGTATGTATTAAGTTCATACTATGTCCCCAAATATGAAAATCATTGTTAATTTAAAAGAAAAGATATAATTATGTATCAATTACAAATAAAAAATATGTTCTAGGAAAGAAGAAGTTAGCATTACAGTCTCACCCCTTTCTACTGAGCTAAGAGGCCAATAGATGGCTTAGTCATTAAACCACAGACTGCAGGAGTCAGATTACCAGCTTGAATCCTGGCTCTGCAGCTAAGAAGTTATGAGACCTTGAACAAATTAGTCGACTCCTCTCAAACTGTAGTTTGCTGATCTTTCAAAAACATAAAATAATACTATATCTTACATGTCATTGTGAATTTTAAAAGTATCTATAAAAGCATAGATAGTGCAAACTACATAGCTCGCACTCAGTCAATACCAGCTGTTACTATACATAACAAAAAATTCTGGAGATTTGTCTAGCTTGATGTGAATTAGTTTCAAATGTATTTTATAATGTTGTACTTAAGCAACTATACAAAAACACAACCTAATGGACAATAAGGAGCTTCTTATCAATCCAAAATCAATGACAAAACAATCACTAACCATTGAGCCAGTAGTGCTCTGAAATGTCAGTTCTGATGTAATGGTGGTCATGAGTGGGCCCCAGGGACCGTGTGAATGCAGTATCTTTGCCAAGGAAATCAGATGCTGTTCCAGAATAGAGGTACTCATCTGGGAGAAAGAAAAGCACACATAGGACTTTTCAGATACTGACCTTAGATACTATTGAAAACATACAAATTTCATAGCATGACACCAAAGACAATGCTTGCTTCACATCAGAATATATTGTTTCACAAATTTCACTTTCAGATTTTGAAAAATAAGCTTAGTTGAAGACACAAGTCAATTAGCTTTCGTCATTTAATGCTAGATACTCTAAAAAGACTAAATTCTTCCACATTAATAATTGCACATGCATTGGCTTCTCTTTGAACCAACTCTTTATTCCTTCTCCCCACAAATATTTCAGTAAAACATTATAGTTAGGAATTCTTCTTTGTAACAACACACAGAAAATATTAAAAAATTAAATGCCATAATGAGGAATGGATTGTGTAATTAGTATTTACTTAACCGAACAACCTCAAGGACCACAACTTTTCTTTGCCTAACCTCTGCTGAAAGGGAGCTTTCAGCACTGAAGTCATTCTTTGTAATTATAACATGCTGCATTCCTTGTAGCTAATCATGTCTCTAATAGTTCTGATAAACAGGAGTTCTTGAAAAGAGAAAGATGTTGCACTACAGCATACCAAATTTCTTTGTCCTATTATTTACATAAAGTGAATGTCCATGTTTTATCAGGCACAGAAGAGAGAAAGGGTAAGGAAAAGAGAGAGGGGAAAGGGGGTGGGGGAGGACAGAGAGGAGGAGAAAGGAAAGAATGTCAGGAAGGAGGAGGAAGAAAGGAAGTAAGTCCAGAGGAGGGTACAGAGAGGTGAGGGGGCTGAGAAAAAGAACGAAAGGGAGCAAGGAAAGAGAATCAGGGATTGAAAAGGAGAGATGAGGATGGGGGAGTGGAGAGGGGGTGCTGGGTCAGTGACAGGGCCCCCCCTACTGCTAGTGGCAGGGCTGGGAAGGGGCAGAGTGGGTGGCAGGACAAAGTGTTGCCCCTTTGAGAGCCAAGCCTTTGCCATTTCAAGAGCCTTTTACAGTCCACTACTGTGGGTTATATGTTAAAAAAAAAAAAAAAAGTAAAACTGGTCTACAGAGCATTTAAATTTTTAAATGCCTATGTATGAAAATAAAAACATTAGTTTATCATTGAAATTCAACTTTCCTCAGAAATGTAATCTAAATTTATCTAAATAAGCCCTTGGGAAAATTATGCTTAAATAATGACAGTAGGCAGCTTCTAAAGGAAACCAAATAATACACAAGTGAGAGAAATTCAGCTTTGTAAATGTGTTAAAGACACAGTAGTACTTCATCCTCTTAAGGTACTTCCTAAAGTATATCAGGTTAAATGGAAATATTTTCTTGCAGAGCAAATTTTTTTTTAAAATCAGAAAAACATAACCTAGTGAAACCAATGATCTTGCTTTGAAGTGAAACTGTGCATGTTTCTGTGTGTTTTGAAAATTATGTGGCTAACATTTACTCGTCCTCAGAAAGTGAAATAGATAATTTGGGATTCTCATCTGTCAAGTGGGATTAATACCCTTTATAAAATACAATGGACCGTGGGCACTGGTGAGTCCTTTTATGATTCTGTGTATGACTTTAGATGCAATGAAGACAGTTTTAAAACTAGATATGCAGAACCAAATTTTAATTTGAAACCTACCATGTTTTCTGATAAAATAGTCAATTATATATTTCAAAGTAATGGTTTGCTTCCCTTCCTCTTATCAAACTTTTCACAATGTCTTTGTTGAGATCCCAAATCATCTATTTCACTTTCTGAGGAAGAGTAAATGTTAGCCACATAATTTTCAAAACACACAGAAACATGGCGCACTTTCACTTCAAAGCAAGATCATTGGTTTCACTAATGAAAATTAAAATATCACGGTGCTTTAGTGTGACGGTTTATTCAAACATTTGATAGACAAGTTACATAAAAAGAGACCAAAGTCATGAACCAAACCAAGACAAAAGGTATTCTGGTAATGGTTGAAATTCTAGGATCCTGCTGACATTCTATAGAGCATACTTCAGACCACACAGTACTGCCTGCTTCCTTTGAATAAGATAACCATCTCATATTTAAGATGTATACAAAGTGAGAGAAGACTAAATGTGCAGCAAAAAAAGAAAAAAAAATTCCCATTTCCATTAATAGAACATTTTGGGAAAAATATGTTGTAACATTATATATCTGTATTTGATAGCTTGATTCATTTGGTTTATTGATTTACACACATGCAGAATTCTTAAATTTAACATCCCTACTGAGCCAAATGGGGACATTACTCAGTATAAAAAAATAGGCATATAAATATAATATTATAGAACAAGCATGTCATTTGCATTAAAAAATTCAACCAGAAATTCATTTTAAAAGCAGCTGTGTAGACATTAGGATTGCTGAAACCTCACTTTATTGGAATGTTCAGTACAAAAAGATTTGGTACTAAAATACTGGAACCAAATAGCTGGTGGAAGACTAATCCAAAATTATCTTCAACTCAATAAGAAAATGTGGCTTTTCTACACATGTATGTCTACGCATATCTTTTCAGAAAATCATTTTAGAGCAAGATATATGTGTCATCAATCTTACCTGTCATTACTGATGCAAAAGGCTGCTGAGGATCAAAAGGACATTTCAGTCTGCCAGACTCCAAATTATGTGGGTCCAGTTTGAATATGACTTCCTGTTATGAGAAATATTAATGCAAGTGAGATTTTTAATGATATTACAACCAGTAAGTACATAGAAGATAAGAATTAAATTCTAACTCATTAATTCAATAAAAACTAATAGAGCATATATAGCATGTACTTCATGCTGATCCTTAACTCTTTAGCCAATATTACATTTGGCAAGACTCAGTTCTCATGTTTGGTCTCCTTTTTCCCAAGGTGGTAATGAACTACTATCAATATCAAAATCACTAAGCAAACATATTTTTTAAGCTTACTAATTAATTTATTATTATTAATTTAAACCAATCTCCTCTTTTAAGAAATAAATTTATTATAATATTTATGCTAAAAGAAATAAATTTATTATAATATTTATGCTTTTATGTTAATGATTATGATTTATGTTACTAAGCATCTGCAACTATGCCAAATTACTTAAGCCATGCATGTGTGAGTGTGTGTGTGTGTGTGTGTGTGTGTGTGTATGTGTGTGTGTGTGTTAAGTGACATAAAAATGTTCTGAGGCAGGCAGTTAATTTTCAGAGCTATTGATGCATGTGGGCAAAAAAAAAAATCCTGTTGTAGTATTTTCACTATTATGAAAACACTATACACATTAAAGCCACATAGTTATTTTGGCTGAAACATCTATTTTTGTAATAGTGGCCACAGACAGAATGACATTGGCAGACTTTTAATATTCAGGAAAAAAATAACATCGTAAGTTGATCTTTCCAAGAAAAATATGAATGTATAATGAATGTAGCCCCATGAGCCTGAGTGTTTCATAACAATGACAACACTACATCCAGCAAAAAGGCAGATGACTCACTCTCTGCATTTGTTGGAGAAGTCCAGCATTTCAGACATTCTCTCTAGACAGATTATCTGCAAAGTTATACCATAGCTCACATGGAATAAGCGAGAACTGTTCAATACTACAAGCACTGAAGCAAAAGGGATAGAGGACATTGTATTACTTATTGTATTATGTTGTCAGTTGAGATTTTTTTCCCCTTTTGAATGAGACCAATAGTAACTAAAAAATAGTGATAGCAATTTAAGTAACCTGATTAACAATCAATATTATGTAGTTTTAAATAAACCTACTTTAATGCTAGCAATAGTGGCACCTAACAGTTTACAGGTATTAACCAAGATCTAGGAAGTTTATGCAGATTGTCTCACTGAATCCTCACCATAAGTCTAACAGTGTAGCTACTTCAACAATTCCAGCTCTGCCAATTACTATAATATTGAAGATAGAAGGAGCACATTCTTTGTTCAGTGTCACATAGTAGTAGTAAAAGGCAAATCAGGAGCTTGAACTTATGGTTGTCTCCAAAGTTAACAATATAGTCTCAGAATTTTAAACTCATTTATATAAGAATGTGTTCATGTTAATTTATTGACTCACTGTGACCATGTAACATAAGTCCAAGTGTGTTTAGTTTGATCAGGTTAGTTAATGAAAAGTAATAGAGGAGCCTAGGTAAAAAAAAAAAAAAAATATATATATATATATATATATATATATATATATATAATGACAGTAGGCAGCTTCTAAAGGAAACCAAATAATGGATATATATATATTATATATATATATATATATATATATATATATATATATATATATATCTCCAATGAAAATGTATTTAGGGCATACTTCCAAGCATAGCTGGGGACAGAGATGAGTGGGGGATGGGGCTGTGATAGTGGCTCTTAAGTAAGTTTACTTATCATTAAAGGCACATTACTTTCCACAGGTTAACAAGGCCTGTTGACTCTAAAAGTCTATAATGAGATACTGTAAAGGAAAAAGTAAACTAAATCCTGTTCTACAGATTATAATAAAAAACTAGAAAATATCTGGAGACAGCAGGAAAGCAGGTTTCCTTGAGCCAGTCAAGGGCACCTACAGAAAAATAAAGTAAAAGAATGGATGATTCAATGCACTTCCTGAGATAAACTCATGGCATTACATGGCACTCTAAGTTTTGAGATTTCAATTTTATGAGATTTGTCTCCTGAAATTCCTTAAACCTAATTATTTATGCAAAAATCACCTGTCTGAGCTTCTCATACAGACATATTGTTAAAGAAGAAAAAAGATGATAAGAATGATAGTAAGAAAATATTCAATCATCGAAACTAGGAAAGTTACTGCCAATATCATCCCCACTTAAAGGTGAAATGTGCAGCAACAGAGTGTTGAACTCAGAGAAAAGAACATGCTTCTAATCCAATTGTTAAACAGCTATCACAATTTCCAGTATTGCAGGGTATTAATATTACTTCATATAAAGTATATATATATATATATATATATATATATATATATATATATATATACACACACACACACACACACATGCATATGTATTTTAAACTTATGCCTTTTTACCTTTCTGTCTTCCTGTTTCCTATTTTAATGAATATTAAGTGATTAGAATGGAGCAAGTGCTATTCCAAATTATTGTTATTCCAATCATTTTCTCATTTTGTACTTTAAACTCTGTGAAGCAGTTACTATCATAATCATTATCATTTTATTGAATAAATAATAAATTAGGAAATGTATGCAGTATGCATCAGGTCATGGAGTTGGTAAATGACTGAAGCCATATGTCAAGCTCTGATGGTCCGTACCCAAGCTACTATTAGAAGTTGTTGACAGCAGTCTTGATTTCTCTGTTGAATCTGGATCCAATTGCCCTCTTGGCATGACCTACTGAACAGGTTTCAAATGCAAAATGTGCAATTACTAACTCACTATTCTATCCACAAACTTGGTAATACTCTGACCTCAATAAATAGGACCACGCTCCAACTGGCTGCTAATTCTCTAGGATTCACCATAGTTATTTCCTCTTTTCACTGCCCCTGCCACATTAAGTAGCAGTCTCCAGAGAGTTCCTTCCTCTAGCCCTACAGAGTATCACTGTTTCTTCTCTCCAGCAATCTTATCTTAAATGAAAAGGGATTCTAAACTCTTACAATAATTTCTTGAAATTAATGGTTCATTTAAAAAAGTTAACAATCTTGAAGGAAGACTGCCCATACAATTACCTGTACTTCTGACCTGCTGAAAACTCTCAAGGCTTAATACTCCTGTTCACTCATAATTTTCTTATTCATAGAACTTGTAAATTTGACTGCCCCAGGGCTTCTTGACAGTCCCAAGCTAAGTAATTAGCTCCATCCAAATTCCCTTTCAGCACGTGTGACTTTTAAGGAGCTATGAAACACTATTTGCTTCCCTCAGCAGGTTGTGAGTTTGGCCTTTAGCCTCAGGTCTCAAAGCACACCCAAGCTGTGGGGCTATCTCATATAATTACACCCTATGCTATGAGCTACTGTTATATATCACCCTTCATCAAAGCTAGGCGGGAGAACATTACACCAGCAACAAAGAATGATGGATTCAGTTGCCAAGTCTCCTAGTGGTTCAGAGATTTAACCATCATGGTTGCTTTATTTTCAAACAGTAGAGTCTGGGCTGCTTAGACAAGCTGGTTAGAGAGGAAAATCTATCCTGCCACACTCGTGGGTTTGATCTCTGCATGAATCAGTTAAATCAATGTAAGGAAACCTGTTTCAGAACCCTGGACTTTACTTTCAAACACACAGCCAATCATCCTGCAAATATATGTGGTTATTCATAAGAAGCATATACATAAACATGAGGATAACAGTCCATACAAAGAAACAATTTAGAGTTCATATTTTAAAGCTCAGCAGAGCATGCTGGCTCTAGATGCAGACTGTCTTGGTTCTACTCATTACTAGATCATTTATTGGGTGGGTGACCTTAAAAATAAAATTTCTTTCCCAATAGGACAACTTTTGCTAACCCATATGTTAGAATTTATAAAGGTACTAACTTCATTAAGAGTTTGTGAAATTCCCCCAAAAAAATAATCCATATAATGTGCATGATATAGTCTATAACTCACAGCACTTTAAAATAGTCATTAGTTAAATTTCTGAAATTCACATGTTTCTTATTTGCAAAAGTGTTCATTGCTATCTGGAATAAATTCATCTTAATTAACACATACTTTATTTCTTCTATGCTAATTAGGTGCTACATAATCAATAAGTTCAGTTTGATAATTACTATCTATACAGATTTAAGAAATTCATTAAAGTTCTCTTTACTTAGTGACCACTATCATAAGGATTCATAACAGGTCAACTTTACTGGATGGGAAAAATGAAATTATATAGAAATAATTCCACTGCAAGATCATATGGAAAATGGATTCTTACCAACAGCAACAAACTATATATATCTACTTATAAAGGAAACTCAAGGGAAAATGAAAGTATCCAGAAAGCCCACATAAAACAAAAAGACTTTTAGCATTTTACATTATTAATTTTATTTTTTATTAAAAATAACTTTTAATAGAAAAATGTATTATGTAGCTAAAATGTATAATCAAAATGATAGTCCATAAAATGGTTAGGAAGATGAGTCCTTATACAGTTAATAAAGTGTATTTTTAATCTTTATATTCAAATATATCCCATTTATATTAAAGTTATTAATTAACAAAATATTGCAATAAATTATGCTTTGCATACTATGCATTATATTACCTCCTTGTAGGCTCCAAGATCAATATATCCACACACTGGATGAAATGCTCCAGTTCCACACACATAAATGTGAGTCTTGTTATAGGGTTGAAGAACTCGGATGAAATTTGCACATTCTGTCTATTGGATGTAAAAATTAAAGCATTAGCACAGGGCTCAAGTTTTTGAAAGATTATCCTTCGTATCACCTGTTTTTGCAAGTAGATAAATCATTAAATATTAAAAAATAAAAATATTTATTACAAGGTTTAAATGTCTAACTGAACAAAAAAGATAGGGCAAATGTGGAAATTATGGCTTAACAGAGTGACTCCTTACAATTATAAAACTTTTGAACTAATCAGAATGTTAGAATGAAAATCTTTATAGTGATATTCAGTGAGACCTGGAGAATGGATATACACAGAATGTGAATGTGACACCCATACTTTCTTTCAAGTACACAAAGAAGAGCATCCATTATGCTCTAGTGTTAACACTCTATCCTACATGGCTCTAATTGCAACACCATCTGTCGCAGCTATACTGAACACAACACTAGACACAGATATGTATTTCATTCATATAGATCAAAATGCCCTATACTTGTTTCCATTTATTTTCAAATGCTACAAAGTCTTTAAAAATTAGATTGTTTCCTATTGATTTCAATGGTCTCTTCTGCTTTTCCCATGGACATGCTTTAAGACTTGTATATCTCTTCTTGTTTTGAATATGCTTATATATATATAAAATATTTATTTATATCCTCATCATTTTTAGAACTTAAAGTGCGTTGGTGTGAGTCTATTGTAATTCTGTATATTTGGAGTCCTGTAAACCTCCTGGATTTGACTTTCAATTTCATTCTTTAAGTTTGGGAAATTTTTTGATATTATTTCATTGAAAAGATTGTATATTCATTTTGGTTTGTATCTCCAAGCCATTAGAATTTCTATCCCCCATTTACTAATTAATACTAGTTTTCTATATTTTTCTGGAGTAGTCACTCTTTTTTATGTATTAATTTTCAATATACCTAAACATAGGTGATTTCTTTTCTTTACATAAGTTTTGGAAATGTTTTCTTAATCACGACTGCATGATTTCTAGTACCAAAGACCCCTGAGGAAAATATTAGGCGATAGCACATTTCTATTCTTAATAATAATTCTACATACAAGGCAGTTGAGTATTTAAGGAAGCTAGAAACCTATGAAACCACTGATTTTTTCTTGAAAAAGTTCAATCTTTCCTGATTAGCTATGGATTCCTCACCAGTGAGGCACTGATATAATGCTCACTCTTGTAAGGACTATTGGGAAGACTACATTAGATAAAAGAAAAAAAAAAAAAACAGACAATGATATAACTGTTAGAATGGTTCTTAAAATTAAATAAGATTTTAAAAAGGCAGAGACAATGACTTAACCAATAGGATTGTTGTGATTGCTAACCGGGATTAAATGAAAAAAATAATATTTAATAATTATGCATTCCTTACTCTGATTTCAACCTAATACAAAACCTAATTCAAAATATAATATCCCATGGCTGCTCTGATTTTAGAGTGAATAACTATGTCTGCAAATCTGTGCAACAGAGTTCCTAGTTTCTTCCTTCCTTCACCCAACTAGTCTGCAAATTTATGTCTCAAAAGTTTGTAGATCTTAACAAAATCCACAGGCTCTATCACAAAGAATATTCCATTAAACTCATTGCGTAGTTTTGCTCTCTGCCTCCTTATAAAAAACAAACAGTAGTTGCTTGAAACTAAGAAATACAATTACCAGTATTGATCCGTCTGGTAGCCACAAAGATAAAGGATATTTCTTAAATCAGGTAGATAGATGGAGCACTTTTTAACTGGAGCAGCACCCTGCACACAGTTGCTCTGTTGCACACTGCACTGAAAAAGGCCATCATATTTTGCTCAGGCATGCTCACTGACAGGACTTTTATTTCTTTGTCTTTCCTCCCTTAATAGATGCATACAAGGGTAAAATCTACCCAAAGAATAGTAAATACACAAAAAGAGAAAGAGTAAAAATGTATGGCTGAAGGGAGATGTGATGGATGCCCTGAGAGCTATTTCATCATTTTTACAAAAGTTTAGTTTTACACAAACAGTCATTAGATAATAATTTTGGAAACTTATGAAAGAAATACTTGTATAAAGAAATAAAACAACTCCCTTTCCAGATTATAAATAATGAAATCAGAAAAGTTAGGGACTATGAGAAACCTTACTGTTAAAAAGGGAAATAAGGCTCAGCATGAAGTTGTATACACATAGGAAATATTTTAGTGACTATAAAACAAAAAGAACAAATCACACCTAAAACATTTCTCAACCTTTAATGTTTCTAGGACTATTTATTAAAATGCAACCAGCCCTGGAAAGTAACTTAGCTTGCCAGTTCCCGCACAAGGTGAGAGATCACCTAGGATTAGTGTTTGGAATCCCTTCCCTCTCTCTGATTGGACTGAAGTGGAATAGAATATAGTGTGGGTGAGTCTTGAATTATATGACACATTTTATAAAAAAAGAAAGCCTGTTCAAAGGTTTTTTTTTTTTTTTTTTTTCCAGGGAAGTTGACAGAAGGCAGTTCCCTAACTGGTCAGGAGGCAGTGGAAGGCATTGGTTGCCTGAGGAAAAGAAACCTATGATTAGGGATCATGAAAGATAAAGTGTCTGATTTCTAACAGCCTGGAGCAGGACATTTTAGCCAAACAACCTTGCCAAATGCAATTACTTTACAGTGACTTCCCTTTTAATTCATGACTTCATTTTTTTTTAGACTCAAAGAGTACATACTCTTTTTTCTAGCATGCATAACTTTCGAAGTTTTACTTAAATAGACTAATCAATAATTAACTTTTTAAATTCATTTAGCAACTTGCATGGCTATTAATGGTAAGGTAATTCTCTGAGGCATGAAGAAAGATAACTTTTGAGAATCAGCTTTTATAACTTTCCCTGAAAGCTGGCTAATTTGTTAGCTATTGCCCACAATAGCTGCATGTAACCAAACAATCTAGAAAGTAATATATTCAGCTTTGGAAAAGTATTAAACTTGTATCTTTCCTATTCTTCCTACCTATTCTCTCCTTTCTACTCATACCACCCCATTTGTTGAAGAGGAGAGAGAGAGAGAGAGAAAGGATCAAAACCATGCATTAATATTTAAATTCTCTGAAGTAACATTACATGTTTTAATGTTGTATATTTAATATGTTGTATGCATTTTTATATGTAAAATTAATAAAATTAATATAAAACTAAATTAATATTTGCAGAAACAAGTGGTCAATGCATGAACATTTAGAATTTTAGTTTCTCCTCAGTTATCAAAAAAGATATTAGCAAACAGAAGTACCTGTAATTCTCGAGACTTACAGGGAGTCTAGTTAAATCCAATATAGGTTTATATGGTTAAAAATAAAAAGAATCTCTCTTTATATGTGTGTATGTATGCACTCATATATATAATATAGATGTAAAATATATATGTTTTAAATATA
Source organism: Urocitellus parryii (assembly GCF_045843805.1). NCBI lineage: Eukaryota > Metazoa > Chordata > Mammalia > Rodentia > Sciuridae > Urocitellus > Urocitellus parryii. Next base: position 66,015,423 of record NC_135533.1, read on the forward strand.
TATAATATAATATAAATTTGGCTGGGGATGTGGCTCAAGTGGTAGCGTGCTCGCCTGGCATGCGTGTGGCCCGGGTTCAATCCTCAGCACCATGTACAAATAAAGATGTTGTGTCCACCGAAAACTTAAAAAATAAATATTAAAAATTCTCTCTCTCTCTCTCTCTCTCTCTCTCTCTCTCTTTAAAAAAATATATAATATAAATGTAATATATATATATATATATATATATATATATATATATTTCATATATATTTCATGGTGTTAGGGCATAATGCATACTAGGCAATCACTTTACTATTGAGTTACATGACCAAAATCTCTTAAAGTATGTTTTTATTTTTAACATTTTTGTAGAATATTGTGATCATTGAACCTTGTTGGATCATTAATTGGGTGCTATTCTCAGACATGATCCTGTATGCAGAGATAGCTGGTTAGTTCTCAGAATGTTTAAACATTTTAATAAATTGTCAGCATTTTAAAATAACTATAAAAGTTCAAATATCACAATTTCTTTCTTAAAAATGGAAGATGTAACAGTGAACATTTTTACAGAGGAATAATTGGTCATTTTTTAAAAAGCAAAGGAAAATATTTAAAAGAAAAAGACTTTTTAAATATTGAAAGTGTAGTCCTCATAAAAGAAAACTGCTAAATAATATTTTTCCATGAGTGGAAAACATATTAGTTATATGCTTTATTACACACACACATACACATACACATACACTAGCATATACATGTGTGTGTATATATATATATATATATATTTTTTTTTTAAATCTAAATAATAAGTAAGGAAAAGTAAACAAAAGGGATATGATATTTAAAATACTTTTTCTAAGTATATAAAATAATTAGTATTTGTAGTATAAAAGGATTTCAATCTAAAACTGAAAATATTTTTCCCTTTGTTGGCAAAGATTCAATATACGTTGTTATATATTTGTAATAAATATTCATTTGCTCAGTATCCAATAATAGCAAGAGTGAAAAAAATATACCCTCTCAAAATCATATACTGCTGGTTAGAACACATGAGACATAAACTTTCTGGAGGGAAATTTAGCAATATGTATGTAAAAATTTTATGTTTTTAACTAATAAAAGTCCACTTGATTATCAAAGATCTTCTCAATGTTTATATTTAAGGATTTTCATATGCAGTATCATTTGCAATAATAAAAACTGGATATGCACCAGAATTCTAACAATAGAGGATTGATGAAATAGTACATAATGGAATGCAGTGTAGCTATTAAAAGTGGTGTTATAAAAAGGAATTTAACGACATGGGAAAATGCTCATGGTAGTCTGCAAAGTGGAAAAAAACGTTTTCAGGGACTATGTATACAATGATTTCATTCTGCAAAACAGTAAATAGATAAGATAGAAGAATAAATACCAACATGTCACCAGCTATCTCTGGGTAGTGTTTATGGGGGAGACAGTATTTACAAGTGACTTTTCCCCCCTTTTGTATATAATTTGCAAACTTTCTAAAATAAATATTGTGTTTTGTTTTCAGATTTTCTGAAAAACTAAAACAAAAAAAATGAAATATGACCACAGAACATTGGAGCTGGCAGGTCACCCATCTCTGTAATATCTCTCCACAGCTAGCCTGTGCACTTCTCTGAAGCTGAGCTGACAAGCAGAGCCAGGCTCTCCTAGCTCTGTCCTTTCTTTTGCCTGGACTGAGCTGTTTAACCCAAGTCGTACAGTCAGGACTAAAGACATTTCTTTATTGATTTTTTTTAAATAACCTTCTAATAGAAGCAAAATTCTGCCAAATATTTTTCTGTCTCTCCTTCTTCTCCCTGGATTCAACTGTGGGACCATGTTAAAGAATGTGTAATAGTTCCCTTTTGTTTTTTCATCTTCCACTGCCTCCCCATCCCAATTAGCTAAATTTCATTATAGTAAATAATTCACTATTTAGCAGTTATATAGTACCTTTGTGTTAAGCGACAGTCTTTCCAAACACTTGTTAATCCTAAACGCACTCTTGGGAAGTAGGTAAAAATTACTAGAGAGAAAGAAGGAGAAAGGGTAGTGCCAACAGTAATAAAAGATGTCCATAAAACCACAGCCTTGTCTCAGTTTTCTGTTAGTCAACATCTGTGCAATACTGTTCGAAATGAGGACCTGTATCATGGTGATATTAGAGAGAGAAATGATTTGAGAGAGAGAGGTTTCAGATCCTGTATGTAGATTTATAGTGTAAAGTAGGAGCATAGTCTGTGCAGCCAGACTTCTGGATTCAATTCCTGGCTCTACATTTACCAGCTTGTGATATTGGGCAAGTGATTTCATTTCCCTGGCTTTAGTTTTCTCATCTGGAGAAAATGGAATAATAATAAAGCATAGCATATAGTGTTGTTTTAAGGATTAAATGAGATTAGAAGCATAAGGTACTGAAAGCAGTACTTTGAATATGGTAAGTGCTGTGAGAGTGTTAGCCATTGTCAGGCACTCTAAAATACAATGACAAATTAAAAAGGAAGAGATAAAGACTTGTGTCTTCATGAATCAACATCAGATTTTAAAGGATTTGTGAAAAGAGGAAAGCTTCCTAGATTTCTAATCCTGTTTTAGCAGAAGTGCTTAAAGGTAAGGGTAAGCACTAGCTCACAAACAGAACTGAGTTGGATGAATTCATTCAGTGTACTGAGTCATACATACTCAAGGAAGGCTCATCACTCTCTGCTTTAACTTAATAAGAGGGGCCATGCAGTTACTATGTAACTGGACCTAGTGTGCATGTTGAAATGAGAACACTGTCACAGTTTAAAACTTTACTGGTTGTTTGACCTTGGGTGTTTATTCCTCATCTAATTGAAGGGAAAATACACATTAGTTTATTGGGGAAAATTGAAAACATCCCTTTCCTTCTTGAGTTTTTATCAAATACTCAATATTGGTGAAACACAAGTTATAAAACTGTTCACAATGGTTACACCATGCTTCTACTATTCATTCCACAAATAATTTTGAAAACTCTCAAAACCAAAGCATTCTTTCCTTCATAAATTCAATAGAGAAATGATGCTTTTATAGAACCAGCACTTGCTATGTAATAAGAGTGAACAATGTCTCTGCATTGAAGTCATGGGATAAAGAAGAAGATAGTCTTGAAAAGTTTAATTCCTTTCTTTTCTGGTAAAAATGAAAGTAAAACTGTCTCCCATTGCATTTGAAGCTAACAATCCCTGATATATTTCTGTTTACATTAATGTGCCTGAATAAATCATATTTCATATCATGTTAATACAAAATCAAGTAGAAGCATCAGTTTTGTTTTGGTTTGATCATTCTGTTTTCTAGTAGTGTTTCTATGTATGAATGTATAGACATTTGAGGCTATCTGTGTCCTCCAGTAGAAAGACTCTTGAGGATAGCTACCTTATCAATTTCATATATATACATACATAGATGATATATAGTTGTACATACATTCAGGCTCCTTAAAATTGTTTGTTGACTAAACAAATGAGCAAATGGTGAACCAGCTTGTTGTCTGACAATCATAATTTTCCGAGCATCTCCTCAATTCACTAGACATCAAATACCCTATTGTTGTATGTCTATCACATTAATAATTTTTAAATCTAATTTTTGCTTTCATATAACAATTTGTTTTTTATTAAATATGAAAGCCAAGCTCCACTTGAGATCCTTGTGTTATTGTGGTTAAGGTAACATTAAAGGATGTTGCAGAAGAAACTTCAAGATGTCCATGTTTCTGTCCTACATTGGAACCTCTTCCCATCTTGAGTTACATTCAGGTGGTGATTAATTTTACCTAAAAAGCATAATTCTCCTCGTCTACACAGTACAAGAAGTCAAAACAAAACACAGAGCATCTGGCCTGAACTAGAGCATGCAGATGAGGAGAGGAGTCAATCAATGTGGAGGTAAAACAAGTGACTCAGTGTGGGAGCACACAGGACAACTGCATAGTGTAAAGCAAGCCAGGCAAGACTGAACTGAAAATGAACACGGTGACTCCTGAACAGGGTTTTGTTCTTGTTCTTAGGGTGGTTTAAGCTAGAGGTTTATATTAAGAACATCTAATTATCTTTTATGAGTTATTCCATGTAATAATTATTAAGTAAATTTTTAGAGTACGTTATTTTTAATTCTTATGCCAGAATCCTGTGTCATTCATTCTCAACTCATTTTTCTTCCACCAAATTTGCTTGTTATCTCTGTCACAATATAAATATCTTCTATATGCTGTAAATTTAATTTCAGTTCAAATAAAGTTAATCAATTGTATATTCATGATATTAAACGTCTGATACTTGTATGTTTACAAAATACATGTACATACATTTTTTAAAAAACACATTCCTTGAAATTCAATGTTTGCTGATGATTTGTTTTTTAATATTTTAATAGCTTCTAATATTTTTGTGATAAAAATAATATTGAAGATACATTAGGAAGTATAGCATTTCTAAATTTCTGTATTTTTAAAATTGTTTTTTAAGTTGTAGATGAGCACCTTTTTTATTATTTGTTTTTTGTGGTGCTGAGGATTGAACCCAGTTCCTCATGCCTGCTAGGCAAGCACTTTACTGCTGAGCCACAAACCCCTAAATTTCTGGATTTTTATAAGAAGCATCAGTGCTTTTGGTAAGGTAGAAATATTTTATATTACATCAATCTTTATAGAGAATATTACTTTATTATCTTAAAAATAATACACTTAGCCAGGTATGGTAGTGAACAGCTGTAACCCAGCAGCTCAGAAGGCTGAAGCAGGAGGATCTCAAGTTCAAAGCCAGCCTCAGCAACTTTGCAAGGTTCTAAGCAACTTAGCAAACCTTGTCTCAAAAACAACAACAACAACAAAAAACACAAAAAGTTCTAGGGATGTGGTTCAGTGGTAAAGCTTCCCTGGATTCAATCCCTGGTACAAAATAAAAAAGAAAAAACAAAGACACTTAATTGAATATGGTGGCCCAAACCTGTAATACCAGGAACTCTGTAGGCTGAGGCAAGAAGATTCCAAGTTGAAGGCAAGCCTCAGCATTTAGCAGGGTCCAAAGCAACTTAGTGGGACCCTTTCTCAAAAAAAAAAAAGGGGGGGCGGAGGAAGTAGCCCAGTGGTAGAATGTTACTGGGTTAAATTTCTAGTATGTAAATAAATGAATAATACACTTATGTCATTATTTCAATAAAAGTGAGTGTAAATATTTACTATCATATCAGTACTAGTTTAACAAAGATAATTATAAAATTTCATACTTACATTGGCATCCTTCCCAGCTAATTTACATAATTCCACTCTCTCCTTTGTGGCTGGCCAATAAATCTGTAAAACATTTCAAGGTGTGTCAGAATCTGAATATCTACAACACTCTAACCTATAATTTTGATTAAAGAAGTAAATGTGTGATACTAAAGAATGGATATTAATCATGCTAACAGAGTCAATGTGAGAATTTTGAGATTTAAGTATTTTTCAAAGCCCCCTTAAAAATGTTATTAAAAGAGAATTATGTAGAACAATCAATTTTTTTAAGAGAGAGGAGAGAGAGAATTTTTTAATATTTATTTATTTATTTTAGTTTTAAGTGGACACAACATCTTTTTATTTTATTTTTATGTGGTGCTGAGGATCGAACCCAGCCCCGTGCATGCCAGGCGAGCGTGTTACCACTTGAGCCACATCCCCAGCCCCCAATTTTTTTATTTATCAATCTTCTTGTTTCTCTTTTAAGGTATACAATAATAGATAAATTATGCCCAAGGGGAAAAAGTTCTCATAATAATGTCAACAGAGTTTCACACTGGAGTTATAGGCTTTGTTTACCCGGTCTCTGTGTTTACTATGAATTATGGTGCATTATGAACATGTGTGATGAGGTGTTGGAAATAGCTCTGTGTCACACGCATAAGTTTTCACTCCAAACCAAGGACGAGTGTGAATTTGTTGACAGTATTTAACAAGCGTGGGGCTCAGACACATCTGTCACTAAACTAAATATTTTAAAAGTATTATCTTATTTAAATTTCAAAATGACCTTATGAAATATTTATACTTATTCTCAATTTTAAGTCAGAAACTTGGTGACCTAGCCACTAAAAAACATGTCAAAGGACAGAAAACTATTTTGTGATATAGCCATAATCCAACATGTATTCTGTCTGTCTTCTGAACTGGGAGTCTCAGTCCTTACAAAATGTTACTTGGGCAAATGATTAAGGTCAAAGGCACCAACCATCTTGGTTGGTAGCTTTTAATTATGCTTAACAGTCTTGAATTATCAAAAAGAGCTTTTATCCTTCATTTTTAAAAAGAAAAGTTTAGAAATTTTTCAGTCAGGTTCAAAGAGTGATTTAGTCTGTAGAAAGAAAAGTTCTGATAGCTATAGGCAAGAAGAAACAAGAAAATCAAGTTCTGAGTTGCCTATAATGTACACGCCACAAGTTCCTGACAGACTTTTATTATGTTTTTCACCAAAGTTAACAGATAATGTTTTAATGGATGAAGAAAAAAAAAAAAAAACCTATGTCAATACATTGAAAGAGACTTATTAAACCTGAAATTAACAAAGAATTTAGGAATCACCAATGTTTGCATAATATTATCTTTATAATAAAAATTTGGGCTTTTATGCCTGAGGAAGGAAGAGGAAATAGCATCCCAAAATTTCATAATAGACAAATAAAATCAAATTAATAAGATTTTTAAATGAATGATGAATTAATATTAGAAGCAGATTATTTAGCAGAACATAGCTTTATATCACTGGACATAAAATAATTCACATAACTCATATCTGTGATCTGTCAATTGGTTTAATCCTTGACTTATTTCATTTGATTTCTAGTCTAGATTAATATATCTCTGAGTCATTTAAATATGGTCAGATTTAATCATATTTCAGAAATAAATTTAGGATATGTATACACATACATATCCTAAATTTACATATACATATTTACATAAATTTATATATAGGTTATATACATATAAAAACATATATATTTGTTCAGGGCTATAGATCTTATTGTTATTAATACTATAGAATAAAGGAAATTACAGAACTCTTTCTCCCAGGTAAATGGGTCTTAAAAAGCATAAAGAGCATCACAGTGTTCTATTTTTACTTCAAACAAGCATACTGGGTGACTGAGTTAAAGTAAATTATGAAATAAATACTGTCTCCAAAACTGAGTTTGAAAGTATTCATTGCTGTCTCTAAATGGAAGAAGTTAAGGACAAAGCGTGGAGGCAATCTTGACGTCTTTTATGGGATCTAAATTGTTTCAAAGTTAACATGGAATAGTTACTGTTCATTAGACACGTAGCTATGATTGTGTGTGTAATGTGTGTAATGTGTGTAATGTGTGTAATGGCACAAGGATTCTAAGATACCGGTACAAAGAAAATTTTTCTAATTAAAGAATTGCCACCATGCCAGGCAAAGCGTGGGATTGAGGCACTCAGATCTGAGTCAGGAAAACAGTTCAATAAACAGCAGCTCCATTTCCATGGGAGCTGGAGGGAGGGAAGAGAGCACACAGGGAGCAGCCATTGCCAGGGAGCACTCAGGAACACTCAGTGGTAAACAGTCCTTCTCAGTCCCCACTTTCTCCATTACTGGCTTTTAATAGTTTCAACTCTAGTGTGATAGTTTAGTTTAGTTTAATAGTTTCAACCCTAGTTTGTCTTAGAGATTTGACACTAAAATACCAATTGCACGTTTTTTCTTCTTTCTAAAGAAACACAAGTCTCTAAAAGAAGTTTTAATGTTTCTGTTGTACATTTTGCTGAGTTGTATCATCCTAGTTGGTGGAGCAATAAACTAATTACAAGCTTCAGAGAATTTGCTTTTTGATAAGTAGATAAATGTTAAACAGAGATGTGTAAGCACTGACAATTTGCGGGACTCCAGAACTCATTTTTTCTAGATCTTCTAATCTCTGTTTATATAATAGATTTTCTCCAGAATGTTCTTTTAGTTTTCATCATTCACTTTCAATGCTATAATATCTAGAACCCTGATATTAATGGAAACTGTCCTTGAACATATGTGTAATGGCACAAGGATTCTAAGATACTGGTACAAAGAAAATTTTTCTAATTAAAGAATTACTGAAGCCTTCAAAATGAAGATTGAGAGTGCATATTGGCTTATTTTAATATAATACCATTAAGAACTTAGAAATCATAAGCAGAATCAACTTAAATAATAACCACCTACAGATTATATATATATATATATATATATATATATATATATATATATATATGATTTTTTTCAGACTCTAAACACTTAACTGAGAAAGAAGAAAAAAATACCATTGTAGTTGTGCCAATGATTAAGAGATATTATTTTAATTATGAATATGGTGGGATTTTCTTTTACTTGTTACCTAGTCATTAGAATAAAGGTTTTGCAAAAATATTTCTTTTGATTCTTAATTAGTAAAAGACTTTAAAGATGCAGAATAATCCTAGATTCAATCTAAATACAAACCAAAGGGGGAAAAAAGTACTTACATAGGTAGTTATATAGAGTTGGCAAAAATATGCTCAAGTCACAGTTTTGTGTTTCAATAATTTTTGAAGAGACATCTAATGTGCTATACACACAAACACACATGACAGAGCATTCCATTACCCACATTTTCTATTCTAATTGTGTATGCTCTTACATTTTAGTGCCTTAAAACATATCTCAACATATTAAAAGTTGCATTAAGCAGAATAAAACACAGCATATATGCCATATCATCTCAAAGATGATGGCTCCCTAGAAATTCATTCACTGATATTTTTTTCTGTCAAGTAACAAAGAGCCATACCAGAAGCAGTCACTTGTGTAATTGCCCTATTTTAATTGTCCTGAAACATTCTCATGAAATATTAGTTCTTAACTAACCTTGTATGAAGTACCCTACAGAATTTAAAGCTGTCATTTTAGTGGGCTGTGATCTTTAAGACCTTACATCTTTTACATTAAGGATTGCTAATATGTAGAAAGCATATTATTGCTCTCTCCATCCACAAGCAGGGCAGAAAAATCAAACAGAGATCTTTTCTGTGAAGTTTGATGAGCCCAAGAATCACTTCCAGCTTAATTATCCAGAGTGTAACTACTAATTAAACCAATGTTAAACAATTGGAATTGTGCAAGTTGTTTTTAATCTGAATGGTAATTCTTATAGATACATTTGACAACAGAAAACTGGGAAACAGAACAGAATTTTATAAAGTTCTCCACATTTAGAAGTAATAATTTATAGTTAACATTGTAAAAAAAGTATAACCATCACCCATATTTTATAATTTATGAACAACCATTTTAGTATGTTTATGCAAGCCTTTATATTTTTCACAATTGATAATTTTCAAAGATTTTTTTCAGGATACACTAGAAGGCAAAAATATTAACATCCAAAAATATAAGAGAGTGTGTGTATGTGTGTGTATTAGAAAGTTCTAAAAGAATATACATACATATTTTTCATGTGTATACATATTTTTTCTTTTAGAATTATAGAACATAGATTAATAATATGGAAAAAGATCATTCTAATGAAAGGAAAAAAAATTTAGTGCTTTCTTAGATCTATTTGCTTATGTTCAAAATGTTATATTTTAAACATTTTGTATATCATAAAGTTATATTTTAAACACATTAAAAAAGATTTATAATAATTTTTCTGCATTGATTTAAAATATAATCTGTGATCTAGTTTTCATTTTACTTGCTTACCTTTATCCAAATCCAAAGCAATATTTTTTTGTTTGTATTTTGAAGCATTTTTACTTCAATTTTGTGGAAAAAAATATGAGGAACTTACAAATAAAATACTGCAATGACCCTAAAAATTGTTGTTTCATTCACAATTTATATTATTCATTAACTGTTTTTATTCACAATTTATGTAATTCATTAACAGTTATCATTCAGTAAGGTAAAAGTGTCACATAATTTATTTTAATCATTTACTGTTAGGCAAGTCACAGAAACATTCAAATAATGATAAGACTTTATAACAACATCAAAAGAAAATTCTAATTACATCTACTCTTTGTTTTATCTTTGGAAAAGCAATTTAACAGACTCAAGTTAACAAGTGCAAGGACAATCAAATGCCATTTGGCCTAATTTAGAGATGCTACAACAACTGAATAGAACACCCAAGAGGAAGTTGCAACTTATTCATAAAACCTAATTAAAGACAACAATTCAGAACTCCAGAAACAGGGCCATCTCTATCAAAGAACAGAATACAACTGTTTGCACAATTATAAAGAATTTGGGAAAATGTTGCTCTAAATGCTACATGATCAAGGTTTTGAATTACTAATGTAGCAATGACTAACCAGGCTCCAACCAAGCACAGGGAAAGGGAGGAGGTCTGAGTTCAGAGAAAAAAAACTGAAAACTAAGGACAGGAATATCAAAGGCAAACCTTGAATAATGGAACTGAGTAGAAATTATTGCTGATGGGAAGTTCAAGTTTTTGCCTTTTTGTTTTCAGACTTACATATAAAAGTAAGGCTACCAGTTTTCCAAGAAAATGTCCTTCTGTACAGAAGACAGAGTTTCAGGTATGCAGTCCACAGTGCTCTGATCTGCCCACAGTAGCTTCCTTCATGAAATCTTGGGTAACAATTATCTCTCCTTTTCTTTTTCTGGAATCATCTCAAAATACTCTTTTGCATTTGAGCCATCTTTGACCATTTCTGTCTTACTAACACTTGTGCTTATCACATCCACTGGCATTTCTTTTTTTTTTTTTTAATTAATAAGTTTAGTTTGGGACCATGTTCTAGGTGTAAATGATCAATGAAACAGCAGAATTAGAAGACCTGGGTCTGATTCCCTGTTTTGCCACTTGTTGGCTTTTGATCTTAGGTGGCTGTCTCAGTAGTTCAGCCATAAATCCCAGATTATAATCTCTACCCAGTGAAGACCTATTTGGAAAAATATACACTTAGTGTTTAGGGATCCCTTACCCCATGCCAACTAACACTGCCTGTTCACTATTATTGTCCAAGTAGAGCTCATTTTACCTGAAACACATTTGATCTCCCCTTAATAATCCATTCTCATAAGCAGGCACCAAGTTTAATATTATCTCCCCCAAAAGACCTTCTCCGGTAACTAATCTGAGTACTTTTCTAGCAATAACTCCAGGTTTTTGAACAATAAGTGATATTTTTTGTTTCCTTCTTTCTTCTTCATTAACTCCCTTTCCTCAAATTTCAGACAAAATAAGAACAGAGGCCTAATATGTTTTATGATCCACTATATTCCCCACATGTAGAAGGGTGCTAGAAATATATTGGAACTGCATGAATATGCATTGCATGAAAGAAAGAGAAATACTATTGGAACTTTCAAATGAAATAAATTCTAAGAATTCCACAAGTAATGTGAATTTATGGTCCAATTGCTATTGTGGATGGATTTCAAAATTCTGTAATGAATATTGTTCATGGTGTTCATTAGATTCTTAAAGAAGACACTAAAGTTTAGTGACCACTCAGGTTCAGGGGCAAGGGATTTACTTCTTCCTACCATCCTGAGAACCTGTATTTTACACAGAGTAAGCACTCAATGAGTATTTATTGCAATATGACTTTCAGAGTTTCCTTTAGAATTGGAAACATAGAGGGAGTTCTGGTCAGAGTTCTGGTAGGAGCTGAGCAGCCTGACATCCTGACAGTCCATTACAGTTACCAGATGGGACCTGCATATCAGCACCCGGCTACAGAGCCAGCACATCCATGAACGGGTCAATTGTTGTACCTCTGCGATTACTAGACAACATGTGCTCAGCAGGCAATAGGAACAGATTAATCACCATGAAACTAAGCAGGGTGCCTTACACTAAAGTTAATTTATTGGGATAGCCACACGATTTCCAGTGTCCATATTTTCTAAATTTCAAGTATTAAATCAGAATTAAAGGATGGTAATTTTCTTTTGTCAATATCTTGATATTTAAGTGAGGAGGATATTCATACTAATTTTTTTAGAATTTAGTGTTAGATGGAACTGTCTTATTCAGCCATAGAGTAAGTTAAAAAACTGGAGTCAGAAGGTCATTCTGATTTATAAAGGAATTTCTGCTTATTCTCAATAAAAAACAAGCAAGTACAGAATGCTCATGTATGAAAACCCTCTTGTTTTATACTTCCTTAAAGAAAGGAAAACAACAAAGCCCTTTTTATTTTAAACAAAGAAGGGGGTTTAAATGTTCCAGTGAAAATTATTATAAAGTTACAAACTCACTTAACTTAGTTATTTTCATGATATTATCTCTCAAAAGTAAGTGCATAGTTTCATGACTTTCAAGTAATCTGAGTAATTTCATAATTATGTACCAAATTTTCATGTCAAATACAGACAAAAATAATAGTAAAATTGTATTACCATTGCTATGTGGGAAAAAAATCCTCTCACATTTGTCAACCTTGAAATTTGTTACATTCTAATAGAAAGGTCAATTTTCTTAGAGTGTCCAGATTATAGTTTAAATATTTATTTTCAAGTTTTATTCAATATTTTCTTTTCTAAAATCCATATTACTTTTGTGTTTTAATAACTAAAACAGTAAACTTCTGAAATAAATGTAGGGACCTAAGTCTTATTTGTTTAAATTTCATTTAAGGTGAAATAATTTTTTTCAGAATACTCCACAAAAATATTTTGCTGTTTTAGGGAGGCTATGAAATCTATATATTCTTTAAATGCATTGCTTTCTCATTTTTATTTTATTCTTTTGTGGTACTGGAGGTCAAACTCATGCTACGTAAGTGCTACTACTGACCTATTACTGTCCTTGTTTTTTCACCTTTAAATCCATATAAAAATTTCCTTTTTAGCCAGTGCATATGTAGTTTTTTGTTGTTGTTGTTTTGTTTTTGTTTTTTACATTACACAATTTTTTTGAAGTCCAAAAGTGATTTTACATCAAAACAAATGTAACTTGCTTTAGAGAGGACATGATATGTGGATTATGGATTTTTCCATTAAGACTGTAAGTAGAGGCTTAGCTAATAGGTTTTTGTTGGGGTCCAGTTAAAGGAAATCTTCACTTTTATTTTTTACCTCCAATATAACAATTCTTAAACACTTTTATATACGACATTTAATTTACACATATATCAGCTTCAAGATTTAAAAATTAGTTGGATAAAAAAGAATAAAGATAATCAAGATTTGAAAATAAAAATGAACTATTTCAATATTAATTTTGCAGAATGTTTAAAAATGTTAAGTGTAGGCTCTACACTTTGTTTTATCTAGGTTTTGAGTCATAACTTACTTTTGCAGGAATCTATCAGAAATTCTACTGAAAGTGATGGGGAACAAGGTACAAAAGGGAAAACATTTTGATTGATGCTATTTATACCAAAAGGTAAACAATGTTAATGAAAGGATGAACATTTGCTTACCCCAGTGATTCTAAATGAATACTTCAAGAATGATGTACAGTGATCTCCACTATAATGTTTAGAAGGTAAAACATTCATTTGAGATCTGATTTTATGGCTTAGATCTTAAAGCATGATGATCAAAGAGAACATTTTAACTGAGGCAAAATTCAACATGAGATGTGACCTCAAAATGGAAAAAATTTCAGTCAGTAACCAAGGATCATTTACATGATTTCATCCATGTCCAAATTATAAAATAGTTGAAAACTGGAGATTACAGAGTTTTTACTTTGAGGAAGGTTTTTTTTTTTTTTTAAATTAGGTATATCTATCACTAGTCTTCCACCCACCCGGTGTGAAGTATAGATTCTATGGAAGGGGCATCAATAGAACCTCAAGAAGCACTTGTTGTTGAGCATGTTTTGTGGGGTATCTAAAGGGTGAGAGATGACAAGTGGCAAGTGAAAACAGAGGACAGGTTTGGTATCTAAATTGCTATCAACCTGCATGTCCAGACTGGGTCCAGGGAAAAGCATATAAAGGCTTCTCATGGAACAGAGGTGAGCCTTCATAAAAAATGAGAGGGATGTCATGGGGTCATCTTAGGTGCTGTTTAAGAAGAGTGAGTGGTTTTGATTTAGGAAGCAAACACCTGGTGGTACTGCAACCTGTCTCAGGATAAAGAATGAGAACACATTAGTCAGAGGAAAAATTCAGTCACCCTTATCCAGAGTACTGCAAGGAAAAAAGATTCATGTCAGGGAAATTTCGAAAACTCACAAAGGTAGCTACAAAAGAAAAGTCAATTTTAAACGTCTGGCAAAACATCTGGGAAGTGACCTCCTTCTGACAATGCCAGTAAAGGAAACATTTCTCTGAACCCCTCACCTCTCTTCCCTTTTCCCTCTGATTTGACCCTGCATTGGTCAGGCAGTGTGTTCAACAAGATTATGGAGGAAGAGGAGCACTAGCCAGGGAAAAAGAGAAGTCCTTGGTCATCTCCCTATGACAAGGACCTCCTGTACATGGCAGGACAAGTGGGGACAGGTGGAGAGCACAGGAGTTCAATGATAAATGAAGCTTTATGACATTACATGGGACCTTTCATTTCTAAATAACAATTGTCTGTACTACCTAAGAGTGAATTCAGAAGCCATGGAGCCTGTTGAAGTTATCCAGCAAACCCAGGAGAAGAACTTGCCCCACAGAGCAGATTGAAAGGAACTGCAGGAGGCAGAATAAATTTGTCTTACTGGTTTATGAGTTAGCAGGCCAGTTAGTGTTAGACTAGTAGATCAAATAAATAATAATTGTGGTCTCAGAGTAAGTTCATTTTTTTATTAGTCTACTCACCTTCCTCTATAGCCTTCTCGAAACAAACACAAAAAAAGAAAAAGAAATAAAAGAAAAAAAACTAAAACAAATGCTTGAATAATATGGATAAAAAACAATATTTAGTGAATGAATCATTCCTTTTGTAAGCTATTGCATACATCCTTTTTTTAGAGACTCATTCCGCCCATGCAGATTTGAACTGGCTCCAAAATAAGTAAGATTTCTTGATGGAAGGATCCCAATAATTCATTAACACAGAAGTCACTTCTAAGAGGAAAATTTGTAGCTATGAGTGCCTACACAGGAAAATCAGAGAGATGCCAAATAAACAACCTAATAATGCATTTTAAGGATCTTGAAAAACAAGAACAAATCAATTCCAAAACCAGTAGAAGGAAGAAAATAATTAAGATCAGAGTTGAATTAATGAAATAGAAAATTTAAACACAAAATACAAAGGATCAATAAAACAAAGAGTTGGTTCTTTGAAAAGATAAACAATATTGACAAACTCTTAGCCAAACTAACCAAAAGAAAAGGATTATTGTGAAAACTTAAACTCCAGTAAATTGGAAAATCAAACTAAGAAAATCAAACACTGTATTTTCTCTCTCATATGGAGAAGCTAAAGATGAAAAAGTAAAAGATAAGTGGGGTGCAGGAATCTCATGAAGATCAAAGGGAGAGCAATAGAATAGAGGAAATGTATTGTAAAGTAGAATATTGTTATATTGTGTGCTTATACAAATATGGAACAACAAATACCACCATTATGTACAATTATAATGCACCCATTAAAAATATGGAAAATTTGGATATATGACTTCAATATCTAAGAAAATTGAGATGTGCAAGAAAGTGGCATCCCAGGAAGTTTTAACAAAGGCAAAGAACTTGAAAGTAAATTATTCATTTTGGAAATACTTAACAGGGTAGTTTGAGTAAGAGAAAGAGAAAAAGGAAATGGAGAGATTTTTTAATGCAAGTGAGGGAACAATAAAGAATGGATGGAAATGAGACCAGAAACATCATAGGGTGCAAAAAGTTTAGGAAGAGTCCTAGAAGTCATGATAAAAAGACTGAAGTTTATTCAAGCTGTTAGAAAAAAAAATCAGAGATGTGTAAAAAATGAAGAGATAGGATCAGACTTTTATATACTTAAAGCAACTTCCATGGTCATTGTGAATGGATTAAGTAAGAGAAAAAGGTAAACTTGGTTGAATGAGATATTATCACACAAACTGTAGGAACATATTGAATTTTTGTTATGTTAGTAGTCAGGCTTGTGGACTGAAGCTTTTGTTGGAACTTATGTTCCTCCCTCCCCTTCTACCTTACACTCCATAGATGCTGATCCCAAACACTCTTATAAATGCAAGCTAAGTATCATCTCAGAGTTGGTTTCTAGGATAATTCAACTTACAACACAAGTTTTGGAAAAGTACAGCCCAAGACCCATGTTCTTCCCTGTAATGTGATCACATCTGGTCTATTTTGCTTTAGTCCGGAAGGGAAGGAGAATGGGAAAAAGAAACAAAAAAGGAAGGAGAAGGCCTAATCAGTGTTCATTATCTGTCCCAGAGAGGAATCTACAGGGTATTCCTAACTGAAAAGAGGCCTTATAGTTCAAGTTTGGAAAAGGCTTGTTAAATTATAAGGCATCACTTCCTCATGATATGATGTGCACTTATGCCTGCCCCAAAGTCTGTTATGGCCCTATAGAGATCAATCCTTCACCTTAAAACATAAAAACAACAAACAAACAACAACAACAACAAACCCCAGAATCTCATCCCTTTAATCTCAATTTGAAAAGGTAAAAAAGAGCTAATCTTGTCTTCCTCTGAACTCAATTATTAGTCAAATATTTATTAAGTATATCCCTGCACCATTCACTGTACTAAATTCAAAATCTAGTCTAAATAATAATAAGCCTAACAAGAAAAGTACTACTAAATATTTATAAAAATTCATTTTTTGCTGTAATTCTACCCTAAATGTCCATTGCAATTGTGAGTGATAATGATGACTTTGTAATAAGTACATATATATCTTAAATTTTATTTAGTTCAATTAAGTACTTTCCAAAGGTTCTTTCTTTCTTTCTTTCTTTCTTTCTTTCTTTCTTTCTTTCTTTCTTTCTTTCTTTCTTTCTTTCTTTCTTTCTTTCTTTCTTTCTTTCTTTCTTTCTTTCTTTCTTTCTTTCTTTCTTTCTTTCTTTCTTTCTTTCTTTCTTTCTTTCTTTCTTTCTTTCTTTCTTTCTTTCTTTCTTTCTTTCTTTCTTTCTTTCTTTCTTTCTTTCTTAAAAAAAAAATTCCCAGGGGGGAAAATTCCCAACCAGTCACTCATAACTCAATTATGTGTTGTAGATTGCTTTAACTCTAAAGAGTACAAAGGACACCCTTCAGCCCTTAGAGTCCCAAAATGTGTGGTTTCCTCCACAGAGGAGTTTGGATCTTTGCCGAGGGGCATTGAGCCAATGCAAACTGAGTAGGTCTAAACACTGAGAAAGTACTACATCTTGACACTTGCTACTGTGGAGTACCTTTTAGCACTGGAATGATTTATATAAATTGGAATGGTGGATACCTACATAAACACCAATGGTTACCAATGCATACATTACCCATTATGAATTGCACATTTTATAGAAATACAAAGAAATTTCAGTTATGTTGAAAATCTCTAATTGTATAATATATTAAATAATCATTTATTTCAATAACATCATAAGAGAAATTGAAATTTCATAAACATTTACTTTATTAAATATTAGCACATTTCAAGCATGGAAAACAGCCAAAGAGAGATTTACTTAAAATAGTCACTGAAGGGAAGTTACGCTATCAGAAGTTATTTTAAGCCATGATCTAATACACTCGGTTCAGATAAATGGTCTTTCTCTTCTACTCCCTGAAGGCAAAGAAGAGAACAAGATCAAATTCCCTTAAAAGTATTACTTCTTGCTATTATATTAAGACAGACATATTTGGAAAAATGCATTTTAAGTTATGCAGTATCTCTTAAAGCAAAACTGCAAAGTTAAGAATTTTCTCTAATATCTTTTGGAAAAAACTGTCATTCTCCTTTAAGATATTTATGGACAATTAAGATATTACTTAATACCAATAATTGACTCTCCTAAGATTATGAAAAATGTTTTAAATCTTGAAGGAAAAATACATCCCTAAGAACAATAGAGTGGAGCTATGACAGAGTACAGGGTAAACTTTTCAAATTCTAGAGTATAGTCAAGTGTTTATTTTACCTTAGATTATCCAGGTTATAGAATAACTGTATTTTTTTAAACAAGGTAATCTTCTGAATTTTTAAGTGTTTGAATTAAGAGAAGCTGAGAACAACTGTTGGCAGTACTTTAGCCCACACTCTTTCTTCTAGAAGTACAGATTACATGAAATACCTACATTTATATTCAAAGATTATTTCTTTTTCAAGTCTGAGAATTCATAAGAAGTAGCACCTTTTCCCTTGGTGGACCCCAAAATATATAAAAGAGCTACCTAAAAATTAAATGATTAAAAAGAAAAACCCATTGTTCTACTAGAGGGATTAGTTAAGCAATACTAATATAAATGAAGATAAATATTTTGCTAAGCAGATTAAAGCTGTGAAAACATATAATATTCAAATAACTGAGCAATTGATATTCAGTTATGAAGTGTATCTCATAATTGGAGGGTTAAATAAAACTGATAAATGGAACTGGTCATTGTAGATAAATGCTATATGAAGATTCAAGGTCCTACGATAAAATGTAAATGACATTTTTTTGAATCAGAGTAATTCAATCTTTGGAATTATTGACGTGAAACCTTGCAATGGCTCCTAGAATTTCTTTTGCAATGCTTCTTAAAAGGAAGGTAAGTGACAAAGCCTCACTGATGGAGAATTGGTTGAGCATTATGTCTTAGCAATCATTCAAGTTCTTGTACTTTTGGTGTCTGTATCTACTTCCATAGATATTGATATCTGCCAGAGTATTATCTAATGTAATTGATAAGGTTTAAAAGGTGGAATGCTTTCCTTTGAACATCACACTGAGAATTGAAAATGTAGGATTTGGTAGCAAATGCCTTTTGAATTTTGAATAAGTAGTAGCTATTTTCTTTTTTTTAATTTTTAAAATCTAAACTAACTTTTCCTTTATTGAATATTCAACTTTATGATTGTACCTAGTAATGGGTTTATGTGATCTATGGATGCATATTTTGTAAAATGTTTAAATCACGTTAACCATATTTATATCCTCAAAGATTTATCTTTTCTTCATGTTGAAAACATTTAAAGTCCTTTCCTCTAGCTTTTGAAGATACACAGTATAGTATTATTATTATTAATGGTAAACCTATCTTGCAATAGCACACCAGAATTTTCTAGTACTACCTAAATGTAACTTAGTATAAATTGATCAACTTTTCCAATACCTTCCTCCCTTCTATTCTCCCTAGATTTTGGTAATTACCATTCTATTCTTAACTTCACGGTGATCACCTTTTTCAGATTCCATGTTTGAATGAGATCTTGTGATAGTATATTTCTGTGTCTGGCCTATTTCACATAACCTAATGATCTGCAGTTCTATCCTTATTGTTGCTGAATATTTTCTATTATCTTGTGTATACTGGTTTTCTTCATCCTTGCATCAGTTGATGGACTGACACGTTGTTTCCATTTCTTAGTTATTTTGAATAGTGCTGCAATTTATATGGGTGTGCTGTGTCTCTTTGAGATACTGATTTCATTTTTTTCAAATATATATCCAGTGATGGGAAAGCAGGATTAAACAGAAGTTCTTCTTCTTCTTCTTCTTTTTTATTAGCCTTTTGCGGAAGCTCTATACTATTTTCCACAGTTGCTGTACTAATTTACATTCTTACCAAGACCATACAAGTTTGCCCCTTACTCCTCATCCTCACCATCACTTGGGGTCTTACCTTACTAGAATGAGGTGGTATCTCACTGTGGTTTTGATTGTTATCCACAGCTACCCTACCATGTGACAGCACAACAGAACTTCTTACCATTACCTGAAAGTAACTTAGTACCCATGATCAGCTTTCCTTCGTGCTACTATCCCTGCTTTTGGTAACCACCATTCTACCTTCAGTTTCTAGGTGATCACCATCTCCAGATTCCCACATTCTGAATCCCTGAGGATTAGTTGATATTGAATATTTTTCATACACTTGCTGGTCATTTGTATGTTTTCTCTTGAGAAATGTTTGTTTAGGTCTATTGTCCATTTTTAAACCAAGTTATTCTTTTTTTATGTCATTCAGTTTTTTAAGTTCTTTATATAATTTGGGTATGTTCCTTATCAGATATTTAGTTTGCAGATACTTCCTTCCATTTTGTAGATCTCCTCTGATAATTACTTCATTTGTTGTACATAAACTTTTAAAATTTTATGTAGTTCCATTTGTCTATGTTTGCTTTTGTTCTCTGTGCTTTTGGAGTCCAATCCATTTCAAAGACCTAAAGTATTTCTCCTGGATTTCTTCTAGTGGTTTCATTGTTTCAAGTCTTACATTAAAATCTTCAATCCTTTTTGAGTTTATTTTTGTGACTAGTGAGAGATAGGGTCTAGTTTAATTCTTCTGCATGGATATCCATTTCCCTAGTCCCATTCATTGAAAAGACTTTCATTAACCCATTGGGTGTTCTTAGCACCTTTGTTGGAAATCAGATGTCTGTACATGTGTGGGTTTACTACTATGCTCTCTATTCCTTCATTGGGCTATATGTCTGTTTTTATCCCAATACCATGTTGTTGTGAAGACTACAGTTTGTAGCATTTTTACCTCCAGCTTGGTTCTTTCATGGTCAGAAAAAACACTTCATATGATTTCAATTTCTCAGAATTTGTTGAGTTAAATCATATGCCTACCATATGGTTTATCCAGAAGAATGTTACATGTACTGATGAGAAGAATATGTATTCTACAGGTGTTAGATGAAATGTTATGTAGATGTCTGTTAGATATTTGGTCTAGGGTACAATTAACTCTGCTGTTTCTTTGCTGATTTCCTGTCCAGAAGATCTGTATATTGCTGCAAGTGGGATAGTGAAGTTTCCAATTATTACTGTTTTGGAGTATATCTCTCCTTTTAGGTCTATTTTGATTTGCTTTGTTATGTGGGTACTCTGATATTGGTGTATGTATATTAATTTCAATTCTAATAATTTAGAATTATTATTTCTTGTGTTGAATTGACTCCTTTATCATGACATAGTGACCTTTCTTGACTAACTTAACTTCTCTTATTTTAAAGTCTATTGTATCTGATATAAATATGGCTATTCCTTCTTTTTTTGGATTCTATTTGATTAGAATATTTTATTCTATCCCTTTAGTTTCAGTCTAATTGTGTCCTCAGGGGTGAACTGAGTTCCTTATAAGCAGTATCAGTTGGGTCTTGATTTTCGTTCTTTCAGTCATGTTATGGTATGTAATTTATGTATGTATGTATTTTTGGTACCAGGGATTAAACCCAGGGGTGCTTAACCACTGAGTGACATCCCCAGCCCGTTTTATTTTTTCATTTTGAGACAGGCTCTCACTAAGTTGCTGAGGCTGGCTTTAAACTTGAAATCCTTCTGCCTCGGCTCCCTGAGCCACTGTGATTATAGGGGTTCACCACTGTGCCTGGCCTACGTTTTTATATTGGATAATTAAATGCATTTAAGTTTAAGGTAATTATATTTCTAGTTTTATTGCAGTTTCTTTCTCTCTTTTTTTTTTCCTTCCTCTTTTACAGTCTTCCTTTGTGGTTAAGTGATTTACTCTAGCAGTGTGCTTTGATTTCTTGCTTATTAATTTTGGTTTGTCTGTAATAATTTTTGTTTTGTGGTTACCATGGGGCTTATAAAAACCTTCTTTGATTATAATGAGCTGTTTTAAAATGATAGCAACTTAACATGATCATAAAGTGAGGAAATACAACAAGAAATGAAATAGAAAATATACTAAAACAAACTCTGCACTTGCATGCTATTCCTCTACACATTTTGAATTTTTTGATGTCTAATTTTGATTTGGTATATTGCCTATCTCTTCATGTATTTTTTTAATTGTTTTGTTTTTAGGATTAATTATTAATATAAAAAGAATTTTCCCACCATGTTTACGATATGAGAGCATTTTGAAATTGTCTTTGTATTTACTCTTGTAGTGAATTTGTTCCTTCTCATATTTTCTTGTTCATTTCTGTCTCTTAATTTTAGTTCTTTCAGTTAGAAGAACCCCCTTTAGCATGACTGAGATATAACATCTCAGCTTTTGCTTAGGAATGGCTTTATTTTTCCTTCATTTCTAAAAACAAAAAAATAGTTTTGCTGGGCATAGTATTCTTGGTAAGCAGGTTTTTTGTTTGTTTGTTTGTTTTTTTATGAGTACTGTGAAAATTTCTTGCCACTCTCGGTATATAAGATTCTGTTCAGAACTCTGCTATTGGATAACCTGGGACACACTTATGTGTTATTTATTTCTTCATTTGCTGCCTTGAGAATCTTTTCTTCATATTTCACCTTTAATAACCTGACTATAACACGTCTTAGCCCAGAACTGGTTGTGCTAAATTAGAATAGTGACATTTGACCTTCCTTTACCAGGATACTTGTATCCTTCTCTAGACCTGAGGATGGTTTTTATTATTATGTCTTAGAATAAACTTTTTGTAAATTTAATTTTATTTTTTTACACAAATGGAGCACAACTTTTCATTTCTCTGGTTGTACATGATGTAGAATCACACCATTTGTGCAATCATACCCATACATAGGGTAATAATGCCCCAAATTGGGAGTTAAGCAGTAAAGATAGTTCCTTCACTGTCACAGTTCATGCTAACCGAGGTTCCACTTGCATCTCATAGCCACAGGAACCTGTGCAGTCAGGTGAGCTAGAGGAGGCCAATGTCCCAGGCCCATTTCAAGGCTGGAACTGATCCAGCCCATTCTACTGTCATGTAGGTCTCCTCCTAATGCCAGAACAGGTCTAGATGCTCTGTCTTTGACTTATGGCATGGCCATGGGGCCTTTGGATTCTACCCCTAGGTTTCATTGCAGTGGTATCAGACAAGAAAAAATCCTGGTTTGATTGTTACACACTGTATACATGCATTGAAATAACATACCATAGCATATAAATACATACCATCATTATTTGTGAATTAATTTTTTTAAAATTATGTTTAAATCCTCCCAGAACACCTGTTCCCTGCCAGGTAGACTTATAGAACTCATTCAATGAGGATTTTAAGATGCCGTCTGGAATAGAAGTTCAATAGATGGGTACCACATGTCTCCTCCTGACACTGGGGTTCCTTTAGAGGCTGTGGTGGTTTTGATGCCCTGTTTCTTAGTAGTAGTTTTCATGTCCTGCTTTAAATCCTGTGGTGGTTTTCATTTCCTGATTCCTGGTAGCTTGAGTCTTGATCCTCTTTCTATTGCCCAAGGTAGGGCAAGGGATGGTGGAAACAGTCAGCCACCTGGCTAATGCAGTTCCATCACCTATGACCATTGTTACTGGCCTGGGCATAGGGATCATGGGGCTTTGCTTGGCACTGGGTTTCGCTGTAATGGATCTGGTACTGGCTTTCAAATCCAAGGATTGGACTTAATACTTTCCCCTTTTCCTAAGCATGTAGTGTCTCTTTTCACACTTTTTGAAGTTATGGGAAGGGTGACACTGGCACCTATTCCCTTCCTACCTACTGCCATGTATCTTTTCTTATTTTCCTAAAACCAGGCACTATGAACTCTCATTGGTGCTTCTTGTCTCTTGTAAAGATAGTGTAGTGTGCAGATAGCTGTCCAAACTGGTGTGTCAATGAGGTGATTATTGCTTAAGCATCTGGTTCTGTCCTTGTGCATTTATATTTAGTGGTAAGACTGTTCTTAAGCAGTGCAGAGTTGGGGCATTATAGACGTCATTATCTAAGAGAAAATTGTCAAGGTGTAAAATGAAGTGTGCAGAGGAAAGTATGGTATTAAAATGCTACCACAGCCACACTGTAAAGTGGAGCTATGCTTATTTATTATTTAAAAGTTAGTAAAAATACAAGTTTATAATTACTGTTAGTATAAATGTTCACTCGATGAATAGCTCATTTGCTATTTCTTAATCTAAAATTTTGCATTATATAAGTACACATTTACACACTTTGATTCCTTTCATTTATAATTTCAATGGTTTTGGTATTATTCTCATCTACTCTTAATAAAGAACATGCATGTGAACTTAAATCCACAAAAAAATCAAAATGTATTTTGAGTCATATTTTTAATGTATTATGTTCTTCTTGATACATAAAGGACCTACTGCATTTGACACTGAATCACTTAATACAAAGCAGAAGAGCACAGATAAAATTAAAATAATATAATCAACTATATATAAATAAACTGACCTTCTTAAAATTTTTGTTTAAGTCAACCAGACTGAGCAGGAAAATGTGGTCCTTGGCTCCCAGGAGCAGCTTGCCCCTCTCTTCATCTAAAAGAATAGTCTGGAAATCCAGCCCTTCTGATGAACCCAAAAATGGAATGCAGCTATTTGACAGCAGCAAATCTATGGGAAAGAATGAAAGAAAAAAAATTTATTAGGCGAAATATTTACCTCTCTCTCTCTCTGTAAATGCATGTATATAACATGAAAGTTCCAATTAAGATACTTACAAATAATTACAGTTTTTAATATATACTCATTTAGAAATAAGTGAGATGTATGATATTTTTATTTTATCAATACCATTTTATGTATACTCAGCACCATATTAAAATGAAGACCAAACATATAAACACAAAACAATTAAATGCAAAATAGTTTAAAACTACCCTCACTTTCTTGAATTACAATGTAAAATATCTACCTATAAGAATATTTGAAACTTGATAAAATTGATATATACAAAGCAGGGATCAAACTATGTCATAAATCTTAACATTTCTTTCCTTTTTACATTTTAAAATAGACCTGATTTATTAGAGCATTTTAAAATTAACAGTGACATTGATTGAAAGAAACAGATTTACATTTATTTCCTGTCCCAACACATATATGGCCTCTCCATTATCAACATCTTCCACTATAGTGGCATATTTCTTAAAATCAATGAGCCTACATTAGCATTATTATCACTCAAGATACACAGTTTAGGGTTCAATCTTGATGTTGTACATCTTATAGGTTTGGATAAATGTATAATGGCATGTATCTATCATCATAGTATATCCTGAAAGTCTTGTGTGCTTCTGTGCTCTCCCTATTCATTCTTCTAGCCTGCCCCCAATCATTCATCTTTTTCATGTCTCCATAGTTTTGTCTTATCAGAATGTCATATAATTGGAATTGTACAGTATGCTGCCATTTCCTATTGGCTTCTTTTACTAAGTAATATGCATTTAAGCTTCCTCTGTGTCTTCCTGGGTCAGTATCTAATATTTTTTACTGTGGACTAATATCCCTTTGTCTGGATCAGCCAGTTTAATTATCCATTCACTTTTTGAAGGACATTTTTATTGCTTCCAAGTTTTGGCAATTATGAATAAAGCTGCTATAAACATCTGTATGTGGGACAGTTGTAAACACAAGCCTTCAACTTTTGGGGGTAAAAACCAAGAAGTCTGATTGATGGATCACATGTTTAGTTTTATGAGAAGCTGCCCACTGGCTTCTAAGATCCCAGTACCATTTTCATTTACACCAATGATTGAGTGTTCTAATTGCTCCATATCCTCATCTACATCCATGTTGTCAGTGTTCTCGATTTTGGCCATTCTAGTAAGTATATAGTGATAACTTATTGTTGTTTCAAATTTGCATTTACTTGATTACATAATGTATACAGTGACTTTTCATATGCTTTTTTTCTTTTTTTTTTTTTTTTTTTTTTACTGTCTATATCTTCTTTGGTGAAGTGTCTGGTAAGGTCTTTGACCCATTTTAAAACGTTGTTGTTTCTTATTGTGAGTTTTAATGTCTTTGCATATTTTGGATCACAGTACCTTATCATATATGTCTTTGGAAAATATTCTCTTGCAGTTTATGGCTTATTATTTTTGCTTTCTGTTTTTGATAGTATTTAGATTGATTTCTGTGATTAATGGATTATACTGTCACTATTTTAAATGTGCAGAAAGAAAATGTAAACAAGGTGATTCCAACCAAATGGAGTCTGAGACATACTCTTGATCTAGCAATGGCATCAGAAGTTTTAAGTTGAAAGTAACATTGAAAATCAATTAATACAAATTAATGATTTTCTAAGTGAAGATATATAATGTTGGTCAGTTGAAGTCATATGCTCTAAAGAAAAATAATGGTGTGCTGTCAAAGCTGATAGGTGAATTCGAGTTCCTAGTTTTCATTTCATTTATGTCTGTCCGAATACTCTAAGGAACCCAAATCTTTTCAACAGGTTTTTTTTTTTTTCACTTCAAATACTTAACAATAATCTCTAATTTTCTACAACTAGAATATTGAATGTTGACAAGGTAATAATATTGCTCATTACTTTATTAAATTCTATCATATGTGATGAGTTTAAAACCAAATCATTGGTTTAAATAATTCATATTGATTGATGATAAATGTAAAATAGATAATATCTCAAAAATAGACATGAAGATACTACTTAAAAGTATGGAAATTTCAAACTCTTTTTTTTTTTTTTTTGTAAAACAGACAGAACTTTGAATCTCTTAAATTTAGGGTATATATATTCTATCCCTCAACTACAGGATTTATTATTATTTCATATTTCGGAGGATTTTCTCTTCTATTTTATGTACAACTATTATTCCTTTTAGTTTCTAAGCTAGATTCATCTTAGTTTTGACAAACCAAAAGGCAGTGGGCTGGAGAAAGTACTGTATGAAATCTCTTGGTTCCTTCCATTCTTTTCTTCTCAGTTCTACTTACAACCATATGGAGTATTTGTTGGATATTAGCCTTTCACAAATAGGATAATTGCATTTGGAGCTCCTAAAATATATTATAGCATTATGTCTTTGGTCTGAAATGATTAAAGTTGTATTTAGTTTAAGAAAATTAATTATCATAGAGCTCTGGTTTCCTTCCAGTATATACAAAACGTTCCATAAACGTTAAAAGATATTATGAAAATAAAACACAGCATATGAGAAATAAATTCTAATAGCAGTACAAATGCTCCTCATGAATCTTCCTTTCATCAAACAGCATATCCATGCTGTACACACTACCCATCTGGCCTTGTCAGGCTTCAGTGCTTCAGGGTTACCCAAAGCAGATGCTCCTGATGTACCACCAGAATTCAGTACAGCCTAATGCTGCAAAGATATGTCTATGTCATTCACTTCATGGTATTTCATCACATGGGCAGGGCCATCCACTCACACTGTAACCAATGGAAAGGGGAGTATAGTACAAAGATATTTGGAGAGATCAGAGTCACATAACTTTTATTACAATGCATTGTTATAATTGTTCTATTATTACTTGTTGTTAATCTCTTAATGTTTCTGTTTTATAAATTAAAGTTTATCATAGGTGTACATCTCTAGAATGAAACACCAAGTATAGAGAATTAAATATTTTACTCAATTTCAGGGACTTGGGGTTCTTGGCAAGTATTTCATATGGATAAGGGAGTTGATTGCATATCTCCTCCTCTTGAGTGTTTATACAAGGCAAAGACCATGTCTTGTTATCTTTGAATTCCCAGCACCTCACTCAGAATCTCAGACAAATTAAGCACTTAATGAATAGTTGTGGAACTGAAGAAATTCAGTGTGCATTCAGAAACATGGAGAATATGTGGGGGAGGTGAGAAGTGAGACTAGACATAAAGGCAACATGCAGATAACCAGGGCCTAAGACATCAAACTGGGGAGTTTGTTTTTTGTGTAAGTGACTGGGAGCCACTATATCTTATTATGTAAGCAAGTAACAAAGACTATAATTGATTATTGGAAAGATAAGTCTGGCTGCAGTGTTTGTGATGGATAAGGATGGGGAATGGCAGTGTCAGGAAGACTACCCAGAAATTTCAAAAACATAGTGGGTCCCTGAATTACAGCAATGTCAATGAGAAGAGGGATGTGTACCTCACTTTTCCCCCCTCTACATATACATGAGGAAAACAAATACGCAGTTGACATAGACATTTGATTAATTTTTTTTCCACCATAACCAATTCTATTTCACATAGTTTCTAACAAACTTGACAAAGAAAAACAGCTGCAAAAATATTGACTAACCTGGACTGTTATCATTTCCAAATGATTTAATGCTGCCTTGTGACAGTGCTAGCATCAAAACCATTACAACATGCTGCGCCAATTCTTTGTAGCCAAATTAAATAATTAGACTTAGGCATTACATATAAAAATTTCTCAGGCTGACGTACACATTATGAAAAGACCTTGGGACAGGGATTGGAACAAGTTCTCTCTTCCCCATGAAGCTTATCTCTTTTGCACTTCTGCCAAGCCAAGCAAAGTCATTTTGTTTCCACAGGATCATCAACCAAAACCCAGTAAAAAATTTGCTAACTCTAGAGACTATATTGTAACACCTAAAGTGTTTTAAGATTCCAGGAATCAGAAACGGAGGCTGGCTCTGCTGGATGTAAATGTCAGAGCTTTATTTTTTTTCTCCCAAATTAAAAATTCTTAGGCATGTGATTTTGAAGATTGCTCATAGTTTTCAAGACTTTTGGACAAGGACTCTTTTCTCTCCCCTTGGGTAGAGGATAAGTACACTGCTTAGCAGGTGTTATTTTCAGAAAAGAGACCTATTAGGTGGTTGGTTAACCATTCCCACCCTTTGGAGATGTGAGGAGCACTTACCTCTGTGTGTTCTGGTCTCCTAAGGTCCTGAGTTATTTCTCTGTTAAATCTACCCAAATTTGTTTTAATTCACCATAGCCCTTCCTTCTAACTACTCTTTCCAGCAGTGCATTCTCCTATCACCTCAGTTCCTGTTTGTAATCTCCGTCCATCACTCAAGTACTCAAATTCCCATGTTTGCTCTAGCAATACACTATTGGAAAATCTACAATCTGATCACTTCCAAAATAAAAAGACCAAAGATACAATTATTCACATGGCTTTTTGTTTGTTTGTTTAAACTTGGAAATCACTGTTTAAGATCAATTTTGGTGGAAGAATGACAGAAGATGTCCATGATTCATTATCAATAACCCATTAAAGAACACAGGGATAATTCTGAGGATCAAAATGCCTTTAAACACCATGACATTTTCATGATTGTATATGTGCATTTTTTTTCTAAAGAGAATGTCCATAACATCAACATCTCTTGATATCTTATCAAAAATGACCAGAACATTTCTGTTTTTCAAGTACAGTCAGTAACATTTTAAAGAATTTCTCATTTCTAACACAAGAAAGTGAGTCACTACTGTCACAAAATTTGACTTTTGAGACACTAACTAATTCCCCTAAGAACACCAAGTACTCTGAGGGAAAGACCCTAATAAGTTTGACAGATTTCTGCCTTCATGGAACTTAGAGCTCAGTGGAGATGAAATGTTCATCCCCACCAAAAAAGAAAATATTCTTATGACAAAGAACGAGAGTATTTAAATTAGTAGACTATTAAGTATCTTTAGTAATAAAATGGAAAGTACTTCTTATCTATATTTCCTTGGGCAAAACTAATTAATGCTACCTTAGCTTTTTCGGATCTTTTAAGTGTTGATAAAGAAACCAAATGAGTTCTATGGCAATATCAAATGACAAATATCAACATATCAAATAACAACTCTAGTTTATCTAATACTGATTGATACTCTTGCTTGTAAAATCAGGCAATCTGTACTTTGGGGAAGAAAAGAAATATAGTACAAAACAATTCTAGCTAAAGGGAGATCTCATCAATAATCTTATTTAACAAATAGGTTATTAATTCAGTGAGTTCCAAAATTGTTCCAAAGCCTTTGCATGATCGATTTTCTCTCAGTGGTGGAGCCCAGTGGCAAGAATTTATTCACTCATGACCTGGTGTTGCTCCAGGTGAAGGTTTGGCTATGGGCCAGGCAATCCCTGTTCATACTTGAAATAAACATTTGCTGTGAAAAGAATTCTTTGTATTTCCTTTTCAGTGCTCCTTAATACAATTGTTCATTCATTATGAAAAAAACATTTGACCTGATGGTCTGCATTCTTCCTCTTCACCCCAGAAAGGAAGGGAGTGGTTAGTCATATTGAATCTAATAAATTTAGGATTAAGCAACACAGACTTCCTCAGTTTTTGACTGCTAAATGAACAAGATCCCATACCCTTGAAATCCTGCATTTATTGCCAGAAATCCTGAACTGGGTGGAGCTGTCAGTTTCTCTCAGCTAAAAAATGGCTTCCCTCATCCTCAAAGAACATGTAACTTTGAGAGATTATAAAGAAAGAGAAAAGAAAACCAAGATTGCTGAAGGCACAAATTCACAAAGTTAAAGAAAAAAAGAATCAGCTTTGGAGAATGTCAAATTCTAGTCTACTACAGACTGAGGAGTAGAATTCCTTAGCAGAGAAAGTTCACAACAAAGAATAGATACAGATGATAACTCAGTCACCTTTCTCTGACATATCAGGACATTCAACAGAAATTGTTGCCCCACCCATTTGTCTTTTTCCTCAAGGAAATAGCAGTTTTATCAGTAGGGCTATCTGAGGACTCTTGAATACAGTTAGTTCTTTAGTATGTTCTCTCCAAAGTTTTCCAAGTAGATTGTCTCTAATTCTTTCAATCTTTCTATTCCTGCTTTCCCCCTGAGTTCAGCTTTTCTACTCTATTTCTGAATTCTAGGACTTCTCATACTGACTTAGTGTCCTTCTGAGTTTCTTCAAAGCTTCTTCTCATAATTTTCAGAAATGTTTGGCTACAAAATCATTCCCAATAAAAAGCCTCTCAGGCTTTGGGTCAGGAATTGAGTAAAGAATAAACTTTGTTTTTTCGAAAATGAAAATTAGCCCCTAATATCTCTCACTGAGTCTCTATGGCTCTTAACATGTGTTTGATTTTTCAGCTTTTGGTCTGAGGAAAGGCCTTGGATTCTTCCTTGAATTTTACTTTGGGGAAATTAATTCATCTTAAATTGGCCTTGCCTCTTCAGTAGGTTTTCTGAGGCTTGAGGTCATGTGAAAAGATTTTGTTATCAAGATAGTTCACTTCCACCTACACAAAAATGTCTATTAAGGTCTGTTTGTATATTTAGTCTACATAACTAATCAACCAATACAAATCACAAAAAGAATATTAGTTAAACCTACAATACATACAAACAGTACTTCAATATTACAAGTGTATATTATATTATCATTATGGTTTCATAGGCAAAATTTTTAACTTTTTTTTGTTCCTGTAAATGCAAGTTCAAATTCAGAAAGAAGAACAAAAAAAAAAAAAATCAAATTAACTCTACTCTTCTACAATGAATGTTGGAGATCATTCTATTCATTAGGTCCTAGAACATTACCGTGTCAATAATAAATCAGATGATATCACATAGGGAAACATAAATCAGAACCAAATAAAGCCTATTATGTCATTGGATCTATGTTCCTGCCAGGACAGGATGTGAAGTAGGGAAGTTGTAATTTTACATTTTCATTTTTTAAATCACAGGTTTATTCTTATTTGGCTAGCTTTCAAAGTGGATGCTTTATATAATTCATCACATGTGAGATTCATAATTTATAATATAATTCTTTTAAATGCATATGTTCAGAAAGAATAAGTCATTTCTATATTTTTCAAAAGCTTTGGTATGATTGATAAATTTTCCTTTTGACCTATATAAAAAGACTAGTATTATAAATAACTGAAAATTTTCCCAAAATGCAATGCCATGATAGAATAAACCTCCTCAGGAATGATTCAGAGATGGTCATGTGGAAAATGGATTTTTATTTGACAATTAGTTTCTTGGCTCACATCAAGGTATTTAGAATTTGTCCCCTTTCAAATTTCAGAAATGTTTAAAATGAAAACACCATACCACAAGTGAATGAGGATTTGTTTTAGTCAAGTATGCAAATTTAAATTTTTAAAAACCCAGAAAATCATAGCTTAGCACACAACATCTACTATTGACTGCAAGAGCTAGACAAATGTGACAAGAGCAGGTAATTCCTCAAGGTAGGATTACTGGAAAATAATGTACAGAGCAAAAGGTTATGAGTATTAAATAGAAAGATAACATTTTGGAACAAGTATAATTTAAAAAATTGATTCACATCAATCAAAGGTAAATGTAAATATACAAAAATATCGATCAAAGGCACATGTGAGACTGGTCACTACTGAGAAGTCTCAGGTAATCTATTTCCCCAAGCCTTTGAAAATGCTTCCTATTTTTCTTAAAAGTTGTTCAAATCATGTCCTCATTCTTATTATTATGCAATTTAAAAACATTTGGCATCTATGGCATTTATAGTGTTGGGGAAAATTGTGACATGATCTGAAATTTAATTTCCACACATTCAGGAAAATATTAGTTTGACTTTTCATTCAGAATAAGATGTTAATCATTTGTACATATTTTCTCTGGGTTTTTTTTCAACATTTTTATTCTAATCACTGGTCCAAGAAGCATAATCCTGATAAAGATGCTCAGAGAATTTGCACAAAAAATTGCAAATATATCTCTAAGAGAGAGGTCTTAAAAATAACATCCTAAGATGTCATTCCCTGCCTTAGGCAGTATTTATAAAGTACAAGCAACGAAATGATGATTCCCACTTAGATTTTATTTCCCATAAATTGTTTATTTTCCATAAGCTGTTACCTCTCTGTCAATGACTTCAAAACAGATACCTAAAATCCCATTCTTTCTCATAAGTCTCAGTTCAGAATTTCTAGTTGCCTGCTAGATATTGTTCTCCCTTCAACCATCTCCTCCTGCTGATTCTAATACTTCAGTGATACAACCTGGTCATTAGGTTCAACATCTCAGAATCATTGTTAGTTCCTTTTCCTTGTGCCCTTATTCTTCTTTCCCTCATGTAATTCCAACACTATTCATTCCCCTCACACCACTGTACCAAATTTAAAGCCTTAGAGATCCTATCATGTAAATTTATCTTCTCCCTCCTCAAGTATTTACTCCTTGTTAAGTAGGCTAAGGTGAAAATTACTTCTCTAAATTACTGTAACAGACTCATAAATTATTTTGTTGTTCTTCTCCCCACCAGGTCCTATCACATGATGCTGCCTATTCAATTTTTACCATAATCTCAGCTCAATTTGGTCAAGTTCATAATTGAAATCCTCCCATGCCAACATGTACTTCATTCAAAATTTTGTTTCCTCCAATGCACAAAGGTCAGTTTCATAACTATTTCCCTCCTAAATCTTTTAAACATTTCCTTGTATTCACATTATGACACTAATCTTTTTTTGCTGTGATTTTGTGAACTCATTTTCTCCCTTAAAAAGATCAGAAGCCCTTGTAGATAAGGACGTCAAAATCATTGCTGCACCTCAGCACTATTGCTTGGGACCTTGTTAGAAATACAGAATCTCAAGCCTGTTCTGTGATTTCTTAACGACAATCTGTGTTTTTCAAAGACACCTATTTGACTTGAATGTATGTTAAATCCTGACAAGCAATGCTGAGGCACATTTTGTTTCCCTCCTTCCCCCTAGTATGGAGATGACAAGAATTCTTGGCAATGCAAAGCCTTAGAGCCACAGTTGAGTTTCCACGTGGTACGTTAATGTCTCTAAATTATTAATAATAACTTTATAACAAATTCTGATTTAGATAGGAGGTAGATAAAACAAGCAAACAAAACACTAGCATGAAAAAAACATTCGTTAAATCCATTAGACTTCTTTACAATATCTGAGAGGTTTGCCCATATGCTACCTAATTTGATTCTCAAGGAGAATCTAATTTCCAGGTAAACCTAATATCCAGATGAGAAAATTTAGACATAGAGAGGGCAAGTGATTGTTCTAATGATGCATAGATAGTACATGTCCAAAAGTAGCTAAAACTTATACAGGTCTCTTAATTCTGTGTCCTTCACCTATTATAGCTATATTGTATATTTTAATATTTAGATAAACAATATTCTTTCCCCAAATAGCTCTACTTATTACTGAATATATCAAGGTAAATTCACATCTACTGCTTCCTCTACTTCCCTGTTCCTTTGGGATCACTGCATTATGTATTGTATTTTCTGAAATGTGTCACTGTGGCTTTAATAAGCCTCTTTATAAGTAAAAACACACATTAGTCCTAATTTATGCCTCTTTTGAATTAATACAGTTAAAGTAGCATGTTTAAAGGACTCATACAAAAATGCGAACTGCACATTACTCATTTTTAAAATACAGAGAGACATTAGTCAAATTTTCTGTTAAAGAAGACTGAATGTCATTCTATTTTATACTGTCCTTAAATTTAGAGCCACACCTTCTGATTTTTTTTTTTTTTTTTTTTTTTTTTTTTTTTTGGTGCTGGGGATTGAACCCAGGGACTTGTGCATGCACTCTACCAACTGAGCCATAATCCCAGCCCCAAGAGCCACACATTCTGAAAGAGTCTCAGTGTGAAAATTCTTTAATAAGACCCAAGTGAAGTTGTACATAGACAAATTGTACATAGATACTTATACCTTATTAAAATAAATTTATAGAATAGTAAATGAACCATATGTAAGATCTATTTGAAAAGAACTTTTCAACTAAATAATAGTTGACTGAGTTTGATCTTAGTACAAATTATCTTTACTTAATCTCTGCCCATTTTGAAGTCCCTACCAGAATTTTGCATGGACAAAGACACAACCAAAGTATCTCATAACCTAGTTCTCCTTTATTAAGCCCAAAAAACAATGATGACCTATATAGACATCAGAGATTTTATCTATCTTCTTAACTCCAGCAAAGTTTCTTGCAATGTCATTTGTATGATAACAATGATCCCTTGGTTGTTAAAGTCAATGTAAATTTCAATTGTCACCTCTCCTGACATATCAGCTGACTTTGGCAATGATGACATTTCTTTTCTTTTGTTTCCTTCATTTAACTCCTATCCTATGATTCCTCTTTCTTTTTACCACATACCCAGATAGTATTTTTTAATTCAATTCTCTGCTCATTCCTTCTTTCTCCAATTTTCTCATTTGATAGTATCCCAGAACTTAATCTTCTGAATTATTCTCATCCATCCTTTGATTATCTCATGGATTTAAAATTTTCTACATGATAATTACCAAATTAATATATCCATTTACATTTCTATGAATTCCAGATTTAATGTCTTTGTGGTATTTCACTTAGATATCTAATCCTTATCAAATAAAATATGTCCATTTGGTCTACCCCCAAACCTATTTCTTTCCTATTCTTCCCTATTTCAATTAACTGGTAACTCTGTCTTTAAACTACACACACACATAACACAAAAACACACATACACACACAAAGAAACTAAATAAAACAAAAACAAACACAAACAAACAAACAAAAAAAAACCAAAACCCATGGAGTCATATTTGACATCTTTCCCTCTCTTTTTCTTTGTTTCCAGTCCATTGGCATATTCTATTGGCTCTACTGCATATTCTACTCTTGCCATTCAGACACACAAAACTATCATTTCTCACCTAGATTATTTCAAAGCCTTTCTTGGCTCTTTCCTTCTCAGTCCTCCCATCATCAACACAGAATTCAAAATAACCTTATTGCAATGACAGTCAGATCATGTCAGACTGTGAAAATTCTCCAGTGAATTCCCATAGCACTAAATGTCAACGTTTTAACAATGGCCAAGTGCCGACTCCCTGTTTAATCAATCTTCTTCTTTCCCTATGTTCTATATTGTCTTCTTTAAAATCCTTAAACTTTCCAGACACTGTCTTACCTCAGAGCTTTGCACTTGGTTTTGCTTCTGCTAAAATTTTTCAGATATTTGTGTGATTGGCAACAGACATATCTTTAAGTATCTGTGAAGGCACCACTTTCTCAGTGAGTCTTTCCCTGACTACCATATTAACTACTCCACCTTCACTACTCCCCTTCCTGATTTATTTTTCTCCATAGTACATATCACCTTCCATCTGACTAAATAATATACTTATATATGGTCTGTTTTCCTTACCAGAATATAAACTACATGGTGACAAGGATTTTTGCCTCCTTTGTTTGCTAACCTATCCACAAGTTACAAGAATAATACGAGAAATATAGTAGGCATACATGAACTATTGTTATTAACTATTGACAGTTGAATATTGCTACACAATAAAATTATTATTTAACATTTATGCCTATGCAAGACTAGATGTAAGAACTTCACTTTAGTGAAAACATGCCTGGGAAACCATGTGAGTCCATTCAACCATAGCATATCCCCCTTCAATCAAACCATCAATGAATTGCTTTGTATGCAGTATATATATAAATTCTTACTCTAAGATTGATAATGTGTCTTCACTAAGTACTAATGGAGAGATGTTTGGCATAGGTTGTCATTTCATATTGATTTGACAACAAAAATACCAGCTTTGAATTGCATCATTCCTGAGTGACTTATGATTCATTTTAATCCATAAAGAGGGCTACCACCACTCAAAAAACCACTTTTATCAAGGACAACAATGATCTTATTATAAGGGCTACTAAAAGATCACAATGGTAAAAATAGGGGGAAATACCCTCAATAAATTCATAATCTATGAGCTGTTCTTGCCTAAGGGAAAGTAACGATGATAGAAAGTACTTTAGGAGTACACAGGAGTAATGGTAATGTGTACTAAAAATTCCCAAGACAGAATACTATTTTTCAGACTTTTTGTGTAGGGAAGACTTCAGTCTATAAAAAACTTATTAGAATTGAATAAATCAATGTATGCAACTAGCATATTGCTAATTTGCTATGTTATAAGTAATAAAACTGTAGCACAGAAAATAAACATCCAAATATATCACAACTAATAAAAGGATAGTTAAGACCTAAGTGTTTGGATTTCAGAAACTTCACTGCTATATCTTATTGAGTTGAGATAACAGACACAATATTAGAGAGTCAAACTAAAAAAGACTTGATGAATCAAACAGGAAATCTCTAGCTGAGACACATGCTGCATTTCACAGTTAAATTAATTTTTTAACTATAAAAATATAGATTTATCTTTTCATTTCTTGGAAAATTCTGACAAAATAAAGAACCACTCTATCAAATGAATTAATGCTTATTTAGAAGGTAGCAGATAAAAATTTAATAGGGGTCGTCAAGTTTTTCTTCCAGTGATAACACAAAACACCATTACTCACTAGTGGAAGTTATTTGGAAAGAACATGCTGCCAAAGATAGTAGAATATTGGCTTTTGTGTGTGTGTGTATGTGTCTTGACATTGATGTTCCTCAGTATGTAACATTTCCCTCAAAGGCATGATGAGGTGACAGGATCATGTGCCTTGAACTAGATATAGTTCTGCTCTTTGAGAGTTTCACTATTGGGCAAATCCTTCAGGATCTGAGTCTTATATTTCTCATGTCTCAGAGTATGAAAACATAGGTTTTCACAGTGTTGTGAACTCCACAGACATGATACAGTCTGAGTAAAATAAGTGGATCCAGCCACTCACCTTTGCAGTCTTCATGGTACTTACCACAGTTAAAAATGATATTTGCTGGTTTGTTCTGTTTATATATATATATATATATATATATATATATATATATATATATATAATAAGTTCAAAGGGGACAATGTGACTTTTCTCAAACTTAGAACAATGCCTGGTATATAGTGGTGAATCCCTATAATTTGTAGAATGGTTGAGCATAAAACCATTAAATAAGTTACTTTCCTTTTCTTGCAGTTGCCTTTTACTTATTCATTATTTATTTATCCAAATAAGCAACTTTACACGGGCAATGATATATAGGTATATAAATATCCCTAACACATATAAGGTCCCTAGTAATCATTGTCACAAAGTTTATATTATTATGAGACTAAAGTAGGTCATTTCACAAAAATTATTTTACAATTGTAGTATCTCTATAGAAGTCACTATGAGAATCCTAGTTTATAGGCCAAATTATATGTAATAATCATCTAATATAAAAATCTAAAATATAGTTTATTCTGACCTCTGATTCCATACTTATTATTCAGGAAAGACACTCAGTATGCATAAATATGTAAGAATTCAAAACGTGAACTGAAGGAAAATCTCTTTGTACAACAATAGAACCAAATGAGCTCCTGTGGATTCAGAGGTTCAAAGCTAAGTCTTTAATCAAAGAGCATTCTTTGGATAAAATGGTTATTGCAACTCTGTTGACCTTTAAGAAATCC
Source organism: Urocitellus parryii (assembly GCF_045843805.1). Lineage (NCBI taxonomy): Eukaryota > Metazoa > Chordata > Mammalia > Rodentia > Sciuridae > Urocitellus > Urocitellus parryii. The sequence continues at coordinate 66,053,529 of NC_135533.1, forward strand.
CTCAGTATTATCTTGCAGCTGTTCCAAGTACCTAGGGCTGCTCATATCTTACATTCTGCTCTGTAGATGGCACCTGAGAAGGGGTGAAACCAAAGAAAACAATACGGATTTTTGGACCTATAAAAATTCTTTTAAATCCCAAATTAATTTTTTGTTTTGGCTGAGTTTCTACACATCCCACTATCATTTAAATACCCAAGCATGAACTTCTAGACTCTCAATGCTACCTAAGAAAAAGGTAGTGCCCGCTGATCTCAATTCATTAGTCATAATCAGGAGAAAAGCAGAATGCCAAAGGAAAATTGTGATTATTGTCTCAGAAGTGGGAAGGCATTACACAAGCATTTTTCCTCATAATAACACTAAATTAACAATAATTTTATGGTCTAACTTTTTTTTCAGTCAGGAAAAGTACACTTTTAAAAGGTAATATGCCAGGAATTGAGCTATTTTCCTTCTATAAGAGTCTGAATATAGGAAAGGTGAACAGAGAAACTTGGAATTCTTGCAAATGGATGGGTTTCACAGTGCTGAACAACTGGTGATTTTCAAAAGTAAAACACTGTGTTCTTTAAAGTGGTTGGAAAGATAAGTACACAAAGCTGGTGGGATTATTAATAATTCTCCTAGCTAACGAGACTACTCTTGTTATAAGCATTTAATCAAAAAATGAATGACTTGTAGCAGCTTAGGGAAGCTAGTATGGCTGTGTATGTGTGTACTGGTTGGGAAATTACTAGAATTCTTGCTTTGTATCCAATGTCTAGTATTAGTGACCAGGCTTTGATATGTAGATGACCTAAAACATTTGAAAAGATATAAATTTGGCATGTGTATCACATATAAGAAGCAATAAAAGCATAGACTTCATTGCATTTAATTTAACCAAAAGTACACTAGTTCTACATCTATAGAAGAACAAGGTGCTTAGAAGAATTAAGATTTTTTGACAGATGAATAAAATGAGATTCTTAGTCTTTTTCTGGAGGGGGAGTGTGGGGGGATTGAACCCAGGGGCACTTGAACACTGAGCCATATCCCCAGCCTTACTTTTGTATTCTATTTAGAGACAGAGTTTCACTGAATTGCTTAGCACCTTGCTGTTGCTGAAGCTGGCTTTGAACTAGAGATTCTTCTCCCTCAGCCTCCAGAGCCGCTGGGATTACAGGCATGGGCATCTCGCCTGGCTGAGATTCTGGGATTGATAGAAGGCCAAAATTATATATTAAAACAAGTTATTATTTTAAAATTAGTAATTTTTTACCTTTGAGTTAATAGTTAGAATCCACTCTTCTATGATTTTTTATTAGTTGCTCAAAACATTACAATGATCTTGACATATCATAAATTTGATTCAAATGGGGTATGAATTCTTATTTTTCCACGTGTACAGATTGCAGGATCACATTGGTTATACAGCCACGTTTATACATACAGCAATACTAGTGTCTGTTGTATTCTGCTGCCCTCCCTATCCCCAGCCTCCCCTCCCCTCTGCTCCCGTCACCTCTCTCTACCTCATCTACTGTAACACATTTCTCTCTCTCTTTGAAATTTTGATTATAAAGACAAATTACCACAGTCACAATTTACTTTCTTTTCCCCCAACAAATATAACAAAGAGCTTAAAATCCTATAAAACTCAGTAAAGCATTTTTGATTCCCCCCTCCCAGTGATCTTAAAGAATGAACATGGTTTTCTTCAACTCCATTTAATTTTGACAACTGAAAATCACATAATTGGTTTTAGTCAAATATGAGCATGGTATTTTCTGTAACTTTACTCAGTCTTTTAGGTAAGAGCCTAATGGGTGAATTACTTATTTCTACAGTCTAAGAGACAGGTTAGGGGCCAGCCAGGAGCTGGCCCAGGACTTTAGCCATGAAATAACTTTGTGGCTTTGGCAAATTGTCAGTCTCTCAGTATCTAGTATCCTCAGACTGGAATGGGATGACAATTTCCACCTCACAGGCTGGCGGTGACAATGAAATGAGATAATTCTCCAGCAGCCATTATACCAATGCTTTGTTCATTATGAATACTCAGTGAATATTATCTATTCTTGAAATTTTATTTGCACATCTAATTGTTTTTCTTTGCCCACATTTATTGGTGGAATGTTTTTGTAATATACACTATATTACAGAAAACAGGTAGCTTACTTTTTTACTTTTAATATCTTTATATTAAAATTTTCTATTACCACTTTTTATCATGTGGCATCTCCTATGTGGTTTTGATTCTTTTTTTAAAGGTAAATTTTGTATACAATCAAATAAGCAGTTCTCATATGAAAAAACTGATGAGTTTTAACAGATCTGCATACTTCAGTTATCCACATATCTACCAAGATAGAGTATTTTCATAGTCACAGAAATTTCTCTCTCTCATGCTCCCCTCTCTGCTGGTCATTCTTCTCTGCTGTCCCCCCAATGTGATTTATTTTTTTTCTTTTGCTATTGATTAGTTTTATCAGTTCTAAAACTTCAGCTAAATAGCAAGTCTATGTTTAGTTGTAATGGGAACCACTGAAACAAAACTTTCAGTTTTACACTCCTATTAACAATGTTAGTAAATTAAAAAAAAATTTCCACATACTGATGCTATATGATATTGCCAATACTTCTTTAAAAACTTACATATGGTCCTATTTTGTTGTAATATTTATTGGTATTTACTTAAAGACCGATGATGTCTGGCACTTTTCAAAAGTTTATTGGCCACTTGTGCATCTTCTTTGTGAGTGGTGTCTGGTTAGTTATTTTAGACTTTATAATTTTGTTATTATTCATTTGTTTCAGTTTTTGTTATTTTGTTATTGATTTGTTTCTGTGTACATATATTCTGGATAGAAGACATTTTCTCAGATATATTTTTTGAATATTTTATAGCTTGCCTTTGATAAGCAGAATTTTGTTTTAATTTTCCTGACATAGAGTTTAAAAATCTTTTACAGTAGTAATTATTCTGTGCCCTGCTTATGAAATCTTTGCTTATTCTAGGTTATAAGGATATTCCAGGTTTTATCCTAGGTGTTTTAGCTTTTATTTTTAGGCATATCATCCAACTTGAGATAGTTTTTGTGCATCTTGTGGGGTAAAGACTGATGTTCAGTTTTTTCTATATAGCTATGAAGTTGTTATAATTCCATTTCCTTTCTTTACTGATTCACAGGTGTTTCTCATAAAAGTCAAAGGCTATCTAAAGGTTAATTGTAGCAGATTGTATTTTATATAGATAGCCACAACAATCTCTTAAAGGTTACTGCTCTTCGCATATATGACTTGAAAAGTACAGGCTCCATGTTCTCCTCTTGAACTCTAATGCTAATTTCAATCAATAGAATATCCTGGAAGAAATGCCACGTGGATTCTGAAGGTAGCTCTGAAAACTCAACCTATACCTCCCTTGTTGTTTGTTGAAACAAATGCACTTGAGGTCCTGGGCTGTTTTAAAGGAAGTTCAAATGGCCCATGTAGAGATAATCCTTCCAAGAAATCCTGAGGTTACTTGAAGAATGAGATGCAACTAACCAGACAATTACAGCCCCATTTCCAACCATTATCCCACCACACCTACATTTGAGAGTATACAGCAGAACACCCAGTTGAGCCCTTCTCAAAGACTTGACCTACAGAAATGGGAATTAATCATAATTTTTTTAAAGCTCTGAATTCTATGATGGTTTGTTATACATTAAGAGATATCCAAATTTTATTTTCATTTTAAGAATGGGGCACTAACATAACAGAAACCTAAGATATGTGGTTTTGAAGATTCCTTTCACCCAATAGGACCTCTAAGAATCTTAAAAATACTGTGACAATATAGTCATGAAGACAGTACAAGGAACAGAAGAGCATTTCTCAAAGAGCTTTGTAGTTATGATTTTGGTTCAAGAGCATATGATAAATGGATGTATAAGATGCCCATAAGAGTTCTTTACACTGGAAGAGCTCAATTTATCTCTGGTTATACTAAATTTTGTTCTGCAATCTAAAATCTTAAATGTGTGCAGTAAATTTTAAATTTCAGAAATGTTTTTCATCCCTATTATTTCTATTTAGTTTCTTTTTTCCTAGTAGTTTTAGTTTCTGTGCTGAGATTCCATGTTAACTCATTTGATAACATTTTACTTTAAGTTCTTAAAAATATAACAGCCATTTTAAAGTCCTTCTCTGATAATGTAAACATTTGTATCATCTCAAGTGACCTTCCACTACCTGTATACTTTCCTTGTTATTAAATTTTCTTGTTTCTTTGTATGACTAGTATGTTTTAATTGTACCTGAACATGGTAGACATTAAATTGTTGGGGATCTAGTTGTTTTTAAGACATTTAATTTAATGGCAACTCAATATGATCCTTTTGAGGCTTATTTTTAAATATTTTGTTTTAAGGCTGGCCTAGTATATCCTTTACTTTGAGAAAGAATATCTCAGTACTTAAAATGTGACCTTTCAGCAGCCATCTGAGTGTCAATGTGTTTGGTGAGGTCTTTTTGTTCTAGTTGGACAGAGATTCTGTATTCCAGCGCTGTATTCCAGCACTCTTGGACCTTTAATACCTTACATTAGCTCACTAATACTCTGTATGCCCTAAACCTTTCTGAGTCTCACCTTTAGGTGGGTAATTCCTGCTACCTATTGTTCAATATCTAAAACTGGTTGCTTCATGTAGTTTGTTCAGTTGTATAATTGCTCGTAGCAGATGATATAATGCATTACTAGTTACTCTATCATGCTCAAAAGCTTTGATCTTGTTTTTTATTTGTAGTCTGTGTCTCACCATGACTGTTAACTAAGAGAAAATAATTTTAGGGGAATGAATTGAATACATCTATGAATAAGAAATGGATAATACTCAGGTATATCTTTCAACTACTGATACAAATATTAATAAATTATATTTCATAATGAGATCAATGTTTTTAGATAAAAATCTCATCATAAATTGACAATATACTCCTAATTTAAAAGAATTTTAAACATATAAGTCCAAAAACAAAAAAAAAATTGTTCAACTCTTTAATATAGGAGATGTAAATCACAAAGCAAATAGCAACATAGTAAATGTGATAGAATGTGCTTATTTCATTTTCTCTTATATTTAATATATAATTATCTTTTATCATATATATTTAATTTGGACTGGATAAATGTCATCACAAAAATCAGAAAACATTAAAATTATCAGCATAATTTTTACCAGAATTCAAAATAAAGAAGCTGGATTTTTCCTACATACCTTTGGTTATTTGAGGTTTTAATGAAACTCAGTGTGTATCATGGAGAAGTAAGCCAAGGAAACAAAATCTATGGACTTGAAACTTTGGAGAAAAGCTACATACAGATGAACATATACACACAATGACCAACTATCATACTTATAAATTATTTGTTTATGTCAAATGTTTAAAAACAATTAGCTGAGATTTCACTTGGTTTTTTATATCCTTATATTTTATGCCTATGTCACTGCTTTTTTAATTTCAAAATATGTATGTACACTTGAGCTCTTAAATTTATCACAGAGTATTAAAAATTTCCTGAAGAAATCTATTTTAAAAGTTTCTTATAATAGTTACATGAAATTGGTTAACATTTTCTATTTTTAGACGTTGTTTTAATGCAAAACTGATTACAACTTGTGGAACAAATGGGGCTAAAAAGTGTGCTAAAACTTTAGCATCCTTTTTCCTCACAAAATAAACAATTGGGCTTTGTGTTTTGTATTAATACTCTTATTAACTCAGCCAACACTATAAACATTTCATAGAAGTTGTTTTAGTCAGCTTTTTCACTGCTGTGATTTAGGGAACAAAAGTTTATTTAAAGGCTCACGGTTTCAGAGGTCTTAGTCCACTGAAGGCCGTCTCTATTCTTCAGGGCTTGAGGTGAGGCTGAACATGGTGGAAGAATGTGGTGGAAGGAAGCAGCTCACATGATGAGCAGGAAGCAGAAAGAGAGAGAGACTCCACTCTCCAGATACAAAATAAATACTCCATAGCCACACCTCCAATGAACCACTCCCTCTAGCCACAACCCACCTTCACCCAGTTACCACTCAGTTAATGCCATTAGGGATTAATTCACTGATTAGGTTAAGGCTGTAATGCAATAATTTCTCTTCCAAAACTTCTTGCATTGTCTAACACATGAACTTTGGGGGACACCACATCTAAACCGTAACAGAAATCAATATGCATTTCTTAATAAAAGAAATACAATAATTACAGAGGGCATTGAGAAATCTTAATGAAGAATGTAAAAATATTTACATATTTACCTTTGTAGCTTAGCTTGAGTCGTGGAATATTTTGTTTAGAAGTTCCAATGACTGGAAGAAATAGCACAGTCATGCTTAACATCATCAAAGCATGAAAAAGGTGAAAACTGTGGCTTCTCAACTTTGGTCGCTCTTCTTTAGTGACATCCATGATGAAAAACAATGCTCTTTTTCAGTACTAGTGGATTCTAAAAGGAAAAAAAAATTATGAGAGGTTTTTTTTTATTTTTTTGCAGATTTTTCTAGATATACTATATGATAATTTTCTAAATATACATAGAATTTTTTTTAAAAAAATTCTCTTTTCATTTGTTCTTAGTAAATTTTTCAAGAGAATATGAATCCAAAACTGTGTAATAAATTCAGAATTGTCTTTACTTCAATGTAGAAATGAATACACTATTAGAAATCAAACTATTTTTAATTACCACCTCTACAAAAGTTATTTTTTTAATTGTAAATATCTGAGTATTTTTTTTAGCAAAACTTGATTTCTTTGATCAGATGAAAACACTGGTAGAAGTCTACTTGTATTCCATATCATCCCAAAAGGAAAGATTTTCAAACAAAAATAGACACAAGCTATTATTTTAAGGGAGTTATTCTCTTACTTCTGACATTAAGTCTACTTAAATTGGTGGAGATCAGATGAAATAAGGTCAGGTCCTCCAGTACAGAGTGTAGGCTTAGAACATACCATGTACTAGTTTTTGTTTAGGGCAGCCCTGAATAGAAAAATAAGTTATAAAGTGTAAAGGTTAATAAAAGGGAGGAGGTGGTTATTAAATACACTGCCATAAATAAATGACTTGGCTATTTTTGTTAAAAATTGGAGAAAATTAAAAGACACATTTCAAACTAATCCTGTTATTAAAAATTACAAATAATATTTATTGAAATATCTATACCAGATTTTTTTTTAAAGTAGCTTGAAGACTAAATGGCATAATGCTATTGACAGGCATAGAATAAGTAGTTATTTACCACATTTCACAGTTGAGAAAACTGACACACAGAACTAAATATTTCTTCCAAGGTTGTATGGCAAGTAAGACAATGGAAATATTTGATCAGAACTTTAGATCAAATATTAAACTTTTCTTAAGACCTATAAATTTGGTGTTTTCATTATGGTAGAGTCAATTGACCTTGAATTACTGATCGAATCTTCAACCTCTCTTCCTGCCTTAATGTACTGCTTTTCTTTCTAGGAAATAGCCCAAGGAAAGGAATTGAATTCTATTGAATTCTAGGGAGGATCTGCATGTGGTACCTGCTTTAACTGTGGTCTGAATATTTTTTGTATCTTCCTTACTGATACCATTAGTCTTAATAAATAGGTATTAGACTTTAAATAATTTTCTAATCATTTAATATTCAAAATAAGAGTTTCATGACTATTCTTTTAAGACATCTCATAAAGGCTGAATTTTCATTAAGAGAAATTCTCCACTTTACTTTAATGCTTCAAAGACTTCGAACATCAAAGTTCCAGTTACATCATACAAGTGAAAAATCATCTCACAAAGTAAAAAAAAAATGAAATTTTGAAGTGTACTAATTTATGTTTATGAATGGCAAGCATTTAAGGATAGACAAATCTTACATTAAATTGCTTCATGAAATATTAAGCATGAGTGCTTTCCCCAATTATTTTTATTATTTTCAACCATATCTATGGAAGTATCAAATTATTTTGTAACATGTAATTATTTAATTCTTCCTATAGATTTCTGTTATACAGATAGTTTATTTTTGATATTAATTTAAGAATATTTTATTAAAATATTAAATATATCAAATATTAAAATAAAAATATTTTATTCACCTTTCTTCAGATTTCTTGAAGGTTTCACCCAATTAGTTGTAATTTGAGAAACAACAAGAATTTCCTTCCAATCAAAAAGCCGTCCTTTATGAATATTTTAATTTTAAAACTTGAATTATATGCATTTTAATATAATACACGAACAAAATCCTTAAATAACACATTTGAAACATTTTTTAAAAGTAGTAGGAAAACATGTTTAATCTATTGCCACAAAAAGGGGCACTTTAGTTGATCTATAATTGATCTTTTTCCTATAGAAAAAAGTTATCAGATTAGACTTGAATAATGTTTTGAATTACTCAATGTCTTAATAAATGTATCCTGGCAACTTTTGTTTGACTTGACATCACTAAAAGTAGATGTAGATATTCCTTGACTTATAGATTCTTCTTAAAAATTAGCTGCTTTTGGACAATTGCCATCACAAATGTTATACATTTGCATCTTAACATATATACATTTATATCACTGGTCATGATATTTGAATATACATACATGTATGGTTGTATATATTATGCAATTCTTATCAGTCATTAACACCATAGGTAATCCTCCACTATTTATTAAGGTTAAAAAAAGAGATAAGGATTGTGACTGAAGGAATAATTAATTATATAGAAATAACTACAGTATGATAAAATAATTCTAAAATTGAGACATTTATGAGACACTCTGAAAGAGAACTTAAAAGAGCATTACATAGATTTAACTAAGATGAGAATATTTCATGGAAGACAGAGAAAACCAGAAAGAGAGTTCCAGAAACAGTGATATCTGGCTAAGGGTTCTGAAAAGGCTAGGCAGGCAGCATCATGGACTTGGTGAAAGGCAATAAGGAGAAGGAAGGGAGAGGAAAGCACAATCCACTGGGGGGTGGGAGAAAGAGGACACCAAAGAGCAACTTAAGCTAACTCTTGAATTTGCCTCATGCCTCTTTAGGTACCCAAAATATTATGACTCAAAACAACACATTACTTTTTACTGCCATTGCTATTTGATCATGTGTGCTGGTTCCACATTCATCAGGGCTTCTCTAATCTTATTTTCCTGTTCCTTTCACTTTTACCTATTTCATCATGTTAACAGAACATTGATGTCGGACTGCAGCAGACCCCCAGCTTTGACATACCAGCATGCATTCTCCTCCCCGCCCATACTCTCTGAAAACAGTGAAAGTTAAATTGAATCCCGAGACTGAGTATATTCAATTTCTCATTAGGTAGTTTTTCTGATCATTGGACCTGCAAAATATATTACTTTTGTTCTATGATTTGTAACAATGTATATGTGAAGACATTTATGTGCATAGGCAAAAAAAGAGAACTTTCCATATGTGCATTTTATTAGTAATAATGACCTCAGTAGAGGACATTTCCTGGAAATTAATGATTAGTTTGGGTTAATGGCCCTTTGCTACATATTGAGATATCTACTCCTCCAACTGGTCATTAATCGCTAAGACATGCCCTGTGCCTCTAACATCGTAAGTTAAAAAGATTGATGTTTTGGTTTGCAATGAACAGTAGTCTTACTGTCCACTATAACCCAACTTATTAATATTGTTAAATAAGTTAAAAATCAAAGCACTGGTTTCTTCACTAGTCTGACATTCTGATAAGTGCTTGCACATGTGGAAACACATATGAAGAGGAGGGAACAAAACTAAGGAAAAATCTTGAAAGTACAATAACTTTTTTAAAAACTTTGAATATTTTTCTGCTATAAAACAGTCACTTTCTACAATCTGCTCGCCCTGATTCTTTGTTTTTCTTCCCAACAATCCTTTGAATCCAATAGTTAATCTTTTAATTGAGATAATTTATGTGTTAAATGTCTTGCCAACAACCTTTGTACTAATGTATTGATATTTTGCTATCTCTCTCTCTCTCTCTCTCTCTCTCTCTCTCTCTCTCTGTGTGTGTGTGTACATGCACATGTGTTTTGTGTGTACATACAGGAGCATGCATCCTACATCTGGGAAGAATTATGAAGAGAAGTAGGTGTGATTTACCCAAAGTGGGTAGATTTAGGGAATTGCATAGGTTATACTGAATGCTACTGTCTGTAACAAGCTCGACCTGGAGCCAATTAACTGCATATAATCTATTCCAGATGTTCACTGGGACAAACAGCACTCTTGGGGATCTTCAGATGTGGAGCCAATAGGGAGTGTTCTGATTATGAGAGTTTTACACACTGTTCCACTAAATCAGAACTCCAAATGCACAATCTAACACTCAGGAAGACCTTGTGCCATTTCCCTAAAGAGCAGAAAGAGAAAAGAACTTATTACATGGATAATAACTCACCAAAAAATTTATTTGAGGAGCAAGAGATATAAAATTTTATATGTGAACTTCATTGATGTACTTAATTTATTTCTATTGATTTATTCCAAAAGTCGGTAGGACAAGATGATGTACTATTCATGTGGAAAAACAGCTTCTATCCTTGGGACAATCATTAAAATATATATTTCTTCACACGTCAAAACCTGGAAAATTCTTAGATTTAGTATTTATTCTCAGGTGTGTGTGTGTGTGTGTGTGTGTGTGTGTGTACACTAAGGAAGGAATCATCACACTTTGAATTTTATAAAGGGATATTTGTTCTTCATACCTAAGTGGTGCATGTAAGGTCACTTAAGTTTTCTGCCTAACTCAAAAGACATAAGGTAATATGACTACTTGCAAATTTAAAGCAATATCTGTATAAACTCCCTTTGGCCAAATTGCAGCTCATAATTTGAAGCTTTTGTTTGGTTAGATGGTTTTCCTGTAGAGTACACAAGACTGATCAATTATTGGCACCATTACTTTATGGCATGGTTGTTGATGACAAAACAAACAGCAATTATAGAAGAAACTTGAGAGCCAAAGAGGCAATAGACACAAACAAATGGGAAAGTTTATGGTTGCAGAGGGCTATTATACATCCAATTAGTTGCATGCAATAATATCAAAGCAGGAAGCCAGTGATATGCCAAAAGAACCACTGGGATGGAGCTGGGAACACCAGAACTCTCATTCAAATTATCTTTATCTTATCCTTTCTAATTTTTTTTTATTTTCTAATATATCCTACTACTTTTGTATAGTCAGTGGTATTCAATCATTGCTTGAGTATATATTGCTAAGAGTAATAAGTAGAATTTACAAGGCAGTAAACTTTTTGCTGAAGTATTTAATTGTCTATTAATAGATTTCATTGTCTCCAAAGTGTCATGACTTCCCCTCAGTTGATGTATTCCAGTAGAGTCTGGAAGACCATCTGACTCTTTCAGAGATCATGAAGAGGAGACTTACAAATGTTAATCTACTTGCTAACATCCTTATGATAACAGTCAGTGACATTACCCCACACTCCAAACTAAGTATGAACATCATCAGTTGTGGAGCTGAGCTAAACTATTTATCAGTAAAGATAAATCACAGTAGTTACATCCTATTACTCAGTGCTTTAAACATGATGTTTGCATTTCTAAAATACACTGAAAGTGTATTACTATATAAATACTGATCAACAAAGCACCACTATTACATATTCCTTGGCTTTGGAAGTCCACAGCTATGTACTTAGAGCCACACCCAATTCTCTAGGATCTACCCCTAATGAATTCAATAGAAAATAATATAATAGTGAGTATGCACATGAGTAACCACTTCAATTTAATACTGTGGTTTACATTTTTTTTCCCTGAACATAATTGTAACAAAATCTGTTTAAATTGAAAAGAGTTTTGATTGAAATTATGGGCCTCCAGGGTTCAAATGGAAAAATATTTAACATATTTGCAAAATTAATAAAACACTACAATAAAAGACCTTGTTGACAATTGGCTACTTCCACAGTGCATCAATTTGCTACTCAGCATAGCAACCTGACAGTTATCAACTTGCAGGGTCATGGAAAACACCAACAGCAAAATCTCAGTATTTATTATAACCATACTGTTCATTTCTTACTGTATTTATTATTGAGAAACTTTAGCTCTAATGTGCTTGAGTCCCTTCAAGTTTTAGGAAAGCCATTATTTTTGAAAACTAAGCTATCTCCATAATTATAATTTATATCTTTCCTGAAATTTAGTTCTTAATTTAGATGTCAAATTACATGCCCAGTAAATATTTCCCCAGACTTTATATTTATTTAATATTTTGTTAATGTGGGCAGCAAATAATTTTGAATATTAAAATTGATTCTTCATAATAAAATGTACATAATATTCTATTTACCACTAGGTTAATAGTACATGGTCTCTTTATATGCAGAAATAATCATCCACTTTGACATTTGTTTTGCAAAACAGCACAGGAATTTTCATGGTGTCTGCTTTCAGCAGCACTTGTCCTAAGATAATGCAGAGATGCATAAGGGAAGTGTGTGAAACCTACATAAAAAATAATGTGCAAAGCTGATAATTCCTTTTTACTGACATGGGTTAGTCCTGTTTCTTACAATTTTCACATGTAATATTTTCAGATAAAAATACTTATTTAAACAATAATTCTTTATGTTAGAAGAGAAAAATTTTAAATATTACTATTATTTAATGCATATTTTATAAATCTTAGACAAATATTTTATCATATCCTAAAAAGAAAAATCTAGAGGTTATTATCTATTAATTTGCAAGATGTCAATCTACTTATCTAAAATCACTTATATAGGAAATAGCATTTAAATATGTTCCAATAGTAAATCTAAATGAAAACATGGGTTTATACTAGACTTAATTTGAAATAGATTGCAATATTTGCAAATAATTATGAACTAATTAAAAGTTTTGAGGACATACAATATAGATTAGTTATAAAGATTATCTGTAAAAATCCTAACACTTTGTAAGTAAACCAACCATGAAATGGCTTCATATCTACCACCAATTGAAATATTCAACAGCATATTTCTTAATTTCAAAAACAAAATGTAGCAAAAAAAGGTGGGGGGGGGACCTTCGATTTCTTATTCACATGGGTCTACCAGAAATGCATGTACTTTTGAAATCAAAACATAGTAAGTTGAGTGAATCCTATATAGCTTTTATTTTAAGAAAATGATGTGCCAAACACATTAAAACTATTTGTTTCTTCACTATTTGGTGAAATATTGTTAAGAAAATAAGCATTTCTAGCAACCGAAGTATTCCTTTTACATAGAGAAAACAATTTGAATAATTCACTTCATAAATATTAATAGTATATGGGAATAAATATAGATAGTGTGTCCTCCACATTATCAAATGAAGTTTTATGAGGTAATGTACTTGTTAATTAGCAAGATGTTATTAACCATCCCACAGTTTACATACTTTAAAAATTACGTGTACATGGTTAAAACACAATATTATTTGACAATTTAAAAAAACAAAACAACAGGCAGGGTGTGAGAGCAATTTAGAGTCATATACAGAGGACAAGTCATCATATCAGATTTGAATTTCATGATGTTTGACCCAACGGAGTTACTAATTAGCATACTGAATTCAACAACTGATAACTATGCAAACAAAAGGTAAGTTTTCTCAACAAATTAAAAAAAAAATCCCAGCACACTTAGATTTAATATTTCTTTAATGATCATTGTTCATATTTTAATGATGATGAGATATGTTCATGATTTCATCTTGATTTAAAATGCTTCAATACACCCTGTTTCTAAATAAAATATAAATAAGAACTGGGGATGTGGCTCAGTAGTTAAATGCCTCTGGTTTCAATCCGTGGTACAAAACAAAAACAACAAAAACCCCCAAACAAACAAATAAACAGAAAAAAATTCAATGCAATTGGTCCAACAGATTTGTATTTCCAATTGTATCTTTCTTAAGTAAATATTACAAAGTAAATTTGCATGTGTTCATTATCAAAAATGTTTCTGTAACATAATTTTTCATAATAGAAATCTGAATTTTGCTACAGATGATCTTCCAGCTACTACCAGTAATTCGAAAAATCCTAACATCTTAACCCAGTCAATATTCCTGCACTGGCATAGATTCACTATCAAAAACTAAACACAATTTTGAAATAAAACTTAAGCTTTTATAAACAAACATAATTTTCTTCTTCTCTCTCCCACTACCAATGTAATACTGGGGATTGAACTCAGGGTCATATTACCACTGAGCTACATCGCAAGACCATATTTTTGTTTGTTTGTTTGTTTGTTTGTTTTTGAGACAGGGTCTTGCTCAGTGGAAGAGGCTGGCCTTGAATTTTTTCATGCCTCAGCCTCCTGATTAGCTGGGATTCCACACATGCCAACAGTGCTATCACTGGCTATCGTTTTCACTTTTTAAGACTGAACTGATAAATTTCTTTTACCTACATTTCTAGATATTCCTAGTTAGGTTTTCTGTAACAGAAGAGAGCAGGGTGGTGGTAAAGCTGTCAGTCATGAAGCCCACCTCTGCCATTTGCTCTGGGTTTATCCATGGGCCAGGTATTCAACATCACTGTGTCTCACTCACCTTTTCTGACATTGTCAGATTAAAGAGCCATTATATAAAGCCCTAAACTGTGTTCACATACCTAGTAAGTGATTAGTATTAGTCTTGTGAAATTATTATATTCAATATGTTTAGTTTTCTATTAAACTTCGAGTCAAGCACAAGAGAAAATTATGATTCAAAGACAATTTATAATGACCTGAATGTATGTAGTTTAATGTAGTTTATCAGGCCTGGAAAATAGAATTTTCAGAAAAATACTGCTTCAAGAATAAGAAGATGAATGAAGAAAATAAGTTTTTATTTTGGAGATCAGTTAAACAAAGAAGTGAATAAGCAAGTCAATAAATAAATTCCATTTCTAGGAGAATGAAAGTGATGGTTTGCATTTGATTAATGGAGGATAAGATGTAATTGTACATGGAGAGCCTCGAATGCCACTCAAATTAAATTGTATAACATATCAACAAAGGGAAAATAACTGAAAACCCAATAAAATAATAACTTCATGTAAAAATTTAAAACAAAATTAGAATAAACATTGGTAAAGAAATAAAATACTTGATTTTAACATTTTTATTTGTATTAAAAAGACTAAAGTAATTAGGCTTCTTTTGCTGTCTTTTCCAAAATCCATACTCACAAACCAACAAAACTTCATTGTTAACACCCTATTATCATATATTAAGCACAGTAAAACTATGAAACATAGTGGAAGCTAAACAATTATTTTTAGTTTGTTGACTATGATAGTCCAGAAAAGAAGAAAGCACTATCTCCAAACTAAAAAAATAAAAGTAGAGTTGAATATCATGTTAATATTCAAATAGGTTTTGGTAAGATAAAAAGAAAGTTTTTAAAAATAACATTATAAATATTTCAAATCTATAAACTTTCCAAGTATTATTTATATCAGTTTTCAAAATTACTGTATTATATATTTAGACCAAATATTTGATGTGATCTCTCTCACAGATTCAAAGCCCTATTGAACCTCTTAGATCATCTTAATATATCTGTAAGCCCTAAGGTGGAAAATGAAAAGCATATATTAAAAAATACTTTCCATATTCAATATAAAATATATACAAAATATATATATATATATATATAAATGTATTATGTATTTCTATAGCATGAGCTTTATTGTCTTCAAAATGCAGACCTCAGTTAATATTAATTGAAAGTTTGCAAAACTAAAATTAAATGTCAATGTATTATATAATTCAAAGTACCATTATGGTAAAATAATTAAATATTATTTTATAAATAATATATGTTTAAATTATATATATATGTGTGTGTATATATATATATATATATATATATATATATATATATCTCCATGTGAAAATATCTAATTTTAAAGTATTACAGTTTCTTTTAGAAACAATTCAAAGTACTTGACGTGCAATATGGAAGCTTAATGTGTACCTCATCAAAGAGCTCATGGATTAAGCCAAATTAGTTCCTTTTATATACACTCTCTAACTACATAAAGGGAATACTTCCTATACTAATATATTTCTATGTTAAAAGTAACTTGCAAATGCCCAGCAGATACATAATTATGTGCAGAATGGGTTGGGATGCTACCTTATGATAATGAGACTAATAAATTGCCAACAATTTCAATTTCTTTACCAGACAGTCCTATGTCTCTCTGAAAACCCTACTGTTCTGGTCTTTTTACATAAACACCTTTTCATGTGTGTGTGTGTGTGTGTGTGTGTGTGTGTGTGTTCCATTTAAGCCAGGTACTGAATATGTGGGCTATTTCTTTTCTACACTCATCACCTATTTACCTGGTTCTTTATTTACTATTATCAGTAACTGAGCTGTGTTTAATTCCCTTGTATCTTTAGCTACATCTGAACAATTGGACTTAAATGGTCATCCCAAATCTTTCTGCTTCCAAGAAGTGCATCAGGTAGGATAATCAGAGGATACCTAAGTTGAGCAGCTTCTGATGGATATTTCCCCATTTTTTTTTTTTTTTTGTTATTGTAGTTGTTTCTTTCTTTCTTTCTTTCTTTTTTTTGTACTGGAAATTGTATCTAAGGGTGCTTTACCATGGAGCTCTCCTAAGCTCTTTTTATTTTAAAAAATTTATTTATTTTAATTATGTAAATATGACAGCAGAATGCATTTTGATTCATGGTTATCTATCACCCTTGCACAAAACTCATCTCAAAGTGGATCAAAGACCTAGGAATTAGACCAGAGATCCTGCATCTAATAGAAGAAAAGGTAGGCTCAAATCTTCATCATGTTGGATTAGGTCCTAAAGTTCAAGAAATAAAATAAAGATTTAATAAATGGGATGAATTCAAACTAAATAGCTTCTTCTCAGCAAAGAAAACAATCAATGTGAAGAGAGAGCCAACCATGTAGGAGAACATCTTTGTTATATGCACATCAGATAGAGCACTAATTCCCATTTTTGTTTTTCAATCTTTTTCTTTAAGAAAGATGTTACCTTTGTTATAAGACCTCTGAAATCGACTCTATAGTGAAGATAGCATTATGGTCTGGATTTTCAAATAACAGAATTCAACTTAGATCATCTCTCAAAATCTCTAATAATTACTCTTTTTTTGGCCATTTGTTAAAGTAGCTAAAATTAAATTCTTTTTTTATTTATTTTTTAGTTGTAGTTGGACACAATATCTTTATTTTATGTATTTATTTTTATGTGGTGCTGAGGATCAAACCCAGGGCCTTGAGTGTGCTAGGCGAGCGCTCCACTGCTGAGCCACAACCCCAACCCTAAAATTAAATTCTCAAATCTTCCAGGGGCGGCTCAGACAACTGGTTAAGAAGTGAGGCCCTGGCCATAGGTTGATTTGAGTGTAATCTCTGTTTCACATTTTATCAGTTTTATTCCTTAAGAGAATTCATTCAATTTCTCTTAAGTCCAGTTATCCTATCTCCAAACAGGATCATCAGTCCTCATCCAATGGGATCAGCTGGAAGAATAAAATGAAATAATGCATGGAGATGAGCCGTACATTTCCAGACACAGTAAGGCTCTTGTCAAATGTTAAAGAGCCTCTTTTTTTTTTTTTTGTCCTTTTTAGTTATACATGACAGTAGAATGTATTTTGACATATCATAATACAGGGTGTATAACTTCCCATTCTTGTAGTTGTACATGATGTGAAGTTACACTGGTCATGTATTCATATATGAACATACAAAAATTATGTCCAATTCATTCTATTGTCGTTCCCATTCCCATGCCCCCTCCCTTCTTCATTCTCTTCATCCTAATTTGGGGAACCTCTACTCCATATCCCCCAATCACCTGTTGTGAGTCAGCATGTGCCTATCAGAGAGAACACTGGCCTTTGGTGATTTGGGATTGGCTTATTTCACTTAGCATGATAGCCTCTAGTTCTATGCACTTACTGGCAAATGTCATAATTTCATTCTACTTTATGGCCCAGTAATATTCCATTGTGTATACATACCACATTTTCTTTATCCATTCATCCATTGAAGAACACGTAGGTTATTTCCATAGCTTAGTTATTATGAATTAAAGGAACCTCCATTTTTACATGCTATAATAACAACTAGTTTTCTAAAGAAACATAAAAGACATAAAGGAAGGCTGGGAACTCCCATCATCCTTTGTCAAAGTTGCAATTAAATTTCCTCACCCTCATTATACAATGTACTTTTTTTTTCAATACACGATGAGATAAGACCCTTTTTATAGAAATAATAAGACATTTTTTTCTGAACTTCTCATTTCTTTAGCCCATATGCACTGCCAAAATAAAATTCTAACAAAAAACCCACACAATTGTTTTATTGGATGTAGTGTAGAAATAGTTTAAAAATAAATAATAAACAGTAAAAAAGAAATGTTATCTTTTTAGAATGTTCAATTTGGGATTATAAATATGTTTAAAGAAAAGTCTAAGGGAGAGGTCTTAGAGCTCATAATATTTAGAAATGGTTTTGGCAGTAAGCCAACCTAGTTACTTCTGAAGTCTTATTTGGACATTGCACTAGCCAAAGAAGTTTATACACATTAAGAACTTTAGTTTTAATTAACTGCTGTACAATTTTAGAGTATTCAAAACATTGAGTTGTTCTAGCACAGTAAAGTTGGTTTAAAAAATCTTTCCAAAAGATATTTAGGTCATTTTCTATCCTTCACAAGACTTGCAATTTTATCT
The DNA here is from genome assembly GCF_045843805.1 of Urocitellus parryii. Classification (NCBI taxonomy): domain Eukaryota; kingdom Metazoa; phylum Chordata; class Mammalia; order Rodentia; family Sciuridae; genus Urocitellus; species Urocitellus parryii. The sequence continues at coordinate 66,072,291 of NC_135533.1, forward strand.
TCAAGAACAAGCATTATTTTCACCTGTAGACAAAAGTAATTTCAAACCACATGAAGTCAGGATATCTGTCAAGTTCACCATTGTATCCCCAAAGCCTAGCATGGTATTTGCTAAAGGGTGAGCGAAGAACATCCACTTGATAAGTTAATGACAGTCGCAGTCAATCTCCTCTTTCTTTCACCAGCCCACTTTAAAAATGAACAGTGAAAAATAGCTAAAAATTTCTCTAGGTCATCCCTTGTATAATAAGAACTCAAAAAATTTCTCTCCCAAGTGTCCTAAAAACACATGGGAACTTGGGGACTAAAGTAGAATGACTCATGGATGCCACAAAGATTCATACCCAAAGGAAAATAGGAAGAACCACCAACTGGTGCATTGGTCATTTTGGGTATGTTTCAACTTTTCAGAATCACACCTTTTTTCCCTCCTACCTTACTTGAGAGTGTCTCAGGAAACCCCTGTGTCTAGAAAGGTCATGTAATAAGAGAAAAATTTTGACATTTAGAGTCTGGAAGATTTGGATATGAATTTCAGTTTTCATACTTACTGAAAAAGATTTTCTGTGAAATTTAGTAAGTAATGACAACTTTGCCATCTTGGTGAATTTAAATTATTATATGTTAAAATTTTCATTTATAAAGTATGAGCAAAATAAGCAAAAATTCTTACAATGATTTATTCTTTATTACTTATTAGGAGAGTCCCATTTCCCCAAGTAGTTGTGATTTGCCAGTGAATCCTGATGGTACTTGTGATTTGAAAGAGAAAACGTTCACTTAACTTCTTGAGAAGTTTTGTTAAGTTTCTCCCACTCCCATCACCATAGTCTGAGTGAAGGAATTTATTTATTTATTTATTGGTGCTAGGCATTGAACCCAGGGGTACTTTACCATTGAACTACATTTCCAGCCCTTTTTATTTTTTTTTTTTTAATTTTGAGACAGGGTTTCACTCATTGCTGAGGGTCTCACTAAGTTGCCTGGGTTGTCTCAAACTTGGCAATTCTCCTGCCTCAGCCTCCCTGGGATCACAGGTGTGCACCAATACACCTGGTAAAAAAAAGTTCATAATAAGAAATTAAATTTAATGTGACTCATTTTTTTACTATTAACTTGCTATTTCTCCCTTTTCTCTGTCCATTGATGAATTTTATCCAGAAGACAAAGCATAACTTTTAACCTAAGCAGAAATTAAAAACATTTAAAACTATCCACTAAGTATTCATCCTTTGCCTATAATATCCACTCCTATAAAATTCACAGCACAGATTGTTTTCTAAACACATACATATTCAGATTTAAAAGGAGAAGGAAGAACAGTGTCTAAGTGGCAAAATATGCAAGCAATTTAGAGGGGGAAAGAAGAGATGTAGAGATTATTGCTGTCTTGGGCAAGAAAGAATGTGAAGTTCAATTGTAGTAGCACATACATATATCATTTGGAATGTGAAAGGAGAGAAACAAATTCTTGATTTTAATGAGTAAAGATATTACAATGAGAAAAAGATATCTCTCTATCCCTGGTATTTCCACAAATCAGTTGCAGATAACTGTTCAATAAAGCTATTATATTTCAATACTCACATAAAATTAAGAGCTTACCTTTTAAAAAAGAGAACTTGTATACATTTTATTTACTTATTCATTTTTTTTGTAAAAAGGCTGACTTCCAGACTTATGATAAACACCAGTATTAAGGAATCATGCAACGCAGATTTTTCAAATTTTTTCATTTGATTGATTTAAAACAAGCATATAATATCATCTAACTATCAATTCACCAATCAGTTGATATAGTATAAATTTGTAATGTCATAGTTTTTAGGAATAATTTTCTATAAGTGATATTTTATGATTATATGAATTTAGGACAATTTAATTACACAATTATCCATAATATGTTTTTACTTAAAATACTGTGAAAAGGTCTAATCATCCCCATGAGAATGGCAAATTATGCTTTATTATTGTTAAAAATGAAATTTGCATCGACTGGGAACAGAATTTTTTTTAAATTTCTGACAGATTTTTATTCTCACATAACTGGGCCCTGTTAAAATATGTTTTTCTAAGCATATGTCAGACTCTCCACTTGTTCTTATAAAACATGCAGAAAGAACATGAGCAAGGGTCATTCATCACAGCGAAAGGGTTCTGAGTCAGGGCCCTGAAGACCTGGCTAAAGCTGAAGTCCTAGCTTTGCCTCACACAGGATGTCTTGTTTTTTCCAATTTAATTAACTGTTCCATATCAGGGTTGTTTTATGTAAATTAGTAGCTAGATATGTCATCAACCTAACAGGGATATTATGTAGCTCTAGTAATGCAAATGAATATTTTAAACATGATCAACAATATACATAGATCTAATTGTTTCTTAAGAGATTAACTTTTTAATTCAAATTTGTTTTCCCAGGGAAAGGTAAGAAAATACCTATTCTTTACCACAAAATTATCATCAGTATCTTGATGTCTTTAGTAATAGACAGTTTATTGTATCTCTAGGATTAATCTTTTCTACTCCATTTCCAGGGCCAGTAACCTATCCCTGAGTTGTGGCAAATGAATGAATATCTGGTTTACTATCATTGGTATTCTGGATTCTGCCCATAGACTGCAATCCTAGGAGTGCCCAATATTTCCAGATTTGTCTCCTTAGTGTTTGCTTTTATAATGTTATCTCTTATTTGAAATATACATTCCCAGCTTTGTATCCAAATTCCTTCTCTAACTACATAAATTGCCTTTTTTCTGTGTTCCTCAGTATGTACTCTATTTGGGGGTCAAAATGGTCAATCAACATATGCCATACAAATCATGTTCATTTTCCTTTCTAAGTAGTAACGTGAAGATGTTTTGACCTCCCTGACCTAATCACACCCACAAAGCATTTCTGGACAAGTTTCAGGTCATAGAATCCATTTACTACCAGGCTAACTACAACATATTTTTCCTACAACAAAAATGTCCAATACAGATGGTTCCCTACTTACAATGGTTTGGCTTGTGATTTTTCAATTTTTGACTTTATGACTGTAATAGCAATATGTTTTCAGTAGGAATCATACTTCGTATCTAAATGTATATTTTTCTTTTCTTTTCTTTCTTTTCCTTTTTTTTTTTTTGGTAGCAGCAGGCATTGAACCCAGGGGGACTTGACCACTAACCTATATCCCCAGTCCTTTTTATTTATTTATTTATTTATTTATTTGAGAAAGGGTCTTGCTCAGTTAGGACCTTGCTAAATTGCTGAGGCTGGTTTTGAATTTGTAGTCCTCCTGTCTCACTCTCCCTAGCTGCTGGATTACAGGTGTGCACCACCTTACCCGGCCTGAATGTGTATCTTTACCCAGCCTAGCAATATACAGTAACAGCTCCTGGTCAAGTACACTATCATGAAAGTGAACAACCAGTATGATACCATGTACTGAGTTTGTAGGCTATGATAGTTTGTAAGCTATGTAGGTTAGGTATATTAAATGTGCATTTAACTTATAATCCTTTCATCTGAGCCTATTGGGCCCTAATCCTGTTGGAAGTCAAAGAGTTACTTGACTTCTATTCACCTCTTACCTATCCAGAGGTTTAGAAAATGATTAGCTGAATAAAATGTTCACTCTCCTATACTTGTTTCAAATAGTCCACAAAAGCTAAGTAGACTCAATGTAAAAGTGTTTTTAATGCTTATTTGATACATAGATAAGAAATTAGCCAAATAAAAAAAGAAAGCAATAAAAATATTTTTTTTCTGATTGTTTAAATAAATTTGAGGGTTACAAGAATCTGTAAACCTTCTAAGAGTAACAAATGATATTCTTTAACAATCTGGAAACTGCTTCTAAATTTCTTATAGATCATCTGATAAAATATACAATTTTGAGGATGAATTGCTGAGGTAGCATCACTTTATGGATGAAAAACATGGAAGAATGAATGGAAAGTAATTCTGGTTTGAACTACCTTGTTAAGATGTTCAGCCAACAATAGGACTTTTTATTTTAAGACAAACTTGCAAGTGAACAGTTACCATGAGTTTTAGTTAGGTGTAGACTGATTGAAAATTTGAAATGAAAACATAATGAAAGATAAAAACAAGCTTTTATCACAATCCGTGTTTTCCTTTAGAAGAATATCCATTTAAATATTCCTGTCTTATGGGAATAGGAATATGGCTGTGTTAGAAACTACTTACTGTCCCTAACAATCATCACCCCTACTTCATGTAAGGAGTAGAAATAGACCAGTCCCAACTGTGAGCAAGACACATGGTAGAAGCTTCATTTCCCATCCTCTGTCATAGCTGGTAAGAATTAATAATTTTTTACTAATTCAAAGTGATGTGTGTAATGCATTGACAGGTATTTAAAATAAATTGCTTGCCTTCTTTCCTTTTCTAATAAGGCATAATATGAACAAGGTGCTCCTAGACCAGCTATGGTCATACCAGCTGAGGGCAATACACTGAGGAACTTGGCAACAAGACAAAAAGCTTGAGAGTGCAAAACAAAGCCACTTGCCCACCATGATTCCTTGACTACATCAAGTCTCTTTGCACAATAGAAATGCACTATTATCTTGTTTGAGCACTGTATTTTGAAATAATTTTATAACAGAAAACAACATATTTTTTCAATTAAAAATCTTTAAACTGTACATAGATTTGATGACTCCCTTATGATACATTTCATCATAAAACTATTTTTAAGAACAATAACAATATAGAATGGTGTTGCTAAAATTTGGATGTAGAGTATCTCTTGAAGGCTCAATTATTAAAGACTTGATTGCCAGACTGTGGTGCGATTGGGAGGTGGCAAATTATCAGGAGGTCAGACCTAGAGAAAGGAAGTTAGGTCACTGAGAACACACCCTTGAAGGATCCCCAGCCTCTGCTCTCTCTTTCTCTCTCTACTTTCTGGCCACAATAAAATGAGGAGTGTTTCTTTACCACATGTTCTCACATGATATTTGTCTTACCACAGGTCCCCAAACAACAAAGCCAAACAACCATGGATTGAAATCTTCCCTCTTTTTAAATTAATATTCTCAGGTATTTTGTGACAGTGCCAGAAACCTGACTGACATTAAATTGCCTTAAAATTGTTAGAAAGTAGAGTTATATACCTTTTATGAGATCATCAAATAAAACTAGCAGACTATTCTTTGTAAAATTTGAGAGGTCTTGAGCAACACTACTTTATCAACAATATTTCAACACTACTTTATCAACAACTCTACTGTGTTTTCTGTCTTACTTTCAACATAGAAATGTAGCTCTTTCTTTATTAATTTTTCTGTGAAATTTGACAGATATGGTTTCCAATGGTAACTTTAAAAATAATGTTCCTGCTAAAGTACTAGTTAATAAGCTATTAATAATAAAATTGGATGAAATTTTGATAATGATAACTAACTCAGAGCTGATGAAATATTTTAAAAGGAAGAGAAGTCATGTAAAGAGCATAATTTCATTTCATGGCTGACAGATTTTCTTTTTAACCTGGGAGCATTATATTTTATGTCTAACTCTGTATAGTATAAAGGAAAATACACCAGGGAATTAGTTTGTTGCCACTATATTTTCCGTACTGTAAAATATACTTGGAAACATTTGTTGAACTACATATAAGAAAAGGTATTCTAAATATCAATTTTTTGTGAAAAAATTATCAGAAGTTTTGAATACACAGATAAATTATGTGATATAAAGCCATAGGTCTGAAACATTGTCCACATTTTAATAAGTTTCACTAGAAGAAAGAAAGAAAAGAAGACATAGAGCAAGGGTGGGCAGAATAAAGAAATATTTTCCATTGAAGTGATGCTGATAGTTCTAAGTTTATCTACCTATTATTTTTAGAGCTTTTATAATGTTATAGAGACTTGAGGAGTTGAAGATAAAACATAGACATAAAGTTCCTGACTCTGTGGAACTTCCTTTCTATTAAGTATAAGTGCAGGACAACATAGTAGTCAAAACACATATTAAGATTGTGACAAAATGCTGTATGGGAAAATAGGATCAAGAATGCTTTGAGTTGAGTTTCAATTAGAAGTACTGACAGGGTACCTATTAAAAACTTACACTGGAGCCAAGATCTGGAGGAAATTATTAATTAGCAGATGAAACATGCAGAATGTTTCCTATAGAAGCAAAAAGTGAAAGTTAGAGATTCCGCTAGTGTCTGAAGATGGGGCTAACACCATGCATAGAGAGTTTGGACACGTGGTATTATGAAAGAGTAGTTGAGAATGTGGCTGGAAGGCCCAGGTTGGGCTTTGGGTCTCTCTGTCTCCTGGTCATCTAGCTGGCAACACTGAGAAGGCCAATGAGTTCAAGCCAGAAGGTAAGGGCAGAAGCCAGGGACAGATGTGTAATCCTGGTGATCATCAGCATGAAGGTGGATTGTGGCAGGGGAGGTTGCCAAGGAAAGGAGTTCAGGAAGAAGAAAGAGCAGTTGCAAGGTCTGGACTCCAACACATTGCATTATTCAAAAGTCAAGGAGGTGAGGAGGTTTCAGGGATTGAGACTGGGAGAACGCTGTTAGTGAGGGAAGAAGAGAACCAGAAGCATGTGTGGTTCTGGAGGCACATTAGATCTTGGGTGGAAGATATAATATTGATCAATGAGCCACTGAGTTAAATGCTGCTAACATGTTAAAAAAACAAGATGTGAGCATTGACTACTGGGTATAAGTGGTTCTGTGGTTCTAAAGAGGTGCACAATATTTAAAAATATCAACAGATATCCAGATATCTATTTTATATTATTTAACAATGAAAATATTATTTTATATCAGCACATGCTTTTAATTTCAGGCATATAATATCCTGAAATCAAAATAAGATAATAGTTCTGTCTTTCTCATAGAATTTTTAGGTAATGCTATTTTTAAGAAAAATGCTCTTAAACATTGTGAAAACATGTCTAAGAAAATGAATAAATGTTATTTATTATACCTTATCTAATCTACTGTAAGATGGAATAACATCATTATTTTAAATTTCAGTAAGAAAATAATGTTGCCATTCAAACTACAGCTTGGCATTGATTGTACAATGCCATTGATTTCAGAGATCTTAAAATAAGAAAAAATGACCACATTAAGACTTATAAAATATTATTGTATTAACTTTTTATAACTACACTAAGATGTCCATTCTATTTACTTGATAAATATTGAAACAAATGATAAACATTATAACCTATAGTGCTTTTGAGGAATAAGAAACTGTTCCCACCAAAAAATAAATAATATACTTAATTAGCTTTTTCCTCCCTGCATGGTGGTTAAAACTCTGTAAAATATCAGGATAGCAGAAAATATAGGAATTGTCAAACAAAATAGTAAAATTAGATAAATTTGTGTGCTATAAATAATTATTGAACAATTAATTTATTGTTATAGGCCACTACTAGTAAATATGCTTTAAATTTTAAAATGTGTATGTGAAATAATTACTAACATTTGTAAAATTAAGTTTATAAGATCATTTTTAATGCTTGCTAAAATAAGGAGAAAAATATTTGATTTGATTTAATTTAAAACAATTGAGCCACCACTGTGGATAACAATTCATTGATTTATTCATTCAAGGGAATAAATGCTTACTGTGTAACTTCTGACGTCCAGCACCTTGCTAGGAACTACAGATACAGAAGAGAACACAGAAAAAAGAATCTCTATTCAAGCAACTTTTAGATTAGAAATATAAAACAGAAGGGAAATAATATAACATAAGGATGTGCTAAGTGCTATGGAGAAAAATGGAAGGTATCAAAAAGGTGAGATGGAGAAACTGCAATTTAATTTAGAAAGTTCATTTAATTTGTATCATGTAGGTCACCTGTGAACATGTACAGAACTCCACCTGAAATAATGACAACTCTCCTTTGGAACTTTGTGCTTATTAGACATGTTAGAACAAAGCCTTGTTTCCTTCATGTTTACTGGAAGGAGAATGTTTTTGTTTGTTTGTTTTGTTTTGTTTTAAAACTGGAAATAAACAGCTCCTGAGTTCTGATTTTGAACTAGAATTTGTTCTTTCTGAATAAACCAGGGGCATCCTAAAGATGCCAAGATGCATTTTTATGAAATAGCTACAAACCAAGATATCTGAGTTGATTTGAAAATAGCAATATAAACAAATTTTTTAGTAATATAACAAAGAGTTATATCTTTTTGCAATCCAAATTGTAGTGAAAATATCAAGCTATTCATAGTCAATTTTAAGATGAGTAAGAAATGAATATGTAGAGTTTGAATTCTTATAAGACTTCTCTATATGAGAATTAATCCAATTTAATGAAATTATATAATGCTACTTATCCTATATTTGGGACCCAAATAAACTCATATGCACCAATGGAAATGAACTAAGTTGTTTAAGATTACTCTTCTTGAATTTTTATAGGGAGAAATGTGGTCTTCCAAGACAAATAAGTTTAACATGAAACATTCATTTTAAAATTCAATGATTTTACACAATACACATTAATTTATTTAATAAAACTTCTGTACTTTCTCCTGTTTCTTGAATATGTAAAACTTTTAATATGACAACATGAAAATTAGAAATAATGCAGTATTAAAAATAATGTCAGTTCTGATTTAAGCTCTGCCAATAAATATCACTGTTACTGTTGGCAAATTATTATACCTTTGTGAAATGCAATTTCCTCAACTTGAAATGAAGAGAATAGTGAAGGTGTTCCTTAAGTTTCGATATGCTTCTAATCTGTATATGAACACTTACTTTAAAAAAAAATCAAGATGTTTTTCACCATACTTACACCAAACATTAGCACAAATTGTGCCCAACATGTTTCAGCAGAGTGTTTATTTATTTCCTCACTCTATCATATATTATTTATCCCCTTTAATATATATTCTACAACCTGAAAAACATGAACACATTATTAACTGTTTCTTATTACCAAGGAGTCCCTGTTATGAGCCAAACCTGTTTAACCCAGATTTCTCCTGGTTTTCCTGGGGGCATGGCCCAATGTTGAATGAATTGCTGTATAAGCAACACCAGAAAGGAGCTTAAAACACCCTTTCATTTAGAGCAATGTTTTTGAACTTGTGCCCTAAAAATGGCACAATTCAAGAAATATTCAGTATCACTATAAAAGAGAAAATCTGCTGTAATCAGTTTATTATTGCACAAAAACAGATCTGAAATCTTTAGCAAAGTCTGAGTGCTTTTTTTAAACCAATTGGTTCGTTATCAAGAAAAACACATTGCAAATTACACCTATGGATTTCTAAGCCACAAAACAAAGCTATTGCCCACCACCCTGACGAAAGTCTAAGGTTTCTTTATTTCTGTAACAATATATAATATTTTAAGTATAAACATAAAATTCAATTTACCGCTGGCTAATTATTTTATTAATAAGAAATTATGATTATTACCAAAGTGCTAGGCTTGTACTTTATGGGATTAAAGTCACAGATAAGCAAAAAGAAGAAAATAAAACCATTATATTCCTACATTATATTCACATCTTGTCCCTAGTTAGAGAAAAATACTAAAAATATTAAAAATCTTCTTTATCCTTCCACATTTACATGCATTTTTACTACAATATATATGTACATGTAAAATACATGTACATGTATTTTACTAAAATGAAATTATATTGAACTTTCTATTTTATAACCACTTTGAGTTAATTTTCTCCTTTGCCCACAATTTTGTTTTATGACCAGTCCACATTAAAATTTTTTCAGAATGTCCCCAAACTGTTCTTTATAGCTGGCATGTCCAACTCAGGATCCAATTAAACATGGCATATTGACTAGCTACAGCCCTGTCATTTTTAACTTAGCACACATATCAATCACTCCCTTTTTCTTTTAAATGACACTAACTTGTTGATGAGAGATAAGTTAAAGTTACCCTTTTAAATGCTTTAAACACTTCTGGAACATCTACATTGTTAAAGAGTTAATAATTTACTTCAAAACGCTGTGTTAACTAACTTCACAATATACCCTATTTCTCAAAGATTTGTTGGAATCCAGGGGAAATCAATCATTGTACTATTGGGGATTCTGCACTAATTTTTAAAAGATTGAGTGTTCTCTTGATCTTTCCGCACTGGGAGAAGGACCTGATGCATGCTCTTCCTGGTAGAGTATCAGCGCCCTTCATGACAGAGCAGGAAGGTATCCTAAGGATAAAGTGTCAAGTATTGCTTAAATATACCTTCTTTGTGATTTCCATAAACCAATTCCCCCATGTACTCCTTCATGTATCAGAGTGAAATAAAAACAAGAACGTGTTCCTTTTGGGCTGCGTAGCACCAGTTTACCTAAATTAATGTTTATTTAGTATCTAATGATGTTTTCTATTGAGAGAAACTGGGCTCTGTTTTCTCAAGTTTTTTTTTTTTTTTTTTTTTTTTTTTTTTTGCCAAGTCTCATAAATCTGAGGAAAGGCGGTCAGTGTAGCCCCTACTAACAACCAAAGTGGCCACACACAGAATAAACAAGGGCCCATTTATAAAGCCATCACTGAGACTCTACTGGGGTAAATTTATATTTCTCAGTATTAATTTATGATGTGTGCAATGCACTTTGCACTCAAAGAAAGAAAATCGGAAAAGAGTAAAAAAATATGCATTTAACAAAGCTTTAATACATTAATGTACTATTTGAGCTTGAGGGCTACCAAAAAAGAAAGAAAGAAAGAAAGAAAGAAAGAAAGAAAGAAAGAAAGAAAGAAAGACAGGAAGGAAGGAAGAAAGAGAGACACAATATGTTTCTGTGAACTATATAGAAGTTGGTTTTGGTATATTAGAATTCTAAACAATTATTTATCAATATCACTAAAAAAGATAATTTTCTGGGTGATTTACCCCCAATTTTTTATAGGTTTATTCATTTGTGGATATCAAATGTTTCATTACAATTAACATGCTTTTTTTTGAGGGGGGGGGTAATTTTAATATTTATTTTTTAGTTATCGGCAGACAGAACATCTTTGTTTTGTATGTGGTGTTGAAGATTGAACCCGGGCCATATGCATGCCAGGTGAGTGCACTACGGCTTCACATCCCCAGCCTTTACCCCCAATTTTAATCATTCATTTAACTGAAGTTTGAGAAGTCATGTCTTCACCAATACAAAAACAAGTTTGAAAAATAAAATTCCTAGTAAAACACTGAGAAAATGGTTAGTTTTATCTACAACTTCAGTATCAGCCAAAGTTAATTCCATGTGAATTTTATTGTTTTAAAGTCAAAATTTATTTCTCTAGACATGAAATTACAACATTATTTTGAACTCAATAATAAAACTTTCTAAATATGTCATAATTTATTTATAAAAGACACAGATTACATCAGGGAAATAAGGAATCTAACTCATGGTGGTCTTGTTTCCATTTAATCATTCTCCATGGTAATACGGTATTTTCCCCAATTTGCATTGGACATGGATCTCAAGAGCAGGATGTAAGCAAGTTTTAGAAAGAACAAGAAAGGCTTTTGATATTTGTTTTATTTTAGTGATCCCAGAAAGAGTTTTCATAAGAAAGAAAAGAGGGATGGCATTTTTTAGTGTCTGAAAAACCCCGTCAATGTTTTCTTTAATTTTATGGCTCCTTTTGCCTTTTTTCTAAGATTCCCAGACAAGCAATATGATGTGAATGAACTAACCTTTTCTCTTTTTGGCTGGCCGATAGTTTCTCAAAATAAATATGCATCTTATACTTTTTTTCTGAATTTATATTTCTTGAACCATATCCTTGAATTGAGAAGACTTTCTCAGGGGATGCCAAATGCTCAGACAATAAATGCCACATTGATCAGGTGCATCAAGAGCTAGTCTATCTCAAGATAACTTGCTCTACTTTCTCTTTCTGTCTCTCTCTGTCTTTTGGTATTGGAGATTGAACCCACGGGTGCTTGCCATTGACTTACATCCCCAATCTTTTTTCTTTTTTTTTTGAGAAAGGGTCTCACTAAGTTGCTTAGGGCATCACTAAGTTGATGAGGCTGGCTTCAAATTTGTAATGATCATGCCGGGTCTCTGGTTGCTGGGATTATAGGAGTGTGCCATCATGCCCAGCTAAACTTTTTCTCCTTTTAAAAATAAACTTGTCTATATGTCTTCATGCAGCAAAATAATTTCCAATGAGATCTTTTTAAAAATGACCAATTTGCCAAAATGATAATGAGTAACTTAAACATATCTATCATAAAACTACATGCAATTAGGAATGAAATTGATATGACATAAAATCAGACCATATGAGGAAAATACCTGACCTATAAATTCTAAAGCAAATGTTAATAATTTTGTTATTGCAGAAATAACTAGTGGTTACAGATAAGAATAACAAATACATTATACATAAAATATAATCTGGTTGTATAAAACTTTCTAGTGCTCTCCAGTAAAAATATAAGGTGAGATCTAATTTTTAAAAAAAATCTTGTGGTCATGTAAGAGCAGTGAAAAGTAACCAATGAAACCAAATTTATAATATAATTTATGTTATTCAACATATCCAAAATATCACCTTTTTAACATGTAATCCAGATAAAAATTATTAATTATTTTACTTTTTCCATGCTAAATCTTAAAAAAAAAAAAACAGGTGAAACACTTTCAGTGTTTCTCTATGTGAATGCTAAGATTTAATCAAAAATTTGCAGTTCCAAGCACAATGGCACACACCCTTAATCCCAGCAGCTTGGAAGGCTGAGGCAAGAGAATTAAGAGTTTGAGACTAGGCTCTGCAAATTATCTAAGTTCTAAGCAACTTAGCAAGGCCCTGTCTCAAAATAAAAATAAAGTAAAAAGGACTGAGGATGTGGCTTAGTTGTTAAGTGCCCCTGGGTTCAATCCCTAATACCAAAAAATAAAATATAAAAAGAATATAAAATTTGCATTTGGAAAAAAATTGAATATATTAAAGGTGTCTTCCAAATATTAAAAGTTTTTAATAACTGAAATAAATGTTAACTTTAAAATTTAAATTATTTAAGATTATAAATAACAAAGCTGAATTTAAAGCTAATATGGAAACTTAAGAAGATATAAGCATTTATACACAGATTTTTTTTTTTTTTTGGTGTGGGGGAGGTACCAGTGATTGAACTCGGGGGGCACTTAACCACTGAACCACATCCCCAGCCATTTTTTTGTATTTTATTTAGAGACAGGGTCTCACTGAATTGCTCTGTGCATTGCTAAGTTGCTGAGGCTGGCTTTGAACTAGGGATCCTCCTGCTTCAGCCTCCTGAGCTGCAGCAGATATAGGCATAAGCCACCATGCTTGGCTTACAGATTTATTTTTAAGTAACTAATCTGCAATAACCAATACTTTAGGCCAACCTTAAAGCTACATTTGTCCTATGCTCCTCACTCCTAATTTGAAACATCTGATTACTGTAAAATAGATATCATTATTCCTTAGGATTTTATTAGAATTTACTATGGATTCCTATGTTAATATTAATGCATTAAAAAATCTTTCAATGATGGAAGAAATTGCCAATACCAATCAATCTGGCTTTAATGGCCTCTATATTTAAATTAAAAAGAACAAATAAGTTTCAGAAATTCTAGAGAACCTTGATAATACACACAATCCTAGCCTGGCATTTATTAGTGTTGGCATTTATTATTTCATTTGGTTTGATTGCATTTGTTTATGAAGCAAGGAGGAGGATCATCCTTGACACTTCATCAGGAATTATTTCAAAGGCTCTGAACTACTGAGTGTAAATGGCAGCATGACAATAACCTGTCTTTCAAATATTAAAACTTGGAATTATTCCATTGCAGTATAGGAATTATGATGACAGGAATTTTTACTTTTGTATCACTTATTTTGTCTTTAGACTGGCATAATGGTTGGTATATAAAACATGTTTCATTTATTGTGAAGAATCAAAGAAACTGAGTGAAAGAATGGAGCTAAATATAAACTGTGAGATCTTAACACAGCTGTGAGGCTCTGAGAAACATCAAAGAGGTGCCCATAATATTTGATTGTTTTGGGAGGGTTCAATGTGAAATCCTTAAATCAACATGTAATAAGAAAAAAAAATTGACACTTTTATTCAGTTCTAAAGATACATAAATACTGTATAACAATCTGAGAAATTTGCCACTTTCCAACACTTATTACTCAAATACAAAATTCTGAGATATTCAAAACACATAAAAATAAAAGGAAAATTAATTGCTACAAATAGGTAATTTAATCTACCTTATGTTTGTATAGTACCTTATAGTTTCTTAGCTTTCCCTTTCTCCTTGCTTGCTCACTCTGTGTATGTCTGTGTGTGATATACATTTACACACATCGTGTGTCACTTATTATCATACTGTAAAATAATTAACAATTCTGCATTTAAGTTATAAGATAAGATACAATTTTATTGGTTAAAAAATAAATGATCTTATTTTTGAAATAAAACAAACAAACAAAAAAAGGACCTGGCGTGACAGCAGATATCACAGGTAAAAGAAATGGAAGAGTAGGACAAGAACTGGTCTTTTCACGTGTATGTCTTTGTGTAAGAATGCAAAGTAAAGTCTCCAAACACTTTCTTGTGACAAGATAGCAGACTCCAGTGAATAGGAGCAGGCTACACAAGGATGCTGAAAACCTGTGGTGAAACTCAAAAGAGTAGCACATTTGCTAGGACAATTAAAGAGAGTTGCCTTAGGAATAGAAAAACCAAAAGAAAGCATATTGGCAGAGCAATGAGAACAAGGAAGTGAAGGGGAAAGAAAGCACAGTCCAGTCGGCCAGGGCATGTGACTTCCAATCACAGAAGCAGATTTCTATCCCTCTTCAGAACATTCCATTTCTGACCTCCTGTGAATTTATTTCTATAGATTTGCTACTCTGTATGGCTTAGATGTGAGCTATCCCCCAAAGGCTCATGTATTAGTTAATGCAAGAATATTTAGAGGTCAAATGATTGGGTTATAAGAGCCTTAAACCACTCAAGTGAATTAATCCCACCATGGGGATTAACTTAGTGGTAACTGGAGGCAGGTAAAGTATGGTTGGAGGAGGTGGACATTGGGAATGTGATGTTGAGGTATATATTTTGTATCTGGTGAGTGGAGTCTCTCTCTATTCTTCCTAATCATCATGTCTTGAGCCACTTCCCTCCACCACACTCTTCCACCATGATGCTCTGCCTCACCTTGAGCCCTGAGGAATGAAGTCCACTTTCTATGGACTGAGACCTCTGAAACCATGAGCCCCCAAGTAAATTTTTCCTCCCCTAAAAGTGTTTTTGTCCAGTCTTTTGAACACACCAGTGAAAAAGCTAACTAAAACAACTATCTACCTGACTGGAAAGTAATTGTACCAATAATAGAAAATTCAATCAATTTAGAAGGAAAATATGGAAACACATACATACATATATGTCTGCACATATTTTTTACATTTAAGTAATAAGATTTCATGAAAAGAAAAATAATCAAATTATTATTTTTCTTCTATTACCATGTATTTACATATAATTTATTTTCCCCAATGTCTCAATTACCTAAATATTGTTTAAGTTACCTAGGTATCAGCTAATTTATTGTTTTCTTTTCTTGAAGTTGTATGTGAAATAACCAGACTCAGTCCTGGACTCATAGTTTAGGTGAAGTGCCCTTCCTACTCACTCCAAATCATCTGAATTCATTGACCAACTTGTTGCAACATCTCTCCACAGATTTATAGAAGTCTTTCTACTGAGAGTGAGCACAATGTCCCAGATATACCTTCCTGCCCAGTACTAGTGCTGTGTTTCATTCAGTCAAACACCTACTTTTTAGTAATAATAAATGATTTCAATATGAATAAAAATTGAAAGTATCCTGCCAATAAAAGCCAGCTAATCATGATCACATTCAGAGATTATAACTGCAACTGTTTAAAAGTATGTACATTTGATAATAAAGTAGACTGTAAGAAATTGCAATTTTAAAAATGAATAGGTGGGAAAATGAATAAGTCAAACTTTGAACTCACAAGAATGTCAGTTATTAAGTATCATTGCTAATGATCAATATTATCTAATTCTGTCCAAAATATGTAAGAAAATATTGCTGCCATCATATTTTTTCTTTTCATTAATAGGTAGTCTATATTCTTGACTATTAATTTTAGCATAGCTTGCTTTACTGTCAATGGGGACATTATTGCTCACAGTTTATTCAGAAAGCAACAGATCTAGCCTTAGCTGATTCTATATGATATTTGTTTTAAAAGGAAACATTATTTATATAGTTAACTGGGTTTTTCAAATGCAAAAATGAGATAAAATGGAATACGCACTCAAATGCTCCCCTTGGAGCCTCCAGTTTTATTTGTAGTTTGGAAATATATATGAGAAGGCATAGTCCTCTTCTCAGTACAACATACCTCATACAGACTGTTAAAATAAGTAGCTCTCCTGAGTGAAAAGGTATAATTAGAACGTTTGGAAAACATTTAGTCCAAATCATAAAATACTGTGTCAAAGTAAAAAAGAAAAAAAAAAGCCCTACTAGGCATTTATTCTATTATTTTATTTTAAATACACAAGTACCACTTACCTCAAGCTATGATAATGGTTCCATGCTACATCACTGTGTAGGCCAACAAACTCTCCAAAGTTACAATTATACTGTGAATACTAAGAAGTATTTGCAATATCTGGACTGAGAAAAAAATTAAAAATACCAAGATTAAGAGGTAGGACTGTGAGCTTTTATAGTTTTTTCCCACTCTCTTTCCATGCAGCAAAGGCTTTTTGACTTCTCAATTTGGAAACTCAAGGGTTATACTTGACATTGGTATCTAATAGCCACAAATATTAGATACCTAATTGGGTATCTAATATTTGTGATTCCAGGACTATGCACTAAGGTAACTTTGCAGTGATAAGTGGACTCATCTGTCATACTGTGGGCTATTTTAAAATTTCAAGGTAAATACAACAAGGCTCAACATCTATCATATGAGTCATGTAGTCAAGGTATTTCACAGTTTCAACATTAGTGAGGGCTACATTCCTTTCTAGGACATCATAGCTGTGTGAAGTTCCTCTCAGCAGGTGATGTGATAAAATCAAATATCTCCTGAAAATCCACGTGGAACAGGTAATGAGGTAACCAGTGCTTAATCTGATTCCAAGGTATGAAAAGTAGTAAAGTGCCTAACCTATGCATACACCCTATTCATAAGTAATTAGTAAATAATTTCAGAATAAATTAAGGTATTAATTTTATTTTTTTTTCAATTTATGTTATCAGGACATAAATATTTATTAGGTTGTTTGGCTATAATTGTTTAATAATCAAAATTCTTGACACTTATTTGTTGGCCTAGTGAACTAGTCCATTTCTGAACTGCTAAAATTCTAAGAATTATATATACTTTTCTGAAAACAAAACAGAACTATTTCCCCATAATTAGCATCACTCACCAAATCAAACCTGAAGGAGAATTTGTATTATGCAACATACTAATCAATTTATCACCTGAATCTTACTGTTAATTTTGATATTTCTTTATTCTTCTGTATTTTCCAGCTTTTGCTAGATTTATGGCCAAACATTTACAGTCACTGGAGCTTTTCTATACTATGGTTCTGAGTTTATGTGTAAATCTGCCAGGTAGGTAAAGCCTGGTGCAACAATGTCCTGATTGTGGAACCACAATTAAGCCCTCCTGGAAAGAGTCCAGAGCCCACTTTCCTTACATGCACTCTACTCAGTGGCTAATGGTGTGATTTTAGTGTTTCTTTTAAATTCTTTTCATTGTAAATGTGAGACAAACAAAATAAAAAACAATGTTTTCAAAGTTTTAAAACTGTCTAATTTGGTTATAATATTTAAAAGCTTCATTTCAACATAGAACTTTCTTCAAATGCTAAGCCTACATGTTTAAACAGCATGGTACCACAACAAAGAAACACACACACACACACACACACACACACACAGGCACAAAGAGGTTATCTGATTACTGAGACTGAAAGGCAAATAAAGTAAAAAGGAAATTGCTTCGGCAACCTTATAGAAAACTGCATAGAGAAAATAAAACAATGTTATTAAAGACAATTATTCATTCATTTATTCTTTCCATATTTTCCATTTTATATATGTATTTATTTATTCTTTTTTTTTTGGGGGGGGTACTGTATAGTTTGTCTTCTTTCCTTACTTTATTCTTCCACTTTAGAAATCTTTGGATAAACCAGATAAACTTCTCCAAGTTTATATATATACAAATGGTTTGTAAAAATTCTTTCTAATCCTAAACTAAGAAAAATAAAAACAAAAACAAAGCAAAGGAAGAAAGAAACAAAATCAGTGTGCTATCCTAAGAAAAAGTAATGATTATTTTCAAAATCCTTTCCAGGAAGTGTATAGTGCTTAACCAGAGAGGCTAATGGTAACACAGCAATATATTTCTATATTGGTTAAAATTGAACAGCAAAATTAATGAGAGACAAAGACACACACACACACACACACGTGTGTGTGTGTGTGTGTGTGTGTGTGTGTGAGAGAGAGAGAGAGAGAGAGAGAGAGAGGGAGGAAGGGAGGGAGAGAGGAGGGAAAGGGTAATCATATAGCTACACAATTTTTTGTTTATTTGAATACTATTCTTTCTATATCGTCATAGCATATTGTACCAGTGCAGGTTTTTACATTGATTTTTTTCCTATTCAGTTCATCATAATGACCTTAAGATTCCATACAAGTGTAAGATTTTATATTGAATTTTGCCCAAAGGATATCAAGAAATCTTTAAATTCCTATTATAAAGTTCTAAATTTTAGAGTATCTAAAAAATAATGAGAGATTTTTCTGACCATACTTTGATCAAAATAATGAAAATGTTCACAAAATTTGCTTTCAAACAATACCTCTTACAAATGCATCATATAATCTGAGATGTTTTCTTAATTTTCTAATTTTAATAAGGGTTAGTTGTCTTGTAGTTTCTATGGCTGGATATATAAAAGGAACACTTTTTAATTTCATAGTTATTGATTTTATGATCACTTTACAATTTTTTGTTTGCTTTATTAATCGTTGCCACCTTAATCTCTTCTTTATTTTTAAAAATGACCACACCTATACTTACTTATAGGATAGTGTTTGCTCACAGAGTGAGTGTTCTTTGATCTTGGGTCTTATTTCACCTACTTATTAGACAAATTTTACCACAGTGAGTACTTAAGTCATGATTGAATTACCTTTTCCTGGTTATTAGAGTAAGCCCAAGTTGTAAGTGACATGATCATTGTCAGCCATAGGCAAGAGAAAGCAACATAAATATAATTTGATCTCATATCACCAAATTATATCATTGAGTAATCAAAAGACAACATTATTTTTTCCCCAAAAGAAATAGTTTATAATCTGAGTACAACTACATATCTGGATTGTGTAAGACAAGTTTGCAATGATGAAAATGATCTTCAGTGGCTAAGTGCATAAAAGATTAATATGAATATTACAGTAAAAGAAACTGAGAGCTATTTATTATGCCTGGCAAAGAGTAAAACAACAGAAATGGAACAGAATATACAGTCTGATGTTTAAAATAGTCAATAATAATTTAAGAATAAAAGAAAATTCTTAAGATTATGTATTAGCAATATGTTTTTAAACACATATTGATATTGACTGGTGATTTATAACCTAATGACAATATTTTAATGTATATCAATAACAGAACCAAAAGCATTGTAATGACTATGTCATTAATTCATTGTTTAAATGAATAAGTGTGATTTTGTAGCAGAAACATAATAATCTTTTGTTTTTAAGATTTCTTGGGTTATCATATCTAGAACAAACATTGCATACAGTATGTGAATATAGATTATCCAAATTTTCTCTTAGCCAACTGACAAGGAGATTCTCTCCTTCTATCATCTCATCTAGAAGAGTCTGTATTGGTCAGAGTTTTTCAGAGAAATGGAACCAATAGGATATCTATCTATCTATCTATCTATCTATCTATCTATCTATCTTTCTATGAGTGAGATTTATTACAAAGAATTGGCTCACATGACAATGGAAACTGATGAGAATCCCAAGATCTGCAGTTGACCAGCTGGAGATCCAGGAGAGCCAGTAGTGTAGTCTTGGTGCAAAGGCCTATGAACCAGGAGAGCAGATCTTGCTGTTCCAGTTCAAATCTGAAGGCTTGAGAACCAGGAGAGCCAATGTATAGTTTCACTGTGAGTGCCTGCAGATTCCAAAACAAGGAAGATTAGATGTTTCAGTCCAAGTCAAAAGGCAGAGAAAAGAAAAAAAAAAAAAGAAAAGAAAGAGATAGCTCAGGTCAGTCAGAAGGAAATTCACACCTCCTTGGGGGTGGATGAGACTTTTTGTTCTCTTTAGACTCCTTGGATGGGGCCCTCCTACATTAGGGAGGGGAATCTGCTTTAATCAGTCTACCAATTCAAATGTTTATCTCATTCAAAGGGATCCTCACAGACATGTGCAGAGTAATGTTTGACCAAATGCCTGGGTCCCATGGCCCAGTCAAGTTGACACAAAGCTAACCTTCAAAAAAACCCTTTTGCACTGAGGTTTTCAGCATTAAAGTACCTTATTGCTTGGTCCTTACCACATACTTTTCAAACTACCAAATCTCCTGTGCCTGCTGATCTGAAGAAAGTTCAGATGTTACAGACAGCAGAGAATTCCTAAGCTCTGAACGCTGCCCGTGCAAATTTTCTTAGGACTGTTTGGGACATTATATTAATTAAAAACTTATGGCAGGTGATAACATTTACCTTTCAAGAGAATCCTTACATATTTTATTAAAACAAGAAAGTTGGAATAAAGCATGGAAATTCCCATGGAAAGGAGCCTCATGGGAATGCACCCTTAATATCCCATCAAGCCTCACACAAATCCTACCATGTGGGGGGTCTGTGACTTTCTCTACACCAAGGCTGAACACACATTTACTTATTAACACTTGAAAAAAAATGAGCATGTATGAAATGCACTTGCACAGTTTGTGATTTTTATTGCAAATGAAGTAATGGTCAGGATGGCAATGATTTGAAATACAGTAGTATAGATTGTTTCCTTGGTTATAGGGAACTAGAAATGCAGTATAAAGTACACTCTATAAATGCCCAGAGAGAACCATAAAACTGAATAAGCTCATTGACTAAAATATAACACAAGGTGATAACTTTAGGTTAGCCTTAAATAATAGACAACCATAAAAAATAATTAGGTATAAACATGTGATCTAGAGAAGAGAGCAAAATCTCTTTTCAAAATATATGTGTAAATCTGAAAGGAATTTAGCTAAAGCATAGATTTACTTATTTTAAAAGAACTTATTTTAGAATATAGAATAGCTTGTAGTTTTACTTATAAGGAGTTGTACCATGTTATTACTGGCATCTCTCTTTGTGTTTTATCAGATTGACTGCCTTCAACAATTATGTAATAACCTTTCTTCTGATAAAAATAATTTTCCAAAATTGTATCATAAAAATGTTTGCATATACAGAAAAGTTAAAGTGTGCAGTAAGCATGTACATACCCACTATAGATTCTACAATCAACCTTTTTCTATATTTCTTTCATCACATATCTATACATCCCCATCAAACTATCTTATTAAAAAATGGTTTGTAAATATAAAAACATCAGTATACTTTACCCTAACACTTAAGCAGGACACACATACTTTTATTCTTTCTTATAATTTAAATACATACTGCTGAAGGATAACAATAATTAATAAAATTCCTATCTTACTGTGCCCTCAGTCTCTGGAAGCTTATTAACTCCCTCTGAGCTTAGTGCTTCTGAGAATACAGTCTCAATTTTAATCTCCCTGATGGACTGGTTAGTTGTTTTCTTTTCTGTGGGTATATATTAAAACCCTAGTAACAACTGGTCATACAGAAACTTAATGCATTTCCAACAAGGGAGTAATATGTAAGAGTATCTGACTCCTTAGTTATAAAAGAGTCAGTGAATAGGCCTAACTGATGAAGTTAATTAAGGACATTTTTTATTTTAAGAGTACTGGGGGGTTGAACTCAGGGGCACTCAATGACTGAGCTACATCCCCAGCCCTTTTTTTGTATTTTATTTAGAGATAGCATCTCACTGAGTTGTTTAGCACCTCACCTTTGCCATGGCTGAGGCTGGCTTTGAACTCGAGATCCTCCAATCTCAGCCTCCTGAGCTGCTGAGATTATAGGCCTGTGCCACTGCATGTGCCTAAAGATACTTTTTAAATGATTTATTTTTAAGATTGGTGATTATGAAAAAAATTAATTTTTTGAACAAAGATAAAGAAACCATAGCCTAATTACCTTCTAGGCATTGAGATATTTATAGATACAAATATTTTCTTTTATTTTAAATATTTATTTCTAATGGGGATTAGCTCTTCAATAGAATGCAATTAAAGTATCTAATAATATTACCAGGGTAATCTTTGTACCTATAAAATAATAACAAGTATCCTGATTTATCTGTGAAGAACTGTGGCACCCTAATCAACAACAATTAAATGCTGAGTTGTTGAAAATATGAATGAACAATATGACTTACATCACACTTACGCAATTCCCTTTTTTACATTTGATGTGTTTTTAAACACAAATATACCAATACTTTTTCAATTATTTTAATTTCTTCTGAAAATAGTTTTATCACCTTTTCCTTGCATAAATATTATGTGTATAAGTGAATGTATATACATACATGTGTATATATGTATATGTAGACACACATACAAACTTAGAAATGTTACAGGTAGACAAATTAAGATTATAATATAATCTCATTACATTGTAAGATAAGTGATTCTGAATAATGCAGTTTCCAAATTTTATGTATTTCACACAATTCTAGAGTTTGATTTGATTCTGCCATTTAAAAGAAAAAATTGTATCTTCATAGAATAAAGTTTTTAAAAAAACTCTCTTAGAAAAACAAGTGTTTTAAAGAACAATGGTCTCAACTACATCCTACTTTAATATTGAAGTATTTTAAGAATGTATATTAATTTAAGAGTAAGCTCCATCCCTGTTATGTTATTTATACTTCCCTCCAAAGGTACCACCTATAGAAGACCTATATTTACTTAGAGGATATATATGTGCATGTGTGTGTGTGTGTGTGTGTGTGTGTGTGTGTGTGTGTGTGTATATATATATCACTGCTAGCAAAGTTTAAAAATAGACATTTCTTTATAAAAAGGACCAACCAGTTTACCAATTAACAGAAACATTAGCATAACAGACAGTAAGAAGAAAATCTCTATATTTATATCCCATGTGAATACCTTGGAGACTATAGTTTCTTTATGAAAATTCCCACAAGAAACATATTACAAAAAGCAATGGTTCCAAACACGCTTTGTTTGGAATAATGACACCATTAACACTTGGCACTAAGGTTCCAAAATGGAAGTGTGTCTGCATAATGGTCTACTTTATTCTTTATGAAGATCAACACACTAGGTCACTGTGCAGAGGCTGACGTGTTCCAGGAATGATGCTATGTTGAAATGTAGAAAGTTTCACTATAATCCTTGACACAGTCTACATTTTCAGTTGGATTTAAAAAAAAAAGTTATGCCTTTTACTCTATTTTCTCTTTTCATAAGATTAAAAATTCATGCTCATTTGTTCAGATGGATAAAGGAAGTCAATACTAAAGTTACACCAGTAAATAAGCAAATTATGTTGACAGTATTAATATTAATAATATTATAATATTAATTTTAAATTTATGGCACAATCTAAAGAACATTACTTGAATGAAAAATTCTGCTTATCTTCAAAATATTAACAGAAAAATTTTTAATTCATTGTCCCAAATGAAGCTAAGTTCTTGAAATGATGCTTTTGAATATATAACCAATTTGGCATTCCTAAACAGCTCCCCCTTAAACATTCTGTGTGCCTTTTGTCCACAACCTGCATGTCACCTGTGCGCCCTATAGATTTTCTAAAGGGTGTTCACTCTAATATTTTGATGTTTGAGCCTTTTGTATGTCTTCCAAGGTGATCTTCCCTTTGTCACTTTTATTTTCTATGAATGATAAGTTTACTCCTCACACTTCAGATAGAGCCCTAATATCCAGAGTATACAAAGAACTCAAAAAATTAGACAATAAGATAACAAATAACCCAATCAACAAATGGGCCAAGGACCTGAACAGACACTTCTCAGAGGAGGATATACAATCAATCAACAAGTACATGAAAAAATGCTCACCATCTCTAGCAGTCAGAGAAATGCAAATCAAAACCACCCTAAGATACCATCTCACTCCAGTAAGATTGGCAGCCACTATGAAGTCAAACAACAACAAGTGCTGGCTAGGATGTGGAGAAAAGGGTACTCTTGTACATTGCTGGTGGGACTGCAGATTGGTGCAGCCAATTTGGAAAGCAGTTTGGAGATTCCTGGGAAAGCTGGGAATGGATCCACCATTTGACCCTGCTATTGCCCTTCTCGGACTATTCCCTGAAGACCTTAAAAGAGCATGCTACAGGGATGCTGCCACATCGATGTTCATAGCAGCACAATTCACAATAGCTAGACTGTGGAACCAACCCAGATGCCCTTCAATAGATGAATGGATTAAAAAAATGTGGCATCTATACACAATGGAGTACTATGCAGCAATAAAAAATGACAAAATCATAGAATTTGCAGGGAAATGGATGGCACTAGAGCAGATTATGCTTAGTGAAGTTAGTCAATCCCTAAAAAACAAATACCAAATGTCTTCTTTGATATAATGAGAGCAACTATGAACAGAGCAGGGAGGAAGAGCAGGAAGAAAAGATTAACATAAAAACAGAGACATGAGATGGGAGGGAAAGGGAGAGAAAAGGGAAATTACATGGAAATGAAGGGAGACCCTCATTGCTATACAAAATTACATATAAGAGGTTGTGAGGGGAATGGGAAAATAAACAAGGAGAGAAATGAATTACAGTAGATGGGGTAGAGAGAGAAGATGGGAGGGGAGGGGAGGGGGGATAGTAGGGGATAGGAAAAGTAGCAGAATACAACAGTTACTAATAGGGCATTATGTAAAATTGTGGATGTGTAACCGATGTGATTCTGCAATCTGCATTTGGGGTAAAATTGGGAGTTCATAACCCACTTCAATCTAATGTATGAAATATGATATGTCAAGAGCTTTGTAATGTTGTGAACAACCAATAAAAAAATAAAATTAAAAAAGAAAAAAAACTATGCAAAAAAAAAAGTATTTACAGCTGAACATGTTGTATATTCCCTGGCCAATGTTTTGAGGAAAACAAAACAAACTATCCAAGGCTTTGCTGGCCAGAGATGTAGCCCCTCTGCCTGACAACCCTCAGTCCTTTACTTTGCACTCTAGTAACCTACAGCCCCCTGGTTTGTATTATTAGAGTGTTTTCTATTCTGCTAGGATCAGAAGCTCCGAATTTCTAGCTTTATTGCAATCCCTTAGTTAATTCTTCCACACCTTTTCACCCACTGTGCTGACCCCATCACTTCTGGAGTGACCTCCTTCCTTGTCCTTACCCTCAGCTCAGCTGCAGATCTTGTCTTGCTGGAGTCCACCCTCTGATCCCTGAACCTCTTCAATATTCCTTTCTTTTCCTACTTATCCTTGACACTAATGTCCACTTATTTTGACAATGACTGCTCTTTCAGCTAAAAATTTCATAACCAGATGTAAGTATATGAATCAAATGAAGGGACTGTTAAAATTGTAGTTTCCAGGCCATCATCTCCAAATATCACATTTCAGAAAGTCACGGAGGGATGATGAGGAATCTGGATTTTCCTATGAAAACACTCCAGGGGTAGAACTCAATCTAACCCCTTTGACCAGTCACAGATTTTAAGTTGGATCCCAGTGTTTAGTGCCAGACTCAAATTTTCTCCAGCTTCTAAAGCTTATCTGTCTTTACCACCTAATTCCTTGACTATTACAATATTTCCCTAGCTCTTTTCCATCCTCCCTCACTTTAGTCCCCTAGTCAGATACAAACTGCATTCATACTCTGATAAAATGTTTTAATAAAATTAATGTGGGAGGCAACTGGGAGCCCTGTGTTGTTTTACACAACTGAGAGACAAGCTTTCCAAGGTTTCAGGGTCCTCCTCAATGTGTTCCATGACTTTTAGTTTGGTTTAATTTCTCATTAGTTTTATAATTTGAGAATAAAACACAGTCTTATTCTTATTTTCTCATCATACTATAAAGCCAACTTGTCAGAAATGAGATCACAAGTGACAGAAAGTATGTAATTCACTGCAGCTGCAAAGCTAATCACTTTGACTGAGGACACAGGTGCTATATTCTTTCCCTTCTACAACCTGAAGGCAGAAGGATTGTGGTCCCCATTACCTGCCTGGAGGAGTAAAAGACAGGAAAGAAGGAGTAAGGAAGAAAGAAAGAATGATCAACTAGTGTTCAAGAAACACAGGCCGTGATTTATATTGTACCTATTGCAGGAATGTCATGCCTCTCTCATCTGTTCCCAAACTATATAATTTATGAATAAAAACTGAACTGTTATTCTACATTACTGCAGACAGCAATATTAAAAACAATTCATTGCTCAATTGTCTGAGTAACTTTGATAAAATTGAGTTTTCAAGTTTAACAGCACAATGTCAAACTTTGTATTTATGTGATAAAGAAGAAAAAGGTAAGGCAATAGATAAACATAAGGGAATATGTGTACTAGGAAGATGTGAAAGAAGTTAATATGGCTAGGAGATATATGTATATGCAATCAGAGAGGGAGAGATTATCATTATCACTAGTGTGGAATTATAGTACTGGGAGGATATTGGCCCAGATCAAGATTTAATAAAGGGAATAATCAGCTGAATTAGATCTGAATCAGGCAGGATGAATAAAATAGAAGCCATAAAGAACACGAAAGACAGACACAGAGAGAAATGGAAATTGAGATTTCCACTCTGGAAAAGGAATTAGCCAGAAGGCAGCTGCTAGTGGATGGGATAATGCGGCAGCACTTGTCTCTGCCTGCAGAGACAGGTATCGTCTCTCTAATGAGTGCCTCAGGGAACAAGAAGGCATCCTAGCAGCACAGGAGGCAACAGGACCTTCCTAGACAGGACTGGTGGGACTGCATCTGGTGTTCAGACCTTGACACCTCATTATCCAAAAGGTGCAGAGAAGCTGGAAGGAGTTCACAGACGTGATGGAAGAGTGATTAAGATGCACAGAAAGCTGATTTGTGATGAAAGATTAAGGCAGCAAATAAGCACAGCTTGGCTGTGCAGCAAGTTGATGGGGAAAGTATCTATCTATTAACAAGCCAAAGATATAAATACTCTGAAGAAAAAAATAATTATTTAACCTGGTACTAGGAGGAGAGGTTTATAGAGAATATGTGCAATAAAACAGAAAAGAATGCAATGCTAAAATTAGGAAAGGAAGTATAAAAATGCAAGTGATAAATCTCTTTTCCTGATATGGGAAAAGGCACTGTCCTGGGAAACAGAGGACAATAAAATAAAATAAAATAAAATACAAGCAGTGTCACCACACAGATGGTTACCACAATACAATCAATGGAACAATAAAGGTAATACTGAAATCGTATTAACAATTTAAACTCTGTTTCCAAAGGAGACTTTTAGTTTTATCCTCTATGTTTTGTTCATACCATGGTCTTCTTTAATTAATGATGTGAAATCATAAATCAGTGCAGGAGTTTTCAATAGGAAACTAAATAAAGTGAGAAAATAGTTCCTTTCAATATAGTTTCCAATGATTCCTCATGTGGATTCGCAATATGGTATTTAAAAATATTAAAATATAAATGAATCACTTATATAATTAGGCATGTGGGTAGATATAAAAACTTGAAATCACATCCCTGTGGGAGTGATCTGGATCTTCGCAAAAGAAAGCAAAGGATTCCCAGGTAGGACTTCTTCAATAACACATGCTATTACGTGTACATATAGGTTAATACATGTTTTTTCTATGACTCATTGTGTAATATCCATCCCATCATAGAAAGAAACTGAACTATCCACACAGGTATTATTTTTGGATTATATTTGGGTCATCAAAACACAGATATGTTACCCACCCTTCTTAAAACCACAAATATTCATTCTACTACATAGAAATATTAAAACCCAATGTTCAGTTTTTAATATTTTAAAGATACACGTGATGCACAACAGAAACCCCTGCATAAATTAAAAGATTACACTGCTCTAGTTGAAGATTCCATTATATTCATTTTACAACTTTACTTGTTTGACAAACTTTCATCTCTAAGCTTTGAGAGTCAATGTAATAATAATCAGTGTCTATAGTGTAGCTGTTTCCAATTTGTAAAACATATGTGTGCTTTTTATTTCATTTGAAACTCACCTTTGTAGTTAGGTATTATTCATCCTTCATGTTGCAAATAACTAAGTTAAGAATCAGATGAGTTACTGAGAAGCTAAAGTCAGGTCTGTAAGAAGATTCAACAAGAACAAAGACCTGCATCTTCTGACTGCTGAACAGTCTTCTGACTGCTCGGTGTTTCTTACATGATTCAGGAACTCAATTCCAGCCTCAGTCAACATTTAAAGTTAATAAAACAGTGTTAATAGAGTGAAACTGTCCTTCTTCATCATGACTTTCTTGAGAACCCTAAAAGCACAATTATTATTAAAGAGGAATAAAAGAAGCAGGTAAAGTAGATCAGATAAATAAGAATAAAACTTTGTTGGTTAAGTTTCCAAGATATGCAGCATTTGTTTTTTGGAGAATGACCTGTGTTTTCACAGTGACATATCATGTTTGATTAAAATATATCTCCTTCCACAATGGAAAAAGAGAGTGGAATTTTCAGGTCATGTAAGTGTTCAAAGCCAGGGAATACTCTGAAGGTGCAGCTGGGTGGAGGTGCAAAGGATAGGAAAAATAGTGTGGCAGAGATGTACCGGGAGGGTAGGGCCAAACCTGAGGAAGAAAGTGGAAAAAGAATGGAAGCTCTGTCAAGTTTCCAGGTGCTAAAAAACAAACATATGTGCAAAAAAGACATTTGGCAGCATCTTCGCAAATGCATCAAGGAGCAATCTGAAGAACAGAAGGTTCCAGTAGCTTGAGAGGAAATACTTAGTAGAGGCAAACATCATCTTGGAACTGACTGAAAGGAAAATAGCATTTAAAATGTTCAAGCTCCTTAGAAGACAGCAGTAAAGGAACTGAGTCAGAGACTGAATGTCAGAGAGCAGAGGTTTATAGACTGAGGACATCCAAAGCAGCAAGCCAGTGGCAAGGGAAAAGAAAGCTGTGGTGTGTAGGGTGAAGAACAGTAGAAGAGGGAATGGCAGTGCATTTTCAAGAATTGACTTTAATTTTTAAGCAAAAGGGGAGATAAGCAAAAATATTTTTTAAAAAAATGCACAGAAACCTAAACACATAAGAAAACTGGAAAGATACACAAACAAAAGGAAAAAGAGGCAGCCTTTCAAAACTTATCCATGAAAGCTGGCCAATGATTGTATAGCAGTTGATAGCTTAAGCTCTAAAGTCAAACTGTAACCATTTTTACCATTTGATAGGAGGAAACTTGAGCAAGTTATTTAAGCTCTCTATGCCTCAGTTTCTTTACTCGTGACAGAAAATAGTATTTCCCACCCAGGTAAATTTAAAAAAAATTCAGTAAGAAAATGCTTGGAATTCAAGAACACAGTGCATGTCAGAGAGTGGGTCATGAAATGTAAGCTAAATTTTCAAAATTGTGAGAGTATGTATAATACATCAAAGATCAGAAATGGGATTTGAGAAAAAAAGGTAAGCATGATAGGAATTTTTTTCTTTTAAATCAGAAAGGACAAAAGGAGAGTGAGAAAGAATTAGAATATTTAAAGCTGCATCTTTAAAAAGTGATGAATAAAAGAAGAGATGTTACTGAAAATGTATCTGATTCAAGGCAATTTACTGTGAAAAATGAAAATTCATGGAAAATGGGCAAAGAAGCCCCTTATTCCTGAAAGACCCAATTCAGAAATCCATCTTCAATCATTCAGAGACTCCCTTCTTCTCATTCCCAGAATTGCCTTCAACTAGCCAAGTGTTTCAGTCCTGAATAAAATAAATAACCAAGAATTTCATGTTTCAATGCTCTTTCAAAAACTGTAAAGTAATTCCTTCCATCTTCCAAATATAAACTGAATTGAGTAAAGCCACAGCCTCCCATCCTAACAAGGAAGGCTTGAACTTTCACTATCAGTCATAAATATTTATTTTGTAAATGGAACAATCAATAATACCATTAATAACCAACCTTTTTGAATGCTATGAGGTTAACCCTACATATCTCATTTCAGACTCCTGAGCATACATATTCTACTTTGTCTCCATTAGCTTGGGATAAAATTGATGTGCAGAGAAGTTAAGCTAGTACTTCAAGTTTTATAGTCATTAAGCAGCAGAGTGTAGATTTGAATAAAACACTGATCAAAGGTCTGCTCTTTTAACAATGGTAAAATATTCACTGAATAATAAGTTGAACTGAGCCATGACCTCATTTCATTATTTGATGACCCATCATCCTGGGTTTAAATGAGTTATTTATGCTATTTAATTAAAAAAACGTAAATCTATGTCTATATTAGTATGTGTCTATGTATGTATTTATTCATCTACACTTTTGAAACTTGGGATAATGAAATTTCTTGAAAGCCATGAAGATAGAGAGGACTTGGGAATCACCATTTTTTTTTCTTTGCAATTCTGGGGATGGTCCCAGGACCTTACATATGTTAGGCAAGGGCTCTACCACTGAGTTATACCCTCAGCCTCTGGATGACCTATTTTTAAAAAAGAATTATTTGGAAAAGAAATAAAATTTCCTTACTTGTTCTCAGTTCTCATAGTCTGAGCATCTTCCCAAGCTGCATTTGATTTTCAAGTTTAAAGACACATGGATTTTTTCAGGCACACAGCCTCTAAATCCAAGCCAGTTATTTCATCTCCTGCTGAAGTGAAGAAAATGACTTGACACAATACAGAAGGAAAACTTTCAGTGTTGTGCTTTATTGAGAAACTCAATGTCAGCTCCTAACGTGGTACATACATAAATGCACAATACATTTTCTATATTGCTTTAGTATCTTTTCAGGATAACTTTGGAAGTATGGCATTTTAACTTTCAATACTGACTTTAGAACTTAGAAATTTTCTAAGAGTCAACTCCATTGTATTTGTAGCTAGCAAATAAAATGTAGCCTTTTACAGGGGAGATACTGAACTTAGGAAAAAATACGTATACCGAAAGCCAAAATTTAGAAAGAATGTAAGTTCTATACAATAGATATAAAATACGAATGAAATAATAACAATACAAAATTCTTGATTCTAAAGAAGAATGAAATTATGGCATTTGCTGGTAAATGCAGAGAACTGGAGACTATCACACTAAACGAGATAGGCCAATCCCCCCAAAACAAAGGCTGAATGAATGTTCCCTCTGATATGCAGAAGCTTATACACAATAAGGGTTGGGAGAGGAGAATAGAAGTTCACTGGATTTGAGACAGAGGAATGAAGGGAAGGGAGGGGGATGGGAATAGGAAAGACATTAAAATGGACTGGACATAACTTTCTTATGTTCTTATATGAATACACAACTAGTTAACTCCACATCATTTACAACCATGAAAATGGGAAGTTATACTTCATATATCTGTGATATGTCAAAATACATTCTACTGTCATGATATACTCAAGAATATATTAAATATTCTAAAAAAGAACAAATAAAAACTCTGACAGAGATGGTAAGGAAATCGTGTAAAAGCAAAGAAAATTTCATAGTAGAGATCACTTAAGCTGGAGTCTGAGAGCACATCATGTTTCAAGAGACACATAAGATAAGGCATGAGAAAAGAAGTGATGTCATAGTTTCATGTGGCTAAGATAATCATGGACAAACTGCAAAGTTAGATTACAGTCCAAACAAGACAAGGCAAGGTGTTTACACTGGATTCTGCCATCACTTGTGTAGGGAGTAAATGACAGCACTGTTCAAACAAGGCAGTCACTTTATTTGGAACCACATTTGTGGGAGGAAGTCATGCTTTGCCTGCAATGGTTTCATCTGTGATTTTTCAATAACTTGATAGACATGTAAGACAATTTTTTAGGAGTTCATGATATATCTCTTTAAGCACATTTCAGGCCATTCCATTAAACAAAGAAGGACAGCAACTAATTCTGATCCCTCTAATGAAAACAAACAAACAAACAAACAAAAACAAATAGGATCACATGTGTGGTATAAAGAGTCCCAATTCATGGAGAGGGGATGTGGTAGAGAAAAAAATCCACATATCTTAAACACTGAAAACTTTTCAAAGGCCAGATTCTAACAAAAGTATTTGGAAAAGATGTTATTTTAAAAAATAGAAATAAAAGAAACATGGAAACAGGCACACTGGCTCACAAACTTTAAAAGAACATATGATCTTTCTAACATACAATTATATTAATATATTCTGTAGTATATTTTGGGCTTCAGCAAATGTTTTAGTCAACAGAGGAAGATGCCAAGAAGACGGACGGTTAATGGCATGAGCAGGCTTAATAACCGTGGATATCCAATTTGCTTACAATGAGGTAGTTTTCACTTTTACACACAAACTGTTTTAGTTACTGCTGTAACTAAAAGACCTGACAAAAACAATTTTAGAGGAGAAAAAGTTTATTTTGAAGCTCACAGTTTCAAAGGTCTCAGTAAAGAGAATAGCCAACTCCATTCTTTGGGGCCCAATGTGGGGCAGAACATGATGGTGGAAGAGTGTGGTAGAGGAAAGCGGTACAGGACAAGGCAACCAACAAGCAGAGAGAAAGAGAAACCACTCACCAGGGACAAAATACAGACCCCAAAGGCTTGCCCCAGGGACCCACCTCCTCCAGCCACACCCTACCTGTTTTCAGTTACCACTCAGTTAATCCCTCTCAGGGGATTAATTCACTGCCCACTAAAGCTTTCAAATCCCAGTCATTTCCCCTCTAACCTTACTTACATTGTCTCACACTTGAGCTGGCGAGGGACATCTCGTATCCAAATGGTAACACATGCATATGTATATACACATAATATTTTAATATTATGTATAGTTTTGCTTAAATTATATTACTTTTTATAAGACCTTGATCTTGCCAAATGAGGTTTCCCTAACCAAGATACAGATTATGGAACACAATGTGCTGAATTGGTTGGGGCTTGTTACAAAATGTGAACAAGAATATGAGTTAGAAGACAGTTAAAATAGTTTAGTCTAAAGATCATGAAGATTTGAATCATAGTGTTGGCAGTGATAATGGAGAGAAAAAAATTTAAGAAAATTTGCTGAACTAACTGAAAATAGAGCAAAGGAAAGTGATAATAATAGTAGCTAACATTTACTTAGGGATGACTAAGGACCACACACTATTTTGAATAGTGAACACACGCTAGCTCATTTAATCCGCATAGTAAACTAGTAGCTAAATATTGTCAGTAGTTCCATTTTACTGTTCTTTAAATTAAAACAGAGAGTTGAAGCAAGTTGTTCAGGCTATAAGCTGGTGGGTGACAGAGCCAGGATAGAAACCCAAGTTGACTAGGCACCTGCTCTATATTGCATTAGAGATGACTGATGTGTACAATTCAAATTGGTGATTATAAATTGAACACAAAAATAAATAAAATAGGTTAAGTTGTAATAA
Organism: Urocitellus parryii; assembly: GCF_045843805.1. Lineage (NCBI taxonomy): Eukaryota > Metazoa > Chordata > Mammalia > Rodentia > Sciuridae > Urocitellus > Urocitellus parryii. The sequence goes on from NC_135533.1 coordinate 66,106,039, forward strand.
AAAAGTAAAAGAAAAATAAATAAGGAAAATCGGTTTTATTTTTGAAATTTTGCTTTGGAAGACCTGGAAGAATATGAAAGTTGATAAGGAAACAGAAGTTGAAGGTTTTGTACTGGAGGCTACAAAAGATTATGGCCAAAGCAACTGATCAGAAGTATTGTCTGAAAGTTGGTATATGGGCATTGTGGATGTGTACATAAATTTCCAAGTTTTTTCAGACTTTAGATTAAAAAAAAAAAAAAACGCCCAAACATCAACACAAATGAATTGGACTAGAGAAATATCAAAGGACAAAGGCAGCTGGTGAACCAGCAGTTACTTCATTAGACACTGGTGACCTAAAACACACCTGCTGGCCTAAGGTCAAAATCAGATTATGCATCATTTTGTAAGAAGCTACATAAACTACATAAAGAAATAGAAGGTTATACTAAGCTGAAAGTTTTGCTTGCAGTGCCTGATCCAGAGGCCATGCTGCAGAAATGAAGTGAAGCAAGTGTCTCTGGAAATGCAAAGAACAGTCATGGTTTGCAGATGTTTTGAGGGAAACATGAAGCATTTCAGTGGGAATGAAGAAAAGAAATGAGAGCTAGCTAGGTGGTTGAGTTATTTACATTTTGACCTTTGAGTGAAATAATTTTCTGTGATGGAAATCTATTTGTTTCTATATTCATGAGAATGGAACATCCCCCTAAAAGTCCTTTGATTTATTTATTATTTTGACACAGTAGAATTAACCTTAAGAAGTATTGTAAGCACTCAAAGTCTACTCATATAGAAAACAATGAACAGATCATTGCATACAAGCAGGAAGAGTGTGTTTTTCTATTAACTCACCAGTTCAAAAAGTATACTTGAAATTTGGGGGATTATTATTCCAGGAAGGATGGAATTTCCCTCTACAGGAAAATATCAAAACTGAAAGATATAATGCAATAAATAAATAAATAATTGATTTAAAAGAAAAATAAGACCTCACATCTGCTTCCTGGCAGAATTATGATTATTATATTGGGAAATATTTCTTTTGTTTCTATTATTAAATGTGACCACATCAAGAAAGCATGATAGTATAAAATGTTATCTTTTACTTTGTTCATACCCAGATGAGAAATTGAAAGTTGCAACATTTTAGAGAAGTCTGTATCTCCCACAGAAAAAGAGTTCTGAAGGTCAGTGGCTACATCTTATACTACTAGCATGATTATTTTTGATGAAGCCATTTATTTTGCACTAAAAGTCTGTTATTATTAAACAATTCAAGATCATTTAACATTTTTTATGGTCTAGTAGCAGAAGTAGATTAAGCCACCTATGGTTCTGATTAAAAGTAACAACAACTATGTGGCAAAGTGTGCACTTCTGCATATCATCTATATATTACTTATTATTTTTAGGGTGTAGGGTTGATGCAGTCAGACACCAGTTTCAACAGAACCTCATCCTTTCTGCAAGGTACTCAGAGCAAATCATACAAGCAGTGTTAAATAGTAAATGCTACTTAAATTTTAATCAATATTTAACTATGATATATTTCTGCTTTAATTTTAAAATAGCTGAGTAACTCCCAAGCCTCTCTTTACAAACTTGCAGACTGCAAATTGTCTTCAATCTAACCTATCTCTGGCTTAAGTATCGTACATGAAGAAGTTTCTGTAAATGCTATGATGCAAATCAAAGTATACTCACAGCAGGCAAAGAAAGTAAATCAACAACTTCACACTTTCCAGTTGTTTGAAAGAATATTCCTGAGTATCCTAGGTCAGAGAGCTCATCACAAAGGACATTTCACAGATTTTCATCCTCTATAAAAATCATTCAACACTTGCCATTGAGAATCTACCATGTATTTATCAGTACCATAGTGTTAAGGTGACAATCAAGACGGACACTTGTCGACATGTTAAGAAGCAGGAAAGTTCACCCTCACAGGCATGATGAAACTTCAGCTATATTTCAATTCTGTGGTTTCTCTGTGTGTTTCTGAGCACACTAAAAGTAGTGTCTTATAGATATGGGTCATGAATTGCTCAGGCCTGGGGCTATTCCTCTTGGAACCCTTAGCACTGATCTTAAATTAGAAAAGTTGTCCTTTCCTGTTTAAGGAAGAAGGAAGGAAGGAAGAGTGGAGAGTGGTAAAAAAGGGAAGGGAGAAAGAATTTATATCAGCTCACCCCAGTCCCTTTGTAAAATTAAGAAATTGGACTGGGCATTATCTCTGGTTGCTTTTTTAAATTCTGAAATACCATGAATCCATGAGATATGATAGACAAAAAAATATTTTATTATTATTATTTTCTTAATTAGAGGGATTACCAAATAGGTATCCTTTGATTGACAGCTTATCAGGCCTACATACCAGTTATTTCCAATGCTAGAATTAAACTAAATAAGCAAAGAGACAGGAAAAGAAAGCACCCCCCTGATACTAGTTATGTTAAACAAGTTTTAACAAAATGTGCATTGCTGGAGGAATTCTAAAGTTCTTTAGTGGATATAATTTAATTTATTTAGACTATAAAATTGAACTTTAGGGACACACTGTTTTGTAGACACAAAGAGATTGTCTGTGTCTTTCACTCAGTATTCTTGCTCTTCACATTCTTTTGAATGTAAATAATCTAAAGCAAAAATGACCTGATAACAAGGAGCTAAAACACAGTAGGAAATTCTCAAAGCTTATTAGTTTATGGGTACAGATACTAATATGTTCATCTTGCAATAACACATTTTTTAAATTAAAAAAAAAAAGGCAGGGATTGTGGTTCAGTGAATAGAGAGCTTGCCTAGCAACTGCCACAACCCTGGATTCAATTCCCAGCACTTATAGATAGATATACATACATGTAGAAAAGCCTTTTTTGCATATGAAAAAATAGAAGAAATATTTTGTACTGATCCATTGGCAAATATTTTATACTAATCCACTGGGAAAAGGCAAAGTTTTACAATTTCTTCTACTACACATTCACAAAAGACAGATCATTTATGTAACTCCAAAAGGTGTGAGGATTTCTCCCCAGTATCAAGGTAAGCAAGCAATTCCCAGTTAACACCAACTAGGTGTCTTCTAATTTAGCTCATTTCAGACATCTTCTGGACATAGCATCAGAGTTCACAGGTTGAGGGCTCAGTCCCCAAGACTTCCTCCCAAGATCTACCCCACACAAACATTTCAGATGACAACAGGAAGCCCCAGATTGTTTTCCTGTGCTTCTGGCTGACCAGTCTTAAATCAAGGTTCCCACAGTTCCCACAGCCTTCTCCTTAGGTTCAATTAATTTTGCTGAACTTCTCTCAGAACTCAGGGAAATACTTACATCTATTGGTGTATTATAAAGCATATTAAAAACCACATAGATGAAGAGATGCATAGAGCCAGTTATGAGAGAAATATGAGCACAGAGCTGCCATGTCCTGACATACCTCCTTCCAGAGACCTCCCTGTGTTCTGCTATGCAAAGTTCTTCAACCCCTGTCATTTCAGGTTTCTATGGAGATATCATTGCTTTGGCTGATTGCTAATAGGCACAATAGGGAAACCCAGCAAAGCTGGTCTCTTCAGATTTTTCTTGGTCTCTCTGTGCAGTATTTCTTCCTCCAAGGTATGGGGCAGGACCCCTCTAGAATAAGGAAGATATTATGACTGCTATCAGACCAAGGTAGGTCAGAGAATCTATGGCCAGCTAAAGGTAGAGGAAGATTAGAGTTTCTATATGTTGCTTTAGGGAGGGAGTTAAAAGCCAGGAACCATAGATAAATATATATCACAGCAACCATAGGTGAATATTGAATATCAGTGCAATGAATACTCAGTAATAAGCTTTGTAATTATTTAGCAAAGATTAAGAAAATATTTCAAGTAATTCTAATTTATTCTGTCTCTGAAACATTTTATAAGATAGTGTTATACATTATTATTAACGTAACATGTAGTGGTGAATAATCATAAGCAAAAGTAATACCTATGAGAACAGACTAGTTTGAAACAAGACTGAGAAAAGTATCCAATAAATATTTTTTCCATAAAAAGTCATAACATTATTCAGTTTCACTTCTACTTGCTCAGAAGCTACAGTGACCTTTCAGTTCAATTTCTGGAAAATATCATTGATGCACATACTTGCTGCTTCTATTTAGTTGTATTCCAGAGAACTTCCAAGCAGATGAAGCTGCATGGGACAAAGAGGTTCACTTTGCCTTTACAGAACCACAAGTACAATTTATGTCTGCCTCTTCCTAACCTTCCTCCTTGAAAGCTGAAGGCTTTAGCAAATTGACTCTATAATTGCCAAATTCAAGATTCCTGAAAGGTCCCTGGTACCTGAAGTTTAGGGAATAAGGATCTGGTGCTCTCTTAGTAGCTAGATAGCTCCAGTGAGGCAAGTTCAGCACTAGTGTGTGGTCTAGAAAAGATTTCGTCTCTGGGCATGAGACTGTACTGTGCAGTGTTTCTGGGCTGATTTCCACATCCTCCAGTGAGTGGGCAGTGAATTAGATCATTTTGATTCCCTTCACTTTCTCACGAAGCAGACTAAAATAGAGTATTCTGAAAAGGTAGAATGGTGAGAGATTGTTGCGAAGGTCCCTAGAGCAATATGTGGGTAGAAGTTATACAGGACAAGGTAGTAATCACGATGTGGGAGTGAACTCTGGCCAAAGGAATAGGAAGGAGAGTAGAACAAGTTAGAAGACTAAAGAAACATTTCTGCATTAGATTTTAGTTTTTTGTTTTTTTTTTCAAAGAAAGCCTGTTGAACAAATACGCATTGCTTATTTGTGGATGGAGTAAAGCAACAAGGAAATAGGTATATTGACAAATCCAGCAGATCAAAGGAGAACAAATGGGAGGCCAGGAAATAAGACTCTGAATTTAGATGTGGGGGCCTAAGCACTTTATTACTTTCTTTCTAATATCTACAAGTGACTGTTTCTTCTGAGACAACTAGTATGGAGTGGTTTCTCTGTCTAGGCTTCTCCCTTACCTGACTATGACATGGTCGGTCTCAGTGTGCTCCAAAATTTTATTATTGAATGATACCAGGGATTGAATCCAGAGGCACTTAACAACTGCGCCACATCCCCAGCCCTTTTAATTATGAGACAGGGTCTCACTAAGTTGCTAAGGGCGTCATTAAATTGCTGAGACTGGCTATGAACTTATGATCCTCTTTCCTTGGCCTCCTGAACTGTTTGGACTACAGGCATGCACCACTGTACCTGGAAAATTGTCTCTTGAAACACACCCTGGGCAAGTAAAAGAGAGAGACCAGGGGAGGAGAGAAAGATTAATAATCAATCTTAAATACCCTTATGTTGGACAACTATTTACTTGAAGTAGGCCACCAACTAATTGTTCTTTGAATGAATTAACTAGAAAAAGAACAAGAAGAAAGAACATTGTGCAGATGGAGTGGGAATCTGACCTGTGTGGAACATGCGTAGCCTGTATAAGCAGAGATGCTAACAACAGCTACTGTAATGGGGCAGCCAGCATTTGGTATGTCTGTACTAATATATTTATCCCTCAAACCTTATAAGGTTAACACTTTCATGAACCCCAATAAAACAATGGTAAACTGCGATATAGACAGGTCAAATAACCTGTCTGAATCACATACCCAAGAGGTGACAGAGCTGGGATTTGAACCCAGGTTGTCAACTTTCATAGCCAAAAGTTTTAACATTGTACCACATTCCCTCCCACACATCAAACCCCAGTTTGTACCTAAATTGTGAAGCAATCAGGACTAGTCTCAGGTGATGTAGGGTGTATAGTGTTGGGATGACACTACACACTAGGACCTGAGAGACAAGTCAGGTTAGAGGCAATACTCTGGGCATAATCTCTACATAGATAAATGTAGAAGGTGAGAATGAAGATAGTGTAACTACTGAATAGGCTATAGAGAGAAAAGACCAACGCCACTTATAGGACCTTTTGTTCAGCAGGATTTAATACCACATGGGGATGAGATTTGACCCATGATGATAATGAACTAGTTTACAATTGTCTATTTCAGAGCAGCAACTGTATTTTTATTCATGTTTCATCAGTGACTTTTATTACGCCCAGCATGTGGCAGGCACTCGCTCAATAAATATTTGAATTTTAAAAAATGGAAGAGGAATTTAAGAGAGGAAGTCTTCAAGAATAATAGGAATGTATGGAAAATACATGTGTGAAATAAGTTTTGTGATGAAGTAAAATATATGTAAATTCAACTTTGGAATTCCATATCCAAAGTAGTCATGAGGACAAAGAAAGAGGTAGCGGATTCTACATGGAATGACTTCAACACAAGAATTAGAAATTGTGCATCTATCATGTGCATTATGAGGTAAAATATTTATGGGAATGTAGAGAAAGATGTCAAATAACAATCCTTTGGTCCTTATCCTTGAGAAACTTAGTTTTCTGGTTTTAGAAGAAGTGGGAAAGAGAGTAATAGTTACTAGACTACTGGAAAAGATATTTGGATAGGTAAACAGCCTTCAAGTGAAAAAAGTACTTTTTCAGGTAAGATTTTGGGGTGTATATGGGAATGGTTAAAGTGTGAGGGGTAAGAGGGGGCTTGGTTAAGAGCTGGGAGAGATGCTGGCAATGAAAGACATAAAACTGTTCCAATTAAAAGAAGAAATCATCACAGCTAAAGCCCCACATGGAAAGAGCATGGCAGCTGTAGGCCCTCCTGGCTGACGCTGGTTCATTTTGTTTACTGAGTTGGGAATTTAAAACTTCTTATCCTTTCTCTACTCAATACACTATCTATTTAAAGTACACACACTCAAACTGGCTTGTGCATATTAAGTAAAGGCAAAAGAGAAATCCCAAGTCTTCACTTCTGATTATTAGAAATAATAGGATAACGTTTATACAAAAGGATGATTGTTGGCTGTCAGGGCAATGATGGTTGTATGGCTGCTAAATACTAGGGGAAAGGGCTTCAATGAAATTGTTATTTTTAATAATCCCAGAGTAAAAGTGCACAGGATATGAAATGACTGTTCACTGTACACTAATAACATTTGAAACATGAATCAAAGTACCGTTTCCTGAAATATGAAAAGACCCATGTGATAGTGACACAACAAAAGAAGGCTTTAAAACAATCAATATCCAGAGACTGGGGCAGGGCGGGTAAGGAATCCTGCAATATCTTAGCCCAAATTCTCTGAAGGTTTATTGAGTACACATGTGTAAGCACAACATTCCCTTTCTGTGAGAGTTATTCCTGCCAAAAACTTGCCCTTTTTAAAACCTGAACAATGAATGCTCTCTGCCAAACCTCATCACAGTGAAGTCTAAGACAACAATCCCCACAGCTCAACAAAATGTGAATCAACCCCCAAAAAGGCATATGCTATTTGCTCATCTGTGTGTTCAATATGAGTTCTTTGAACAGCTACTTGACAGGTGATAAAGGTCTTAACTTTAATAGTTAATACAAGAACTTCTTCGTAGGGTGAGGTGGCACATGCCTGTAATCCCAGCGATTGGGGAGGCTGAGGCAGGAGGATCACTACTAGTTCAAAGTCAGCCTCAACAACTTAGTGAGGCTCTAAAAAACTTAACCCTGTCTCAAAATAGGGTTGGGGATGTGGCTCTGTGGTAAAGAGCCCCTGGGTTAAATCCCAAAACAAAACAACAACAACAACAACAAAGAATTTCTTGATTTGTATTAAACTCCCACTTTAAAATTACAATATCTTACTGACACTTTTTTTAATCATTTGGATACTTTTGTATACAGAATAGTCTAGCTAATTTTATTATATACTAACCTGCTTGAAAAGTCATATTTAAAGCACTGATTGAATTATGATAGGAAAATATAGAAATGCGTGGAGGCAAGACAGAAGATAATGTGGACCAAAGAATGAATTTTAAATTGGAAAACACATTAAGGATAAGATTAATAAATCTATAAATTTATTAGTATCTAAAGAATTTGTCCTCTGATATGTAAAGTCACATCTCAAAATTTACAAGATTTGAAATGATTATTTTCATTTACAAGAATATTTTTTAAAACCATACTCTGGTTATAATTAAGTATTCATAAGAAATTAATTACTTGAAAATATATGACAGGAGATAAAAAAGAGAGAGAAAGCATGACAGTCTTTGTAAAATGTGAACTGTATGTATTGGTTATGCAAATTAAATATGTATTTTAAAAAACATCAGCCTGAATATTACATTGCTTTATTCCTCTTTTTCATTGAACTAAACTGTTATGGGCATTTTTAAAGAAAATTTCAGAAGAAATTTTCCATTTCTTTTGTGAAACAAAAATAAAAATCTGAATCTAAGATTCCAATGAAAGACCAGAGCATATTAGTCATTTTGATCTCAGTCTTTTTCAGACACTCATTATTTCAGGAAATTCAGTGGGCTCTGACCAAAAAGGAGGCCCATTAGTCACACATTCTGAAACCAGGTTCTCTGACTTTTCCCAAATAAGTTTTTGAAATGTGTTTTTATGTCATGACTCACACAAACTAAAAGCAGAAGAGGAAAAAAAAGAAGTGTGCCTAAACATTCAACAAATACCACAGTAAAGCATGAACTCAGTAGAAACTCCAGCTCAATGTAAAATACAGAGCCAGGTCTTTATTAAATGATTGTAAACATGAGTTAATAATAAAAAGTGAGAAAATGCCATGTATAAAAGCTTAGACAGCAAAGGTAAAACATAAGGACTTTTGCTCCAACTGTAAGGGGACCTACCTGAAGGACAGTAAAACTCAATTCTGCTGAGGGGGTGGAAATGTAGAAATTAAGAAAACAGAACAATATAAATAATATGTGAAGTGATACATTCGTATATACACACACACATACACATACATACACACATACTATGCACACATATATATACACACACGCACATGCATGCATACACACACATATTGTCATCTTCATATGTCTACACCACTTTTTGATATAATAATAGCACTATATTTCTACTAAGAAGCTTGACTAATGTAGCTTAATTCTGTCAGATTCGAAAAACAGCAAAAATTTCCATTTTTTTGTGATTTGATAGTGAAAACTCACTAACTGTATATATATATATATCATACATATATATACACATATATATCTACTCATATATATCATTCTCTTCATATACATTTAATAGTACAGCTTAGTACAGTTTCTCATTACATGCTTTAAATATAATTTTAGATACTTTATTTTTTTTATAACACTTAAAAGATTTTTATAAGCATTGAGATGACAGTAGGGAGTTTACCTATTACCCACATCCAGTTTTCCCTATTTACATTTTTAGACTAGTATGGATGTTTGCTTCAATTAGTAAACTAATAATGATGTGTTGTCAATAAATAAAGTAAAGGTTTTATTCAGGTTTCCCTAGTTTTTATATAATGTTTCTCCTCTGTTCCAGGGTATAACAGTAAATTTGGTCATTATACTCTTTATGCTTCTCTTGACTGTGACAATATCTCAGATTTTACTTGCTTTTCATGACTTTGACATGTTTAAGAATTACTGGTCAGATATGTTGTAGATTGCCTCACTAGTATAATTTGTATCATGATTTTTCTTATGATTAGTTTTGGATTATGGATTTGGGGGAGAAAGATCACAGAGGTAAAGTGCCATTTTCATCCACTCACATCAAGGCTACATGTCATCAATAGGATTTATGAGAGTTGATATTTAACTTGATCACCTGGCTGAGATAAGTAGGTAATGTTCATCAGGCTTCATTACTGTAAAGTGCTCTTCTTTTTTCCTCCTGCCCTTCTTTCCATACCATACTCTTAGGAGGGAAGTTACCACACTTAGCCCACACTCAAAGGATGGAGTTTTGTTGCACTTCATTGGGGCCAAATATATACTAAATCACTTGAAATTGTTTTGCATGGGAAGCCTGTCTCTTCTCTCCCACTTATTATTCAATCATTTATTTATACTAATATCTTTTAATGGACATTTTATTAAATGGTGTGTGTAGTAATCAATACTGCTTTATTTTTTGTTGCTCAAATTATTCTACTTTGGCAATTGGGAGTCCTTTTAAATGGCTCCTATGTCATTTGATATCTCTCTCTCTCTCTCTCTCTCTCTCTCTCTCTCTCTCTCTCTCTTTCTCTCTCTCCCTCTCTCTCTGTGTGTGGTACTTCTATATTTTGACATTTCGAGATGCTCCAGGCTCTTCCTATAAGTTTCTTGTCCCAGTCCTAGAATTGGTTGATTCCTCCTAAGATGCTTGATTATTTCTATTGGAGAATGGCATTATAAAGCAAGCTCTGGGTGATAGTTGTCAATGTAAAATCTATATTTGTTATAAATTTATGGCTGAGAATACTTGACATGCATCTATATGTACAGTAGATTTGTGGATAAATGTTTATGAACCCCTCTCCACTTAATGCATCTTAGCATTCTTTGTTTTTCCAGTAATGGTCATGAACTATTCCTGCAATGAAAATTATCACTATAACGTATTTTTAAATTGGGGCTGGGGATGTGGCTCAAATGGTAGCGCACTTGCCTGGCATGTGTGTGGTCCAGGTTCTATCCTCAGCACCACATACAAACAAAGATGTTGTGTCTGCCAAAAACTAAAAAATAAATATTAAAAATTCTCTCTCTCTCTCTCTCTCTCTCTCTCTCTCTTTTAAAAAATAAAGTATTTTTAAAATTTACATATATCCCATTCAACAAGAAAACTAATTAGTATCGACTTCTACTGACCCAGTATTTAGTATTACGAATAAACAGAATTCTGAGCTCCAAATAATAGTCTTGAAATACAGTGTGACATTATGCAAATGACAGTATCTTCAAATAGTAGTGTTCATTTTGTAGTAGATTATTTTTTGCCTTAGAAGACATATCTTTCTTCCATAAAGCAATCACTTTGGAGGAGGATCAATTATTTATTTGGAAACAACAACAACAACAAAATCAAAAGTCCAGAATGCCTGAATTTAATTTGTATAGACTGGTCTTCATGATAACAGAAGAGGAGTAAAAGCTTAACACTAATCGTATACATGCCATCAAAGAAAATGAGTTTATTTAGATGTAACTTGAGGTTATTCCATCATAAACATGAGTCCAACTCGAAAGTATGTATGTGGGAAGAAAGATATCTATGGGCCTTTTTAAAATCAACTTAAGGAGAAACTATCTTTTCTGAAAAATATTTTTAATAGTTGATATGTGCTGATGATACATATATGAATTATAGTATTTCTCAATCTATATACTGAGGCAAATTCAGACAATATTGCTAATAAGAATTTTAAGTCTAATTTCTGTTTACAGTATATTTGAAACTATATATGCTTAATGCATTTACTTAGATAGCAGTTAGTTTCTGGAACAAACATGGCACCATAATCCTTAAAAAGTTTAGAAATATGTAAAGGATGGATTAAAGAGTAAACCTTGTAAATGCACAATTAAATAAATATAGAAAAACAGGCATTCACTTGGTGGTAGATTAATAATGTCATCTTCATATGTCTACACCACTTTTTGATATAATAATAGCACTATATTTCTATTAAGAAGCTTTGACTAATGTAGCTTAATTCTGTCAGAATAGAAAAACAGCAAAAATTTCCATTTGTTTTGTGATTTCCTAGTGAAAACTCACTAACTGAATTCACTACAAATCACTGGTTTTAAAATATAAGATCACAAGTTTGTTATGCATAATATTCTATAGAATGAATAAGGAATACACAGGAAGTCATGCCTAATTCCTGAAGACACCATATCTTTAAAGGATGACATTGTCACTATGATAAGGTAGATAGATTTACATTCACACAGATACAGCTTCTTCTGAAGGTCATGTAACTGGCTTTACTTATATATTTCTATTTGAGTTTAACATGTGTAATTTATTACCTCCAATTGTAGCTTAGCTCATTACCAAAGAGGGAGCAAATGAATAAATTTGCTAGTGAGTGATTAGAAAGCTGGTTGAAGATATCCTGATTCATGACTATAAAGATTATTAAATATTATTATTAACATGGAAATAAATGATCCAATGCTGATAATTATAGATTAACAGTCATCACAAACATTAAAATCCAAGCATAAGCAACATATTTCTTTTCCTACACTAACTTTTTAAAAGCACTTAAGTATGTATCTGTGATTAATAATTTATATTACATGTGTCCAATAATTAAAGGGTATCTCAAGAGAACTTCAAAATTATTGCAGTTGTATATCAGTGTGTTTTTCATTTACAGTAAATTTCCCTTTTGCTTTAGGCTTTTTTGAAAAATTAGTATTTAGGTACTTAATATTAAGGTGAACTAACATGTCCATAGATGGAGTAGATTCCCGTTTATTAATTTTAGCCTTTCCAAAAGTATGAAAAATTAATAACTTTTTATAGCAAGTGATATTTTCACTGAGTATTCTTATATATCCTGGCTTTCATGATTATTACACCATTCCTATAGGTTATGCATTATCATAAACCCTTCAGTTTCTCATCACTTTTTAAATGAAAAGATAGAATTCAGATCAAACAAAACTATCTCCTTGTTAAATCACCCCAAAACTATGAACCAAAGATCTTTAGTATGTTATTTTATAGGCAACAAACAAAATAGTTCAAAATAACTTGTATTAAATAATGAGTTAGATTCAATGGTATCTAGTATATATTTAACATTACACTAACTTGAAGGTATAAAAAGTTAGAGAAGTCAAATTTTTTCCCTCTTGGTTCTTATGATCTAATTATAAACACCAAAAATGTTAGCAAGTAAAAATGATTGAAAGTTTTGACTACTAGCTTGAAATAAATGACAGATAAAAAATAACAAGGGATTTTTAGCTCAGGTTTCCAGGGGGAAGGAAACATTTTTAAACCATATTTTGAGGTGGGAAAGTATAATATTGCCCATAGTCCATTGCTATTATTGCTATTGCTACTTATTCTATAAATGTGAATATTTCTTTTTTCTCTCAAAGATTATGTGATAGAGTGTAGAAATACCTATTATCTTATCTGGTGTTAGAAGTGTTTATGGAAAAAAATAAGAAGAACTTTTCAAAATAGTGCAATGTTAATCTTGATTATTAATGAGATTATTTATTAATTCACAAGGATATTCCCAAGGGGCATACCTTATCAAAGCATGAAACCTCTCAGACAGAAGAGCGAAATTTAGATTCAACATTTATTTTATCCAAAACAATGAAGCTGTAGCAAACAGTCTGAAGACATACTATTAGTCATTAAAGTAGCACCTGGAATACTTTCTTCTTCAGATTGAATAGTTGATATTCCATATATATATATATATATATATATATATATACATATAAGATATTTTCTATATTTTATATCTGTATATATAAAATAACAAAAATAAAACTTAGCACCATAACTCTATTCATTCAGTAAACCAGACCATAGAGATGCCTGTTTATTCCAGATGTTATCTTCTGAGGCACCTGCTGGTCTGTGAAAATCCTTTTTGATATGCCCAGGTAAATGAAAGAGTGCCCAGAATAAAGAAGAATTGTGTAGCATAAAGCTTCCTACCTTAACTTCAACTTCTAATAATATTCTTCCTAGTTTGGGGCAAGAAAAGATTTGAAAGTAATTTAGCTCAGCAACTCAAGTTCAAACCTTTAGTTCAATCTATTAGCCTGCCAAAAAGTAGATGTGCTTCCTCTGCCTTTGTAATTGTTTATTTTCCTGAATTTGCTGGCATCAAAAATAATTCACATTCCCATACTTACAGCCCTCCCCACACATAACAAAGAAACCAAAAATTCATTTTGTGTGTGTGTGTGTGTGCATCTTTGCTTTATGCAAAACACAAAGCGAATTCATTAGGTAGGAATTACCTATGAAAGCAATTCTGTGTGAAAGACAATAGAAAAGCCACAGCACTTATTTCTCAACCTTTTACCATCAATTTCTGCTTACGTTGATTATATCTTTCTGATGATTTTAAAACATTTGCATTCCCAGACATTTTTCCTTAACTTTCCCCCTCAGCAAGTCAGCAGGAAGGTAAATGGAGTCTAATCTTTACTATTCTTCTTAATGGATAGCAGGCTCTTAAAAAGGTGAACCAGTGGTGCCAAAATATGAAATAACTTTTATAATATGCAGGCCATGAGAACAATGAGTAGATTGAGAACTGTAGCTCAGACAATTTTCTCAAACAGTCATGGGATTGCAAATGGATACGTTACAGTTCTTTTTTTTTCTTTTGTCCTTTACAAACATTGTTAAAATCATCAATAATTCCTACAAAATACAGTAAGACCTGGATATAAATATAGATTAAATAGAGACATTCTAGTTCTACATACTTGATGTGCTCTGTGCCTAAATCCAAGCACATTCTTCTGTGTTTTTCACATATAAATGATTACAACACAGATATAGCATCAGAACTGACCTTAGAAAGGCCCTGGCTATAAGTGGGGCCATGGAAAATTTCCTGATGTCCCTGAATGGAGACACACATCCAAGCAAAAGAATTCCTCTATCAGCTCCATCCTTTCCAATTTATTTTTGGGTTCCAACAATAAACAACTTTGCATTTCATTATTCTCATTTCTAAAGTGAGGATGATAACTACTTAGTCCATTTTCCTATGAATATAATTTTTAAGAATTATAATTCTTTGTTAAGAACATAAAGGTCAAAATAGGTCACTACCCATTGCTCTTTGTTTCTCTTCTTTTTTTTTCATCAGGAAGACAAGAATAATAACATTTGCATAATATTGTTGAGCATTAATCATGATAACGTACAAAGCACATGGGGCACAATAGGTGTTTGATAAATGTCCCTTCCTTTCTCCAACAATTTTCCATTTCATAAGTGGGCAAATTCCATTCGAAATGTTGGCAATCCAAATCAGTACCATGTAATTGTCTCTCAGCTACCTCCTGATCCTATTCTTATCTCATCATACATCATCTTCCTGTATTTCCTGGCCTTTCCCTTCCAAAGGCCAAGGTCTCATCCCATCTCCCCGACCTGGGCCATCACTTTGTAGTTTGTCAGCGATGGTTCCCTTAGCCAATTTCAGCTGCTGGGGCCTGTCTAGCGACTCCAAGACTGGAAGGAGTTAAAACAACTGCTGGTTGCGACTGATCACTCCCAACCCTGATTCTTCCTGCTCATCCTCTTTGCAATCTGGCCTCAGAGAAGAAGCAGGAAAAGCGAAGGCATCGCTAGAGTGATGACATGTGCCTCTCTCTCTGTCCCCCACCCATCACATTTTTCTTTCCACGTGCAGAATCCGGAAGGCTCTGACCGCCCTTGCCCTGGCGGTTGCCATAGTTACACAATAGCAGCAGCACCAGACTCGGGAGGGGTCGCAAACTATCTCCTCTACCTCTGCCTACTCCCTTTCTTCCAGGTTAGGGAATCCTCCTCCTCCTTCCTCCGTCCCCCAAACACTTGCGCACACATCCAGGAGACCCCGTTTCCGGCAAAACCTGAGACTTTCTGTCTCCCGCCCTTTCTTCTGCTGAACCCATTAGCACTGGCAAGATGGGTGGGGGGAGAGTTTTTGGGGAAAAGAGAAGTGTTCACTTAAGATACCGCTTTTTATTAGGGCTTCACTCGAAGTCAAGTGACGAAAAGTTGGTCCATTTAACTCCCAAGCACACAACACGGAATCCCTGAGGTCACCGGCCCCAGCTGCCGGGCGTGTGTCTCGCATCCAATCCTGAGATTCCAGACCGCCCAGTTAAAGCGCGAGGTCTCCTCCTCCTGTCAAGTCCCCTCCTAGCGACGCGAGCAAAGTAACTCAGTCCACGAGGTTGAACACAAGTCATGAAAGAAGTAGAACGAGTGCTGAAAACTGACGGTGCGATGCCAGTGCAGTCAGTTAAGGCGTCAACTCTGGGTGCGTTGTGAGGAAGCCAAAGAGGGAGGGGGGTAAGGGTGGGGGTACTCCGGGTTAAACGCCCAGCGGGAGTCAAATCTCGGCCTTTGCAGAACAAGCCACACCAAGGGCTACAAAAGGAATCCCTCACCCCAGCAAAAGAGCGTTTTGTCATAACCACATTTCGCAGCCAGCCAGCTTTGTGGCTAGTATCTGATTCCAACTTTCCCCTTTGGAGCTACTAGGACGCACACTTCCAACAGACCCTGCGTCGCGATTCTCTTGCAAGGAAAAAGGCGTTGCCCGACCCTCCCCCAAAGTGCCACAACAAAAACAACCACCATGCACTCCTCTACCCTTCTCCCAGTACAAAGGGAAAAGAAGCCAGCTAGAGCTCAGATGACCTTTGGTCAAGGCTTCCCCGGACAATCCCCGCCAACTTGTCTTTAGATGAACCTGTAGTTGCCGAAAGAAACAGGACACTTTCATAAGCGTCCTCCACTGCTTTGGCTGGGAAGGGGGTCGGGAAAGGCTAAGCACCTAGGGTGAGAGCAAAGTTCGGGGCGCGCTCCCAGCCGAAAACTTTGTGCAGTGCTGTTAGGCGAAGGCTCTGAATGAGTCCTCTCCGACAGCGGCTGCGGCGACGTGGGACTTGCGCCGCTGTTGCTGCGCGGGCGGCGGCTCCGGGCTGACCGGCAGTCCGTCCGCTGGCTGCTCACCTAGTCAGTTACCCTGTGCGCACATTCCCAGTCCGCTACCCAGCGCTTTCTCTGTTTCGGGACGGTTCTTTATCTCCCAGCCGCTTCGCACCCTCACTTTGAAACCACAGTCACCCCCAAATCCTTCCCTGCTTATCACCGCGGTCTACAGCGCACCCTCCCACCAAAGTAGCAGGTGACCCGAAACCAGACATACCTGCTGTGAACTCTCCTCGCCTTCTCTCTTTTCCTGATGCTGTTTCAGGAGAGGGGAAAAAGATGGAAGAATGAGAACGAGCCACGCCGAGACCTGAGGCACGAATAGGAGTTCCTCTGAGCCTCAGCGCAGGCTGAGCCGCGGAGCCGCCGGCGGCCCAGGCTAAGCGCGGAGGCAGCGGCCGCAGAGGCCTGGCGGGGAGGCAGGGGGCGCTGCTGCCCCTGAGCGCCTGGCCGGGACAGGCAGAGAGTGAGGCACCAGCTGGAGTTTTGGCTACCCAAGGGTGGCACGCTCCAAGCAGGAGGGCGGCTTTTAAGTTTGTGGTGTGACCGCAGCAGCTGTCCTGGGAGAGACTCAGTCTTTCTAAAAAAGGGATGCTTAAAACGCTGGGGATTACCTCTCCCCTTCCGATCTCCACCCCCACCCCTTGGCCCCCCTTCCCTTAGCGCGCGCAAGTGCTCCCAAGAGTGCACAAGTCCATCCCTGTCTGCGCTCAGGCTTTTAGCTGCGTGGATTGCGGACGCACTGAGGGATGTTTTGGGATCTGGCACTCTGTGGGTAAAGTAACCTCTGACGACTCAGCCTGCGCCTGGGGTGATTTAATGACCTGTATGTTCCCTTTTCTATAACATGAAATTTCTTTAAACTTCGTACAGAAGAAACAGTGAGAATGGTCGGCCACAAACATCACCCTAAAAATTCTAAGTCTCATTTGGAGTATCTGGGTTCCACTATGTAAAACCCCAGCCTATAGTTAATGGTCTTAAAAATGCAGGCATGGGTTGAGAGACAGGAATCAACCTTCCCTTAATGCTCTGGCATCTCTGAAGGAAGAAGCAGAGAAAAAAAGAGCGAAATATATGCTTTTCTCCCCATTTACCCCTTCCTCACACCAGGCCTACGGGGTGTGCTGTGTATTCTTGTTTCTGAAGATCTTGTTTTCTGGAGTTTCCTTTGTAATTTTTTTTTTCACACCTTGATCATACAATACAAAACTCGCAAGTATTTGGGGACAGAGAACAGGTTTACTTTTTGTGAAACCTGGAACTTACACAATTTGGAGATGAGATCCTTTCATAGGATAATAGTGCAGAAGTAGCTTACTGTTACAGATTTTGCAAAACGTGACAGAAAAAAAAAAAAACTGATCTGGACCTTCTCAGGAATATGGAAAGGCATCTGTGCAATTTTGTCCTGAAAGTTTTCCCTTATTAGTTGCATGATAAATATTTCTGTGATTGGAATGCCAGTTCTATAGTCACACACCTTGCCCTGAGTCAGGACATAAAGCTGATTGCAGATCCACAGAGAAGAAGCAGCTACGGGGTCCTGCATGTGTCAGCTTGATTTAAAAGCATGAGGTGTAAGGTCCCAGAGCAGCCTTAGTAAATGACAAGGGTATGTTGGTTTGAGGGTGGTGAGCAGGCAAGGGCAATAACGGAAGAACTGGGAGGGGTGGAGGAGTTTCAATTCAACCTCCCATGTGCAACAGAGAGCTGAGGGCCACAGACGCCAATGAATCATTTTAAGTTACAGATGGCTGGTGGCAGAGCCAGCCTAAGTTTCCTAACCAGGCTTCTTTCCTGTGTCTCTTGCTGCCCCCATCTCTATAACGTTGGTTTTGACTGTCAATCAACCAACCCCATAATTTTCCTCTGCCTACAGGAAAACTGAAGTCCTTACAGACTATTTCAGCCTATGTCAACTTTGTGTTGAAAATTTCATACTCAATTTTATACTACTTGTTTTTAATTAATCATACCCTTGGGATATTTTTTTTGAATTTTTCTCTATTTTTATTGTTTTATTTATGTCATTGACCCTCAATCCAAATTATAAGTGCATTATGAGGACACAACACCTGTGTCTTCCACAGCATTGCTTTGCACATGTAAGTAGTTTTTCATTTTTAAAATTATTTATTAATTTTCTAACTTTTTTTTCAAGTGTATTGGCTAGAATACTTTGTTTAATTAGAATTGTTGTTAACTTTGGATTTTCCCTTTTCTTCTCTTGTCTAAATCATAGTTTAATATACTCAAATCAAAGGACATTTCCCCCTTGCTACCATTTCAACTCTTTCCAGAGAGCCCCTACAGTATTAATCATTCCCTCCTGTTTTCCTAAAGCACTTTGACTTTAGTACTATTATAAGCCTTTTTCATGTTATATCATAATTAGTTATGCATGTGTCTGCATCCCATGCAAAAGTGTTGGCTGTTCATGTGTATTTCCCCAGACCCTAATACAATGCCCGTGAATTTGTATTGAACTGATTTTGTTTGAAGTGCCCTCATTTCAAATTTAGACTGAGTTTACTAGGGCCTCCTGAATGTACCATAAGAAGACAACATCTGGAACATGGGTTCTGTGCTTTCCTTCTTTTTAATTACTCTGAGCACGAAGCAGGCAGAATTAACTACAGAGCCCAAAGTTAGGATGAATGGTCTCAGCTGTGTCCTGGCTTTGTGATTCTCAGTGCATTTCCTTGAATATCTTGAATATGCTAGATGTTGAACACGTATGTATAGGTTAGTAAGTTAATAAAAACAGTGGCTATTATGATGATATTGTCATTGAATTGTTTTCTGAATTTCTAATATCTGCACTGTATCTCATAAGGAAGGTTTTAGCAATCTTTTTTAAGAGTTTGGGATATGCTGTCACCAAAAGCAATTTTGTAGTCTGACTTACAGAGCTAATAGCTCTCTGAATCTGTACAATAAAATCCAGTAGAAACAAACTCTGTTTTACATTGCTCTGCTAAAATGTAGGGTGTACTGTGTAATTTGTTTCCAAGCCCAAGGGTGACTATTCAGATACAACAAGTGATACACACACACACACACACACACACACACACACACTCATATAAACACATATATAAAAGTGTGTGTGTGTGTGTGTGTAATTATATATATATAAGAAAAATAATCCTGGCTATTTCTCTGTGACTTAGTACCGTTCTCCCATCTCCACATGGAGCCCAGATGGAATCTAAGTCATTCTCTTGATATAATAATAGATAATGTGAAATACACTATTTCTCAAAGATTTTCTTTTTTTTTTTTCTGGTAGTAGGGATTGAGCCCAGTGGTGTTTTATACCTAACTTAAATCCTGAGTGCTTTTTATTTTATAATATTATTTATTTGAGGTGGGGTCTCATTAAGTTACTTAGGGCCTTGCTAATTTGCTGAGGCTGGCCTTGCTCCTCCTGCCTCAGCCTTCTGAGTTGCTGGAATTATAGGCATTTGCCACCATTCTTGGCTCAAACAATTACATCTTGATACCAAAAGAATGCAAAGAATACAGTTCTAATTGTAGAATTTCAGGAAACAACAGTCTATGTTCGGAGTCATGGGGAGGTTGACAGGGATGAGTAAGGGTAGAATAGGCGCATTCCAGACTTCTCCAACTCCACATATACCTACCTGTACCCAAAATACAGAAGAAGATAATTACTGGGTTCAAAAGTTAAACCTAGCAGGGTCTCAGGATTTTCTGAGAGCAGAAGCTACTAGACTGTGGTTCTCTTTCAAACAAACCCACAGTTCTATTTCTTTCTGGTTTACATTCAACAAACCAAATAGAAATTTGGTGAATTTGATAAAAGGGACTGAGTAGTTTATGCACAGAGACAAATAAAGCAAATGAAGTTTGAAAAAAACAAGACTTTCAGTGCTTAATTCTATAAAACTAGTCACAACTGGTATGTATTATAAACCTGTTTTATAATAAATATGACTTTGTGAATGTTTTCTCACACATGAACATATCAGTTCTGACAGATAAGATGGAAAACTTGGACATATGCTCTTTTGTGTCTAAGTGGAACAAGTGATAACATGAGTTCAAGCAGCTCCCCCATCTCCTAATCTTCTATCAAGTATTTTCCCCTTATAAACTTCAGGTATTTTTTCCATCTGCTTCATTTGATCATGGTAATCTGCTGAGAACTGGATCATAGATATTTACATTGTAAGATCTTTAGATGTGTTAGTGGTGGAAAAGAGCACACCTGACTTTTATCTTTTCCTTCAGTATTAATTACACACACATGCAACTCTCAGAAGTAAATGCTTTCCTGCTTCTCATCATCAGATAAAGATAGAAGATAATTTACGGTTAGTTAATTGGAATGTAAAACTGTCCAAACTTTACTTCATGTCTTCAAGTTTTAAACTCTAGTAACATATCATAAATAATCATAAACATTCACAGGAGTTTCACAGAGCCCTTCCAGTGAAGAGACTTCTAGTAAGGAAACCAGGGCTTCAGAAGATAGAATGATCCCCCAGCTCCTTTATCTCCTGCCTTGATGCCATCTCTCTTTAGAATACTTCACTCTGTTATAGTCTTAAAAAAATCAGCTATTTTTCAAAACCTTTCCAAGCCTGAATCTTAGGGTTATATTTACTTAGCTGGGTTGGGGTGTGGTGAATAATTAAATTCTGCAGGAATGTACTTCAAAATAAAAATAAAAACACAGCCCAGCCCCTTTGGCCCAAATCCTGAGACCTCAGAAAAGAAAAACCTTCTTGACTGAACATTCACTAGAAGCTGGAAAGAATTTCCATGCCCAACATAAGAGTCCACATAGCTATAGCAAAAGGAGAGAATTTAAAGTCAGATAAATGACTCTTTGTTTTTATTTGTAACAACATACTTACATCGATAAACAATCTCCAAGGAAGAATTTGAGGGAACAATAAACATCTTTCCTATACAGAATGTATATGGAAATCATCTTTAAGTTTGCTTTTCTTATTATCTCATACCATAATTCTGTCCATAAAGCGTATTTTACTCTGTGTATTCTTCTAGGAAAAGGCGGGTAGAGAGTGGATTCATATGATACCTAATTGAGGCAAGCCTTATTTGTATAAGGGTGATGAAATGAAGAAAAATATGCCCTCTTGTGGCTTATTTGTTCTGGTTTGTAACTAATCAACAGTACTTTTATTTCCTGAAAGCCAAACATACCTATATTCCAAGTGGAATTAAACTATTCCTTTGTGTAGTGACTGGCAAGGATCAGGTCCATGAAGACAGCAGGAAGGCATTCAAGACTTTTACTTCAAGGTCATCAGCAGCTGCTTAGCCACAAAGAAATCAGGATCCCTGAAAACCAAGGAAGATTTTCCAAGATAACCCACAGATTTATATAGATATTATCAAAATGCCTTTCACATAAAAGCATTAGATAGAATTTCTTTCTTTATATAGTGAGGTTTGTTTTGGACACACTTAAATCCTAAGTTTCCACAAACAGGAGAAAATTCATGATTCCCTTTCCTACTGCATTTGCATGTCTACTATTTCTTTATGAGATGATACTATTTTTTTCCATTAAAAATAAAATATATGAACTCCCAATTGTTGTATTCTGCTACCTTTCCTATCCCCTACTATCCCCCATCCCCTCCCCTCCCATCTTCTCTCTCTACCCCATCTACTGTAATTCATTTCTCTCCTTGTTTATTTTCCCATTCCCCTCACAACCTCTTATATGTAATTTTGTATAGCACAATGAGGGTCTCCCTTCATTTCCATGCAATTTCCCTTTTCTCTCCCTTTCCCTCCCATCTCATGTCTCTGTTTAATGTTAATCTTTTCTTCCTGCTCTTCCTCCCTGCTCTGTTCATAGTTGCTCTCATTATATCAAAGAAGACATTTGGTATTTGTTTTTTAGGGATTGACTAGTTTCACTAAGCATAATCTGCTCTAGTGCCATCCATTTCCCTGCAAATTCTATGATTTTGTCATTTTTTATTGCTGCATAGTACTCCATTGTGTATAGATGCCACATTTTTTTAATCCATTCATCTATTGAAGGGCATCTGGGTTGGTTCCACAGTCTAGCTATTGTGAATTGTGCTGCTATGAACATCGATGTGGCAGCATCCCTGTAGCATGCTCTTTT
The DNA here is from genome assembly GCF_045843805.1 of Urocitellus parryii. NCBI lineage: Eukaryota > Metazoa > Chordata > Mammalia > Rodentia > Sciuridae > Urocitellus > Urocitellus parryii. The sequence continues at coordinate 66,128,758 of NC_135533.1, forward strand.
AAGGTCTTCAGGGAATAGTCCGAGGAGGGCAATAGCAGGGTCAAATGGTGGTTCCATTCCCAGCTTTCCCAGGAATCTCCAAACTGCTTTCCAAATTGGCTGCACCAATTTGCAGTCCCACCAGCAATGTACAAGAGTACCCAAGAGCTTTGTAATGTTGTGAACAACCAATAAAAAATAAAATAAAATAAAATATATGATAAAGTAGCTATGGTGATTTTCATTCTATGCATATTTTTCCTATCTTCTTTTCCTCTAGTTCACTCAGAAATAGGAATATAGCAAGTGTGTTAGGTTCTATGATTCTCAGATATAAATAAATTGTGGTATTGCAAAAAATGCCTACCATGATTTCTTACAACAACAAAGTCAAGATGGATTTAGTGGGAAATGCCTTCTGTGTTAGTTTTCTGTCACTTAAAGTCATTTCTTAAACAAGTTACCTGAGATAGTCAACTTACAAAGAGAGAAGGTATATTTTTGACTCATAAATTTAGATTTGAAGATTCTAGTTCATGAGCCATTACCCCCTCTGCTTTTGTGCCTGTGACGAAGCAGCACAGCATGGCAGGAGTACTTGATAGAGGAAAACCGCCAACCTCATGGGAAACCTCAAGTGAGAAGAGAGAAGGGGAAGGAAGAGACAAGGGTCCCACAGTCACTTGAATGTCAGGTCCCCAGTGATCTAAATATCTTCCACCATAGTGCTACAGGTTGAGGACAAAGATTTAACACATGGGGCTTTGTGAAACATTCAAGATCCAAACTATGCATCCTCTGCTGATCAGAAGAACAGGTTTCATGTAAACTTAATTTAAATAACTTAGTAACTAAGTCAATGTCACAGGTTCAAATAAGACCAGGTTGCTAAATCCTTAGTGGAACCCTATAATAATAACTATTGTTATTAATAGAGTCATTATAATAATCTTAATGTGCCTTAAAAATCACATGTTTACCATTTAATTAGATTTGCTTTGTGCATTTGTGGGCCAGTAGGGTACTTCCAATCTGTACCATTACTTTTATAAGTTACTGCTGAAATAGACCAATTTTTACTAGTCAGAAGAATAAATGCAATTATGTAGAGCACCCAACTTAAAGTTTGGAAATACTACAGCAGTTATAAGTTACAAAGTAACATGGAATAACTTCTTATAAATTTTTGTAGTTTCAACGAACATTCTGACCCTTGAAGAACAGATGCACTTTCTTGAGAATTATCATTTGCAAATGATATTTATAAAATAGGTTAAGATTTTTAATTTAATTTAAATTCATTGAACAATAATGAGCATAACAAATAATAAGAGCATTAACAAATCACATTCTTTTTGCTTGACCCTTTAATAACATTATCTTTCTTATGTCAAACAACGTTTTGCTTCCCAAATTTTATTCTTGACTCTGCTAAAAGAACATCTACATCAAAAGTCTGTGATAATGTGTTTTTAAAAAATCTCTATTTTACTATTTTTAAATTTACAATTCTGGAAAGAGGGGTAGACAATTCTCAAAGGAAGAGAAAATACAGATGTTATTAAAGGAGACAATATAAATATAAATACATAAAGTTAAATTATGAATATTTCTTAAATATAGCCTCAGGGTCCTATATGTAGTTTTAATTATCATTATTTTTCAGAAACTCAACAATTTCATTTAAAATCTCAATTCCTCTTTTTTCTATATAGTAATAGAGAGGATTTTTTTCTTAATCCAGGAGAAAGAGACATTGTTTTTCTTTTTATTGTTTGTGGTTAGTTTTCAATTGTATCAGTTTATAAATATATTGTATCCCCGAAGAAAGTGTTGCATTCCACTGTCATATTAAAAAAAAGTTTCCAATAAAAAATTCTGAAAAAAGAGGGCATGGGGGAAAAAAGGAAGAAAGTGTTGTTTGTAATATTTCTATTTTACGAAAATTTTGTGGGTTTAAGGGACCAAATATATATACAATTTTCATGACTGTTTTGTGCATTTGAGGCTAAGGCACTTTTTCTTTTTGCTATCCTGTGTGCTTCCATAAGATTATTACTAGGTCTCCTTTAATAATATTTTTGGGAGTCCACTTGATGTCTCTGGTATCAAGAATATGTGTTCAAGTCCTCTCCTTTTAGTAGTAACCTTTTTTGTATCACAGGTAGTTTCTATTTTTAAAGTTTGTCCTTCTGGAACTGGGAGCATAGATTTTCATGTATATTATGGTGTTTAGCATTGTAGTGTCCCTTTTAATGCCTCTGGAACTATTTCACCTTGTCAGTCAACAGGATTGCAGCCTTCTCCTTTTCACTCAGCCTCCTGTCACTCTTAGCCTCATGTGGATTCTAGATCTATCCATACTCATTTTGGGGTATCTATTTCTTCAGTTACATGCACCTTATAGATTGTGATATTTTCTGGCTCCTAGTGAAGTTCTAGGTGTGAGGTAAGAGAGGTATCCTGCATACTCCCTCTTGTTCTTCTTTTAGAGGCTGTATGGAAAGAATATGATGTCGGTGATTGTCACCTATGGAAACTGAGAAGGGTTTTCTTTTTCCCATAAACCAATTATACACTTTTTGTACTGATGGAAAACATATACTAGAGAAAGAAGGATATATTCTGGAGAATTGAGTAAGAAATTCTAGATGATACCCTTGCATAGCAAAAGAAGGTGAGGTCTACTACCTAAAATAAAAATTACTCTTAATACGAGTGAGGATACTTCATTATGGTTAAATGAAGGAGGACAGAACTATGGGCTCTGAGAAGCAGGAAAATGGGTAAGAGATTTGGCATGTGAAAGGTCATCTATTGCTCGTCTTTTTTTCAGTAGTGTGTAATTAATGGCAGTAACTGATGTGAATATGGAGAAGGTGTAATGACGAGTGAGCAGAGTTTGGCAATAAATAGCTAGAAGAGTGTGGATGTGGTGGTCAGCAGGTCATTCTCTCTTCACTGTACTATCCATCCTCATTTATTTGGAAATATGGATTTGTTTATATAATATATGTTATATGTTCAGCTGTTTGTTTTCATAGGCTGTTTGGAAGAAGTGTCAGGTTTAACTAGAATTGAAACATTGCTATTTGTTTTGGAGACTAAAGGGGTATTTCAGGAAAGATTTATTTGTATTGAGAGAATAAAGACATAAGCTGAGATGGTGCAGAAGAGAGTGTATGATTAAGTTATGGATAGAATATAGTTAAGATGGCCTTTGAGTACAGCCTTGCAGGATAATCAGGATCCAAACCCTGGAAAGTGTGGAGGTGAGTGGGAGAGGTTGCAAAGTGAGGCTGCTGCATGAGAAAAGCAAGTGCCACATGCAGTCTTGATGGGGATGCGGGTAGTGTGTTATGCAAAATATGAAAATCGCCAATTTTTTTTCTTGAAAAATGATCTCTAAAATTGAAGCATAGGAAAGAAGACTGAAAAAGTGATATGAAGAATAGCATGGCAGTGTTCAGATGCCTTGCCAAAAAATCTAGGGCTTTATAGATTGAATAGAAGAAAGACATTGGGGAAAAATTAAAATAAAACATATCAAATGTAGCAGTGATTAGTGGTATCAGTGCTCCTCATTTTAAGAAGCCTATCCTACCCATACTGTGTTTCAAATGTGTGAAAAATTGGAAGCAGAAATCCTTCTTGGAGATTATTGCAGAGTAATAAGCATCCAACACAAGTAATGGCCCACTCAATGAGGGGAAGGATCAATCATGAGAAATTGATAAAAATTACATGTCCTCTGTAGTCTAATTTGAAAAGAGAAGACAAATTTAAGAATAAATACTTATTTTTTGTAATGTACTTATAATAAGGGACACTTTTGAAAATGTCTGAACTCTGAAAAAAAATGAATTCAGAGTTTGGCATTGTCAGGAAAGAGAATCTTGCCACAGCAGAATAGATTATTACTTAATTGACCTTTTCCACTTTTATTGTCTGAAAGTAGTGAGTTTTCCAACTTGCCAAAGGCATTTGAAATTTATGACACACAACTCTGAAGTACTTGAATGAATAGATTTTTTAAAATTGTAGCTATTGATCTAATATGGTAAAAAACAGGCTGTGCACCACATAATAATAGCCTTTCAATGTCATTTATTGATTTAGTTAGACTTAGACAATATTTTTTCCTGGAAATATTTTTTACCTGGTGTATTGGCCTCCAGACCAAAGCCAGTCAATACAACCTAAAGATACTAGGTAATCGCATTTTAGTGGAGAGGGCATGCTCAGTTCTTTCCCAAGATGGAGAGGGAGAGAAGAACTCCTGTAAAGATGGGTGTGGTGGGCTTCCTTCCACATTGTAGCTTATTATCAATCTCAAGGAGAAGATTCTTGTTTACTCTGAGGCTAAGGAGGGAGTTAAGTGTCCTGAATAGAGAATATTAGAGGTAAAGAGACAATTGGAACCAGGGTTTCTCCATCAGACATTCTTTTTTCCTTCTAGCCTTGGGAAATGGCCTTCTTACACTCCTTTCCCTAATGTCCCTCCTGATTTTATTCTTTTTAAATTCCGTAAGAACTTTAACACAACACTACAACTTTTCTTGGCACTCTCTAGATTTTGAAATAATTCACAGACATTTTGAAATATTCTAATAAGATGTAACAGCAGCAGCCAAGTATTAAACCAAAGAAGCTTCCTTTTTTTAAAAATATTTTTAGTTGTTGATGGGCCTTTATTTTATTTATTTATATGCAGTGCTGAGTATCAAATTCAGTGCCTCACACATTCTAGGCAAGCGCTCTACCACTGAGCCCCAGCCCCAGCCCAGAAACTTCCTTTTTGACAATTGCCACTCTAACAGGTGTGAGATATTATCTCAACATGCTTTTATTTTGTATTTTCTTGATGTTTAGAAATGGTGAGCATTTTGTTCATATCATTTGGCTCCTCATCTGTCTTCTTTTAAGAAATGTCTGTTCAGGTCACTGACCCATTTTTTAATCAGATTTTTTAACACAGTTATATAAGGGATTTTAGTCCTTTATCAGTGAATGGTTTGCATATACTTTCTCCTGGTCTGTGGGTTGTCTCTTCATTTAGTTACAATATGGTAATCATAGTTAATTATATATGTACAGACAGTTCCTGACTTAATGATGCTTCATCTTACAAATTTTCAACTTTACAATGGTAAAAACAAAAAGCTGTATGCATTCAATAGAACCATACTTTAAATTCTCAATTATGAGAATACTTTAAATTCTCATACTTTAAATATCAATTAAATTCTCATTTTTTTCCTAGACTAGTGGTACACAGTCCCTTATGTTCCTGAGGCATTGGGCAGCAGTAGTGAACATTGCTGCATCAACCATCATCACCAGGTTAAATGACCAATTAGCCACAAGGCACTGTATGACTAATCTATGATGTTTGGTAGTTTAGATATATTAAATGGATTTTTTATTTATAATATTTTCAACTTATTATTGGATAACTGGGATGTAGCCCCATTATAAATTAGGGGTATCTTTATTATATATTTCAAAATTATTAAGAGTATATTTTAAATGTTCCTATCAAAAAATGCAAGGAGTCAGGTGGTAGATGTATCAATTAGTTTGATTCAATCATGCTCCAATGTATACATATGTTGAAACATCTTATTATATACCATAAATGTCTATAATTTTGATTTGTCAATTAAAAAAAAAATGTTTCCTCGGGTGGAGATGTGGTTCAGTGGCAGGGTACTCAGCTAGCATGAGCAGGGCACTTGGTTCAATTCCAAGTACCACCAAATACCAAAAAAAAAAAAAAAAAAAGGATTCCTTTTATTTTTTATTTTTTCCCCATCATTCCTATTTCGTATTCTCTTTTGCCTGTTTATTTTCTTTTTCCTTTTCCTTGACTTACCTTAGGTAGGTTAATTTAAGTTTTCTCTTTAAGTAGTGTTTAGTCTCTTTGGAATAAAAGATTATCAAATTTTAGGACAGTTTGTCCTTCCTTTTGCTTCTTTCCTGCAATGATTATCTGGTGCTTGAATAGTTTCACAGCAGAAGTGATATGACAGGGTCCTGGGTTGCCAAGTTACCAGTACTAAAGTTCTATAAAAAATGATATCTCAGGGCCTCCCTCAGGCAACCAAAAAGTGGATGTGATGAGCTTAGGTTGGTACAGGGTGAGGTTGGGGCTTCCATCTATGGACAATTATCTAATGGACTTTTCCCTCATCAAGTGGTGTGCATTTGACTGCCTCGTGCCTCTGTTTCCACTCCTTCTTCTCCTTCTCTCTTCATTGGCTGAAAATCATTGTCTTCCTGTTTCCAAATACATGCTTCATATAAAAACTCTTCATCAAATTGAGCTTGATTCTGAACATGTTAAAGGATGAAAGAAAAAACAGAATTCTCTTCCAGAAAAATTGTGCATCACAACACTATTGCCTGTTGCAAAATTTTGTTGTTGAACATCATATGTAGAATGTTGTTCTTTTCTATGAATTATCTCTAAAATAAATTTCAGAGTTCCAGGGACGAAACACTGATTATCCGTGAGAAGGCCAATGAATTAGAAAGGTGAATGTAAGCACAGGATGAGATTTTTTAATTTTTCTCTTATTTCATCTATGTAGGTATTAATGTCTCAAGGGTCTATAGATGAAGGTGAGATCCTTGAATGCATAGATATTTACCACGTGGAAGAAGATGGCCAGAAAGTTGTCTAGATTCTTTTCCTCAATAGAATGTGGGTGTCTCTTGACATTGGGCTAGGTTGGAGGAGGGAAAAAAAGGATATAACGCATAGTTTTTAATGTTTGGCTTTCGTACCAATGTTTGATTCAAGTACACTATTTTCTAAATACCTGGATCTACACTATTTGTGTTGCTCTGAATTTTTCTTATGATCAATGATTGTGTCAATAATAGATTGTCATCATCTTCAATAAATTCTGTCTTTGCTTTAGTTTCTTGATTACAAATTTCTTGACCTCATATAAAAGTAGCCAAATAGAATCTATTTTAAAGAAATATTTATGGAATAAAAATTCTGTGATTGTTATGTACTTTTCACAGACAATAGAACAAACATGATGATGGATATATTAATTCTGAGGTCACAGTCTTAATTTTTTCACATCCTTTAATTACATGTTTAGAAAGTGGTTATGTGATATGTGACAGAATTACTGCTCATAAACAGAAAAATAATGGGAAGTTTTCATCAACATTAGCCAAGCTCTAGAAAATCGAATAGTTTTCATGTTGAAAAGTATACTTTAATAGATGTCAAAATACTATATTTTTAGTGACAAAATACATAATACATCTAACAGTTGATTGTAGAGAAATAGTTGATTGCTGAAACCAGTTGTAGAAAGAATAAAAATTGCATTCTTTTAGAGTACAAGTGTTTCTTATGATATCTGATGTAAAGACCCTGTTAATCACTTTACTTCAGGAAAGACATTAAATAAAATGTGTATTAAATGAATGTTAAAATCCAGGTCAAAATTGAGAAATGTAGTTTTTAAATAATGTTTTATTAGGAAATAATAATTGTGCATAATGGTTGGTGTTCATGTTGACATAATCATACATCATGGAATTTAATTTGTTCCATTGAAGTTCTCATTGACTCTTATTTCCCTCCCTTCCTCCAATCTGTTTCCCTTTCCATACTCTACTGGTCTTCCTTTCATTTATATTTTTTTTTAATTTTTGCTTTATAGATACACATAAAGGTAGAATTCTCTGTGGTGTATCTATACATACACATAGCATAATTTTCTCAGATCCATTCTGCATTTCCTCCCCTTTTCTGTCCTTCCTCCCTCACCCTCAATCTCTTTCTATTCCACCGATCTTCCCTCTATCTTCAGATTCTGGCTTATTCAGTTATCATAATGTTCTCCAGTTCTATCCATTTACTGGCAAGTGCCATAATTTCATTCTTCTTTATGGCTGAGTAAAACTACATGGTGTATATACACCACATTTTCTTAATCCAATTCAATTGTTGACAGGCATCTGGGCTGATTCCAAAACAAGGCTATTGTGAGTTTGACTGCTGTAAACATTGATGTGTCTGTATCACTGTAGTATGCTGATTTTAGTTCTTTTGGATACATAATGAGGAGTGGAATAGCTGGATCATATGGTAGTTCCATTCCTAGTCTTTCAAGAAATATCCATACTTCTTTCCAGTACTAATTTGCAGTCCTACCAACAACATATAAGTGTACCTTTTCCCCCACATGCTCTCCAGAATTTATTATTATTATTTTATTCTTGAACACCATTCTAACTGAAGTGAGATGGAATCTCAGTGTAATTTTGATTTGCATTTCCCTGATTTCCAGGGACAGTGAACATTTTTTTTTCTTCATATACTTGTTGGCCATTTGTGATTCTTCTTTTGAGAAATTTCTGTTTAGTTAATTTGCCCATTTATTGATTGGATTATTTGTCTTTTTTGTGTTAAGCTTTTTGAGTTCTTTATATATTCTGGATATTAATCCCTTGTTGGAGGAGTAGCTGGCAAAGATAGCCTATTCTGTAAATTCTTTATGGTTTCCTTTGCTGGGCAGAAGCTTGTTTTAATGTAATGGCATCTCACTTATTGATTCTTGGTTTTACTTCTTAAGCTTTATACATCTTGTTAAAGAAGTCATTGCCTGTGCCACTGTGTTAGAACATTGAGTCTCTGCTTAGAAATGTTATTTTAAACACTTGCATGCCAATTCCATTGCTATGTTGCCATATATCTGGATCCAATGATTAAAGACATTTTTATTTCAAGTAATTTTTGAAGCAGTAGGTATATACAAATATAAATAAAAGGATAAATTAGAGAAATCACATTCATTTTTTGGAATATTAGTATTTTAACTGTTAAAATTTGTAGACTGGGTCAATAACATATCATCTCTACTAGTTTTCAAGTTCTAAAGCTAACATGGAAGTAAGTTTTTATCTTAGTTATTTACTATAGGAAGAAATACAGATTTCTTATAGCACCAATAACTGCAGTTCCCACTGACAAAATTAGATGAAACATGTTTATTTCTTTCACTGACTTCTACAAAGTTCAGGAAAAAACTCAATTGCATTTGTTTATAAAATATGCTGAGAATCCTGAATATTGTTTCAATTTTCAAACTTTCATTTGTTAATTTATTAAAGAAAGTTCATTAACTCCTTATTAGTTATAAAAAATCACAAGCATTTAATTTGCATAAGTATACTTACCTTTATTATGCTGGTTGTAAAATACAGCTTAATTAAGAATTTCACATATGCATATGTAAAAATAAATTGTTACATTTCCTGCCTTAGTTAATCATTGCATTAAGAATAAAAATAAACATTCTTAAAGGTATAAGATTGTCATAGCAATCATCAAGTATGATATTTGAGCATCCATTCGATACTGAAGCTTTTCAATAGAGTAACTATTGGAACAAAAGAGCCATGAAAAGTGCCAAAAAGTGAATGTATTATAATGTCAAATTTCTAAAAATTAGCTATTCAACATTTTAGTAAGAAAATTCTAAATAATGCTCACATTTTTTCCTTGTCTTCCAGAAATTCATTCTGTGATAGTAAAATTTGGATTTGCCTCAGGTTAGGTCAAATCTGCTCCTTTGGCATTTGTCCAAACTATGAATTCAGCAAACCCTTTATACAAAATGCCCAAATTGGAAATTCAAGTTTGGATAAGCAGCAGTGTTAGCTTTGAGAAGATGATAAGCTTTAGTATGTTCACCTACTCCATCAGGTCTCGCCCTGCAATGACATGCGAAATGTGAGAAGAGAAGGGTGGCAAAATATGTAAGCAAGTCAAGGATCTATTAGCTGAATCCCCTTACTCACATGTGTTTATTTAAATAAAGCTTAAGGGCTAGGGTTGTGGCTCAGTGATAGTGCGCTTGCCTAGCATGCTTGACATACTGGGTTCGATTCTCAGCACCATATACAAATAAATAAATAAATAAAGGTCCAACAACAACTAAAAAAATTTTAAAAAATAAATAAAGCTTAAAATATCAAAATAAAATATTAATACATCATTTCAAATAGTCTAGGTATGTTGATTGAAACAGAGTAATTCAGTTTCTGACTTTGAGAGTTGAAGGATGACAAGTATAAACCATTTGAACATCTCTATCAAATGTAAGAACAAATGGACCTTTTACACACTTGTTAGTCTTATTTAAACCCAGATTAAAGCTACTACATTGCATATAACCAATTTTTCAACTTAATAAGCAATAGCAACACAATATATTGGTTGAAATTAGTATATAGCATAGTTTTAGAATGACATTTCTTTGACAGAATGAACTTAGACAATATCTCTTGATAAGATTGATGATAAACTGTGTCTGTTGTAAATAGTGAGAATACCACTTGTTTTTGTAGAGTTTGAAGCCTCAGAAGAGATAGGGGGAGCATACAAGACAGTTGGGGAGAGATGGAACTCATCATCATGCATCATTGCTGATTAGATGCTCTTTCTTACCAATCAATTACTTAAAAGCTTTTAAGAGCTAAAAGAATTATTATTTATTGATTTCCTACTTTTTTACCCCCCTTAGTCCACTTTTGTTTTGACATTTCTCAATGATTAATTTCTTTATTCCTAAATATATTTTCATATCAAACTGTCAACCAGTAAAATCTCTAAAATTCAGGCTACTTAATGCAATATACTGAGAGTTGTTCAACTATAAATAATCAGCTAAGCTTTTATCTCTTATGCTCTAAATATTATACATGCAAAATCTACATTTTTATTTCTATCAAGTTTCATTAAAACACATTTTCTTTAAGTCAAGAAGAAAATACCTACTCTGGGTTATAAGTCTCAAATTTGTCTTGGTTATTATTAAAATTTACATTATTACAAATTATTTATAATAATTCCACAAATTTGCCATTGAAAAATTTATCACTATTGGAATGATAGAGTCTAGGACCATCATGGAGAACTGTGTAACTTTGGATTTTAAATTTATTAATCTAAGCTCCTCATTTACTGATGAAAAACCTGAGGGTCAGAATTGTTTGTCCAAGGTCCCATTAGCTAATGGGAGGCTATAAACAGCCTTTGTTTTCTGCAGATTCCATTATGTCTAATAGCCTCTCTCAGCAAATACTAATTAAATAATATCATCACAAATCTTCCTTATGATAACACAATATGGGTCTCTACACTTGGGAAAATAATCTATCGATTATTCTTGATTTCTTTTTTCTATTGAAATATTGATTAACTACTATGTGGTCATAACACAATTATTTTAAAGTGAAGTGTTCTTTTAAAATTATCATAGCTATTAAAATATGCTTTTTTTAAGTTTCTTAACTTGCTTTTAGAGGATTCCTCAGGTCATCACTATTTGATATTCTAAAATTGATTGAAAACCACCCATATGTGCACAGATATTTTAGGATCATTAAGAGATTTTCCATAGGAAAGGAATAGGAAGCATTCTAGATAACTAGGTAAGTCTGAAATGAATACGAATCTATCACAGACTATATTTTGTTTTAAATTAGAAACAGTTAAAATAATTGATTAACATATTCACAATGAATACAAAAATGTTCAATAGGATTAAAATTATAATGTTCAATGGAATTAAATATTTCATTGAATGTATCATATTTAGGAATGGAAACTGGTTTATCTATTCTAGAGCGACAAGGGGCAATAAGTCAAAAGTTACTATGTTAATCTACTCAAAGTCCACTGTTAGATTTGCTTGGTCTGCCAATACTGTAAGTCTATACATGATCTTCAGGCTATTACTTATTACTTAGTAGGGTTTTCAGTAGGATTGTGATAAAATGTTTTATTATAATCACCTCTACTTTCACTCATTACTTCATTGATGCATTTATTCATTAAATACACATTGAGTGCATACTCAGTCAGACAATGTTGTAAATGCTGAAGATAAAGTGGTATGTAAATATTAAATTAACTCTCAACTGAATATAAAATAGAACTGTGATAAATGTTGGAACATAAGCACATGGTACTATGGGAGATTAAGTAGTGGGTTCCTGATTCTCTATAGCTCAATTTGGTTTCTATCAGAGAAATCATCAATGCTCTGTGACCTAAAGATGAATAGGTTCAAAGGAAAGCTTAAGGAATTTCTGAAAAATTAATTCAATAATGTAAATATGTTCTTAGAAATAAAGTATATAGATAAAGGGACCCCAATTCCAAGCATTTGTTAATTACGCTTCTTCTCTAATTCTCCTCTACTCTGTGCCAATCTTTTTGGTGGTATTCTCCATAGAGGTGGAGAAATGTGAAGAACTATGCTTGGACAAATGAAAATGATCCAATGGTAATAAATTGGGGTGGGGTGGCACTTGGTAAGGCCTTCATTCAGATTTTTCTGGGTCTGTCTGTCTTCACAGGTAAGAATGTTTCTTTCCTTTGGGTATAGGGAGGGTGCCTCTCAAATGAGGGTTTTGCGATCTGTTTCAGGGGACAAGAATGAGTGGACTTTAGAACATGAATTTACTAGGTTTTATAACCTGTTTTCGCAGCTTCTGCAGGTGTTAAGGTGCCATATTTTGTGGTAATACGCCATAGATCCCATTGCTGAAAAACCTCCAGCCTCAGAACAGAGTTGTGAACCTGTTAAATTAATTCTTTTCCTGAAGAATTTTTCAGAAAACCAAAGCTGATACATTCTTCTTCTAAGAACTATGATACTTACATATGTCTTCTACTTCTCAGCTTTGATATAACCTTAGTTCAGAAAAAGAAAAAAGCATGTGAATGTGTGTGAATGCATATTTGGGTGTGTTTGTTCAATTAGACATGTGATAAAAAATTATTTTTTCAATATCAGAATTCTATATTATTAAAATCAATGAACTTTTCTTGATTTATAAACTGTATAACTATTTGGTATTAAAATTTCAGCTCTGATGAAAAAATTTTCTTTTAAAATATAATTTATTAATTTATATTATTATTTTCAAACCACACCTCTTAACTATTTAATTTTAGTATTTTATATTCAATTTATAGCAGTTACAATCATGTCACTAAATTTTTAATAAAATTCCTGTTAAATGTAATATATATCTGTTAATGTAATAATATTTTACATAGTACATTAAACAAATGATAATTTTGGCTAAAATATTGCCTCAAAGAAAATTTATTTTTGCATAATATTAAAAGAATGGCTTCCTTTTCTTGCAGACTTATTCTAAAATTTCTGAATTATCAGTGCAGAACAAAATATATTAAAATTCACTTAGAGATTTAATTACTAGTATTATTACAAAATCAGTTTTTCCAGATATTAAGCAATGTACAGCACTAGCTTGTACAAACCACAATTGACATATTTTAAATAATATGCAATTGATATATTTAAAAATAGGGGTTATGGTCATTTTCTTAAAACCTACTTTGTCAGTAGGGAGTTTACTAATGAAGGTAGTGTTTAATTTATAAACACATAACAAAAAATTAAATTTTTTTCTATTTGTAATAGTATCATGTAAAAAAGCATTACTAGGGTTTTGGATACTTTCTACAAATTCTGAAAGCTTCTAAACAGATACTGAGCTTTAATAATCAGTATTAATTTGAAAGTAAAATATTTTAAAATCTAAAGTGATAGTCTTCATTTATGTAAATTATGTGAGCTAAATATTAATTTCAAGAAAAACTGCTTTCTAATAAGTTTTAGGAAAGGGCTTTATTATTATTAAAATTATAGACAATTTCATTGTTTTCTTAAGTAATCACCTCTTACATTCTGTATCTCCGAGGAACTGCTTTCTAAGTATTCAGTGTGTGACTTGTTATCCTGCATCTGCCACAGTCTGTGTTTCTTTCCTAATGGGTAAAGAGGGTCCTCTTCAGTGCTATGTGGTCTTTTAAGAAGACAAGAGGGAATAGTATGCTAGGGCATTAAACAGAAGCTGTTCTCTCTTTAATCACTTAATGTAAGTGCATGATGTCGTTCACCTTTGTGACCTGTATGCAGTATTTGACTAGTACTAAAATTGCATTTGATACATGGGTTTTATTTTAATTCTCATTTTATTTGTACAGTATTATGCTAAACTTAATTTAGTTTACATCAGCAACATTTCTAGATGTGGGTCTCTTTGGCTGCCTTTCAGTCTCATGGGCTATATAAAAAATACATAAATTATTAAACTTAGCATCATTGAAAACATGTGCATCTATGTAAAAATGTCATATATTCAGTGGCTACCATCTGTGGCTATGGTAATATAAACCCATAAACGTGCACAATCCTGTATATTGATTCAAATAAACAAAATTCACTTGGATACATAACCTGATATTGTGGTTTGGGTAGGTACCATTTCATTTTGTCAAACATCAAATGGGAAAAGAATAGAATACACATATTGTTTTGGTTAGTTGGCACTTTTTTTCTCTAACAAACATGATCCACTTTTCAGAGTAAAATTGCTAATTTGATGTTGCAAATTGATGGCACCAAGGACCTTTTACACATTCCAATACTGACATCATTAGAAAACACTCTTTAGATCTGTGCACATTTTAATAAAAGTTTTATATTATATTGCTTATTGTATTTAGAGTGACATCTCTAACATCATTTCTTAGGATAGAAAAGAAACAAATGCCACATAAAGAATAATATGTTATTTAATTTTATTTGGAAGAAATGAAGAGAGTGTTCCTTTATCAAATTATCTTAATTCTTTTAGTTTAATCCCTATCTTTTATAACTTAAAATAACTATTTCTACAATATCAAACTGTAAGGACTAGTCAGGCTATGTATATAAATATATATTTTCCTGTTATATTTTTTACTTCTTTATAAGACAATCATTTTAACACATCCTACCAAAATAACAGGAAAAATTAACCTTTCCTCTGTCAAGCATATTTAAATTTTGTATTTTGTTTTTGATAATTTAGGAAAGGTCATTTTGTCTATTTAACTTTGCCACAGCTAAGGTCAAATAAAATTTAGCATTATTAGTGAATGTTTAGGAAATTCTACCAATTTTTTTCCCCTATATTTAAAGCATTAAGGCTTCAGGGTGTTCATGTTACATACAATCTAGAAAGACCTTAGGAAATAGGTTTTATTATTATTCCTGTTTTAGAAATAAAATAGAATTAGACGCATTGGTAGATTGCCCCCTATTATCATGGAGCCAGGAATCTGAAGCAGCAAGAATTCTGGAACAGTTTATCTATTCTGTTTCCAAGTCATTTGTACTTAACTATTTACCTCTTTACCTTTTAAAATGCTGGGATCAAAGAAAGAAAGAACAAAAGCGTTGCAAACATTCTTCCCGCCCTACTCTTTATTGTAATGGTTCTCCTACCCTTAGTCCTAGGACCTGTTTATACTAAAAAATTACCGAAGATCCTCAGGATTCTTGTTTTTGTGGGTTGTATTTACCATAGAAAAAAAGTAAAATGGAGAAGATTAAGAATTGTATTTATTAATGAATTTATTTGACAATAACAATAAGAAACCCAATACATGTTAATATAAATTGATATTTTAATTAAAAAAACTTCCAAAATAAATAAAACATCTAATACTAAGAGTAGGACTATTTTACAATTATCTTACTATCTTTTATTTTGCAAATTACATTAATAGCCTTGTCAAACAATTATGGTTAATCTTCTTTGAGATGGCAAGCAAACTTAACATAATAGTACAATGATGTTGATTGCAATAGGAAATTGGAAACTATTTTTATAATGCATGTTATTATAACATTTTTATCTGAAAAATATTGCTTCATTGACTGATGCAGATTTCCAAATGCCAATGTGTTTCAGTATTCAATAACAAAGAACTACATGCATTAATTAATTACATTCAGATTACCACAGATCTCACTAGAAAAACTGTCAAGCTCACAGTGTTACAATTTTTCCAGTCTTAATTTTTGCTGGAAACCTGTAATTTTTTTAGTGACAACATATGGTGTTTTCGTTGAAGTAAAAGCCTTACTTCAGTTTGAAAAAGTATCAGCCAAATATCCTACTCTGAACAAGCATAGTTTGTCAGTTGTTCTTTCAAGTAAAAGTGTTTTCTAAAATGAAAAAAAAAAATACTAATTCACTTGTAACATAAGAGTATTTTTCTTGAGAAAAACAACATTTGTTGGGTAGCAGTAGTACTTTCTATATACTTTCCATTTTATGACATGAAATATTAAAAAGACATGTACTTAAAGGTTGAAATTTACCAAAAGTAATATATATATATATATATATATATATATATATATATATATTTTATGAACTCCCTAAGAACATTCTGAAATTAAATTGTCCCTTTGTAAGTGCATGATGATACACAACACAGTGATTGCTAGTGGAGTTTGATAGCATGGCCTTCATTTGTACCAATGCATCGATAGTTTTACCCATCAGAGCTTTGCATTATCAGTTCTAATATCAATTCAGTGAGACAGACAAAAGTTGGAGCAAAAATAGTTGGATTAGTGCTAAGCAATGAGATGTACGATTTTCCTGGACTTTATAATGTCTTTGATATTGGTTCTTTTCTGTACTTATAAATTATTAGAATTTCTTTTCTCATTCTAAGGAAATATTTGTTTTTGAACATAATTTGATATTCATACTATTGAATTATTTCATTTAAAAAGATTCCCACACCCAAATTAGGTAAGCTTCAGACTTCAACACACTTGCATTTACTCTACATTTCATGGTCATTAAATGAGATAATCTACTTAAAGTTTTAATAATGTTTAGCCCTAAGTATTTTATGTAAATGTTAACAATTTCACAATTTTTTAATATTTATTTTTTAGTTTTTGGTGGACACAACATCTTTTTATTTTATTTTTTTTTTATGTGGTGCTGAGGATCGAACCCATGCCAGGTGAGCGTGTTACCGCTTGAGCCACATCCCCAGCCCCAATAATTTCACAATTTTTAATTCAACATATAGCCACAGGATTATTTAGCCAATGAGATGTTTTTAATATCCTACATTAAAATAATTTATATTTGAAAAAAGAAAGTTTAATATATTTATAAAATTGCATATACTATGTAACTGTATTTCAAAAAGTTATATAATCTGTACATAATTGCTTTACTGTCCTCCAGGTGTTAATTACTAGAAGCTTAAAACTTTACCCCCCCCCCCCGAATATCACTTATTTTTACTCTGTCTAGAGTACCATTAGTTGACAGTTGCATATGCTTGTTACTAAGTCAGACAAATAAAATCATTTACTAATTCATCAAATATATATATATATATATGGTACCTAGTATATGTTTACATTAATACTTCTGGGCTCTGAAAAGATAGAGTGAGATAGATATGGTTCTTGCTATCACAGATCTTATAGTTTAACAAAAATAGGGATGGGTGATCATAGACAAATAATAAAGTGAGTAATTAAGATATGTGTTCTGAGTACTTAATCTAATGTGCAACGAAGAATTATAAGTGAAGAAAAGTTGGTATCATAAAAAAATGTGTGAGACTTAACCAGTAGAACAGAGGACAGAAGGGGAGCATTCCAAGTCCCAGAAACCAAGAGGACCCTTTTGCTGTGGTATATTTTTGTATAGTAATACCCTTTGCAAAGTGGGCTTAGCAAATATTCATTTGTTTACCAAGGATTAGTAAAAATACTCTCTCTTAGGAAAACTTTTTTGACTGCCAACCAATTAGTTTCCTTAACTGGGCATTTCCTGACTTGTAAATTGAAATAGTAACTGCTTTTAATGTACTTTTAGCAAAATGCCTGCCACAAAATTGTCATTAAGTTGCTATGGTATCATTAGTTATTACTACTCTATGACCTCACCATTTCTAGCAATCAATTGCAGCATTCACTGCACTGCATACTTTAAAAATAGTTATTAGTTGAATAACCATCTTGCTATTCACAGATATGTCCACGCAAGAGGAAGTTACCTCCTGATCGCAGCTCAGTGTCTGAGTAATGCCATCTGGGTAGGTGTCCTAAGGAAACAAAAACTGCTTATTGGAGAGAAAAGAAATTCAATTATTTTGCTTTGATTGAGCTTCAGAAAAATGTAGAAACTTTGTCAAGAACTGATTAGAAAAGAGGTCAGAAAATCATCAGATACATTGTCTATGGACATATCTTATTACACATTTCATTGTGTAAAAGTTATCTACACATAACCCAATACATGTTTCTATATTTGCAAGTGAGGTACACATTTTACAGTATTAATAAATTGTACTAATTGTAAAACACTCATAAAATGTAAATAAAATAGCTATTTAAGACATTATCTTGATGAACTTTTTTAAAATTTTTCAGTAAAAACGTACTATTAAATGTCTTTAATGTGACTCAATATTTCAACTAGTCTTGGGCAGCTTTTGTTTTTTAAATTATTTCTTGCCATATCTGATGAGATTATCATAGATTTTCTTTTACAGGGGGCAGCTCAAAGAGTTTTTACATGTAGAAGATGTGTCACCTCTGTTTACTTTTCTACGTGTTCCATTTGTGTTTATAAGTAGTATAATCTTCAATCCGTGTTAACAAAAAATAATTAATTATATTGTCCACTTCTTTTAGATAAAGATTAATATACATATAAATTGGAATGTTGTGTTCTCTCATGAGCAACCCAGGGTTGTTTAGCTGTTTTGGAGAATAATGTACTGAAATTTTATGTATCATCTGCAATTAGGGACTATAATATGAGATTTTTAAAGCAACTTATTACTCAGAATGCTTGTTTAAAATATGGAATTCCTAGATTGTATTCTAGATTTCGATTCAATAATTTCTTAATAGGGTCAGGGATTTTAGTGTTATTCAAGTATTCTAACATACACTTGAATTTGAAAAGCAGAAAGTATAGATTCTGGAATGTTTATGAAAATGTATTGGAAAGTGTCCTGTTTGCTTCTTAATCAAGGGTCACTGTAAAACTCTTAAATGGAAAATGGACTACATTCTTAACCTTGGGTGGTAGCAAATATGAGGTGTACATGTTAAAAGTCCACATCCTCTGTACACCTAAGCTTGTGTGGTGAAGGACCCTAGGAGAAAGAGTCTGTAGATATAAGTTGTTCTCTACATTCAGAGGAAAATAGAAAAGGAAGAAAAAGCAAGCCAAGTGTCTTTGGGGACATGAAGAGCTTCCCATCACTAAATAGATAAATTGGTTGTGTCGGCTTTTCTGACTATGCTTAGAATTAGAGCTCAGAGTGAACACTGATCAGTTTTTATACATTTGAATTGTAAACACTTTATCCATACCTAGGTCATGTTATTAGCCCATTTGCATTAAGATGGAAAACATTTTAGTTTGCTCAGCAATGTATTGTCATTTCTATAGTTACTTTCTTTCATACAGTAAATACATATGGTTTTAACTTCACAGATGCAATATATCTAAGTAAAATTAATTAAATAGATTAAAATATCAATTTTAAAATAAGACTTCTAACAGAAGTATGAAAGAGTCACAACATATGCATCTACATAGATGTGTTAACTCACAGGAGAGCTATTCTAGACTTTGTAGAAGTATCTCCATATATGTATGATCTAAGTATATGCATATCATTGGGGAAATGTATCTAGTAGTAGATTTGCAAAGTTTTATCATAATACATGCAAAATACCTTGTGTTATACCTAGCAGTATAGTTCAATCATCTCAAACAAAACAGTGGAAGAAAAATCAATAAAAACTATTACAAAGTGCTTTGAATTACAGATTATTCATAGAGAATTAAGGAAAACATTTAAGGCCTCCTACACAATAGGCTTATAGGACTTTCTCATCCATGCTATTCCAGTTTTGCTGATACAAAATTTCAGATTAACCAGACTTAAATATCCTATTTGATATGTCATTCACAAATTGTTAGGAAGCTCCCCCATCCAAAAGAATATCTGTTTGCTTCTAATGCTAGCAATAAAAACATTATAAAAGTATAATTTATTTCATCGAATCTTTTAAATATCATTTTTTACATTAACAAGTGGCATTGTATGCTGGATGTTCTGAGTCAGATCTGGATACCATGTGTTGTGACTAAGTACCTACACAATTCATTCTTTTAGTGACACTGGTGTCTTGCCCTATGTCAACAAATCAGCCTAGAAATATTTCAATAAAAATACAGAAGGGTGGCAGTGTTTCGGGGTCCATTACTTTTCTCTCTAGACAAAGTTCTAATCACAAATTCATGTTCAATTCATCAATATGTTGTTTCTGATTACACTTCTTCCCACAAAAAAAATAAATGTTTATTGGCATTCTGTGTTTTCTTATTTTTTATTTACCCTTTATGAATGATTAATATTAGTCATATGATTATTGGGAGAACCAAAATAGTGGTTTCTAATTTCAAAAAGCTTGAAATTATAATCTTAGTTCTGTATCAAGTTTACTGAGTAACTGAGTAATTAAAAGTCCTTAGATTTAACTTTCTGGTATGTGAAATTAGTATAATAATAGCACCTGTTTGAAAATAATAAATATATATGGGCTCTATAACTCTAACTAATATTAAAAATTTGAAATTGATGTTTTATTCTTGCCTAAAAAAGAGATAGTGTTATTTGAAAGACAACTGTCAAAATGGTGTTGACAGAATAAAAGGAGTTCTCTTTACTTCTTTGATCCAACCAGAGTGATCACTTAAACCCATGGTAGAATCAGTTGGTTCAGGTCACAGAGGCCAAGACCCAAATCTAGAGAATCATGTTGCACAAGCCACAGGACAAAGAGTTTAACAGAAAAGTGTGTCAGAGCAATGAAAAAGTCAAGCAGCAGAGGGAATTTAAAAATAATAATAATAATAAGGGTCAGGGTCAGGTATAAAGTGAAAGGAGAGTCCAAAGGGCCTTTGCTTCAGATCTTTTCAAACAGACATATGCTCCAATGTCATGACCCCAGCACAGAAAAAGGCAAAGCTAGTATGGGCTCTATTGAAGCCTTGGGCAAAAAATGTTGAATCCATACGCAAACTATCTATTGATTTACCAGGCAATATCATTTTGGACAGTAGAAGCCCATGTTAGATAGATAGATGGGGAAGAGGAGTGGTGAGGGAGGAATAAAAACAACTCAACAAAGAGTATGATCAAAGTTAAACTCAAATGCAAAAGTGGAGGAAGCTAGAAATTCTAATAATAGCATATTACTTGAAAAAGGAATTGTGTTTTTTTAAAGGTTAAGATTAAATGTCACTATACAGCTAAAAAAAAATCCTTGAAAGGATAGATCATATGCTGAAGTTTGCATATTGGCCAGGATTTGAATATATAGTCTCGTCTGGCATCAAACCATGTATTCCTGAAGCTTATGTCATACTATCTGAGATAGCTGTAAAATGTTCTCAGTTGATGGGCACCAGTATTAGTTTTTACCAATTTTAATGCTCTCAAAATATAAGTAAATATAGAATATATAACTAAATATGTGGTAACTTAATCACATAGTTCATTCACATGAAACATACATATGAATAAGTACAAACAATCAAGATGTGTTATACAAAGTGTTAAACAATGTTATGCACTTCTCTAGGAATAAAGAGGAAAACTCCATATTAAAATAAACTTAACAATCAATGCTATGAGCACCACAAAAATGTGAAGAAGCAGCATTGACTTAAATGTCAAATTCTGCTTTGATTACAGCTATAGTCTGTAATTATAGAATTCCAACCTAGATTATTTTATACCAATCAAATTCATCATCATACATAGGTTAATAGACATTCAGCAAGTCTTTTCTGGAGGAAGGGCACTCAGGCAAACACAATAATCATTACAGATAATAAAACTGCTAAAGGTTGCAGTGAGGTTTAGAATTCCCCAATCAAATTTAGCTGTCTGTTCTCAAGATGTGTACATTACTAGTCCAATTATCTTAAACACATCCCCATTTCTAAAATACACACTCTTAAAACTAAAATAACACCTGAAAGTCTTTATCTCTCAGAAATTTAATTTGTTACCACTTTCACCTCCTGAGAATCTGAACATTTCCTTGTTTCCTTTTGACAGTAATTTGATGTTTTATTTAAATAAAGCTCTAAGTAGCTAGAGATAAAATTGGAATTTTGTATTTAAATTTAAAATGACTTTAATGGGAAAAATTTGCTAAAGTGGATGTGTGGTGATACATAGAAAACTCACCATTCCAATGCAGTGCAAATTAATATATTAATATATTAATATACACAACTATAGCAGTGTGTAAACACACACACACACAAACACAGTTGGCCATTTCCCATATTGTTTTCTTTCCCACTGATTATGTTTTCTAAAGATGAATTAACCTTTCTGTGTATGGACTATATGAGCTGTTACAAAAGCACTGACAGATTTAACTGGCTTCTTACAACTTAACTTGAGAAAAATGTTCATCTCCTTACCTTTGGCTTAGTCATCATGGGGCCTGGGTGACCCTCCCTGTCTGCCTCACAGAAGCAAAGGCATTGCCTTGCGCTTCTGTCTCCCAGGGCAGATACTGTTCTTGGAGTAAGTCATCCACAAAGAATGTGACCCTGGGCAAGGGGCTGGGAGCTGACTATAAATTTCTGCTTCTGCTGAGTCGGCCTGCTACTCAGGAAGAGTTTCCTTATACTATGATGATAAGTGAGGAAAGGACTGGCCAAAATGTCATGATCTCTTAAAAATTATTTATGTATCAAAATTTATTTTCTTCACTTCTTGATAACACTTCATAAAGAAAACTATGTTCTTTACTTACAAGTACGCTATGGTATTACTTTTAATTTCCATTATAACTGCACACACAAACAACAATTTAGTTTATAGAATTGTTGAAATATTAGCTTGAAGAAAACCTAGAGTTTACTTTTATTTTTTTTAATTTTATAGATGGGATAACTGAAGTCCAGAGAATTTAAACAATTTTTCTGAACACTAGAAGCCATCTAGAGGTAGGGAAAGCCCTGGAAATCTGGTGGGCAATACCTAGGACTCTTTCCATATAGTACCTCCTGTCATGTGCTAATGGACATATAGAATATTATGGTTGAAGTAATTATGATGTTCATTTGATGGAATTTCTTATTTTGCAGGTAAGAAAATGAGTGCACACCTCCCCCCACTTCCAATTGCCTAAAGTAACAGAGAGGTTGTCTAAAATAATAGTGCTAGATGTGGACTAGAAAATGCATGTTTTTTGCTACTCGATCAGCATTAGCTAAACATTGTTTAGTATGGCACTTTGTTCACACATTAACAAAAGCTCAGTCACACCTATGTTTATTCTTTCATTTTCTCCCCCATACTATACCTTTTCTCTGCCTCAAATCATTAGTTGAATATTATATAGAGAACCATATTCATGGTCACTTGAAAATAATATAAAAATGTCTCTGCCTTAATACAATTAATTATTGCTTATAATCAGTATGATGCTATTCTTGGTTTTGGGGCAGCTTTCTTCTTTGTGAATATTTAAAACATCAGGTTTCTATCTGTGTCTCCTTTACCCCCTGAAGCTTATAGTTCAGTACATCCATCTCATAGAATGAAAAGGAAAAATGATAGTGTATTCCTGTCTTAAACGTTTTTATCTCCTAAATAGTGCACAAATACTGGGTTGCATTGAGACAGACTAGTCAAATAGCCTCTATAGGTGGAATGAGGCTAGACAGCACTTTCTCATAGCAACACTTCAAGGTAAGTGGAAAAATCACATATTTTAGTAGATAATTAGCTATCTCTACTGCAAGACTGCAAAAGCAAAGGGCTTCAATAGTTCTGAGTTTTGACTTTACCTATGAATGGATCATTTCCAAAACTACTTCTTACTGGACGCATAGCAGACGTTGGATTCATATAGGTTTCTAATGTTATAACACATTTTCTAAACAAATTCTAGTTTCTCTGGCTTTTGCTTAGCTATGATGAGAACATGCATGAAATGAAATTCATTATTTTACATTTAAAATATTTAGTTTCTGCTGATAACTAGCAACTTATATGATGGACCCTTTATCATTATAACCGTACATAGCAGTATACCACAGACAACTGTTAATTTAGGCTAGTTCTCATACAGACTCATGAAGTACATATTTATGTTTTCAACTATGATACAATACAAAAGACCCCTGTAACTAATAAATATAGAACATGTTTTTGTATTTTTCCCCAACCCAAAGGGTGAATGGTCATCATGGTGGGTATCCTTTTTATTAACATCATAGAAATGGTAGAACTGGACAGATTTTGTTTATTTCCACATATCTGTGTTGCATCAGGGCCAGGCTGATCAATCCTCAGTAGCAATAGAATTTGTATCAATCAAATGGTTGTAGAAAATAGAAAAGGCAGGGAGATAGAAATAGGAAAGACAGTGGAATGAATCTGACATAACTTTCCTATGTGCATATATGAATATACCACGGTGAATCTCAATACCATGTACATCCATAATATTGGGTTCATAATTAGAATAAGATATATTTTGTGTTTGTATAAATATATTAAAATAGATTCTACTGTCATGTAAAACTAAAAAAATAAAAAGAACAAGTAAATATAAAAGAAAATATCAACTTAAAGAGGTTCTTATACTCTTTACTAATGGCTGGGTGAGTTGTAAAAGCTTGGTGTGCATAAAATGCAATATTACAGATAGAAGCATGACAAGATCTCATCCTAACATTACTGTTGGGGAAAAAATAATACTTCAAAAAGAGTCCTCATGATGCATAGTCTTATGAGAAAATTTTGATTCTAGTCCATGGAATAGAGAAATGTTTTCAAAGTTTATTTTATTATATTCCAAAAGTAGAATGATCAATAAAAACTCAAAGAAATGTAACATTTACATGTACTAGAGAAAAAATAAATATTTATTAACTTTTCTAGATTTGGAGAGAACTTTTCTAGATTTGTCTTCTTCTGGTCAGATGATCTATCCTAAGGAGGATTTAGCTGTTTTTCATGAAGTCAGGCTTTCTTATTGCAACTATCTGAATTTCTAACTATCTGAAGACTGATATGGTTTGCATGATATGGTTTGCATATGAGATGTCCCTCAAAACTTCTGTTTAATGCAGGTATGTTCAGTGGTGAAATGATGTTGTGAGATTTAAAACCTAATTAGTCCATTCTAGTTTAAATGGATTAACAAGGTGACAAGTGTAGGCAGGTGGGGCATGGCTGGAAGATCTGGGTGACTGTGGGTGTACCTTTGGGCTATACATTGTGCAGGTGGCTCTTCCTTCTCCTTGCTTTGTTTCTCTGCTTCCTGGACACCTTGAGGTGAGCAACTTTCCAAGGTAGTCACCATTCAACCCTGAAGTCCTGTTTCACTTCCAGCTCAAAGTGATAGAGCCTGCCAACCATGAACTGAACCCTTTAAGACAGAAAGTCCCAAATAAACTTTTCCTCCTTTAAGTTGCTCTTGCTGGGTATTTTCGTCACAGAGACATAAAAATGATTAACATAATGACACAAACACTTAAACCAATTTAAAGGAATGAAATGGTATAGAATGAAGCTACTGGTTTTGAACTTGTCTAACATTATAAAAAATATTAAGATAATAATCCCAGCAACATGGGAGGCTGAGGCAGGAAGACTGGAAGTTCAAGGCCAGCCTCAGTAATAAGTGAGGCCCAAGTGGGATCCTGTCTCAAAATAAAAAATAAAAAGGGCTGAGAATCTAGCTCAGTGGTAAAGCACCCTTGGGTTCAATGCCCAGTAACCCCTGCACAAAAAAAAAAATAAATAAATAAAATAAAATAAGACATCAGTAGTTAGTAATTATCCTCCTATTCAGTAATCACTATATATTTCAAATTAATCTTTTGAATCATACAAAGTAAATTTAGAAATAGATGTGGTAAATCTAACCTATTCTGTTTCCAATTGAACTAGTTAGATCATACTTTTCTACAAATTGGAATTTTTCATGCTAGAAATGAGGATATAGTATTTTTATCCCTGTGTTTTCAATACAATGTCAGAAGGGGGATATTGATTTTCTAAATGGTTCACTGTGTACCCAAAGCTCAAATTAATACATCTCACAATTTCTTGGACAGAGAAAAAGTTTCTTGCTTTATTATTTACCCTGAAGTTTCTTATTTTTAAACATCAAATTAAAAAGATTTGCTTTTTACTTAATTTTAAAGTTTTTCAAGGCTGAACTCACTCAAGGTAGAATGTGGAGTCTTCCAGAATGTTTTTTTTTAGTTGCTTATTTGGTTAATTATAAATAAGAGATGAAATGTGTACTCAGCTAGCAAGACTATTAAGGCCTTGATATACTATTTTCATGTAAAGGAAATAAATGAATTTTGTTCTCTGAGCCAGGAAAAACATAGAATTAGTGAATATTTGTTAAAAGAATGGATAAAAGTTTTAAAAAGATGATTTTGAGGAAAATAAAAAAATCAATTGTAGTCCTCAATATACAATGATATTTTAATTCATACTAAACAAGCCCTCTCTCTTTCTCTCTCTCCTCTGTCTCTTTTCTCTGTGTGTGTGTGTGCATTTTCTTAAAATATAAAAAATATGCTTATATATACTGACATGTAGTAGGTTTTCACTCAAAAATATATAATCAATTTCTTATAAATTTGTACTTTAAATCATTTTAAAAAACTATATGATATGCAATTTTATGGATATAAGATAATTATTCAGTGTGGTATTGTTAGACATTAGACAATTTTTAGCTATATAACAGTAGTTTTATTATTGTAGCTAAATTTTTTTAAAAATATTTATTTATTTTTAGTTGTAGTTGAGCATAATATCTTTATTTATTTATTTATTTTTATGTGGTTCTGAGGATTGAACCCAGGGCCTCACACATGCTAGGCCAGTGCCCCACCACTGAGCCTCAATTCCAGCCGTATTGTAGCTAAGTTTATATTCAAATTTTACTGGGAAATTTTCCTTAAGAAAAATTCTTAAAATTGATGGTGCCAAGGATATATTATAGCTTTAAAGATTTTTGGCAACTATTTCTTACCTGAAGCTGATCATTTACATAAGACCTTTTTGCTGTAGATTTTTATAGGTGGAAGGAGATACGTCCAAGAGGCTCAAAATAATTTACAAGGATGCCTAGGTACTGAAGGTATTGTAATTTCCCACTCTATTTATTTCTGATTTGTTTGACTATCTTAAATGCATTTCCAAAAAAAAAACATAATAATAATAATAAGAAAATAATTTTCTAACTAGCTAATCATCAATATTTATGCCATCTATGTAAGGAAGTATTTTAATTTATATACATAATACCATGTACACTATATAGTACATATATATATATATATTATTCTTATACACATATACTACTATATAGACTGACTAAAATAGTATATATAGTATTATAAATATTCTAATATATATATATTAGAATATTTATAATATAATATATTTATATTTCTAGAATACATCCTAGATATTCTAATCTACATGTTATAATTTAAGAAACTGGAGATGTGTTATCTTTCACCAAAAAGGATCATCTAACTGTATTATAATGTCTATAATCATTGAGTCAAATAAACCCAGCAAAACAGGTAGCTTCTAAATGTCTATCCTCTATGGAAACATTTTGAATGCCCTGTTTCATTTAGATAAATACAAAAGAGTCATGTCCTTTTCTTCTCACCACAAGATCCACATACTTATCCAAGAAGATTTTGTTCAGCTTCATTTTGAGTAGTTTGTATCACAAAAACAATGTTTGTTTCCTTTTCCAAATACAAAATTTTATATTGGTTATGCTTTTAAAAACCACAAAATCTGTGTAATTTCTTTTTGAGAATCACCAATCTTGATTTTTCAGTGAAAAACAGATCAAGCTATGTTCTCAGGATTTGTAGTCCTTCCTCTTCTCTTTTGCTCTCTCTAAACAATTCAGCTCTACAGCCTTGAGGTGGCACAGAACACAGAACACAAGGTATGTGCTCTCTGGAACATGCAGCCTGATGAGGGATGTTAAAAACTCGAGTGGAATGAGAAAATTATCCTGGTGGAATAAGTGGGGTGACCTTGTGTGAAACACAAAGTCCAAGCAGAGGCTGTGAGCATCCTTGTGGAGGAAGAGTTTGCCACTAGGTTTTAGAGCACAAATAGGGTCAGAGGATGTCTGGATGTGGTGGTGAATGAGTATGAGACATCAAACTGAATGCAATGTCCAGGGTATTTATCCTAGTGCAGTAAGTAGTTGTTTATGCAGGAGAGAGGCAGCATTCTTAATGAGGATTAGCTACAAATAGGACATGAGTCATGAAAGTTGAATTTAAGGAAGATTGAATCTAAGTTTCTTTTTAAAATTTTTTTTTTTTTTTTTTTTTTTTTTTTTTTTTTTTTTTTAAAGAGAGAGTGAGAGAGAGGGGGGGACAGAGAGAGAGAGAGAATTTTAATATTTATTTATTTTTTTCTTAGTTCTCGGCGGACACAACATCTTTGTTGGTATGTGGTGCTGAGGATCGAACCCGGGCCGCACGCATGCTAGGCGAGCGCGCTACCGCTTGAGCCACATCCCCAGCCCAAAATTTTTTATTTATTTATTTTTATTTTAAAATTTTCATTTGTTTTAATTAGTTATACATGATAGCAGAATGTATATCAATTCATTCTACACAAATGGGGCACAACTTTTCTTTTCTCTGTTTATACATGATGTAGAATTGCACCACATGTGCAGTCATATATGTACCTAGGGTAATGTTGTTCATCTTATTCCACCATCTTTCCTATACCCATGTTCCCTCTTCTTCTATCCCTCCCTTCAGTTATTGATTGTTTCCTTTGCTGAGAAAGAGCTTTTTAGTTTGAATCCATCCTATTTGTTAATTCTTGATTTTATTTCTTGTGCTTTAGGAGTCTGGTTAAGGAATTCAGGACCTAATCTGAGATAATGAAGATTTTGCCTATTTTTTCTTTTATTAGATTCTCTGGTCTAATTCCTAGGTCCTTGATTCACTTTGAGTTGAGCTGTGTACATGGTGAGAGACAGTGGTTTAATTTCATTTTTCTGCATATGGATTACTAATTTTCTCAGCACCATTTGTTGAAGAGGCTATCTTTTCAACAGTGTATGTTTTCGGCACCTTTGTCTAGTACGAGATAACTGTATTTATTTATGTGGGTTTGTCTCTGTGTCTTCTCTTTTGTACCATTGGTCTACATGTGTATTTTGTTGCCAATACCAGGTCATTTTTGTTACTATATCTCTGGTCTGGTATTGTGATGCTTCCTGCTTCACTCTTCTAATTTTTCCAAATGAATTTCATAATTACCTTTTCTATTTCTATCAGGCATGCTCTTTCTCACCACTCTTATTCAATATAGTCCTTGATAATCTAGCCAGAGAAATTAGACAGAAAAAAGAAATTAAAGGAATACAAAAAGAAAAAGAAGAACTGAAACTATCACTGTTCACTGACAACATGATTCTTTACTTGGAGGTTTCAAAAAATTTCTAGAATTAATAAATGAATTCAGAAAAATAGCAGGATATAAAATCAACACCCATAAATCAAAAGCATTTCTATACGTCAGTGATAAACCATCAGAAAGAGAAATTAGGAAACTACCCCATTCATAATAGCCTCAAAAAAAGTAAAATACTTGGGAATCAATCTAACAAAAGAGGTGAAAGACTTATACAATGATAACTACAGAACACTAAAGAAAGACACTGAAGCAGGAAGACCTTACAAGATGTAAAGATCTCCCATGTTCTTGGATAGGAAGAATTAATATTGTTAAAATGGCCATACTACCAAAAGCATTATACAGACTTAATGAATCTAGGTTTCTAATTGTCAGGGAGGGAATTTGCAAATGTGGAAAGGGAGAAGACTAGAACACATCCTGTGGTATGACTAGAAGTGTAATATAAAATCATGGGTTTCAATAACTATAATAAGGAAATGAATTTCAATGTGATATGTAATATGTATAAATATAAATGTAATTATAGATATAAATGAGCATAAACATAAAAATATGAGTGTAATTAATAAGAGTGTGTATCTTTAATTGTTCACTGTATTCTCAGAGGTGAGTCCTTGGAGTAGAAAGCTAGACTCTATCTTCTATATTATTGGAAATTGAAGTCTGAGAAGGACTGTTTTAGACTTGTCCTTCCCTTGCTCTGGGTAATTCTTGTGCTCCTTTGATACTGGGAGCCTTCTCTCTTGCTCTACCTGCACCTATTTCTGTCAGAGCCTTAGTCACCCTGCTTCTGTCCATTTGCTTCTCTGAGTCCATACCACTGTGCTCCTATCTTAATGGCAAGAGCTGTGTCTTTTCCTTTCACTTGTTTGCTTATACAGGTGAATGTAGAATGGACAGGCACTGGAGCTTTTTCAACAGATACTTGAATGAGTATGAAAGAAAGAGCAATAAACACTAGAGGTGAGAGAAGACAAGATCTGATGTTTACAAAATTTTGGTTCATAAATTAATG
Organism: Urocitellus parryii; assembly: GCF_045843805.1. Taxonomy (NCBI): domain Eukaryota; kingdom Metazoa; phylum Chordata; class Mammalia; order Rodentia; family Sciuridae; genus Urocitellus; species Urocitellus parryii. The sequence continues at coordinate 66,159,207 of NC_135533.1, forward strand.
CCATAGCTTGTAGGTTGTGAAGACTTGGACACATTTTCTTGAGTCTGAATTTCCCCCTCTGTAAATCTCAATAATAATAACTCATTCCATTTTGTCTACAATGAATGATTTTTATTTTCAGTGGGGTAGGGGAGTAAGGATAACATGCAGAAATACATGAAATTTACATGTAAAGGGCTAAGTGTTAGATAAATGAACATTTGATTCCTATCAATGTTCCTATCATGGTTACTGGAATAATAACTTGATTATTGATAGTGAGTGAATATGTTGATTGACTCTAGACCCAAGAAGTCAGTAATTTATCCTTTCTACTATCAGCTTTATTTCCAATTATTTTTTGTTTTGAAAATATTCTTCACTTTTTAGTTTTTATAAATACAATTTTAATGGAAGTATCAGAGTTTTTCTAAGATGACAAATGCTGAAGCGGGAGTTAAGTGGGAAATATTTTGCTTTTTTACCTCTAAAACTTTAAAATTATGTGTGCTATGAGTACACATTATATTTTGAACAATTTTTTGAAAGAATTTCTACAACTGATAGGATTAGTAAGTATAAAAAGGCAGACGTCATGAGTATCATAAAGCCCATTCTATTCATTGACTTATTTAGACTTAGCACACAATTCAGTTACTAAAGACACTAATATCTACATTTGTTTTTTAGGATTTTATTTACATTTTACCTGAAAGATAAAATCATGAAGTTATCATGAGAATTGTAAAATTTTAAAAATTGAAAAATGTGAGAGCAGAGTGCTCTTGAAGGCACAGAAAGCACCAGCAATTGATAAACTTATACTACCATGAAAATAATTTTTTCATATGCACAAAGTCTTGGATTATACCAGAGCATGCCATATCAGCATATGTTAAGTTGGCATGCATTTACAAACAAGCAAAAATAGGTTTCATATTATAAACATCTTTTTCTTGAGAAAGATAACTATATTATCTGGAAAGTTTTCTGTATCATACACATACAGTAAAAATATCATAGGATAACAAATATTGTACAAAGAACTATCAGCTTCTACATTGTACTAATTTTTATTGGAAAGCTGGAACAAGTTTTCCTAAATTTTATTTGTTATTTCTCTTTTAGAAATTCAGTACTAAACTACCAACATTTTTGTTTAGTTTCTTCCAATCAAATTCCCATATTTTTCTACAAATGCATTGTTAATATGCTTCCTTACAGCATTAAGCCTGTTTAAATTCCAGGGCTTTCATATGTTTTATTCACTGTCTCTTCTGTAAATATTCTTTCCCAACTTGAATTTATATGACAGTTTATTAAACAAAAAGCTGCATTTATTTTTCCCTATTTGAGGGGACTCAAGACCTTGGTTTTAAATCGCAACTTCATGTTGTAGGTGAAAATTGTAATAATTTGCAATTTTTCAACTTCAATCCAGAGACAATGCAGTATCCATATTTATATATTGTTCACATTCTTATTAAATGGAACATTTATTGCATACTTGCTGACTTATTTTTCTTTACTTAAATATAGAATTAAACTATAAATGATAGAGAAAAGTTTCCTTTGACTATGTGGTTGTGGAAGAAACCCAGATAACATATTTGTAGATTTTGTGGTAACAAAAAGGATTTTGACTTCAGTTTGCTATTAGTGAGTAGTTACATTGAAGAGAAAGACAGTTTTCTAGTTTCAAAAATGAAAACCTAAGATGGGGATTTGTCTTTCTTTTTTTCTTTCTTTCTTTCTTTCCTTTTTTTTTTTTTTTTGCACAAGAAAAATATTCGTGCCATAAGCCAAAGATTTGCATCAAAATAATTAGTATTTTTTCTTTAAAGTGAAGTAACACATTCTCCTTTATGGTATAGAAACATTATAGATTATAGGACAGATGTTTTCAAAGTGCATGCCCTGTAGTCCTTTATTGAGTTCATATACTGGAATTTATGGAACTGTAAAAATTTATCTATATATCAGTGAATAACTGATGGCAAATGAAAAAGCCTTTTGGTTCCTAATAAGGCATGTGCATTAAGTACAATGACCTTTATACACTTTCAAATAAAAATAAAATAGAATTGTAAAAGCAATAATTGAGTTCCTTTCCTACAGTTTATTTTTTTTGAAAAATGATATTGAGTTAATTGACTGGTTTTATGCTTTGTATTTATATATTTTGCCAGAAAGTATTTATCCTGCTGAAAAGTATTTCTCTAAAAATTACAAATGTGGGGCTGGGGATGTGGCTCAAGCGGTAGTGCGCTCGCCTGGCATGCGTGCCGCCCGGGTTCGATCCTCAGCACCACATACCAACAAAGATGTTGTGTCCGCCGAGAACTAAAAAAATAAAATATTAAAAAAAAACAAAAAAACATAAAAATTATAAATGTACTGTCTCTGAAGTATAAGGATTAGGGCTAAAAATGTTGAACATAGTCCAAACACATCTCTTTCCTTTGAACCATAGTAAATCTATATGATGTTATAGTGTCAATGTTTCTGTCTCCCCACAATTCACATACTGAAATCTAATTTCAATTTTTTGTTTGTTTGTTTGTTGGGAGCGGGGCCACTGGGAGTAAGGCATAAAGACCCTCATAAATGATGCCAGAGCACTGCTTTCTCCTTCCACAGGGCAAGAACACAGTGGGGAGGCACCATCTGTAAGCCAGGAAATAGGCCCTCTCTAGACATCCAATGCTGGCACATTGATCTTGGACTTTCCAGCTTGTTTACAAGCTACCCAGTCAATGTCATTTTGTTAGAGCAGCATGAATAGACATGATACATTTAATCTGAAAACATAGAAACCTACATGTAATAAATAAAATTTTTTATTTTATTTATTCTCATTTTTTATATATGATAGCAGAATGTGATTCAATTCGTAGTACCCATAGAGAGCACAATTTTTCATGACTCTGGTTGTACACAAAGCAGAGTTACACCGTTTGTGTCATCAAGCATGTACTTAGGATAATGAGGCCCATCGCATTCCACCTTCTTTCCTCATCCCATACCCCCTCTCTTCCCTTCTCTCCCCTTTGCCCTATCTAAAGTTGTCTATTCCTCCTATTCTCCCCACCTCCCACCCCCATTATGAATCAGCATTCTTATATCAGAGAAAACATTCAGCATTTGTTTTTTTGGGAGTGGCTTACTAAAGGTTTTTTGTTTTATTTGTTTGTTTAGTAGTGCTGCGGATTGAACCCAGTGCCTTATGCATGTAGGCAAACACTCTACCAACTGAGCTATAAACCTAGTCCTGTATGAATATATTTAATGTTTATAAAACTTGCACTTCTTTAATGAAAACTACATATATATACATTTTTTAAATTCTATTCCTATTTATCATCTCATTTTGAAATTTTCCAATAATTCATTATTCATTGGTGCAATCTCTCTCAGAGTCTTTGTATAGTAGTACTAAAGTCTTTCATTGTTTGTGAGCAATGTATTTTTCCAGGGCAAGTCATATTAAGGTTAACATGGATAATAATTCTGTGAATAAAATAATATATAAAATAAAATATTATAAAATAAAAATTGTCATTGAGTCCATCAATTTTCTTCTTGCTATTAAGACAAAATTAACCTAGTTTCTAATATTTGTTATTGTGTTATATGGTGTTGGCATAGGTACAAAGTATACTGTATTTTTATAAACCTTATAAAGAAAAGTAACATATTTTCATTTAAAACTGTGATTTATGTACCTTTGAGCTTTTACATGTTTGTCTTATAGAGAGGGGCATGTAGCTAGTTCAGTGGTGGACTGCTTATCTGGCATTATCAAAGCCATGGATTCAAACCATAGCAATAATAATAATAATAATAGTAGTAGTAGTAGTAGTAGTAGTAGTAGCTCATGTGTTTGTCATATTGACAAATATTTGGGGATTTTCTTCTCTCAGTTTTCTTATCAAACAACTGCTCATATGACAGAAACATGAATTCTTCATTCTAAAAAGGTACAATTAAATAATTTAAAAATTTCCAGATAAAAATAGGGTAAAAAACACAATCGTTATTTTTCTACATTATATGCCAATTTTTCTTGAGGACTTTATTATTTTCAAATGCTTACCATCAACTAAAAACAGTATGACTTTTTTCAACCAATGGAACAACCTAGGGATACATAGGGAAAGAGAGAAAAAGAGGTAGGATTTCAAAAATCTACGGGTACACAATGGTCTATTGTCTATTCCAGAGTTAGACCTGGAAATTTCATCAGATAACATGTGTTGATGCCTTCTAGCCTACAGAGTTTAAATGCTGTTCCTTTTTCATGTAACCTCTGGATTCTATCCTTTCTTTACTCCCAAACTTAGGGAAATTCTTTATCAAAAGGGCTTAGTAATTGTTCTGATTTATAAATGATAAGATAAACTATGCACCTCTATATTTCTTATTTCTTTTGTCAACTGTAAAACTTCCATTTTGTGATTCCATTGTTCATAAAAGTGATGGGAGTATTATGGGAAGGTAAAGAGAGAAGAAACCATATACAAACTTAGTAATTCATTGTTCTAGGGCAAGAAGCAAACAACAACAAATAAAGCCTATTTAAGGTCTTGTGATCTATTTGTTTACAATTCCAAAGAACAATGAAGTCATCCAATTTATACAATGCCTTACCTAATGCAGAATATGGCCACCATATGCCCTATAAGATTTCCATAATGTGAAAGAGACATTGTTTCCGTGTTTACTTCCTAAGTAAAATAAAACCTATTTAGCAACTTTGCTTTGAAAACTGTATTTCTTATTTCCATTGTATTTATTCCCTTACCCAAGAAATATTTACCATGAGAAAGGTAAGATGAATAGTTATTAAATGGATCCTTTCTTTGTATAGTAAAAAGAAAACATATGTCACCATATTTTAGAAAATTTGAAATTATACATAAGCTTTCAGAAGTAAAACTACTTTAAAAAACATTATTTTGTGAGATAATCCTCTTAAAAAGATTTTTTTCATTTCACTCTCGGGGTGCTTCAAATACTTTTCTAAATATACTTCGGATGCTGTATTACTAAATAACTTGTCCTAATTCATTGCTATTTTTAAGAAGGCCATTCAATACCAACATTTTGGTACAATAAAATTGTATATAAAAGTTTTTTTCCCATATTTAATAAGAACATTCAGTCTGTATATAGTATCTACAAATATTACATAGCATATTTGGTGAATGTATTTAGCTTTATGTAGTATATATGTATACATTTTGTATGACCATATCTTCCACTCTTTGATGGAAAGTCAGTGTCAAAGGGCACAGTTAAGTATTTTCTTTACTTCTTCCATTTTCTTACCCGTATTCAGCCTGTCTTTCATCTCCAGTTGCCAACCCAAGAAATGTAGCAACATCACTAGCTACCCTTTAATAGCAGGTTTTAGTGTCAGTCCTTGACCATTTTGAGATAAGTTCCTGTGATATTTCACACTCATCTTTGAGGAGTGTTCCTTCTTCCATATAAAGGTATTGTTATTTTAAATTTCTTTCAGTTCCTTCACTATGCTTTTTTTGTTGTTGTTGTTAAATTCGTGACTTCATAGTTTTATTTCTATCTGTTTTAAATGTAGAAAATTCAGGATCCTATCTTTGACAACCAGAAGGTAGATGATGGTAGACTTGCAAGAAAAACAAATGGCATCTACTCTTGGCTAAATTGGGGCAACATCTTCCTATTCATGGACCCTGAATAGAACAGTTAACTCTTGATTCTTGTGCAACTTTGGTTTCATTGCAGGCTCAATAGCAGTTACCATCAGCCAACATTTTCTTTCTTTTATTGTTTTACTAGTTTTCAAGAGGGACCTGGATTGTCATGAGAAAGACTTGGGCTTCTAATGAAGTATTGATACCTACCAGCTAAGATGGTACAGGGTGAAAATTAGAAGTCTCCTTAAAACCAAGCTAGATAAATACATAACTCCTCTGAAAAAAATAAAGCCCATTAAAACTTACAAGTAAGCAAGCAGGCAAGAGACCTCTTGAGAATAAATAGTTACATCTTGTACAATGTTGTGGCTCTATTAACAGCCTTCATATATTTGAATGTGCCTATTAACCCTTTATGGGTCTTGCATCTGGATGGAGAGAAAGGGAAATATGAAATTATAATTAAACCTATCACTTCCCAACCAATGTGACATATTCCTGTTTAAATCCACTTTATTCCATGAAAAGGTGCAAATTCATATTTAACCTGTCAAGTTTAATAGTGGTCTCTGCTCAGTGTCAAAAATATTTTCTAATCAACATACATACATGATTTCATCATAAGGACATTAAATTGAGGGGATTATTTCCCCAATTTATTACTTGGGAAAATATGTTGAGTCTATTTTCAGAAGGACTCTTCCAATGTAGGGTGAAATGGTCTGAGCATTGGTTAGAGCAAAAGAAAAAAGATGTTATTTGAATAGCAAACAATCAAATTAAAAAAAACCACAGTAAACAATGAATTGCTGAAATGGCTTGCCTTTGAGATTATTAGCACTCTCAAATAAAACTGGTTTCAGGTGATCAAATTAGAATGATTCAGTAGACCTGAATATGTTTTAGAAGGATAAAAACAGAGAGTAATACTGACTCATCTCTATATCCTTACCAGAAGGTAGACAAAGTATGTACATGTTTGATTTGGTTGGATAATCCCACAAGAAAGAAAAGGCAGAGAATTATTATATAAGTACTCTGTTAAATCTGCCCTTCCCATTAGGTTTTCCTGGAGAGTCTTCCTGTGGAAGCTGTACCTTCTCCATCTTTGTTCAGTTAGTTATTAATATTGATGTGGAAAGGGAAGAAAGCCAATATTTGTAACCATCTTGGATGGAGGATGCAGCATTTTTTAACTAGTTTTTTTCCGGGCTGGTTGATACTGTTAATGAAGAGATCAATAACAGGAAGGTTCTACTCTTACAAAAGAACACATCTTTACTTCAAAATGTTGCAGTTGTGAAAGACAAAGAAAAGTGGCAGACCTCTTCCAAATTAAAGGAGACTAAAATGGCAAGATCAAGATCAGGGAAAAATGCCATCAATGACATTATCAGGACCCCTGTCAAAAACAGAAGGAGAGGGGCTGGGGTTGTGGCTCAGTGTTAGAGTTGCTTGCCTAGCATGTGTTAAGTACTGGGTTTTATCTCAGCACTGCATATAAACAAATGAATAAAATAAAGGTCCAGCAACATCTAAAAAAATAAAAAAAACAGAAGGAGAAGAATGTTAGACAACAGAATTTCTTTAATGTCTAATTTTTTAAATTCAATAATGTAAGAGAATATTCTTGATCTTAGATATCACATGCATAAGTTTTTAGGGATACAGGGGAATATAGTCAACAATGTTTGTCTTTAGTGTTTCAGGAAAAATAATAAAAGCATCCATGGAAGTTCCTGGGCTTTTGGAAACAGAATGGGTGTGCTTGCGGAGAGAGTACCAAAGGCCCACCAGCAAAGATGAAGGGCTTAGTACCGAGTTCTTGTTTGTTATCTCTGTAGTGGTTCTTAATCTTTATCTGCTATCTTTTCAGGGTAGGCCTGGACGCACTGAAAACACCCTTAAGATTGTGATAAAGGAGAGAGAGCTGGAAGCAGCAGTATAAGTGTTGGGCCAAGAGATAAAAGACCCAAAACTTCCCCCAAGAAGGGCCAGAGTAGGATGGTTCTCTCAGTCCACCAGAATATTTCCCCTCAGGGTTGCTAGGGCCCAACAGGAGCAGCTGTGAAGCAGAAGGCTTTCAGAGATAAATGGGAGATTCCTGTGAGGTCAACATCCTACTGCAAAAGACCCCTGGCTTGAAATTTTCCCTGGCAAACACCTGAGCCATCTCCAACTCAGTTGCCTGAGGGCTGCACCTAGCTTAAGCTTAGAAAAGCTAAGAAAAACACCTGAAAAAATGATGAAGCTAAAACATCACATTCCTGGCTTTGTATATAAAGAAAAAAGATGTTCAATATAAAATTTATTTTCAGAGCAATCCTATTAAAGAAAATAACAGATGTTTTGAAAGGACTAAAACGATTTTTTGACAGCTTTAAGAAATAATGAGACAAATAGCATTATTCACTTTAAGTATTCCTTTTAGAGTTTACAGCTTGGCAAAACAAAGTGAAAAATAGGAGGAATGAGGGTTTTGCCTATTACCCAGGTCTTTGTGGGATCTGTTGCGTAGAGTCTCCCTCACCAGTACTGGCTAGCAGCCCTCAGGGCCTCAGATAAACATGGATGCCTAAGGAATTTGTCAGCTGCTTAGGGAGTGAGATGAGTTTGTACAGGAGCCAGGGCAGGTGTGTATGTCATTAACTCCATCAAAATCTTTGGAAAGACACCCCGTGACTGCCTTAGTAGTGCTCAGTAGCATCTTTGGGCATATTAAGGAGGAGGAAAATCATAATGTTGGTGGATGGTATTGTTTTCCTTTCTAGAAAAAAGTTCCCAATTTGGCATTATCACAATTGTGGTACTATTGGAAAAATTCATATATGTAAACATACATTTTATTTCTTTCAAATTCACTTGTGAGTTCTTCTATATGTTTAAGAGTAATCTTGACTAGCAGAATTTGAGTGTCTTACTTAATGTGAAAGCCAATATTGAGAGCTCTTTTTTCAGTCCATCTAGTCACCTATTAAAAGTTTAACTTTTCAAAGAACAAATCTGAAAAACTTATTACTAAGACATCATTAGAAAAGATAATTAAGTCAGCTAATTTCACTATATAACTAAGGTGTTTAAAATGTATAGCTATTTCTCAGAAGGAGAAGGGAAGTAATGTTTAGAAGAGAATATATATTTAAGGAAGAACTTTTTGGTATTTGTTATTTATTTATTTTTGTGGAAGATATCTGATCAGAAATCAACTGATGATGAGGAACCAAGTGAAAGGGTAAAATGCATAATACGGGTGAAAAAGAAAGTAACTGATATCAATAGAAAATTTTTCAAATGAAATGGAGTTTATGACATTGAAACATAAGTGAAATGAGTAGTCCAGAATAATAAGAGACACTTAATGTGTGCCAAAATATTAAATGGTGACTGTGTAGGCACAATACTTGTTTTATCTATGAGAAGAAAGAGAACATTGCTGTAAGTTTGAGAGAATTCAGTCTGAGGAGAAAGGCAGGTAGCAGTTGAAGGGAATGGGGAGGTGGCTGGCAAATTTAAATGAATCCTGCTGGCATCTTCTTAATTACTGATTTCCTCAGTCCCTAAGCTTTAAAATGACTGTTTCTCCTTAATAAAATTTTCCTAGATTATGAATTGCTTTCATACAACTAACATTTTTAAGCCATCTCCCCCACACTTTTAGACTTCCTGCCATTTCACACTTTTTATTCCCAGAGTTTCATATGTAACTTCATGCACCTCTGAAGGTGTACGTTTTGTTGTGTGTGAGTTATTTTTGCCACTATAATGAAATACCTGACACAGACTACACATATGAAATAAAGAGATATTTATTTTGGCTTATTGTTTTGGAAATTCAAGTTGCAGACTGAGCAAGCCCCATTGGTTTGGGCCTCTGGAAAGAGTAAAATCTCATGATGTCAGCAAACGCTGAACTGAGTGCTCACATCTGGAGCCAGGAGGAAGAGAATGAGAATGAGAGAAAGACAGAGACAGGCCAGTGTCCTCCAATCCTCTTCAAGGGCACAACATCATTGACCTAATAATCTCCCCTTAAGCCATATTTCTTAAAGGTTTCATCACCTTCCTTATAGACCAAGTCTTTAACTCATGGGCCTTTGAAAAACACTAATAATATTTAAACAATATCATGAAATTACATCTTGATACCTCCAACTTTGCAATGTGATTATCTTAATCATAACACTTGCATTTATTGATTTAATATTTTAATTTAATGCATTTTTAAGTTTTTAAAACATTACTGATATATAGAAAATAAAAGTAATGTCGATGTTTTATAAATAGTAAGTTTCACAACTTTAAGTTTTACTTCATAAACATAATAAAATTAAATAGATATAATTAATATTTTAAATCATGAATCTTTACTATCAATTGTATTCTAATATCAACTAAGCTAGACAGCTGCTCAATTTTGAATAAAGTACCCAAGATAGAGTTCTGGCACAAAATACTACAAATACAAATTGAAAATTGTGTGTCATGGAGGAGGTAGAGCTAATGAATTTTTTATTTTGAGATAATTATATATTCATTGGCAATATTAAAAGTATACAGAGAGGAGCTCAATATGATGGAGTAGAGAAACCCAATACCATTTTTCTCTACCAAGGGATGATAACAAACATAGGTATGTAACTACTAGTGTAGGGAAGTAGCTATTAGAGACTCCTGGAAATTGACAGAATAGAAAACAAAATGGGTGGGAGACTAGGGAGAATGACATTGCAAGAGAAGTGAAATATCCTAGATCCTGGAGCCCAGAAGTTTGTGTGTGGGGAAGAGAGCTCTCCTTACTGATGGGGTAAAGGTGAAGGAGATAGAGTCGTAGCACAACAGAGAAAGCTACACCCTGCAGACAAATTGCTTAAATAAATACATGAACTGGAGTCTGCACAAACAGCTTGCTTTGGAGAAGAAATTGATTATCTCTGAGCAAACTTTTAGAATGCTATCTCCAGGAACCATCTTGAGAAGGCTCCTATTGTTACCGACTAAACTGCTCTGAGAATCAGAAAACCCAGATAATTACATCTCAAAGTCTATGTGGGCACCTTGCCAGGATGACGGCATAGTGGCAATCACATGAGACAGTTGTGGCTTGGGACAATGCTTCGACACAAATCCATGAAGAAATTCATGCTACAAGGAATGTGGACTGAGTTGGGGGGGGAGGATGAGAGGTGGAAAGCAAAGTAGTACAGCCATCCTGTCCTATGTAACATGAAATCATACTAGTTACAAGTAGTTTTACACTAGGGATCAAGTCTGAAGGCACTGTAGTCAAGGCTAACAAATCGTGGGGTTCCTGCAACTCCAGTGCTGCACAGAACTTGGTGGTACAAGACACCTCCACACACAACTCACACACACACACCAGATGCATACCAGAATCTCCTGAAGCATGACATTGTCCTTGTCCCTGAGCAGGCAAGCTAAAAGTCTCTGGAGAGATTATACTTCTGGCATGGTTAACATTTCCTTAACCTGTTCTGTGAGAAGTCAGAGGTGTAACCTCCATTCACCTCTAACTCTTTTCATAAGAGCTAAGAAAAATTGTAAGCTGCAGCTACCTGCCCCTCCCCGCATCCATGGGGGCATTCCAACTGTAGAAGACCTAGAGAGAAGTATTTCCAAGCACCTAAGCTAGAAGGAATTTTTGACTTATTTTTTTTCTGTCTTCCCTATCTTTTATTAATATCATTTTTATTCCTAATTATTTTTCTTACCTTTATCTCATTTTGTCTTAATTTTATAATTGATTTTTTTCTCTATTTTCTTTCTCATTTCACCCTTTGATTCTATTTCTTCTTTTTATTTCTATTTCTATTTTCCCTCTTAATTTTGCTTTTATGTTCTATCTATTTTTGTTCTTCTTTATTTGTTATCATTATTTTCTCATCTTTTTTTTTTTTTCTCCAGAGGTACGGGTCATGCCTAAGGCCTTGTGCATGATGGGAAAATGCTCTGCATCTGAGCCAGACTTACAGCTCAGTTGAGAGGAATTAAGTCCAGCTCTGACCACAGCCCAGTTCCATTCAAACCTTCCTTCTTAAAGAAAAGTAGCTACATAAGTGCCCAGTCATCAAACTATCCCCAGGCAGGAAATGAGGAGATCCAGCTCAGGACAAATACAACCACAGTGGCACCAGAGAGGAAAATCATAATGGTGATGACATTACATCCAGGTGGCTCCTCTACATTGTTCACAGCAGCACAAGGTCAAACTGTGATGAATTGCCAAGTCTGAAGGTGAGTTCCACAGAGGGGGAGTTGCAATTCCAGTCCCAACCCTCCCTATGAAGCATTTAGATCTGTACCAATCTCCAATCAGAGAATAAGAACCTCAGGCCCTTCAACACATCTGGAACAACCATCCTCAAAATCATTTTTCAAGTAACAGGATACAAATAAGCAATTTAATAAAAAAAAATAGAGATCATAAAAAGATCCATTGGGAGGCTGAGGGAGGAGGATCACAAGTTCAATGCCAGCCTCAGCAAAAAGTGTAGTGCTAAGCAACTCAGTGAGACCCTGTCTCTAAAAAGAAAAAAAAAAAAAAAGTAGAGCTGGTGATTTGGCTCAGTGGCTGAGTGCCCCTGAGTTCCATCTCAGGCATGCCCCCACCAAAAAAAAAAAAAAAAAAAAATCTGTTAGAGTCTGTAAACAGGTCAGGATGGCACCTGGCATTTTGCCAGAGAAATGTTAGGGTCTGTAAACAAGTCTGGATGGCGCCTGGCAAAATGCCAGAGGGAGTGGTTTGTAAAGTAACACCAGCAAGCCATTAAGTGTGGAGATTCCTTATTGGTTGACTGCTGTATGGAGTTTATGTTAATTAGATAAGCTGTGTGGAATGTATAAATACCTCTGTTGTCCTACAAGAAACGGCTACCACTCCTGCTGTATCAACGTACACAAGTTGTTCGTCACCCCCCCACCCCCCCCACCCCACCCACCCCACCCCCGTTATTTTGCTGCAGCTGGACTTTGGCAAAAATCTAAACAGAATCTTGGAAAAAAAAGCTCAGTAAGTCAGATTAAACACACAAACAAAAGTTAAAAGTCTCACAAATAAGACTAGATCAAGTCAAAGAATATATATCAGAACTTGAAGACAAATCTTATATTTCATATTTAGATAGTAATCAGAAAAAAAGAAGAGAACATACAAGATAAATGATACACCACTGAAAGATCAGACCTGCATATTCAAATATGCAAAACTATAGGCTGAAGGCATAGAAAACCTATTAAGTGAAATAACAGTAAAAAATTTCTCAAACTTTGGGAAGGAAATGGACATCAAAGTACAAGAGTCAGTCAGAACCCCAAATAGACATGACCAGAAATAAACCCCTCTAGTGAAGGAGTTCTTCCGTGAAAATGATCAAACACATAGGAAAGAAATTGAAGAAGACGCTAGAAGGTGGAAAGACCTTCCATGGTCATGAATTGGAAGAATTAATACTGGTGAAATGGCTGTGGTATCAAAAGAAATCTATGGATTCAATACAATCCCCATAGAAATACCAAAGACATTCTTCATAGACCATGAAAGATGAATAGCTTCAACTTAATTCATTCCAGCATCTACAAAATGAAGTGTTGTAGTTTTAAATCCTTTATTTTGTAAATCATATCTTAGCAATCTTATATTCTAATAACATATTCAGCAATATTAATATTTTTGTAGGTATTGCTTTAATAATTTAATACTAGATAAATTTAGGGATATAATAAAGATATTATAAAGTTATTATTTAATTATATACTCAATGCATAAATTCTCCAGTTTTTGTGATATTTTTAAAAAACTGTTTTTTAGTTGTAGGTGGACAAAAATACCTTTTTATTTTATTTATGTGGTGCTGAAAATCGAACCCAAGGCCTCATACATGCGAGACATGTGCTCTACTGCCGAGCCACAGCTCCAGCCCTCTTTGTGATAATTTTATTTTTATATGTTTTTGTAAGAACATTCTTTAATTTGGCCCAAGTCACATGTTGTTGGGCATGAAATAAACTGACATCTTTAAATTGTAATAGTCTGGTGAGATAATGTTTGAGTCTGAAGTGGAAAATAACAAATAATGATGGGAGTGGAGTACTATTTCATGTAGCATTTAAATCTAAATTATTATTTTCCAGGTGAAATCCTGTATGATCTGCATAATTGATGCTATTACAAAAGTGATGTAATGAGAGATAACTCCTTCCTTTTCAAGAAATGTAACAGAAATTTACAATTTATAGAGGATATTGACAGTACTTATGTGGCACATGGAGATGCTGAACTTATTGTATGAACATTTGAAAAATATAAAACCTTGAAACCAAAAAGCATTATGTCTCAAAAATCACAAAATTTAGAAATAAGGTAGTGCAAAGTTAAAAATCATCATTGAACAATGTAGAATCAGAATGACTAAGAAATGAAAGGATCTGCAAAGACTGAGAATGAAATACTTACATTGTGACAGAAAATAAGAAAACTCCTTTGTAAAATTGTACCTGAATAAGGACTAGCAAAAATGGAAATATGTATTTTCAAGTATAGTATATTATTTTTAATTCAAATATCATCATGACAATTTCAAGAATTAGCACTAAGAAAGAAAATATTCCAAAAGTTTTAAACAAGTACAAATTTTTTGCAGTCTCAAAAAAACTTACTTCCATATCAGAATATATTCATTACTTTGTACATACTTCATGTTAAATTAAATTTAAATCCTTATAACCTTTGTTTTTCCATCATTGGGAAACACATGAAACTTTCAGTATTTGTTTTAGTTAGAAGACATTAAATCTTAAGTTAACTAGAAACCGAAAAGTGAACTGATGATATATGTGATAATCTTACTTTTGTATAACATGGTTTTGCTTTTGAGATGAGTCAAACAAAAATATTAGCTCAAAAGGTATAGATCATAATTTATTATGTATCCCTCTACAAAAACTTCTCTATTAAAGTTATAATTAAAGTATTTATCAAGGAATAACAAAACATGTAGATTTTGTCTAGACTTGCTAACTTGCTTTTGGCTAAGTCACAGTTTGAATCAATTAGGAAAGAATGAAAGAATCAATGAATTAGTAAAGCTCCTGCAAACTAGAGTTTGGTATCAACAATGGCACAAAAAATTAAGACAAAGAATAGTTGGATAAAATGATAAAATTCGAGGTATCTATAAAAATATTCATTTTTTCTTTATTAAAAATGCAGCATTAACTCAAAATTATTATTTATATAAATATGTTCACTCATGTAATTCTTTTAGGTTTCAATCATTAATCTTTTATGTAAGAGCTTTCTTCACATTTATAATTTCATGAGGAAAGCTTTCCCAATAGCATATTTTTAAACAGAGCAAAGGTAATATTACTCAAGAAAAACTGAATTATATTTCATTCAGATGAGTTGTAACATTACAACAAATGAGAGAGAGTGCATTTGTATTCACAAAATAGAGCTGTAGAAAGTTTTCCCATAACTTTTCAAAAGTCAAAAAAGAGCCCCGTAAATTTTATCCTACTTCAGAGTTTCTGGGTGGAGATATGAACAATTTTCTTTAATTAAAAGTGTAAATGGAACATTGTAATAACTGGTGATATCTTCAGTGGTTGAAAATAAATTATACACATAAATTGAATCTAATTATTATTCAGTGAAATTAAAATTAAAACTATAAAGAGATATGTTCCAGTAGACACTTAATCTGCCAATTGATGTAAATTAAAAGTGTGAAATGACAAGGACTAGTGAAGATATATAATAAGGGAAAAGTTTACAAAATGCACATGAGAGGGTGTGTTACCAGAACTATAAACATCAATATGATAATGTCTTGTGAATTTGTAGATAATAACTTCCAATGGCCTCTAACTCTACTCCTAAATAGGTAACCTAGAAAGACACATTTGGGAGCCAGGATATATGATAATGATGTTCATAAGCTTGATCATATGAACCTCAATCTGGAGGCACATTCTCTGTCTACACAAATTGTGTAAATTAAATGTGATACAATAGCACAGTAAAAATAAAAGAACTACAACTTCCTATACATAAACTCCAATATATAATAGATCTTGAATGTTCCGTAAAGACCCATGATTTTATTTCTAGAATAGTACAATTGGGAGTTGTTAGTACTTTTAAAAAGTGGGGTTTAGTGGAGGCCTTTATGTCATTTGGCATAAGCCCTTAAAATGGGTAGTGGGCCCCTGTTATGGTTTTGATCTGGAGTGTCTTCCAAAGACTCACATGCTGAAGGCTTAATTCCCAATTTAGCAATGTTCAGAGGTGGGGATTTTAGGAAGTGATTGGTATATTAGGGTTCTGATATCATCTGTACATTAACTTATGGATAGCTTCATGGACTACTGAAAGGTGGTAGAAAGCATAGGAGATGGAACAAGATGGAGAGAAGTGGGTTCTTGGGGCATGTCCTTGGGACTATATCTTGTTCCTTGTAGCAGCTTCCTTCTCCTCCTCCTCCTCCCCTCCCTCCCTCCCTCCTTTCCACCCTCCTTCCCTTCCTTCCTCCCATCCTTCCTTCCTTTCTTCCCTCCTCCTCCTCCTCCTTCTTCTCCTCTTCCTCCATCTTTTGTCTCCTTCTTCTATTTATCTTCTTTTCTCTGCTTCCTGACTGCCATAATCTGAGAAGCTTTCCTCTGAAATATCTTTTCACCATGTTGTTTTGCCCCACCTCAGGTTCAAATAATGCATCTCAGTAAAATTATGAGCCAAAACAAATCCATTTTTCTTTAAGTTCTTTTCATGTATTTTGGTCTCAGTGATGAAAAGCTAATATAGCCCCAGACCTTTCCTATTCCTCTTTTTGCTTTCTGGAAATGAAATGAGCAGTTTTTGTGCACCACATGTTCCCTTTATGATATACTGCCACACCAGAGACTCAAAAGTAATTGGATTTTTAACCCTTGAATCATTGAGCCAAATAAAACTTTTCTCTTTTTAAATTGATTACCTCAGGTGTTTTATTATAATAATATAAAACTGACGAGCACACCTCATAATGATGATTTAGTCAATAAGAAGTCACATATACCATGGTGGTCCCATATTTTCTTACATTTGTAGTTTGTCCTGTCACCCTGTTGATAGCTGTGGGGCAGAAACTGTTAAGATTAAGTAAAGCTTTAAATTCTATTTGAAATTTAATGTCCAATACACATTTAAAAATCAGATTAAACACAGTCAAAGTTATTACTGAAGATTGATCTTGGTAAATTGTCAGAGAGACAAAAACAAAAAGGCAGAAATAATTATAGAACATAAAAGATTGGAAAATAGAAGGAAAAATCGCAGTATATGCCCACTTGGAGTTCCAGACAGAGAAAATTTAAAGTTGATAGTAGCTGAAAATATTTCAGTATCAATAAAACACATGTATTTTCAGAATTGAGAAGTTCACAGAGTAATAAAACTAAAACTAAAAATGTTATAACTGGAAACAATGAAATGTTGAAAATCAAAGAAAGATACTATTAAGAACAATTTATAAATTATATACAAAGGAAACACCATAAAGATTAGAATTAAACTTCTTACAAGAAGCACTAGAAGCCAAATAATAAGATACCTTTCAAGAATTGAGAGAAAACCATTGAGAAACTAGAATAGTAGTTTAACTAGTATCTTATTATAAAGATAGATTAAATAAATTTTAGGATAAAAAATACTGGCTTTTATTAACAGGTCCTCATGGAAAATGGCTAAATAAAATGATCAAAGGAGAAAGGAATTAAATGTAAGAAACCAAGGTTAATTAAGAAACTCATAAAATGTAAACATATCTAAATAACAATGAGCTGGATCAAATAAAATGTTAACACTACTGACAAGACACAATTGAACCAAAATATCAAAAATCAATGAATGTAGGATGGGAAATATAATTGAAAGTTAAGTTCCTTTTTTTGCAATCTTGATATGGTTTAGAAGAAGAATATAGACTCTGATTAATGTAAATCTTTTCTAGTTAGACAAGTAAGAATAAAAAAATATATAAGGGTAACCAATATAAGAATAGATATCAAGAATTCTGTTCCCACTAGGGTGACAGTGGTGTATCTGGTATCAAATTTAATGTACATCCGCATCATAAATTCTATAATACTAGAAAAAATTACATGACATAATTGTGCTTACCATCCAGTTGCCCATTGGAGAAGCTGTAATCACAGTTGGGGGTAGACAGGTGAGCTTCAGGTTCACCTGAGCTTTCTCTCAGAAACAACCCACTACACACAGAATTGAAAATAAAGAAAAATAAAAAAGTTAGATTCATGACTCATATCATATGCAAAGATAGATCTTAGGATAATTGAAACTTAAATGTGAAAGGCAAAATTTTAAATATTGTAGAAGAAAAATAATAGGACATTTTATGATCCAAGGACAACATAGATTTCTTAAGATACAACATGCACAAATTAAAAAACATAATCACAGTAATAATAAAATATATATGTATCTCTAGAAATTGTTACGAAAGATTGAAAAAAAAGTCAGAATCAGAAAATGTATTTGCACAAACACATATAAATAGGAAAATATTATTGCTTAACATATATAAAATGCTAGGCAGAAATTTACAAAGTAAAATAAACAAAAACTTAGGACAGATAATGAGATACAAAACAAAAATCACAGAAGAATAAAAATAATCACAGTGTTGAAAAATGGTCAGACATTCTAGATGGATGATTAATAAAGTAGACAATAACTTACAAAAATATATTCACTAATAATCATGGATATGCAACTGAAAACAATGAAATATTTTGTCATATTCATCAATTTATCTGAAATTTTAAAGCCTTACAAAAAAACAAATGATGGTAATTATGAAGATCAAAGTGTGTTTTTATATACTGTTGTTTATAATGAAGTATAAATTTATATAACTACTCTGGGAGGAAAAAGAAATAAAGTTTAAAATGCACATATTCAGTAAATTTTAATTTTACAAATATTGACTGGAGAGATGTTCATGCATGTCCATAAATAGTACAATATTGTTTATAATTTTCAAATTTTGGAAGAGATCTCACTGCCCACCAATGATAGAATAAAAGTATTTTGGAATAATGATGGTACAAATACAAAAAAGTTAACATGAATGTACTAGAGAGCTGCATATTTTCCAGTTGAATAAATCTTGAAAATCTAATGTAACCCTGAGCAAAATCCCTGCAAATTATATGTGGATCTCAACAAACTGATTTTTTAATTTAGACAGAGGATAAAAAGACCTAGAGTGCTCAAATCATTATTGGATGAGGAAAAGTAGGAAGACTGGCATTACTTGACTTTAAGATTTACTACAAAACTTCAATAATCAAGACAGTGTGATATTGGTGAAATAATGAACAAATAGATTAATAGAACAAAATAACAAGCACAGAGATTAACCCCTATAAATATAATCAACTAGTTTTTGACAAAGAAATAAAGACAACACATAATAAAAGAAGGCCATCATTTTCAACAAATGGTGCAGAAATGGTGGGATATCTGCAGAGGAAAAGTGAATTTAGATACAATCCTTAACATCTTTCATACAAATTAACCCCAAATGAGCCATAGGTCTAAAAGTAATTGCAACATATCAAGTGTATAGAAGATAATACTGGGAAAATCTAGTAATACCGGATTACTAGATTACTGGATTACTAGATCACATAAAATGTCTCTATATGTGATACCAAAGGCACAGTTCATGAAATAATTGATAAACTGAACTTTCTTAAAATAAAAAAAAATTCTTCTCTGTGAAGTGTATTATCAAGAGAATGAGAGTAAGATACAGACTGAGAAAATATTTTCAAAAGACATAACTTATCAGTTATCAGGACTTTTATACAAAATAAACAAAAAAACCTCATTAAAACTCAAAAGTAATAAAACAACTTGATTTTTAAAATTATCCAAGATTTTAACAGAAAGAAGATACAGATTGAAAATAGGCTTGTCCCTATTTGGGGTCCCACATATTGTGTCTTATCTATAGCCCAGTTGTGCTAGGGAAGTGGGGTAGGTTACAGACAAGTCAAATAAAGTGTCCAGAAGCATGGGAGACGTAAGACTGACTGGGGGAAACCTACAAGAGATTAGTGACTGGACCAAGGAAGTACCCAGTTGTGGCAGGCTGGTAGCACTTCTGTCACTTACTGTGCTTTACACCTCTCTTGTGGTGTTTTCATAGTGGTGGTCAGCTGGATGAGTGGCACTAATCCATTCCACAGTGCCATCAGTTCCATGCCTTTCCCCTCTCAGAGAGGGGTTTATGTGTTAGACTGCAGAGGCAGTTACATCCCAGTGTTTTTGTCAGATTTTTCACTGCTGTGAACAAATGACCTGAAAAGAAAAAAAAAAAAAATTTGAGGAAAAGTTTTTTTGGGTTCTCACAATTTCAGAGGTCTCAGCCCATAGATGGCTGACTTCATTCCTCAGAGCCAGAGGCGAGGCCTTATATGGCTGAAATGGCTGAAGAATGTGGTGGAGGAAAGCAGTTCTGAACATGGTACCAGAAAGCTGAGAAAGATCTTCATGCAATAAGGGCAAGGGCAAGGAGTGTGTGTGTGTGTGTGTGTGTATCCCCAAAGGTACCCCCCCGCCAATGATCAACCTCCTCCAGTCAACACCCTACCTGCCTATAGTTAATCCCTATCGATGGATTAATGCACCGAGTGAGTTAAAGTTCTCATAACCCAATCATTTCACCTCTAAACTTTCTGGCATTGTCTCACACAGGAGCCTTTTGGAGACACTTCCTATCTAAATCATAGCAGCATTAGTCTGCTCAGTCTGTTCATATGACCAGAATCCCAAGGAGCAACTCCATGGTATATACACAAGAATGTAGCAGTCTACATATAACACTAACTTTCCCTACTTCCCAGTGTACATAAGAGAAAACCTGTCTCATTTAAGATGATGTGCATCCCAACTTTTCGGACCAAGCTTGCTTCCATTATTCCTTTAACGTGGCTAGGTTTTTTTGAAACACTAAGGGTCATTCAGATCTATCATGTTTTACCATTCTCCTTGTGACTAGGAATGATAGGCTTCATTCCCCTTATGTCTGATTGTCATTACATTCTTATAACACCCATCTTCTACAATGTCCCCGAGGTAGCACATCAGGATGTAAATTTGTTATGGTTTAAATATTAGGTGTCCCCCAAAAGCTTGTGTGTGAGACATGCAGGTAGGTGTAGAGGTTGAATGATTGGATTATGAGAGCCCTAATCAGTGCATTAAACTGCTGATAAGGATTACCTTGGTAGTAACTATAGGCAGGAATGTTGTGACTAGAGGAGATGGGTCATTAAGAATGTGCCATTGGGGGTATATATTTTGTCCCTGAAGAGCAGGGTTATTTTTCACTTCCTGGTTGTCATGTTATGAGCTGCTTTCCTCTGCCATGCCCTTTTGTCCTGATCTTCTGTCTACAACTCTTTCTTTTATTTTTTCTTTCTTCCCCCACTGTATTTTTTGGGCAGGGTTACTGAAGATTGAACTCACTGGTAGCTCTAACACTGAGCTACATCCCCAGCCCTTTTTATTTTTAATTTCGAAACTGGATCTCACTAAGTTGCAGAGGTTGTTCTCAAACTTATGATCCTTCTGCTTCAGTCTCCTGAGTCACAGGAATTACAGGTGTGTGCCACCACACCTGGCTCTGAAACTACTTTTTGCTTGAAAGTAGGTCTCAAGTTGTTCAAGTTCTCACTTCCACCAGGCTTTCCTTTTTACTAAATCATACAATGGTTTTAACATTTTTGCTAAGTATTGGGATGGAAGGATACCAGAATCTCATCACTCCTAAGAAGGTCTTTGGGAATAGAGAAAGCTTGGATTTTATCTATTTGGACAGCAGTATCCAACCAGACAACCCAATGTACTTGGCAGATAGCCTAGGTTCTTGCAATTTGGAGGAGCTGATGGCCCATCCTTATATCTGGAGTGGTGCCACCATCACTTGAGCTGCCTTCTCTAGGTGGAAAAAAGACCCAGAAGTTAACTTCACATATACAAAGTAAAAAATACTGAAAATGTGTCATGTTGTGCCCATCAGGCCAGAGCTGATGAGACCATCCCATGATTTATGGTTGTGCTATGTAAATATCCCTGGGGAAGAACATTGAAAGTCCATCATTGCGTTTTGCACATGAAAGCAAATTGCTTCTGGCTTTCTGTTGTGAAGACCTTGTGTATCCTTTGCCCTCTCTTTCTTCTGCCTTTCAATCCACTCTCTGTATCCCTCACTTCCTTTAGTTTCCCCTATATCAATTGCAGCTTGTGTTGCTGGAGAAACAGGCAAGTCTACTAACTGACTCAGGATTGATACCAGAATTCTGTAATATTGCTGTGGAGCCATTTGAAGAAGAGCATTCTTCATTCCTGCCATGAATGTTTCATTATCAGGACAAAAGTGTTCATATAACTTCATCCTTAACTCTCTTAGGAGGGCTCATAGTTCTTCCATGTATTGCCATCTCAAGGGAACCATGGGTCACTACCCGGTGTTTGGCCAAGAATTTTTACAGGAGCCATCAGCCAAGACAATAGAGATAGCATGGTTCTCATTAACATCTGAGCATAAATATTGCTGCAGGTTACGGTATGTGGTGACTGAGGCTATTTTAAGCATTTCATTCCCTGATAGAAGGACATTAGCCCCAGTTTCCCAAAGCCACAACAGCCATTTTTTAACATTTTTTTCTGAATTTCTGCTTAGGCAGAAAGGTTCCCCAGTTTTACCAATTCAGCAGCAGTTAATTTCTCACGGGATTATGCATGTACTCATCAAGAGCTATCAGATCTTTAACATCCGCTCCCAGTGGCTACAGATGTTATGTCTTTACCTGTTTTCATCAGGGTTTTCATCACTGTGACCAAAAGACCTCAAAACAACAATTTTAGAGAAGGAAAAGTTTATTTGTGTGCTGATGGTATGAAAAGTCTCAGTTCATAGATGACCAGCTCCTTTGCTTGGGTCCAACGTAAGGCAGAACCATGGCAGAAGGGTACTGTAGAGGAAAGCAGCTCAGGACAGAATGTGAGGAAACAAAGAGAGAGTTTCACTCACCAGGAACCAAATGTAAACTCCAAAGACATGCCCCTGCTCCCCACATCTTTCAATCACACTCTATCCATCCATAGTTACCACCCAATTAATCACTATTATAGGACTAATGCACCCAGTAGATTAAAATTCTCGTAGCACAATCATTTTTCCACTACACCTTATTGCATTGTCACACACCTAAGTTTTGGAGGACACCTCATATTAAAATCATAACATTATCTTTTGAATTTGACCAGTCTGGCCCCAGGCACTTGTACCTCAATACACTCATCCCAGTCTTCATCCTCTTCTTGGGAGGTACTGGATTCATAGGGATCCTGCTTCTGAGGGTCCTAGTTTTTTCAATAATCCCATCCTTACTCTGTCTTATGGTAAGTATTTTTATTTGAGTTTAGAAAAGAGCATGTTAAAGTTTCCAAATTTCATCAGCCCTTCTCACAGGAACAAATAGTTGCTCAGTAGTCCCTCCTTAAGATAAATGTGCTTCATGTTGTAACTTTAATTCCTCCTGAAATTGCATAATACAGGCTTGTGACTACAGTTCTGCCTCCCTTGCTGCCCACACTGGTGTGAGGAGGGCTCACTCCATAGCTGCTGCTATCCTACATAGCTCTTTCTTTTTCTTAAGATCATATTGCCTCTTCATGAGCAATATTATTTCCTCTAATCTTTGGGGTGGGGCTTGTGAGAATCACCATACTCATGTTATGACCCTCAGACATCCAAACTGGCCACCAACCCCTTTCCATATAGAAAGCGTTCTTCCCCACAAAACATATTGACCTTCTTAATTTCTGTAGTCTCTGAAATTAAAAGGTTTCTTTGGCAACCTGGCAACCTCACCAGTTGTCACTTGCAAATCCCATTTGGGCCAAGGCAGTGGGGTATGTTGCAAGGATGCCAAAGAGGGTGCCCAGAGACAGCATAGAAGACATATAACTTATTGAAATAAGGTTAAAAGAGATAAGCGAATGCTCCAAGAAGAGATTGTAGTGGCAGGTTAACAGTACCTCCATCTCTTATGGTGCTTTTCCAAGTAATGCCTCCTATTCTTCACAGTGTTTTGTCTAGTTGTGGCTAGCTGATTGAGTGGTACTTTTACTTTCCATAGTGCCTTCAGTTCTGTGCTTGTCCCCACACAGACAGGTTTTTTTTTTTTTTCCCTATGTTAGGCTTCAGAGGCAGGGACATGAGAAGCAATAACTTGCTCAGTTTTCTTGCATTCCAAGGAGCAACTGTCCTGGCATACACACAAAAAAGTAGCTGCCCTATTTCCCAATGTGCATGAAGAAAGACAGTATCCTTCAAGATGGTATGCATCTGGACTTTTCAGTCCAATCTTGCTCTTATTGTTTCCTTAACTTGGCTAGGTTTTAGGGAGCAGAAAGGAGCATTCAGGGACAAAAGTTAACTTCACATTACAAATACAAAAAAATGCTGAAAATGTGTCCGAGTTTGTCCACCAGGCCAGTGCTGACATGACCATTCCATGGCATATGGCTGTGCTATGTAAATATCCCTGGGGAAGAACACTGAAAGTCCATCACTGCCTTTCCCACATGAAAGAAAATTGTTTCTGGCTTTCCTTATTGGAACCCTGTGTTTTCTTTGCCCTCTCTTTCTTCCACCTTTTGATCCACACTCTGCCTTTAGTTTCTCCATATTAGCTACAGCCTGTGTTGCTAGAGAAACAAGAGATCATTTACTGTTCCCCTTTTCTTTATTGATGACACAGATATTATCAAGAAAATGCATATTTTAAAAAAAACATTGTAATATCACTACATCTGTTAGAATTGTCAAAATCCAGAACACCAAAAACATCAAAGGCTGGTGAGGATATAGAACAACAAGAACTCTCATTCTCTACTGACGGGAATAAAAAGGAGTATGAACACTTTAGAGGAGTGTGATGGTTGCTTATAAAACTAAACACATTCTTACTATATATTTGAGTAATTGCAGTCTTGGAATTTACTGAAAGAAGTTGGAAACTTATGTTCACAAAACATACTAAGAACCAGATGGTTAAAGTTTCATTCATAATTGCCAAAATTTCAAAGCAACAAAATATCCGAAGTTATCCTTCAGTAGGTGAATGGACAAAGTATAGTAATCCCCAGCAATGGATTATTATTTAGCACTAAAAATAAGTGACTTATGAAGCAATACAAACACATGGAGAAAAATAAAGTGCTTATTACTGTTTGGAAAATAGTTATTATAATAAGTTGTGATCCCAACTCTATGGCATTCTAGAGAAAGCAAAGCAATGAAGACACAAACAACTTCAGGGGATTCCAGTGGTGAGCAGAAAAAGAGCAGCTGAACAGGAGAGGTACAATTGATTTCTAAGAGTTGTGAATCTACTCAGTGTGATACTGTAGTAGGGGACACATGCCATTATATGTTTGCCCAAACTCATACCACACTGAAGATGAATTCAAATGTAAACTATGAACTCTGGATGATAATAACGTATTACTGCAGGTTCATCAGTTGTAACAACTGATGATACAGAACAGTGATTATGGGGAGGCTATGCATGTGGAAGGGCAGAAAATATATGACACATCTATGTACTTGCCATTCAATTTTGTTTCAACCTAAAACTTACTTAATATAGTGTTTTCCGAATAGTCTTAAAAGCAACAACAACAGAATTTTGAATGATGTGATGAAGATAGCAATTTCTCACTGTGATCTTCTTCCTGAAATATATAATCCCAGACTACAAAACATTTGATCAATAATATTAGGTTCAAGGTGATCAAGAAGAAGGAAGTCTGAGAAACTCACTTAAGAGCCTAGTGAGACATGATAAGCACATTATGATTATCATGGATAGGAGTCCAAAAGTGAAATAAGACATTTGATAAAAACTAAGGAAATCTGAATAAGGTTATCAATATTGAGTCATTAATTTTACCCAATGTACCATACTAATGGAAAACAATATATATAGACTTTTCTTTGTGAACCTGGTTATTGAACCCACAGCCTTATGTATACTATAGGCAAGGGCTCTCCCACTGAACTACATATGGGACCCTATTTTTTAATTTTGTTTTTTTCTTGTGGTGCTGGGTATTAAACCCAGGGCTTTGTGCATGTGAAACAAGCACTCTACCAGCTGAGCTACATTCACAGCCCTGAAAAATTTGTTTTTGAGAAGGGTGCTTGCTAAATTGTCTAGCCTGACCTTGAATTTGCTATCTTTCTGCCTCAGCTCCTGAATAGCAGAGATTATAGTTGTGCACCACCACTTTTAATCCTTGATCTAACCATCCTCAACATGGGGCTTGAAAGCATCATACCTTTTTTAACTGAGAATCTAGAAAAGTCATTGAGTATTTACAAATTTCCCATATAAAATAATTCTATGTGCTCATATGAGGGAACATATGCACATATGATTTTAGTCAGAATCTGGAAATACATAGCCTAAATAGAAGCTGTAAATGTAAATTTCCATTTTAGATCCTTAAGAGTCTCTACTCTCTTCCCTTACCTCTCCATTCCTCACCATTTTTTTTCCTGAAGTAACACTCAGAAAAAAATCATGATGTTTGCAAGTTGAGAGAGAAGAGAGGGAGAGAGACAGGAAAGAAGGGGGAGAAGAAGGGAGGGAGGGAGAGAGAGACAGAGAGAGAGAAAGAGAGAGAGAGAGAACGAGCCTAATGAGACATGACAGTATAATATGATTATCATGAATGGGATTCCAAAAGTAAAACAAGACATTTGATAAAAACTAAGGAAATCTGAATAAGGTTATCAATATTCTGTCATTAATTGCAGGTTCAACTTTTACCCATGACTATCCCTCCTCTTATTGTTACTTTAAACACAGATTATAAAGCAAGAGTCAAGCACATTACTATGAAGTTCGGCTTGAAGAAAGATGAGTTCATATTTCATTTTTGTTTACCTGGCCTATTTCCAAATGAATCAGGCTGTGTTAGCTTTAGAAATATATGCTTGTACATAATTTAATCTTTGTCTTGAACACTGACTCCCATTTTATTGCCTATTTCTCTTAGTGATATCGCCAGTCACCCATTTCAAAAGGATAGGAGAGAAAGAACAGATTTTGTTTGGAGGTCTACTAAACTTGGCTGTCATTTATAGTTATGCTAATTTTTATTATTGAGTTTAACGCTAGCAGTAAAAATAATTCCATAGAGTCATTAACCTGTGATCTAATAAGTTAATACTGACATGTGTACCTGTTTCTTATATGTGGCTCAGATGTCCATGTGAACTTGTACCTCTGAAGAGTAAGAAGCTCCTATAACTTGAGTTTAAGCAAAGAGTAGAAAAAGAACTTGTTTTAATTTGAGGCATCTTCAGTTTATGTAGTTTTTTGTTGTGGCTGTTACTAGGAGCTTTAAATTGATTTTTGGAGTAAAAATTCAATTATGTCACATCCTTCCTCCGTGCTTTGTGATTGTATCTTTACTTAAGATGTCAAAGACTAAGAGGTAGCTTAGAAAAGCAGGTTTCAGGTACTTCTGAGTCTCAGCAACGCTTTTAATGCAATATCGATAACTTTGGAGAAATACATAATTCAACTGAAGCTTAAGTAGGCTAAAATATCAATTTTTGAATTAATAAACTATATTTTTTAGAGAAGTTCTTGGGTCACAGCAAACTCTGGCAGAAAGTAAAAAAAAATTCACATTAAAACTTTGTCCCCATACGTGCAAATTCCCCACAGTTAGCATCAGTACCACAATGATGCGTTTTTCACTATGGATAAATATATACCATATAGATGGTATGTCATTATCAACCAAAGTCCATAATTTATATTTGGATTCACTGTTGGTGTTGTACATACATTATCTATGGGTTTTGACAAATGTGTAATAAAGCTACCCATCACTAGAGAATCATGCAGAATAGTTTCACTGCCTCAGTGATTCCATGGTCCATATATTCATCTCTCCCTCCCAGCTAAACCTTGACAACTACTGATCATTTTGCCTGCATAATATCATATAATTGGAATACTACAGTAGGTTGCCTTTTCAAATTGGCTCATGTCATTTAGTAAAACACTTTTAAGTTTACTTCATGTCCTTTCATGGCTTGACAGGATTAATTTATTGAAAGACTTTGAGGAAAAAATATAATATGGGAGAGGCAAGGTAAAGGAATGCAGGTTCAACTTTTACCCATAACTATCCCTACTTTTCTTGTTATAAACACAGCTTATAATGCAAGAGTCAAGCACATTACTATGAAGTTTAGCTTGAAGAAAGATGAGTTCATATTTCATTTTTGTTTGCTTGGCCTATATCCAAATGAATCAGACTGTGTTAGCTTTAGAAATAGATGTATGTACATAATTTAATCTTTGTCATGAACACGGACTCCCATTTATTGCTTATTTCTCTTAGTGATATCGCCAGTCACCCATTTCAGATGCCTGGAAACCACCTTTGACTCTTCTTGCTCCTCTTCCATTTCAAGTGGTCACCAAGTCTTGCTTCTTCTATTTATTATCTGTTTTCTAAGAGGTCACATTTTGTGTAGCCCAGCTGCTTCTAGTTTAGCGTATACTTTTTTTATTGAGCACATAGTTCTGTGTCCTGATTGTTCTTTCTTGTCGCAATATATTTCCTATTTACATCACTGCCACCGATTTCAAAATTGGCTAGCTAAAATCAAAGCTACTAATTGAAGAAAACAGTCAAATACATAGCATGATGTGCAATTTATAATTATAATTGTAATTTG
This sequence comes from Urocitellus parryii, assembly GCF_045843805.1. Classification (NCBI taxonomy): domain Eukaryota; kingdom Metazoa; phylum Chordata; class Mammalia; order Rodentia; family Sciuridae; genus Urocitellus; species Urocitellus parryii. The sequence goes on from NC_135533.1 coordinate 66,187,732, forward strand.
ACTTTTTGCCCATCATCATTTAGTCTCCACCTACTAAAATATTAAATTGCCCATGGTTTTTAGGGTATTTAATGACCTGCCCAAGGTCATGATTTCACCCTTGATGTAATACAAACTTCATTCCTTCTATGCACTTAGTGAACTTTTATTCATTAAATAGGCATTTGTTCAATTACTAAATAAATACTTACTGAAAATCTGCTGTGTGCCAACTGCTGTTCTCATTCTGTGACTATCAAGATTAAACAAGATAGAACAAGTCTGAAAAAAATATCAAAATCAGAATGTTTATGTGCTGGTGTAGGAGACAAGAACAAACAATAGAGCAAAACTGATAATGTGATTATAGAGTTTAATATAGAGCTAGAAAGGAAAGTCACAGAGCCCTGGGGATATGGAATACTGGTGGGCATCTGGAGGAGTAAATTTGATGAGATGCTCAGGGAAAATCCTACTGATAATTGATCTTACAACTAAATGGTAAGGAAAAGGTAATGATTAATAAAGGACAAACTATGGGGCTACATAGAGAAGTGAAGAGAACTGCAACACACAGGTCCTGAGGTGAGTTGCAAGGGAGGAACTTAGAGTAGGGCTAATATGAATTGGTGAGGGAGTGGCATGGCATGAGGCTATAGAGGACACCAAGAGGCAGATTCCACAGAGCTTATGGGCCATAATAAAGAACATACATTGTTTCAAGTGCAAATGAAAGCATATGGGGGCAACATGATCTGATTTATATGTTGAGGACATTTTAATTGTTGCCTGGGGAATGAATGGTAAGTGAGAAAAATATAGGAAAAAACTCATTAGTTTGAAAGTGATTAGAAGTAGTTTAAGCAAGAGAGGGAATATCAGTCAAGATAGAAAGTATAAATAAAAAATATAATACAAATATAGGTACTAAAATATTTATGATGTCATAAGTGTAGAAAATAAGGAAACATGGTGGTAAAATAAGGGTGAATTTTTTAAGTATTTTTTTTTGAGAGAGAGAGAATGAATCTTATTTTTTTTATGTGGTATTGAGAATTGAACCCCGGTCCCGCCTGTCCTAGGCGAGGACTCTATGGCTGAGCCACAATTCCAGCCCCCAAGGGTGAATATTTTTTAAAGTTACTCATTTTCTGATATGGTAAGAAGTGAAAAATAACTATTTATTCGATGAGGAAAAGTGTGTGTGTGTGTGTGTGTGTGTGTGTGTGTGTGTGTGTATCAAGTTGCACTCAAATCAAGAGTCTTGTTTTGGATAATTTAACTTCAAATTTCCCTTAAGGTATCTACTCAAAGTACCAGAAGGATAATTAGTTATATACATTTGCTTCTCTCAAGTGAGATCTTAATCAAAGAAGTAAAATTGTAAGGTATCAGCATGTGGACATTGCTTGAGGCTGTGGGAATGGAATCATCTCCCAGGTGGAAAAAGTAAACAGACATAACAGGAAGTTGAGACAGTTCTTGCGGAATCCCAGTATGTAGACTTTAAGAAGAGGAGACTGAGCCAGGAAATGAGAATCCTAGGAGGTTGGAGGTAAATCAAAAGAGCATAATATCAGAGAGAGATTAATTTCAAGAAGGAGCAGAAGGTTAAACTGTGATATACATTCCTGAGAATCAGATAGCATGATGACCAAATAATATACTTTAAATGTGGCAATTTGAAGTCATTAGAGGCTGTCACCTGAGTGAAGTTACGGAGGTTAAAGCTATACTGAATTTTGTTGAAGAATAAAAGAGAAGTTGTTAAATGTATTAAAGAATGTACATGGATCCCCAGCACAGGGGGGGAAAGAAAAAGAAAGATGGTTAAGCAAACTTCTAAGAGAAAAAAATATATTTTAAGAAAATCAGATAAAACACTATTTGGAAGACTGTATGGATGGAAAGAAATATTTATAGAAGATGTGTTTCCCTATTATACCAATTTTATTCAGCTTTTTCACTGCTGTGACCAAAAGAACTGACAAGAACAATTAGAGGAGGAAAGTTTTATTTGGGGGCTCCTGGTTTCAGAAGTCTCAGTTCATAGATAGCTGACTCTATTCTTCAGGGCCCTAGGTGAGGCAGAACATCATGACTGGAGACTGAGTCAGAGGAAAGCAGCTCAGGACATGGGACCAGGAAGCAGAGTGAGATGCCCCAAAAGTCACACATACATCAGGGATCTACCTCCTAGAACCATACCCAACCTGCCTATAGTTACTACCCTGTTAATCTCTATCAGGGAATTAATGTGCTGATTAGGTTAAAACTCTCATAACCCAATCATTTAACTTCTAAACTTTCTTGCACTGTCTCACACATGAGCTAAGTGCTTTTTTTATATCTAAATCATAACATATAATAGCTTATATGGTACACTGACTTGCTGGAATGTGCACGAGGCCATTAGGAAGAAGGTTGAGTGTTCAAGGTTGAGGATTACTTTTATTTTATTTTGAATGGAGTCTTTGAAATCCTTTAAGATGGTGGATCTGAGGGCATATGGATTTGTGTAAAGGAGAGAAAGTATGATCTATTCACCTTAGAGCATGAGGATATAAGTAGGTCCTCTGATTGGTATTATTTGCCTGCATGAAATATATGATAATGAATTTTAAGCCAGTTATCCTAGTTTTAGTTTCTTTATTGTTCTGAAGAACAATTTAAGATGTAAGACGTAGACCCAGAGGAGTGGCTAAATGGTTTATGCTTTGTTATGTAATTTTTTATGATACATGTAGAAAAAAGATTAAGGTATTAGATTATTTTTAATGTCATGATTATATTAACAGATTGTGGAATCTGTGATTCACAAAGAGAAGAGAGGAGGAAAATTCATGATTGGTGAAAAAATTGCTGAGCTCGGCTCAAGGTCATGGACAATCTGAAGAACTGTGGCAGTAGTGAATGCCAGAACATGAGTACTTAAAAAAAAAAATTACTCTGTCAGATGTTTGGATGGACAATTTGAGATCACAGATATGATATAATTTCAGATAATGCTGGCTCTATGATATTGGAATTGTTTATGGAAGAGAAGCTAATTTAAGCTACTCCCCTTATCATTTATTCTCCCCTCATTTCTTTTGTTAATAAAACCCCATTTTTTCAGAACACATGGAAGTCAAGATAGAAATCTATTATTTTCCACCTCCCTTTTATTTTCTTCTGTTTTTGAGAATAAATTTGTTTAAGGAACTATGAGGAGAATTTCTGCAGACAATTTCAGGTGAAATCCTTGGAAAAAAAATCACTTGTCTCCCTTATACTTTAGATTTTTCACCCTCTCTGTAGACTAGTATGTGGACATAGTGCTAGTAAGTTTTGACCAGGCCAAATAAGGGAAGATCTAGGGGATGGGGAAACAGAATGTTTAACCCCTGCCCCCCATAGGATACTGTGGGATTTGCCATAGTGACAGCAATAACTTACCAGGGGTGGGGGAATGTTTCAGTCTTCTTTGAGTGTCTCTATGATATGGGGGGGATGAGGTAACTTACTCATTAATGAGGCATTATATTTTACAATGAAAGTGACGTCTTGAGGCAGCACACCTCTAGAGACCTTCATGGTAGAGCCAGCTAAAGAATCTCTATCAGTCCAATGACTACTTATTCCTCACTCTTGTGGCCACTCCAATGTTATAAGTGTCAAGATAAATGATTATATATGTTTGCCTGTTTGTGCAGTGAAGTTGTGTTCTAGGGACTCTTTCTAATTTCATGTTTGTATCCTCAATGTATAACAAATGAAAAGAGTTATCTACATTATCTTTGAGTGCCCAAAAGAGTTTAAATTGTTCTAATTTTTGGTATAAACATCAATGAGACCGTTTTTATCCTCACACTTTTTAATAGTACAACTGTAAAACCAAAAGGATAAGGGCAATTAGGAAAATGGTACAGAGGACCATCTCAGAAAGAGGCAGTAGTTCTGTCTGAGGAAAGAGAGAAGCAGATATTAATACCGAGGAACCCTGAGCTCCAGATTCCCAGCATCCATTGCCTGATGTCTGCACTTGAAGCTCCCAAGACACATCATATGCAACACATCATTTCTAGTCTAGGCTCTCCTATTTCGGATGGTGTCTCTGTGTTCCAATCATCTGAAAAAAGAACTTGGCAATCACACTAGATTCCTCCCACCCTTTCATCTGCAGTCTCTAATTGGTTACTGAGTTTGATGCTCTATACATATATTTTATTAGTCTGTCTCCTCACTCTTCATCCACACCATTTGTAAGTTCATGCCCCCAATCTTTCTCATATGGATTATTTCATGTTTCAAGATTCCCTGTCAGTTGTTTCTCCTCCACAAACCTCCCAAGTTAATTTCTCATGCTATCCATGGGTATCATTTAAAAAACGTCAATATGATCATGCTGTTCCTTTGCCTTATAACTATTACAAGTTCTAAATCATGTCACATTTGACATTTAAGATCAACAGTGATTAATTCTAAAGTTCAGCTTTATCTACCTTTCCAATCTTTGCATTTCAACATTACTGAGCTATCCCTAATCAATCATAATTCCGTTCATCCAATTGAATCTTTTGCGCTATCTCTACCTAAAACTCTTTGTGGTCCACAGCTCACTTCCCCACCACCCTCATTTTTGGTCCGCCTTACTACTGTTTCAAACATCTTATGGACTGAAATATTTCTGTCTGCGAAAACAATATAATTCCATCTCAAATTTATGTTGATTTACAGGTGCCCACTTTATGAAGGGCACAAGTTCATGAGAGTAATATTTTACCTTAACTATATAAAGATACCTCTTCAGATACCTATGGGATTATAGTAGAGCTGAAGTGATGAGTGAGATGAATATACAAAGACAACTTAGGAGAAATATGAAATATGGAGACTTTTTTGGGGGGTGCCACTTTATTTTTGCATCATTCCTGTCCTCACTACTGTGGCTAGAGTTCTAACACTGGCTTTACATCACCATGTAGCCTAAGATCTTGCATGCCCATGGCATGATATAGGGTCCCATAATTCTTAAATGATACAATCTTCCAGAATCTTGTGAATTTACAGAATTGGCCTTGAATAAATTTTACCTTAATGCTTTAATTATTTATTCAGTTTAAATTTATATACATTTTAAAAGTAGGCTTTTAACAGTGAAACTATCTTAATAAATAATGTAAGCTTTACTTTCAGGGAGAAACACTAGATATAGGGAAATTTTGAAGAGAGTCATCAAATGTAATCACTCAGATGATTTATGTTTCTGTTCTTTGAATGCTTATGGAAGATTTATAGTGCATAATTGATAATTAGACCAATTACCTACTTAGCTTTTAAAATGAAAATAAGAAAAATGTGTTCAAAGTATTCAAATATAAAATAAGGAGAAAAGCATCAACAGGTAACATAGGAAAATATGTACTTCTCATACTTTAAAAATGATGTATATTTTATTATAATTGAATAAAGATATTTAATTCTCTTAATAATCATTATGAACCGTAACAGATAAAAATTTGTGTAGACTAATTAAATCTTAAACGGAACTTCTTTATAATGCATTTTTCTTTAGGAAGACTTTGATTATCTTGTTAGAATTGTTTCTAGATATGTTTTTTTCATTAAGTTTAACACAGGTATTAATTTAGAACCTTGAGTCACAAAGTTCTATACTGCTAGAAAGGAAAAAAAATATTAACCATAACTTTTAACATGAAAATCCCAAAGAATTTCTGTATCTATTATAGTACATTTTACCATAAAATTTCTTAACACCAAGAGGTAAATAATTGTGGAAAATATTTTTGGATCTGTATCCTGGATGGTTATAATATCCACTGTAATATGGAGCAGAGGAAAAATAAAACAATGTCTTTATATAGAATGAAACAAGATGTAAATAATAGTACATGAACAGATTTTTCTCTATGTACATAATGAAGTAGGAAGGAAGAACTAAGATTTTCAGGGGATGGGATCCATTCATGGACATACTCTGCATACCAGACATTATTTTACCTCTAATTCTTTATCCATACTTCATCTTTAACAACATAAAATCTTTCTACACCTTTTAGGTGCAGACTAGCATGGCAGAAGAGCCCTTTTGACACTATTAAAAACAGATTAGTAAAACAAGTTGGTGCTTGTTATGTTGAAAAAATAACTTACAGTGAGTGATGACTATACATTTTATTTTTCTTTCAAATATCTTCCCAACTAACACACCCTTTTCTAAACTATGTCACAATACAATCAGTGCTGCATGCCTAAAGCAGCACAAGTGTGTGTCTCTTTAAGGTATGGCATGATTCCTTTCTCATTCTTAAAGAATCAATACCATTCCTTTTCCTACTGAGGATCCTAAACTTTATCACTGACACACCAGTTCTGTCATATTAATTTGCCTTCTTAAAAGTTAAATATGACAATGCATGTGTACTCTTCTACCTGACAATCTCATGTACCTATTGTATAAAGCTCTAACATTGAAATATAAACCCAAGCATAAAGAAGCATACTGATATATGTGGTACACATTTTTTTTGTATAAACTTACTAAATCCTGAAGATTAAGATTGAAGTGGAATTATGATGTATCTCACACATTGAATATTTAGAAACAAACAAGGTATATGAATTTTTATGGATATGAATTATAACATTGAAATAGTCAAATAATGATTTAGAACTGTTTTGCCTCCTGGATCTTTAATTGCCTTCAGATCAGTCAAAGGACTCCATGGATAAACAGGGAAACATCATAAAACATTGATTAAAAAAATAAGCAATTAGTAACAAATAGCGAATAATTTGCAGAGCAAATGATTCCACAAAAATATGCTAATTAAAGCAATGCTAACTAACAAGCATGAGGCCTTAATATTTTTTATTAATTATATTGTCAAAGTAAATTAAAGTCCATGTTGTTGGTGAGAGTGCAATTGGACGGTCTTTATCTAACGCAATTTTCTAAATTTGAAGCCAAAGAAATAGTAACACTCATATTCTTCAGGAAATGATTTCAAAAATGTTAGCTGCATCCTAAGGAAATATGGGAAATTATGTTGATTTAATATTCATAAAGTATTAATCACTTTATGAGGAAAACAGAAATTAGCTTTATTGTTCAAGAATGAAGGTATTAAAAAAATTTAGGGAGATCTGATACATGACAAAATATTCTGTTGCCACTAAATATTATGGTTATACTTTCCATTCTTTCAATATGAAAATGCACCTTTATAGTGTTACATGACAGAGTAGAATTCCAAAAAAATTCACATGCTAAGTTATATGCTTCACTATCGTGCTAAGGATTAGCCAGATAGAAGTAGACTAATATGGTGTAGAGAAGATCATATATTAATGGATTTCAATTTATTTTCCATCTCAAATCTATTTATTTATTTATTTTATTCTAATTTGTTATATATGACAGCAGGATGCATTACAATTCATATTACACATATAAAATAAAACATTTAATCTCTGTTTAATTGAATAGTTACCCAGTAATAAACAAATAATGACTAACTGAGGAAAATTTTTCATGTTGATTTGATAGTACTTACTCCTCAGTTAGTTGGTTTAACACATTCTATATCCTTTGGCCACATAATATAAACAACTTATTTTAAAATGTATTCATTTGCTTTGGGTTGAATGAAAATAATAGAATCAAGTCATCTTTGCATTGACTTTGAGATGATATTCTTTTCTTTTTAATTTTTTTTAACTCTCTCTACTCAACATTTCAATTTCCCTCTTTCTTTACCTTCACTCTTTCTTTCCCTATAGCTCATGCTATGCTTTTGAAAGTCCATAAGCTTCATTCTACAAAGATGAAATAAGTTGGTATTAAGTCTCTTTGGGTAAAAATGTCATCTGAATTCTCAATAAAATATTACTTACAAGTAATATTCCTACCCAAAATTCTTACTTGTTTAATGTGTGCTAGGAAATCTCTGTTGTTAGTGTCTTCATTTTAATTTTGTGTATACCTATTAGATTAAGGATTTCATTTTTATTCTAAATTAAATCTAAAGTAAGAAATAGGATCTAGCAAGAGGGACATTTCATATAATGGCAAAGGATGGACTTTAGTTCCAAATCATACTTGAAAAACATGCTTGCAGTTTTGTAATTTTCTTCAAAGTCCTATAAGATGTGGGAACTGGAGATAATTTAGACCTAATCTTCTGTTTCTCAAAGAAATTAAAACTTGGAAAGGTTGAAGCTTGCTAATTTTTATTGTAAACTATAAATTTTTATTTGAAGATGGAGAATATTTTATACATGAGTACACCAATATTGTTATATTAATATTTTTACAAAAACTACAAGTCTAAAGAAGGGTAAAATTATCTTGAGAGTTAACTATTTTTGTATAAAAGGAAAATGTAGCCTTAGGGCAAATCATCTATTTTCTGATTTTTGGGGAGAGATGGGGGTGGGGTCAGGGTTAACCAAATATTGAACTCAGGGGCACTCCACCACTGAGCCACAACCTCAGCCCTATTTTGTATTTTATTTACAGACAGAGTCTCACTGCACAACTCACTTTGTTGAGGCTGGCTTTGAACTCTCGATCCTTATGTCTCAGGGTCCAGAGCTGCTGGGATTACAGGTCAGTGTCACTGTGCTCAGCTAATTTCTGAGTTCTTGAAGTAAATTGTTTAATGGATTGTTGCAGTTGAGAATGCGTTAAAGATGTTCAACCTGGTACCAGTAAACATGAGAATCACATAACAAGATTCCTATTATTTTGATTCCAGGCCATTGAAAAACATTTAATTTTTTTCCCCATGTAGCATGACAAATACAATCATCAGTTGAGGCAAGCATTCAGTTATAAGTGACTGAAATGTAAATGACATTTGCTCAGGGAAAAGGAGAGTTAATGGAACTAAACCACTAGGCAGGTAGCACAGTTACAAAAGTGGAAGTGGGAAGTCACTCAAAAGAAGTCATCAGGAATCGATCTATACTACTAGTCTTTTTTAAAATCTAAATTGACTTATTCTCAGGCAGCTTCCTCCTGTGGTAGAAAAAATATCCTCTGGAAGTTGCTGTTATGTCTGACCTATGAGCATATGTTTCCTGATAGTTTCAGAAAAAGTTCCAGGTTGAAGATGCCTTCACATCTTAGGCCATGTGTCTAATTATGAAGACTATTTCTTCATCTCATGCAAAGAACTCTTTAATGGGTTTATTCCTCTGATGCACAATTGAAATGTTTTTACCAAAAGCAGGATGAAGGACATAGAGTGCGGACAAAAATGACTAATATCTCCTATAACATGACAATCTTATCTTTTATTGTAATTAATAAAACATTATTCTGCATTAATCATGTAATAATGGCAATTTTTAATAATTACCTGTCTCTATGAGCATGATTAGTATATTATGTGTCTGAAAGATATAAGTACATTTAGGATACCACCAATATGAAGATGGGTACTTTTTTGATTGTTTTATTTTTTCTTGTTTCATTTTTTTTTCCTTATTCTCCACTCTTGTTCCCTGGTAATCATTCCCCAAGATAAACTAACTTCAAAAAGCCTTTGTCTCTACTTGTGGTTACTTGGGGGAGACCTAGACCAAGGTAGTCACTGTGTTCATGGTGTTGAATCGTGTAACATTTCACAGAAACTAAATGCAGTTTATATTTATTTAGCACATACATATGTCAGAACCCTTACCAAGTACTTTGCATGTTATACAATCATTTTTAAACTTCAAAGCAACCCTTCAAAATGGATTCCATTTTTTCCATGGTAAATATGAAGCACTAAGGCATAGAAAGTATTGTATTCTCTATTGAGTGCTTTAATCAAAAATTTGACTTTTTCTTGTTTCACATTCATGGTAAGATATATCTCTCTGCACTCTGAAGTTGGGAAAAGGAATACTAATGGTACAAGACTTTAATAGTTTCTGATTCTTATATTGTCTTCCCTCTGCTGCATTGCAGAGGGTAGAGACTCCATCATCCCAGTGTTACTGAGAGGAAAATAAACAGATCAGAACCACCAGCCAACCTGCTAAAGGACATGAGAGACAATAAATATTGTTTAAAGCTGTTAAGATTTTTCAGGTTTTTTTTTTAACTTCACTTTCACTTATATTCTCCTAGCTGGGTTATGAGTTTGAATCTAGAACTTATGCTTTTTATAATGTAATTCTCATAGATTTTGAAATGGACACTGCAATGTAAATCAAGCTTATGTAGTTGAAAAAGAGAGCTGAAAAGTGTCCAAAAAGAAGAAATAGTACAGCAACAGACCAGAATCAAGAATGTGGTTAGCAAGATTAGAGTTCTGAAGGTTGATTATATAGGTGGAACCAAGGGTTTGTTTAGGGAGTAACTAAGTTATGCCTGGTGAGATAAGACTGGAGCCAAATTAGGGAGGACATTGGATGTCTGTCTAAAGATATTTTAAATTTAGGAGTTAACATGAAGCTGTTAAAGTTATTTTTTGTGTGTGCCAGAGAAAAAAATGCAGGTATTATGAAATTACTGAATTAATGTGAGATATAATTCAAGAGCACATGAGGAAGACTCATCTGGTTCTACTGTATAAGGTAGATTGGATCAAGAGAACAGAACTGTTTAGAAGGGGAAAAGACAGGAACACAGAAGGAAGATAATAGAATACTGAGGTACCTTGTAAAATTTTCAGGTGGAGTTCAAGACAAAATACAAGACTAAAAATGCATAATTTTTTTTCATGCATTATCTGGCCCAATGCCTGGCATTTGTGAATGTAAATATTTGAATGAGTGGTGTAAGGAAGAATGAAAGTACATCATTTTCTCCTCATAAACTCTAAAAGTATAAAGTAATATATATGCTGTTAATAATTAAATTGAAATGGTTAGGTTTGCATGTCTTGCTAATGTTTGTGTTCTTCCTCATTCCATGTCAACATGTACAATAGTTCTAAATCATTGAAAAATGAGAAAAAAACAGCAGCTCTATTTTTTTCTTCTACTATTATGCCAATTACAAGGACATCTAAAACTTTCTGAATTCTTTGATTGAAAAATAAGTCTTAAACAAGTGCCAAAGTCAATTTCTTCTTAATTCCTAAAGGATCATTTTTGTCTTTTAATTTTATGTAATAAAAATTTCTGCTCATGCTTAAGTCCTTTCATAGTTCTACTTGGTCTTAAAGTATTGAAAATTATGCTAGTAAAAAGGAAAAGGTATCAGAGAATGTCACTACCAGTTACTGGCAGCAACGGAGTGGGATTAAAACAACAAGAGCCCTTGTCAGAGCCATCAACTGCAGCTCAACATACAATCCTTTGTCTGCCCATTGTCCCATGAATGGCCAGCAACCTCACCTGCCATTAATCAATGTGTCTTGCATGTCTGGAGACAGCCCTCATAGATCTCCCCTGGCTCCTTTCACATTTGTCCTCAGGGAAAAAGAAATACTAATTATGCTCTGCTCCTGTCCAAGCAGGTACCCATTAACTGGTGCTGGAAAACAGCAATTTGCAAACAGAGGCAACCAGAGATTTTAGATACACAATGTTAGAAAAGATTTTTGGATCTTCTTTACTTTAATTAGGTATTTTCTTGAGAAGCCATTAAAAGAAAAGGCAAGGAAATTGAAAAAGTTTAATTTTAGAACAATGGGATAATTTAGTTCTGTAAAATTGTCCATTTATATCTCAAAGGTAAGAGAGAGATTTGATCTTTCATATCCCAAATCATTGGGACATTTGGTCAATAATTTCTCCTCTTGCAAGAAATGAGATAATTTCTACTGAGATGAGATAAATTGGTACTCTTAACTCTAGTATTCTCTGTAATGAAGAAATATATTTTCAGTGTTAAGAGAGTACCAAGTCCCCATTCAGGGGAGTGTATGTCACTATTCCAGCATGTTACATCTTCAGGTTTACAATGAAATTTAAATAGAAAAGGATTCACTGAATACTCTTTTATATCTTTTAATCTATCAACTAGTACATGTAGTTCACATTTAATATAATTATGTCAAAGTAACACAGTGAAATGGAAGACACAGGAGAGTGGAGGCTTGAGACTGGATTCCAGGTTTCCTTTTGCCACATATTACCTAAGGCAAGCCTTCAAAATAAATTATTTTTAGCAGTGAAATTCTTCATCAGAAAATTTAGTGATTTATATTATGTGATCCCAAACATTCCTTTTTATTAAAAGGGTCAAAGATTATTTTAGATTACTAATTTTTGTCAAGATATAAAATGTGGGTTAGTTTCTTTTTTTAATTTGCAAATTCTATTTTTTAAAGGATGGACACTATACCCTTACTTAATTTTATGTGGTCCTAAAGATCGAACCCAGTGCCTCACATGTGCCAGGTAAGCATTCTACCACTGAGCTACAACCCCAACCCCTAATTTGCAAATTCTTAAATAAACAATGTAAAATAGAAAAATGAAGCTGCTCACTTTAAAATGTAAAATGGAAATATTTTCTGAAATATTGATATGAAGAAAAAAGATTATTCTGGTAGTTCTTACTGAATATTTCACAAGGTGATTTTTACCTGCAACCAAAAATCCAGACCCAATCAAATAAGAAAGAAATAGTCTTTCTGTAGGACAAAAAGCGGAGATGCTTTTCAGGCAAATTTTATGTGCAATTGTTTGATGGGTTTCTAAGGAACCTGAACTACAGGAGAAAAAAGAATCAAAGAAATGAATTCACTACTTATTCTGTCTACCTAGTGTTTTCATTTATGTAGATAAATCTGCTGTGAAATGTAAAACAGAATATATTTCCAAGTTTAATGTAGAATTTTAGATAGCAACACAAAATTTGATAGCAATGAAAAGTTAATGTAAACATTTTCATGGGAGCCTGATTTGCTATGATAGTCATGGCACCATTCAGTGAGGTTTGCCATATTAAAATTCTACATTTGCCAGTTGAATTTTGACAAGAGCCTAAAAATACCATGATTCTATTATGACTAAAATTCTCATCACTTCTGGGTATTTTAACCTTATATTTGACTATTTCTAATGACATGAGTGGTTACAAAAACCAGAAACATATGAGAACTGTGAGCTCCAAAAAAACTACAAATCTTAACACAGACTTATTTACTTCTATTGGAACCAAGTTGTAAGCAAGCTCTAACTTGGTGGTCTCCAAAGGAGGGTTTTGGAGCCCAGCATTTGTTTTGTGGAACTCATATAGAATGTCAGCCCAAATTGCCAAATTAAAAATCTTAAAAATCTCTAAGCGAGTTAGAGTTACAGAAGGCCAATTTAGAAATTAGGGTCTAATGTGAGTGTGTATTAGTTTTTTGTTACTATAATGGATATAATGGAGTTCCTGAAGTTGGATAATTTTGTAAAGAAAAGAGATTTATTTAACCTAGTTCTGGAAGTTCAAAACTTCAAAAACATGCACTCGGTGATAATCTTTTTGCTGGCAGAATCATGAGGTGGCACAGGAAATCACATGGAAAGAGACAGGAAATGTGTGTGTGTGTGTGTGTGCGCGCGCGCGCACACATGTGCGCACTGTGTTTTCTGGTTTCTCTCTCCTATCATAAAGCCACCAATATTCAATCCTCAGTGCTCCACCCTGATGAATTTACCTAATTCTAATCACTTTCCAAAGTCTGTATTGCTAAACATCACAGTCAAATTAGGTTTCCATCCTCTTAATACCTCACAGTAGGGATTAAATTTCAACATGAGAACTCTTGGGGGGTACACACTAAAATTGTATCCAAACCATAGAAGACTGATTACATATCACATCTTTGTTCTCTAGCTATAAAGACTTACATAAAAATTATTCCCCAGTGTGTCCAAGCCCAGAGGTTAATCAAGCTATAATAAAATATTTGATCTTAACAGATGAATTATAGTTTAAGCATTCCAAAATCATACATCCAGGAAAAGAATCTAAGTTCAGTGGGTCACCCTAATAAAATGACATGTATTAACTAACAATGTAGGCATTGTAGGCATTTTGACATTGAAGAACCATTAGTAAGATCAGGCTCAGTTATAACACAGTTATTGTTGAGTTATAAGTTAGTCTAAAAACTAAGTTAATGATAGTGATGATGAAATTGTACAGGAAATAGTTGTTCAAATTATATAGCAAAAGGAACAGTATGATCAGTCAGTGATACCTGATTTTCTATCCTAGTCAGATTTTATTAACATGATTGAGCAATGCATATAAATAACCATTATTTTCTAAATGATTTTGAATTTTCATAGTATAATTACTTCATTGATAGAATTCCTATCACAACTAGGGTATTGGCAAATGCAAGTAAAATGAAATAAAGCATAATAGTCTAGTGAAAACTTTTCTTCATGCATTTATTTTATTATTAATTTCACAAATACAGAGTAACTACTGTGTATCAAGCTACTGTACTTTTTGTTCAATATGGTGGTGAACAAAAAAAAAAGTAGCCTATATATTGGCCCCTTTGGAATTTACAATGTATATTGACAACTGTTTATTTCAGAAAAAGTTTGTAAAAATATCTTAAACTTTCTTCATATATAGAAGTAGTCTCCCATAAACACTGGTTATAAAATAGAGCATAGGTAGCTATAAGGTAACACTGTGTCCTATAAAAATACCAAATTATGTTCCTACAATAGCAACAGGATTAGATTGTCTCTCAAACCTATGTACAATGACATATTTTTTTTAAATTTCCAGCAGCATAGTAAGTTGAAAAGTAATACATAACCGGGTTTGGATGAATGAATACTATAGGCAGAATAGAGACTTATTGTTCCTAGTGGCACACAATAATTTTCAGCCCACATTTTCTTTTTCTGAACAAAAATTAAAAGGAGCAGGATAAAGAAAAGGGGTAGACCATGAAAGAAAACAATACAAAAGAATAAGAAATAGGAAAAAATGTTTATCTCTGTTCTAGGACAAAAAGAAAAACACTGTGTTCTAAATTAATTAATTTTCAATCAATATGTGTATGTACATATGTGCACAGATATAGGTGTATATAATAAGAGTATTCCAATAAGAAATATATGAATTCAGTTCCTGAAATTCATGTCTACTTTGAAAACCCCGAAAAAGTCACATTACTATTACTTTTTTAGATAAAGAAATAGATAGTTTATAGACTATCTGGTTTACCTTTTTGTCTAGATGTCTATGTATGCATAAGCAAGACACAAGTATTAAAGGTCCTGAACCCAGTAATACTGTAAGTTGAAAGACTTTCCCATAGGAAGAAGCAAGTATGTTTTGTTTCTTTAAAATCTATACTAACTGTATATTTTCCTTAAACCAGAATTTTTTGTTTATTAATAAGTCTCTTCCTATATTTTCTTTCTATGTCAATTTTAATGCTTTGCTATGGTCAAGGGTCATTCAAGCACGTGCTGGCCCATGAAAAATACTGAATAACATAGTTTTGTTTCTTTTCTTTTCTTTTTTTACATTGAATATTCCTGTGCTGTTTCAAAGAAAATTGATCCCTTTTAAAAGTCAATTCCATATTTCATCTCCTGTCACCCCAGTACACTAAAGAACTGAATGGAATAGTTTTTAAAGAAACGAAAACTTTTTTTTTTAAGTAGACATTTGCTCTTTGATGAGTGGAAAAAAATATTCACCAAAAGTCAAATATTTTCAAAATGGAGGAATGAAAAAGTGATTATTTTACTGAAGGACTGTTTTATTTGATGGCCAGAAAGACACCTTTGATATTTACTTTATTCTGGTAGCCAAATCCACTGAAGTCAAAGTTCTTATTTAAAAGTTCATTGCTCTTATTGAGACCAAACATAAATAAGGAGTATCAGAAATTCCATGTTGTGTTCATGTAATACCATCTTTTGTCAGTATTTCCATGAATGGGAAATGAAATAAATGTTTAATGGTAGGTCATTTTATAGCCTCAAATGATAGGTACTGAAACCAGAGGAACTGATTATAGAGCCAGGTTTTTAAATGTCAGTGAATTATTTTTATTAGTTAGTTATGCTGTGCTGATTTATTTAAGATTAGTGAATAATCTGACTCATCAAACAAACACGTTCTGCACAGGAAATGATCACTGGCAATATCCACTCCTTTCTCTGCTCTGCCAGTCTCCTCTTTTAAAGTCAGAAAGATTCATGTTGAAAGAACTCCATAAAAAAGACTTGTCACATATTTCATATGCAAAATCCTATATGTTCTGAGGAAGAGTTAAAATAGAAGTATAGATATGCTTGGGACATTTATAAAGAAATGAAATTTTAAGTCTGTAATTTCTAAGAAAATATCCTTGAAGCATTGAGGAGTTGAAGAACCCCACCTCAGCTCACTAACATCCTTTAAAAATGACTTTTAAAAACAATATTCTCTTTTGTCCCTTGTCCAGGGTGTCATGAATAACATGAAATCTGACATTCTATCTTGCTGTTTACTCCAAATTCGAGTCACAGAATTGAAAGAAAAATAACTTTTATTAGGGTGAGAAAATATTCAGATTTCTTAATCATATCCAAAGATCCTGATTCAATCTGAACACATACCAATTACATCAATTAATAGGAGGAAAAAAACACAAAAACCAAGACTGGCATAGTGCAAGGTTAAACAACTTGAACAGACCATGGTGGTGACAGTGTGGCTTAAATTACTCTGACTTCACTTAAAAACACACTGGTGTCTGAAGCTTATTTGTAAACTTAATAAAGTGCAAGAATCAATACGTACACCCAATTTTCATTAAACATTATAATATGATGTAAATAATGTTAGACTATATTGTTTATTCTATGTATAATATGAATTATATGATGTGTTATTAATAATATGTATTCATAACATGTATTATATAATGATATTATTAGAATATTTAATGCTTTTATGTGTATGTATGTAAACAGTTTTAGGTAAACTTAGAATGTTTGTTTTCCTTATACTAGGAAAATAATGTCTAAATAGAATTAATTAAATTAAATAATGTCTAAATAGAAACAAAAAAATACATTTAAATGATCTTTTTATGCCTTCAGAGATTTTAATTAATATCATTTGTGGAAAAGATTGATATACCATTTTAGGGAAAGAATAAAGATATGATTTAAAAATTTCTATACTAATATAATTTTGCACAGAGAAGGCTAATACATTTTAAAAGCTTAAATAAATATTTTATATATCAAGAATGCATAACTTAACATGGTATAACCTATTGAATAAATGCAGAAATTTTCCTTAAAAAATTATGGCAGTAGTGCTAATCTGAATGTTGTTTAAAAGAGAAAGGTGAAGGCTTATTTGTTTTATTTATCTTTTTTTACAACTGTATCATTTTTTTTAAGTACAACTTTTAAAAATAAGAAAGAACATTTAAAACTTGTTTTAGTTTTCAATGGATCTTTATTTTGCGTATTTATAAGTAGTGCTGAGAATCAAACTCAGTGGGTCACACATGCTAGGCAAGTACTCTACCACTGAGCTACAACCCCAGTCCCCCCAAATAAGAAAATTTAATGTAAATTTTTTTGACACATAAATTCCATTTGAAGGAAATACTTATTGTATATTAAAATAAAAATTTGGCTGTGGGTGGCAAACTTTTATTTTTTGACATTGGTGATACAGTAAGTCTTAGGGACATGCACACAGAAACAAAGTCATATTTTGTGTGTGCATGTAAACTTGTCATTTTGTGTTTAATTTATTACAATTTTCTTAAAACTTCAATACTGAAGTTAAAGGGTCAGATGTAACATACTACAAGTTAATTTTATGAAGCAATCAGAAGGATTAAATTTCATAATTCTTTATATTTCTTTTTGAACAAAAAGTTTTTTTAACTATTTTTGAATATTAGTTGTTATATTGATTAATAGCAGTGTCAGTAATGAGAGACGATAGTTAAATTTGCAGTCAATTCGGCAATTAAATTATTTCTGGTGATAAGTATAATGTAGATGAAATAAAATTTGAAGTACATCTAATATCACATATATATCATACAGTGAACATTTAAGAATATTAATTTCAATAATAAAATGAGCTTCCAGTCTGGCTGCATATTAGAATAATTTGGGGAGTTTTAAAAATACTCTTACTTGGAAATCATTCTGAGAAATTGACTAATTAAAAGGAAGGGGAGTTTGGCTATCTGTAAATAATTTAAATGTGCAACCATGGAATTATAAGCTTACTGTCCTGGTGAAAGTTAGAAAACTACTTTTAATGTAAGAATATTAAAACATTTTCTAGATTATAACCAGTTAATTACATAGCATATTATATAGTATTTCATTTTTCTCTACCCTATGAGTTCACATTTCCTTTAAAAAATACAGAATGGAAGATAAGTAAATAAAAGAAGCTCAGAAATTCCCATAGTTTTAGCAAAAGAAAGAGATGTGATAAAGTAGAGAGAGCTACTTAAAAATATTTTATGTATTTTAAAAAATCCTGCATGTAAAAGGTATTGGATAAAGTTTTAATTTGTTTAATAGATGATAAAGTTCCCCAAATAATGTTGATTATTCTTTTGTTGTCTCAATCATGTTCATAAAAAATTTTCACATAAGACATTAATATGAACAGATTTAAAATACCTTATACATCCTTTAAAATATTATAATAAACAGGGACTGAAATCTGAAAATTTTCTACAAAAATGTATTCTCTTAAAAGTATATGTAAAATATTTTAGGAGATATTATAATTCTATCTTCACAGAATCAATGAAAACCATCATTCATGTAACAATATGTAGATGAGTTGGGAATTTTTTCTTTTTGGTCAAGGAAATCTTTTTCTTCTGAATCTCCAATATCTTTCCAATAAAAATTCAAACAAACAAACAAACACATAAATTCCATTAGCTCTGGAAACTGCTGTTGTTGATAAATTTCAG
Source organism: Urocitellus parryii (assembly GCF_045843805.1). Lineage (NCBI taxonomy): Eukaryota > Metazoa > Chordata > Mammalia > Rodentia > Sciuridae > Urocitellus > Urocitellus parryii. Next base: position 66,206,589 of record NC_135533.1, read on the forward strand.
GCAGAAGTAGAGCCTAATCTTCTTTGTTAACTGGGCGCTCTTGGTTGCTTGACTGCTCTTATCTTCGGGGCCCTCCATCAGAGGGTATAAATGCATGAATGACTAGTCAATTAGTCTTTCCTCTCAAGAGAATGGCTTTAGCCAAGCACACAATAAAAGGCCTCTCTATTAACTTAATTCTATCTCCAATTTGTGTACATGACCCAAATCACCTCAAAGTAAATGATGATTAGTTGTCCCAACTGATGAGAGAACTAGGACTGGAATGGCACTTGAGGCCCACTGGGGGATGGTGGAACTGTGAAGGAGTTGTGTGCAGCAGCTGCCCACACCATGCCCTGCTCCATCAACTGCATCTCCATGGGGCACTGGAAAGAAGGCTGGAAGATCACCAAGGGCTGTTTACACAACTGGAACCTTTCCATCTCAATTCAAGTGAAGCAAACAGCAGTGAAAGGGTTCTCTATTCCAATCATCCAATAAAAACAATATGAAGTGGACATCTTGGAAAGTAAATCACCAGGAACATTCAGACATCAAGAAAAGAATTTTTTTTTTAAATTAGTTCAGCTGAGTAGTATTTCTAGGTTTATCTGGAGTGTTTGCTGTGGGATTCATTGCTTTGTTTTAGAGGAAGGCAAGTGATGGGATGTTGGTGTGCTATCCACAAGAAAAAAGTTATACACAAGTTATAACAAATAAAATATTTCTCTTATTACATGCTTCATTGAGCAAGTTCTTCTTTAATCTTCTCATAGCTTTTTAAAATCTTGAGTGTCTTAAGTCCAAACACGAATTCTTTAATGTGCAATTCCTAAAAAGACAACATTAAATCTGACATGCATATCTTTTCTTAAAAAATAAAACAAAACAAAACAAAAAACCTTTTAAAATTAAGATCTTTGATTTTTCCCCCAGTTATATCCCTAGCTTTAGTTTCCATAATATTTCTCTCATTTGGATTTTTATAATTCTTATAAACATTTTCTTTGTTATTAATATTATTATAAAAGCCTGTTTGGAAATAATCAGTTCAATGTTATCTATGTGGCAGAACTACACCCTCACAAACAGAAAAAAATAAAAACAAGTACTATTTTAAGCAATTATATCTATTGCAATATTTAAAAAATGGAAATGATGGTTAAATTTTACTATGTCAGGTATTATGTGGCAGGTTTAATGTGCATCATCACAATATGAGACAGATACACAAATACTAATGTTAAAAATAAGCTATTTTTGCCAAATTTTGCAGGTGAAAAATTAATGACTTAGAAATTAAGCAATAGCAATAACTCTGTGCAGGGTTCCACTACCCCTGAGTCTTGGACCAGAGATTTGAAGTTCATACATTGCATTTTAGTGTTCACTCTCTTATGATTCTTTATGGTTATGATTTTTGTGATTCTCTATGATTATATATGGATTTTGGTTCATATTTCTAATTTATAGAATAAATGAGATTAAACCGTAAAAGGAAAAGTCTAGAAAAAAGCACATTATCAAAAACATAGGATACCGTGGGAGATAAGGAAATGTTACAAAGCCAAATGCCTGATAAATTCAAAATGATAATATAAAATCTTCCCATGATGAGAAAAGAAGTCTTTCCCAAATAAGGAATTTTAAAAGGATTTATTTAGTTTAAAAACTTATAAACATAGCTATGTAAGTGTGTTAGCAATTAGTGCTATTAATGTCTTATTTTTAGATCATATTGAAGAAGCAATATAGCCTTGCGATCAAGATTGCAAGTTTTGGAATCACACTATCTAAGTTCAAAATTCCTTTCTTCTACCTACTAGCTTTTAAATTTTGAGTAACTTAATTAACTTTTTTAGGGCTGGAATTCTTCAATAGTAAAATGAGGGAAATCATTTTTTAACTGTTCCTTGGGTTGTTGTGAGAATTAAATGTGTACTGTCCTATAACTCACCCAGGAACATTTCTGGCATACTATATTAGGCACTAAATAAATGTTACTCTTTTCTTAGTTTTTTTAAAAATATTTTTTAGTTGTCAATGCATCTTTATTTTATTTATATGTGGTGCTGAGAATCGATCCCAATGCCTCACACATGCTAGGCAAGTGCTCTACCACTGAGCTACAATCCCAGCCGTTCTTACTTAGTTTTGAGGAAATTTTTTTTCCTAGCATACATACCATACAGTGCAGATAGAACAATAGGTGATCTGAATGCATGCAGCATGGCTAATATGGTGATTGGGAGTATCTAGGTATTGTTGTCCCCCTTTAATGTTGGAGGGTTTCTTGCTGTGTGGAATGCTCTGATTCCAATATCAATGAGGCAAAGATAACCTTGCTCACTAGAATAGAACTTGCCTATATTAGTGATGTAAGTCCATGATCCAGATTGAGGAGCAAACCAGTGATCCCAGTAGTTGAAAAGAACTGCATTGATCAAGTTGGCTACCATTATTATAAGTTTAAGTTCTGAGATGAAATTAATTCACAGTTACCACTAGCATATCTTTTTCCTTCGATTGGATAATTAATATACATATACAATGCATTAATTCTTAAAATATAATGCCACATTTATTGCTGTTTTGAAAGAAGACAATTGTATAAACACTTGGCAGATTATACATGCCAAGAATGAAGAAAGCACAACTGGAAACAATGAAACACTGACACACTGGTGTGATTAGCAACAAAATGCTCACATCAGTGTTCCTCCATTAGTGACTCAAAACAAACACATCATGTTGACCATCAGATTAACAGACTTTCCACAGGCAGACACAGCAAATAAAGATGACGGTGTATTCAATGACAGCAGCATAGATTCCTCTATTAGACATCCAGTTATTTCATTCTCTATACTTGTTAAACTGCTGTATCAGAATTTTCTTATCTGGAGAAGTAGGAAATTAAAGTATGAGATACACATCAGTTGTTTAAAAATGTGCAGAGGTGATCTGTACTGTACCTCCCATCTCAATAGAAAGCATGTATCTTGAACATGGAAAGAAGAAATTTTTTATTTGTAGTATGAAACTTTTCACTGATTTCTTTTCCTCTTATTCTTCATACACACGTTCAGGATAACATCAAATTTCTTTTTAATGATAGCCTTGTGATGTTTAAATGGCTTGTTCTGCAAAGAATGCTTTTTATTTTTATGTGATTCCTCAAGCAGCCTCCTATGAAACAATATAAGGAAGGGATATTAGAAATCTTAACATAACACAGATTGCTGCCAAATTTTCAGCTGTTGCTGGATGAATGGTGAGACTGAGACACGTTTCCTGGGCTAACCATTTTAGATGGCACATCTTTATACAGTTGTCCAGTTAATATTAGTATAAGACTTCACTGTTGTCATAAATAATACAACTTACTACTCTAAGGGTGCGATGATGACTTTCCTCTGGAGTGTAATGTGAGGACTACACCCAGGACAGTTACCCTGTTAGTCAGTCATGAGGCCCAAGATAGTCCTTAGGGACTGTTGAAAGCATTGCTAATTCTTCATGCCTTAAGTATATAATCACATCTTAGAGACTTGAGTTACATACTGATAACAATTGCCTCTTTTCTAGAAGGCAAACTGAACTATCCATGGAAGAGGAGAATTAAAAGGTCTGTCCATAAATTTCAAATGGATACACATGACAATTGTATCGAAGGGTGTCATCTGCTGCCATTGTCAGTGTTATCCTGATCTAAAGACAACTGCTAACCCTGCACCCCAGAGGCCTTTTAACTTTTAAATGTATGATTTCACACTTGAGGCAAGTCTGTTGTCATTTAAAAAGACAAATGCAGATTCCAGAAAATTAATTTCCCTTTAAATACAACAGAAGAGACATCCATAGTCTCTTGAACTTGTAGTCTTTTAACAAGGAGCTTGCAAAATTAGCAGAAAATGGCAAAACATGTGGCACTATATTACATTAAAAATTCTAATTCTAAATCTTTTGTGAAATGAGTTAAATGATGAACATATGGTTTTATAAGTTATATTTTCTAATGCTTATTTGTAAATGCAACTCTATGGGAATTTCACTCATGTATATTTCTCTTTAAACAAAATTTAGAGCTTAGCCTTCAGTAGCAAATTAAATTGGAAATGTAAGCCTCTGAAGGGCATAATTAATTCACTAAATAGGTGATTGTGATTTGATTCTGGGTGATTTCTTTAATTGTCTCAGTTTAGTTTTTGAATTCAAAATTTATATTTAACCAGTTACCATAAAAAATGAATTTTGTTGTTAATATAACTCATAAGAAAGACAAATTACTATATTTCCAATGAAGTGACTATTACTTTTTAAAACTTGTTTAATACTTGTAGGAACAAAATAGAACAATAGAGTGTATGTGTTCTGAATAGTTTTATATATTTAAGAAAATATCACTAAATTATTCTATCAATTATGTTTTTATTTTTGCACATGGCTTTTGGAGATTTTATTTGTTATTTTAAGCTTAGAGTGAAGGAGATTGCCTAATAGTTTCAAAAATACGGGCTATAGAGAGTCTTAATTTCCTCCTTTCTTTGAAAAGCTCCCTTTATTATTCTTTACCTCAGTTTCTACATCAGTACAATATAATACAATTTAAGCCAATTTTTTAAAGTATTCACTTACATAACTCATAGAAACATATTCACAATCCATGAACTAATAAACAACAAACTGTAAAAATAGTGTGAACCATTAGGAGCAAGTTAAACTTGAAGCATTCTACATAAATGCAATAGCAATCTTGAAATTCCTTGACCTAAAAATGTGCAGAAACATTAGCACTTAAAAAGGCTAAGTAGGGACTAAATCTCTCCTTCCAGACTGCCATTTATTTACCTTTATTTCCCCTTTCTACCTAGCAATTACCTACCTGTCACTCTTAGTTCATCAGTGTCATCTGAACTACTTTCCTATTTCTTAGTTTGTGACAAACTTGGCAGAGGAAGAGTCCTATAACTAAAGTTGTGGGGACAATAATAAAATAGCACCCTCCGATGCTCACCACTTTCTCTGAAAAAGCATCCTCAACCCCAGCCTCTTTACTCTCCATTCTCCAGCCTCTTCTAACTTTCACATCCAGACCGCTAACAGCTTCCCCTTTGATGAAATGCCCACGTTAACTGCTATTGGGTTTCCACCTAAGTGTAGATGAAGATCCTCAGCATTTTGTGTACTATGACACACATCACCCATGTGTGACATTTTATTCTTTTTGTTTTTCCTTACAAGGCTTATAAAAAAAAATGAAGAGGGGGATTAAGCCAGGGGAACAGACAGACACAGTTTTGCTCTTGTTTCTGCACTGTTATTTACTCTGAGAGGACAAATTAATTCCTTGTTGTTTTCTTCAAACATCAAAGCACATGAAGTGTAAACATAAGTGTGTTTGGATTCCTTGAGAGAGAAGGAAAGCAAAGAAATTTTTGCAAATGACTGTTGCAGAGCAGAAAAAGAACATTCTGGAGGGCTGTGTCATGTCCCAGGGCATGTGAAAGGAAGGGAATATAGATATTAAACCACTGGAATGAGTCAGCTACCTTTATTGTGTCCCCATCCTACAGACCCCACCAGCTAATTACATGACTGTCCGGGTCTACACACAAAGCTCATTTTTCTTTCCTATGAATTGGCTTCTACCACCCCAGTTTATCTCCTAGGCTTGAACAGATGAAGCTCCATGCCAAGGATTGGGGACCTTGGTTAGTGATTTTATTAGGGCTCTTGTATCTGTCATTGCTCAGTAAAGAAGGTAGTAGAAATGAATTCTAAATTCCCTAATACCTGAAGGTTCATGTTTTCTAATTTTCCAAAGGGTCACTAGTTTCTCATAGGGGAAAGTGATAAACAAGAAGATCAATTACTGTAATTTACTTGGAACATCTTTAACAAAACCTACTAAGTTAAATAGCTGATTGTAGGCTGAACTTACAGATCATTCATCATGTATAAGATTCTTTATTCATTCATACTTTGTTTTCTTAAAAATACTTACAGTTTCTATGTTCTTTTATAATTACCTGCCATAAAATACCACACATAGAGGCTAAGGTTGTAGCTCAATGGTGGAACGCTTACCTAGCACGTGTGAGGTACTGGGTTCAATTCTCAGCACTGCATATAAATAAAGTCCATTAACAACCCCCCCCCCCAAATTTTTAAAAAATATATCACACATGGTAGAAAAATAGATTTTAATTAATTCATTTACTTTATGGACATTGAACACTTTATAAATTAAGAATATCTTTAATTTTATTTATATAGATTCTTCCACAAAACTCTGAATCTTTTAACACATCAATAGTGTATATTAACATTTTTGGAAACATAAACTTCTTTTCACTTTTATAGAATCAGACAGAAGATAGCATTTTCAATGTAAGGTAATAGTTGGAATTAGATATGGAAATCCTGAAGGTTTATTTCTTTTTTCACCTAACTTTCCAGGGCTGATGAGAGGAAGCATTTCTAAATGAATACTATTTCTTTTTAAATAAGAGAGCAAAAGAAATGGAGAGGTTTCTTTTGAGAACATTTTTTTTTTTAATATTGCATTACATGTAGATAAGTTCTCTGGTGCCTGAAGACCGCACAGCTGTGTGCATTTGTGTTCAAGATTAGGTTTATTGCACTTAACTTGACTCTTCTTTTATGGTTACTCTTTCTCAGCTGTCTGTCTTCCCATCTCACTTTCACAATTTAAACTCTAAAAAACATGTGGAAGGTAATTAAATGGCTGGAATTTCTTTAGCATATGGACAGTAAATAATAGAGCAATAGATGTGCCCTTCTGGATGTTCTCATTCATAAAATTATTGAAAACCTGAAAATAGGTATTGGGTTAATGGCTCAGAAAATTATGTTTATAAACACTTCAAAAAAAAAGTCAAGGATGAGGGGAAATAGATAAGACTGCAATGAGAAGCACAGATTGAATTAAAATACAAAAAATATTCAAGAAAGCTAAATATTTTACAATTTTGAACATGAACTATTTTTTATAAAGAACTAAGCTTTTCCTCTGTTTCCTCACCTCAGAATTCTGAAATCAGTGGATGTTACAAAACAGCACAATGCTCATGAGCTTTTTCTGGTTTACTATTTCTTGTTAGTTTACTGAGTCAGCAGTAACTGGAGTTCTTTGACTTGCATCATTCCAATACGTTCCTCTATTGTCACATGCTACCTTGTTTGTGTCTCTATTCTTATATAAGGACACTGGTCATATTGAAGTAAGGGCCAACTTTTGCCCAGTATGACCTCATCTTAACTAATTGCATCTGCAACAAAAATATTTCCAAAGAAGATGCCCGGATTTAGGACTTCAACATGTTTTGGGGAGATTACAATACAACATAGGGTTTGGGATTTGAGGAGACATTATTCTGCTTATTGCAGTCCATCATGCTTCTTCTTTATTCTTTAAGAAAATCAATGATTTGTTCTTTTGTAAAATGACAACAAGAAAAAAAAAACTTTACCCAGAGTGCTTTCAAGTTTAGCTGTGTATTAATACATAGATTCATTTCAAAATTCTTTTGAACATCTATCATGTAACCAGGAACTGCCTACGTCACATAGATATGTGGAAGAATTTGAGCTCTTCTTTTCCATGAGCTCCTCATCTAGATTAGAAAAGTATACATAAACTATAATTGCAGTACAATGTATCTGTAGTGACTCAGGTTCATTCATAATTCAGTGACAACACCATGGAGGAACACAGAGGACATTTTCTAAGAGAACCACTCAATGTTCTTACAGAAAATGGCATTGGAAATGATTTCAAGATGAATAAAAGTTTACCAAGTAGAGAAGATAAGATCCAGGAATCCAGGAGGGACAAGTTTTCTCAGAAACTAATGGGTTATTTTTCAGAAGTGAAGCTTAACAAATATCTATAGAGAGAAGGAATGAATATAGGCAGGGAGAAGAGCTCATGTAAATGGAGAGAGGCAAGTAATAGAAGTATTTTGTGGCCATTAATTGCAGAGCTTGGGGAATATGAGGCAAAAAGGGCAGTAGGTTAATTGATGTTGGGAGGAGGCTGGGATGAGGTTATAGGTGACCTTCTATGTCAGTCAAAGGAACTAGGAGGCTTCAAAAAAAATGATGATTCTCACCTCTTACAGAGAATTAGTCCCTTTTAGATTGTAATGAAAATCTAGAATCCCTGTCCTCCAGTATGCAGGTACATGCATATATAAACCTATTATGTGCAATTTCAAGAATTAAAAAAATTCTGATTTGAACATGTAAAATTTCTATTGTCTGTGAACTCCAGGGCAAATAAAGAGAAATGAAAGAGAGGTGAAAAAGGAAAAAAAGAAGACACCTGCCATAGGTAATAGAGAATTATTAACAAAGTGAAAAAAGATTATAGTGAAACTGGAATTCTGTTCATAAAAATCATGCTGCCCTATGAATGGAATTAAAGAGGTCGAATCTAGAGATAGGGGTATAAGAGATTAATTCCTAAGTGCCCAGAAAAGAAATCCAAATGGCCTGGACAAAAGCAGAAGCCCTCAGGCTATTTTCCAATGTTAAAACATTTTTTTAGACATTTCTTAGTTATTTGTTATATCATTTAAGAAAATGGGATACAGGGAAAAGATGATAAAGAATTTATGAGAAATGGAGAAAGCAATCATGAAATTCATATGGAAGAATAAAAGACCCAGAATAGCAAAAACAATACTAAGCAGGAAGTGTGAATCAGGTGGTATAGCGATTCCAGATCTCAAACTATACTACAGAGCAATAGTAACAAAAACAGCATGGTACTGGTACCAAAACAGGCGGGTGGACCAATGGTACAGAATAGAGGACACAGAAACCAACCCACAAAACTACAACTCTCTTATATTTGATAAAGGGGCTAAAAGCATGCAATGGAGGAAGGATAGCATCTTCAACAAATGGTGCTGGGAAAACTGGAAATCCATATGCAACAAAATGAATCTGAATCCCTTTCTCTCGCCAAGCACAAAAGTTAACTCAAAATGGATCAAGGAGCTTGATATCAAATCAGAGACACGGCATCTGATAGAAGAAAAAGTTGGCTACTACCTACATGTTGTGGGGTCGGGCTCCAAATTCCTCAATAGGACACCCATAGCACAAGAGTTAACATTTAGAATCAACAAATGGGACTTACTTAAACTAAAAAGTTTTTTCTCAGCAAAAGAAACAATAAGAGAGGTAAATAGGGAGCCTACATCATGGGAACAAATCTTTACTCCTCACACTTCAGATAGAGCCCTAATATCCAGAATATATAAAGAACTCAGAAAATTAGACAATAAGATAACAAATAACCCAATCAACAAATGGGCCAAGGACTTGAATAGACACTTCTCAGAGGAGGACATACAATCAATCAATAAGTACATGAAAAAATGCTCACCATCTCTAGCAGTCAGAGAAATGCAAATCAAAACCACCCTAAGATACCATCTCACTCCAGTAAGATTGGCAGCCATTATGAAGTCGAACAACAATAAGTGCTGGCGAGGATGTGGGGAAAAGGGTACACTTGTACATTGTTGGTGGGACTGCAAATTGGTGCAGCCAATTTGGAAAGCGGTATGGAGATTTCTTGGAAAGCTGGGAATGGAACCACCATTTGACCCAGCCATTCCCCTTCTCGGTCTATTCCCTAAAGACCTAAAAAGAGCATGCTACAGGGACACTGCTACATCGATGTTCATAGCAGCACAATTCACAATAGCAAGACTGTGGAATCAACCTAGATGCCCTTCAATAGATGAATGGATAAAAAAAATGTGGCATTTATACACAATGGAGTATTACTCTGCAGTAAAAAAATGACAAAATCATAGAATTTGGTGGGAAATGGATGGCATTAGAGCAGATTATGCTAAGCGAAGCTAGCCAAGCCCTAAAAAACAAATGCCAAATGTCTCCTTTGATATAAGGAGAGTAACTAAGAACAGACTAGGGAAGAAGAGCACGAGAAGAAGACCAACATTAAACAAGGATGAGAGGTGGGAGGGAAAGGGAGAGAGAAGGGAAATTGCATGGAAATGGAAGGAGACCCTCAGGGTTATACAAAATTACATACAAGAGGAAGTGAGGGGAAAGGGAAAAACAGTACAAGGGGGAGGAATGAATTACAGTAGAAGGGGTAGAGAGAGAAGAGGGGAGGGGAGGGGAGGGGAGGGGGGATAGTAGAGGATAGGAAAGGCAGCAGTATACAACAGACATGAGTTTATCAATATGTAAAGCAATGAAGTGTAACTGATGTGATTCTGCAAGCTGTATACGGGGTAAAATGGGAGTTCATAACCCGCTTGAATCAAAATGTGAAATATGATATATCAAGAACTATGTAATGTTTTGAACAACCAACATTAAAAAAAAAAGAATTTATGAGGAGAAATGACATGAGTTATTCATTACAACTCTTTATTATTTTGAAGATATTAAGCTGGATTGAATATTTAAAATAGATATTAATTGTAAACTACATTTTCCCAGCAAGAAAATATAAGAAGACACAGAGTAAACATTTTAGCATCAAGCAAGATCAAAGTGAACACACACATATATTTTAACCTAACAGTCCCCCCAAGCCCTGCCCTGTTCTGCCTCAACCTCCATGTAGTTAATCTCTATTTCTACACTACATTCTAGGTGAATACTAATCTGCTTTCTGCTCTGTGTATTTGGGAGTTTTTATATAAATGGAGAAATGCAATGTGTAATTTTTTGAATTTCTATTTTTGAAGTTTATTTGTTTTATATATATATATATACACACACACACACACACATATATATATATATATATATATATGACAGTAGAGTATATTTTGACACATTATACATACATGGAATATAACTTATTCTAATTAGGATCCCATTCTTGTGGTTGTACACGATATGGAGTTATGCTGCTCGGTTACTCATATATGAACATAGGAAAAGTTATATCTGATTCATTCTATTGTTTTTCCTATTCTCATCCCTCCTTCCCTTCATTCCTTTCTGTTAAATCCAATCAGCTTCTATTTTTCACCTCCCCACTCTCCCTTATTGTGGATTAGCATCCATATATCAGAGAGAATGCTCAGCTTTTGGCTTTTTGGGACTGTCTTATTTCACATAGCATGATAGCCTCCAATTCCATCCATTTACTGACATTGCTTTTAGCTCTTTTGGTTAGCATGTTTTTGAGGTGCATATATCAGTGATTTATTCTTTTGTTGTCAAATAGTATTTCATTTGATAATAACCCATTCACCCATTGATAGAAATATGGATTGTTTCCATGTCTTGAATATCATGAAACACACTGCTAATAATATTTGGGCACATATCTGTGTGGACATGGTTTGATTGACTTTGGTAAAGTCTTAGGAAAAGGGTCAGTGGAATCAAATAGACTCTTATGTTTAATTTTTAAAGTCACCACCACACTGTGTTCAAAAGTGGCTGTAAAATTTTGTATTCTCACAAGCAATGAGTGACAGGTCTAAGAGCTTGATAATCCTATGACACTTGTTATTGTTCCAGTCATCCAGTGTGTGCTCCAGTATCCAGTGTTTGTTTTATTTTAGTTTTAACTTGAATTTTCCTGATTATCAATGGTTATGAACATCTTTTCATCGAGTATTAGTTATATGTATACCTATTCTGGTGAAATGTCTAATAATTTCACAATTTTAATTATATTTTTTATTAACCGTATTAAGTTTAAAGTGTTTTTCATGTATTCAATATAAAAGATTTATTTTATTTTTCAGTCAGGTATTTTCTCCCAGTCTGGTACTTTTTCTTATATTTTCTTAATATCTCCTTAAGCAAAGTTTTTACTTTTGACAAAAGGCAATTTGTCAATTATTTCTTCTAAGACTTTTTTGCTCTCATCTAAGAACATTGCTTGCTCCAAAGTCACAAAGATTTTATTCTATCCTCTTTCTAAGAGTTTTATAGCTTTAGCTCTTAGCTTTTATTTTATGACTAATTTGAGTGACTTTTTGATACATTTATGTTTTTTATTTTGTCAAGTTTCAGTGCAATTATTTGTTGAAAAGATGATCAATTGAATTGTCATGAAACCTCTCAAAATCAATTGATCATAAATACAAGGATTTATTTGTGGACTTTTAATTCTCTTTCATTTGATAATATTTCTATTCTTTTAAAAATTTTTTTCAGTTATAGGTGGATGCAATACCTTTATTTTATTTATTATTTTTTAATGTGGTGGTGAGTAGTGAACTCAGTGCTTCACACATGCTAGGCAAGTGCACTGCCACTGAGTCACAACCCCAGCCCATGTTTCTGTTCTTCTACCAATAACCCAGTGTCTTGGTTATTGTGGCTATATAGAAAGTTTTGAAACAAGTAGTATTCATCTTCTATGTTTAAAATTATCTTGGTTACTTTCATTTCTTTGTATTTCCAACAGATCTTTGCTATCTAATTATTTTTCACCAGTTTTTTTCCTATCTTGGATGAGATCATCATAATTGATCAAGTTCACTGCATTTACTGATTTTTTTTTTCATCTGCCACTGCTATTGAGTATCTTTAAGTGATTTTTTTTCATTAATAACAAATTTTAGGACATTCCAACTCTACAATTTCCATATTGAAAAATAATTTACATATTCTTATTGAGAAATTTTGTTGATTTATTAGTGTCACACTTTCCTATAATTCTTTAAACATGGTTTTGCATTTCTTTGTTGAGAATATTTTAAAAATCTCTTTTGAAATTTTGGTCTGCTAAGTCCAACATCTAGGGCATGCTGTCATTTCTGTTCTTGGATTTTTAATCTGAGTATGCATGACTTATTCCTATGTTTTTTTTCACCTCTCTCTCCCTCTCTTTTGAATTAAAAACTGGACATTTTAAGTAATATATGGTAACAACTTCAAGTTCATATTTTTTTTCTACCTCAAAGTTGTTGCTCTTTGATTAGTTTCTGATTTCTTTGTTCAGTAATGTATTTTGGCTAAATATGTTTCCCTCATGGTGTATGGCCACTGATGTTTTTATTTTATTTATGTTTTTGTTTTTAAGTCTGGCACTCTAGGATTTTCCCTTCTGTCCAAATAGCTTAGTTGTTAGCCAATAATTAGAAAAAGCTTCATGCTCAAGCATCTGGAGCCAATCAGGCTTCTTTATGCCACTGAGTGGCCTATAAGTGTATGGGAAAGTGTATTCAAGTTCAGACTGTTTGTCTACACTGGCTTTTCAATCAGAATCTTTCTTGTCTCCTTGACACATGTGTGCAGTTTTGAGGTGGGCCAAGAGCATGTGGTTGACTTGAGTTGTCCTAGTCTCTGTTTTCCATATACCCAGACTCTGGCAAGAATATGATTGCTTCAATCATGATGAAATATGATCACTTCTACTGACAGTATTATTAAATGTGCTCATTACTCACTGTTCCAATTTCAGTAGGTTCCTTTCGACCATAGAGGGAAAGCAACTAGTTCTCAGGGCCTCATTCATCCTTTCAAAACCACATCACCAATGTGAATGGGGGCAAAAGTGGACTTCCATGGATTTCTACTGTTCTTACCTCAAGTTTAGGAGTTTTTCCAGCACAAATGCCTCACTGAGGCTGTATGCCTTTGTCTCATTTTTAAAGGATGAAAATAGTTGTTTTTGTCCTTTATTCCAGCTGATTTAGGGGGAGGGAATTTGCTAATCTCCTGCTTTGGCCATTCCTGGGGATCTCTTATCCAGATGTTCCAAGCATTTCATCCATTTACTCTATTTGTTGTGCATATGTAAAACCATGTTGTTTTTATTTTCACTAAGAAGAGTCAAGGTAGGGAGCCTACATTATACCCGAATTATTACTTCAGTATTGTTTCTATCAGGATTATTGCTTCCACGCCATTCTCCTAATTATTTTTCTACTTGCTCAGAACTATTGTGATAATATATCTGACAAAGTGACAGCATTCTTTTTACTTAATTCACCTGTGCATTATCTCTGTTTCCCTGCAGCTTTATCTTCTTGACAGAGGTCAGAAGAAAGTATTCAAATATTTATACATAAAACAGTAAGAGGAAAGTATGTAAAACAGTTAAAAGATCAAGTAAAATAAATATAGAGAATAGTAACTTCTGTGTATAATTTTGAGAATGGTTGCCAGAATACCATAGACTTATGATAAATTAATCATTACATATTTGTGATATTAATTAATATATGAACCCTTTTCCAATTTTAAATATAGATTAATAATGCATGAAACACTTAAATTCTTATTATTGAAAGGAAAATATTTATTTTGTATAAATTATATATACATAGAGAGATCCCTTATCTCTGCAAAACAATGCCATACAGTGTTATGATCACAAAATAATCAAAGTGATATCAGTATAGGAAAGGGACAGGAGGTGGAAAGCAGGATAGATGACTTGCTTGCTAGTGATATTGGCCAAATTATATTGTTATTTTGTATGGGTCTACAAATGCATAACAACAAACCCCATAACAACTACAATGCACCAATAAAAAATTATAAGAATAATGAGACTGATTTTCCAGTTTAGACATAGACTACTTTTTAAAGAGTATACATTTCATAGATTTTAACTTATTTTGTGATAGCACATTTAAGCCTTTTTAAAAGTTTCTATGAACGAAATAAGCAGAATTCTATATCATGAGTTTTCAGAATATATTTCTTTTCATTAGTTCCTTCATTCACTTACTTAGAAAAATGATTGGTGGTCTCTTTGGGCAGGTGCATCTTCCTTGTGGCCCCTTCCCAGCTCTTTCTGCTTCCTGATCCTGCCATAAGCTGAGCAGCTTTCCTCTGGCCCTTCCCCCATGATGTGCTGCCTCATCTTGGGCCCAGAGCAATGGAGTTGACCATCTACGAACTGAGACCTCTGAAATCATGAGATGCAAATAAACTTTTCCTCCTCCAAGTTGCTCTTTTTGGGTATTTTAACCACAGCAATGAAAAAGTTAACTAGTATAGGAGTTATAGAAGTCAGAAAAGAAAATACATTCATCAAATAACAGCAATCTGTAGGAGAAAATAGGAAAGATTTAGGAAGACTAGACTTCTAAGCTTTGCTTTCCTTGAGCTGAGAAGGTTCACTTAGGATGTTTTGTTATTTGTAGAGAATTCTTGATATACCAGATACCACTTTAATTCAAGGTCTCACTTGCATATCATCTTCTTTTTATTGTTGTTTTTGGTACCAGGGATTGAACTAAAGGGTACCCAACCACTGAGCCACATCCCCAACCCTTTTTTGTATTTTATTCAGAAACAGGGTCTCACTGAGTTGCTGAGCACCTCTCTGTTGCTGAGGCTGTCTATGAACTAGCGATTCTCCTGCCTTGGGCCTTCAAAGCCACTGGGATTACAGGTGTGCTCCACCATGCCTGGCTCCATATCTTCTCTAAGTGTTTACAATATATCATTATTCATAATTGAAAGAATTATATTTTTAGACTTAAAAATTGTCATTTGAATATCTTCAGAAAATTAAAGAATTTCTAAACAGAAATTTCTGATAAAATCCATAATAGTTGTGAAGAGATTACAAAATTTGTGAGCAAAGAGCACCTTTTCTGTGAACTTTCATTGTTTTGTATACTAAATACGCTGCTCCCAAAGGCTTGTTTTTGTTTTAAACCTAGAAAGAGGAAAGATCTGGCAATTCTGCTGCAGCCACAATACAATTAATAATTTTTTAAAGCCCTTTAAGCCAGATACATAGCAAGTCAAATGTAAAGAATTGACACTGACAAGATAAATCTCATATCACTTTCATGTGAATTTAAAGCAAAACCACAGAGTAGTAGCCATTGGCAATTTCGATTTCTAAATAACATGTCAGAATGAAGAAGTCTCCAGGGTCTGGGGTATGCATGTGGTTCGTGAGCCTCTTTGTATCTGGTGTTCACCGACATCTCTGAATATAGTTTGGGAACAAATCCATGTTAACTCCATACTTAGGATATTATGAGACTTCATGTAATATTAATTTTCCCCAATATATTCTACTCAACACTTAGGACTCCTGAACTCTACATAGCAATTTCCCATTTTGATTCATTTGTTCTGTGTCTTTCTCTTCTGCATCTGAGAGGGCCTGAACAGAATTTGACAAAAGTCCAATCTATGTGTGTCATCTCTCTGAGGAGCCATTTGTGATTATAAAGGAATGTTTTTGTATGCTAATTCTTATGTGCTTGCCATCAGCTAATTGGGTTGGCTTTGGATTCATATTTTTTTGATAAGAATGTCCCTAGAGAATGGGGAGGTTCTGTTAAAAAGCTTTTACATATTGACGTTTGTTTGAATCTGATTTCGTGTTTTTCAAATGTGCTATGGAAACATTTTTTTTTTAACTCCAACATATTTTAATAGTTCTTTACAGCATAAATAAAATTGAAACAATTGAAGTGTGAGGCTGAGCTAATATATTGAAGAATCACACCTATTAACAAGAGGTTTCTGACATAGAAATTGAAAACCCCACTGTATGTCATGGGTTCCACTGGACTTCATTTAGTAATAAGAACAATATTTTTAAATGTTAAGACATTTGGCAAAGGTAAAGTTTTGTTTCTATCTATAAAACTAATATTAATATATATCTTACTGTTGACTACATTTCCTTTCTATTTGGCAAAAAAGCTATAATTCTTAAGAAAATTATGAAAAGGCTAAATAAAAACTGGAGTGACTTCTTCTCCACCATAATATTTTTCTCCTAAGTTTTTTATGAAATATTTTAAAAATCAGTTTACTGAACAGCAAATGTTGGATCAAATGGCATCAAAATATTTATTATCTTTTTTATAAAATAATTAAATGTCAAGTGATACTTAATTTCATGGGGCTTATTCTGGGACAAATAGGGAACCTGAAACCGCATATGATCCTAGAAGATTAATGTACTTCCCTCTCTTTTGAAACTTATACATCAATTTTAAGCCATGTACCGTCTTTAGAAGATATTAACTTTCTATAATTTGTATATAGTGCATTAAAAGATAAAATAATTACCTGTTCTTAACCTTTCTTGATTTGAAAAAAAAATATTTTGAATATTATTCAACTAAAAAAAAAACATACCCCAACATGATTATTAACCATTTTCTTTGCAGTTATTTTTAACTCCAGGTCTTTGAATATGTTCAATATTTTCTTAACTAATTTATGCTGTTGAACCAAGGAATGTAGTGGAACTTCGTATAAATTTCAAAAGTGTTTCTATACAACATATTAGGTCTGTTGTCTTATATGATAAATATGATTATACTTTTTCCATATCCCCTTTTTCTAGCTATAGAGCAGTATAAAACATCTTCTCCTTTCTGCTACTTTTGTAATAATATGTCTGACATAGGACTGATCTATCATTTTTATGCATGCAATTCCTCTCTGTAAAATGGGTATGTGGTGGGGAGGGACTTATATGTCCAGCAGAAAATTTACAAGGAGCTTGTTTCTTTCCTAATCCAGCTGAGTTAGCTGATTACAGCCAGGTGGATAGCTCCCATTGTGGTTCACCAACTTTCTTCTTTTCTAGTCCTTCTTTTCCAGTCCCAACAGTACTTTCCCCCCCCAAGACATGGTGTATTCTTACCTCTTCTTCTCACAAGCAGACTGACTGGAAGTTTAATTACGTCTCGAACTTGTGTTCCACTTTATTAAAAGGCTTATGTTTTTCTGTAGGACATTGAAGATAACTCTTGCTAATGCCCTTAAATTGCTACCTCACAGTGGAAATAGCAGATCTGAATTCAAAAGAGATGAAGTGTTTATTGTTCCAGGTTTGACTCCCCTTTACATTGGGTCTACTATAGAACTATTGGGTCTGTTATAGGAGCAGCTCTTAAAAGAAAGACAACAACTAAGATTATGGCATTATATAAAGCTTTAAGCCAAGAAAATAATGAGAATCTTGATTTAAATAATGAAATAACAATAATCAAACGGGGGAAAGAAACAGGTTAGAGACTCCTAAAGCAGGCCAGAGACCCTCCACTCAGAAGACCCTCACCATAATTGTTTTTGTTAAAAAAAATTACCAAACATTTCTGAAAAAAGCTCAATGTGGTTAGACTTCCTATTTCCTGTTGCTCTGGCATGCAAAAGCTAAGTTTAACTGTGGACTTTATGTTACTCCTGCTATTGTGGTAAACTGTGTGAAATGAAACAAAAAATTATAAAAGGAAAACAAGAAAGCACTTTCTGTGAACTCAAAGAAAGAAAAAACAATAGTTCTATGTAGACCCCTGCAAAATGTAAACCTCTAAGCCCTTCCTTCCAATGGGTATAAAGTTCAAAGAATTTCTAGAATCTCGGTCCAGAGACTGTTTTAGGCTATCCAATAGCCTCTCTGGACCCTGCAGTCAATAAACCTGCTTCCTACTAATTTCTCAGATGTCCAGCCTTTTCTGTCCTACTCAAAGTTAGAATAAAAACATTGAATTCACTTTATTGTATATGAACAAACAATAAACCTAAACTAGCTTTGTAACTTAGATATTTGGTAACAGGACATTTCAATCAATACAATCCCATTGATGATAATCAACTCAATATATTAGTTTTTGAGTTCATGAAGAAAAACCACCTATTTTATCTCTTAAAGAATATAGAAACTTGTAGACAAACATTTTGTGTTGGGAAAAGTATTGAATTCATTTTAATATTGTCTCATTTTTACGGTGGATCTTAGGCAACTCCTCTGGGAACTATTATACTAGATAGCCTTCCCTGGGACATGCCAGAAGTACCCTAAACCCTGGGATAAAATAGAAAATGTATGAGTGAAAATAGTAAATAATATTCACAAGAAGCATAGAGCAATTATCCCTGTTCTCTTCCTTTTTTCAAAAATTGAAAGCTTTAAAATTTAGAGAAAACTATGGACAGGTGCAAGCTGTCAAGTTTGCATAAATTTGTTATCCAAAAGCTACTACTAAAACAGAATTAAAAGCATATCATTTTAAGTAGTCAGGGCTTAAAGATCTATTTATAGTATCAGTATTATGGAGCAAATCCATTTCAAGCTTTAAGCTTCAATAAACAGCCTTAAAAATCAGCATGTAACCTGACATGAAACCAATTGAATGTCTTTAAGTGTCATATTTATCCTCAATTACCTTTAAAATATATGATCTTTGGAATTGCAGTGCAAATTTGAGCTTTTAAGAAATTTACTAAGAAAGAAAAGCTTGTTCCCTTGTTTTTTTTTTTTTTTTTTTTTAAGGAGTTGAAAATGATGGAACTTATTATGTCTGAAACTCAGCTTTCAACAAGTTACTACCAACCTTCAAAGCATTCTTTAAAATATGCAATTTCTTTGTATGGAGAATCATTATTGACACTAGTGTTTGCTTAATCCACCTCCCATCATTACATTCTTCATGACACTTATGTTAATATACTCACATATTGCTTTGAGATCAAGCATGGGAATTTGAAATTGTATGCTCAACACTGGAAATGCATTTTTTCTTTTTTGGGGAATGGAGATAACAAACTTTGGAATATCTCAGTGACAAACTCTTTGTATTTTAAATATATATTGCTGCCATTGATACTAATTATTAAGAAAATCATACTATAAGTGATACACAAATTTATTTTTACTAAAAACTCAAACTATATAGAATTCAGTAGGCTAATGTAAATAAGAGAATTAATTAGCTAAAACTTCAACAGCTGGCACATGAACTGCATTAAATGAACCATTTATTTAAAAAAAATCACTGAGGGAACTTAAAGAGTCATTTCCTTAATTCATTCGTATAGTGTTTCCTTTGCTGAAATAAAGTCACAAATTACTAAGGCACTATTCAAAAATAAAATAAGCAAAACCATTACAATTTTATTCCAAACATTTGAGTAACCTCTGTGATGGGTCATTTCCCAGCTCAGTACTCAGATATCAGCCTGTGCCATGCCCCACTTAGGTTGTGCATAATTTTCTTTTCGAACTGTTTTTGAGGACTTGGTGTCCATTACAGCACTTACACATAGTAGAATCAGTCTCCCATGTGCCTTATTACTACTTTTTAATGCAATATGCTGCTTAAAGGAGGCTTATTTTCCAAGTTAGTAACTTTTTCCTCATTAAGCATATTTATCTTTCAACACTAGCTATGGGGTACTGGCTTGGGTGTTGTTACCAAAGAACCAAATTGCTTCCTGAGGACCAGGCAGCCATCCTGATGTAACAACTTGGACCAGCCTGAGCCAGCCATCATTAGCATTTCAGTCAGTGTTATGGAGTTTTTTTTTATTTTAAGTGAACTTAAAGGAAGTTAAATTTTTACATTTATATTTGTATTATACTTAAACTTACCACTTGAATTACAAGACATACTTCATAGATTTTTAGAGTTGAGAGGACTTCAAAGATCTCTTTAGTCATCTTCTTACAATTTTTAATTCTTACTAATATAAACTGAATACATGATTACCCAGAAGCTCAGCCATGTTATAGCATTGGGCATGGTCCACTGCAACCAGGATAATTTGCCTTGGCCAATTGGAAGTTGACTTTGGGATAGATTTTTTATTTTCTTTATTAATCAAGAATATATTCTACAATATTGAGATACATGAGAACACTCTGATAGACACACGTCATAGCACTTTTGTAATTTTTATTAATGGTGTGCAATATTGGTATTCTAATAATAGTGATATTCAAATAAAGATTATCACTGTGCACAAAGTTATATCAAATATGTTTTTGTATATAGTTTTTTAAATTGACTAATAACTATGCTCTACACAAGTAGGCATTATGAATGATCACATCTGGGCACATATATTAACTTGGAATCAATTTATATAGATGCGGTGGATACTGTTGTTATTCCAACCATTTCTCCTTAGATTTTATCATTGATGAAAGTTTTCACTGGAAGTATCTGTATCTCTTACCATGAGGGTTTTCTTTGGCCACCAGAAGATTCTAAGGGAGAATATAGGGCAAGTTGAAAGTGGTAGGCAGGCAACGTCTCTGGAAATAGCCTTCAAACAATGATGGGTGAGTATTGGTGTCTAAACACTCGACTATCTATGGGATGATGGCTTGGGTGGTATTTCCCAGAGTTCCTCAGGTGCCCACAGAGGTTATCTCTGCTATAATAAGCCATAAGTGGCTCCTTCCTTTTCTTTTCTCACCTCTTCATTCCTGACCAGTGTTTACTGGGATCACCTCCAAAATAAGCTGCTGTCATTCAAACGTTCAGATTCTGATAGAATACTACTCAAGTCTCAATTTTACTTTCCCTTCTATAAGTGAGAGATGCTGAGGTTGAGAGATAATTCATACTACTTATTCATAAATTAAGTAGTATAGTAACTGCAGTTTTCTGTCTCTACATGCATCACACTGTCTGTGAAAGGTTTTCATTTTTTTTTCCCCCCTGGGCCTTCCTGGTGTGGGGAGTGTGGTGATTCTCTACTAACGGATAAGACATAGAATTTCCTTTTTCTGTTTCACATGTTCAAGGAGGCCAAATCAGTGGTGTTGGTCTCAGCTTAGGACAAATGGAATTTCCATGTGGCTTTTAGGTTCCACCAGAATTCAAATATGTTGGTTATTGCCTAACTACCAAGTTAGGCATCTTAAATTTAGACTTTAAACAAGATAAAATGTTTCAAAAATTAAGATGTCTAAAAATATACTCACTTTCAATAAATAAATTCTCATATTTTCACTAAAGGTAAAAGCACACATAAACAACCATGAGTTGAATTTTAATCCAAAGCTCTTTTTCATTAAATAGAACACTGCAAGTCTGAAGTTACTAGGTTTATACCAGTCATTATTTTGACCCAATTTTGGTCCCTGATACCCTGTTAATACTGGCTACAGTGCCCTGACTATTTCTGTCTACATTGTCAGGCCTGACAGAAGCCTTTAGACTTTCTCCACATGTAATGCAAAACCCCACAATTACTATTATTACTAGACACAATGTTTTGGTTTTCCTGCTTCCTTTCAAAATTTTAATGTTCTACTTTTCTTTCATTCTCCGTACATTTTATCTCACCTGCTTCCCTCCCCCCACCACTTGTGTATTCTGTATGCTCCACAAAATATACTGCCTTAGCATGTTGACTCTTCTACTGTCTCTTGAACCCTCTGGGCCCTCTTTAAAACACCACCAACATCTACCATAAGGCTGCATGTCTACATTTTTGCCCGAAGACTTTTTCAGTCTCTGGAATTTATTAATTCCTTTAACTTGTTCTCTAATCACATCACTGAGCATTTATTTTGATCTTTGCACTTTTCCTTAGCTGACATTACCTTGTTCACTCAGTCCTGTACAAGACTGGAAGATCCAGGAAGGTAAGTTCAAAACATGATGCCATGTTTTTTTCTTTCTTCTGGTATCCTGGGGTCTTAGCCCATGTTCTGATACAAAACATAATACTTCAATATTTGTTGAATAAAAATAATGCCTCTGGCTTGAGGAAGGTATTATAAATCTTCCTCTTAGGAAATAATGCCATTTGTATTGACTTCCATGAAGCCAATGACAGAGAGGACAAACTCCTACTCCATTGCAGACCACTCTAGAAAAGTTTTTAAATTTACCATTTACAATGTGAAATTATTTTTGCAAAGAATAAAAATTGTTTCCTATTTCACCAAGAATACTAGAATTTATGAAGGAATTCCACAGAATTTCCTTAAAGTCATGTAACCAGTATATTGAAAAGCATAATTTGTAGTATGTTGATTATAAAGTACTTTTTTGTCTTATGTTTGAGTGTTGTTCTTTGAACCTGTTTATCCTTTTCACCTAGATGAAGGCAGTAGTAAGGCTGCAAGTTCTGTGATTTCCCTAATCACTGTAAGTAGTAAACAAATCTTTTGATGAATTTTTCCAACATATGGTTTCACTTCAGAATTAGAATCTCTGGTTGCACAAGATTTCAAACTGTCCAACTTTTTTTAGTTACAACTAATTCCCCTCCTCTCAGTAGGGCCTATCTCATCATGAAGCAAGGTGCTACAGGCAAGGAAGCAAGGTCTGTCTCCTTCTTCCTCTATCACCATATTCCCTAGCTTCCTCTCCTCTACCTTGTAATTTCCTTAGTACTTGAAAACAGGTGGGATAGGAGAAAAATGGAGTGTAGGAAATAAAGCTCATGCTTGGCTTGCACTGTCACATACAGACTAAAGAGTACTTTCATGGCCTCTTTGGAGACTGCCCATTGAGCAGTAGCCACTTTCTGAGTGGTAACTCTCACCTGTAGTAATGCCGGTAAAGGTGATATACCTTAGCTTGTCAATGACTCCATTTAAAATCCAGAGTGACTTTCAGTTCTATCTTTGAGTCTTGCTGACTCTTTCAGGGGACTGTAATAGGCAGGGTTTAAGAAAGCTCCACTCTGCCTCTCTCCTATATCTAACCTCATTCTGGTCTCATGAACAAATTTTAGGCTTCCTTTCAGCTGACTATGCTGGGAATGCAAGATAAGCCCAAGGAAGCAACTGTTTCTTTCTTTGTCCACAAGCAGTAGTCTATCCTTTGAGACTTGAGGAGGTGCAGGGTAGCTACTGGGAAAATGTGAGATTCAGAGTAAAATTTGTGTAAAGGCATCCGCAATTTCCCATCTGCTCTTGCTCACTACTTTTAGCTCATAATGTGAATTGTTTGTGTATTTTAACCAGTTTTTGTATAACTACATTTACATTTCCCACAACTTCTATTTTAATAACCTATTACAGGAAAAATTTCTATTATTTTTTGGTCAAATTTATATTCCATAGATAATTTTTATTTATCATAGCAGGTCAATAAACTAATGAAGACTTCTTAAAGAAGTAATTTCTCATGGTAAAGTCATGTTGAAGTGCAATGGCTGCCTCATAAACCAAACAATTATTAGCAAAAACTTCATTTGGTTGATTTAATGAAAGTGAGAGATCTTGATTTCAATTCTTAGCCCAGAATCCAAATTCTGTGTTTTCATATTAAGCAATAGTATTAGCTAATGTTTATTGAGTCCTTCCTAAGGGCCTACCACTATGCTAACCCTTTACATAAATGATGGCTTGAGAAGAAACAATAGATTGCATTCCTTGATTGATCTTGTAAACCTAGCACCATTCTTATTATTTATATGTACAACAAATTTAATCTTCACAAAAAACCTATGAGGTAGATATCATTATTGCCGTCCCAATTTTAGAGACAAGAGAACTGAGGCTCAGAAATTTAAGCAACATTTATAAAATCTCATAGCTATGCAGGCCAAGCAAGGATATTTTTCTGTCTCATAATCCACTTAAAGACTTAAAATATCTTACTGAAATATCTGTTTGTGTGAGTTCCACTCTTGAGATTACCGGCTTCTCAAGTAATCATCCAATTGTTACTTAATCTTCTATTCCCAGTACTAAATGCATGGTAGATATTAAACATTTTTGTGAATTGAAAAGTATTTTTAATTGTGGGCTTTATAACATAAAATATCCAAAAGCAATTCTAATTTCACAAAATTAAGCAAGTGATTAGATATCCTTATGAATTTCTGGTTGAATAACATATATGCAAAGATACAAACCAAAGAGCAAGAATTTTACTTGGCTTATATTCTTCTGAAACCACAAAAATGTTAAGAAATTTTCTTTCTAAATAATCATCAGTAATGAATATTTTGTTAGATCATTATAGAGGCCATTTTTGATAAATAATGGAGTTTCCATTTCTATAGTTCTTGTTCTGACTTTACTTTTGATCAAAATCTAGTCCTGACTTTTCTGATATTTGAACACTATCTGTAGTCTTTGGCCTCTTCTTCTTCGTAGAACTGCAAATACTTTAGCAATAACTTTGGGAAATCACAACTTTTGCTGACATTTATAATAATAATTGTACCAGGAAAGAAAATTTTTAGTTTGTGCTCTCTTATTATATGAGTTCTTCTAACCATGGCAGACTACCTTAATAAATACCTCTGAGAATATAAGTGGATTTCAAAGTAAAATATACTAACTCTACTTTGAACATTAATTAGATTATACTTCAGCTTTAACATATTATTTGGTAGCTAATAATATAAACCTTTCTCATAGCCCTACCTACTCATTCTGCCCACACCTCCAGGCAAATAAATAAATAAACAAAACCCCATAAGATCTTATTTGTGTAATTATACATATGTATACTTATTTAATTAAAAAATGATGTTATAAAAACCAATGTAAGGTCACATACTGTCAAGTTTTAATGCTAAAGCTTGATTGGCTGAAGAGAGCCATTTTGACATCAGAAATAGATAAAAAAAATAGAATCATTTACTTCTAAGCCATAACTAACTTTTGTTTGCAGTTTTACATATTCTAGATTCTCTAAACAATCTTTACGTGTGCCAATATCAGTCATAATTGCCATAAAAACTGAATTCTATTTTCAAACTTAATTTATATGTTAAACGTTATGATAGAAGCCCATTGTTTGGATCTGGAATGTTTCCAAAGTCTCCTTTGTTTAGTGGAGTGGCTTTTTGGAAAGGATCACTTCATGAGGGTTCTGGCATCATCAGTAGATTAATCCATTGAGAGCTGTATGGACTACTGGAAGGTAGCCTCTAGATGGAGGACGTAGGTCACTGGGGGTGTTTGTTGGAAGGGTTTACCTTCTCTCTGGTTGTTTTCCCTCTCTCTCTTTCTCTGCTTCCTGACTGCCATGAGTTGAGCAGTTTTCCTGTGCCCTGCATATGTGCAATGATATTCTGCCTCATGTCCATTCCAGACCAAAAGAGCAAGTAGGCCATGGATTGAAATCACGAATCAAAATAAATATATCCTCCTTTAAATTCTCAGTTATTTTGCTCTCAACAACAAAAAGCTGACTAACACATGTGTTATACAACATAGACTATTATATTTGAAAACGACG
This sequence comes from Urocitellus parryii, assembly GCF_045843805.1. Taxonomy (NCBI): domain Eukaryota; kingdom Metazoa; phylum Chordata; class Mammalia; order Rodentia; family Sciuridae; genus Urocitellus; species Urocitellus parryii. The sequence goes on from NC_135533.1 coordinate 66,232,499, forward strand.
TATGTATGGAAGTCATTAGGGAAATATATCCATTTTTAAGTGAAACTAAAATCCAGCCCAATGTATCTTTAAAAGGTGTCGTATTAATAACAAAACTAAGCTGAGTCATAGGCATTATGGTTTAGAATGTAAAATAGAATGGATAACGAAATACTCAATATTATTTGAGTCACTAACCTATCAGGTGGTAGCACTCATCTTTTAACACTAAAATTGCAAATCACAATGAAAATTTTTTTCCAAGAAGGATTATACACAAACATTCTTGTGAAATGGGATCTTCATTGGTTTAAATGGAAAAAAAAAATGCCTGACAAAAGCGATAATAAACCAAAGAAAATTGAGTTTTTCAGTGGAGTAATGCTAGGATTACATAGAAAAGAGTAATTCGTTAGTGCAAGGTTGCCCACAATTGGGACCAGAATGGGCAACTTCCTCTGTACTGTTATTTTGAGGGAAACAGCATGATTCTATTTCTATTTTACCAGAATATGGCCTCCTGCTTCCTGAACTTCTTTTGTCATCACTTTTAAAGAATTAAGGCATTTCTAACAAGCAGTTAGCAAATACCTCACCCCCCAAACTAAAACAGTTGCTGTCACCATCAACAATAAAGGAGAGAATGAGACCATAGTTAATTGAGACAATCGGGACCTCATATCCGGGTCTCATGTAGCATTGAGTTGTGAGGTTATGAGTAGCACTATTAGTCACTAGAAAAGGCACAAGAAAAAAACCTAAAAGAGGGATAAAGGGATGCAAAAGACAAAAATTGCCCAAGTTAAAAATTGTACTAATAATCAATTCAATACAACATTAATAGTAGATTATATTTTATGTAAGATTTTATATTAGAGTATTTTATTGTACATTTTACTTTTCCTTCACAGCACTTGCTATGGATTTTTTTTTTTTTTTTTTTTTTTTGTACAGGGGATTGAACCCAGGGGCACTTAACTAGTGAGCCACATCCCCAGCCCTATTTTGTATTTTCTTTAGAGACAGGGCCTCACTGAACTATTTATCGCCTCACTAAGTGGCTGAGGCTGCCTTTGAATTTGTGATCCTCTTGCCTCAGCCTCCTTAGCCACTGGGATTACAGGTTTAATCATTTAACTGTTTCCACTCCAAATTCTGAAAGACACACACACACACACACACACACACACACACACACACACACCAGCAATTAAAGGTCTTGAGGAAATAAGATGTCACTATTCTTTTACTATTTTATTACCAACATCTGACTTGGGGCTTGATACATAAAAACTGATCTTTAAACATTTAGTGAATGAACATAAGTGAAAGGATAAACTATGATGATCCCATATTGTATTTAAAAGAGTTGGCTAATGGCTTTGTGGCCTTCTTTTGATGTTATATAATATTTCTTAAGTTATTTGATTCTGTCTGGGAAAATTCAGGAATCATTATGGAAGGAAGAGAGTAGTTGCCAAGTTGTAGTATACTTTAGGCCTACTGTTAAATGCCATGGACTAAAATGTAAATAATTACTGAGGCCCGAGTTATTTGTCATGGGTTGGGTAATGTTAACTATGTAAGACCATAGATATTTTAATTCTTGCTTATGAGATGCCATGGCTTTTATGAAAACAAGATTCTATAAAGTCAAGAAGCCATTTTTCCTCATTTTAAATATTATTGTGCTGGTAGTCAGAATTCAACCACTGGATCAGAATCCAGAACCACAGAGGTAATGGTTTGAGCTCCAAGAGCTTTAACTCACGTGCTCCTAGTTATAAGTGGATATATGTTGAAAGCCAGCAATATGTGGAAAAGAAATTTTGGTTCAATGATTGTTTACTTTGGGCTAAAAATGAATACCACAGCTGGATTCTTTCTACATCATTTTTTTTCTCCCTCATTTGACCATTGCATTTGAGAATAAAGACACTGAATTGCTAAAGAGCATTGTGGAAAGTTAGATTTGACATTTCCCTATTCTGAAAGACCAGATAGGGCTTCCCTTAGTTCTCTTCTGTTCCTCCCCCCCTTGTTTATTCCCCATTTTAGGAAATCTTTCACCTATGATATGATCACATTTTACCTCTGTAGAAGGACATACTTAGGTCTCACTCCATCCATGACGAGATGCATTCTCCCATGACATCTGCTACTATAGCAATGGAAACATAATTTACTTTGTACCCCAAGTTAGAATTCCACAAAAGCAAGCACAGCAATGGCTGGCACAATGAATAAAAACCTTAGGCAAATCTTAGCTTTTACTACTAGATTCCATGACCTGAACTTGTCAATTTCATTACAGAAGTTTTTTTTTTTTTTTTTTTTTTTCAGGAAAACACATGTTTTATATCCATTCTAACATTATTTCTGCTTACGAAGCTTAGAACCAGCTTACTTATGTCTGTGTTAAATGGACATGACTGACAAATGTTTTCCAACTTAAAGGCTTATTTATCTAACTAATTACTGTTATTTATACTAAGGATTTTAGCACCTCACAATGATATTGTTTTGAGTTTTAAAAAGCAAGCAGTCACCCCTAACAAAAAACTGAAGATTGCATTTACACTTTAGTTCCCTAGACTAGCTTTTGGTCATTTTTATGGGGGGCAAACAAAATTGATAGGAATTTTTAAATAATTAGTCAATATGATAGTGAATAAAATACTGGGCATATTTTACTGCTTAACATACAGACCATATCTTTCTACACTCCCACCTAAGCATATCACAAGATGCATTATTACTAGATGGCTGAAAAGCTAGTAAAAAGTTCTTAATTTACAAAAAAAGGCCACAACAATTAGTGAAAAAGTAGGTTGGGGACATAAGCCCAACTGTAGTATCATTTCTGATATGCAAATTCTAATGCTCAGTCTACTGTTGATGAATCCATAAGTTTTTTATTAACCAAGGGAATGTTAAAGTGGGCACCATTGGGTCCATATATGTTGTTAGAATTTTCTGATTGCATTAAAATGTTTATTTTCCTTCTGTGTTTATTCTGAATACAGTCTTCATGTCTCTAAGACTAAAAATGCAGTCAATTATTGTTATAGGGTCAGGCATGGTGGCCCACAACTATAATCCTACCAACTCAGGAGGTTGAGGTTGGCAAGTTTGAGGCCAGTGTGGGAACTTACGGAGACCCTGTCTCAACACAAAAAGCTCAAGAAAGGACTGGGATGTAACTCTGTGGTAGTGTACCCAGGTTCAATTTTCAGTGCTAGAAAAAATTATTCTCATAAATATTTGCTATAGCAGGAATACATGTATAATAGTTAAAATTATAAATTTAGATTCTTTTTCATATGAATACTATCTTTTGTTTGGAAAGACACTTTTTCTTTTTCTAGGCTATGCAAGGATAAGGCAAGAATTACAGTTTGAAACAGAAGCTACAATTACTCTTAAATAAATATCTAAGCAACTGGTAGTTTTATTTCCTTTACAGTCTAAAGAGGAGCCAAGTGGTGTTTCAGGATTTCTGTCACTTTTAATGGCTTTTGAAAAAATAGACAGTGAGCTATTCCAGCCATCCTCTTAATGTGTTCCAGTGCTAGAAATTAGTCTAACATGTAAAACTGTTCACTAAGCTTAACTTAATTATGCTTCTGTAGTTGAAGATTTTGAATTACTCTGCATCTGTAAAATGTTTTCCACTGATATAATTACATCTGTTTTCATAGCATTTATTGATACCAGATACTTTCATCATAAAATGCTTAGGTCATAATTAAATTTTCCAATAATTATTAAATAATAATAATGTGACAATTTTTGAAATGAAAGCTTAAAGCTTTTTTTGAAGGGTGTACACACACATACACATATGTATATGAAGGAATAAAAGTAAGATGAGCCATATGATTTTTACCCAGCAATATACAACCTAGGCCAAATTTATATAAGTGTGTGTATATTCACACATATGTATTCCTGTGCTAAGAACTACTAAGTGCTTTAGAGTTTGGATTTACACACATAGAGTTACAAAGTAATTCAGTCACCTATTACAGAGATAATTTGTGTGGGCTTAGCTATGTATTTATAGATAACAATGTAGGTAAGGTCATGTGTTAATAAGAATAAGAATTTTCTAGTCATTTTTTATAATCAGAATAGAAGTTTTCAATCATTGAAGTCATTCACAAATCCTGATGAGTAGCAATAGAATCCCTTGTGGACCATTTTTTCCCTAAGGTCAATTATATGCTTTATGAAAAAGAGTAGAGCTGTGCATATTTGGGCTCCTAATCATATTTTCCATTCATAAATTGTTTGTAAGGCTATCAAGCAGGTAAATGAATAAATAGGTCACAATTTATCTAGTATTCTATAAATGTTAGTAAAGAATACAAGTTAATCTCTCTTCAGATATGGTTCCTCTTTATGAATCATTATACACAAAAATATCCTTTTCAGTTTGAATTGATATACCAGAATAGCACAAATTGGGTGCTTCAAGCAACAAACATTGATTGCTCACAGTTCTTTGAAGTTGGAATTTCAAGGTCCATTAGAGTTGGAATCTTGGGGAGGGCCCGCCACCCAGTTTCCAGACACTGTTCCATCCTTCAATCCTCACATGTTGGAAAGCAGAAAGAAGGAAACAGGATCTTTCATGTCTGTTTGTAAGAGCACTAGTCCCACTCATGAAAATGTCACCCTCATGATCTAATTATCTTAGACCCCTCTGCCAAATACCATCACACTGGGGATTAGGATTCGACATTCAGATTTTGGGGAGATATATTCAGTTCACAACAGAGAACTGTTTGTTCTTCATGCTTATTTGCCAAAGGGAAAAATTCTAGTTTTTGTATTTTCATATTGTACAAATTATAAAACATTATTAATAGAGATAATTAAAGCAAGAAAAGTGTAGGGATCATACAAAAAAATAGAGCTAAAAATTGATAGCATAAAAAACTAGAGATTTGAACAATGCTATCTTTCAAAGACTGAAGGAAGATGGTAAAATTAAGTCTGGCTTATAATTGTAACTTTTCGATATTAGGAGACAAAGTGAGATATGTAGTTGGGCTTGGGGGAAAGTGAAAAGTGGGGAAGAAAGAATGCATGCACTTAAACCTTAAAATCAGAAAGCCACTGAACTCTTTGGTAGGTATTCAGTCATGGATTAAAATATGTGTTTCCTAAAGCAAGAATACAAACATATATATAGCTCATAAAAATTGCAGAAGAGGGGGATTTTGAAACATTATTTTGAATAAGATGTTTTAAAATGGAAGGAAATAAATTGAAATTTAATATCTTAATTTAAGCTGAACAGTGAGTTACATGGCATTGATCTTGGCTATTAATTTTGAATCCTAGTAATTTTGGTTTGTTTTGAAGAATTTGAAATATTTTTTAGTGAGTATAATGATGCCTAGTCACTTGTTATTTTGCCACATATTTATACAAGTGAGTAAAGAACCAAAGCTGAGCAGTTGTGTTGTTAATCTGCTGAAGAACAAATTTTTTTCCTCTAAATTTTACAGGAACCTTCTGCAATTGGATTCTAGCAATTTATATTTCAAGAGCAAATAAATAATAGAAACATTGTACTATTATTCTCCAAATTTTGAGTTAAGCAACATGTGTTTGTTGGGTCTTAGGTGCCTTCAGGTTTAAGGAAAAAGATTGTGCATTATGAGCAATATTAGGAGTCTTAAACCTGGTTGATGAAAGTACAATTCTACTGAGTACAGCCTCCCGACTTATATTTCCCCTACAATCAAGACAATACCATATGAAATGGGAAGTATGGTGCTCACTGTGATGACATGAGAGAGATGCTTCATATGAAAACCAGTTCATACCATATCTAGAAAAAGAAATAAAGCTGAGTAGTACAAACATGGCAAATACATGAAATGACCAGGGATTCCTGTGGGCTTTTCAGGAATTATAGTAAACCAGATTTCAAAAGCCATTTTCTTCTATCTTATCCTCCATATAAATCTTAGAATCATCACTCTAGAGAGTAAGAAGAAACAAAGAATGTGTGATCCAATTTCTTTATGTTGCATGTTAGAAACCAAAGAATTATAGCTTGTGAAACATTAGAGTAGATTTTAATTTTTCCTGAAAATATCAAAAAATGCATTTCAATTACATGAGTCTTGGTTATAGAAGTGAACACTTGAGTTAGCAGAGTCTCAATTGAAGTTCAGGTTTTAGGTGTAACTCAGGTGATACTGTGCCTCTCAATTTATCTGTGGAGCAGATCCTTGGTTGTTGTTTCAACTTTCTAAACTACTATGTATTAATACTTGTGTAAAATACAAAAAAAAATTAATAGATAAATGATTAGGTAAATTTGGGTTCAATGTTTCTAACATTTTTTATCTGTCTTTTACAGGTCAGTAAAAATTTGTGGATAACATATTATAATATATAAAGCACTGATTTGAGAAAATGGAATAGCAGTGATATTTTGGAAAATACAAAAAAATTATGTGCTACTGAAACTAATGGCACACAAAGAAATTTGAGACTTTGTTTAAATACCTTAACTGCACAGGCATAGTATCATTGCAGCACACCTTCATGCAAATTTGTGTTATAGTAGGTGCTTTCATTATATTCTAAACCTCAGTTTCCTATACACTGTCAAATGTCCATAATGATTTTTCTGGTCCAATAAGAATTTTTTGAGGTTTAAATGAAGTAATCATGTACAGAACTCAATGCTGTGGATAATAAATAATGGAGTTGTAGGCCAGAGGGGATCTGATTTCAGGGAGTCCCAACAAATCAAGTCCAGCCACTCACTGCAGAAACTAAATGTAAAAATAAATGATGAAAAACAGGGAGGATATTTCTTTAATACAGCTATATGGAAAAATCTAGGGGGATCAAGTGTCCTTGGCACTGTCTTTGGGGATACTGACAAGGGATTTGGGCTGAAATAGGAAAGGAACAGAGTGAAGGAGATGTTAGAAGAAGCATGCATATTGCTGCAGTCTTGGTCAAAATGTTATCTGGTTGATAACTATCTCAGGATTGGCCAAGCAGTATCTTGCCCTGGATAAGAGTTGCTGTTGCCTCGAGGGAAGTTTCAACTCTTGTCAAAGATGTTTTTCCCTCTAACCTGTTGTTCCTGGAATCCAAGGTGATCACAGGAGAGAATGACTCAGAGCAAAGGAGATAGATGCAAAATGCATATAGAGATGCCAAGCTTTTATTCTGCTTTTAGTTACCCAATGGGCATTTCCAGACTTCTGCAGAACCAAGTGAAAAGAGTCCTTTTAGCAAAATCAGTTTCTAAGTCCTGTTACCCTAGTATTTTCATTGCTGAGTATATTTCTTGCTGCTCTATTTTTTTCGTGTGTCATCCTCAGTTTCTCTCTTAGTACATCTGTGCATATGTGACAAATACATTACTCTTATTATGCATTTATTTGAGGAGTGAATTTTAACAAAAATCTAGTCAATGCTTGCTCCCACAGTGAATTCCAAATTACCCATGCAATCTAAATCTCTATTTACCACACATAGTTGCTAAAGTGTCTTGAATTCTTTTGAGCTCAGCCTTTAGAACGATTAAGTGGTAGATATCAGATTTTGCAGCACCCCTTCCAGAATAACATTTATGAGTGGTACTCTCCATTGTTTATTTTACATCTGAGTGTATGCTTTGACACAAGTATCAGAAATCCTTTGGGACAACAAGGCCTCACTTTTGGTTGAGGGCACAGTAAGTATTCATGATGAACCCTTAGAGATAACGGTGTGGCTCCAAAAGAGGTGCTTCCTAATGCTATGCTAAAGGACTTTGAATCAGTGCTTAAGGAAGCTCTTCTTTAAATGGGTTGGTTAAGACTGCTTGCCATAAGAAAGTAATTAAAAAAAAATAACTATGAGTAAAAGGCATAAATATCAGTAGAACAAATGTAGTAGGAAGTAGGAGGAAGGAAGGGGAAAGAGAAGTATTGGTGACTGAATTAGAATAAGATATATCCCATGCCTATATAATTATATCCAAATATATTCTACTGTCATGTACAATTAAAAGAACCAATTAAAAAAAAGACACGTTTGCTAATTTAAAAAGTCAGCTGGAATGTTACCATATGCTATCCTATAGAGATTAAATTATATAAGTCCAGTGATGACATGGAAGACCCCTCAATTATCTCCAAATAATTGCTGTAAACTGCTACTACTGAGAGTCTGATCACAGAATCCTACTATTAGCCATCACTACTGATGGAGCCACCACCACTGACTGTGGATTGATTCTACCAGAAAGTTGCTAATGTTAAGTGGAACTGCAAGCAATGCTGTTAAAGATTCCCATTCCATTTGTTCTCATATAACAGCTCCTCTTCCCCTTTACCCCACTGCTTTGTGAACCCTGCTGAAGTTCTCAGATCTGGAGCTCCATGGTCTTTGTTTTCAGACCATCAGCACTTAGTCTAGAGACTAAAACATAATAGATGATAAATGGACTTTTAAAAAAGGAGAGGAGGAAGTCAACAAGGTAGACAAGTAGAAAGAAAGGGAGGGAGGGAACAAGGGAAGGAGACAAAGAAAAGCTCTAAAAGGAAATAAAGAAAAATTAGTTGATGGAAGCCATCACAGATTAGCAAATAGATTGCTAGGTTTTAGGAAATCTGGAAACTAAAGAATCCTTTCCTTGTTACCTTTCAGTGTTTTGTGTTAGGGTATACTGAGTATACATAGTTTGTTGAAGATAATGGGTAGGGGTAAAAGAAAAAGAGTAATTGTTGAATTTTCATGTAGTATCTCAATGTGAAGAAAAATAATATTATTCACTAGTAAATCTGATAATATTCGAAGTTCAGAACTTGTGGGGTCCATAATGAAAATCTGAATCATAGTTTTTCTTATACTCTTGGTAGATGGCTTGACTTGGGAAGTTTTACAGAAACTCTTTGAAAATTCTGAAAAAAATATCACAGAATCAGATTCTTGCCTAAGTTATCTTTGTTCATGTAGAAGAGAAATATTGTGGCAGCAACTTGTCAAGACTGTTTTATAGGAAAAAAACATTGTGGCTCAACTCTATAAATTTCAGTGTGGACACAAAGTATGGGACGATCAAAGAGAAAGCATGCTTGTAAGAGAGACCAACAAAAATAAAAGGATGCAGTAAAACAGTGATAAATGTAGAATTTATTTCAAAGTTCAGCCAAGGTACATGTCATTTGAAGAGCCTGAAGCAACTAAAGTCTTCAATATTTCCAAGATACTTCAGAGCATTACAATGTGTGGACTTCACTTAAACAAACAAGTCTTGAATTCATGATACTGATAGTGTTGTGATAACACACAAAAGTCACTTTAAAATATGTAGGAGAAAAGTAACCTTGTAGAACTCCCAGCAAGCCCAGGCAGTCACTGGAAAACTTATAAAATTGTGTTGGTTAGGACACTGCTCACCTCTTGATTGATTTGATGCCTGACTGTGACCCAAAGCCATTTATCAGGAGAAAGTAGGCAGAGATAATGAGTATGTATCTAAGAGATGGATAGGGCTTGTAAAATGCTGGTTTCACAGGATAGTAAAGTGTGTGGGTATCAATTGTGTTAGCTGGTATTCTAACCACCCTTAGAATTAGGAGAGTGGCCTAAGAAAGACTTAATGATCAGCACCTTTCTCAATTTATAAGGTGGCTTAGATTGCTCATTAATCAAAGTATGCACACATAAGCAAAAGAAACAGCTCACCAGATTTCATTCTTTTAGATTCATGGAGGTGGGGTTTAAGTAGAAAACATACCTTGGCTCCTAATGTTCTTTTTAAAAATAGGATCATTAATAAAAATAAAATGGCTGCATACATTTGATATGATATAATTTTCTATAAGTTTTACTATAAAATTTCATACATTGGAACATTTTTAAAAAATACATGATTTGGGGTCACACTATAGATACACCCATATAAATAAACATGTATATTTACTTATTTGAATTTTCAGTTCCTTCTTCCACCTTCTCTTCTTTGGGGTCTCTCCCTTCTCCCAAGCATAGGCTCTTCCTCATACTATCTCATTACTACCATTTATTCCCCCTAAACATTTATCTTTCTTCTTTTTGTCTCAGACAGTGCATCCTCAAGCCACCTTTATGGAGTCCTGGCATCTTGGCCCCATGTGTCTCATACAACATACTGTGTAAAACACTTTCATATCATCCAATTTCATTTCCCAGTCTGATAGTTATGGAACACACATTGTTTTTCTACCCTTGACAATTTTAGAAAAGGAAGAACTGGGTTTTTTTTTTTATTCCATTGACCATTTTTGCAAAGGTAAATTATGTCTTTTACATACTCTCTCACACACAACCATGGTTTCTCATATCGTGTATGTTTTATAAATTTTGTTGGATGTCTGCATTATTGATTTTTTTTTGTCAACCCTCTGTCAGATGTGTATCTTCCTGAGTGTTTCATGGTTGTGAGTGGAACTGAGGCTACTTTTCTCCGTCTTTTTAGTATGTGATGTAGTCACATTCCATACTCCTCTCCTCTAAAATCCATACTTTGTGGTAGTTTTAATCCTTCTTGTTATAAGTGTCTTCTATTCTCTGGAGTTGTGTATCTCACACCCTTCATGACCACATTGCTTGAACCATACTTTCAGATCTTGCCTCTCAGTTGAAGAGGAAGCAGTATGCATCATTTCACAGAAAAGGACTCTTGACAAATTATATTAGTCTGCTCTGAGATTTCTTACTTTTGTTTCACTCAGTATCTCTTAACTAGATAGATCAATGGATAAGCCCCCTATCAGTCAACTGAAGCTTAATCATGCTCCAGACATGCTTTAAGTCAGGAATTATTTTCAATTGCCTGTGCCCAGCCAATTGACAGCTACCATTTGTTGAGTCCCATTGAGCAGTGCTCACCAAGTTTTAAAAGGGACATTTTGCTCTTTTGCATTCACAGATGGAGATGTAAGGCTTAGAGAGATGATTTAACTTGCCATGAAACACTAGCAGCTGGTATATTTATATCTGTTGATTTAAAAATGATCCACCACAACACGTGGAATCTGGTTCTCTAGTGTAGCAGACAAGGTGCCTTGTACTTCATTAGAACTGAGGAACAAGCTTTGAGGTTGTCAAAATTATGTCTTTCCCTTATGGTATTCCTGACCACTGTGCCTGTCCTAGTCACAAAAATGAACAACTTTAAACTAAATTCTTTCGATTTTGGCTAGACTTTCTACTTTCTCCAGGCAAGCTTTAACGCTAAAGCCCAAACTTGGTAGGTAGGAAACTCTGTTCCTAGTTTAGATTTTACCTGTTATTTCTACAACTATATCACTACTCAAGCCTTAACTAGTAACACAAGCTGGTGACTGAGGTCAGGTTTACTTTAGATAGATAAGAATTACACTTACCAGCCTACAAGGTTGGTAACTGAGTATCAACTACAGCAGCCATATTCCCTTTATGCACCTCACTCATCAGATTAGATAGTGTTTACATGAGCACCTAACTGCTGCTCTTCAAAGCATCTCTCTTTAGCCAGAAAAGCCAGTTGGGTTCTAGCATGATACATAAACCTTGATCCAGAACCTGATCCCACTCTTTCCTTTTCATGAGAATCCCTGACTCCCTCTCACTAAAACATAATTATAGACTTAATGATCTAATATAGTCCCTGTTATGGAATTTTACTAAGACCTCATTCCAAAAGAATAAAGTTCTAGTGGAGAGATTTTCAGTAACAATGGACTATTGGAAAGGGCATTTTGAAGCTGAACCGGTTACTAGTAGTTACTTACTATTAATCCCATCCATATTAGTATGATTCTAATCTTGATGATGCGATATATGATCTTTAAGTTTACTTTTTTTTCTCTTTTGCCCTTGTAAATATGGAATCTCTATCGATGTTAATGCTGCCTGGGAATGACAGAGGCAAGTCTTCAGGGGATTTTTTTTTTCCATTGGGCTTTTAATTTTCCTAGTCTTACAAATTTGTTTTGTTTTACATTATTTTTTGATACAATGGAATGGCAATCTTCTAGGCAAATTATCTTATGATTTCATGTAGTAATTTTTGGGGATTTTATTATTGGGGATTTTATTAAAGAATAATAGCTCATTTTTCATGCTTTTGTTAGTGCTTTATAGGTTTATTTTGACAAAGTTATACTTGCAAGGAAAATAATTTACTCCATTTCAGTCTCCAGTCCACCCTCTTTCCCCGCTTCCCCCCTCCTCTTATTCCCTGGCCTCTACTCTATTGGTCTTCCTTCCACCCATTTATTTATTTTAAATTGGTGCTTTATAGATATACATAAAGGTGGAATTCACTGTGGTATATTTATACATGCACAGAGTGTAATTATATAAAATTCATTTCACATTTCCTCTTCTTTCCAGTCCTTCCTCTCTCATCCTCAACCTCCTTCTTCTATTCCACTGATCTTCCCTTTATTTTTATGACCCCCTACCCCTCCTTTTATTCCATTGATTTTTTTTTAGGTTTCCTATAGCAGAAAATACAATATATGATGACTTTTACAAAAAAAACCCTATAGACTAAGAATTGATTTTTTAAAATATTACTCTTTACATAAAAGGAAATTATTGGTTGGGTTTTTGTTCCCCCCCCCAAAATAGATTTGTGAAGACTAAATATCCCCTAGAATTGCTTTACTAATTCTCAATCTAAGTGTGTTTTTCTTTTGAAGATAGATTATTAAGCATGTTCTCTTGCTTGAGGTCACTGGAGGAGTTTATTCACAAATGCAGTTTGGGCTTGCTTTACTGGGTTCCCAGTATGTTGTTTTAAAAGTCCCAGTGGCTCCCTTACATGATGCCTATAAATTAAGCTATTGTTCTGCTAAAAGGCATATTTCAATTATTATATACTCTTTAAAAGTTAAAAAAATTAAAATTTACTATTTCATTTCTGTACTTAGAAAATCAAAGTGTGCAACCCCTGCCATATGAAAGTTAACGTTATGAGATAACATTTCAAATTACAATGTCTTTTCCCACAGCTAATGCATGAAATGCTTCCCAGGACTTTTTGTAACCTTTGAGATTCAAATATGAGATGGTTTCCCTGCCCCCACCACCTTAATTTATTTGCTAAAATTATTTGTGTGATAAAAGTACGAGTGCATGACATGTATTTATTTAAAAAATGTTTAAACAAGTATCTATTTACTTCAAAATGTGCCCTGAGCAAAGTTGAGTGAGAACATTTCCAAAGATGATTAAATCCAAAATTAAATATAAATCTTAGAAATTAATACATGATCAAGTATTTCAACTCCTCAGGGAATATTTGTAGAATATGTGCATGTAGAAAATGAAGAACTAGCTGCATACTTTGGAAATTTTGGTTTCACTCAAGGTCCTTATGTCAGTTGTGAATACATAACATCTTAGAAAAGGTCAATGATTGTAGTTAATCAATACTAAAGATGTAAAAAAAAAAAAACCATGAAGAATAAGAGTAAATATATCTAACATCTTTAAAAATACTGTTTTTCCTCAAGGGGAAATGTGAACCTATGTTTACAATGTGATAGGATCATATTAAAATTTTGTATTATAAAACTTTACAAAGTTTTCATAGGTCAATACTATGAAACAAATTTTATCCCTTAAATTATATACAACTTTCCATGACAGAAGCTATGTCCTTTTTGTTTTCTGTCCTCAAACATAGGACATTATAAGGAAAATCTACATAAAGCACAACATGTCTCAATGGGGATAAACTATTTAAAGAATTTCTCTTGGTAAGAGTAGTGATTGTTAAGACATGAACTACATCCTGAAGATGTATTCTCCATGGCTCAAAGATGCCATAAAAGGCATCTTCTCAGAGTGAAAATAGTGCTTTCTTAGAGAACTTTTATAATTCACTCTTTTATGTAGCAATTAATTCCTAAATGCTGAATGTATATCATATTATCTTTGAATTTGACTATTGTCTCTACCATTTGAGCTGCTTGTTCCAGAAGAGCTCCAATTCTGTCATTGTCTGGATCCCACATGATAGTTATGCCTTTATCTTAGATTTCTAAGCCATAGATCTCCAGCTTGAGCAAGATCCTGCCAAAAAAAGTCGACTTCAACTACAGTATGCATAACACCATTGTCACTGTTCACCTCACTTTACTGCATCTGGGCTGGACTTAGAAAAGGAATGATTAAGAAAAATAAACAACTCAAAGGAACTGAGAGTCAGAAGCAATGCACTACAGGAATACTAAGAAGAATTAGAGGTTCCAGGGTTGAGTAATCTCTAGACTAGAACTCAAACTTTCATTCATATTCTCATTGTTATAGTATTGAGGATATATTGAAGTAAAATAAATATGAGCACATATATTTGACATTCAATAAAATTTAATTTAGTAAAAACATAACATTTAATAGAATCACATAAACACACACACACACACATATATCTTTTCATTTAGTATAGTCAATTAGTGAATACTGGGTAAAAAGTAAATTTTCAGAGAGGAAGAATTTTGCATTCAGCATGGGATCTATTAGGCTTTTGTGCTTGGATGACATTGTAAAAATATTATAATTCATAGTAATTGAACACCAGAGAAAAATTGCATCAGAGGTTTGGATAGTCATTCATATGTGCAAATAGCAGTTTAAACCATTAGAATGTATAAAATCACTCAGTGAGGATTCATAAAGTAGAAAAAAAATGAGACTCAATGTCAGATCCTATCTCAAGAGTTTATTAAGTCACCGATAGATATGTTGGTGAATTCAATCATTAATTAAATATGGTTATTCTCAGGTTTGGTTCTGTTAAAGTTCTTTATCCTACTATGAAATTAGTGTGTGAATTTTTTCTCTTCTTTTTCTTTGTCTCTTTCTTTTCTTTGTTTGTTTGTTTGTTTGTTTCTTTCTTTCTTTCATTCTTTTTTTTTTTTTTTTGGTTACTAGGGATTGAACACAGGGGTGCTTTCTAATAAGCTACATCCCCAGACATTTTTTTTTTTTTTTTTTTGAGAAACGGCCTCGCTCAGTTGCTGTAGCTGGCTTTGAACTTATGTATCTCTTGCTTCGGCCTCCAGTGGTTCTGGGATAATAGGCCTGTACCACTGAACCCAGCAAATGTCAGGTTTTGCCTAAATAAATGTATTTTGTTTTTGTACATTCTGGATTCACTTAACCATATTCGACAGGACTAAGAAAATTCAGAAAGTAGAGAAGATTTCAGAAGTTACTGTCATCATTAAAAATAATGGAACAATAATTCACTAAGTATTCTTCATTTATTAGATGGCAGGACTCCTTAATCTTATCTTAATTGGAAAGAATTAGTGCTTGATTGACAAACTTAACAGTGCAGAAAAAATTATCAGCAGGATATTTTAATAGTTAATATTTCCAGACACTGTTTATCAAAATCATAATACCAAATATTACTAAAGTTTTATTGATACCTTCCATGCATCAACAGAAAATGGCAATAGTTTCTAGTTTTCTTACTTCATTTATAATATCTGTTCCCATTCTGACCTGCCTCCTTATTCATGTATCTCTGTTCTGCATAATTCTCAACATCTTAAGCTGTAATGTCATCCTTCTTTTTCCTAGAGTTATAGAAAAACAGTACTTACAAAAGAGGATTTATCACTTTCCAGTGTGAAGCAATGTTTTTTCAGCTGTTTTTCTGATGGACCCGTATATTTTCTAACAAATTATTTCCCCAATATGAAATATCCTTGAAATAGAAGAAAATAGCCTTATTTTCTACCTACTTGTGGACTGATCGTCTTTTCATGGTGGCAGATACTGAAGGAACCACTTAAATCTGCTTTGTTTGTGGGATTTTCTTTTCAGGATGACTTTCACAAAGAGTATATTCCCTGAGTATACTGTTAGGATTGTTTTTTTCTTTTCAAATGCTTTCCAACTTAGAAACAAAATTTTCAAAAATTTCAAAACAAACAAAAACAACACTTTTTCTCATTTAATCCTTCTATTAGAGTATGCTTTGATGCAATTCAATGATTACCAGAAACAAATGATTAGGAAAAAAAATAGCTCTGAGAAGTTTGCTTCTTAGTGGGTCAAACTCAAAAGTAAACAACAAATGACTAACTATTAAAGCAACAAGTATACAGATAGACAGACAATTAAATAAATTGATATGATAAACAGAGGCAGCTTGCATCACTGTTCAATTGGCATAGTCTGAGTTCATTAAGGACCATGTATCAACAACTGTAATCAATTTGTCTGCAAGGATCCTACAAACAATATCTATGATGCCATTTACATTAATTGAGCTTGCTAATATTTTCCACATATAAGATATTTTTATATAAAAATCCTTCTGATTTTGAAGACAAATAGCAAGTGAATTATACAAATGGATATATTCTAAAATTTTTTCCCCTAAATAATGGCATCAGGAATGCTGAAAGTAAGTTGAAGATATAAATACTATGATTGCAGATATAGGATAATTATAGTACATATAAGAAGATTTTGGATTTTATTTTATTGATCATATAGTTGATTTTGTATTCTTTTCAGTTTGAATCTATTCTAAAGGGTCAAAGGATGTTGTCTCTAAGAGAACATCAGAAACTTTGTCATAATACAATTTCTATGCCATATTAGCTCTTATCTAACTTACCATAAATGCTCTGGACTTCATCCTGTCATCATTATCAAACATGTCCATCATGTTTATTTTATTGATGTGGAAAATAAGGCCTAGAATTCTATAAATTCCAATTGTAGAATGCATTTATTCAAATTTAAAATGCTCAACCCATAGTTTTAAAATGTGGCACCATTTTGAACAAGGTGGTAGCTATCCACAAAATCAAGAGTGAGGTGATCCCTCTTTTCGTAGACCATCCCCCTGTAAGCTGATTTATCTCTTACATGAAGAAATTGTTCATTTGAAGGTTGATCTTGTGTATTTCTTGTTTCTTTCTTATATTTAAATACTCTTGTCCAAACCCCTCACACATATTTACCTACCTCATGATCAAAAAGTACAATTAGCCTTCAATGCGATCTGTAAATTATCTCTGGTATCTGAAACCAAATGTCCAAGTTCATATATGAAATCTAGGCCATTTACATCCATTATTGACATTCTATTTTTGTTTAGAAAATATAGGTCTATGACTTTTCCTAGAAGGTAAAAGTCCCAGTGAAGGGTATTAGGATTCTCTGAATTTTTGCCCTACAACGTGACAAATTACATGTCCAAATCTCAACAAAGTTGTACAGCTATTTTTCTTTGCTAGTCTACACCATGCACAGCTCATCAGCCTAATGGTAAAGCAATATATTCAGAGATGTTCTTTTAAAACATTTGTTTTCCAGCTATAATAAGAGGATAATCTTATGTGAACAATAAATAGTAGAAAATACTAGAATGAATTTTAAAGTTGAAGAAAAAGAGGCAAAGTGATTTTAATAAATATTTAATTGTATCATACATTGTGTTATTAATCATTGTAAGCTCTTCAAAATGTGAAGAATGATTTTACTCAGCTAAGCCAAGATTTCTGCTATAAATAGATAAAGGAAGTGATTCTGGGAAGAGTGAATTGGAGTGGATGTCTCTAATTTTTCTTTCTAGTCAAATTAGCTACTGCTTCACAAGTTCCCTCCAGAACAAATATTATTTTGGGAAATGTATCATCCCATATTACATCTTTCTGGTCCATGTTGTAAAACTCTGCAATTCAATTCTTAAGTGTGAATGAATTTTTTGGCAACAGTAGATAAAGTTAGGGGAAGGGTCACATAATATTCTGTGACTATTTTTCAATCATTCCTCTGGGGAAAAAAAGAAAGCAAATGGTCCCCTTTAATTTGGTAAATAGCCCACTCACAAAAAAATCATGAGAATTGTCTTTTCCTTTTGACTATGGATGATCTTTTTTTCTTTTCAAAGGTATTTCTATTCACTACATGCTGATAGATAAAAGATAGTGGGAAGAGAAAAGGAGGAGAGACAATCTTCCTTAGAGTGTGAAAATGCCTATCTGAAGATACCTTCCTCAATGAAGAAGAACTGCTGTTGACAAGAGCACTGTGAGAGCAGGCAGAGTGGGTGTGGAGCATCTATGGCTTCCTTTGTTTTATGCAGCACCTCTTTCTAAATGGCATCATCTCCTCATCATACAGATGACTTACCGTGCATCTGTAGGTTGATTATTTTTTTCAGTCTCCAAACTACACATTCATATTTCAAAATTCTCTCTCCAAAAATTTCTGTCTAAATCTCCAGAACTCAATTTTAAAACAGGTATCTATTAGTCAATAGATATGACCAACTAAGCATTTGCAAACCTAAGTAGCTTTTTCAAGTCATCTACAAATGACCCTTACTTTCTGAATATCTTGGTGAGCACATAATTTATAGTTGAGACTTTTTAATACTTGAAAGGGGTTCTATTAATAATCATGGACTCAACATGCACATTGAGGGACAGGCCCAGACAAATCAGCATGGATGATCATTTTGTGCATAATGCAGTTAGTTAGATCCTCCATCTCATCTAGAAACTTTGAAAATAGCAACCATTTTCTTCACCTCACTTTTTATCATCAGGCCTTATTAATGATGCCACTGTTAAATAAATAACTTTCATATCTAGTCACATAGTTACTCCTTAATGAATACACACGTTTCTTTCCTGGACCAGAAAAGGTCCTAATTAGTCCCTGTGATTCCATTTTCCTCTTTTTCCAATATTCTATTCATTGCCATAAAGAGAATTTTCCTGAAAATGAAAAGCTTGTCATTATTTTCTCTCAGAACATTTTAATTACCCTCTTATGCCACATGAATTCTTCTTATTACATACAGCCTCTTTTACCTGTTTGCTTCAACTGCTGTATCCAACAAACCTGCAGCCTGCTGCTCAGCATTGTGTAGTAACTCCTGATGGTCCTGACGTTACACAATTTGAGATCATGATGCTGTAATACAAATTATATCCTGTTTATGAAAGTCTTTCCCTTGTCTTACAACTAAGAAAAAAAATGTTGAGTCTTTTAATTACCTCTTAATATTAAGCTGAGTTTTTTATGGAATATTATAAAAGTAGAGAATATTTTATTTTTTATCTATCGGTTCTATTTTGTTTCTTGGAATTATCTTGGAAAGATTGGCTGTGGTAGATTTTGTCTCTATATATCACCAAGACAACCATAAAGAAACTCTTCATTTGAAAGAGAAGACAAATAGGGGACAAAATGTACATGCTATATTAGAAACATTAAAAAATAAATTTACTTTTAAATTTTACATGTGCATTCATGACTACAGAATGCCTGTCTGTGGATTTGAGTGACTGCATAATATATATGTGAACTAGATTAAAACTGGCATATATATATATATATATATATATATATATATATATATATATATAGAGAGAGAGAGAGAGAGAGAGTGTTTATTTATGTTTATGTGGTGCTGAGGATTGAACTCACATTGCCTCACATGTGCTAGGCAAGTGCTGTACTCTGAGCTCTGAGCCACAACCCCAGCCCCCGATGATGCCACTGTTAAATAACTTTTTTATTTAAAAAGAAATTTTTATTTAAAAAGAAATCTTTGTTCATTGATTTTACCTGTTTGCTCTCCACTCAGTTATTAATACAATTGTAATGTTCCATAATGATTATTACTTTGTCTATATTTCCTTTATAATACTTTTGCTTTTACAAAATTTTAGTAGATATAATTTTGAAATTGTTACATATTTTTGATGAATGAAATCTTTTCATGATTATAAACGTTTCCTCCCTCTAGCTAGCAAAATGCTGATTTATACACTGAACATATTTACACGTGGAGTCTCTGATGCTCTTTGTCCGTATCTTACATTGCTCCTGAGCTACCATACACAGACTCTTTTGAGTCATACAGACTCCTCTGATGAGCAGCAGAAATATAGAACAAATATTTTTTAAAACATGCAATTGTTTCCCACTAACCAAACCTTCTTCTTTTTGTTGTTGTTGCGAGATGCATTGAGTCCCTTGGGGAAGAAGGAAAACAAAAATTCATTCTTTTTTGCCAGGGAGGGAGCATGTTTTGGCAGGCGAAGAATACACAAACAATGAGGCTCATCTGAATCATCAAAGTTTAAAGTTTGGTAAATTCAAGTTTTAGAACTGAATGTACTTTATTGCATTGCACTTTGAAAAATCCATAATCTATGTGTGGCATATGTATCCTTGAATTACCCACAATTTTCAATTAAGAAAACCATGGCATTCTCCAGACATTAAAAATAAACACAGGTTATTGTGTTTTTAAATTATGCCACTTTCAAACTTTTTTTTGCCTTCTTCCTTGTAATATCAAATCACTTTTCGTATTCAATTTGCTTCCTTCAAACCAGTGCCCCTTAGGATGTGCTGTCCAAAACTGGAAAGTCTCTCTTTATTTCTGCCAAGTCTAATTTAGATACCAGTAAAGCTTTCAACACACATGTGTGGAAGAATAAGCATGGCAGGAACTATTAAAACAAAATGGCTGTGCCTGCAGCACTTTGAAGAAAGGGTAAAGGTTATTGAGAAATGAACTTTCACTAAACCAAAAATAAAGATAAAGTTGTAATTACCCTGAATGGAAAATGAGTTTGGGACAGTTATCTAAAATCTATAGGTTAATTGAAAAACAATGTTTTTGTTTGAGTATGATATGGCCTGGAGTTAATGAACCATAACTTCTATGATATGGCATTTTGTACTGTAGGGTATATTTTAAATGAAGCTTAAATAAATAAGGAATCCCCATACTGCCCTAAGCACAACTAAAGTGTTATTAGTTATTGCACTGCAGGAGGTAAGCATTCTTGAAATAATTGGACATGATAGGATATTATTTTTTTTCAAGTCTTACACAAAACATATTTTCTCTGAATTGGTTCTGTAGATTTGAAAAAGGATTAAGATCAGATTTGTGACATGGAACAGAGCCATCTCTTTATAAAGAATACTAATTATCATTGTAAAATACTATTGATATAGAAGAAGAGGAAATTGCACTGGATTTCAAACGTGTTCAAGGTAAGAATTTACACTTTTGAATCACAGTGTTTTTGAATAATTAGTAAAAAATTAATAAATTAGTAAGAACTAGTAAAAAATAGTTAGTAAAAAATCATACATGTGAAAATAAGAAAAACAGGGGGATAGTAGAGAATAGGACAGACAGCAGAATACATCAGACACTAGAAAGGCAATTTGTCAATCAATGGAAGGGTAACTGATGTGATACAGCAATCTGTATACGGGGTAAAATTGGGAGTTCATAACCCACTTGAATCAAACTGTGAAATATGATGTATTAAGAACTATGTAATGTTTTGAACGACCAACAATAAAAAAAAAAAAAAAAGAGTTGTGGATGTAGCTCAGTGGCAGAGTGCTTGCTTAGTATATGCAAGGTCCTGGGTCCAATCCACGGTACAAAAAAATTATTTTTTAAATAAAAAATAATGAAATAAAAAAAAGAAAATAAGAAAAACATTTCAAAAATATCACACAGTCTTAAACTGGAACACAATTCTATTTTTTTTTTTTTAATAGAGAAGGGAGGCATTGAGTTCGGGCAGGTTCATGGGAGTAATGCAGAGTATCTTTGATTAGACATGAGTAAATTATCTTTATATATATATATATATATATTAAAAGAATCAGGGTCTTTAAAATCCCTAATTCCTTGAATAATCTCTCATACAAACTGACACTTAAATAGAAAAAATGATTAGACTGTATTTTTAATACCACATAGAAAAACTTTCTGAATTTTGGAACTTAGTGTTCATTAATACAACTCAATTTTAACTTTTGGAAAAATTTGTATGGGAATCTTTATTAAATAAATGCTAACCAATATCTCAAAAAAGATGTCATGAAACAGCCTAAATCTTCTATAATTAAAGTTGTGCTTTAGAATTCAAGGGGTATTAATTCTAGGATGCTCTGTGGATAATGATATATGAAAATGCTAAAGCCCCTTACATAAAACAGCAGTATTTGTATATCAGTTACATGCATCCTTCCATATACTGAAAGTTATATCTAGATTACTATAATACCTAACACAACACAAATGCTATGTAAATAGGTATTGTACTGTACTGTTTAGAGAATAATGACTAGAACAAAATTCTGAACATATTCAGTACAGATGCAATTTTTTTCTGAATATTTTCAATCTGTGACTGAGAGAATCAGTCATGAATGTGAAACTCCTTTGATATGAGAGGCTGATTGTAATCCATGCTGATGCTTAGACAATATTACGACAGAACACATGTCTTCACACGATAAGAGAAAGAATGATATAAGAACACCTTGAATATCATCATATTATTTATTTGTGAAAATCAGATCAGTTGATTAATAGCAATTTTAACTCGGGAACATTTATGACCGTTCCAGTAAGTTCCCTCCTGTTTCACTGTGACAGCTGCGACAGCTGTTGCCATAGCATTAGCATTAGAGGATGGCAGTAGCTCTGTAGCACCTTGTATTCCCACTGCAAGGAACACAAGCTGGGTGTGAAGGGGACAGTGAAAAATTAAGCTAAGGAAATGCAAGTGGCAATAAAATGGCAGGACTGTGGAACAACATCAGGGCAAATGGACCCCTTCAGAGAAGTAATGTTAGGGATAAAATCCAGAGAAGGCTGCAAAGAATGCACTTCAGTCTAAGGCAGCTTAACTGTCAATGTGGAGAACTAAGATATTTTGGATGGAATATGTGGAGATGGTTTCAAAGGTTGAAGATGGTGAAAAACATGTGTTATTATATTAACCTGTAAAAACAATGTTGGAAGTTGTTATGATTGAGATATGAGTTGTCCCTCAAAAGCTCACATATGAGATAATGCAGGGAAGTTTAGAGATGAAATGATTGGGTTTAACCTGGTCAGTGAATTTCTCCCATGATAGGAAGGAGCTGAGTGGTGACTGAAAACATGTAGCAAGCAGCTGGAAGAGATGGATGGTTGGGGGCATGCCTTTGGAGGTGATACTTTGTCGTTGTGATCAGAGCTCTCCTCTTCTCTGCTTCTTGGTGGCCATGTCCTGATCAGCTTTCCTTCACTACACTCTTCTACCATGATGTTCTACCTCATTCTGGCCCAGAGCAATGGAGTCTGCCATCTATGAGCTAGACCTCTGAAACCATGAGCCCTCCTTAAAATTGTTCTTGTTAGGTCTTTTATTCACAGCAGTGAAAGAGCTGACTAAATCAGAAGGAAAAATGCAGGGTGCTGTCATTTAGAACACAAGACAAAACAGGAATAAAACAGGGAACCGGGCTGCTGGCGTGGAGGTAGTAGTGAAGGAGGTGGTGGTTAGATTTCTGGAAAAGGAAAACAAGTATTCCAACAGTGCAAAGAACGAAAGGTGAACCTACTAGGAGGCCCAGTCTTTTCCAGAATTACTCATAGTGACTGTCCTTCTATTACATGAGGTTCTTTTTTTCCTGGGACTTTAAGGCCTGAATAAACATGAAACCTTGTTGCTTTCAGAGAAACAGCTTGTTCTCTACCACACTTCTGTTTTTCTGTGTTTCCCAAACAAAATAGGTAAAAAGAGAAAGAATTAATCCTTTTAGTTCCTTCCAACTAAGTCTAATTGGTTATCAAATTTTATTGATTCTATAGCCACAACATTTTTTATCATCTATGTCTTACTTTCATGCCCACTTTGGGTTTCTTATTCCTTCTCCTATCTTCCTTCTTAAGGTCTAATATATTTCTAATTTAATATGAATGGTATTATCAGTTTTATTTTCCTGAAAGCCAATCTGGAAAAATCATTTCTCTGGTCAAAATTTTTTGATGACTATTCACTGCAAAGAAAACTAAGACAAGTCTTTCGACATGGAAATATAGTTACCTGACCTTAGTGAGTCTACTTAGACTTTGTAATCTATCCCTCATCCCACAATCATTATTATTGTTTTTTTAATCTTACTCATTTCCTTAAGAGCCATGGTGAATCATGACATCTCCAGTCAGTACTCTTCAATCACCTACTTACAATAGTCTCACCTCCCAATTCCATGACACACTGCTTAGATCTCTATTATACTATATATTACAATAAATTACCATATATTCTGGTGCTAAACATGAAAAAATACCTGGGAAAGACGAACCTGAGGTCAGGATTATATTTATTTCTCTATAGAACTCAATGGTATGAGAAGTAAATTTGAAGGGGCAAGAATGAAACAGGATAATATAGTTTGGGGAGTTATATAATAATTTTTCTTTATTTTATTTTTTATTATACAAATATGGAGTATACTTCCCATTTTTGTGATTATACATGATGGGGAATTACACTGGTCATGTATTCATATGTGAACATAAGAAAGTTATATCCAGTCCATTCTACTGTCTTTCCCATTCCCATCCACCCTCCTTTTTCCCCCACTCTGCCTTGTCAGATGCAGTGAAACTCCTCTACCACCACCAAAACACCTATGGTGAGTCAGCATCAGCATATCAGAGAGAACATATAGTATTTGGTTTTTTGAGATTGGCTTTTATCACTTAGCATGATAGTCTCCAATTCCATCCGTTTACAGGCAAATGCCATAATTTTATTCTGTTCTATAGCTGATTAATATTCCATTGTATGTATATACACCACATTTTCATTATCCATTCATCTGTTGAAGGGCCCATAGACTGGTCCCATAGCTCAGCTATTTTGAGTTGAGCTGCTATAAACATTGATGTGGCTGCATCACTATAATATTGTAGGGTGACCAGCACCTTGCTAGGGTAGGTTCCTGCTCAGGAAGGGTGAGCCACCTGAGAAATAAAAAGGCCTGAAATAATTAGTAAGAAATAGAGACAGAACCAGAAATTAGATATAAAAACCGGATCATCTGATAGGTCTTTCAGTCCTGATAGGAGATGGAACTAAACAACTGAAAAATGGCCCCAATTCTTTATTTAAGGGGGAGTACATCAAAGGCAGAGATAAAGTTTCAGGGGGAGGAGTCTTGGTTTGGTGCTTGCTTGATGCTTGCTTCTCAGTGTGGTAGGGGTCTTGCAGTAAACAGGTTGATTGGAATTTTGACAAGCCATACCCATCTCCAAGAGGTTGTGTGGCTCCTGTGGGTCACCCCAACTCTGGTGCTGTGCTGAACTTGTAATAGATCTAGGTAGGATGCCACATGAACCTGGCATTCTCAAACAGGGTTGCTGCTGGGAGTTTTGGATACCAGGCTTTCTTACTAGTGGCTTCAATATTACTCTTTAAGTTTAAATCTAACCATTTTGTGTGTGTGTGTGTGTGTGTGTGTGTGAGAGAGAGAGAGAGAGAGAGAGAGAGAGAGAGAGAGAGAGAGAGAGAGACATAAATTAAGCAGAGCTGGGTTTTGTCACCTGTAGTCAAATACTCTTAATTGAACAACATATAAAGTAAGGAGGTTTTAATTAATTTGCGGAAGAGGTTGAGTTCTAACATGATTATTTACAGACAGATAAAAACAGTGTTCCTTATATTAAGAGTTGAAAAATTGTCCCTAAGAGAATGAATATTTGCATTGAAGACAATGATCTATTCCTTGGGAAATGTGACAAAGAATGAGACAGTTTTCTTTTTGATGTTAATATTCGTTTAGGTTGAATTTGGGTCTCCAGTTTATGTCAAATGGCAGAAAAAGAAAGAAAGAAAAAAAGCTCAGTTGTCTAGAGAAGAAATTCATCAAAAAGAAGCAAAATGCTTTGACTGGTGGTCTAGGATTAGTGCCAAGATTGAGATTACTTTAGGGGCAGGCTGATGCCAGACAAGTGGGTGTCTGCTAATTTTTTTACAACTAGCCCCTTGGCATGCTGTGTATACCCTTTGAGGAAAACTGCACATGAAAGTAGGTATATATGAGTTTCTCTAAAAATCAGAGAGAGGGTGAGGGAAAAGGAGAGGGAGAGGGAGAGGGAGAGGGAGAGGGAGAGGGAGAGGGAGAGGGAGAGGGAGAGGGAGAGGGAGAGGGAGAGGGAGAGGGAGAGGGAGAGAGAAACAGATTAAGACAGAGAGCTAACTCACAAAGCTGTGACCCTGAGAGTGCAGGAGAATTTTGGCTTACAGCCAGTAGTAACTGCAGAGTTTTTTCTACCCTTAGGGGAATATAAGTTCCAACTCCAAAATGGATAGAAGATCAAACAAGATTGAACTTCTAAGTAATAGTGTCTTACATAAATTTAAAATATTAGATGTTTTTGTGTCCTTCATGGAGTTATCATAGATATTGATAACAATTGCACATGGAAGATTCTTATCCTTCATAATTAATATATTAAAATTTTTAATACTTTGAATAGTATTTTTAAAGTTTGTGTATTTCTAAAAAGCAATTTATATAATATTTAAGAAATAAAATAGGTATAAAATAAAACAAATCTAAACTTTCTTTTCAATAACTAAGACTAATAGCTCTAAAGGTATCCAAGACTAAGTTTTTTTGCATATCCTATAGAATTTATTCCTTTTGTATATATACAATGTTATATAAATATGGATTAATCTTATATATAACATCTTGGGCATCTTGCTTTTTAAAAGTCTCAGTATCTAAGAAAAATTTCCTTTGAATACACATAACTAAATCACTTTTCAGTGGAGTTTTATATTGGGTTGTTTTTAGTACACATATTATATTATATCGTATGTTTGGTGCTTTTATTGACAAGTAATGAAATATAAAAATTCTAGATCAAGCATTAGTTAGACATGTAACCTAATGTTCAGCACAGAAACCATAAGATCATAAAACATTAGTAATATTTGTGTGCTTTCCAAAAAGTCTGAACCTATCATGTCTTTGATCTATAATCCATTTTCAAGTCCCACATCTCAAATCTACAAAACCAAAGTGTAAATTCATATAATTTATAGCAATCAGGGGAAGGTCCCCTTCCCCATAATTCCAGAACTGTTTGATAATGTTCCCAAGAAATGTGAAACTCTTGATCTGTATATCTTCACTGAGTCCTGCCTCTTTCCCAGGATTTTCAGTGTATGTATTTGGTATCTCCAGGATTTAAGGCATGCTTCCTTCTAGAGGATTCTTACTTGGCTAACTTTTTTTGGATCAAGGCCCCATGCTATGAAGGAGAGAATAACAGTCTTTGACTCTTCTCTATTCAGGAGTCTCTGCTCGACCAGTGTTTATCTTCTCCTGGGGGAGGTGAGAAACATTCAGATTTCACATGGGACCATACTCAGTTCAGCAGATGGAAGGTGAAGCTGGATTTGTAACTTCAAAAACAAGATTTAAGATAAATAAAAAGTGCTTAATATATAAAATTAATGTCGAGTTTCAAAGGTCTTTATAGAATGATTTTTTTTTTTTTTGCTTAAATGTATTGATAAAAATATTTTCATCAAGATGAATAGGTAAATAAAACCAGGTTGGGTGATGGCAGAATGATTTTTTGGGAGTGAATTAAACTGCCTCAGTTATTCTGTCAAAGCTTCTTTGAAAAAAAGGAATTGTGGGCAGCATTTTAATGCTAAAGGTATGGTTCCAGGTGACAGGAGAGAGTCTCTCTATGGAAGAGGTGTAATGTTGTGATATTATTAAACTTTGCAGGTGTCTTAATGTCTCCTTTTTATGTGGTTTTTAGATGCATATTTCTTAGAAAGGCAAAGGCTGAACAAAGGTAAAGAAAGAGAGGAGTCAAAGCTGGAATAAGTATAGGAGAAGATAAAAGAGGTACAACTGCCACAGTCTGGCTGGGCAAAAAAACAAGAGCCACTCAAGCAGGAACAAACTTTATTTTTGAAACTCCCCGCCAATGCCCTGTAAGCTCCCGGGAAAAATGCCGACCAACACACGCACGTTCTCCCGCACACACACACACACCAACAGGAAATCCCTCCTCCGGAATTCCCTCCTACTGCACTTCCCCAACCAATGGGAACTGCCAAGGAGTTCCCGAAGCAGGCCAAGGTGGACAGCAGGGGTCTAATATCCATTTGAATGCAGATCTTAACATAATCATATCATCTCAATGGCTTGCTGGCGTCACCTTTCAACCAAAAATGCCATGCATTATTACTACTTGGCTATGGCTCTTAGCATACTACAAATAGTTTTATTGATCTAAATTTATATGCCTTTGCCAGTCTTTTGTATTGTTTCAAAATGGTGAAATACTTTTTTTTCCATCCAAATATATAATACCTGCCATCCAATTTTATTTTTGTATGTTGTGATCACTTTACTAACTCTTGAATGACTCACAATGAAGCGATGCATTTATAGTACAATTTTATAAACTAAAATTTGTTAAGTTCAAGTTTGCTAAGGCAAAAAATATTTTCTTCAAAGCAAATCCATTACAAAATAAAATTCAAATTAAGTGATTCTTAGAATTCTTTTAGAGCTTAGTTTAGCAATAATGTGGTGTGTCTTTAATTTGCAAATTGGAATGCTGTCTAATATATTTAGTTCTACTTAAATTAGTAAATACTTCAAGATATGTTTTCATTTTTATCTCAAAATCATAAGATTAGTCAATAGGTTAAAAAATGAAACCAACTAAAGTCACACTATGGCCTGAATGAAATAAAATACCGATTCCTATCCAACTAGCCTCTAATTTCTTTTCATGATTCAATACCAGACTTGACATTCAACCTAGGGATGCCAAAGACTGAGGGGGAAGATGAGTGCTTTTTGATCGTTTCCTTTCTTCTTGAAGTTTGCTCCAGATTTTTTTGCTTCACTGTCAAAAGAAGACCAGAGGGCATTTGTACTGTGGATAATGAGATATCTGATGTGTCTAGAACTTTCCAACATGTTTATGAAACATTTTAAAAAATGAAATTCAAATGATACTTAAAAGTACATAAGTTATAAGGTGTTCAGCCTCTTTTACTGGATGTATACGGGTTGTTTAAAACACTAGAATGGATTATTTTCCCCCAAAGTATATAAGCATTTAAAATTATAGGTTAATATCATCCAAGGAAAAACAAGTTTTATAAACAGCTAAGCATACATATAATCTCTAAACTGTTTCTGACATAATCAACTCATGAAAAATCTCTGGAAACCAGATATAAAACTGGCAGATTATTTAGAACTTGTCTATTTTCATCAGGATTGCTTCTGCCATTCTGGATGACCTTTTTGTCTGGGTATTTCCAACTCAAGTGATTTCATAAAAAATATAGGAATTCAGCATTTAGAAAGTTCCCAAGTTTTTCGTAAGCATATTTATTTATCTTCAATCTGACCCAAATTGTTAACCACAGTTCTTAAGAAAAAAATATGAGTCCAAGCTGTTTTGAAAGACCCCTTGTCATTGTTGTTGAGAAGGTATTCACTTAGTTCCCATCTAAGTACTAACCAGTCCCAACCCTGCTTAGCTTCCAAGGTCAGATGAGATTGGGCATTGTGTTAGCTTTTCATCTACCAAAATGCCTGACAAGAATAACTTAGGGGAGGAAAAGTTTATTTGTGGCTGCCATTCCATTGTTCTGGGTCGGGGGTAAGGCAGAACATCATGGCTAAGAGAATCCAGGAAGAGGAAAACCCATTAGCTCATGGCAACCAGGAAGTACAGAGAGGGAGCATGTGAGGATAAAGGGATAAGATATAATCCCCAAAGGCACACTCTTAGTGATCTTCTTCCTTCATTCATGCCCCATCTGCCTACAGTTACCACCCAGTAGCTAATTCATATTATTATTTCATAAAATGAATCAATCTATTGATGGTATTACAGCTCTCAAGATTGCTTAAAAGTACCCTTCTGAAACTTTTATACTCTGGGAAACATGCTTTCAAAATGAGCTTTGGGGAGAATGTTTCTAGGTCCAAACCACAGCACACATGTTCTAGAGTAGTATGGCCCTAGAAGATGTACACTTGCCTACAGATACTTAACTGAAGGTTTTGGAAGCAGAGCAAAGAAAAGCATTTATAACTTTTATTAGGCCCACAAATTACAAGATTCTGAACTTGCACTGGCAATTGGCCTTTTCCCTTTTCTTTCAAACATTGGCTCAAGGCAAATTATTACAGAAAAATTAATATTTCTTTTGTGAAACACTGTTGGTTGTTTATATTTAAACTTGAATCCATATGAATAGATTTGGCTTAAAAAAGATTTTTTTAAATCAAATGACTCCATGCCCACATATTATGTCTTAAATAAATATTTTATCATTTTATAAATACAGAAGAGCTCTCTTAATCTACCCTCACTTAACTGACTTCTAATATTAATCCAATGTTTCACACTGACTGATGTTGTGTGTACAGACTCTCAGGCTACTTCACTACATTCTAGAGCATATCACTCACTTTTTTCCTCTATGGACTGTACTGAGAGGGGATTACATCTATTGCTACTTTTATCAAAATGATATTATGATTATTTGAAATTTTGATGATGCCAATTGTACTTGTTTATATAACAAGCTATTGTAATTAATCAAATACTATATAACTGGTGTAGTAGCAGTATCTGAAGAAAAAATGTTATCTTTATAAAAGTCAAGTTAAATGCTTTGAGAAAAAATTTGTCAGTTGTCTATATGAAAGGGATATGTGTGATAAAAATGTAAA
This sequence comes from Urocitellus parryii, assembly GCF_045843805.1. Taxonomy (NCBI): domain Eukaryota; kingdom Metazoa; phylum Chordata; class Mammalia; order Rodentia; family Sciuridae; genus Urocitellus; species Urocitellus parryii. The sequence continues at coordinate 66,263,084 of NC_135533.1, forward strand.
AGATATTTTAAAGTCTACAGTGCTTTCTAGAATGGTTTATGCATATGACTTTTATCTATCTTTAAGAACTTTTTTCAACTTGAATTAATACTGTAGGGAATAGACTGTACACCATAACTGAGGTTTATGAAGGAAAGATGGCATGTTACTATGATCAACATACGTAAAACTTTGGCTAATTCTTCATTGGTCTTGATTTTATAGTATCTGTGAGGTAGGTGCCTGGGATATAATTGCTTTATTTTTAATTCAAGAGATACAATGTATGAGACTTTAGGGTTTTTTTTAACAATCCATATAAAATGTTAAAAATAAACCAATATAAAATTCTTTAGTCAGGCACTATTTTTCATTCTTAAATCTATAGTCTTTTCTGTATGTAGTTATTCATTAATTTATTAATTAATTTTACATAATCTTATACTCTTCAATGTCTCATGGTTATTGTTGGAGCATTTCAATTTACATCATGTGTTTTGATATCATGTAAAGTTAAGTCATTATTAAAAATCTGGCGTTCCTAAGTCTCTGCTATTTTTTAAAATTTATTTGTTTGTTTGTTTATTTATGGAGTAGCAGTGATTGAACCCAGGGGCACTTAACCAGTGAGCCACCTTCACAGTCCTGTTTATTTTATATTTTGAGACAAGGTCTCAATAGGTTACATAGGGCCTAAGTTGTTGAGACTGCTTTGAACATATGATCCCACTACCTCAGCCTCCTGAATTGCTGGGATTACAGGCATGTACTACCATACCTGGCAACTCTGCGATATTTTACAAATAGCTCCAGGTACATACAAATATTACTTTCAGAGACTAAGTAAAATAAGAAAGTAAATATCTAATGTTATCTAATATTTATAAAAACTAACTTGAAAAAATTAAAATACCTTCATTTTAGAATCTTAAGAAGTTGAATTATTTCAATAATGGCTATGAAAAATAGAAAATATTAGATTATCTTGCATATTAGATAACGATTTGTTTTCTTGCTAAAACATTCATGAGAACAAATCTTCAGAAAATAAAATGGAAAAAATAAATAGTAAATCTCAGAGAATTAATGGCATGTTTGAATTTTATCCATTTGTTTCACAAAGATTTGATTACATATCTAAGGTGCTATTACTTTTTCTTTTTTTTTTGCATTATCCTTTTATATCTTTGTATCACAGGGGCAGAGAATTTTACAATATTCATCATTACCATTTTAAAATTTTGGTTTTGGTTTAAAAATATTGATTGGTGTCTTATGAACTAAGTAAAATGAATGAAGATAATTATCATTATTATTATTATTACTATCATTAGTGAGAATTCATTGTAGAAAAATTCTGATACCAAACTAAGAAGGATATAGTTTGAATGCCAAGTTTAGTTATCATGTTCAATAGTACTAGCACATATTATTATTTAGAGAAGTATACAAGTGAGATTTCCAAGTTAGGAGTTTTTCAAGATCCTGAATCTTACAATTTTTATAACATTTACGCATGAGAAGAGCCTTTCCACTTTATAGTGCTAAATATTCACTGAGAAAAAAACTAAGATCTTTTAGCCATTACTTCAAAAGATGTTTTACAGGTTTAGATATGTCTTCACCTCATACATACTTGATTTGTACTCTAAAACTTTAAAAGACAAAATCCAGACAAACAAAAGTAATATATATTTGAAATCTTCTTTTAAAAACTAACGTAAAAGTAATAAAGTAAATGTAATCACAGACTAAATGACACTTGCAATGTCAAGAAATAAAGGGCAAATAAGTAACACTAATAATATTCAGAAAATTTCACAATTGAGAAAATATATAGATCACCTTCCTGCCATCACAGAGCACAAGTGCTTGGATGCAATTTTGCATTGCCTCCTAATAATATCAGAATGACAAATTTAAGAATTGGAAATGGGCTTTGAGATTTACTAGTAGAACATTTTCCACCCAACACAGGAATAACTCAAACTGAATACTTAAGTGATGCCTTTTGTCTGATTGTAGACTCCAATAACTAAAGAATTCTTACTTCAAAAACTTTCATTTCTCATTATCTCTATTTTTATAAAAATATTCCTTAATCCAGTTAAAAAATGGTTAGTTGCATCTTCTATCCACTGATTATAATTTAACTTGAGATTGAACTCAGGGGCACTTGGCAACTGAGCCATATCCCCAGCCCTATTTTGTATTTTATTTAGAGATAGGGTCTCACTGAGTTGCTTAGCACCTTGCTTTTGCTGATGCTGGCTTTGAACTCATGATCCTCCTGTTTCAGCCTCTGGAGATCTGGGATTACAGGTGTGTGCCAACATGCCTGGCTTATTATGGTGCCGCAGTCTGGCTGGGCACAATTCAGGAGCCACTTGTCAAAAGAAATAAACTTTATTTTTAAAACTACAAATGCCAAACAAAATAGCTCCTCAGGAAAAACCCTCAGAGCCCAACTGCCACCACTGGCTTCCACAAGCCTCTCCCACACACCAACCACCACCTCCCACAATCCTCCTGCTCTTGAGGCCGATTGGCTAGGTCGCATGGGCGGAGCCAAAGAAGTCCCCCAATGAGCAGTTCCGTAGTCTGAAGGGCAGGGAAACAGCCCAATGAACATGACCGCAGAGGAGCCAATCAGCTAGATGTTGCTGGGGCCACTGTGAGCCAATCATCAGCTGGCAGTCTGAAGGGCAGGGAAACAGCCCAATGAACATGACTGCAGAGGAGCCAATCAGCTAGATGTTGCTGGGGCCACTGTGAGCCAATCATCAGCTGGCAGCTTGAAGGCCAGGGAAACAGCCCAATCTACACCTGTGGAGCCTAATCCCTTGGAACCTCTTTCTACAGCATGACTGGAAAATTTATCATGTAGGCATGGTATTATTAGTAACTGTGCTATTCTATCTCCTGGTAAAATTACTGATATACCTTTTGGAGAACTGGCTATAATTTTTATTTCACCTTCATAATCGGGATCAATTACCCCAGGACTTATCAAAAGTCCTTTTAGAGTAGAAGAGCTGCGTCCCAATAATAAGCCTACTGTTCCTTTGGGAAGAGAGTGAAAGTTCCAACCAACAGCACCACCTCCATATGCTAGGAGGCTTCCAACCCCCACAGTTGATAGTTGGGATCCTGAGACAAGATCTCAAGTATGCTCTGTATTTGAGGTAGGAGGGCAGCGAATTCACCAGGGTTTATTTTACAAAACAGTGAAGGAGCTGTGAGATGGAAGAAAAACCGCTCACATCTGAGGAACAGATAGGGAGAAAGGTCGGATGGTCATTTCAGTCCCTGGAGATGAGTGAGAGGGAAGAAAAACCGCTCACATCTGAGGAAAAACTATTTGCATATGAGGAACAGATAGGGAGAGGCGTGTGGAAGCTGGTGGTGGCAGTTGGGCTCTGAGGGTTTTTCCTGAGGAGCTGTTTGTTTGGCGTTTGTAGTTTTAAAAATAAAGTTTGTTTCTTTTGACAAGTGGCTCCTGAATTGTGCCCAGCCAGACTGCGGCATTATGGAATTTTCATTACCAACCTATTTCCTTTCACATACATGCTATGAAGAGGGAAAAAAATATCCCCAGCTACTTGCATACATAGAAAAAAGGTGAAAGAGAGAGGGTAAGAGCATGGTTGGTTCACACATTGCTTATCATACGCTGAGGCATTACAAAACAATCTCAGATTCCAGGACGATAACTTGACAAGCCTTTATTTTTTCCCTGGTGTGTACTGAGGCTGGGACATAATAACATTCCTATTCTGCCAGCTCAGTGTTCAGGGAAAGTAAGGGAAACAATTGGTACCATTAATTTTCTGCAAGGATAGTAGGCCCAAGGTTACAAGAGGATTTCAGCTCTTGGTATTCATGACCAGGAGGGAATTACCAATTAAGAATTGGAAATTACCAATTAAGAGGAATACTTCCTTGAGCCTAGGAGCATAAGCAATACCTGTGTAGCATTGTAGGAAGATGACTTCTTTTTCTCTGAGACTAGCATAAATTGAATCAGGCTTAGAAAGATTAAACATGACTTATCTGTGTTAGTATATTTGTAATTAATATAATGAAATTTCTGACGCTCCATAAGGAGATGCACTTGGCTCATTTATTTAGATCTGGAGATTGAAAGACCTTCATCTGGTGATGACCTTCCTGTTGGCAGAGTCCTGAGGAGGCAGAGCGCATCACATGGGAGAAGAGTGACAGGAGACAGATGCCTCTTCTGGTTTCTCTACCTCTTCTTATAAAGCCACAAATATTCAATAAGGGGGCCTCATGCTGATGACTTTTTGTAATCCTAATCAACTCCCCCAAATCCCAACCCTAAACATCATAGTTGAAGTGAGTTTCCACCCTCCTGATATTTAAATACAGATTAGATTTCAAAACATACACCATTGGGTGATACATTCCAATCACACTGAAAACACAGTACTACCAATATATCTTCAAGTTTTTAAAGGCAACTTGCATTTTCCCCTAAGTCTTCCTCTCTGCTTGCCCAATATTCAGATTATCTATTATAGGCTTTGAACTCCTTGAATCCAAGAATCCCTTGCTCATCCCCTTTATTAAGTACTCCTCTGTTTTATAGTGTGTACTTAGATGTTTGCTGAATGCATGGATGAGTCAACACTCAGCCAGGATATTGTTTCAGCATGCTCTCCATAATACTGGTGTTTATGAAAGTTCCTCTTAAAGTTGGTGCCCAGATTTAGGAACCTTCCTGCAGACCTGTGTTTTTAACTTTCTTTGATATTGCCATATGTAAATTAGTAACATCCCAAAGTAGATTTTCTTTTTTAGTATCGGAATAACACTGTTGGCTCATATGGAGTTTGTGGTCATATAAAATCTTGAACCTTTATATGAACTCTTGTCATTCCAGAGGACAAACCCATATATTACATTCACAAGAAATATGGTCTCATCTTTGAACAGTTATATCCTGTACTTACACAATTATCTTTTGAACTTAAAATCAGGGCCACATGTTGTCTCTGTTAAACTTCATCTTGATGCATGAACTTGATTTCATTCCATTAAATTCATTTTGCATTTGAAATGTATCACCCTAAATATCAGCAACCCCTCACTGCTTTCTGCAGGTTGGACAAGCATTCCTTTTTGGTGTGTTTTATAAACTCACCATTTAGCAAATGGCAAGTTCTTATGGACAACATGCTCCAAACAACTAGGTTTGATATACATACACTCATCAGGATTTATTTGATAAGTTTTTGTTTAAACAGCTATGAACTAGGGAAACCTATGTAAAACAGAACAATATGAAAAATGTGGTAGCTATTATACTTTCTTTAACTTGCAGGCTAGCACCATATCAAACGTTCTGTGAAGTGAAGGACTAAGAATAGATTTGCAAAATTGGCTCACCTTTCTATCCAGCCACTCCATAGATATGCTTGTTCAGTGTCAGTCTCTCTGAGTGTTTTTCTTATTTTCCAAAAAGATACTTGTGTGCTTATTAAGTGAAGAGGAGTTTATATTGTGCTGAAGACAGTTTAGGACTTGCAGTAGGAATAAATCAGATGCAGAAATCATCCCCTATAAAGAAGAGACACAGGCCATTCTGAACCATGAACATCAAAAACCTTTTTGGTATTTGTTAATTACTCTGTATTTTGTTTAATCTCACTATATCTGAAGTTTGTGGTCTTTTAACTTCTCTGTTTTAGTTTTAAAATATTGAAATATCTGTAAGTTTCTAGTTTGGGGGGTTTGTGTTTAGGGGTCTGAGAAGCAAATACTATGATAGGATTAAATATGTGAAGATATCATTGAAGAACTACTCATATGGGAGAAAGCTTGAGGGGAGCAGAGAATGTTCCCAGAGGTTTTAAGACATAAATGAAGGAGAGACAGAGGGAAGTAGTTGTATGGAAGTATCCTAGAGAGCCACGCGGTCTAAGGAGGTTTCAGCAAAGCCATCATTAACTTCCTCCAGTTGAAGTTCCCCAAAAGTTGTGTCTCCCATGCTTAGTCATGGTCCAGGAGCACCTGGAGGAAGCATGCACAAAAACCAATTGCCGCCAAAGCTGCAGTTTTAACTGATCATCTTCCTGTAGTTGGGAGTCTATGAACCAAGCCATCTAAACATTTTGGGTCTTTATGAAAGGAAAGTTCAAATAATGTATAGGAGTACAGTTGAACATGCTCCAGTAAGGATTTTAAAAAGTAGCACTAGAAACATTTCAATCCTTTAAATTAATTTTGCATTTGAAATGTATCATACTAAATATCAGCAACCCCACATTGCTGATAACATTTTAAAAGACTGATTATAAATGAACACAAAGTACAAAGAAAATAATCCATGGCAGTGTTAACAATACCATCTAATATAAATAAGCATAAGGACTGCTAAAAGGAATGAGAGGATAAACAGGGAGAAAGAAAAGAGGAAAAAAGAGAAGCATAGCACATCTCTGCAAAAAATGATGCAAATACTCCCAACAGTACAAAACCCATTGCACTTTATAACTGATGGAAAATTTAGAAATTACCTAGGAGAAATTTACCTTTAAAGTTAGGTGACTAGACAAGAGATTTAAGTTATGTGGTCAAGAATGCACAGATCCTTGACTGTGTTCTTTTCATAATATCACCTCAATAGCTTAGTTACCACATGGAAAATTTAGAAGTGTCTAAAATATAGTCATCAAAATGAACTTGCAATGGAGGAGTGACCCTTATCACCACCACATGGTAACACAGACCAAACTTGTTTATTGTCACCAGGTGCTCTTCATATTCTAGAAAAGAAGACACTGTTGCTGTTTTCTCAGAGCCGAAGTGCACTCTCAAGTACAGGCCAGCAGAGACTGACAAGTAGTGTTCTGAATTAAGGAGGGGGGACATGTGAGAAACAGAAATTTTTTTAAAGGAAAATTGTAGATGGACACTATACTTTTATTTATTTATTTATTTATTTGTTTGTTTGTTTGTTTATTTACTTTTTATGTGGTGTTGAGAATAGAAATGGTGCCTCACTCATATGTGCTGTAAGGGTCCGGCGGAACGTCGGAGTAAGAGACCACAAGAGACTGTCTTATGCAAAAGCAGAAGGGTGGGTTTATTTGGAGACCAGCATGCTGGGGCCCGAGCTCTCTATAGCAAAGAGAGATAGAGCCCTGAGAACAGCTTGAGCAGAGCTTATATACTTTCCATGGAGAGGGCAGCGAGAGAAGTTACATTTTGTAGTTTGGCAGTTGGGGACAGCTCATTCTGGGAACAAGATTAGCAGACAGTCCACAGTTAGGGACAGCACATTTCTGAGAACAAGATTAGCAAACAGTTCTTAAGATTTCAACAGTGTTTTGTTAAGCATATAGAGAAACGGAGTGACAAGTACTTATTTTATTAACCTTTCAGTGCTAGGCAAGCACTCTACCACTGAGCTACAATCCCAGTCCCAGGAAAAGAGGCAGAAATCTTTACCTACCAAAAGACTTTATCCTTAAAGTGAAGAATGCAAATACAGTTCTTCATGCAGGTGAATGAAACATGCATACAAGGAACTTGAAGTTGATTAGGGACCCTGGGAGATGGAGCATGCTTCTTGATGTAGTGAAGGACCATTCAGGAGAGTGCTTTAGAGAAGCAAGGATAGCTAGCATTCCAGAGCACACCTAAAAGGCCAGGTCTAGAAGCCAGATGATGTCACAAAGGTCCACTTTCAAAAAATGCAGACTAAATATTTTTAATACAAATGTGCTTCCAAGGAAATAATTTTTCATTACTACTAGTGTCTTCCATATTCTTTAAGTATAACATAAGTAAAATAATAGTCATGATTTATGTTATCCATCTTTTTTGAAAAAATTAAAATTCTGGCTAATGAAAATCATTTAGACTTTTAAGGACTATGAGTTTTATTTGTTTTTATGGAAGAACTATATAGTTCTAGAGTGTTAAATTTCTAATGTCTGCAAGTAGAAGCTTCTTATTTTAAGTTCAGAGAATAAAAAAAGGTAAATTATTATGATTGTATTTAAAAAGAATTCAAAGAGACTAAGTATAATATAAAGATGTCATTATGCCATGGGATAATTGGAAAGCATGAAATAGAGACAGAAAAAAAAAAGAAATCCACAAATTGTTCTTAATGAAGTTATTTAGATGGCTGCTGCATGGACCACACTCTACAACCCCCCTTCCATTTCTGACTGTTCTTATCCCCCATTTCCATGTCCCACTGACAGGCCCTTTAGTCTTTGGCTCTATCTATAGGAAATAAATCCGTATTTTTAAAAAAATCTACACTGAATTATTAGGATTATTGTCATTTGACCTTAACATAAAAACTAAGCAATGAAAATATTTTCAGCAAATAGTCAAGCCATTGTTTAAATGAAATTGTTTACTATGGTTTGGATTGTAAAAGAATTTACAAATAGAAGAACACGGCAGCCTTCAGACATTGATATTCAATTAGTGTTCAATTACCATACCAGAAGGTGTTATGAGTTTGATGTAATGGAGGGTAAATAAGCTGAACTTGTTTAAAGTTTTCCAATAAAATTTTAGCTTCAACCCAAACATTTCATTTCAATGTTAGCCATTGAACTCTGTAATGTTTACTTGTCGCTAACAAGGAAAGATTTATGAGATCTTGTTATACTAAGTACTCCAAGATTCTTACTTGAATTTACAAAGAGGAAGACAGAGGCAATCTGTCAACACATCCATCTTTAAAGAATATAAGATAATAAGAATAAGGGATTTTCATCACTGATTTTTAGTTTTTAACATTTTCAAATATTAATTCCGTTGCTCAGTATTTACCTAAGGCTATGTGACAAATGTATGGAAGGGCAAAGAACTCACAAATTATTTATTTTTACTTTGTATCCCAAAATACTAAGCCACCCAGTCTTTGAAAAATTGCAAACAGTAAAAGAAGCAATGAAACTATCAGAAACCCCAAGAAAATAATAAATACAGTCAGTATGATTTTGTGGATGATACAGTGTTCCATTCCCAAACAATACTGTTTATTTTCAATGAAAATTTTTTTAGTTCATATTTTCAGTGAATTTAGAATTAAAATCTGATAACTGAAAGTGACCAGGATGGTCACTTACTCTATTCCTGGACTCTATAAACTGGTATTTAACCATCACTATCTACTTGATAACTTCTCTTGAGTGACTGTCAGAGGAGGAGGTTCATAATCTCTCAGTTGAAGATGCCTTGTACCCAGAGAGTTCTTATTGACAACCCAAATTACTCTTACATCTTTAGAATTAGAAAAGAATTGGCCACGATCCAGCTCTTTTCACAATGGCGTTCATGCTTTCAAAGTGAATCTCCATCTTTGATCTTCCATGCTCTCAGGAAGCTGGCAGCGATTCCCTTCTGCTACTATGCCTTTCCCACTTGTCATTCTAGATTCTATGCGAGTGTTTAAGGCTGATGTTTCTGACTTTCATGGTATATTCTCTTTTTTTGTGGCCTTTCCTCCACATCGTAGGTTGGAAGTTACATAACACATATTGGGATTAAGTTACTGGACTTGGTACTAGTAGGCATGGCAACTCCAACTCAGGGCACCCGTTATCTGCAATGTCTGCGTGCCACTGTCTCAGAAACTAGACACCTGTAATGGATCCATTAACAGATTGATGGCTGTAAGATAAAAACAGACACCAGGGCAGAAAAATAGTTCTGTGTTTTCTGCTGTAAGAAAATCAGCATCTTGTCTTGTGGCTTTAAACCTGTAGAATTGCCAAGGGAGCTCTATTTTTTTTTCCTTATCTAGCAAACTAAAACTTTAGCTCTTACAGAAATCTGCCCCAGGACAGAAAGCCTGGCTCAATTTCTTGTAATTTCTTTCAATGGGAGAAAGCCAGAAAATGTGCTAGTTAGGTTCATGTCGTTGGATTTGTTACAGGAAAAATCAGACCACACTACAAAGATTTATCAGATAATTATGTTTTATTTAACCACGAACTAACAACTAAGGACTTATAAAGGATTTAAACATTTGGAGACCAAAAAATATATCCTAAAATTCTGAATATCTTCTTTCCCTTCAAAATCATAGTCATATTTCCAGCTGAATAACTAATTATCTTCACCATTCCTAAATTCTCAAGTCTCAATGAAATGTGTAGTGGGCCAAGGAAGAGTCTTTGTTTCAAGGAAGGGGCTATAATTGTAGTTCCACTATATATTTACTCAGACAAATCACAACTAATTTGCCTCTGTTTAATTAGATATAAATTGAGATTAGTTAGCTTCCTTCCCTGGAACTTAAGAAAGTTCTATAAATAGTAAATATATATAAAGAATTTATTTATATATATATAAAGAATAAAGGCAGCTAGGAACAGTGGCAAATGCCTGTAATCCCAGTGGCTTGGGAGACTAAGGCAGGAGGATCTCAAATTCAAAACCAGCCTCAACAAAAAGCGAGGTGCTAAGCAACTCAGTGAGACCCTGTCTCTAAATAAAATATAAAATAGGGGTGGGATGTGTCTCATTAGTCGAGTGCCCCTGAGTTCAATCTCCAGTACCACCTGCCAAAAAACAGAATTAAGGCAGATATTTTTTTTTTGTAAAAATAATATGTTGTTCCAAAGTACATTATTTGGACAAAGACAATTCTAGCAGAGCTAAGCATTTATATAATGACAAATATATCATTTGATTTCATATGAATATTTGAGTTCCTATCATAGCTTATATTTATACATCTGGTCACGTTATTAGAATATTTTTTGCTGTCATTCCTTTGTTAGCTAATTGGTTAGAGGCCTCATTGAAGGGATAGAAAGGTTCATATAGTTATGAATGTAGTCATATCTGTGTTTTAGTCAGCTCTGTGTTACTGTGACCAAAAGTCCTGCTAAGAAAAATTTTAGTGGAGGAAAAATTTATTTGGTACTCAGGAAATTAGGGGTCTCACTCCTTAAATGGCCATCTCCATTGCTATGAGCCCAAGGTGAGGCAGAAAATCATAGCCTAAGGGTGTGGAGGAGGAAGGCTGCTCAGGACGTGGAAATCAGAAAGCAGAAAGGGTTCCCCTTACCAGGGACAAAATATGTACCACATATGCATGCCCACTGTGACCTACCTCCTGCAGCCACATCCTACCTGCCTACACTTACCAATCTGTTAATTCATATTAGTGGGTCAATCCATTGATTAGTTTATACCTTTCATAATCTAACCATTTCACCTCTGAACATTCTTGCATTGTCCCATATAAGAGCTTTAAGAGGATACCTCATATCTAAAACTTGATGATCTACATTTTCAAGTATATTTTCCCATGTTTAAGAAATTATTGCTCAAGGAACTGGAGGATGGAGAGATAGATAGACATATCAAATGATAAATGTTTAAATATTTGGTGTGTGTGTGTGTGTGTGTGTGTGTGTGTGTGTCTGTGTGATTTCAGGACAAAGATAATTTTTAGATAGAATAATATAAAACACTTACCTAACACAGGATGATAATCTTTGCTGGTTAAGTCTTAATGACACATCTTTATATGTGTCATTATCAGGCATTATAGAATTCCATCCAAATGTTCTCTATGAGAAAACAAAATTAGAATTTGAAGAGAGAACATTTTATATTATTGTATCAGTACTTCCTGGTGTATATGTGAATGTTTCTTACATTACGATTTTAACCCAAAATCTAGGATGAGATTTGAAAATTATCACAAATCCAAATCATACAAATATATACAAATGTATACAACTTTGGTCATGCTACTAATTTGGTGTATGCTTCTGTTGGCAAGATTTGTGGCCATTCATCTTTCTTTGTGGAGTATATATATGTTTCTCCCACATTCCTGTTAATCAAAACTTTCTATCTAAAATGTATTTTATCAGCCCCTATGAACTCTGAATAGACATAGTCTAAAGGACTCAGATGGATAATGAAGTTAATTATGCTATAAATATTATATGATGATTAGCTAATGTGATTGCTTTGAATTAAAAATAAAACAAATAATCAGAGTAGATTTGAAGAACCATCATGCATTATTACATTTTTATAATCTTTAATAGATATATTTTCATAGAGAACATCATAAAATTATTTCTTCTTCTTTTTAAAAAAATATTTATTTTTTAGTTATAGTTGGACACAATACCTTTATTTCACTTTTTTATTTTTATGTGGTCCTGAGGATCCAACCCAGGGTCTCGCACGTGAAGGCGAATGCTGTGCACTGAGCCATAGCCCTAGCCCAAGATATTTCTTCTTGAGTAAAATTTAGCATCTTTAAGCAGGTATAAATTTCTAGTGTCCCCTTCTAGATTAAATAGAGGTTTGTGGTTGATGTGGAAGTATAAAAAGGTAAATGACATCTTTTAAGGAGGAAAAACATCTGGAATCAGAGAAAACTCTCACATCATTATAGCCCTGCCCTGTATAAAAGGCAGATCTCTTCAGATGTCTTCAGAATGTTATGGTGAGGTCAGCTGGTCTTGAGCTATACTTTTGACTTACTGGTCACTGGCTCATGGTCACATTTGGTTTCTTGTTTTCTTGATGGACTTTCTGTTCCACATTGTTACAAAAACCACCACTCTGTGCCCTCAATCACATTTGAGAATGTTTCCTGAGGTGTGGTTTTTGCAGTAAGGTTTTGGTTTCTTCTCCTTTTGGCAGGCAATTCAATCCCAACTAATGTCTTCTTTCTCACTTTCTTTTGGTGCTAGAATGAATTTCTTAAATTTAATTCTCCCCTATCTATTTTGCTTAAATAGCTGGCATTTATCAAAGAGGAAGTACTGAACAACTTTTAAGTTTCCAAAATAATTATGTTTCTTTCATTTTACCTGTAACGTAAGTGATGAATGAATGAGATTTTGGTTAGATTATTTTTTCATCATTCATTACTGTTTTAGGGCTTAAAATTGTCTTGAAGAAAATATAAAAACAATTAAAATTTTGTTTACCATTGGTCATCGATTATAATACAATTTTATAAAGAAAAGAGTTATTAATGTTAAAAAGAATACCTTTGGCTTTTTGTGTGTATTTGCTTAAGAGTTTTATAAAATGTCATGTTTTCCCAACATTTCTTATGTGTGTTTATTTTTGACAAATATAAATGGTAAAAGTTTATTATGTACAACATATTGTTAATGAAGTATTTATACTTTGGGACATGACTAAATCAAGCATTACCTCATATACTTATTTTGTGTGTGTGTGTGAGAACATATAAAATCTACTCTTAGCAATTTCCAACATCACAATACATTGTTATCATCTGTATTCACCATTTTATGCAATGAACTATTTGAACATATTCTTCCTAACAGAAATTATATATCTTCTGTCCAACATCTCTTTAACTCTACTCTTGTCATCCCCCCACCTAAATTCTGGTGACCCCCATTCTATTCTACCTGTATGTAGAACATATATTCAACATTTTTAGATTCTACATCTAAGTGAAATTAAACATTGTATCATTCATGAGCAGATCTTTCTTGTCTAAACAATGTAATACAACAATCATTTATAAAATAATTACATTGTATTTGGTATTATAAATAGAGATGATTTCAAGTATATGGGAGAATATGTGTAGATTATATGCATTTAGTATGTCACTTTTTCAAGGGTACTTGAGGATACTCAAATTTTGGTATCCTCTGGGGGGATCCTGTTATCATTCCCCTTGAATACTGAGGAACAACTTCATAACTATTATTGGGATTGCTGGATAATATAGTAGTTCTATTTTTATTTGTTTGAGAAATCTTGATATGTTTTCCCTAATAGCTACACTATCTTGTATTCTCACCAAAAGTATGCATGAGTTTTTTTTTCCTCCATATTACCTCTAGAAGTTGCCATTTTCATCTTTTGTGTAACAGTCATTCTAACAAGTATGAAGTAATATTTTCTTGTGATTTTAATTTGTGTTTTTCTGATCTTTAGTGATAGTGAGAATATTTTCATGGCCACTGGTATGCCATCTTTTAAGAAATATTCATTCAGAACCTTTGCCCATTTTTAAATTATTTGTTTCCTTGCTACTGAAGTGTTTGAGTTCTTCTATAATCTGAATATAAACCCATAACCAGAGGAATGATTTCCAAAGATATTTTCTATATTTCAATTGTTTCTTTACTCTTTTAATAATTTCCTTAACTGTGCAGTAACATTTAAGTTTGATGCAACCCCATTTAAGTCTTTAGTCCATTTTGAGTTATTTTTTTTTCTTTTTTGTGACTGGTATGAGATAAGGATCCGATTTTGTTCTTCTGCTTGTGAATATCTAATTGTCCCAAAGCCATTTATTGAAGAGGCTGTGTTTTTTTTTCTAGTTATGTATTCTTTACTGAAAACCAACTGACTTTTAATGTGTGAATTTATTTCTGGGCTATTGACTCTGTTCCAATAATCTGTGACTGCTTTTAGTGCCAGTACCATCTGTTTTAATGATGATAGATTTTAATATACTTTGAGTCAGATAGTGTGATACCTACAGCTTCATTTTTCTTTGCTCAAGATTTGGTTTGCTTTCTTGGGTCTTTTGTAGTTTAATATGAATTTTATATGGCTTTTTTTCTGTTTCTATGAAAAAATGTCATTGCAATTTCATAATGATTACACTGAACTTATAAATTGTTAAGAGTCACATGACATTTGAACCATATTAATTCTTATACTCCCTGAAAATGAGATATCTTTACATTTGTTGTGTCTTCAGCTTTTTAATCAAAATTTTATAGCTTTCAGTGTACAAATATTCCCCTTGTTTAAATTTAATCGTAAGTGGTTTTGTTTGTTTTGTAGCTGTTGTAAATAGGATTTTTTTTCATTTTTTTTGGAGATTGCTGTTAGCTTACATAAATGATGCTGATCTTCATATTTATTTTATATCATACAACTTTCCTGATTTCATCCATTTATTGAGTTTTAGGTGTATACTTTAGGATTTTCTACATATGAGATCATATTGTATGCAAACAGGAAAATTTTAACTTCTTCCTTTCAATTTAAATGTCTTTTATTTCTCTTTTGAACTTAATTGTTCTAGCTAGTACTTCTAGTACAATGTTGAATAGAAGTGGTGAGTAGGCTTCCTTGTTTTATTCTTGATCTTAGAGAGTGTCTTTCAACCTTTCATTACTTAGTATGATATTAAGTGGAGGTTTGCCAAACATGACATTGTGTTGAAGTATATTCATTCTGTACATAATTTGTTGAGATTGTTGATCATGAAAGTGTGTTAAACTTTGCCAATTTTTTTTTTCTTGATAACTGTTGAGATGATCAATTATTTTTTTTGGTGTTTATGTGCGTACCTCCTGTTAATGATATATTACACTTATAGTTTGTATGTATTGAAATACCCTTGCATTCCTGAGATAAATACTATTTGATCATAGTGAATCATCATCATTTTAATGTGCTGTTGAATTTTATTTCTTCATATTTCTAAAGGACTTTTTTTCATCTATCTTCACCAGAAATATTGGAGAATAATTTTTTATTAGATGGGTATCTGCCTTTGATATGCTTATCTGAAACATTAATTTGGAAGTATTTACTCTTCTTCAATTCCCTGAAATAGTTTGAGAATGATTGGTATAAGTTGTGTCAGCTGTGAAGCCATTGGGTCCTTTATTGATGAAATACTTTTCATTGCTGATCCAGTCTCCTTACTTTTTATTGGTCTGTTTAGAAATGAAGATGGGGATGATGGACCAAAGAGTAAATATAATAAATAATAAAATAAAACAAAATGTGTCTTAAACTTTGTTATTATCACTGTATCATAAAATTACTTCCAAAATTTAGTAAAATAAAAAAGCATTTATTATATTCACAGATCTGTGAGAATTCAGAAAAATAACTCTGTTTGAGGCCTCCAATTAGATGACTCAGTTGCTTAGATATCAGATTGGAGTTAAGTGATCCACTTCTGAGAAGCTGTCTCATTTACATATTTACAGTTTGAGATGAGATCTTTTATGTCCAAACTAAATGATACTGGTTATCAAAAGACTTGCATATGGCCTGTTTTTGAGGTTGATGCTCAATGACTGGGTTTTGAAGGGAGGCATCCTAAGAGGAGCCTCTAGCAATGGATGCAGTTTCCAAGAGGACTAAGTTCCATAGTCTTTAGATCTAATCTTAGGAATAACATAGTATAAATTTTGCCATTCTCTATTGGTAGAAGTCACAACCTCAATTTGACATAAAAATTGGGGAATAAGTTTCCCTCCTCTCAATAACAGAAGCATGAAAAGAAGAATAAGGAATTGAAGATATTGCTGAAGTCAAATTTGGAAAATACAACTTGCCACAATTATGCACAAAAAGATAGCAATGTTTCATGAAATGAGCAATATCATGTTGTGCTTCAAGTTTACTACTAGAGGGAGGAGGAGGAGGAGGCAGGGGAAGGGAAGGAGAAGCATTGATTAAGTTCAAAACATAAACTCTAGGGTACATACTTATGCTATAGCAGGCACCAAGAGAAAGACAGAGTAGAAAGGTAGGCACAGGTAGGTAAATTTCAAATAATTTGGGTTCCTAAAAATGTTGCCCCTCCATATAAAGGAAATAATAGAAGATTTTAAAAATAACATGACTAAACTTGTATTCTGAAAAGAATTCTTTCTAAATTGTGAAAAATTAATAACATAAAGATCAGAGTAAGCTTTAAATTTAAAGTATCAGAAAGAAGGATAAAGAATGCTTGAAATAAAATAAAGCAGTAGAAAGGAATAGTCATACAAATTTTCAGTACAGAAATATCAGTAGAAATGTTAATCAATTGGACACAAAAGAAGAATCATTCATTTCTGCCAATCCATTTTATTCTTTCTATAAAAATACCTGTGTAATTATCAAGAATATAAGTAACAATAAATGTTGGCAGGGTTGTGGGGAAAAAGGAACACTCATACATTGCTGGTAGGACTTCAAATGAGTGCAATTGCTCTGCAAAACAACTGAAGTTTCCTCAGAAAACTTGGAATAAATCACCATTTGACCTAGTTATCCTGCTCCTGGGTATATACCCAAAGGACTTAAAATTAGCATACTGTAGTGATGTGACCATATATATGTTTACAATAGATTTATTTCAAAATAGATAAGCTTTGGAACCAATCTAGGTGCCCTTCAACAGATGAATGCATAAAGAAAATGTGGTGTATATACACAATGGAATATTTCTCAGCCATAAAGAAGAATGAAATTATGGCATTTGCCTGTAAATGGATGGAATTGGAGACTATCATCCTAAGTGAAAGAAGCCAATTCCCTCAAACCAAAGGTTGAATGTTCTCTCTAATATTTGGCTGTTAACACACTATAAGGGGGATGGGGGGAAATAAAAGTTCACTGGATTAGACAAAGGGAAATGAAGAGAAGGGAGGGGGTATGGGAATAGGAAAGAAAGTAGAATGGGTGGGATACAACTTTCCTATGAATATGAATACACAACCAGTATAGCTCCATGTCATATACAACCACAAGAATGGGAAGGTAGAATCCACATATGTGTATGATGTCCAAATGCACTCTACTGTCACATATATCTAAAAAGAACAAAGAAAAAATGACGTAGGATTGGTACTTTATAAATAATAGTTAATTTAATTCACAGTTGTGAAGTTTCAAGAGTATGGCACTGATATCTGCTCTTCTTTAAGAGCCTCATGGTAGATGACATCTTAGTGGCAGGCACACATATGGAAGAGATCACATAATGAGGTAGGAAGCAAAATAAATGGTTGAGATAGACAAACTTGCTTTATTTTAATCTATTTTCTCAAGCATTAATGTACTTTACTAAACCAACCTTTCTTTTGAGGGTGTGATTGCCTTCTATATGACACCACCTTTCAAAGACTCTAGCAGCTCAGTATCACCACAGTGAAGACACGCTTCCAGCATATAAAACTGGGGTCAGAATCAAATCATATCCACAGAAAATCATAGTAACTCCTAAACTGAGCAATTGGATAGACTCAAAATTTTCTGAGAAAGGGAAATCTGTTTGGGGTTACTTTTATCTAGTATTCACAGTAGAAGTCAGGTGAAGTAAAATTTTGGTGATTTTTGCATAAATGTATTTTGCTATAAATATGTAAAATAATTACCTATGAATTTTATAAAGTGCAGTAAATCTATTTCCTAATACTATTTGTTCATAAAATCTCCCTTTTTTGTAACATGTATAAAATCACATGGAATAATTAAAATGAGAAAAGAAAACATTGTTTTAAAGAATAGAAATAGATACATAATTTGTAAGGTACTTAACACAGTTTCTTTGGGCCCATCTTTCAAATTATTTGGAAAGACAGTGGATCCAATAAAGAAAAACACTACAGGTTTTTAGTATGCAAATAATATAAAACATAAAATATAAAATACAAAACATTACAGGTATTTAGTATACAACTAATATGTAGTCGCTAGTAAATCTGGGATCACATTTTATAAAGCCAGCCAAGCTGAGGGGAAGAGTGACATCACCTTGAAAAAACTGAGCTAAAATGATTGAGATTTATGTACTTTACACTTTACAAAGGTTTGCTAATGTGTTCATAACAATACGATGAGCTCAATAATACAAGTATACCTTGGAGATATTATGGGTTTTGTTCCAGACTTCTGAAATACAGTGAATATCACAATAATGCATTTCATATGAATTCTTTGGTTTCCCAGTGCATATATAAAAGTTATCTTTACACTATGCTGTAGACTATTAAATATGTTACAACACTGTGTTTTATAAAATGTAAATACCTTAATGTAAAATGCACTTGAGCCTTCAGTGATTTATATCTTTTGGATGGTGGGGGTTCTTGTCTCAGTGTTGATGGCTGCTGATTGATCAGAGTGGTGGTTGCTGAAGAGTGGGCAGCTATGTTAGTCTTTTAATGTAAGACAATAAAATCTTTCATAAAAGATTTCTCTGTAGTATGTGAAATTCTATTTGGTAGCATTTTGCAACAGTAGAAATTCTTTCGAAATTGGACTTGAACTCTGTCACTGTTTTATGAACTAAGATTATAGAATATTCTAAATCTTTGTTACTTTCAAAAATGTTCATGGTATTAATCAACCACTTTCTTTACTCAGTCATAAGTAGCAACTTCTCCTCTATTATTTTTATTTGTGTTTGCAGCAATTTGGTCACCTCTTTAGGTTCCACTTTGATATTTTTACTATGCCTACAAGTTCTTTCTTCACTGAAGCCTTTAGTCTCTCAGATTCATGCATAAAGCTAGAATCAGCTTTTTTCAAATTTAATGATGTTGGTATTTTAACTTCCTTCATGAATAACAAATTTATTAATGGCATCTGGAATCATAAGCTCTTTTCAGAAGATTTTTCAGTTTGCTTTATCCATATTCATTAGAGTAATCACTATCTAAGGCAGATATAGCCTTTTGAATTTACTTCTTCAGTAATAAGTCTTGAAAATAAGATTTACTCCTTTATGCACAGGCAGCAGAATAGCATTATTAGGCATGAATTTCATTCATCTCATTGTACATTTCTATCAGAGGTCTTGGGTGATCTGGCACATAATTAATCAGTCTCTCTCTCTCTCTCTCTCTCTCTCTCTCTCTCTCTCTCTCTCTCCCCTTCTGTCTCTATTTTTCTGAGAGGTAGGTCTCAATATTTGCCAAACCATGTTATAAACAGACATGCTGTCACTTGGGCTTTGTGGTTCAATTTATAGAGCAGAGGCAGAGTATATTCATATAATTCTTAAGGGCTTTGGGATTTTGGGAAAGATAAACACGTATTGACTTCAACTTAAAGTCACCAGCTGCACTAATCCCTGTCAACAGAATCAGCCTGTCCTTAAAGTTTGGAGCCAGGCAGTTATTTCCCTCTAACTATGGAAGTCTTAGATGGCATATTCTTCCAATATAAGGTTGTTTTTTCTTCATTAAAAATGTGCTATTCGGTGGGTTCATTTTCATTAGTTATTTAGCCAGATCTTCTAAATAATTTGCTACAGTTTCTGTATTAGTATTTGTGTCACCTGGCATTTTAATATTATGGAGGTGGCTTCTTTCCTTAAACCTTATGAAACAACTTCTACTGGCTTCAAAATTTTCTTCTGCAGCTTTCTCACCTCTCAGCCTTCATAGAATTTAAGACTTAGAACCTTGCTCTGAATTTGGCTTTTGTGGAAGAGAGTGTTGTGACTGATTTGATCTTCTTTCCAGATCACTAACACTTTTTCCATATTGGCAATAAGTCAGTTCCATGCTCTTTTCATTCATGTATTCATTGGAGTAAGGCTATTAATTTCATTCAAGAACTTTTTCTTTGCATTTACAAAGTGGCAAACTGATTAGCATAAGAGGCCTAGCTTTCAGCCAATCACAGTTTTCCTCATTTCATTTATTAATCTTTTTTTAAAACATCAACAGGTGAGAAATGAACAACACTTCCTTCCACTTGAGCACTTATAGGCCACTGTTGGGTTATTCAATGTTCTAATGGCAGTACTGTTTTATCTCAAGGAACAAAGAGGCCTGTGGAAAGAGAGATGGGGTAATGGCAGGTCAACAGGGCAAAGAGAACACAAACAACAGTTATCTATGTTTACTGTTTTTATGGGTAAGGCTGCAATAGTACAATAGTAACTATAGTAACATCAAGAATCATTGATAACAGATCACCAAAATAGAGCAATTTTTAAAAGTTTGAAATGCTGTAAGAACTATCAAAATATGAACAAGATAGAAAGTAAGCACACAATGTTTGAAAAGTGGCACCATTAGAATTGCTTAATGAAAAGGTGCCACAAACCTGCACTTTATAAAAGAAAAGCAAAAACAAACAAACAAAAGCAACATTTGAGAAGTGTAATAAAGCGCCCGAGCATGCGCACACATACACACACACACCAAAGCTATGCCTGTGGTAATACTTTCACTTTAAAGATGAGGAAATAAGACTGAGATGAATTATATACTTTACAAAAGATTACCTGTAAATGCGAAAGGTAAACTATAAATGTATGTGATTCCTATAAACCAAAGAAAAATCAACATTGTATGAACATACACATAAAAATATTCATGGGAAATGCTACCTTCAATTTTATGTTGCCTTTCCAAAAATGAGATACATATGATAAGACTTAATAAAAATCTTAAAATTTAGAAAACTGTAAAGTCTAATAATTTTATATTAGACTTCTTAAATTAATCAAGGAGACTATTTCACCTGATTTTCCTCTACCTAATCTGAAATGAGGTGTGGAAGGTTGGCAAATTGTGAATTACTTGGCTTTCACACTGTGAATACTATCTGAGTGAAAAATATATGAACATGACATCCTAGAATGTACTTAATCAAGTTTTGGCAGAATTGTAGCTGCTCATCTGTCTGCTTGCCAAGAACATTAAGGTTAGGTATGGCATCATTATGCATTAGAATGCCTTGTTTTTAGTATATTTCTTGGAAGGGATTTTTGGGAGGACTTACACCTTAGCACATGGGAACATAAAACTTTTAAGGTAATGTTCATAAATGAGTTCAAAGCAATTTTCTATTATTTTTACAGCTGCTCTTCCAGGAGAAAATATCTTTCAAATACTTTGCAAACACTTTCTTTGGAAACATTTTGATGGTGTCTTAGATGTTTACACAAGTTTTTTGTTGAACATTAAAAAAATAAACTTAAAATGCTGACTGGTAGATGTTAATTAAATACAAAGCATGGTTTATATCTATATGAGTTATATTATGGAAAGAAATACATTTAAACACTTTGATTCACAGGCATAATTAATAAAAAGATCAACTTTAATTTTTCAATTCGGAATGACCTGTGATAGGAAGTAGGCCTATAACTGTGCCTTATTTGTCTCTTGCACTTTTTTCTTTGATTTACATACTATTAGTCACATTCTTTAAACACTGTAAAGCTTAAATAATCAAAATCTATCCATATTGGAAAAAGATTAAAAAAAAATATGAAAGAGGCCTGATCTTCAAAGGTTCTGATACATAGTCCTCAGGACATCATTTTATGCTACTGTTTCAGAGTCATGTTTCCAGATGGACTAACAGTAGGATCACAAATAAAGATGCACTATGAGCACAACTTCTTCCGTTAGTTGTCTTCTGTGTGGTCTATATTTTGTAACATTTTCTCCTACATGGTTTATGTAGGAAAAAAAAAACACATGAATTCCTCCTTTTTTCTTTAAAAAATCATAAACATTTATCTCTTCCTTTACAAGATTAAGAAAAAATACAGTAGAGCCCAACAAAGAGAAAAAGTAGAGTGGCAATGGTTGGCTTAGGGATTCTCTACCTTTTCCTACCTTATAAAATGTTACGCTACTCCTCTGTCCTCACTAAGATTTTTATGTTCCGGAAGAAAGGAATGTGGTATAATTCCAGGGAAAACACTTAAAATCAATTACTGTTATCTGTCGCCTGTTCAGATTTTTAAAGTGAAACTCCAAGAAATGACCTGGAGCATAATATGTGATTTGGCCTGGATCACCAAGGTAGAATCCCAAGTGGAATTTGGAATAAAGTACTAAATAGCATCAGCAGTATATTTAGCATAGTCTTCAGAAAAAAATGCAGATGAAATTTGGATCCTCATACTTTTAGCTAATGGGATAAGTCTAAAACAATGAACAGTATAAGATATGAGATTATAAATCTCAGAATCATATTCAATGAATACATTCCCTTCCAAACAAAATTCCATCAAACATTAAGATGCAGATGGTTTTGAAAATCGGCAAGTAAATAAAACCATAACCATAATTCTTTGATTCTTAGTCCCCACACTGCTCAAATTGTACCATGGACAGACTTGTAATAAATTTTACATTAATCTGTATTACCATTTCCTCTGTAGATTATCATTTATAATTTATCCAAATGCAGGTTCTGTTTGTCCACCTGGATTGCCTGTGTTGTTCTGCAATCACAAATTTGGGTTCAATGCTTAGTCCAAATACTTAATGCATGTTTGACTTACCCTTAGCTTAACCTTATTGAGCTTTATTTTCTTTTTCATCAAAATGAGGACAAAATTAAAAATCTATAGTTTTATAACTCATCAATATATGCAGAGATGGTTATAGATATAGGAAGTGTGTAGATAAATGTAAAATCAATTTAGTACTTAGTCTGTGAACAGACACTGTCACTGTAGGGATTACCATGATTTCCATTTAAGTGACTTCCTAGGGTCTGACAGTTCATTCTGACTCCAGAGAACATCACTATCATAAATTCTTTCTTAGTACTATTGTCAGAAATAAAGATAAAGCCTTTGGCTTAGCCTCTGGCATTGAGGTAAAAACTCTACGTTTAATTCTAGCACTGTGAGTTTATAATATTCAAGTAAAGGTCCCTATTTAGCCTAAGTCAACAAAACACATGCTGTGGTACTAAGGTTGCTTCTCTTGTGTTGCATCTATACATGTCTTATATTTTATTTATATCTCAATTCTTTTCTATTTCCTACCCAAATATTTGCATTTTTAATAAATACCATAGTGACAATATTGTAAACACAATTATATTGGGGAATAATACAATTAACATTATTTCAATCAAAGTAAAATTAATATGAACTGTATGGTTAACATAAATTACATGAATTGACACTGTTTGGTGTGACAAGGATTTCAATAGGATACACAGGGAGTGATTGTTTTGGTTTGCAAATAATACAAAGAAAGTCTTTTAGAGTGCTTTTGAAAAGCAAATTATTTTTCTGAAGACATTAAAACTAAATGGCCACCCAAATTGATGCTTTTGGCACTTAATTCAACCACCACTAGATATAGAGGAAGCAGATTAATGAAATTCTTTTTAAATGGATCACTGGTGTGAAGAACTGTGAATGTCTGAGCATTTATCATACCTGATAGCTAACAAGTTAGCCAGTCATAGCTTCATGGCTGCTGTCAGGAGACACAAGACTCCTGGATCACATGGCCTTCATGTTTGCGTTGGCTGCCAGTACTCCTCTTGTTCTATAGGGCTGACACAAAAGGGTGCAGGTGGATGCTTCACAGTTAATAAATATGGTCACAACTGAGGAGTGTCAAGCTTATGAAACCTAAATCTTTCATAGTGGACTAAAAACCTGCCTGACCTTGCCCCTAGAAGACGACATAATCTTTATTATGTTTGACAATTAAAATAAAAAAGAAAGTCAAGAAACTCTCCTTCTGCTCCAGTGGGAGACAGTATCTCTCTCTTCCATAGCTCTTCTCAATACAAACATTCTTGACAAGGTAGTTCAGGTCACAGGCTCTCAGTGCTTGTCCTTGAAAATTTTATACAAATGCAAGAGACTCCTAGGATTGTCTACCAATCGTAGGTCACTTGGAGCATTCCTTGATTTTAAGTTGTACTTAACATTAAAATTCAAGTCTTCTAATTGGCAACGACCCAAATGAAGAAATTTGTTCATCTTGATTTTTTGGGATCATCCTACATGGTTATCTCTTTATCCCGAACAATTCTCTATGCTATTCTAAATAAGTCATTCCAGGAAATGTAATTATGTTTTGACACTTTGAAGACTTCATTTCATTTGTGAAATAATGGTGACAGTGCCACCTGATAGTTTGTGCTGATAGATGCTACAGAATTATTCAGAGGTAACATCAGCAGAGCAAGATGAAATGTCAGCCCTTGTTTTTAATGTTCTCAACACAACTACTTTCATTCAAAGTAGTATGTCTCTTACATATTTACACACTTAAAGCATATTCATTACAAGGTATAAATGCAAGAAACACAGTGGTGAATGGAAAGGAAAAAGTTTTCATCTTATTGGCACAAAAGCAAACATTACAATCTTGTACACCCACAGAAATGAAAAGAGCTGTTTTCTGTACTATCTGCTCATTTTATTTCTCCTTTCTGATGTTTTTCTCTATAATTGCTGGTAAGTGTAAGAATGGGTATCATATTTAAAATTTGTTTACTTTGTTAATCATTCAGCTTTTCCTACTAGAATTGAAGATGCATTAGTGCACGACTTTCTGTCTGCTTTATGTGAACATGAGGCTCTCCTTTCCAACTCAGAGATACTGAAGCAAAAATGGTTCCATATGTAAAAGGGTTCATGGAACTTCTTCTGGGCAGAAAACAGACCTAACATTTATACAGACATACAGAAAAAAAAAGTTATTGATTGAAATGTGTCTTGATACACAAAGACCAGGGCAATCCTTCTATATTTGATTTTACATCTCAGTGGAAGGTAAGTTGAAAGGTGTATGAGAGGATAATTTTGTAAACAAGTTTAACTGAGACTTTCCTAGGCCAGGAATGGTGACTCTGCCAATTATAAATGATGGATTTGTTTTCAGGCTTTCCCCTCACATATGCCAGTTGGGTTGAAAGAGAAGAATTTGAGTTAAAATAATTTTGCATTTGTCCCCAAAACCTCTTTTTAACTGGAGCCTTAGGATTGAAAGGTCTGATAAAACAATCATGTTTAAAATGCATACCTTTACAAGTAATATTTTAAAGAATTATCAAATAAGACAGAAGAGGTGACCTTTTAAGAACTATTTAAATAATTTTTGACATTTTTGTAACTTGGCTAAATCCAGTGTGAAGGAAAAGTTTCAGGAAGCTGGATGTTTTACATATTTTCATTTTGTACATGACAGTCTGTCTGCTCTTTTGTTTGAACATCCCCATCTGCAACGAATAATCTTTTAGACTGCTTTTACCTGAAGATGAAAATGAATTCTAACTTTTTCTTATGTTTGACTTAAGAGTTTTAAATTCAGAATATAATTTTTTAAATCCTCTAGTATTCATGGGGCAGCAGATGTGTACTAAAACTGAATAAGCAATAAGTCAAAGAAAGAGCTTTATAAATAAGTAGTGAGTATCGTTTCATAATGATGCTAAGTATTTCCCAAACTTTAGGGGAAGAATGAACCAAATAATTTCAAGGTGTCATAAGTTTCAGATATAGATGTATCATCATCCTTTATATGTCAATCAATAATAATAATAATTAATTTAAACATCTAAAACCTCTAAAAGTTTTCAGGAAGTAATTTTGTTTCAATCTACAAAAACAAAAACAAAGGCCATATATTAATATTGGGAAAGCACAGGAACCTATTATTTAACAAGACATCTTCCTATAATTTTAATAACTTTAATTCATAGTGGGAATACTTGTAATGTAAAGGTGGTTCAATTTATGAATAAATTGCTGCTTTTACTAAATTTTACAAAAAAATACAGGCAAATAAAAAATCAATATATTTTTAGTGAAAGGAAAATTAAAATATTTAACTATGGCCTTTTCTATTCATCTTTTATTCATTATAATATTATGCCCTTTAATAGCCATCATAATTTCCTTGTTTAGTCCCTGATAATGCTTTCTAGAATGTGGTTTTTTTATTAGTATTGAATCTGATTTTTTTAAAAAATAATCATTTTACTTGCTAACCCAATAAGACTTTTATAAAAGCATTTACATGCTGCTGGAGAAGGTAGTTTTCTAGGGAAATGCTGCCTGATTGAATCCATCCTTATTGGGTAAATATTGACTCTCCATGAGAGGTACATTTTCTAGGCAACTGCCTGGAAAAGACAACTGATTGCATGCCCCTATTACTATGCATATAATTATCTCCGCCTCATACCAATTGATATGATTCTTTTACATTTGAGATAATGCTAGGAAATGAAGATGGGAAAGGGTAAAGAACAAAGCATAGACTTTGGAAAGATTTGACCCCTTAAACTATGCTCATTCATGCCTAACAAAATAACTGCAGAAAACTGTCATCAGTGATGATCAGAATAAACACAAAGATTTTTGTAATTCCTAGTAACATCTGTTGTATAAACGATATCTTTTAATCCCTGTGGACCTCTTTGAAGCAAGTACTTCATCATCACTGCTTTTAATATATGAGGATTATTTTCTTTGATTTCATTTCATATATTTTAGCCAAAATACGCTGAGTCAGAATCCAAATCCAATGATTCTCAGCTTAGGGAATAGCAGGAAAAACACATTACTCCCTCTTCATTAAAGGTCATGCTCAAATTGCAATGGGCCACTTCAAGCTGCAAATATTATATACCAGAAGTTTTCCCAGATTTGTCAGAGAGACATTTCCATCTAATTTTATATTTTGGATGGCAATTGCATCTAATTTCCATTCAGTTTTTTATATTCCCAACCCTAGTCCTAGTAACAACTATCTTGCCAAAAATTCCTGGTTCCATTTAATGGGTAATGAAATTAGAAATTAAGACATGGTTTAAAAGCAAGAATTGCTAAAGAAACTGACAATTTTCAAATTGAGGAATAATAAAAAGAAAAATTTTTAAAGTCAGTTTATAGATAACACGTGGCAGAATTTTAAACATATAATGTTAAGTAATGTGGGGCCTAGATAAATTATTTAAATTTCAAAATGATTTAACAAGATTATTAGCATGCACTGAGAAAGTTTCATTATGAATTTTTTAATGTATCTAAATTAAATATATCTGTTAAAATATGCCAAATGTCAAGTACTAGTTGAGATATTTGAGATTTCTCTCTTTACCAAAAATCTCTCTCTCCGTCACTCTCTCTCATGGACACATCTACATGTATATATGTGCACACAAAATACATTAAAATCATACAGACTGTCAAGCATGCAAGATGAAAATTATTTTTATCTATTTGTTAGTTAGCAAGCAAATAATCATGGTAATGTGATTTAAATTGTGAGGAGAGGGCTGGGGATGTGGCTCAAGTGGTAACGTGCTCACCTGGCATTCGCGGGGCGCTGGGTTGGATTCTCAGCACCACATAAAAATAAAATAAAGATGTTGTGTCCACCGAAAACTGAAAAATAAATATTAAAAAAACTCTCTCTCTCTCTCTCTCTTTCCCGGTCTCTCTAAAAAAATATTTAAATAAATAAATAAATTGTGAGGAGAGATGTGAGGAATTACAATACTGGCAGAAATAACCCTACACTGACAGGTATGTGGATGTCAATACTTACATTTTGAAAGCGCAGTAAACATAAGCATCCTTTCAGGTATTTTAAGCATAGTGCTAGTTTGTAATATTTGGATGAGCTCATAATGATATATGTTCAGTTCTCCCAAAATATAAGTTGATTTCCCTAAGCCTGAACTTATTACGGGAAAAGTATTAGGGAAAAATAGAATATATTTTTACATAAAAATATTTGTGAAGTTTGAGCCAAATACTATATTTGTTTTTAATTAATAAAATAATTTGGGATGCTGCTTTAGTCTCTTTGTAGAACATATAACTCATCTAAAATGGGCCTTTCTTAAATTTATAGAATTTTTGTGATCAAATATTGATCATAAAAATATTTAAAAGTATAAAATGTACAAATTCTACAAATACACAGTTATTTTTCCCTCCATAAAAGCTCGTATACTTACTGCTTTCGGAGTTACAATAGAATAAAATGAAATCAACAATATGATTTTTATAGAAATGCATACTATTGGAAATTCCTCAGTTTTATAAAAGAAACTACAATATTAAAATTGATGATTTAACAGAATCTAAAACCAGTTTTTATTTTATCTTCTTTAAATATAAAAATATAACCCATAATAAATTCACTGAATTTGTAATTAAAATTTAGTAAAACCACAATGACCATAAAATGAGAAAAATCTTTGAGCAAAGAGTTACTAATCTATTTATAAAGGTACAATTTTCATACTGTGGTATCAGATTATTGTTTCTGGGTATACAGTCATTTTCATTTTTCTGTTTGCTTTTGTGCTAGCCAATGGTAATAAAATACTTGGTACCACTTAGTTGTTTTCCTTCTGTTTCAGCTGGAAATATTATGTAGAGTCCTAATGTAGCCAACCAATTTAGAAAACTTATTTCTGTATTTATATCTTCTTTTATATTAGTTTATACCTGCCAGCATTTAAAGTGAAATTTCCAATTTTCTGCCTTTTCCTAACTGTGCTTCTAACATGTACAAATTATTTTGCCAAATAGTGTAGAAAATGTAAGTAGATTTCATTATGTACTATAATACCTAGTTAAGGAGAATATATGTGAGATCTTATAAGTAAGAGGAAAATGCCTGAACTAAAATAAAGATTATACATAATATGTACAATGACTATAAAGCCACTTTGGGGCATAATGCAAAAATGTTGTTAGATGAATAAGTAATTCTAAAATTAATTGATATTATTCCTTTTTTCAACTCTCTTTATATGATTCTTAAATAGAGGATTATTAAAGTTGGAAGGATATCAGGATTCACTTAATTAAATCACCACTTTACAATTGAGGCCTATACATTTCCTAATTTACAGAAAAACCCTCAACAGTCAATGACAGTTGTGACATGTAGTTCAAGGCTTCCTGATTTTCAAAGCAATTTTATTTTCATTGAAATATTTTACATTCATTTCCCACTGTTACAGTTGTATTATATAAGTGAAAGATACTGGGTGCATCAAATGTTTATTTATAAAATATTTATAATTTTCCTGTCCTAAAAAAAAATGTTAGTTTATTTAATTAATTTCTATTGTAAATTGTGTGTCCTAGTCTAGGCACTGTGACAAATTGGTTCCCAGAGCCATGCAAAACTGCGCTTCATTCTGAGCTAGTCACTGGTTAGCTATGTACCTTTGTCAAAACTCCAAGCTTCTATTGCCACCTTGCAAGGGTGTTTGGGGGTTATATGAGTGGCTTACTCTTTCCTGGAATGTCCTAAGTCATTAATACATAATAAGTAATAATCACATTATTTGTGAAAATGTAGCATGTTATCCTTGAGATTTAAGTTAGTTTATAATCCAAGTACAAGAATAATTATTTTAAATCAAATAATATTTTAAAAAGGAGGAGTAATTTAAAAAAAAAATGGTATTGAAGGAAGGAATTTAAGTCTAGGCTTAGGTCTAACATTAAGTGACCATACCTTCTTCAACAAAGTAGTTAATTTCATCTATAAATTAAATAAAATGAATGAATACTAAGACTTTTATCTCTAAAAATCCATAATTCGTCCAGGGATTTTCAGAATGTATATTAAAAGAATGAAAATAGCCAAAGTGTGGCAAATAATTGGTACAATTTGGAGAAGTAGCATTCCAAATTAGATTTTTTGTATAAGTAGCAAAGGATTTCAAACTAATGGTGAAAGAAAGCACTTTTAATTTTTAAAATTATTATTTGCTATTTCCCTCTTTAACTTATTTCTTGAGAAAACTGAAATTGGTATTTAAAAACAAAGATTAGATGTATTACCTTAATTTATTTTCAAGTATATATTTATTATTAAACCAGAAATATATCTATAATCCCTGTGATTTGGGGCATATCACTAGTATTTTTAGGCATTAGAAAGTGAAAATAATAGTCTAGTCATGGTGTTTGAACTTCAGGGGAACTGTCCCATTTATTTACAATGGAAATGAACATTAGTATACCATTTATGGAAAACACTTTGGCCATATTTATTTCCAGCATTAATAATTAATACTCTTAATTTGTGTTCAAATGATAATTCTATTTCTGGAAAAATTCCACAAAGGAAGAAATTGTAAAGGTATGCATCCTGGGATAACAATTGCATTTTGTGGGTGTGGTGTGCGCGTGTGTGTGTATGTGTGTGTGTGTATTTGATCCTAAGTATCTAAGTACACAATGTACCACTAAGCTACATCCCCAGCCAAGCTATCACAATTTGACTGATTATAACAAAATTTTGGAAATAACCCAAATTTTAAGCTAGGTAACCTATTAAATAAATTAGGTGCATCACTATAATTAAATGAGATATCTTTTTAGAGAGATATTTAATAGCATGTGAAAATGTTAATTAAGTATATTATATGATTGTAAAACAGTAAACATGTTAAAAGTTTTATTAAATAATTATATGAGTAGATATTATATGTACATATATATAACATATTATATATTATATAATATTATATATTATATAATGTTATGTATAATATAATATTATATATTATAAGTGCTGAAACATTATAGAAGCCAGTCATTCTATTTATAGTATTAAATATGTATAAAGCAAATATACAGATTCCCAAACAAGTCATTTATAGGAGCAAGGCTAATATACAGTTGCTATGTGTCTATATAGTGGCATTGGTTATTTATATCAGGTTCTTATTCTGACAAGTCAGGGCCTGTGTAGTTTCGATTGTTAAATGTTTTGAATATTTTGTCTGCCTTTAAATAAATGAAAATGATCTCTTCAGTTCTATAATGACTTAAAGATCACATTTTGAGTATCTTGGTGGATGATTTCAATGACTAAATTTAAAAGTCAGGAGAAAGGACACAAATATTGTTCTTGTATTTGGGGACATAACCAGTGAAAGCACTAGATGATTTGGAGGTGCCTGAGGGACCTATGGCAAACGATACTTTCTTTATAAAATAACTAGAATACACCTTTAGTCCCAAGTGTTCATCCAGATCTTTTTCAGTTTCCTACTGGAAAAATGAAGTCTACAATTCCTTAGTCACCTGAGATTAGATTGTTAAAGACAAAAGAACTTATTAAAGAATCTCTTGGGACACCAATTTTCAGAATTCATCCACCATGCAGTGAAGAATCTCAGTACCTATGCAAAGGCTGACTGAGTTAGGCAGGGACTGATTAAGACCACAGCTTTGTTTCAAGCCATTAGCTGCTATCAACTTGCCATCCATGCAAATAAGCCAACTTTGAATAAGATACTTTAGACCTCAGAGCCAAGGTGATGACACAAGGAACAGAGTTGGCACTTATTCTGTGAGCCCTGCCATAATCACAGATTCAGGAGTAGTGTAAGTGAATGCCCTTTTAATCCACTAAATTTGAAGTGATCCTTCCATTGCAATGGATAACTGATACAGGACCTTCCTTAGTAATTGTTGTTTGACTAAAAAAAAAAAAAAAAAAAAAAAAAAAAAAAAAAAAAAAGTTTAGAAATATTTTGTTATAAAAAAAGTGTAGAAATTAAAATCAGCTGAACCAAATAAGCACAGAAGAATTTTAAAAACTAATAGTTTAAAAGTAGAATAATCTTATCTGTTCACAGGAAAGGGGGGACTTGAAAACAAATATTCTTGTTGTTTCTTTGAAATTTTTTTCCCTATACGAAAAGATCTGAGAGTGCTGGTACAGTTGTCTAAACGATATCTCATAACGTCACATTTGTTCATGAGGTCTTCCTCTTTGGAACCCTATTATCTTTTTATTTTTCTCCCTAAGGATAAAATATTTTGGAAGCCAATTTGAATTCTAAATATAGATTTCTAACAAACATCCAGGAATCACAGCAGAGAATGAGAGAGAAATTCCCAGAAGCTTATAAAGCTGAGGAAGCTCTGATTATAAAACCCACTTGACACAGTAATCACTGCTCTGTCAACATTGCTCAGATTTGATTTCCCATTTGTCAAAATGCGTCCCTACAGACTTCTGACGATGGCAGGATCCTCCTACTGCTGTGACTACTTGGCAGTGTCATTACCTTCTTCACTGAGTCCATAGAGTGTATTGATTAGGGTACAGACACTGAAGTCAGATAAACTGGATTTGAACCCCATTACAGATAATCCATGTTACCTTGGGAATCTCAGTCAACCTCTCCCTGTTTCAGTTCCTTCATCTATAAAATGAAAGTTATAACAGTGTCTAGAACTTGGAGATAGTATTTGGTTGTTTAGGGGATTGCATGACTTAATGTAAGTAAACTTCTTAAAATAGTACCTGGAATTGAAGAAACACTGTCTTGGCAGCTAGTCTAAACCCTGTTTCTAGTAGCTGCCTTTACTGTGGAGCTTGGTAATTCAAAAATGCACTCTCAATCTTCCTTGCATTTAGAGGTTCCCACTGATCTATAGATGCTTCAGGAAATCACTTTCTTTCCTCATTGAAGGAATAGTTGATATTAGTACAGCTGTTTTTCTTTCCCTCTGACAACTTTGGAAGCCATCACACTAGCTAAAGCTGCACGGGGAATGATCTAGACAATGCCATAATCCTCAGCCTAAACAACAGTAAGATACTAAGGCAAGAGCAGGTAACACTTCTGGAAAAAAAAAACAAACTTGCAATTTATCAGAAAATGGCCATTTCTATCCTAACATATGTACTGGTTCTGTGCTGAAAACAATACCACTACTTTCTAAAATGCTTGTCTAGAGCTTACTAATAACAGACAGTCTGCAGCATATTATATATATTTTCTAATTCTTATAAGATCTTCTGAAATTGATATCAGTATCCCTTCTGAAATATAAGAAAATTGAGATTAAAGAAATTACATATATTTACCAAAGTTACACAGGAATTTGAACCAAAATTTGCCTCATTGTATCTGGCTCTTAACCATTATGCTATCCAGATATACTACAAATCCTACCCAGGATTTCATGTAGATTCAGGAAGGGCAAATATCTGAAATTACTTTCATGAAATGAAATAGAAATGTATTTGGCAATTAAGGGAAAAGGTGACATTTTACCTAAATTATTTGTATAAGTATATAAATAGATCAAATTGATTTACATTTATTCAACTTCTAGTTTTTATTTGCTCACATTAAATAGAAATAAAAAAAGATGCTTAACTTCTAAGTTGTGCATTCATTCTTTGTGGGGAGAAACCAATGGTTTGGGACTTGAGGCATTTTCAGTAGCATTTGTGAATGGGTTAGTGGTTGAAACCCACTTCCTAATTGTCATGTGTCCACCCACCACTATTGTTGTAGACTCAGTGGTAATTCCAAGGTCTGGTATGCAAGGAAGAGCCACTGTTTTCCACAGATCAGCATTTATGCTTTAGTAAAACTGAAATAGATATAAAAATTAATTCCATCATAACAAAATCTATTTCTGTCACTGATTATGTCAAAAATACTGCATTATTTTGTGGATATATTCATAAGACTATAAATTCTTACCTTCCCAGGATATAACCTTTCTAAAAGTAGCCTGAAACTTGAAGAGATCTGTAAACATTTAGTAGGAATCATAACCACAACCCAAAATAAACAAACATAGGAAACCATTGGGATGGCTGGTGAAGTTTAGAACAATAATAAATATGCTCACTTTGCTACCAGGAGATAAAATAATAACAAAACCGACTGCACAATAAAATATAATGTTTCTCTACATGGCTATTTGTTTTTCCTCCAGAAATAAATTTAACCTTTTTTGTTGTCATTTAATATATCTAGGCACTTTGAATCAAAAAGGAAAAACATTGTGAGGTAAAAAGTAAAGTATATATAGATGTTATGCATTGATCTTGTACTACACAGGTTATAATAATGATTTCTATCAGTATGGATTTGTTCCTTTTGAAAATTTAAGCATTGATGTTAATACACTGAAGTAAATAAAAATGCAAAAGGAACATAAATTCCCTTATATTTATTCCACATTTAAAATATTTCTTTCACTTATATATCCTAAGTTACTGCTATCATTTCTTTTCTCATATACAGAGTGTGGTAACTGCCTAATCACAATTAAAATTCATTCTTTGAGAGGATTTACAATTTGGAATGAAAAAATGAGACTAAACCATTAGGAAATGCAATACATGATAATGGGCTAAATGTCATAAACATAATGCAAATAATACCTTCGGGACTTAAGAAATGAAAATTTCAATAAAAGAATTTAGACAGAATATGAAAGATGATTGTGTAGAGTAGGAATAAATTGAGATTGGATTGAACTCTGACTAGACCTTTGTGGGAAAAAATGGGTACTTCCAGGATGGTGAATCAAGTTCTAAACTTCTGAATGCTGTTCTCTCTGATGTGTTGAACCCATATCTTTAGCAGCTGTGCAGAAAGAATTACAGTAGTCCTAAGGCAGGTACCCATAGGTTGAAGGTTTGGTTGGTGTCTGGAAATTCAGCCTTTGAAAAGTTTAATCCACTGATAAGGTTGTATTACCTGCCTGGGTCACTGAACACCAGATTT
The DNA here is from genome assembly GCF_045843805.1 of Urocitellus parryii. NCBI lineage: Eukaryota > Metazoa > Chordata > Mammalia > Rodentia > Sciuridae > Urocitellus > Urocitellus parryii. Next base: position 66,298,094 of record NC_135533.1, read on the forward strand.
CCTTCTAGGAATATGGAATTTCAGTAGTTGCATCTTATCCTATGTGACCATCTTTCAAACAAAAACCCTTGAACTTTGAGTGTCAAACATAGTTCCTTGGGCAGACTCATTGTTCGCACATTTTTACCTTTCACTGCTGAAGATGGGTCTCCCTTGGCAAGGCGTCAGGGAGAGCATGACTAGACACAAATGGACCCCTGCAGATTCCCTGTGTCCTTTGCCTGTCTGGCTCTGTAGTATAATATTGGGATCTGTTGTGGTGGTGTAAGTCCTCTGAGTCCTTCTAGTGAATCACCAAATATCTAGATGGTACCTGAGACTTCAAAACAGCCATGCATTAGCTTCATTTTCCCCTCCTGGAAGGATATACTATCAAATAATTTCACCATAACATACTCATCATTCTGAAATGAGAGGAACATTAGGGGTTATATCTTTGTCTTACTTAAATGATACCCCTCCTTGCCGCAGTCTGGCTGGGCACAATTCAGGAGCCACTTGTCAAAAGAAACAAACTTTATTTTTAAAACTACAAACGCCAAACAAAACAGCTCCTCAGGAAAAACCCTCAGAGCCCAACTGCCACCACCGGCTTCCACAAGCCTCTCCCGCACACCCCAACAACCACCTCCCACCATCCTCCTGCTCTTGAGGCCGATTGGCTAGGTCGCGTGGGCGGAGCCAAAGAAGTCCCCCAATGAGCAGTTCCGTAGTCTGAAGGGCAGGGAAACAGCCCAATGAACATGACCGCAGAGGAGCCAATCAGCTAGATGTTGCTGGGGCCGCTGTGAGCCAATCATCAGCTGGCAGTCTGTAGGGCAGGGAAACAGCCCAATGAACATGACTGCAGAGGAGCCAATCAGCTAGATGTTGCTGGGGCCACTGTGAGCCAATCATCAGCTGGCAGCTTGAAGAGCAGGGAAACAGCCCAATGAACATCACCGCAGAGGAGCCAATCAGCTAGATGTTGCTGGGGCCACTGTGAGCCAATCATCAGCCGGCGGCTGGAAGTTTGCTGGCAGCTGGAAGTTTGCTGGGGCCCCTTTGGCTGTGGCTCTCAACACCTCCTCTTCTGAATTTATCATTTTTTTTCAGGTGATATTCATTTGATTGCCACCCTCTAGTTACATGCACTCTTCCCAATTTCTCAAAAAAATATATAAAAATTGTTGTTTTTACTCACTTATTTCAAAAGATTCTCATAAAACTCTTCTTTCTAACTACCTATTATACACTCATTTGAAGAGTGGACTGTTTTAATCCATGTGGTCTTGGTTCAAATTCAGTCTTCCCAAAATGGGAAGCTTTTTGGCTATCCAATCCTGAAGAGTTTTTCTTGTTTTATTACTTTCTTATTATTTGTTTCTATTATTCTTTTTGAGTCAGTAATTACATATGCATGTATTATTTTTTCCTTTTCTTTTGCCATTAGTTTGTGAGTTCCATGAAGAAGTATTTGTTCATTGATATACTCAATTCCTTAATCAGTAGCATAACACTGAGAAGAAATTTAATAAAGAGCTATTAAATTAACAAACTTACTGAAATAAAGAAATTAGAGGAAGCCAATAATATTTAAAGAAGTTAGAAAAGAGACTGCAGAACAAACTTTTAGACAGAAGAAAGTTGAATGAGACTATTTGTTAAATTCTTATTGTTCTGCCAATTAGGGGATTACATCAATTTTAGTCTCATAAGTAGAATAGGATCCATGCAATATGCTAGGTATTACTGAGTCAAAGAAATATCACTTAAGGCTTTGCTGTATTTTTAAATAAAATAAAGAACACTCAGTGTAAGCTCAAACAATCAAAATTCTTCCCTGAAGTAATATGCGTGAGAACATGTAGGGAATTAATGCAATCCTTATGCAATGTGCTGAGATATGTCTAAAAGACTAGGGATGTCTTCTAAATCCAAGTTGCTGTCTAGGCTGAGTTTATACTCCCCTATAAGAATATTTTCAAACCATCTAAACAAAGAAGTAATGAGAAGATTGTGGAGAGAAGGAATCCTTGCATACAATTGGTCAGAACATACACTCATCTTGTCATTATTGAAAATAGTATGGAGTTTCCTCAAAAATTAAAATTAAACAACTGTTTATCATTCAGCAATCCAGACACTGGGTATATATCCAAAGGAAATGAACTTTGTTTATATCAAAGACACATCTGCACTCCTATTTTTACTTCAGCACTTACAATAGTCAAAAAATGGAAACAACTCAAGGTGATGAATGGATAAAGAAATGTGGTACATTTACATGATGGAATACTGTTAAGTCACAAAAAATGAAATCCTGCCATTTGCAACAACCTAGACAGAACTGAAGAACATTATGTTAACTGAAATAAACCAGGCACACAGAAAGATAAGTACGCATGATCTCACTCAGAAATGGAATCTAAAAAGTTGATCTCATTTAAGTAAAGAGTAGAATGGTGGTAAGTAGAGGCTGGGAGAGCAGTGGTGGGGAGCAATGGAGAACTGTTTGTCAATGGGTAACAAGTTACAGTTGGGTAGGATCAGAAGTTCTGATGAGCTCTTGCACAGTAGGGTGACTGTAAACAACAATAATGTACTGCACATTTCAAAAAGCGAAAGGAAAGGATTTTCAATGTTTTCACTGAAAAGAAATGATAAATATTTGAGGAGGTGGATACGTTTATCATGATTTACATATTACTTAATGCATACATGTAGGGAAATATTACATGATGCTCCATTAACATATACAATTTTTATGTTTCATTTTAAAATAAATTTAATTAAATGTACACTTTTATGACAAAGCTGTAAAAAAAAAAGAACTGAAGTTTGTTAGACCCTGCAAAAATTTTAAAATCAATCATGTTTATTAATGGAGCCTTTATAAAAATCTACCTAATGCCACATGTTTTAATTTTAACCACAGGCCCCAAATTAGTTCTGAATAACATTATCTACATGCAAAGACAAGTTTCAGAAAACCTTATGTCAGTAAAATTCTTGTTCTGGGAAATATGTTGAATTTTTAAAAGTTCAATATTTATACATGGATATTATAAACTTTTAAAATAGTGTTTTATGGTTATTTTACATTGATAGTATCTGCTGTCAAAGATCTTTCCAAATACATGAATAAATATATATAATCTAGTCATGTATATTTTAATAAAATGCATTTAAAGAACAACTTTATATGGCTCCAAATCCAGGTATAAATAAAATAAAACCTGAAAAAACTGCTGATATTTTGCTAATGTAAAATAAGAAATTACATCAGGTCAATATTCAGATATCTGTTTAAATATTTTATTTAAAATATTTGGTTTTGCAAGGCATACCAACTTTATCAGAGGATCTGCCTTGAAAAATAGTTTTAAACAGTTGGAAGAAAGTTGCTGTCCTAGATAAAGAAATTCTTTGAAAAGAATAATATTTATGTAGTATGTACCATACATATATTATATGATTCACTGGACACAAAGTGCGCACTCAAGTATTTTCTGATTATTTAATTTATTCAACATAATGAAAAATATATTTTAGGAGGACCAAAAACTTTTTTTTTTTTTTACAGAATGGAATGTTGTTCTATAATGTTCATTATAATGCTTTCTGATGAATTTTAGACAAAAAAAGGGAATCAACTATCAGAGAACTACAAATTGTTTTTTTAAGTCTTCTTAGTGTTAAGCTTTAGTTATTTCCTCTCTTTTTATCTTTCCTTCCTTTTTTTAACTGTGCAAGATAATATTTTTGCCAACTAGCCTGATTTAGTAAACTCAAGTATATACACATGAAAACATGTTCTACATGAGAATACATGCACTTTGATTAGCCAAAAAAGTAATAATAAAAATCAAGTGAGAAAAGAAGGTAGCAAACATAGATCCTTTTAACCTTACTTGTGTTATCCTGACATATTGATTGGTAATTAAAATTCACTTATTTTAATAGTAAACTTTATGCCATTTCTCTTAATGAAAGGACGGTGTATCTACTTCCTTAGTCACTCCAGGTAGGTATCTAAAAGGCATCTCTAAGTTAAAACTGAATCCCAAAGTACAACCTCCCTCATTCCTCATCTCAATAAAATTCTTTTTATTTGCTAAATTTGCAGCATATTTGTTAAAACCAAAATCTAAAACTCTTCCGTTTTCCTTGTGTCTTCTCAATCTCAGCATCCAAACAAGTATCCTCAAATTCACCTTGAAAACATGTCCCGAGTCTGTCCACTTAGCTTCAGCTCCATTAATATTCACCAAAACCATCATCTTTTCAGCCTAGTTTCACCATCATAACTTTATTATTTCATCATAATTTATTTCTAGTTTCTTAAAGAAACCTCCTAGCACGTCTTCTTCCTGTCAGTCTTTCTCCACAGGAAAGTCTGACTGATTTTTTGAAACCAAAAACCATTCACTCAACTACTTAAATCTATGGCTCTTTCTAATGTTTAAAGTATAATTCAAACATTTTATGAATGCAAATCCACTCCCTGCCTATCTTCTTGACTTCAACTCAAATCACAGAATATCTGTCATCTAGTTGTTCTTCAGACAAATTAAATACTTGAAAATTTAGGTGTTTTGCAATGTATCTTGCTGTACTTCAAGTGTAATTCATATATATATATATATATATATATATATATATATATATATATATATAATTTTTTTTTTCTAAAAGCTATTTGCAGGTTGACTAACTTGTGTGAGGCCCTGGGTTCCATCCACCAGTACTGCAGAAATAAAACAAAACCAAAATAACATAAAAAACAAAACAAACAAAAAACTGTTTTCCTTATGATGTTCAATCTGAGCTTAAATGTTACTTCCCCAGTAGGACTTTGATTGACTGGTCCATGAAAAGAAACCACCCTAAAAATGTTGATCATTTCTCCAAGTTTGGTTTGTCTACTTAGCATTTGCAACACTCAGTAATTATGACTTTTCCTGTTCTCACCAAAATGTAAGCTCCATGGATACTACTAAATAAGAATGGGTACTTCCTGAATTAATGAATGCAGAAAGACAAGAATAAATGCTCACTTTATGCCACTTATAAATGAACTTTAAGTCCTTTGAAATGACATCTGACTGTTGTTTGCTGCAGCACACAGTAAAATGTTTTGTACAGATTTGGCAATTGGTGGATATTTTTGATGGAGTTTAAATGTTGTACCTCTCTTTTACTCCTGGGAAAGAAATTTCAGAGAGACACTTTTTTTGCTTCATGTAACAGGTGAATTGTTTCCAATTTTACCATGTATATTGCTGGATAAAGAACAGGTGTGCCATCTCAGACATTTCTATAGCTATATATTTTATAGTAAAATAAATACAATAAGATGAGCATTTTATAGTGTTATAAAAATAGTTTTTATGTGCAATGACATGTGAATATATCTGCAGTTATCTGGGAATCATGAATCATTTCACTGCACTCTCACGTTCTGAATAAATTCCACCATCTTGCAGGTACTACTTCAAGAAATGTAGAAGAAATTTACATTATATGTTTGGCCAAAGTCATAAAATTTTAATATTGGAAGGGGATATAGACACCATCGGTATCCGTGATTTATTTCTTATATGAAGAAATTGAAGGTGAAAATGTTTCTAGCTTGCCCCAAATATATTTAATAACATCTTACAAATCTTGATTGTTGACACTTTTAAAATACTGTTATTAAAAAAGTCAATACTAGAAAAATCAATAGTTCATTTAAAAAAGAGAAAGCCAGATAAAAATAATAAAACTGTATAAGCCACAGCATATTATCTTGTCATTATTAAAAAGTTAATTAGAATAGTGGTAAAGAAACCACTATTGTAGTTACCTGTTCTTAAGCATTACCTCTTTTGTTCCTCCCAGAGTACCATGAAGGTGAACTCTGCCTGGACAGACCTTCCTTCCTTCCTTTCCTCCTTGTATCAGAATACCATTGAATCTGAAGATTTCCACCTCTGCGGGGGTTTTGGCGGCAGCAGCAGCAGCAACAGCACCCTCTTTGCCTTTTCTTCTCTTCCACTTCTTTCTTTTCCTTCTCCTCCTTTCCCCTTTCTTTCCCTGCCCAGTCCCCCATCAACTCCTCCAGAGGGCAAGAGCTCTCCAAGTCCATGAGCAGTGGCAGCCGCGACCACGGATCCGTTCTGTTACTGCGCCCAGGGAGATCCAAAATGGCGGCAGGGGTGGAGAGATCAAGTCTCTGTCCTCTTCAGTTGTGCGGGCATAGGGAGTCCTAAACCGTCTAAATGCTGTTTGCTCAGGATCACTAGGCAATGCTGAGCTGACGTGGATCTGGGGCGAACAGTCTGGACCTCTCAGAACACACACCAAGCCCGGATCGGCTGAATTTTTTTTTTTAATTTGGTTTTTTTTTTTTAAATTTTCATTTTTTTGTTGTTTTTTATTTTTTCTTTTAAATTTTATTATTTTTTCAATTTCAATTTTAATTTTTTTAAATTTTTTTCTTTTTTTCTTTTCTATTTTTTTCTTTTGTCTTTTCATTTCTTTTCAATTTCCTTATTCCCCCTTCCTTGAATTCTACCTCATTCTCTTTAGTGACTTCTTCCCTTCCCCTTCTAATACCTTTCCTCCCAAGCATCAAATAAATTTATAGGAGTAAACAGTAACTCAGCAGTCAAACAGAACAAGAAGTAACATGAGCAGCTTCAAAAAGCAAGGAAGAAAAGGAGTACAAACAATGCAGGACAGCCTAAATATTCAGGAGGACCTAGAGGTATCAGAAAAATGATCAAATAAAGAACTCAAGGAATACCGTAGACAGATAGAATGGAACCTTAAAGAGGATATGAGACAGCAAATTTAAACAGTGAAAGAACACATTGAAAATGAATTTCATAAACAGATGAAAGAAGAAGTTAAGCATCTTTATCAGGAGATAGAGATTATAAAAAAATCAAACAATAATTCTAGAAATGAAGGAAACTATAAACCAAATTAAAAACTCAAATGAGAGTATCACTAATAGAATGGAGCAAGTAGAAACTTGAACGTCAGATAATGAAGACAAAATATATCATCTTGAAAAGAGTCTAGCCAACTCAGAAAGGCTGGTAAAAAAATCACGATAAAAACATCCAGGAGACATGGGATAACATAAAAAAAAACAAACTTAAGAGTCATTGGGATAGAGGAAGGTATAGAGGTTCAAACCAAGGGAATGAGCAACCTGCTGAATGTAATAATTATAGAAAACTTTCCAGAAATAAAAAAGGAAACGAATATACAAATTGTAGGTGCATACAGGACACCGACCATACAAAATCACAGTAGACCAACGCCAAGACACACTGTTATGAAGATATCCAATATATAAAACAAAGAGAAAATATTAAAAGCTACAAGAGAAAGGAGGCAGATTACATTCAGGGGTAAACCCATAAGATTAATAATGGATTTTTCATCACAGACACTGAAAGCGAGAAGATCCTGGAACAACGTAATTCAAACACTGAAAGACAATGGATGCCAACCAAGAATTTTGTATCCAGCAAAATTAAGCTTCAGGTACGACAATGAAATAAAATTCTTTCATGAAAAACTAAAGTTAAAAGAATTTGCAGCCAGAAAGCCAGCATTGCAAAGCATCTTGAGCAAAACACTACACGAGGAAGAAATGAAAAACAATAACCAAAACCATCAGTGGGAAGTTCCTCAGTAAAGTCAGAGGGTCGGGGGAAAGTTAATCATGGATAAATAAACTAAATTTAAAAAAAAAGATAAATAATCAGACATAGCTGGAAGTAAAAACCATATATCAATAGTAACTCTAAACGTTAATGGCTTAAACTCTCCAATAAAGCTACATAGGCTGGTAACATGGATTAAAAGAACAAATCCAACAATATGCTGCCTCCAGGAGACACACCTGACTGGAAAAGACATACACAGGCTGAAGGTGAAAGGTTGGGAAAAAATATACCACGCACACGGTCCTCATAAGCAAGCAGGGGTGGCCATCCTCATATCGAATAAAATTGGCTTCAAGACTAAGTTAATCAAAAGGGATAAGGAAGGACATTATATACTGTTACAAGGAACCATTCACCAACAAGACATAACAATTATCAATATTGATGCACCAAATAATGCTGCTGCGATGTTCATGAAACAAATTCTCCTCAAGTTCAATAATCAAATAGACCACGACACAATAATTATGGGTGACTTCAACACACCTCTCTCACCATTGGACAGATCCTTCAAACAAAAGTTGAATAAAGAAACTATAGAACTCAATATCACAATCAATAACCTAGACTTAATTGACATATATAGAATGTATCAACCATCATAAAGTGGATATATCTTTTTCTCAGCAGCACATGGGTCCTTCTCAAAAATAGACCATATATTATGCCATAGGGCAACCCTCAGTAAATATAAATGGGTGGAGATAATACCATGCATTTTATCTGATCATAATGGAATGAAACTGGAAATCAATGATAAAAGAAGGAAGGAAATATCCTTCATCACATGGATAATGAACAATATGTTACTGAATGTTCAATGGGTTACAGAAAACATAAAGGAGGAAATCAAGAAATTCTTAGAGATAAATGAAAATACAGACACAACATATCAGAATCTATGGGCAAAATGAAAGCAGTTTTAAGAGGGAAATTCATTGCCTGGAGGTCATTCCTCAAAAAAAGAAAAAAACAACAAATAAATGAGCTCACACTTCATCTCAAAGCCCTAGAAAAGGAAGAGCAAAACAACAGCAAATGTAGCAGAAGGCAAGAAATAATTAAAATCAGAGCGGAAATCAATGAAATGGAAACAAAAGAAACTATTGAAAAAATGGACAAAACTAAAAGTTGGTTCTTTGAAAAAATAAATAAGATCGACAGACCCTTAGCCATGCTAACAAAGAGAAAAAGATAGAGAACTCAAATTACTAACATACGGGATGAAAAAGGCAACATCACAACATATACTACAGAAATACAGAAGATAATTAGGAATTATTTTGAAAACCTATATTCTAATAAAATAGAAGATAGTGAAGACATCAATAAATTTCTTAAGTCATATGATTTGCCCAGACTGAGTCAGGAGGATACACACAATTTGAACAGACCAATATCAATGGATGAAATTGAAGAAGCCGTCAAAAGACTACCAACCAAGAAAAGCCCAGGACCGGGTGGGTATACAGCAGACTTTTACAAAACCTTTAAAGAAGAATTAATACCAATACTTTTCAAGTTATTTCAAGAAATAGAAAAAGAGGGAGCTCTTCCAAATTTGTTCTATGAGGCCAACATCACCCTGATTTCGAAACCAGACAAAGACACCTCAAAGAAAGAAAACTACAGAACAATATCTCTAATGAATATAGATGCAAAAATCCTCAATAAAATTCTGGCAAATAGGATATAAAAATATATCAAAAAAGATTGTGCACCATGATCAAGTGGGATTCATCCCCAGGATGCAAGCCTGGTTCAATATACGGAAATCAATAAATGTAATTCACCACATCAATAGACTTAAAGATAAGAAGCATATGATCATCTCGATAGATGCAGAAAAAACATTTGACAAAGTACAGCATCCCTTTATGTTCAAAACATTAGAAACACTAGGTATAACAGGAACTTACCTCAATATTGTAAAAGCTATCTATGCTAAGCCTCAGGCTAGCATCATTCTGAATGGAGAAAAATTGAAGGCATTCCCTCTAAAATCTGGAACAAGACAAGGATGCCCTCTATCACCACTTCTATTTAATATAGTTCTCGAAACACTGGCCAGAGCAATTAGACAGATGAAAGAAATTAAAGCCATAAAAATAAGAAAAGAAGAACTTAAATTATCACTACTTGCGGAAGACATGATTCTATACCTAGAAGACCCAAAGGGTCTACAAAAAAAATACTAGAACTAATAAATGAATTCAGCAAAATGGAAGGATATAAAATCAACACACATAAATCAAAGGCATTTCTGTATATCAGCAACAAAACTTCTGAAATGGAAATGAGGAAAAACACCCCATTCACAATATCCTCAAAAAAAAAAAAAATACTTGGGAATCAACCTAACAAAAGAGGTGAAAGATTTATACAATGAAAACTACAGAACCCTAAAGAGTGAAATAGAAGATCTTAGAAGATGGAAAAAAATATACCCTGTTCATGGATAGGCAGAACTAACATCATCAAAATGGCGATATTACCAAAAGTTCTCTATAGGTTTAATGCAATGCCAATCAAAATCCCAATGGCGGAGAATCTAAGATGGCGGCGAAGGGACTGCATCACCCCAGGGCGCCACGTCACTAAGTGGGAGAAAGACGATGCAAAACGGCTGAAGGATATCTTTGGGAAGTTCAAGTGAAATTGAGGTGCTCCAGAATCTAGTGGACAGATTTCCATCGTGCGAAGTTCGGCTCTGAGAGCTCCATTTCCCCGCACGGAGGGTCGCATAGCCTGACAGGCGATCGCCCCGCGGCTGGAGTCTGTGGCGCGCGCCGGGGAGCGGCAGGGTGCCGGAGCGGGGGAACAGCGATACGGATCCGGGGGGGCTCCCGCCAGTGGTACATCGGAGCCCTTAGCGCTGAGTTCCGGCTTTGAAACAGAGGAGAGAAGAGGCCCAGTTTGGCTCCAGACACCGGTCGGACCACAGTGGAGAACAGCAGCCGCCATTTCGGAGAGATGATGTAATCATCCCCGTGTTCTACTGATCTCAGCCCATTCAACTACGAACAGGTGATATCAGGCTGGTATTTGCCTGCGTCTAGCAGACAGATTTTCTGCTCAGGCTCGGGGCGGGGGTTCTTGTGGAGAATACTCCTAGAGGCTCGTGCCTGGCAAGGCGTGCGCCGGGCACTGAGCAGCTGGATTCGGGTTCCCGGGGCTAACCTGGCCCTGGTCTGAGGAAACTGCGGAGACTGCCGGCGGAGGCCAGCTCCAAGTGGAGCGTGCGCTGAGCTTGGGGCGACTGGGTTCTGACTCCCGGAACAGTTTTGGCCTGGGGCTGGGGAACCCGTGGGGTCGCTCCCTGGAGCCAGCTCCCAGGGGAGAGTGTATCAGATCGGAGAGGCGGGGTTCCGTCTACCTAAGCTGCTTTGGCCCAAGGCTAGGGAACCGGCGGTGACTGCTTCTCAATCAGGGTCCGGCGGGGTGTTGTAGGGACAGAGTGGATCTTCCTCCTGCGCCCAGAGCAGGCCAAGTGACCCGCCGGCGTGGTGCCATGACACCCCAAACGCAGCTGGGGCTGAAGAGAGCAGCCGCCCACGCCTAGAATAGGACCAGCGATTCCGCGGCGCAGCAACCAAGTAACCTCATTTGGAGTAGGGGCTGTGCGGAGCTGCCATCCGAGCAAGCAGGGCAGGCAGACCTGCCGCCAACTGGCAAGACAGGCCAGGTAGCTTGCCAGCGGGGTGGACAGGTAACACCGAGGCAGTCGCGTCACACTGGTTGGAGTGGGGGTGGAGCAGGGTCGCCGCCCGGGTCCGGAGGGGGCTCAGCGACCCGTTGGAGAGGTAGTTAGGTACCCCCATTGGGAGTGGGGGCTGTGCAGAACTGCGACCCACCGGCCTAGAGGTCTGCCAGCGCGGTAGACTCGTCACACCAATTGGAGCGGGGGCCCAGCTGAGCCGCCACCCACATCCAGATCAGGACCAAGGATCCCAGGGCGTGGTAGTTACGTTACCACAATTGGAGTGGGGGCAGAGCAAAGCCACCACCCGTGCCCGCAGCGGGGGCAGACCTGCGACCGATCAGCGGGGTAGACAGACCACCATAATTAGAGGAGGAGCACAGCCAATACCCGCCCTGCAAGGGAGACTTCCCAACTATACAAGAGCAACATAAATAAATAGGGGGTAAATTTCAAAAACACAACAGTGGCACCAAGCAGAAAGAAACGTCAGCAGTATGAAAAGACAAGGAAAGAAAGGACCACAAGCAATGCAGGTCAACTCAACTTTAGAAGAGGTAATAGCTGCAACAGATGGAATGTCAGATAAAGACATCAGGATTTATATGCTTCAGATGATCTGGAGTCTCAAGGAAGACATGAGACAGCAAAATCAGACAATGAAAGATCACATTGACAAACAAATCCAGGAAGTAAAAGATCAATTTCACAGGGAGATAGAGGTAATAAAAAACAAACAAATAGAAATTCTAGAAATGCAGGAAGCTATAAACCAACTTAAAAACTCAATTGAGAATACTACCAGCAGAGTAGATCACTTAGAAGAGAGAACATCAGACAATGAAGACAAAGTATTTCAACTGGAAAAGAACATAGACAGCTCAGCAAGTCTGCTAAGAAACCATGAGCAGAACATCCAAGAATTATGGGATAATATCAAAAGACCAAATTTAAGAGTCATTGGGATACAGGAAGGCACAGAGCTCCAAACCAAAGGAATAAAAAGTCTTTTCAGTGAAATAATACGAGAAAACTTCCCAGACTTGAAGAATGAGACAGAATCCCAAATCCTAGAAGCCTACAGGACGCCGAATGTGCAAAATCTTAAGAGATCCACACCTAGACACATTATAATGAAAATGTCCAACATACAGAATAAGGAGAGAATTTTAAAAGCTGCAAGAGAAAGAAAGCAGATTACATTTAGGGGTAAACCAATCAGGATAACAGCTGATCTCTCAACACAGACTCTGAAAGCTAGAAGATCCTGGAATAACATATTTCAAACACTGAAAGAAAATGGGTTCCAACCAAGAATCGTGTATCCGGCGAAATTAAGCTTCAGGATAGAAGATGAAATTAAAACCTTCCACGATAAACAAAAGTTAAAAGAATTCGCAGCTAGAAAACCATCTCTTCAAAAAATCCTTGGCAAAACATTACAGGAAGAGGAAATGGAAAATAACTTTGAAAACCAACAATGGGAGGTAGGACAGTAAAGGGGGGAAAGTAGTCAAAGAGGATAACAAATCAGGTTTAGTAACATCAATAAACAAATATGGATAGAAGAACAAACCATATCTCAATAATAACCCTAAATGTTAATGGCTTAAACTCACCAATTAAGAGACACAGGCTAGTAGAATGGATCAAAAAACAAGACCCAACAATATGCTGTCTACAGGAGACGCATTTGATAGGAAAAGATATACATAGACTGAAGGTGAAAGGTTGGGAAAAATCATATCACTCATATGGACCGCGGAAACAAGCAGGAGTGTCCATACTCATATCTAATAAAATAGATTTCAAGCCAAAGCTAATCAAAAGGGATATAGAAGGACACTTCATACTGCTCAAGGGAACCATACACCAACAAGACATAACAATCATAAATATATATGCCCCAAATAATGGTGCAGCTGTGTTCATCAAGCAAACTCTTCTGAAGTTCAAGAGTCTAATAGACCACCATACAATAATCATGGGAGACTTCAACACACCTCTCTCACCACTGGACAGATCTTCCAAACAAAAGTTAAATAAGGAAACTATAGAACTCAATAACACAATTAACAACCTAGACTTAATTGACATATATAGACTATACCACCCAACATCAAGTAGCTACACTTTTTTCTCAGCAGCACATGGAACCTTCTCAAAAATAGACCATATACTATGTCACAGGGCAACTCTTAGACAATACAAAGGGGTAGAGATAATACCATGCATCTTATCTGATCATAATGGAATGAAACTGAAAATCAATGATAAAAGAAGAAAGGAAAAATCAAGCATCACCTGGAGAATGAACAATAGGTTGCTGAGTGATCAATGGGTTTTAGAAGACATCAAGGAGGAAATTAAAAAATTCCTAGAGTTAAATGAAAACACAGACACAACATATCGGAATCTATGGGACACATTGAAAGCAGTTCTAAGAGGAAAATTCATTGCTTGGAGTTCATTCCTCAAAAAAAGAAAAAACCAACAAATAAATGATCTCATACTTCATCTCAAAATCCTAGAAAAAGTAGAGCAAAACAACAGCAAAAGAAGTAGAAGGCAAGAAATAATTAAAATCAGAGCTGAAATTAATGAAATTGAAACAAAAGAAACAATTGAAAAAATTGACAAAACTAAAAGCTGGTTCTTTGAAAAAATAAATAAAATTGACAGACCCTTAGCCATGCTAACGAAGAGAAGAAGAGAGAGAACCCAAATTACTAGCATACGGGATGAAAAAGGCAATATCACAACAGACACTTCAGAAATACAGAAGATAATCAGAAATTACTTTGAATCCTTATACTCCAATAAAATAGAAGATACTGAAGGCATAGATAAATTCCTTGAGTCCTATGATCTGCCCAGATTGAGCCAGGAGGATATAGACAACCTAAACAGACCAATAACAATAGAGGAAATAGAAGAAACCATCAAAAGACTACCAACTAAGAAAAGCCCAGGACCGGATGGGTATACAGCAGAGTTTTACAAAACCTTTAAAGAGGAACTAACACCAATACTTTTCAAGCTATTTCAGGAAATAGAAAAAGAGGGAGAACTTCCAAATTCATTCTACGAGGCCAACATCACCCTGATTCCGAAACCAGACAAAGACACTTCAAAGAAGGAAAACTACAGACCAATATCTCTAATGAACCTTGACGCAAAAATCCTCAATAAAATTCTGGCGAATCGGATTCAAATACATATCAAAAAAATTATACATCATGATCAAGTAGGATTCATCCCTGGGATGCAAGGCTGGTTTAATATACGGAAATCAATAAATGTTATTCACCACATCAATAGACTTAAAAATAAGAACCATATGATCATCTCAATAGATGCAGAAAAAGCATTCGACAAAGTACAGCATCCCTTTATGTTCAAAACGCTAGAAAAATTAGGGATAACAGGATCATACCTCAACATTGTAAAAGCAATCTATGATAAGCCACAGGCCAGCATCATTCTGAATGGAGAAAAATTGAAGGCATTCCCTCTAAGATCTGGTACAAGACAGGGATGCCCTCTCTCACCACTTCTGTTCAACATAATCCTCGAAACACTGGCTAGAGCAATTAGACAGACAAAAGAAATTAAAGGCATAAAAATAGGAAAAGAAGAACTTAAATTATCACTATTTGCAGATGATATGATTCTATACCTAGCAGACCCAAAAGGGTCTACAAAGAAGCTATTAGAGCTAATAAATGAATTCAGCAAAGTGGCAGGATATAAGATCAACACGCATAAATCAAAGGCATTCCTGTACATCAGAGACAAATCCTCTGAAACGGAAATGAGGACAACTACTCCATTCACAATATCCCCCCAAAAAATAAAATACTTGGGAATCAACCTAACAAAAGAGGTGAAAGATTTATACAATGAAAATTAAAGAACCCTAAAGAAAGACATAGAAGAAGACCTTAGAAGATGGAAAAATATACCCTGCTCATGGATAGGCAGAACTAACATCATCAAAATGGCGATATTACCAAAAGTTCTCTATAAGTTCAATGCAATGCCAATCAAAATCCCAACAGCATATCTTGTAGAAATAGATAAAAGAATCATGAAATTCATATGGAATAATAAAAGACCCAGAATAGCAAAAACAATACTAAGCAGGAAGTGTGAATCAGGCGGTATAGCGATACCAGACTTCAAACTATACTACAGAGCAATAGTAACAAAAACAGCATGGTACTGGTACCAAAACAGGCGGGTGGACCAATGGTACAGAATAGAGGACACAGTAACCAATCCACAAAACTACAACTATCTTATATTTGATAAAGGGGCTAAAAGCATGCAATGGAGGAAGGATAGCATCTTCAACAAATGGTGCTGGGAAAACTGGAAATCCATTTGCACCAAAATGAATCTGAATCCCTATCTCTCACCGTGCACAAAAGTTAACTCAAAATGGATCAAGGAGCTTGATATTAAATCAGAGACACGGCATCTGATAGAAGAAAAAGTTGGTTATGATCTACACGCTGTGGGATCGGGCTCCAAATTCCTCAATAGGACACCCATAGCACTAGAGTTAACAAATAGAATCAACAAATGGGACTTACTCAAACTAAAAAGTTTTTTCTCAGCAAAAGAAACAATAAGAGAGATAAACAGGGAGCCTACATCCTGGGAACAAATCTTTACTCCACACACTTCAGATAGAGCCCTAATAACCAGAATATACAAAGAACTCAAAAAATTAGACAATAAGATAACAAATAACCCAATCAATAAATGGGCCAAGGACCTGAACAGACACTTCTCAGAGGAGGACATACAATCAATCAACAAGTACATGAAAAAATGCTCACCATCGCTAGCAGTCAGAGAAATGCAAATCAAAACTACCCTAAGATACCATCTCACTCCAGTAAGTCTGGCAGCCATTAGGAAGTCAAACAACAATAAGTGCTGGAGAGGATGTGGGGAAAAGGGCACTCTTGTTCATTGCTGGTGGGACTGCAAATTGGTGCAGCCAATTTGGAAAGCAGTATGGAGATTTCTCGGAAAGCTGGGAATGGAACCACCATTTGACCCAGCTATTCCCCTTCTTGGTCTATTCCCTAAAGCCCTAACAAGAGCATGCTACAGGGACACTGCTACATCGATGTTCATAGCAGCTCAATTCACGATAGCAAGACTGTGGAACCAGCCTAGATGCCCTTCAATAGATGAATGGATAAAAAAAATGTGGCATTTATATACAATGGAGTATTATTCTGCATTAAAAAATGACAAAATCATAGAATTTGGAGGGAAATGGATGGCATTAGAGCAGATTATGCTAAGTGAAGCTAGTCAATCTTTAAAAAACAAATACCAAATGACTCCTTTGATATAAGGGGAGTTAACAAGGACAGGGTAGGGATGAAGAGCTTGAGAAGAATATTTACATTAAACAGGGATGAGAGGTGGGAGGGAAAGGGAGTGAGAAGGGAAAGTGCATGGAAATGGAAGGCGATCCTCAGGGTTATACAAAATGTCATATAAGAGGAAAGGAGGGGTAAGACAAGATAATACAAATGGAAGAAATGATTTACAGTAAAAGGGGTAGAGAGAGAAAAGGGGAGGGGAGGGGAGGGGAGGGGAGGGGAGGGGGGATAGTAGAGAATAGGACAGACAGCAGAATACATCAGACACTAGAAAGGCAATATGTCAATCAATGGAAGGGTAACTGATGTGATACAGCAATTTGTATACGGGGTAAAAGCAGGAGTTCATAATCCACTTGAATCAAACCGTGTAATATGATGTATTAAGAACTATGTAATGTTATGAACGACCAATAAAAAAAAAGACAAAAAAAAAAACAAAAAACAAATCCCAATGGCATTTCTTTTAGAAATAGATAAAGCAATCATGAAATTCATATGGAAAAATAAAAGACCCAGAATAGCAAAAGCAACTCTGAGCAGGAAGTGTGAATCAGTCGGCATAGCGATACCAGATTTCAAACTATATTACAGAGCAATAGTAACAGCATGGTACTGGTACCAAAACAGCATGGTACTGGTACCAAAACAGGTGGGTGGACCAATGGTATAGAATAGAGGACACTGAGACTAATCCACAAAGTTACAACTATCTTATATTTGATGAAGGGGCTAAAAGCATGGAATGGAGGAAGGATAGCATCTTCAACAAATGGAGCTGGGAAAACTGGAAATCCATATGCAACAAAATGAAACTGAATCCCCTCCTCTCGTCATGCACAAAAGTTAACACAAAATGGATCAAGGAGCTTGATATCAAATCAGAGACTCTGCGTCTGATAGAAGAAAAAGTTGGCCCCGATCTACATATTGTGGGGTGGGGCTCCAAATTCCTTAATAGGACACCCATAGCACAAGAGTTAATAACAAGAATCAACAAATGGGACTTACTTAAACTAAAAAGTTTTTTCTCAGCAAGAGAAACAATAAGAGAGGTAAACAGGGAGCCTGCATCATGGAAACAAATGTTTACTCCTCACACTTCAGATAGAGCCCTAATATCCAGAGTATACAAAGAACTCAAAAAATTAAACAATAAGATAACAAATAACCCAATCAACAAATTGGCCAAAGACCTGAACAGACACTTCTCAGAGGAGGACATACAATCAATTAACAAGTACATGAAAAAATGCTCACCATCTCTAGCAGTCAGAGAAATGCAAATCAAAACCACCCTAAGATACCATCTCACTCCAGTAAGATTGGCAGCCATTATGAAGTCAAACAACAACAAGTGCTGGTGAGGATGTGGGGAAAAGGGTACTCTTGTACATTGTTGGTGGGACTGCAAATTGGTGCAGCCAATTTGGAAAGCAGTATGGAGATTCCTGGGAAAGCTGGGAATGGAACCACCATTTGACTCAGCTATTGCCCTTCTCAGACTATTTCCTGAAGACCTTAAAAGAGCATACTTCAGGGATACTGCCACATCAATGTTCATAGCAGCACAATTCACAATAGTTAGACTGTGGAACCAACCCCAATGCCCTTCAATATATGAATGGATAAAAAAAATGTGGCATTTATACACAATGGAGTACTACGCAGTACTAAAAAATGACAAAATCATGGAATTTGCAGGGAAATGGATAGCACTAGAGCAGATTATGCTAAGTGAAGCTAGCCAATCCCTAAAAAACAAATGCCAAATGTCTTCTTTGATATAATGAGAGCAACTTAGAATAGAACAGGGTGGAAAAGATTAACATTAAACAGAGACATGAGGTGGGAGGGTAAGGGAGAGAAAAGGGAAATTGCATGGAAATGGAAGGAGACCCTCATTGTTATACAAAATTACATATAAGAGGGAATGGAAAAAAAAAAACAAGGAGAGAAATGAATTACAGTAGATGGGGTAGAGAGAGAATATAGGAGGAGAGGGGAGAGGGGATAGTAGAGGATATGAAAGGTAGCAGAATACAACAGTTACTAATATGGCATTATGTAAAAATGTGGATGTGTAACCGATGTGATTCTGCAATCTGTGTTTGGGGTAAAAATGGGAGTTCATAACCCACTAGAATCTAATGTATGACATATGATATGTCAAGAGCTTTGTGATGTTTTGAACAACCAATAAAAAAATAAATAAATTTAAAAAAAGATTATCGTTGAATCTGATATAGATTCCAATGTAAGTTTTCAAGTAGAAGTTGGACTAATTAACAATGAGCAAAGCAGATGTGATTGGCTTAAAATTAGGGTCTTATGGATTTATATATCCTTTGGACTTTTGCTTGTTTGTCTGTTTTCTCCTGGTCTGGACAATTTATATGTGTAGTACTTTGTTTTTTAAAAAATATTGATATATATTATAGATATACATAAATATGCATTCTGTGGCCCTCAACTTCTATCATGTAAACGATGGGTCTAATCTTCTTTTGAAATCTCAAAACTATAACTGCATGGTGAAAGGAGCAAAAATTGTCAGGGTGATTTTGTAGTAAGGGAACTAGAAAAAAATGTAAAAAAAATGTCATATATTTTAGCATCATGATAAATAAGTTATAACAACAAATTGTCTAAAAACTTCTAATTGAAAAAGAAGAAAATAAATGACAATACATGGAAAAGTTATAGAATGCCAGACACTCAGTCCAAAGTTCTTCCCACGAAGCCCAGCATGCTAAGGTTTTTTTTTTTTTTTTTTTTTTTTTTTTTTAACGTGAAATGTTATTTAAGTCAAAATTGGACTTCATGGAACATGAGTGAAAGAAAATATTCAGTATGCTAAATAAATCAGTTAAGTGGAAAAGATTAGAAAGAAATAACAGAATAAAATAAATTTGATAGTGTTTAAATAAACCTTGGAAAGCACAATTAGAAAATGGAGTTATCATTGTATGGATCTTTCACCTCTTTTGTTGATTCCCAAGTATTTTTTTTTTTGAGGATATTGTGAATGGGGTAGTTTTCCTCATTTCCATTTCCGAAGATTTGTCACTGATATACAGGAATGCCTTCAATTTATGGGTGTTGATTTTATATCCTGCCACTTCGCTGAATTCAGTTACTAGTTCTAGAAGTTTCTTGGTAGAACCTTTTGGGTCTGCTAGGTATAGGATCATATCATCAGCAAAAAGTGTTAGTTTAAGGTCTTCTTTTCCTATAGTTATACCTTTAATTTCTTTATTCTGTCTAATTGCTCTGGCTAGTGCTTCCAGAACTATGTTGAATAGAAGTGGTGAGAGAGGACATCCTGTCTTATTCCAGATTTTAGAGGGAATGCCTTCAATTTTTCTCTGTTTAGAATGATGCTAGCCTGAGGCTTACCATAGATAGCTTTTACAACATTGAGGTAAGTTCCTGTTATCCCTAGTTTTTCTAGTGTTTTGAACATAAAGGGATGCTGTATTTTGTCGAATGGTTTTTCTGTGTCTATCGAGATGATCATATGCTTCTTATCTTTAAGTCTATTGATGTGGTGAATTACATTTATTGATTTCCGTATATTGAACCAGGCTTGCATCCTGGGGATGAATCCCACTTGATCATGGTGCACAATCTTTTTTGATATATTTTTATATCCTATTTGCCAGAATTTTATTGAGGATTTTTGCATCTATATTCATTAGAGATATTGGTCTGAAGTTTTCTTTCTTTGAAGTGTCTTTGTCTGGTTTTGGAATCAGAGTGATGTTGGCCTCATAGAATGAATTTGGAAGTACTCCCTCTTTTTCTATTTCCTGAAATAGATTGAAGAGTATTGGTATACCATCAATCAACAAATACACGAAAAAATGCTCACCATCTCCAGCAATCAGAGAAATGCAAATTAAATCTACTCTAAGGTACCATCTCACTTCAGTAAGAATGGCAGCCATTATGAAATTAAATAACAACAAGTGCTGGTGAGGATGCGAGGAAAAAGGTACACTCATACATTGCTGGTGGGGCTGCACATTGGTGTATCCAATTTGGAAAGCAGTATGGAGATTCCTTGGAAAGCTGGGAATGGAACCACCATTTGACCCAGCTATTCCTCTTCTTGGACTATACCCAAAAGACCTAAAAACAGCATACTACAGGGATACAGCCACATCAATGTTTATAGCAGCACAATTCATAATAGTTAGACTGTGGAACCAACCTAGATGCCCTTCAATGGATGAATGGATAAAAAAAATATGTGGCATATATACACAAAGGAATATTACTCAGCACTAAAAAATAATAAGATCATGCCATTTGCAGGGAAATGGATGGCATGAGAGCAGATTATGCTAAGCAAAGTTAGCCAATCCCTAAAAAACAAATGTAGAATGTCTTCTCTGATATAAGGGGGGGACTCAAAATGGGATAGGGAGGAAGAGCATGAGAAGAAGTTTATCACTATATAAGGAAGAGAGGTGGGAGGGAAAGGGAGGGAGAAGGGGAATTGCACAGAAGATGGAAGGATACCCTCATTATTATACAGAATACATGTATGATGAAGTGAGGAAAAAGAAGAAAAAAGGAAGTATGTCATATTATATTGGGTAGAGAGAATTGATGGGAGAGGAGGGGAGGGGAAGGGGGAAAGGAAGGACAGCAGAATAAAATAGACATTATTATTGCTGTATGTCTATATGTGACTGTATGAAAATGTGATTCTGCAACCTGTACACTCAGAAAAATGAGAAATTATACCCCATCTGATTCAAATGTATGATATGTCAAGATCATTGTACTGTCATGTGTAACTAATTAAAATAAATTAAAAAATATGAAAAAAAGAAAATGGAGTTAAACTACAAAACTAATCAATTTTTAGGTTCTGTATGAGGACAAGAAGGACAATTGTAATAAATCACTCTGAATATTTCTTGTGAATGACTGGTACTTAGAGAAGCATCTCAGTCACTCCTAGTGTACTCACTGTCTAAGACATAAATGAATCCTCATGGCAAAATCTAAAAAGTGGTTAACAGGTTCTGCTTAACTTTATATCCATAAAAATAGTTAATTTGTAAGTATTAATAAGATATAGAGAATGAAACTGCTTTAAAACTAGATAGTGTCAGAAGAAAGATCAGTGGAGTACAGGAAAGGGGTTGAGGAGAGGAAGGAGGGATGAGATAAGGTAAGACAAATGGAAGGAATCTGACCTTGTTTCCCTATGTACATATAAGAATATACCACAGCCAATGTCACCTTTATGTATATGCACTAGACACTAATTAAAAAAAAACTATAAGTAAATAGTAGAAAGATGAGTAAAGTAGAGGGAGGGGACCAGGTAAAGGGAGGATGTTAGAGAAAGTAGAAGCATTGGTGGCTGAATTGGGGCAAATTATATTTCATGCTTTTAAAATTATATCAAAATGAATCCAAACAAAAAATATATATTATCTACAAGGAAATAAAAATCATCTAATTATGGCAAGTGTTTTAGAACTTTTAACTGTGTATTAAAATGAATTCTAAGGTATGCTTTCATTGCCTGGATGAATCTATTCAGGGCCTCATCTACTATGTAGGATAGTGCTGTTGTTCTAAAAGCACCACTTACCCTACAAGATTGAGCTTTATAAGATTTCCACTTAAAAAGTAAATTCTATCTTTCAAGAGTAGGAGTAACTTTTTTATTGTGTCATGAGTCATAGACAATTGCCAAATTGTTTTATTATGTTCTTAAAATGCATATGTTTATATATAATATAAATAAATACTGTTTTGTATAATATAATAAATATTTACTTATTTGGGGAAAACCAGACTTTTATATTTTACTTTGAAATAGTTTTATTTTTATTGTTACACACACACACACACACACACACACACACACACACACACACACACATCACCCTTTCTCAGACTGAGAATAAAAAGAATTGGAAGGAGGATGCATATGTCAGCCGATAGGCTATCTCCATGTGTGTTTTTTTAATTTTATATTTGAAAATGTAGAGTTAAGAGTGCCAAAAAATCAAGCTTAGTGCTTATTTAGTTAACTCCTTCCTTTTACAAATGAGAAAACTACTTACAGATAGATTGTTGAGAGAGGAAGCCATGGCTAGTGGCCCCATATCTGTGCTATTTACAGGAAACTTCCCTGACTCCTCTGATATATGTGAAAATAAAAGACACTAAGAATCAATGTAATGAGCCACATTGTGCACCTCACTGTGGCATCTTAAGATGGTAGGACCTGAATTAATAATAGCTTCTTCATATTTTCTGTTATTTTGATTTACCAAAAAAGGCAATCAAAATGAATCAGCCATAAGTTTAAAGAAAATATCCTAAATATATTTTAGAATATCCAAATATTACATTAAAAACTTAAATGAAATATCTTAGAATAAAAACTGACTTAAAAATAAAATAAATCAAAATAGCTTAGTCTCTACTTGGTATTGCCACACTTTAAATTAAAAGTTTTGGTGTAATCTTCTGACCAACTTTTTAAATATTAGTTGCCTTCATTAATCAGAGCACATAGTTATCAATCACTGACTTATTAATGAGGAATTTTAGAATTTCTTATTATAAAGAAATAGATTAGAATATATTGACAACTGGGTCAGAAAGAAATGAGGCAAAGTCTCCTAAAATTATACGCCACTGCAAGAATAAGGTTGGATGTCAAAAAAAAAAATTTAAAAATTTAAAATAACAGTAAAAGCACATCTATTATTGAAAGTATCCAGTAGTATTTAACTATTAATTTATTTTGTGTGAATCATGAATTATGTTGACAATAACATTGAGTTTTAGTTATACTTTTAAAGAAAAACAAAACATAGCTTATGTACTTAAGAAGAAAATAGATTGTCAAGAACAAGAAAGAAGTTGTAGATTACAGAGGTAGAACCACAATAAAGATTTCTTCCAAAGCAGACAGTATCATGATTTTGGTAAACAGAAAAAAAATGAATAAAAAAATTTACCAAAATATCTTTTCTATTAGAGAGACGCTATGTTGGTAAACCAATTTTAATAGACTCAAAATAAGCATATGCAGCATGACATTTTAGACATTCTTTTCCTTTTGGTGTATTTTAGGAGCAGTCCTAGATAATTGTTATGAATAGCTATCAGTCCCTTACCATCACTAGCATTTCATAAAGCTATTTGTAACAAAGCAGCTCAAACTATTTTAACAGCTTTTTGAAAGTAGAAACCTAAAAAAAGTTATGTTCCAAAATAACAGAAATAAATTATTTTCTGAAAGAAGAAATGGAAACTGAAAATAGTAACAGAATTTCAGTGGCATTCCACTTCATTGTATTTCCTTAGCTCTTAGCCTACTATATATAGAAGGAAGAAAGTACAAATTATGAATATTAATGATTTATTATCTAAGAAAATATGATATATTTTATAGGAAATATGTAATGTATTAGTCAAGTATATGCTGATAAATGTTTAAAACAATTTTTTAGGGAAAAAGCATCCCTTATGATTTTCTGATATCTCTGGTGTAAATAATTCTGAAGAGGGTCACTTTTAGTGTATCAGCATGGTGTCTTTAAATACAGAATTGGAAGAAGATATACAACTGAATTTACCTCACCCGTCATGCTTTTCTGTACCTGAACTATCTTATCATTAATTTTGAGCACAAAAAACCTGATGCACCTATATAATTTCTCCATAATTTTGTAAATTATAGTTTGCTTAGGATGATTTGATCGGTATATATAGCACCAGTTTTCATCTCACAAAGTTATTAAAGAGTCATACTTTATAGATTATTGAGATGCAGAGTGGTTTCTTAACACTGATTTCCTTGAAATAAAATTTGTACAACTTTTTTAATCTTTTGAAGATGGAGTGTTGTCAAGAAAAGCTCATGTATTAAAACAATAATGTTCAGAGGTGACATGAATAGATTTTAAGAGATATAACCTAATCAGGGGATTTAATCAATTTGGTAATTAATCCATGTAATGAATTAATGATTTGAATGGGCCAACTGGGTTGTAGGAAGGTGGGGAGTGCCTGAAGGAAGCAAATCACTGGGGATGGTCCTTTGGGATTATATTTTGAACTTGTCTCCTTACACTCACTCTCTCCTTACTGGCTGCCATGGACTGAGCAATAATCCTCCACCATGCCCTTCTTCCATATGCTCAGCCTCATCTTGGGCCCAGAATGATGGAGTTGGCCCATGATGAACTGAATCTCTGAAATCATGAGCACTCCCTCACCCCCACAAAATTTTCCCTCCTCTAAATTTTTCTTGCCAGGTATTTTAGTCATACATAGAAACGAAAATGGACAAACATAATTTTGCATAGGTCAGAAAAGTGGTATATAATCAAGAAAAATGAAAAGTTCATTTTTGGTATATTTGACTTAATATGTAAGTTCTTATCATACCCAACCCTTCAATATCAGTGCTTTCCAGATTCCATGCTTGAATTATCATATAATTCTATATACCCAGAACCTTAAATCCAAATTTGAGACCTGATTTTAATAACTCGATGAAAATCTGTGGTGTGAATATATTTTGTTTTGTCTTTAGTCTTAATTTTGCTTTTGCCCATTACACATCTGTTTTCTAATTTATTACTCTCTATATACTATATCCAACTCCCCTAAATCACTTTATATATAATGAGATGTATAAACATACCTTTCATTTGCAATTGGTACTCATTATTAATTAGTTCTTTATTATTTGTGGATTCTTTATTTGTAAAACTTGTCCATTTGCTAAAAGTGACAGTGTTTACAATACCCAAATCAATCTTCATGCTTTCACAGTCATTTGGAGGCATGTGTAGAGTGGTGAAACATTTGAGCACTTGAAGTAAATGTTCTCAGATGACATTAAACGGGGCAAGACTCTGCTGCTTGTTTCAGCACCTATTGTAGACAAGTCTTTTTGGACGTCTCTCTAGTGTCATGTTTTTCACATTCTTATGCTTTTTCTGGGTGATTCTGTGTTTAACATGAGCAGTGAGACTATTGCTGCAGGGTTGTATAGTGTTCTCAGTGAACAAACTGTGTTGTGCCTTACAGAGAAAATAACGTGATAGATACATTTTTTTCAGGCAGGAGTGATGGTGCTGTTGGCTATGAGTTCAATGCCAATGAATTAACAATAGAGTACATATAACAATGAACAACAGTCCCCTGCTCCTGTTCTCACCAGGTTTGTATTCTATCTGTTGAAGTTCTTCTTAAATATGATACTCAGGGTTATCTTAGGTTATACTCCCACTACTACTTAAACTGTTCTTTTCACAATAGTAATCTTCCTATTTGGGAAAATTGAAATTAGAACAAGAGTTGATATGAAACCATAGAAAATGTCTTTATTTCATTTCTCCAACATCAGACCACAAGAATTGGCCTAATTCATTCTTAGCAAACGCAGTTATCAGTGGGTTGGGTTTCTGCCTCTGTTGAAATACGGACTCTCCACAAGACTGAAACCATTCCATTTGTTTCTTATTTTCATCAACACACTGTAACTATCCCGAAGAACTGTGTCTTTAATTATTGTGCTTTGTACTGGGGAGAGACTGCAAGGAAGTAGACACCATTAGGACAAAGCGAATGGGAGAAGAATGTCTTTGAATTCAAATTTCAGTCACATTGTTGTTTTAATCAAGAGATTAAAGATGTGGACAAATAAGACCTATCATGTGGCCTGGAGACAGTGAGAAAGGGGTGTTTTGCAGATGTTTAAAAGTTCCTGAGAATTACCAGGGGATATGCCAAGAAGCTGTGCCTATTATCTTCATGTGAAGGCCTCCAAAGCAGCAGTACCCAGACATATGGAGCAAGATTTTCTGTTCTCAGAAAAAAAAATTAAAGTTTAAGGAGAGGAAGTAAAACAAGCAGACAGAATTCGTTTACTATCTGGCTCCTGTGGACCATATTGCTCAGGGAATGACACTGGGAAAAACCCCCATGCGAAAGTAGCTTTTATATCTAACCAACTCAAACACATGTTTAAAGCATTTCAAATTTCCCCAGAGTTGAGCTCTCAGAAATGCAACTGAGATCTCTTTAGTTAATACAAAGAGGTTTTATATAGCTTTGAAAATGCTTCATAGAGTCAAACAGTTTTAAGGAGCCCAGTTATCCACTAAAGAGTTCAGGTTACACTCTAAATCCCAAATCAGCAGAGATTATTATTATGCTTCAATTTTTTATATCACCTAGCACTCTAGAGGATAATTCTAGATTTGTTTCAAAGATTAACAATCAGGATCCAAAAGGATTTTCAATGGAGGGTTGTTTTTTTCTAAACAGAATGCAAATAGACTCAAAGGTCCTTTCTTATTTATGGAAGACTTCTTAGCTGTACATTATCTCTAATAAACATCAATTTGTATTATAAAAAAGTTTGTGTAATATAGAGAAGAAGAGTATTATGTATTGCTTCATAATGCAAGTAAAGAATAAAAAAAGAATGTTTAGAACTCATTTATGTTCTCTGGAAGAAAGACTGGAACTCTAGGAACTCTACCTGGATTTTAGTTGTTGTTGACTCCCACTGTATATTCATCTTTCATTATTGCCTTCAGAAGTTTTCTTCTTGGCAAACTTTCTTTTCACTAATAGAAGGCAAATTAGATATTTAAAGGAGTCCCAAAGAAAAGCAGGATAGAATGCCTTTGAATTCATTTCACATTGTTGGTGTACTCATGAGAATAAAGACGTGCACAAATAAGAGCTGGTGTGTGGCCTGGAAACACCGAGAATAGGGTGTTTAGCAGATGTTGAAAATTTTACGGGGTATTACTGGTGGATACACCAAGAAACTGTGGCTACTAGTTCAAATTTCAATTACATTGTTGTTTTAATCAAGAGATTAAAAATGTGGACAAATAAGACCTATCATGGGGCCTGGAAACAATGAGAAAGGGTGAAATAAAACTGCAAAATTAATAGGTTAGATATAGGATAGAAAACTAGTATATTAGTAACTGTATTTATCATGATTCAGACTTGTATGATTTTTGCTGAATTTAAATAAAGATAACTTTTAACTAGTTAGATTAAGCATTGTGCTTATTTTCAGTTTCTCAAAAAGATAACTCCCTTATGGGGAGGGGAAGAACTGAAATACTATTGCAAATAAGATTGCAGTTGTTTATGCCTTTAAGAAGGATGCAGACTTGATATTAGTGAAACCTGGCATTCTTAGATTCACCTTACACCTAGAGAGACTGGAGGGAGATTAGAAAAGACTGCAATTTTAAAGACTTATTATCCCTCTGTGTTTCAAAAACAAAACAAAACAAAAACTTATTATCCCTCTGAGTTTCAAAAAGGAAGAAATCATCTACTGTAGGACTCTACCATCAGAGGAAAAAAATGAATGATATTTTGCTTTAGTGATGTATTTGTACAGCTACCTTATTCTTTTTCCTTTTTTAGTGCAATAGTAATAACAACAATCTTTAAATCACAGGATTTTTTAAAGAAATAAATGAGATAATATGTGATAAGTCATTTGTATAAATGCAAAATCATACAATTGTTGTCATCAATAGAATTTAGAATAATCATAGCAGAGCTCTCTACTCTGACACTTATCCAAAATTTCCACAAAAGATTTATTTTCCCTTTAGGTTTAAGGATGATACATACCAATGGATTATAAATGGGGTTAAATTATAGTGTAGCTCACAAAGTTACTGGCTGAAAGCTAAATATGTTTATATAAATAATGTCCTACACTTACAGAGAAAAATTGATACCAAACATAAATAATATACTGTACATATCACTTATATTATGGATCTAGGGTTGGGAAATATTTTCTGCAAAGGGTCATATAGCAGCAAATGCTTCAGTCTTTTGGGGCCATATGGTCTCTGTTGCAATTACTCAACTCTGCCATTATAATATGACAATAGCCATGAGAAAAGGTTAAATGATGACTGTGGAAGATTTTCAGTACATTTCCTTTATAAAAGTGGGAAGTTTTCCAGGTTTGGTTCAGTGTGATGCTTTGTCCATACCTGGCATAGACTAAGGATAGAGTATCATTCTGTTGTTTTTTTTTTTTTTCCCTGATAACATTAGACCCGAATAATATAAAGAGATCAAAAAGGACACTATGGGTTGGCGTGATCCAGAATTCTATTGGAAACCAATTTCTTACTTATTTATTTAGCCAACATTTGTTGAACACTGCTTTATGGCAAATAATCTGCTGTCACCTAGGATAAAAAGCTTGTAGAGCACAAGCTCTGCCTTCTGAGGAAGAAACACAGGCTACAATGATGACTGGTTGTAACACTTCAAGAAAGCTATAAGGGGACTGGAGAAAAAAAGATTTTAAAGTCCCAATTAGGATGATCAAAGGGTTGGAAAGATTTCTTTATGAAGATGCACTTAAATAATTAGGACTCTATAATCTGGAAAGAATAACTAAGAGGTGCTGTGTCTTAATTTATTAGAAATAACTTCATAAATGCTAATAGGTTACATGTGGTTATTTGCATGGTCAAGACAGCTTGTGGAGACTTTTCTCTTTAACATCTTTATGAAACCTTAGAAAAAAGCACTAACAACCACAGAGCAGGAGCAGAAATGAAAATTCCA
Source organism: Urocitellus parryii (assembly GCF_045843805.1). Taxonomy (NCBI): domain Eukaryota; kingdom Metazoa; phylum Chordata; class Mammalia; order Rodentia; family Sciuridae; genus Urocitellus; species Urocitellus parryii. The sequence continues at coordinate 66,327,541 of NC_135533.1, forward strand.
AAAATAAGAAGATTGCTGATATCCAGCAATTTATTTTTTTCTGTAACTTTCAGAGAGCTTATATACATATATACTGTCTACATTGCTATTATCCCAAATGAGATATAATCCTGTTATCACTTAATACTGTAGGGTGTATTTTCATGTTTTCAGGCTTCATAATTATAATTCCTTTCAATTTTGCAAATCTCTTCTGGTGTCTTTGACTTTTCACTGTGAAATATGTCATACTTTGACATCTTCCTAATCTACGGTTTTAAAAGCTCAAGGTTTTCTCTATGGAGCTTCCAATCTTTGTCTCTATTGTCCATTGCATCTTCCCTTGACTAGCCCACAAATGCTTCAAACTCAACATGTCTTAGAAATTAATCCCCTTTAACCCTGCTCAAAGCTATTATCCTTCTTTACTCTTCATCTTTCCAAATGGTGAAATCACAAACCAAACTGTCAAAATGAAAACCTGAGAGTACTTCAGATTCTTTCTTTTACCTTCTGTAATGCTTAAAAATTTGCATGTTAAATCCTGTCACATTTATCACTTAGAGCCACCTTGTTCTAGCTCATGTCATTGCTCACTGTGAGTCTTGCAAAGAGCTCCTCACTAGCTTCCCTGTCTTTAGTCTATTTCCCTCCTACTGCAGAACTGGCCATCCTAAAAATACCTGATTATATCATTCTTGTTTAAATATCTCATCAACTCTTAATAATAAAGCAGGCTCTTTTAAACATAACTATCTTAACCTGGTTACAATAAATGAGATGTGAATAATTCACCTATTTAGAAGGGTATAATTAGTCTGACAATATTACTGACCTAAATGACTTTTCTGGGTCTCTTATCTCTGATTCTCTGACCTGGTTTTGCTCTCCCTTTCTCTTTCTTTTTCCATATTTATAATCCTAAAAATCCTTGATTTTTCAGCTAAGTAATTAAAATATTCAGAAAGTAACTAGAAGTGATGGTAATTAATACACAATTGGGAAATTATAGGCAAGCTCTACCTGGTTATCTCATTCTCCCTCATTCTGTCTTCTCTCTTTCTCTCCTTGTATATTTAATATATATTAACCAAATCAATAAGTGAGTACTAAAAAAGCTAACTATGCATCTAAGTATCATAGAGGAAATATGCTTTTCACTAATGTAGCTAAGTTCTCAGATTACTGAATTAAAATCCAGTTAAGGCTCAGGCATATTATCATATGCTTGAGAAATTTTGATTATTTTAAGTTATAATTTATATGAATTAACATGTAGAATTTATTCCAACATTTGATTTATTCTAGTTTATTTTGATTGTTCTTAAATTTTGTTGAGCCAATTAGTTAACAAATACCACACTTCCTTTAACTAAATAACAATGTTATGAGTTAAAATTGTTAATTTTATATCTAAAATTATTTAGATATAAAAAACTAAAATTCAAAATATGGAGGCTTTATATATATACACATATATACACAAAAATTGTGTTAGTTTATATATCTTAGACTATGTATTAGTGTTAAATTCATTCCATGTTAATATTCATAAAAGGTTTATAGTTTTGAGTGCCAATTATTACAAGAGTTCATACATCAATAGTGAAGAAATGACAGATTTTAATTACAAATTGTGATTCCAAATTGTTGTAAATTTTTGTACACTTCATCGAGTTCTTCAAGTCTCTTACACTACTATGTACTAATATGTAACACTGTGAAAACTAGTATAGGAAAAGGATTAGCTCTAGCCCTGGGGAGTCCCCAGTGAAGGTCAAGAAAGTATTGCTCACACTTAGAAAATGAGGTTTCAGGGCCTTTTTGTTGAAACTTCTATGCTAGTTGATAAAAGAAACAGAACTGCATGTAAGTAAAGGGAAGAAGGGCCTGCACATGTTTCTGTGGTGGATGTTGACTGACCAATGAGACAAAAAAAGAGAACTACATTAGTGGAAAGTATTCACTGGTTCCCACAGACATGCTCTTTGTTTTTCTTCTTACTGAATCTTGAACCACTTAAATCCAGACTATACCAGTTGTTAATTATAGTTGTCTGCATTTAAGATTCCTGGACAACAATTTTAAATTTTTCTTTTTAAATGAACATATGTATGTATAGATGGTCAAATATGACACACTTGAATTCTTTCATATAAAAGTAATATGAACAATCAATTCCCCTAGGAATCTGTCTCTTTATATCTGTACTAACTCTAATTTATTTACAAGGAAGTACACAATATCACAATATATTAGTTAAAATGATTATTTCAAAGTGGTTATTTTAAAATAGAATTCAGGCTAAATCATTAATAAGAATTAATAGTACAGAAAGGTTTTTTTTTTTAACATCCTAAGCATTAGAAGAATTCCCTCTTTATTACTACAGTCATATTTTTATTATCTCTTTAAAGAATAATAAAGTTAAAGAAACACTTATTTAATATCTTAATCATCATAATTGTTTGATTACATTTATTTTAATAATATAATATGTAGAAATGATTATAAAAATAAATCACTTAGATTTGCTAAAATGAGTTTTGATAGAGAAAAGCTACAGCCCCAACCCCTTATTACATTTCTTTATAAAGTAACTATATGATGAGAAATCATGGAACATTGACTTTGAACTTGAGAAATTATAAATTGCTAATGATAGAATTCTTAGAAACTTGGATAATGTTAGTAAACATACCACCATATTAGAAAAACATATTATTTTAAAACCAAATTATTAGAAAAGTATCATTCCCAAGATAAATTCAGAGATTTTGAAAATTTTACCCTTGAATTTTACTGATTATGCATATACATGATACTTAAAAATTTTATTAAAAGCACCAATTAATAACATTTGAGTACACTGGAATATACTAGTATTCTTTTAGGACATTATTATATAGACATAGGCTTCAATAAGTCTCTCCAGCTATAAAATGCATTAAAGTATATATATGTAAATATCTAGTAATGAGTCATGTGTCTTAATTTTAATTCACATCTACATGTGGCCACTAATGTATGTCTGAGTACACAGACTGAACATGCATATAATATGGCCCATACAATGCCAAATTCCCACCAATGTATGTCGGGAGCATACTTCTATCATGGGACAAAAGTTTTTCAGTAAGAAGTGAACAAGTAACACATTGCACTATAATAAATTTCATTATATGTAAAATTTCTGCTGTCATTTGAGCACTTAAAAATTCTAAATATTGCCTATTTCTTATATTTTTAATAGGTATTTTAACTTTTAAGAGCCATTGATTAAATCTGCCTTTAGAAATTATTTCACTTTAATATTTTTTATATCAACTAATTATTTTGACACTGCGTGATACTACAAAGAGATCTTAAACAAGAAACAGTTACTATGATTTAAATATATAGAATATCTCTGAAGGATAGGAAAAAAACTCTGCTGGTAGGGTTGTGCTACATAAAGAACTCTTAGTTCTGGGTAGGAGCGATGGTTATCTGTGTTATACTGAATTGCATACCCTTTTACAATGTGGTTATTGCTCAAATTTTTTACCATGTTCCATCTGTAACAAATTAATTGTATAGTAAAATGTAATAAATGTTATAATTAGGGATTTTTATGAAATTTCATTTGTGAATACTTTGTTGTGAGAATTCAAATGTTCTTAACTCTATGTAACCAATATAAAGTAAATTTGAGCCTGGAATGTAGATATTACAGTCAATAACCTTTAATATATAAATATTTTGCCAGGCATGATAACACATGCCTATAATTTCAGTGAATTGAAAGGATGCAGTAGAGGATTATAAATTCAATGCTGGCATCAGCAATTTAGTAAGACCCTGTCTCAAAATAAAAAATATAAAAGGGCTAAGGTTGAATCTTAGTGACGAAGTGCCCCTAAGTTCAGTCCCCAGTATCACAAATAAATGAAGTAAATCAATATGTAAATATTATATATTCCAATTCAGCAGATACATTTATAAATATATTTGAATGTTTTCTTCATATATTTCATCTAGGGAAGATGTTTCAATTGTCATGTATTTAAGCCAGTGTTTTAAGATTTGACTTTATAAGATACATTCACTTATGTTAGATTATGTAATTTTTCCATAAATCTTGTGAGGTGGGAATTATATCAATTTTTGGCAAAGAAGCCATATATATATATATAATATATAAATCATAGTAACTGTTTCTTCTTTAGAGCTTTCATTAAGACCAAAAATCTAGTAAATGACAGAACTGTGGCTTGATCCAAGTGTTTTCAGTTCTTTATCCACCATTTGTTCTATTTTCTCACAATGTTCTGGAGAGATAAAATTTGCATATAAAAACACGTACTTTGAAATATAAGATAAACAAATACAATAGTCTGCTATATTTTCATACTGATAATTGAGACTTCAAAAAATTGTAAAGGAAAGGAAATCATAATATAAAAGTGTTTCCAGGAGACTAGCCTCAGTGTTCTGAATATCGCTATTAATACTTCATAGTGTCTACCTTGGTGTTGACTACTGTTTATTAGTTGAACCATTGTTTGGTTCATTGTACCTCATCCCATTCCTTAAGAATCTTTCTGCTATCCCTGTCTCTTAGGATCTAAGTCCTATCTTTGCTAAAACTGGTGCTTGATTCATAGTATGGACTCATTGAAAAGCATTTGTTGCATGAATTACTATTTCTTGTCATCCATTCAGAGGTCAATCTATAAGCCATACTTTTAAAACTATTTTTAAGAAAGTGCCATGTAGGGCTGGGGATGTGTCTAAAGCGGTATCGCACTCGCCTGGTATGCTTGCGGCCCAGGTTTGATCCTCAGCACCACATACAAACAAAGATGTTGTGTCCGCAAAAGAGCTCATGGTAAAACAATTATATACAGGTAAAACAATTATATTATGGAAGCCATAACCTCATCAATGAATTAATACATTTATTTGATGGATCCATAATCTGAAGGTATTACTGGGTGGTGAGAGTAGGAAGTAAGTCAATAAAGATGTACACTGGGACTATATCTGTTTCCTCCTTCCTGTTTCATTCACCGTTTCCTGGCTACCATGAGCTGAGAAGCTTTCCTCCACAGCATCCTCCATTATGATATTCAGTTTCATTCAGGCCCAGAGTAATGGAGTCAATAGACCATGGACTGAACCTCTGAAACCATGATGCTAAATTAATTTTTCCTCCTTTAATTTGCTGTCTTCAGGCATTTTGGTAACAACAATGCAAAATTTACTAACACAATTTTTTATCCAGTGATCCCCCCCCACCCCTTCAGGATCTTGCCTATCAAAGTTGTGATTATTCTGGCTGGTGTATCTCATTTTCTTTCCCATTTAAAATTAAGAATATTTACTTTAGCTCTAACCTTTTCATATGTTCTCTGCAGAATTTTTGTTTCACTTCTCTGTGTTTCTTCCCGATCTTTGTAGTATATGGCAGTGGATAAACCTGAAAATATAAATTTAGTTTTAACAGGGAGGGCAGTGCATAGAGAGAGATAGTGAGACACTGACTAACAGAACACAGTTAGACATAAGGAATAAGTTTTAGAGTTCTATTGCACAGTAAGATGATTATAGTGAACAATAATAAATTGAGTAGTCTCAATTTGATTTTGGAAGTTCTCAGCATGATGAAATTGTAAATGTTTATTGTAGTTTGGATAGGAGGTGTCCCCACAAAAGCTCATGCTCAAAAAAACCCAGAAATGTTCAGAGGCAAAAGTGATTAAATTATTAGAACTATACCTAACCAGTGGATTAATCCATTAGATGAATTACAGTGCTTTGAATGGATTTCTGGGTGGCAACTGTTGGCAGGTGAGGTGTGGCTGGAGGATGTAGGTCACTATTTGCTCTTAGGGATTATATTTTGTCCCTGGTCTCTCTCTTTCTCTCTTTCCTAGCTGCCACAAGCTGAATATCTTTCCTCCATCATATCCTTCCACCATGATGTTCTGACTCATCTCAGGCCCATAGCAATGGAGTTGGTGGACCACAAATTGAACCCCTGAAACCACAAACCCCAAGTAAACTTTTCCTCCTTTAAGTTGTTCTTCTCATGTATTTTTTTTTTGTCTGTGATTAAAAGCTGACTAACACTATGTTGGAAGTGATAGACATGCCATTTGCCCTAATATGATAATTACACTATATATACTAATGAAACAACCCATTGTATCATATAAAACATACAGTTATTATGTCCATTTAAAATAAAATAAAATAAAACCTACAAAAATTTAGTTCTGAGTTCCAGGACTTACTTTATTAGTAAATTTAAAGCTTAGACAACTCATTTCATTTCGGAGAACTTCAAATTCATTATCAAAACTGTAGCAGCATTGGTTAAAAAAAAAAAAAAAAAAAAAAAAAAAAAAAAAAACCTCTGTTTTCTGTTATGATATGACTGCATCATCCTCTGCTGAAAAGTTAATGTGTGTGATGAGATTCTGAGTCTTTGGGTTTACCATCCTGCTATTGTTTTTATTGTCTGCCAATAAGTAAAACTAAATCAACAATTTTTCTAAAGATAAGCTCATGCTTCCCGATCACTTTTAGAGGAGAAAGATAGATGAAATACTATTACAACTATTTAGGAAACAGTTTAGGATTCAAAGATGTTTTGATTTTATGAACTTGAAAAGAGCTCATGTTGAAATAGGAGGGATTATACGTTCTCTGAATGCTCTTCAACTTGAGTTTAGATCTTCTCAAGTTTAGCAACAAGGTTATTGCTTAACCTTGATGTCTGGAAAAAATTCTGGGAAAACTGTCATTCACATTTTTTGATAATTGACAAATGACTTCCTTTTTGTTTGTCACTTCTTTTGGAGCAGCTTTATCATGTTAGACATGGAAGCTTCTTGTCATGTTGTTTGCTGCTTCCTCCTCCTCCTCCTCCTCCTCTTCTACATCTCCTCCTCCTCTACCACCACCTCCTCCTCCTCCTCCTTCTCCTCCTCTTCTCCTCCTCCCCTTCCTCCTCCTTCTCCTCCTCCATTTTGCCCTGAGACACTGATTAGTCAGCTTTTTCACTTCTGTGATTAAAAGATCTGATCACAACAATTGTAGAGAACAAAAAGTTTACTTGGAAGCTCACTGTTTCAGAAGTCTCCATCCATAAAAGGCTGGATCCAATCCTCAGAGCTCAAGCTGAGGAAGAACATCATGGCAGAAGAGAGTAGTAGAGGGAAGCAGCTCACATGATGATCAGAAGCAGAGAAAGAAAGTGATTCCACTCTCCAGATACAAAGTATATACCCCAAACTTTTCTTCATTTAAAAATTAAGATGTTCTACCTGCTCTTTAAAATTATCTTTAGGTTAGCAGGCATACTAGTGCACTGCTGTATTTCCAGTGACCTGGGAATCTGATTCAGGATGATCATAAATTCAAGGATATCCTCCACAACTTAGTGAGGACCTGAACAACTTAATGAGATCTTGTCTCAAAATTAAAAAAAATAGAAAGGGCTGGGCATATGGATCCATAGTTAAGCACCTTGAGGTTCAATTCCTGGTACAAAAATAAATGAATGAATGAATAAATAAATAAATAATTCTTAAGTGACATTCCTAAAATATCAATGTCTTTTAATTAAAATTACCTGGACCTCAAGAAACTTAATATTACATGTACATTTATGTATACACACTTGTCTTGGAGCTGAAGGTAAAGTTACTATAGAGTCAGGCGCAGCGCTCTGTAATCACAGTGGCTCAGGAGGCTAAGTAGGGAGAAAGGCAAATTCAAAGCCAGCCTCAGCAATCTAGTGAGGCCCTGAGCAACTTAGCAAGATTCTGTGTCAAAACAAATACACAATAAATAAATAACAATAATATATACCCCAAAGCTATGTCTCAATGAACTATTTCCTCCAGCCACAACCCACCTGCCTCCAGTTACCACTCAGTCATTCCCATCAGGGATTAAGGCACTGATCAGGTTAAGGCTAAAACCCAATCTTTTATCCTCCAAAACTTCTTGCATTGTCTCACATTTGAGCTGTTGGCAGACACTTCACATCCAAACCAGAACAGACACCATAGATTCAGATGTTTAAAAGCAATAGCACACTAATTCCTATGAAAAAATACAAGATGTTAAAGCAAATTCTTCCATGGACATAGGCATATATTTATCCACATCTCTCAGCTCCCAGATTCTTTCTTTTTTAAAAAATTCACTCAGAATGTAGATGGGAGACTATGGTGTAAAGGAAGAGAATCTGGGGGCAGAAAGAAGGGATAGCAAAGAAAGATAATGATAGGGAAATTGTTGAAATTATATTATATGTTTGTGTGATCTAGCCACATTGAAGTGGACTTCAATGCTATATGCTGTATAGTTACCATGCAACAATAAAAATATCACTAAGATCATATCTATTAGACTGCCAATTTAAAAAGTTGAATATTATCTGGTAGAAATAAAATAAAGTTTCACATGCTATAAGCAACTCAAGTCAATGACTTGACTATTAATATATTTATATTGAGTTATAAGTGATATATACTATTTTTAGTAATAGTTTATAAAATATTTTTTTTCATACCAGGAATTAAATACAGGTGCTTATTCATGGAGCCACATGCCCAGTCCATTTTAAAAATTATTATTTCTGTTCATACTTAGGTTTCCAGGACCCATGGTCCTGCTCCTCAGGCATACTTCATCATCCACAGGTCCATCCCTTCTATAGGAATTTTAACACTTTTCTGTCTTCATGTAGTATCTGTGTCTGACAGTTCTATATTTCCTTGCTACATTTTCCCTGTGACACATAACTCGATTTATATTTAATTCAACAAATATTTATTGAATAGGTGTGTATAAAGTACAAATATTCAAGTGACTTATATACAGCTACTTCATTTTAGGAGTTTTGATAAGAATAAAAATGTTAGTTGGATATATGTGGAAACATAATGAAAAGATCAAGTTTAGTTGTTGTTCATTATTAGCTATAATTTATTATTTTTATCTTCTTATTTCCTGTTTATTTTTTTAAAACTAAATGACAGCAGAATGCATTATAATTCTTATTACACATATACAGCACATTTTTTCATATCTCTGGTTGTATATAAAGTATGTTGACACCAATTTGTGTCTTCATACATGTACTTTGGATAATAATGTCTATCACATTCCACCATCCTTGCTAATCTCCTGCTCCCTCCCTTTTTCTCCCACCCCTCTGCACTAATCAACCAATAAATACTCAGTTATGGAAGGCTGGAAATTGATTAACATAGGTCTTAACAGTGGATTTATGCATTTTGCATTGTCTACCCCAAGGGTCAATACTTTTATTTATTTATATTTCATGACTTATACCATGAAAGTGGGAAGAGACCTGAGTAGTGAAGTAGGCTTTCACATTTGTTTCTTAAGGTACACTAAGTTGGGAAGAGACAAGCATATCTAAATATGAGTCAGCAGTGGATAAAAGATAAGTAAGGAAAATGTTTTATGTCAATAATAATGCATTTACAAAATACTACAGGTCAGAAGCTCTTCTTTATTATTATTATTATTCTGATTTGTTATGCATGACAGCAGAATGTATTTCAATTTATTTTACACATGTAGAACACATTTTTCATATCTCTGGTTGTATATAAAGTATATTCACACCATTCATGTCTTCATATACGTACTTAAGGTAATGATATCCATCTCATTCCACCATCTTTTTTACCCCCATTTCCCCTCCCTTCCTCTTCCACTCCTTTATCCTATCTAGAGTTCAGTCTACCCCTCCCATGTTCCCCCTCCCAACCTCACTATGATTCAGCCTCCTTATATCAGAGAAAACATTCGGCATTTGTTTTTTGGGGGGGATTGGCTAACTTCACTTAGCATTATATTCTCCAACTTCATCCATTTACCTACAAATGTCATGATTTTATTCTCTTTTATTGCTGAGTAATATTCCATTGTGTATGTATACCACATTTTCTTTATCCATTCATCTACTGAGGGGCATCTAGATTGTCTTCTTGAATTACTCATGTAGTCCTCACAACTTGTGAGGTAGAGACTTGTGAAGTAGAGACTATTATGATGAATATTTTGTAGAAGACACAGAAACATAACAGTGAAGTGGGTTAGCTTGTTAGGCATAATTGCATGAGAATGTTTCATTAAAGTTCAGGTTCTAAGTTTCTCCTGGTGTCTCCCTGCTGTAAAAAGCCTGCTTTGAGGAGCAAATAGCTCAGCAACTGCAAGCATTGGAGCCAGGCAAATCCTGATACTTTGTGTGAATCATTCCATTAGTTTTGGAAACATGTATAATTCATTTCTTGGAGTCAGGACACTTGAATGGCTTTTGGTCTCCTGGTACAAGAAGTACCAAAAATTGCAATCATGAACTTTTATCTTTCAAAGAGCACACACATATTATTGGCATCTTTTCAATGTGTGCATGTGGGAAGCATCACAAGAAAAGATAAATGCACAGCACAATGGCTGAAACGTGTTTACCGAAATAGCTGCCTAGAAAATGTGTTCTGCCTCTTACTATCATCTAACAATCTGAAATAGCTGGCATGATAACAATATCAGAACAGCTGTGCTATTTTAAAGCATTTTGATTTCTAAACTACTTCCCACTATTACTCCCTATTTAGATTTTTTTTTGTTTTTATCCACTTGTGCAAATGAATTATTGCTTGAACATGAAATAGACCAGGAGAAAATATGGAAGAAATGTTTGAGCAGATATAGTTCCAGACCAAATACTCATGAATGCAACTGATTTTCCAACCGCATTCAGTTTATACATATTTTTAAAATGAATTTGCTACCAGGAAGTAGGAGTTGAGAAAGTCCAGATTCATTTGTGACAATTCCCTGCTGTTCATTTAACTCTGAGTCAACAAATTATTTTTCTATATCACATTTTTTCACAATATTAATTGAATCCTTCCCCTCAGAATTTTGAACTATTGACAAAGAAGCCAACATTTTATGATGCTTCTTGGGGCAAAAGATCAACGAGGAGGCGGTAGTTTTCTGTGCAATTATAGTTGTCATGCATAAAAAAGTGAATAAAATATACCATCACTTATTTAATGTGCAGTTTGGGAGGTGAGAAAGCATATGCATCTAACAGAGGGTGAACATAGTGTCATGAAAACTGAGGTCAAATTTGTTTGCTCAGGAATCTGCTTTGAATTTTAGTTATTCAGCTGTGTTTACTGCAATCATATAAACAAACAATCTTAGAGACACAAAGGCTAGACTCTCTGTTTCCAAAATATTGGCCCAAATTGCAAGGTCCATTCACAAAAACTACACTTCCGTTTGTTAAGCAAAGGACTGATAAGAAAAAGAGATACAGTTGGTTTGAACTTGTGATAGTTTCCATTGCACATTACAAACTTTCAATGTATGTACTAGAAGGAAGTACTACCAAAGAATAAAAATAGAAAAAGGGTAAAATTTCATATTTCACTTAAATCCAACATGATACTTTTAAAGGCAAGAGGAAGGAAGAATAAAAGAAAAGAAAAAAAAGGAGGTGAAAGCATTGTGGATTTTAAAAACTGGACATACTAAAAGACAATGTCCAAATGGCTTTATCACTTTAACTAATTCCTGACCTGCCATTTCTCCTAAACCAAATTTCCTAGGTTCAAGGAATGGGTTAGTGCTTTGCAAGCAGTCTCTAAGATTGTTTTTTTTTTTTTTCAAATTCACTCAGAATGTAGATGGGAGACTACAGTGTAAAGGAAGGGAATCCGGGGCAGTAAGAAGGGAGAGCAAAGAAAGAGAATGGGAGTGAAATTGTTCAAATTATATTATATGTTTGTGTGATCTAGCCACATTGAAGCCCACTATGCTCTATAGTTACCATGCACCAATAAAAATATTGCTAAGATCATATCTATTAAATCTGCCAATTTAAAAAGTTGAATATTATCTGGTAGAAATAAAATAAAGTTTCACATGCTATAAGCAACTCAAGTCAATGACTTGACTATTAATATATTTATATTAAGTTATAAATAACATATACTATTTTTTAGTAATAGTGTATAAAATAATTTTTTTCATACCAGGAATTAAACGCAGGTGCTTATTCATGGAGCCACATGTCCAGCCCATTTTAAAAGTTATTATTGTTATTTATTATTTATTTATTTAATGTTTGTGTGTTTGTTTTGAGACAGAGTCTTGCTAAATTGCTCAAGGCCTCACTGGGTTGCTGAGGCTGGTTTTGAATTTGCCTTTCTCCTGTTTTAGCCTCCTGAGCTACAGGAATTACAGAGCGCTTCGCCTGACTATAAAGTAACTTTAACTTCAGCTTCAAGACAACTATGTATACAAAAATATATGTGTATAATATTAATTTTCTTGAGACCCAGTGTAATTTTAATTAAAAGACATTGATAATTTAGGAATCTCACTTAAATATTATTTATTTATTCATTTATTTTTGTACCAGGAATTGAACCTCAAGGTGCTTAATTACGAACCATATTCCCTGCCCTTTTTATTTTTTAATTTTGAGACAAGATCTCATTAAGTTGTTCAGGGCCTCACTAAGTTTGGAGGATGTCCCTGAATTTGTGATCATCCTGAATCAGATTCTCAGGTCACTGGAAATACAGCAGTGCACTAGTATGCCTGCTAACCTAAAGATAATTTTAAAGAGCAGGTAGAACATCTTAATTTTTAAAAGAAGAAAAGTTTGAAAAATTAAGATGGACTACATTCATAGGAACTAGAATGAATTGTTCAGAAACATTCAGAAAAATACCATATTGTGGGAATTGTTTCAGTACAGTAATATAAATCCCTTGTTCATATACCATATTGTCTAAAATTTTATGGATTCTGTGTTTTGCTCCACACAGAAATATTTTGGGGGTCAAATTTTTGCAAAACATTTAGAGAAAATTCTTGAATCCCTCCTGTATATTTCCTTGATTCCTACCATTGAGGTAAACAGCTTTAGCCTCATCATGAGAGAACCACACCTACTGTAAGTGGCTTCAAGTGTTTCTCCATCTGTGACATTTTTCACCTCCCAAAACAAAAGTGTACTGGGCTTCCCATCCTGGTGTCACCCTTAAGTGATAGATGATTGGGTGGATGAATCCCATCTTTCATGTTTAGTGGGACAATTGGAGGAATCCAATAGAGTGGACCATCAATGGTCCACAGCAGGAACCCTCTACTAAGTGTACCCTTCACTGTCTTTCTTCCTTTACTGGATCTTCTCTCATTCCTCTCGCTTTCACTCACATTTCCTAAGATCACTACCCATATACAAGGTTTTCTCTGTAGTTGCCTTTTGGAGAAACCATAATAACTTGACTTTTACTTTTTATGAAGAAATTCTTAAACATCTTTTGGTAACAATAAAGATTTACTAAGTCTCTGGATTACTTAAAAAAAACTAAGAAATCACTATTCTATGAGTTAATGTATGTAATTAAAAAACTTCTGTGCTCCATTACCTTTGCTGCACTGTCTAAATATAAGTAGAAAACCAAAATTATCCCTAGTTTTCTCAATGTTTGGTTCTGATGGTGAGTGAAACTTAGATGTTGCTATGTGTTCAATGTTTTACCAATAAAAAACGTTGGCCAATTATCTTATCATTATCCATAACCTACATCATTGTTGCCAAGAATGTGAAGATGAACTCTCCAGTGGAACAGATGCCAAACCAGTTTAGTCCTAAAATGTTTAGTTTAACAAGACCTTTAAAAGTGAACAATGTTTTTCTCAATTGTGTTTTTTTTTTTAAGATGTACATTTTTAAGCGGATAAGCTGCTTGGTTTCTGATGCTTTTTTCTTTATTTCTTCTGGAGTATATTCTGATTTTTAATTTTTTTATTTGTTTTAATTAGTTAGAAATGATAGTAGAATGCATTTATGCCCTTTGATATATCATACAGAGGTAGGATATAACGTCTCATTTTTCTGAGTGTACATATTGTAGAATCACATTGGTCATGCAGTCACATATATTCATGAATTAATAATACCTGTTCCCTGCTACTATCCTTCCTATCCCCACATCCCCTCCCTATCCCTCCATTGACTTCCCTTTACCTAATCTAAGGTAACTCTATTCTTCTCTAGTGCTCCACCCCCCTTATTGTGAATTAGCATATGTTATATTAGAGAAAACATTTGGCCTTTGGTTTTGGGGGATTGACTTATTTTGCTTAGCATGATATTCTCCAACTCCATCCATTTACTGACAATGCCATAATTTTATTCTTGTTTAAAGCTGAGTAATATTCCATTGAAAAAATATATATTTTAAAGAAAATATGATATATATATCATATTTTCTTTATCTGTTCAACTATTGAAAGACACCTAGGTTGGTTCCATAGTTCAGCTATTGTGAATTGAGCTGCTATAAACACTGACATGTCTGCATTACTATAGTATGCTGATTTTAAGTCCTGTGTGTATAAACTAAGGAGTGGAATATCTGTGTCAAATGGTGGTTTCATTCCAAGCTTCCTGAGGAATTTCCATACTGCTTTCTATAGTTGTACCAACTTGCAGTCCCACCAGCAATGTATAAGTGTGACTTTTTTCCACACATCCGGGCCAAACTTTATTGTTACCTGTATTCTTGAAGATTGCCATTCTGATTGGAGTGGGATGAAATCTTAGTGTAGTATTGATTTGCATTTCTCTAATTGCCAGAGATATTGAATACTCTTTCATATATTTGTTGTGTGATTTTATTTCTTCTTCTGTGAAGTACCTATTTAGTTCCTTAGCCCATTTATTTATTGAGTTATTTGTGTTTTGGGGGTGTTAAGTTTTTTGAGTTTTTTTATATATCCTAGAGATTAATTCTTTATCAGAGGTATAGGTGGTAAAGATTTTCTCACACTTTATAGGCTTTCTTCTCACATTACTGATTGTTTTCTTTGCTGAGAAGAAGCTTTTTAATTTGAATCCATCCCATTTATTGGTCCCTGATTTTGCTTCTTGTGCTTTAGGGGTCTTGTTAAGGAAGTTAGATCGTAGGCTGACGTGGTGAAGATTTTGTTCTATTTTTTCTTCTGTTAGCTAGAGTCTGTTCTAGTGCCTAAGTCTTTGATTCACTTTGAGTTGATTTCTGAGCAGGGTAAGACATAGAGGTTTAATTTCATTTTGCTGCATATGAATTTCCAGTTTTGCCAGCACCATTTGTTGGACAGGCTATCTTTTCTCCACTGAATGTTTTTGGTGCCTTTGTCTAGTATGAGATAACCCTATCTATGTGGGTTTGTTTCTATGTCCTCTATTCTGTATCATTGATGTACAAATCTATTTTGGTACCAATACCATGCCGGTTTTGTTACTATATCTCTGTAGTTTAATTTTAGGTCTGGTGTTGTGATGGCTCCTGCTTCACTTTTCTTGCTAAGGATTGCTTTGGCTATTCTGGGTCTCTTAGTTTTCCAAATAAATTTCATGATTGCTTTGCATATGTTAAAAGTGTGCAGCATGATTTTTTGATATTATATATATATACATATATATAACAAAATGATAACATTTATTAAGTGAATAAAGTAAGGCTATCATTGGTTTATCTAATAATTGGTAACAGTTGAAAATGAAAGTACATGATCTTCCTTTTCTCCTATAGTGCCAATATATGTACTATAATGCACATGGAACCATTTTTTTTCCCCTGGGAGAGGTATCATCAAAAAATCCAAACATTAAATTATATTTTTGAAAATAATAAAGTAAATATAATGATAATAGTGAGACACAACTCTTGTAAAATTATATTAGTTTGACATTTTATATAGATAACAGAGGAAAGTAAGATAAAAAGGAAGAAAAGAGAGGGTTGAAATAAATTATAAGAAAGTTGATTTATTTTGTAAAATCATTGAGACACAATTTAATTAATTTAATAAAATTTCACAATTGATCTCTTGACCTTATACCATTTATTGTACTTTTATATTCCTTGACAACAACTTCCCAGTTCATCCCTGTAATTTCCCCAGCCTCTGCTAATGAAATTTCTACACGACTTCCATGAAATCAACATTATTAGACATCACCTATGAATGACAACATGCAATTGTTATTTCACTTAGTGTAACATTCCCCAGGTTTATGCATGTTGTAGCAAATAACAGGATTTCCTTCTTTGTACCGCTATGTAGTATTTTGCTGCATTATACCACATTTTTGTTATCCATTCTTCTGTTGATGGACACTTAAACTGACTTATTATCTTCTACATTTAATAATGTATTGTATTCTTGAAAAGTGTTCTAGCATGAATGTGCAAATGATAATCATATGAAGTAATGTGTATGTTGATGAAATAGATTTAGTTATGCCACAATAAATATATACTTCAGAACATCATTTTGTCTAAAAATTTAAAAACAACAAAAATAAATAAAAATAAATTTCATTTAAAAATATTCATACATGGTGAAAACATGTTATAATCTTGATTCTTAGCTCATGGACAAATGAGATGGGGAATCTAGGAAACATTTCTTTACATGTAACTTTACCAAGTCAAAAATGTTCTAGCAAAAAAAAAAAAGTACCTCTAAAATGTTCTCCTTTTTCATATATACAAAAATTACACACTTTTTCAGGTAATATCTCCTTCTTAGACTCAATGACTTTGAAAGCTTCATAGATCTTTACCTTCGTATATATTGATATAAACATAATCAACTTTCCCACTTCACGAGATAAAAGTAAACTTTGTATGATAGTGATTCTCAAAGTAAAATTTATCATTATTTTAGTTTTCATACATATTTTCTGATGAACATCATATCAATTTAAAATTTTAACATTAATTAATAATTACAAGCAATCAAAATGATTACAAATAACACTTTAAAATTATTTTTACAGAAAATGTATTCATGTTTAATGTCATCTTTAAACATTTCCTTCTTAGTAATGAAATTGCAAGATGACCATAAGGCTTAAATGAAATTATGCCTTGACTTATCTGTCATATTTTTCCATCATATTTCTCCACCTGAATGATTTTCTGCCCTCCCTTCTAAATGAAAATGGAAATCATTGCATCTTAATCTAAAACTAAGGACTAACTAAAAAATGTAAAGATTTCAAAGGAGAGCATGACTTAGATTTAGTTGTCTTCTTGTTTCAAAAATTTTGCATTTTTTTGCCTACATATTCCCTAGAGATAGCAATTAATTGAGTGCTTTGATTTTTTTTAGCATCTGCCTTTTAATCTACTGCTAGACTCCAAATTTCACATAAGAGTGTATGTACCAAAGATGGTGAGAATGTCAAAAGCACTGCATTTTTGTATTGTGTAAGAAGTTAATAACATCAATATATTGAATGAAGAACTTTGGCAAACCTCAATCATAAATAATTAGAAAATTGTCTTCTTAAGTTTTAGTGCATTCTTAGTTGAAGGCTTGAATGAAAATCCATGCTTAGTGAATTTATTTTCATCAACAAAAAAGTCAGGCAAATGGTAATATTTCCTTAAATATTAAAACCAAAATTTCTCTTAAATATTATTAGATAAAAAATGTAAAACCTTATGAATCTAAATTAATGTATCAGTTCTACTATTTAATAATATTAATTCTACTTTAAAGGGATCTGTTAAATTAAGATCCAATGTTATAGACAAGAAAAGTGTAGTATAGGTATAGGGA
The DNA here is from genome assembly GCF_045843805.1 of Urocitellus parryii. Lineage (NCBI taxonomy): Eukaryota > Metazoa > Chordata > Mammalia > Rodentia > Sciuridae > Urocitellus > Urocitellus parryii. The sequence continues at coordinate 66,345,199 of NC_135533.1, forward strand.
AAGAAAGTGTAGTACAGGAAAGTGAGTGGTAAGTTCAAAAAAGATATCTCCATGTCCTAAGCCCAAGAAACACATAATGCATACTCTGTGAATGTGACTTTTTAAAAATAGGTCTTTACAAAGATAATTAAGTGCCTCTTTATGAGAGAAATGTGAATTATCCAAGTGAAACTCAATCCAAAGACTATGCATAAGAGACAGAAGAATGAAAGATAGAGGAGAAGGTCTTGTGAAGACAGAGGAAAATGTTGGGGTTATGATGCTAAATATCACCGGGAATCACCAGAATTTAGAAAGAAGCAAAGAAAGATTCTCTCCTATAGCTTTCTGAGGGAGTGACACCTTGTTTTCTGACTTCTGACATTCAGAATTGTGAGAGAATAAATTTATCATACTTTAAGCCATTCAATTTTTGCTGCTTTGTTGTATAAGCCTAAAAAACTAACATGGAACATGGATTCATCTTTTTCATAAATTTATGTATTTCAATTATTGTTTACATGTATTCAGTATTTCATCAAGGGAGTTAAGCTTTCTGTTCTTTTTGAGGTATTAACTTATTAGGTACAAAATTTCAGTCAATATATATTGAATGTTATTCATGCAAACAGTGCTATTTCAAGTGCTTTCATATGTGAACTTGTGTAATTCTCTTAACAATCTAAAAAGGTAGGTACTAAGACAGAGGTAATGGTGGCTCAGAACTTGTCACTTGCCAAAGGTCCTACAACAAGCAAGTCAAGCAAGTGGTGGGACTGAGATTTGTGTCCCAGGCTGTAGGGCTCCAGAGCATATTATAAATTGCTAGGATAAGTGAACTGGGACAAAAACAGGAAATAGATTTCAAATTCATATTTCACAAAGACACTTTCACTTTCTTTTAGTTAAAATGCTAAGACAGAATAAGTCAGAGTCTCTGAAGATCAAATGGGACACTAAGGAGGACAAATACATATACTAGTAATGAGTGGTGCTGATGTTGCTTCTCTGGGTCTGTTCTCTTCCTAACACCAAAAATATTCAGTTTATACTTAAAAAAATAGAGGCACCATGAGAAACATGCAGTGAACCTTTTCAACTGGAATAACATGGAAAACAAAATTGGTTTCAATTTCTTGGCTCTTTCATGACTTTAACATTTTATTTTTCAAGCCTGATCAAATATACCTACATATATTCTCTCAAATTTCATTTATTTGTTTCATCTAAAATATGTAATTATACTTTTATTGTTGATGCACATTTGAGCTTAAAATAAGGTAATGGTCAGACCATAAAGAAAATAGGCAGAAGTGTGGGTGATTATCCAGATGGGCATTATGCATCATATAGGCATTCTTTAAAGTAGAAATTTTAAACGAAAACTGGAATAAACCTGAATCCATTTATTTCAAGTTAAAGAAACATGTCACACTCATGTTCAAAGCAGCAGTATTCACGATAGCCAAGAGGTGGAAGCAACTCAAAGAGTATCATGGATGAATGGAAAAACAAAATATGATATAAAGGAATATGATTCATCCTTAAGGTAAAACATCCTGTCACATGCTGCAATATGGATAAACCTAGGAGGCATCATGGAAAGTGATATAAACCAGTCATGAAAGAAAAATTGCTGCAGAATTCTACCTAACAATCTAAATGAGCCATATTCAGAGAAATTTAAAGTAGAATGGTGATTAACAGGGGCTAGTGAGAAGGGGAAAGGAGAATTGCTTATTGGCTATAAAGTTTCAGATCTGCAGGTTGAAGAAGTTCTGGAGATCTATTTCACAGGAATGAGAATATACTCATACAGAAGTGTACACTTAAAATGCTTAAAATGGTAAACTTTACATTATATGATCTTTATGAAAATAGAAAAACATGTACAAGAAAACAGATCTGAGACAAAGATTATTTCCTAAAGTTGGATATTCTTTGAATATACTACAATTGTCAAACTAATAATGTGAAAGTATATTTCTAAATATATGTCAAAGTGATTACATTTTGGTTCCTTAAGTGGTGATTTCTCAAAAAAAGTTTATTCCTTAGAATAAACTCTAACTAGAAAGGTTTTGATTTTTGGCACTAAATACAAAACTTTAAAAGGCTAGCAAAAACCAAGAAGCTTATTGAAAAAAATTCCATGGAAAAGGGAGAAAGAAATAAAGAATATCAAAAAGAAATAATTTGATTTGCTTTGATAGTAAAATTTTGTTAGCTATCAAAGTGGAATTCATAGGTGAGTTCAATTGTTAGGGAAAACGTCTTCACCAGTACAATTTTGGAACTGTTTCTTATGACCATTTTATTTAAAATTGTTTTCTCAGGAGAATTTAAATTCAGTTTTTTCAGGGGGTAAAAGTGTTTCAGATAGCTTTTTTGATTGTTTTTCTACCTGACTATCATTGAAGTTATGTGTCCCATAATGATGTTATGGTCACCTATAAACTGCATATAATGCCAATAAGAGCTCAATATCTGAAGTAATCATACCTGAATTTGGATGCTAGCACTTCACTTGCAATAGTCCTAAAAGATAATAATGCAACTAAAAAATTCCTATGACCTAGTATTTTTACTCTACCTTTTCTATCTATGGATGTGTTTATATACCCAAATTCTTACTCCTGTGCCACAGTTGCCTACAGAATTAGGCTCCAAAGCTTTGTAGCTTAGGGAAAAGAGGCCTTACCATATAAAACAGGTATGTAGCAAATTATACCACCTAGGTTTATATAAGTACACTTTGTGGTGTTCATGCAACAAAAAGCCACCTAATAAAGTATTTCTTATATCCCTGTTGCTAAGTGACACATGACTGTAATCATTTAAGAAGTGATAAGTGTCACTGGAGGAAGTGAAAATTTATCTGTAGAGGACAGTTGAAAATCAGTAAATGCTTCTGGTTTTACTCATAGACCATTTTATTATAACTGTATTTGTATTTCAGAGGTGAGCTCTCTTCCCCCTTTCAAACATTTGATTCTATTTTTTTATAAAAAGCCAAACTGAGAAATAATAAAAAAAATACAGCTATTGCTTGAAAGGTAAACGATTTTTAAGATGTAAATAAGTTATTAAAACCACAGTGAGGTTGAATTTTTGACATTAACTATCATAACACAAAGCAAACTTTTAAAAAAATCTTATTTAAAATTTTCTAGATAGTTGATTCTATAAGCTTAAAAGTGAGATTTCTTTATATAATGGAATTAAAATGAACTTGGCTCCCTTTAATAGTAATTTTTGTTTAAACTATTTTCATAACTATTTCATAGTATGTCATGCTATGAAAGTTTTAGATTATTCTGTTTCACTATAAATAATTATAAAACTTAGAATAATATTATTCTTTTGTAAAGGTTGAGAACATTTTATCTTAAAAAAGAAGAGACCTAATATCATCCTGATAGTGCTAAAAACACTTTTATGATAAACTGAAACTACAAGAGTGATAAGAAAATCAGGAGGGAATGAAATACAGGTCAATAAATGTTAATGAAGAGTAATGATGTTAACTGGGTTTTTGAGGACTGCATATCTTTTGACACAACTGCTATTATAGGAGGTACTATTAAAATTCATACTAAATATTCTTGAAAATGTTGAGGTATAAATGCAATGCTGTGGTTACAAAAGCTGCTATACATCAATCTTACTTTCTCCTTATGTATTTAGAAATTTTCAAAAAAGCTCTTATAAATATAATATAAAGATCTCTGTTTTCTGTCTATGTTTCATTAATCATGAAAGACTTTGACATTCTTCTGCCTTCACAGGATTAAGAATATTTTTTTTTCTGACCAGGTATACTGGAAATGCTATGTGAGAGGTGAACTTGTAACACTTGGCTAATATTAAACCTTGGCTGATGTGCTATTTCTGTGGTATTTCTGAAAATGCTACGCTGGTAATACTTTTCTTTGTTGATTTACCTAGTTAGAAAGAATAGGTAGCTAATTTAGAAAAGGTGGCTCATGTTTGTTTTGACATCCATATTCATGTAAAATATTTGGTATTATATTACAGACTTCCTTAAATGCTATCAGCTAAACTCCAACAAAAACATCAAGAAAATTGAGGTGTTCTTGCAGAGTAGGGAGCAACAACTTTTGCTGCTTTTCCAATAATGTGTTTGGCACTTACTGCTTGTAATAAACAGTTCTCTTCCTGTGCTCTGAGAGAATTTGATCTTTCACTGAGGTAAGAACTGCCCGAGGGTCTAGAGAGGATGGAAAGAATTTAGAAACCTCAAAGTTGGCTTCTGTGAACACCTGGTCAATTATTTGAGACAATAAACAGGAAGCATGGCAATTTATAAAATACTTAATTTATTTCCAGACTACCAGCGCATATATGTGTGTGTTTGTCTTCCTGCCCCACCACATACAGTGACTTTGTGGAAGATGATCCTCTGACTTTGAACTGATTATCTGACTTCACATTAGAAGCAACAGGATTAGTCACCAGTCATTAAGATAGATACCTGAGAAACTAGCAGTCTGGAAACCAAAGTACAAGCTTAGATAGGATGCATTTGAAGATTATGCTCTTTGACAATAATTATATGAATTCTTTTATATTAGACATATTTGTGGTTTTTTAGTAGTTGTCTCTACATATGTAGTTGATATTGTGGTTGATTATATTCAATGAGCAATAAGAGTAAATGTCCCATTGTTGTCCACAGTAAAATTAACAACCATAATAATACAAATGTTAACTAATAAAATATGCTATTATCTGATATTTGTTAATCTTTCCCAAACCATGCTCAATGTTATCATTATTGATTTTACCAATTAGAAAATTTAAGCTTACAGTAATTAAAGAGTTGTCTAAATTGACCCAGTCTGCAAGTGACAATACCAGCATTTGAAGTCAGGTATGATTATTACAGAGCTTGAGCTCTTATTAGGTACTATATATAGTATGCACTAATGATTTGGCTATAAAAGGAGATCCAACCTCACAAATTATATTTGTGATTATGACCAGCTTAAAACACTCTATTGGGGAATGAATATGGGTCCAACAGGAGCCATGTTTCTGTCACACGTTTTCTTTATACTTGTTATAACAAACCTAAGAAATAAAAGGTTCACTTCATGAAAATGTTTTTATATTATGGATATTTTCATAGGTTATGTAATTCCTGTTAAGAAATGTAGTTGCCATTTGGTGAGTATATTATACATTATTTTCAAATACTTATGAATACTAAACCCAAATGGGTCTTTTACCTATTGGTGAACTAAGTAACTTCCTACATATACTGGATTCTGGAGGTACCAGCATAGCTCTTCTCTCTACTCCTCCCTCCCACCCACCATCAATTATTTAATTTACACCTGAATGAACTCTCAGTTGTCCAGATGTGTTAAACATGGAAAAACACCCAATGCAGAAAGAGTTGACAGGTCAGAGAAGATGCAGGTTTGTGGTTTGAACTGCAGCTCTCTCCACTCCCACTCCACTATCAGAGATTGGGAGAGGTTTTCTCTTACTAAAATATATATATATATATTTGAAATTGATATGTTCTGTTAAAATTCTCAATGATACCAAGACCTAGAAAGCACTATCCTTTCATTGATTCCATTATAGAATATCCAGATTAGCTAAATGAGACTTTAAAAACCTAATCCATCCTTCTTAGTTTACAAATCAGGTTACTATGTTAGAAGTGAGGTTCAACTTTCCTCCTAAGACTGCTTGAGTACAAAGATCAGAAAATATGTTTTAATGCTGTTATCATAAATTCTGCTTATGTTTTACCTTTGTTCCAAAAATATAATATCTTTCGGAAATTATAAAAATGGCTACAAATTTCACCACCCAATCATATACACTTACCTTTACTATGTAAATCTGAGTCTCTTTCAATTTTTAACTTTTACATCAAGAGGTAATCTGTTTTCTGTCCCTTGATTCTTGACTTATCTATATGACTTTCTTTACAAATATTAGCAAATCTGATGATAACAGAAACTTAAAACTCTTATGCACAGGGTCTTGTTCTCATTGCTCTTTGGAAACCTGAGACTGTCATGTGCAGACAGTCAAAATAACCCTAGAGCAGGAGAAACCTTCTCAAATGAGAACTCTATGTCATGCTAGACATGGGAGTGAGACCACTCTAGACCATCAAACTTTGGCCATGTTTATCTAGACAGAAGAAACCCAAATCATAAGAAACAATAAATGTGTGTGTGTGTTTTTAATTACTTCTGTTTTAGGGTAGCTTGTTACACATTCCCTATTTTTGATACATTCCCTATTTTTCCTTTATCATTGCTGTTACTATTCTTGGAAGTAGAGATATTTCAAAAAAACTTGGGAAGCACTTCCTAGAATCAAGAAAATATCTAGGAATGTAAAAATACAAATGTTCACACTACCAGACAATACTAGGAGAGAATTTCATGGCTATGTTCAGAAATAGAATGAATGTCACTGTTCAGTTTGCACAATCCAAAGCTAATTCTGAATTACCAATATTATATGTGAGGAAAATTAGAAGTACAGTCATGTTTATGTTGACATGTCTTCATTGCAGGGTTAAGTATTTGCTTTGTTTATACTTTCCCCCATTTCCTAGGTTCAGCGGCACTATCTGGGGTTTAACAGGCTTCAGTTTTGCCTCATTTGGTGAGACAGTGTCTGAGTTAAGGATTAACATTTGTACAGTGAAACATAAATGCTCATGAATTGTATATAATATTTTAGCAAAAGCTTATTCTGTTTTGCCACATTCACAAATTTTTAGTTTAGCAAGCAGCCTTCTGATACTGCCTTACAAGTCTGATTTGATGGATGATAGGAATGCAGTAAGAGAAATGGAATGTTTTTATTTTAAGGTTAATAGATAAAATAGGTTGTTGCTCTTTTCTGGGAGTTAAAGGAAATAACTTTCAAAGTTTGCTTCATGTATTTTTATTTTCCTCTATCCCCATTTCAACACCCTTTCTTAACATATTAACCTTTCAAGTTTTTTTTTCTCTTAAAGTTACATTGAAATTGTGTGTATCCTGATCAGATGACTATTTCTTACTGAATAAAAGGTCAGTGCAATTATAACAGTTTTTCTGTCTTGTATACAGAGTGTTTTTGAAATTATGTGTTTTTCCTACTTTTACCCTTCCTCTAGTCTCCTGAAATAAGCCCTACCTACCCACCAGGAATCTAATTACCTAAATATCTTGAGCTGGATGAAAATTTAAGAGGTTCCCCAGAATGAATACTCAAAATGTATTTTACCCTTATTCAGACTAAGAAATACAATTATAGATGTATAGATACAATTGTTTCATAAGTTAATATTTCCTTACAAAAGGCTCTACATGTTGATACTTTCAAGTCTGCCTTATTCTATTTTCATTCTCTTCTTTTAGGGTATTATTTTTATTGTTGATTTTAATGTTTGTTAATACTAACTAAAAGATTCCACAGTTTTCTATTGGATTTTGACCTATAGGTAGAAAAGCAGTTTTATATACTAAAAGAAAGAAAATAATTAAGATGGCTATTTATCATTTTTCTTTTACTTCTCATCTTTCTTCTGAGTGGATATCACTCTTTTAAGTTTCCCTGAAGTAGAAAAAAGGTTTATCTCCATGGACTTTGTGTCCATGACTATCCATGAGTCTTTTCTTCTTGTATTTCCCTTTTTTTTTCTGTGTTTTCCTGTTTATTGTCATGACTCCTGAATTGATTTACACTTTATTGCATACTTTTCAAAATACAAGGTCTTGCCATTATGTCCCTTTCAGTCTTCTCTACACACATGTCTTTTGATCAGCTACTTCTCAGTTCTCTTTCCTATCTTTGTTTTTCTGGCTCCGTTGGTCTTGCCCCAATATGTTCTCTGGGATCCTACCCCTCGTAATCACAGCATTTGTCAGTATTGTTGTATGGAATGCAAACACCAATAGGAAAAATGTGGATGGCTGGGATCAAGTATGAAATTGAAAATGTCTTCTAAATACGAAATTATGAAAACAAAATCATGGTGAAAAATGGGTCTCTTTACTTGTCTAAACAAATGAAAGATTTTATTAATTTATTTCTGTTCTTTGAATGCTTTTTTTGACAACAAGTACATAACTTAAAAGTTTGAAGACATTTCTTCATTGAGAGATAAGTCAGGTTTTCTCTCAAATGAAACATGAGCTCAGTCTCCTTCTACTCTGCAGGACTACCCAGGGCTTAGTAGAAAGAAGCTCTTGATTTTTTTGGCTCTAGTATCTACTACAACTTACACACCCCTCATAGCCACGAATTTCCCCTGCTTCTACTCTCCCTTGTGTTGCTCAACCCAGTATTTTCAATCTATTTTCCCTACTTATCTATATTTATCTTTATAAGAAATTAAAAATTTATCTTTCAAATCAAAAGATCCATTCCTGGCCAGGAAATTTCTATCCTGACTCACAGGACCTGAACCTGGAAGGTGGGGATGCATTCTTTCTGTTCATAGAATCTCACAATGGTAAACAACCCTACAAACATTGCCCTACAATGTTTCCTCAAATATCTACAAACATCTGCCTCATTTGTAGGTCCAGTACAAAGTAAAAAAAAAAAAAAAAAATTTGGGCTTGGTGTTAAAAAAATTTGTTAAGAATTCTATGTAGCAATAGGAGAACATTACACTAATCTTAATGTCCTTCTAGGCATAAAGCTCTATGCAATTACACAGAAGCTGCTCATATCCCCAAAGCCTGTCCCGCTAATGTGTCCCAAAGCCTGCAATCCCTTCCCACCTCCACATGGCTTTATTACAGTAGCCAGTGTTTCTCCTTTGCTTCACAGACTAACTTCACAAAGCAATAGTCTAATTGACTGTTAATAAGCAGAGAGGGAAACAATAATATTGACAATAGTAATAAAGTGAGCTATCTACTTCACACTATTAAACAAGTAATTGGGGGGCTGGGGATGTGGCTCAAGCGGTAGCTGCTCGCCTGGCATGCGTGCGGCCCGGGTTCGATCCTCAGCACCACATACCAACAAAGATGTTGTGTCTGCCGAGAGAACTAAGAAAAAAATAAATAAATGTTAAAATTCTCTCTCTCTCTCTGTCCCCCTCTCTCTCACTCTCTCTTTAAAAAAAAATAAATAAACAAGTAATTGGTTCTAGGTGGATTTAAGACTGAAGTGCAAAAGGTTAGACTTTAAAAGTTAATTAAAAAGATTTAGAAACAATTGAACTTAGACCTCATATCAGATCAAGGAAATATTACTTAAAGAAGGTATACTAAAAAAAACCTAAAGAGTGATATATTGAACTATGTTAAACTTTTAAAAAAAAACCTAGGTTAAAAGATACCTTTTGTACATATTCATACACAAAAATATACAGTATACAAACTGAAAATTTTATGTCATACATACTGCTGGCAAAAGATCATAATCAGGATGTGTGAGTAAATCAAAAAATTACTACAGAAATAAATGAATGTACTTAAAAGACCAATACATTTATGAAATGATACCCATTATCAGAATAATTCCAGGTAGCATTCCACACCCGTAACTCAAAATACCCATCTTTCCACAAGATCATCTATGCCAACAACCTTGGACACAGACACAGAGTTCTGATTCACTAGGGTCGGGGTGGAGCCTGGAAAGTTAATTTTGAAAAAGTTCCCTGAGGGTTTCTAATGTGTACCATGGTTGGGAAACATTTTCCTGGATTTTTACAGATCCTTGTCCAAAGCAATCAATCATCACATCCTAAAACTGTAACTTCTAAACAGTTTTTTAATCTCTCACTTCCTCCATGTTGCCTTAGAACACACAGGTTTAGAAGGAGACTGCTATGTACAAACAAGCCAGAGAGCAATGTACAGGAAGTGCCATCGGCCTGAGACACCCCAGAAAAATAGACAGAATAAGAAAAAATGAAAATGCTTATTTTAAGTTGATGAGAGATAATGGGTAAGATGGCTATAATTGGAGTGAGATTTACTTAAGTAAAAATTTTAGCATGATCAAACATTTAAATAATAAAAATTCTAAATCTATTCATTAAGTGGAATTGTTATTTCATATTAGTGATAGTATAATCTTTAAGCATATTAAGGTTAAAAAATACCTTGTTATTATTAAGAAAGATTTTCACTGAGATATATTAGATACTAATGCAAAGGAAAAGAAGAAAAAACCTCAATCAACCTTAAAATTTTATAAGAAATATTAGCACAAACAGTTGATCAAAAATACCAGAAGGCATTTCCCATGTCTGCCTACTACAGAGGAGCAGGAGTAATGTGACACACACTATCTGATGCTGGTTTCTGAAGACCATTATTACTTAGAAGAGATTAATATACATTGAGCCAGAGGGAAGGAAAAAAGTGATAAAACACAAAACGAGTCAAGAAAATAAAGGGAGGATGCACCTAAGCCACTCCAATTTTAGTTAATTTGAGAATTAAGAGAGTAATAATAGATGATAATCCCTTAAAATGGATGAGCACACACACACACACACACACACACACACACACACAAGAAAGGTAATATCTTTTTTTTTAAATTGAAGAATGCTAAATAATAAACCTAGAAGACATGATGATATCAAATGAAATTAGAGAAGTAATCAGCTTGTAGTTCCCAATATAAGAACTAATTTAGGCAATTACCATAACCATGCTAAAATCAATGGGTAAAAAGCATTTAGGGAAAGGAGCTTTCCATGGTTGTAAGTTATTGCCCTACAGATTACTAAATGGTTACAAAAGGAAAAAAAAATATGTCCAGGAAGACATATGATGGTCACTAACTGTAGCCATGTGATTAGGCAGTCTCACACACAGTTGGACAATCCTAAAAGGGACACGTGTGGTATTTTTGCTAACTAGATTTCTCCTAAATGTAATCATGGAAAATAAAATAAGGTAAATTAAGAGAATGGAATGTTCTACAGGACAAATGGCTAGGACAGTTTAAAATAAAATGTAAACAAAAACAACCAAAAGAGTCATGAAAAATAAGACAAAACAACAACCCCAGAGGAATTTGTGTGGGGAAACTTTTTCAGACCAAAATTGACAAAAGAGTCATACTTGTCCAATGCAAGGATGAAACTGGTTTGAATTCTATATCAAACAAAGACTATAAGCAACTTCTGGAACAACTGGGGCCATATGATTATGGACTGCATACTCAATAGTATTATGAAATTTTTGTTAATATTTTAGGACTGCTATTGATATTGTGGCTATGCAGAAGGAGCTCATTATTTTCGTATTAGTGATTGCATCAGCATGTTAAGGTGACATATACCTTTAAACAGTTAAAAGTGTGTATACACATACACACAGAGAGAGAAAGAAATGCTGGAATATACAAACTGGATAAATCTAGAGTATATATTTTTAAAAGACAAAGATGAGAAGGAAAGGCTCTTTTTTTCTGTTTTTATCATATGCAACTCATATTTTCCAAGTAATATTCCTGCTCTTCTAAATTACCAAAATTCTCTGATTAAGCAATCAGCCTACTCCAAGAACAGCTACATCACAAGCTGCAAAATAACTGAGTTTTGAGCCTCATCCTCTCACTTTATTTCTTGACCTTTCTGTCCTTTCCCACACTGTCTCTGAAGGGAAAAACCCACTTAAACAATGTACATAATTTACATTCACATACTGTGGTACTTAATACCTGATTTTAGATTAAGGTTACTTAATTATTTCTAGTGCTGTTGTTTTTGTCCATTTACATTATTTTTTTTCCAGAAAGAAAGAATTTCATGCACACTAAGAATTATATTTTTCAGCTTTAGCAAAATCCAATTGCCTAAAATTCTTTTCTTAAGTGACTCCCATAAAGGACCAGGCTAAATAACATGTGGTTGTGAGATGTCCTCACAAAAATTTACAATAGGGAAATATCCATTTCTTGAAGTAGTCCTTATGTAAAGTCAGTAATCCTTATGTAAAGTCAGTGCTCTCCCTTAGATTAGTTATGTATAGTGTTTAAACCCACTAATTTTTAAATAAATACATGCTGAATAAATCACTGGAAGACTACAGACCTGGAGACTTTGGGATCAACAATAATAGGCGATAGATAAATCTTTTGGTATAAAGACGATCTCCAAAGGAGGTGATTTGAATAAAAGGAAATAGGTCAAAAAAAGTCAAAAGAGGAGAAATAAACGAGTAAAAGGAAAAGGAAAAAGAGTAAATGAACAGAAGCAAGGAATAATGGTCAGAGCTGGAAACATGGAGAGAGATCCTTCATTCATGTTCTTTAATATTTTCTTAGCCATATTTCAAAGGAGTGCTGACTGACATGTAACCAGAAGGTGCCACATTGGGCTGTGCAGGTTGTAGAAAATTTCCATTATTACAGAAAGCTCTATGGGATAATACGGTAGAGAAAAGAGCAGAGGGCGAGAAGAGCCAAGAAAGAAAACTTGAAGAAATCCAAGTTACCCAAGTTAGAAAAATGAGTAAGTAAGATTAAATAAAATGAACAGCTAATAAATGAGTTCAGGAAAGTGTGACAACCAGGGAAACTAAGAAACTAATAAAATCAAAACTATTACTTGAGCTGTCAGCTTCCTTGAACAATTCTTTCTTTCTTTTTTAAAGAGATAGCTTTGGATGGATTACAAAAATAGATCACAAAAATAGCACTTTCAATTAAAATCTATAAATTTGAAAGCCTTCCCACCAAAACCAATTTCTACTTCTGATTTTATATGCTATTAACATTCTAGGTTTGGTGTCTAATGGACCCTAACTTCTGAATTTCCAATTGTTGGTTCAGTGACTATTTCATGTGAACTTTAAAATATATATTAAAGGATCCTAAAACAAGACTTTCCAATATTCTGCGTGCTGCATATAAATAATCATTGCCTCAGTTAATGTTTCAAAGATGAAGGCAATTCAAAGATGTATGATGGAAAAGAGAGGGAGTTAAGTCAAGAAGCAACAATTAAGGAAATGTCTTAAACACCAACTCTATTTTGGTTTTCTTGAGCCTTTCCACTCTTTCCACTTGTGTTAGTCACCATCCCACAATTTCCTTTCATGTCACTGCAAGTGAGTTACCTCAGAAAATAAAGTCATCTGTGTCCATGCTCACACTACTCTAAAAACAACCTACATTTGCCCACTGCTGCGGCATAGAAGTCTAGTCAGACTCATTTTTTTTTAAAAAGTAACTTCCACTGTCTGCCCAGAATAAACACTATTGGAAAAATTTACTATAGCAGTCTTATGTGAGTCGTCCCTCCCCCCACCCCCGGATTCAAAACATTCCTTCACCATGTAAGAAGGGCAAATCCAATCATTACGCTGAACAGGATTTCATTGAATCCTCTGACAGTTTAGATAAACTACCAAATGAAAGTTTATTATAAGCATGCATGAAATGGTACATTATGTGGAGGAAACTACTTGAAGCAGTTATTCTACCTGTAAACAAAGTATGTCTGGGAAAATTTTATTTTATTCCTAGAAAAATGCAATGGGTTAGATGGGAAACTAAAGGATATGTCATTATAATTTATTTTGGCTGACTCTGAAGCTTGTGCAACCAGAAATGTCTATTCTTATGGTATTTAAATTTGGAACAAGTGAAAACTTGGCAGAAGACTATGAGTCTATTGTTCCAAAACATCACAACCTTTCAAAGATCCACACCACCAGCTGTAGTGGCTACAAGAGATGAGGAAGAATGAAAAAGAGGTAGGCAGGTGGACATTAGGTAGGTAGGTAGAGAGGTAGGTGGATAAGTAGATAGATAGATGGAATTGTAGTAACAGTTCTAAAGGCAGCTTAAGTTTTATTTGGTCATTGGTAAATCAAAGAATAGCTAAATCTTGCTATAATTTCAACAACAGATTTAAGACCAAGTGTAACACACAATATCTATATCTATACCAATCTATATAGATGATACCTTTGAGATTTTATAATCTTCTTATTTTTAGGATTATAGTTAATAGAACAACCAAAGCAGATATATTAATAATCAGATGAATTAAAAATCTTAGTTTATAATCATCTGAATAGTAGCATAGTTTAAGAGAAAATCAGTCCATAGAAGCACAAGGAACCAGAATAAAAATGGAACACATGTAATGTTGTATAACTTTTTAGATATTCCAGTATAATTCTAGACTTGCATCAAATTGTTCACTGCTGTATTATGCCGGTGTCATACTATGAGATAGTAAATATGGAAATGTGTTTCTGAAGTACTTTCTAATAGTGGTTATATTAAAACAAATCTAGTGCTTATCCCTTAATCAGCTGCACAAATTGTTTTCTCATTGGTCTCATGCTCATCTTTTAAGCACATTACAATGTTCAGGTGGAAAACCAGGTTTAGATTAATTTATTGTGCTTTCTGCAAGCATTGTGGTTGATTAACAAAACGCATTAAATAGCTGAATTTCCTAAGGAATTAGATCCTACTAAAACTTGAAATTTTTAAATTTGTTTTCTTTCTTTTGTTCAACTATAATTCCCTAGAAAATGCAGAAAGCAGTGAAATTTTTAAGGTAATTTGAAGTTTTTGAACTAAACAATGTTTTCCTTCATATCAATATCCAAGACAAAAATCAAAGTGACTTATGTCACTAAAAAATTCAGGAAATAAATATTCTTTTAAACTCCTACTCACAGCTGTTTCCAAAATCACAGTAGCATATGATCACATGAAATAGAAAAACCACTACTAAATATCTTCATTGTCTTGACTTTTATTTCTTCTCCTTTGGGAGTGACCCTTGCCTGTCAGTGAAGTTACTTTTTTTTTTTTGTAGGTAATGAAAATATATTTTGGTGTTTGTATTGAATTACTGTAATTGTATTAAAAATTTTTTAAAACATGATATTTGCAAATGTAATTTCAGAAAATAAATCATACATTTTTTAATAAAAATAAAATGAAACAAATTGGAAGTCATGAAGAATCAAAGCCAATTCTTACCAATGTGGTAAGATTGCCATTTTATTTGGCTCATTTTGCAAATGCATAGCATTGAATAAATATATCCATCCTGTAAAATATGAATACCTAAATTCAAATCTGCATGGCTGTATACAAGACAATGCCCACAATTACCTCCTTCTATTAGTTTGATCAGTTGTACTGAACTGTACCAAAATAGGAAGAAAATTATTAAGTAGAAACTCCCTAAAGAAAATCAAGTTCAAGTAACTTAAATAACCATCTTGTTAGACTTTGTAATTTTCCATAGGAAGTCATCTCCTGATCAGCTCAGAATTATTTTCTTCTTTAATCGGATAACCCACACATAAGCCATTATAATAGCAGTTATGTCACTGTGCATCTTATTTTGTTCACTTCTACTACACACAGAACAGAATATTGATTAGTACTCAATGACACTTTACACATAAAATATTTTTTGGTACTCAAGAACAAATGAATAAATGAGCAAAATTCAACCTTCAAATTCTGTCAGCTTTTGCATATAACAATTCTGGGAAGAGTACAAGGGAGAGATCAAGATACAGATCAATCAAGTTATCAACATAGAATTTTATTTCCTTGAATTCAATCTGTTTGAATTCAATCTTAATTTAGAACAAAAACATCTAAAAACGTAAATGGCAATAGTATGTATTATGTGTTATGGTCTCTATAATAGTAGCATAGCAACTTACACATATTACACAAGCAAATATTTGTTGCTTTGAGTTGACCGACTCTGATGAAAAGACCTTCAGCTCATTCCACTTAAGTTAAAATGATCCACTTTGGAAAGGGTTTTGTTTTTGCTGCTGTTATTTCACAGCTAAGGGATATTGAGGACAGCTTAATGCTACCACATCTGTCATGAGGAGATCATGTTTCCACAATGGCCTCAATCATAGGGCTAGTTTATTCTCTTTCTGAAAGTTGTAGCCTAAAGCTTTCAATTGTCCACTCCCACAACAGGATTTTGGGCTCTGATTGGCAGGGAGAGTTTTAAGGTGGGCCTGCAGAGACTGTGACCACAGCTGATTGCATTCTCCAGAATTGTGGTCATGAAATTGAAAGCTACCTTTTGTGAAGCAAAAAACCTCAAGGTAATTACCATGTGCTGTAACCCTTCCTCCTGTTTGGAAAACAGAAATAAACAGTGCATTTTTCCTTATGAGCCTACTGTATTTACCAATATTGTTCGTGGGGTATATTTTGCCAGTTGACATCACTTTAGTAAAGTTACTATTATATGGTCAACACCTGCCCCTTAAATATAGAATAGAGAAGTTATATTATATTTGTGTTTGGTGAAATGAAGTGTTATCCAAACTCTGATGTGGTGAAGACCTTTCATGCTCCCTGTATTTATGGGAGCTACATACCATTTAACATATACCAAATTTGGTAAGCAAACAAGTTTGACTCAAAGTTCAACTTTACATGATCTCTGTGACCGGAGACTGGGCCATTCAGTTTTTAACGTATAGTCTCAACTAAGTTAGAATTATAAAAATGTTTTAAAGTTTTAAATTGAATTTTTAAATTAAGTTTCTTACTGAGTTGCTGCATATAGGCTAAAAGCCAGATTTGGTCACTAAATGGTAGAGTTTTCTCTTATTAGCATAGGAAGCCATCAGCAGTTTACTTCAAGATTAGATATTACTTAAGAAGATGTAATTACAAAGAACAGAACCTTACCATTTTCTAAAGCAACATGACATAATGGTGAGTGAGACCATAAGCCCAAGATCTGGACTTGTGTTTCTGTTACTCTCTATAGTGGTGTGTGGTTGTATAACTCCTTCAACTCTCAGAATCCTAATTTCCTTAATTTAAAAATGTACCTCTATAATTTTTTTTTTTTTAACCAGGGATTGAGCCCAGAGACACTTAACCACTGAAACAGATCCTCAGTGCTTTTTATTCTTTGAGATAGAGTCTCACTAAGTTGCTGAGGGTGTCACTAAATTGCTGAGGCTGGCCTCCAACTTGTGATCCTCCTGTTTCAGCCTCCTAAATTGCTGGGATTGCAGGAGTGAGCCATTGCATCTGGCTAGACTCCATAATGAAAGATTGTTTTAGTGTTTAGAGATCATAATTTATTTAATAGGAAAACACAGTATTTGGTATAGAAAATAAAAATATAAATACATTATTGAAGTGCTTGCCATATTACTATTACTCTTATTTTTAGTTAATTATCATAAAAATATAATTATTTTTCCATTTGTCTTATTGTGATAGAAATGAAACTATCATCAGCACTATTTGTAACAAAGACACTGTTGAATGTCTTCTATTATCACTTTAGGTTGGATAATGAGTCTACAAGAAACAGAGGCCCCAAATTCCTTAATAAGATGCCTATAGTACAAGAGTTAAAACCAAGAATCAACAAATGGGACAAATTCAAACTAAAAAGTTTTTTTCTCAGCAAGAGAAATAATATGTGTGGTAAATAGGGAGCTTACATCCTGGGAACAAATTTTTACCCCTCAAATATCAGATAGAGCTCTAATCTCTAGAGTATACAAAGAACTAAAAAAGTTAAACAACAAAAAAATAAATAACCCAATCAACAAATGGGCCAAGGACCTGAACAGAAACTTCTCAGAAGAGGAAATACAATCAATCAACAAATACGAAAAAATGCTCACCATCTCTAGTAATCAGAGAAATGCAAATTAAAACTATTCTAAGATACCATCTCACTCCAATAAGATTGGCAGCCATTATGAAGTCAAACAACAATGAGTGCTGGTGAAGATGCCAGGAAAAAGGTACACTCATACATTGCTGGTGGGACTGCAAATTGGTGCAGCCAATTTGGAAAGCAGTATGGAGATTCCTTGGAAAGCTGGGAATGGAACCACCATTTGACCCAGCTATTCCCCTTCTAGGACTATACCCAAAAGACCTAAAAACAGCATACTACAGGGACACAGCCACATCAATGTTTATAGCAGCACAATTAACAATAGCTAGACTGTGGAACCAACCTAGATGCCCTTCAATAGATGAATGAATAAAAAAAAAAATGTGGCATTTGTACACAATGGAATATTACTCAGCACTAAAAAATAACAAAATCATGGCATTTGCAGGGAAATGGATGGCATTAGAGAAAATTATGCTAAGTGAAGTTAACCAATCCATAAAAAACAAATGCCAGATGTCTTCTCTGATATAAGGGCGGGTGACTCAAAATGGGATAGGGAGGAAGAGCATGAGAAGTAGATTACCACTAAATAGTGAAGAGAGGTGGGAGGGAAAAGGAGGGAGAAGGGGATTTGCATGGAAGATGGAAAGAGACCCTTATAATTATACAGAACACATGTCCGATATTGTAAGGAGAAAAAAAAAAGAAATGTGTCACACTAGATTGGGTAGAGAGATGTGATGGGAGGAAAGGGGAGGGGAAGGGAGGATAGGAAGGGCGCAGAATAAAATAGACATTATTATTGCTGTATGTATATGGGTGACTGTATGACCAATGTGATTTTGCAATCTGTACAATCAGAAAAATAAGAAATTATACCCCATTTGATTCAAATGTATGAATTGTCAAGATCATTGTACTGTCATGTGTAACTAATAAAAAAAAACAACTAAGAATCAATAAATGGGATGGACTGAAACACAAAAAAATCATTTATTCTTATCCTCTTTAATCACAGATATTACATATACATAGGCAAGTGCCTCTGCCTCCTCATTCTGGTAAGCCATTAACCTGATAAATAGAAAATATAACCAGAATCTCTAAATCTCCAGTGTTATTGAGAGAGACAATTCAGGCACAATGTGTTGATTTAAGAAACATGATATGCTAAGATTTCACTTTTGATGACAATTGACTGGAATTATTCTGAATCTATTTGTATTGTGTAAATCATCTATCTGATTCTCTCAAGGACCTGTAGGACCCAGACAAGTACTCTTAATTACCATTTAGGTTGCAGAGCTCTGTGCAAGGGGGACATTGTGTCCCCTGGTGTCCTCCTGAGTGTGACCGTGGAGAACAATGGGCAAAGGAGCTGGGTAATAAATTTATGGCATTATTAGAGAAGGAGGAGCTTGTAATTAATGTTTTTTTTTTTTTTTGTTTTTCAAAATAGATTATTTATTGTTCTATTTCTATTTTTCCTAACAATTCTCAGTTGGGTAAGATGGGAATGGTTATATTTATAGTTAGAACACTGGCATGGTACTGTAAGGACTCACATCTGGACTTAATTAAGAGACATGCACTTTAGCTAGTGGCATTGGCTTTAAAAAAGATGACCTAAAGAGTGTGTCTTTGGGTTGTGCCCAGGAGGGAGAAGATGAG
Source organism: Urocitellus parryii (assembly GCF_045843805.1). Classification (NCBI taxonomy): domain Eukaryota; kingdom Metazoa; phylum Chordata; class Mammalia; order Rodentia; family Sciuridae; genus Urocitellus; species Urocitellus parryii. The sequence goes on from NC_135533.1 coordinate 66,364,484, forward strand.
TACATTTCTATTATAAGTGAAAGAATTATGTTAGGTGGAGTTATTCACTGAATTGTACATCTGTGTATTGACTAGACAGCTAAGAGGTAAAATTACATAGACATAATTTTAATCCTATTGTTTTCCCTCATTTGATATGTTAACAGCCAACTGCATTCTTGGTTTTTGGAGATCCACATCTCACCTATTATAGTAGGACCACTGTCACAAATGCCCTTCCACCTTACTTTCCTTCCTACAACAGAGAATTCTATGTCCTCCGTCTGACTTACCATATTACCCATTACTTTGACCTGTTATTGGCTTAATGATGGCAATATAAACTCTATTCTGGGATTTAAAATGCAGATGCTAGAGAGAGATGCTAAATGTACATTCTTCCAATTCTGTTAGCTTTGCCAATAAATGTGTAGAGCCTTATGTGGACATATTACTGTCTCTTACCTAGGCTAACACTACACAACTATCACAGAGGAAAAAAAATGAAGGGCTGACAAAGACACGAGATGAGGTAATGAACTTACATGTCTCAAAGTCACTAAAGGTTATGTACCTCTGCATTAGACCCTTCTATAGTTCCATAGCAAAGGAAGAACTAACCGAAAATAGAATAATGGATTAGAGGCAAGGTAGTTAAGTGGAAGGTAAGTGGTAGTTAAGATGGAAACCTAACTCTAAGTCAACTTGAGCTACATGTATCTTGACAGTTTATCATGGGAATTATAAAGTCATAGTCACAACAGATTTGTGATTTTTTTTTATTCAAAGAAAAGTATTTCAAATTGTCAGACTGTAAAATTAATGTTACCATTATATGAATATCAATTTTTTAAAAAAATAGATACATAACTATAAATGGATTGATGTATGGATTTTTATAGAGTTTGGCTTTGACCCAAGAATCAACCATAACTAAGAAGCATATAATTGCTTTTAGAATCAAAACAAGTACTTACATTAAGTGAACAGAATATTTAAATCATGTGGCTACTATTATCCACAGAACAGAAATTTTCTCTTTTTCTAGGAATTGAACACCATATAATAACATACATAGAGAAGAGCACTCAGGAGGAAAAATAAATTGATATTCTTTTACTATAAGAACATTATTTTTAAAATTTTATATTAGATTAAATCTTACATTGATATGAAAATCTATACTTAATGGCAGGTGAGTTGAATATTAATTATATTAACCCATTTAAGCAAGTGAAAATAATTCAGTACATTAAATGTATCATGCTTTTCGAATGATGTATGAAGGAAATAGATACTGCATCTTCATAACGAAGGGTATTAAATGTCTTGTATCTCCATTGTATTGCTTTTTCCATTTTTTCTCAGCTGAAAGGACAAAGTGAGTTTTCTTCATAGATGTTCTGAGTGATCTGCAATCAGCAGCATCCTGTACTCAACTAAGGAGACTGCGCTCAGCGTGAACAGGTGTGGTTGGAAAATGATGATGAGTCACTATTTATCTGAACTTCAAAAGACTGTATTTTCTCTTACATGCCATCAGCTTTATGGTATAAAACTTCACCTTCTTTCTAAACTGAAGTTTAGACTGCTTAATTATGTCAACTTGAGGTACAGTGGCAGAAAGAAATATACATTAAATATTTTTGAGTATACTATAAATGGGAGGAAAGGGACTGCTTTATTAAGCACTATAATTTGTAGGTTTTAGAATTATTCGCAGAATGATAAATTCCCATGGGTTTCCAAAGTAAAATAAAAAAGAATTTCCAATCAGTATATTAAAAATAGTGTATGCCTATTAACTGATTTAATACAACCTAAGATTATTTTTGATAAAGTATACATACTTCCAATGGGTAGACTCATAAACTCCTTGAGGATATTTACCTATTACCTCACTAGTTGTCTATATGAAATCTTGTTACTAGGTAAAATATGATTTTTATAAAATGGATATTCCTAAGGAAATTTGATCAATTTCCTTTCACTTTACTCTTCCTGATAATGACTACTGCATAATTGACTCTATCAGTTGCTCAAACATAATAAATATGCACATTAACCAAACATGAACTTTACAAATTTTCAGATTTTCATTTATGAATTTTTATGAAGAATTTAAATCTCTCATGGCTGGTAATAATAAATAAGACAGTTTGTGCTGCTTGCATATTAGAGACAGAGTGAACTATTATTCAATGTCACCCTTCTAATTTGTGCTGTTCTATTTCACTGTAGAGAAGCAAAAAAGGAAAGAGCTAAGATTGCCTCAAGGGAATTTTAGCAGAATGAAATAATGAAGGTTTTGTGTTTATTTGTTTGCCTACTGAAAAAATTAAGCCTTTTAATGATGTACAGTTTCTTGGAGTATTCTTGTATGTGAATTTGTAGAGATGTTAGATAGCCTCTCTAGGATATTTTAAATTTAACAGCTGGGAAAGAGGTCAAATAAACTTTGGAGGACCCTTCACGTTCTTGAGTCTGTGATTCTGTGATGCTAGCAAGTAAGATTATGGATTTGATGTGGATGTTTTAGCCAAGTCCTATGAGCCAAGATAATCATCTGGTTTTAATGAGCCCCTTTTGAAATGTAAAAATTTTAATGTTTTGCTTGGGGGTATTATCGTTTTAATTACTTGTATTTGACATGTGTTGAGCAGCAACTAAGCACCAATAATTGCCCAATACAGCATTTGACCATACTGCCGGCCTAATATGCATTGAAGTGTGAAACACTAGCATCTTTCAGGCAGGATAGAAATTTTAAAAATTATACATAGGTCATTTTGGGGAGTACATTTTCTGTTTTCTTCAAAAAATAAAAAATAATCTGAATCATGTAACTTTAAATTAAGAGATTATGGATATTTAATCATAACCAAATGTTTTGAATCTCCACTAACTAAAGACAAAAAGAAATAGATTAGGTTATATCAGTTAAAGACAAATACTTTGTTCAAATACAGTATGTTAGTACCTAAACATTTTTAAAGTTCAAGGAACTGGATTTTAGTGTCAGGGTGCTTTGTAGATCTCCACATGGTATTAAGAAGAAATTTAGCAAGTCTAACCAGAAAAACATGTAACAATCAAACTATTATGAGGTCAGTGACATTTTAAAATAAATATACTTGTTTAAAATTATAATAGTATCTACAGGCATTTAAAAATAAATAAATATGCATATGAGAAGTACTATTTATTGAATTATAAAAATTGATTTATATATATATATATAAATTTAATGGATAACAATTGATTTTTAGGACCTCTTATTACCCTAAGAATTCCTTGAAGCTTCTTTCAGCTTGATAGTCCCAAACAAATTATTACAAATTAATCTAACACAAATTTATTACATAAAGAAAGAGGTCATCATTCTTATTTTAGGTTCACATATAAAACTATAAAATATAATTAATGACTGAAAAACAACACATATACTCTCAAATATATTGGATATATATTGTAGAAATGGTATATTTTTATCTGTTATGACAAGACATCATATGTATGACTTACATTAGAAAAAAAATGTAGACACTTCTAAGTCAAGTGAAGAGAAAGTTATAAAGATTTATTTCTGAGATACGCCTTCATTATTTTCAGTAGGTGCAAAGTGATTTTTTAAATTTAATCTTATCTTTTACTATGAACATTGCTAAGACAAGGTAAATATTCTCTGAAGAAACTGAATTTGAAAGGTTGGAAGTGTGGCTTAATAATAGAGCTTTTGCCTAGCATGCTCATGGTCTGGGTTTGATCACTACTAAACAAAAATAAGAACATCTAAAATAAGAATTATGACTTCTTTCTTTAAATAATAATAATACATGATTGCCTGTATTTGCTCTCTTATCTCTTTGTTGGAGTGGTATTTTTTCTGTATTTGCTAACTTAGGTCATTCTTTAATTTGTGGATCATTTTTGTTATGTACATTTTAAACTTCTTCTCTAACATTTTATCAAATGCATTTGTTTTGTTTGGGGCACTTTCCTCCCTTGTTTTTTCATTTTATCTATGTGTCTGTCTTTCTTTCTTGCAGTGCAGTATTACACCTTATAATAGTATTCTACCTTATAATCTTACAGTGTTCCTGATACCTGTACCTCACCTTGGTATTAGGCTTCTGGACCCCAGCTAGTGTCCCATCATAAATGCTATTGCAACTAACAGTGGTGGTGGCAATAGTGGAAGTAACTCAAGAAAGCAGTGGGGGTGTCTCAAGTTGGATGTAATCACTTTAGGAGATGGGGCTTAAAAGATGGGCTGTCTGTTCAGAGATACAGCTGCCTCTAGGCCCTATCTGTTGTCTTAAGGCTGAGGCTACTGTGGGGGCGGGGGGGGGGGTGTGGTGGCTATGAGGATGGCTGCAGTGTCCTAAGATGGAGGTGGGGTAGGGCTGGGTTTTGGTTTGGGTCTGCTGGATGGCTGGGGCCCAGGTTCTAGCATGGGTCTCCTGGTTGGCTTGGTGTTTCTGGAAATAACCTTGTCCTTTTTCCTGCACGGGTTAATGGGATGGTCCTAGGTCTGGTGTTGGGCTCAGGCATGGGTCTGCTGGTTGGTCTTGTGGACCTAGACCTAAGCCTGGCCTCCTGTGTGGATCTGCTGGTCAGTGGGGGCGGGCCTGTGCTGGGTCTTGTTGTGTGTATTGTATTAAGTAATGAAACAAGTTCATTAGTGCCATTTTATAAGCAATCTACTAAGTTTATTTACCAGAAAAAAAAATATCCATTTTTGTGCTTTCAGTCATCATCTTCATCTCCTTGGATTTGGCGGTCACGTAGGCGTGTGTTTGGGCCACTTGCCCAACTGTACCAGTGGTTCCCTTTCATTTCCTTTCCCTGATTCAGCAGCAAGCACGGGTTACAGCATGGTCAGCAGCCTTCTAGACAGAAAATAGCTGAATGAGAGTAAATGTTTCCTCTACTTTAGTCACTTGGGACTCCTCTCTGTGGTCAGTACCTGTATGGAAAAAGAACCAAAAAAGTATTTTGGTTGATAACAGTCCTTCAAATACATTCTGTTTCAAAGAACACCAAACCACAAAGATGGTTCCAGTCAGACATCCAAATGTTTACTCTTGAGTCACAGAGCAGCTATCACACATTGTGGTGAGGAATTCCCTAAGTGAGTACCAAAGTTTTCTATAGACTCCAGAAGCTCTTTGGCATAAATTTGAGTGGCTGTTTTATTTAGTTTGCTGAAATTTTAACTTTATTCAATGACTTTTGACCACTCTTCAAGTCATGGAGCTATGTTCCATAATTGATGCAAAGGTGAATAGAGTTTTCATGGTAAGGTAGTTCATAAATACATCTGATAAGTTTAAGAAAAATATAAAAATACTTAAATCACTAGACAGATTATAATTAGCATCATCAAAAAGTATATGGATGATTGAGAGGAAAAAGGAATCATTTCTGTTAGGAAATATCAAGGCATTTCAAAAATAGTAACACAATTCTGTGCTTTATGAAGTTGCAGGATTTTAACAGTTTGGGAGATGGTGATTTTTAGGGAAAAGAAACAACTTCAGCAACTGTGTCAGGAAGAGAAGTGACTCAACTGGATTAATCTATTGTGCCAAATTAGCAAATTATTCCTAAAAGCTGTGTTGAGCTTTGATCAAATTGGATGCCAATTTGAGCCATTTGTATTGAATTTAGTAACATTTTTATTACACTAATATGATTTTTATTACACTATAGAATGATTGATCTGAAATCTTGAGTAGAATAAAGGTAGAGTCATGAATAATTAATGAAATGAGATTAGTTAAGAAATGAGAGACAAGGTAGAAGAAAAAGAAAGCAACAAATGTGTTGACAAAGTAGCCTAACTGGTTAAGGAAGACATTTGACAAGGGGCTTACAATTTTCTACTATTTTGTGTTTGGCCTAGTACAATGAGATCTCACAGATCAGGAATAGGGGAACAGACTTGGCTTTTACCCCACTGAGTTTGTAGTAACAAATTTCTATAGGCAGTTTATCTAGGAGACAATTGAAAATAGGGAGCTTAAGTCCAGAGACAACTAAAAATCATTCAGTTGGATATAACTAATGAAGTTAATGTATACCAGATTGAAGGGCTTTATTTTCACAGCAATATTAGAGGGTGTTGACTATATAGTATGAGTAGCTTTCTGTAACATTCATTATCAGTGAACTCACCTTGATTTTGCTTCATGCTTCACTCTGGTTAAAAAGCATGGGTGAGCAATCACAGATGGATTTGGTCCCATCTATACCCATTTGCTTTTTCTTTCTTTCCTTCATTCAATACCTAAATAATTGTAGATGACTATATGCTTGACAATAAACTAATTAGTTTAATACGAGGTTGAAGGAAATAGAGTTCTTTCCCTCATGGTGTTAAGCTTTATTGAGGAATAGGATACACATCTTGTAATTGACATCTTGTTTTACAGTCATGAATTCAACATTTCTATTTACTGATTATTTTGCAGTTCATTCTGCAGATTCACTTAGAAATCAGGAATAACCAGTAAACACATTTGCCTAAAATAACTGAGAGCCATTTTTAGATATACATGAAAAAAGAGAATGATTTAGGAATCTGTATTCATGAAAAATAAGAACTATACTTTGGCAATAGTTGCTCTTCATGAAAAGTTCTCTTTTTATTGTATTTTTTTTTTTCAATTTGACCTAGCAAATACCTTGGAGAAGGTTACCTGTGGTTTATAATACAATTGAAGTTTCATTCCATTATAGATATGATTTCTAGTTCTTAGATTTAATTTACTGCTCTCTAAATTTGTTTCAATACGACACATCTAGACTTTTAAAATTTTAAATATGGAAGTTAACTTTGATTTTACTTTTATTCCTTGTCATCCCTTCTCCATCATTCCCTTCCTTTTTTTTCTTCTCTTTTGTCTTCTTCTAAAAAATTGAATCAGAATTAGACTCTGTCTGCCTATATGAGCAGCCATACCGTCACTGTGGCCCTGAAAGTACATGTAAATGTACTATTTGACTCAAAACAGTCTTCATGGATAAGTATTATAGGATTAACTATAGAGAGATGCCGTACAAAAATTGTTCAATTATTCTTCACCAAATATTTCTAATTCTAACAAGCTTGTTTCTGTAGGACTGACACCCAAGCAATATTAGCAATGTGCAATTCTTAACAAGGTGTTTGCTAGTTTCAGGATTAAAAATTATAACTAATCTTTTAAATAATCTTTAAGTTTTTGAAAAAATTAAGAATTATATGTTAACTTTAAATTGTGCATTATTGTTACCATTAAAATTGATTTCTTCTTTAGTATAGAAATAAATATTAATAACAATAATATAAAATTATGTTCAGGGTGTTATCTCTATCCGGAAAGACTAGGTCAAAAATATTAAGTTTTCAGTTCTGTTTTGTTACCTTTAGATAACTATGATTGTGCACACACTAGCAAAATATTGCTTTCTTAAAATACAGATCAGAACACTAAATTACATTAAAAATTATATGTATTGAGATAAGTCTATTCAAGGGATTAGTACTTACCAGGGTCTACCTCCCCTATAATAATAAGATTGTTTGGAAATCATCTCTAAATTGGTGATATTCTTTTCTATATTGTTTAAACAAAGGCATTTGAGGTGATCACATCCCAAATTTCAAACAGCCAAGAAGACTGCCCTTGACTTTTCCAATGTGGAATAATAAATGAATAAATGTAAAATGAATAAATGAATAAATGTAAAATGTCATCTATCTATAAATATCTCAGGGAATATGTAATATATTTAAATTAAGTATCTGTAAACACTTTATGAAAATAATAGCATTTTATACCTCCAGGCTTTAACCTTTTTCTTCCTGGTAAGATCAAAGTTTTTGAAAATATAATAGTCTCTTTTTGCTGGATTTATTTTTTAATCCTGATTTCCCACTTTGCCCATTGGGAATACTCTCTACAATTTTTTTCTTTTTTCTTAGCACAATAAAACAAACAAGCAAAACAAAAAATTCTTTAGATCTTTGGGTTTTCTTATTCAGCCAAGGAAAAAATGGACTGTGCATATCAAATGCTGAAGTAATAGTTCCATTATTTTGTATTAAACTATTATCCTTCTTCAAATTTTCTGTAAAATTGCTTAAGTTCATACAAAATGTCTTTTCTGAAAATTCAGCAATTTTGCTTTAAACAAAAATTCTGATTTTATTCCATTGCTTTATTGTAACTATTATATACAACATATAATTTAAAGTATATAGGCCTGATGTAATGTTTAAATCTGGCTAATTAACATATGCATTACTTCACATAATCATCACTTTGTAGTGAAAACATCTAATGTCCACTTTCAGCATTTTTCAAGACTATAATATCTCACCTTTGGCTGTAGTCACCATGTTGTATAATAGGACTTTGAACTATCTCTGTCTAACTGTAATTTTGTATTCTTTGACCAACAACTCCCTAATCTAACCTCCCCAACTTTCCCTATCTCTGGTAACCACCATTCTATTTTCTACTCTTAATAAATCAAGATTTTAGATTCTACTTGTGCATGAGATCCTGTGGCGTCTGTCTTTTAGAGCCAGATTTAATGCACTTAACATAGCAATCTCCAGGTTCATCCATATTGTTACAAATGACAAGATTTCTTTATATTTTTGGCTGAACAGTACCCCATTGTGAATGTACATCACATTTTCTTCATACGTTCATCTGTTGATGGATGCTTAGTTTGCTTTCATATCTTGGCTATTATGAACAGAGCTACCGCATGAGTATAAGGATGATGTCTTTCAAACATACCAATTTATTCTTCAAATATATACCCAGTAGAGTGTTTGTTGGGTCAAAGCTTTGTTCCATCTTTAATTTCTTGAAAAATCTCTATTCTATTTCCCAAAATTTTTAATTTAGTGCACTTTTTTCTGAATTTTGAAATGAGTTTTAATTATACTCTTACACTATAATATCAGTGTATCAAAATAAAATAATGAAGTTTTTTTAAAATTTCAAATGTTTACCTACAAAAACATGGTAGAATAAATATATAATTGTAAACAATACTCAGATCCTATTAAAATAATAACCCCATGGAAACTGGAAACTGAACATGTTATATCTTTCTTGTAACATTAGCTGTATTAGTTTGTTAGAGCTACAATAATTACCCCAGTGTGGGTGTCCCAAAAAATAGAAATGTACTTTCAACAATTCTGAAGGCAAAAAGCTCAAGTTGAAAGTGTCAGCAAGTTTGGTTTCTACTGTCTTCTCTCTGTTTATTCACGTGATCTTCCCTCTGCTTTTAAGAACCCCAGTTATAGTGCATTAGAATCCATCCTAGCAATCCCATTTAAACTTCATTTTCTCTTTAAGGACCCTATCTCCAAACAGTCACAGTTTGAAGGCCTGGAAGTTGGATTCAACATATTAACTCACCTTGTGTATAATACAGCCCATAACAAAAGCTATTGAATTTAAAATGCTTATATTTTAGTTTAAAATGTTTTCTTATATATTTTATTTGAAAACTAAGTATAAGAGTTGAAAAATTGTTAATGTGCATAAATCCAGAATGAGACAAAGCTTTCAGAAAAAAACATTTTCTTCTTTAAATGAGAAATCTTCACTTATCTAGAATTTTAACATCTAATATTCTAAATACATTCGTACTTTGGAGAAGACAAAGGTGAATAAGATATTGGCTCTGTCCTGGAAATACCTATGCAAAATTTGGTGGTAAAGGAAGAAAACAGATTATATTAAGAATAAAATGGCTATTTTCCCCTTAAAATTATTTTTAGACATGAAAATAATAATGGATATAAAAAACAATTTTCTACTGTTAGTTATCTATTTTTCTTATTGTAATTTTTCCAGCATTGCTGAATTGGGTTGTTTTAATTATATAGAAATTAAATAATTATTTATAACATTTCTGTTCTATTGGTTTGTTCCAATTTAATTCTGCACCACTTAAATACATAGCTAGAAGAGGAAAAAATATCTATATGGGAGTGGATAGTAACTATGTTAAAAATAATGTAATAAAAATACCTATGTAAGTCAAAGAAAAACCTGTATTGTTTATTTCTCATTTTGAAACTTCGTGGTTGACTTTTACATTAATTATGGTTAAGGCCTGAGATCATTTATCTTACTTTTTTCTTAAAATGTTTTATATTATAAATGTCAGTATAATGATATTCAGTGGAGCAGAAAAGTGAAGAAAATATATATCAATTTAAGATAATTAGTGTGTGGTTATGCATTTAGCTTTATACAATACCGATAATTTTTTTCTAGGAATTGATCCATCAGGATCATTTACTGTTCTAATTCCTTTTAATATTTACTAATACAATATTTCATTAATACTTTTATTAAAATAGTTTTTATCAAATTCATTTGTAAACTTACTTTCAACCAGAAATCCATGATCTTTTCTCTTACAGAATATAAATTCTATTGAAAGCCATTGTGTCTGGGTTTCAGATATAGCAAATGTAAACTAAAAGTAAAAAAAAAAAAAAAAAAAAAAAAGTAAGTGCTCAGAAGGGCTAGAAATACAGTGGATTAAGATTTTACATTTTGTAATGGAAGATCACATTAAATGATGTCTGACAAATGGTGTCCTGTTCCTGAACTTAAAATACATTTGATTATAGTCAGCGCATCAGAACATTTTAAGCTGAGTGTATCTGTCTGACAAAGTAAGTGGAATATAAAACATAATGTAAAAAAAAAAAAGATTGGACACTTTATTCATAGAAGAGAAGGACTCAAAAGAAGAAGTATTCTAGTCTATCAATTTGGTGATTTTACTATTAACACAAACTTTAAATACATGGAGTTTAAAGGTGAAAATGTTCTTCAGCTACAGTTTTTTTCTTTCTCCCTCCTTCCCTCCTTCATCCTTCCTTCCTTATCTTTTTCATGTTTTTAGTACTAATCATATTAGACATTAAGATATTATATACGTTTTCTTAGATACTGTTTTCAATTCTAAAATTAGCATTTGGTTCTTTTTGTTCTCCTCATTATGTGAAACTTTTTATTCGTTCATTAAATCATATTTTACTTTCTGTCTATAAACACGATGATAACAGCTGTTTTACCATCCTTTTCTACTAATTGCAAAATCTGGATGGTCTTAGATTGGTTTCCTTTCTTCTCAAATGTAGGTCAAATTTTAAATACATTCTCAACACTGTGGAAAAAAATATTGTAGAAATTCTAGTTTGGGTCCTATTCGTCCAGTCCAGTGTTTGTTGGTCTTTGGAACAGCAAATGGTTAAAAACTGATTGAACTCAAATTCAAAACTTTCCTGAGGTAAATAGCAGAAGTCTGTTTGACTCAGCCTTTGCTGGATGTTTTGGAGTCCGCCACAGGCATATAAAAGTCAGCAGTCAGCTAGAGATTTGAAGAGTTCATGTGCAGAATTTGAAGTTTTTCCTCCCATGGGATCCCTGTCTAGTTGTATGAAAGCGACCAAACTCTTTCCTGTAGTTCTTCAAGCCAGAAAACTGTAAGTTTCTATCTAACTTTTTGTTACTTCACATGCTACAAATTGGGCTTGCTTTCAGGATAAAAGCAATACATATTTTTAAAAAATGATAAACACATCCAGTGCTATTTCCATCTTCCAAGTGGTGACTCCTCTTCTGTATCTTCTGCCTGCTTCTGGTCATTCTCTATTGCTTTCAGATAATTGCTTCATTTTTTTTTTTAATTTTTCCTCTGGAGATTACAATTGTTATCTATTAGAGGAAATGTCTCATGAGCTAGTCTATCGTTACCAGAAGCAGAACCTCCTACATCAATTGCCATATCTAATCTTCCAAGTAAATTTATCTCTATGATAGGCTAGTTATTTCATTAAATTTCATGACCTATCTGCAGCTTTTCTAAGAATGATGCATTCATAATAATCTCAACCTACTTCACAATAATATAAAGAGAAAAATCTATTTTATTCATTATAATTACTGCTGAAAAATATATCTGCATCCTACACCAAAATGTAGTTGTCATCAATGATATGTTCTGATTTTCATATAAATTCCTTCATATAATACAGTACAGAAATGACAATTTTATTTAAAAAATATAATCAAAATGTGTGAGATATCAATTTATATTTTAACAAGGAATTGGAAGATAATATATAAATTATATAGATAATATATATTTATATATAAAAAATTATATATAAAATAAATATATAAATATATAAGGTAATATATAAAATATATTTATATTTTAATGTAAAAGACTGTTTTTTGCCTTCAGCTTCATAGCATTTTAAAGTGATTGGAAGCATTCTGGATATCTTGGTGGCACATAAAGTGATTGTACATCCAATAACTAAGAGTGTCTTTGATCTGAAGAAATAAATATATTTTCATAAATGCACATAATATTGAGAGACAAACTTGAAGAAAACATATTTTGAGTTCTCTTGGACTTAAGAAATATTGTAAATAAATAATGATTATAATAAATTTATTATACACTTGTTTCATTTCACCTTATAAGTAATCTTGAACTATGACAATGAAAATTAGACATAAAAATCTTATTTTTTTTTCTTGTTGGTATCATGTGCATGTGTTTCTCTGTGTGTGTGTGTAAACAGAAGAATATATTACCTGTTACTTAGTAAAATACCATCTTCTTCAAGAATAAAAATTAATGCTATACTATAAAGTCAAGGTCTCGGTTTATTAGGGGTAAACACTGAAAGGACGGATATAATTCTCATGTGGATTTTGAAATAAGGGATTAAAGTACCATATTTCTTGTCCAAATAGAAACTATCAGCAATAAAATTAATGACAAAGGAAAAGTATTATAGAATAGATAAAAGGAATGTGGTTGAAAATGTAGGCAATTGACCAATAGTAACTATTGTGCAATCCCACAAATGTTTTAAAGCCAAAACTGTCAAAGTAAACTTGAACCCAATTACCCAAATTATGAAATCCTCTAAAGAGACAATAGCCCTTGGATCACTGGTGATTCTCATATAAACATTGTATGGTGGCCAAAGAAAGTTAGAACATTCTTTATTCAAATTTCCTTCACTTGGTGGTACACTCCTGCAATCCCAGAGCCTTGGAAGGCTGAGGATAAGGCGGGAGGATCAAGAGTTCAAAGCCAGCCTCAGCAAAAGTGAGGCGTTAAGTAACTCAGTGAGACCCTGTCTCTAAATAAAATACAAAATAGGGCTGGGGATGTGGCTCAGTGGTTGAGTCCCCTTGAGTTCAATCCCTGGTACCCAAAACAAAACAAACAAAACAAATTTCCTTTATTTGATCATAACACAATTTTAGCATTTGATGGATGTTAATAATGGATGCCACAAATCCTAAGCATTTAACTCATTTTTACATAGTTTCAATTTTGTTGTAGAGTTAAAGATTTACATTGATATGCTTTTGTAGGAAAAGCCATATCTACAAACAGGGTGAGATAAGACATGAAATCAATAATAAATGAAGAGTTATAGAGATATTTTAATGATATTAGAAATTATATTTGCATATAAAGGAATTGTCAGCATTGCAAAATAATTGCATTGTGGATTCTAGCTTGGAGTCCTATGACTTAGTGAAATATTTCCTCTCAGAAGATACTGGAATTCTTTTGTAGAGGTCGAATCTGACTAGTGTTTTTCTTAATTTGAAAGAGATGTAAACCTAGATATATTACATCATTTAATATGCCCTTGTTTCCTAATATAAATGCTTTCATTACAAATTAGAATGTTTTAGCCAATAAATTGAGATATATTTCTAATTGTTTTGTTTGTCTGAATTTATTTATTTGGTAATGATTTTTCTGACACTAGGTTCTAAGTTCTTAGAGCTAAGGCATGGTGATGTCTTCATCTCAACAAGACAGGGAACATACATTCAAATGAGCCTCATTGAAAGTCCTGAAGCATCCCTAGGTTCTATCTACCAATATTGTTTCTAATGAGGGATTCTTAAAACGTGTCAGAAATCTTAGCATCAAATGACCACCCAGCAATGGAATTGGTTTAGCTTTACTAACAGATTTCTTTTATTTTTACTGATGGTCATTGCTAGAATTGAATTCTTACAGAAAAAATCAATTGCCTTTGACCATACCATCCTCTCTATTTGGCTTGGCTGGGTCTGTCATAGCCTATGTCAACCTTTCACTCAATGAACAAATATTTATTGAGTATATTTTGTGTTCCAAGTGGTTGGCTTATATCAGTGAGGGTGATATTGATCCCTTCCTTTATACAATTTATATTCAAGCAGGGGTGGGAAGGCAGACAATTAAAAGTTATGTAAGAAATGAGCACATTGAGTAATATGATAGAAGAAGATAAGTGGTAAGGGAAAATACAGAACTAGCTAGGGATATCTGGAGTAGAGAAAGTGTGCATCACCTTTTATAGAGAGTGATGTGGAGCAAAGATAGGAAGTGATCTCAGTCATTACACAGAGAGAAGCATGCATAGGACATTAAGAGTTGGTTGGCCAAGAGCTGGAGCAGGTTAAACAAGATAGAAGGTATTCTGAGATGGCACCAAAAGGAGAAAAGGAGTCAGTTTAAACATTATTTGGGCAGCACAAAGACGTGCTGTTGCTCTGAATGAAAATGGGATCCAGGGCAGTGTTCTGTTTAAATCTTCCATAACTTTTTATATTTATTGTTCCTATTAATAATAGAAATAAAATTATCAAACCATCCCATCATAATTGTATATTTGTCTACTTTTCCTGTAGTCTAATATATTTTGCTAAGTTTTCTTCTTTAATACGAGATAGTAACTATCGTATCTTCCTGGTGAATTAACATTTAAATAGTAATTTTATAGATGCCATTTCTAAAAAAAAAATTATACTAAAATTTAGTTGGTGAGAATAACAGAGAGCTACTATAGTTTTTTTCTATTGATATCTGTTTTCCATAATTTCATTTTATCACTCTCAACTTTTCCTTAGTTTATGGATATATTTTTGAGAAGAGTAATATAATAGGAAGTTGTTTTTGTTGTTGTTGTTGTTTATTTTCTTTTTTCTTTTCTAGTACAATTAATCTCCATCTTTACATTGACTCTATGTTTTTCTTTACATTTGTAGTTGTAGTGCCTTATACATCTTTCACGTTTTTATGTTCTTTCATCATTGTATTTTTTTCTCATTTTATGAATTGTAATTTTTGTTGTTTTAGCTTCATATTATTAGTTATGTATACTCATTTGAGTATTACAAACACAGTTTCAATTTTAAACTTTATATTTAAAATTTTGTATGGTTATTTAACTGGATATTAAGTCAAATATTGATTTATTTCCTACCATAAGAGCATAATCACTGAGGAAATTCTACCATGATACCTTCAAATACTTATTTATTTTTATATGTTTGTTCTTTTTATAAAGAGTAAGTCCAAACTGAAACATGATTGTATAAAAATTATATAAATATTAAAATTATGTATATAATTCACTATCTTTTATGTTTTTATTAGTGCATTATAGTTATACATAAGAAAAAAAGGTTTATTTTGACATAATCATACATGCCTGGAATATAAATTCAGTCCCTCTGTACTTCCTTTATCCATTCAGCTCTGGTTCTATAACTTAGCTCCTTTGAATTGAGCTGCTATAAACACTGATGTGGTTGTATTGCTATTGGATGCTGATTTTAACTTTATTGGGTAAATATGAAGGATGGAGGAGCTAAATCATATGGTGGTTCCATTTTAGTCTTTGAGAAATCTCCATACTGCTTTAAAAATTGGTTGTAAAAACTTGCAGTTCCATCAACAATGTTTGAATGTACCTTTTCCCCACATCCTCACCAGCATTTGTTATTATTTTTAATCTTGATGACTGGCATTCTAACTGAAGTGAGATGAAATTCCAATGTAGTTCTGATTTGCATTTCCTGATTTCTAGGGATATTGAACATTTTTATATACTTATGTATAATAATACATTATCATTTTATACAGATGGCATTTTTAAAATTTTGTCCACTCATCTGTCAATATCTTTGTTCACCATTTATTTTTGTAATGTTTACTTTCTTTTTTCTGTAATTATTTTATCTGTCAGTATATATTTTGGAAATTTATTTTATGAAATACTACTAATGATAAAATTTTCTTTTTCTTATTGATTTGTCTTTATTTCTCCCTCATCTTTAGTAGTTCAGCTGGAAAAATAATTCTACTTTGACAATTTTCACTAATTTTTACAAAATTTATGATAGCATTTTGCCAAACTATTTTCACTTTCATTATTATTTTGAGAAGTTGGCTATCAGTCTTTTGTAGGTGATCAGATTTTATCCTTGTCTGCTGTTATGAATCTGCTCATATCTTTGATCATTTCTTCTTTACTACACAGTGATAGTATAAGCCTTCCCACTATTACTGCCTGGTTATATGCTATGCCTTTTGTACTTACAAATTTGTATGACTTATTAATTCTTTAATGCTATAGTTAATATTTTTTCAAATATTGCTTCCCCTCTGTCTTTGATCTGTTCTCCTCATCTTCAGATGCACATGAGAAATTCTCCTTTGTCTTCTACATTCCTTAATTTCTTTCCACAGTTTCACCTCCTTTAATTTCTGCAGCATCCTGGGTTAAATCTTAAAATCTAATCTACAGTTCAATTTTTTTTTTCATTGAATGAATTATTTTCATCGATTTTGTTGAATTTTAAAATGTCACATCTCACTGTGTTTCTTTTCAAGATGCATAATTTGGATCCTTTTTTAACAAAAGAATTCCTTGCCTTTCAAAGTGGCTGGGAAGGCTAGTCATATTCTGATAGTTTTCATGATGGTCAACTTGACTTGAGTCCTGGGGTATCCAGACTTTTGTTCAAACATTATTCTGGGGGCATTTTTGAATAGGATTAACATTTGAATTGTAGACTGAGATAAGCAGATTGCCTTTGTTAAAGTGAATAGACCTTATCCAAACAGCTGAAGGCCTAAATAAGAAAAAAGAAAAAAAAATACTGAGTAATGGGGAGCTCTTCCTACCTGATTGCCATGGGGCTGCTGGACATCAATATTTTTCCTATCTTTAAATTTAAACTGGAACATCAGTTCTACCTGGGTTTTGAGTCTTCCAGATTTCAGACTGTAACTATACCATCAGCTTTCCTCATCTTCAAACCAGCAGAAACAGACTGAAACCATTATAGTCTTTCCTGAATCTCCAACATGTTGACTGCTCATCTTGGAACCTGTCAGCCTTCATAAACATATAAGCCAATTATTTATATTGAACAGACATGTAAACAAATACGTAAATTCTGTATAGTTCTGTTTCTCTGGAGAACCCTAACGATTTTTATTACTCTTTTTGAAAACATTATTTTATTGAATATTTTACATATTTTTAACCGAATAAGTTATGTTGTATGTAGTTCTTAACAGAAACAAAAACAAAATGTAAATTTGGCCCACATATACTGTAACTTGTTCTAGACTTAAAGTATACAGATAATTTGATGATATTAGTATTTGTTTCTAAACTAGGTAACTTTTTGTTCATTGTTTACTATCTCCTATTAAAGTTCAAGTGTATTTCTGGTCTATAATATAATCATGAAAAATATATATAAACACACACAAGAAAATATGGACACTCACACAAACATATATACACACAGACACATAGGTAGACATAACAGAAGCAACATTGGTATTGTGTGTATGTGCACATGGGGTATGTATAAATTTTTTTTTTATGATTTTTGGAAATGGTCTCAAACTTTAACATTGTTTACAGGTAAATATATTTAGTACAGGCAGAAGTGAATATTTATTTGTAAGCAACTTTTCTAGTATGTTTACCAGATGTTAATTTAATGCACCAAATTTCTATGTCATCAAAAACAATTGGCATTTAAATTGCTTTTTTTAAACAACAACTTGGGTGGTTTTGCTAATTTATCAAATGTGTCTCTAAAATTATTCAGAGCAAATGATACTTATTTTGTAGTTATTTAATTATCTGGTACAGTGTGGGAAAATTAATGAGTCTTTGATATTATTTTTTAGATTCATTTTGTTGTGGTATTTCCTAATTTGAGCCTGGAAAATCAATGTTTTAAGAAAAAGTGTTCATACTTATGTGCCAGAGTATCTTCTTATAAATTATATTCCATTCTTACTTTATTCAAATTTTGAAGTATGTAGTTAAATTGTTCAGTGTCTTAAGTTGTATTTTTCTGAGAATATTAGGCATTTTTAGTATTACTTTCTGCTCTGGGTATTTAGGTTCTGGGATAAAGTGTTTTTATCTATCATATTTTATTTTGACACTCTTTTATAAGTAGAAAATATTTAGGTTTGTTAAGTTTCTTGGAAAATGAACAATTATAGTTTTCCTTATTCCTAATAATCTTCCTGACTCTGAATTGTATTTTGTGTGAAATACTTACTTCAGTTTTGATTTGTTTTAGCATATTATAACTTTCTCTAATGGTTAGCTATATATTTATCTGAGTCTTTATATTTTAAATGTATCTATATTGACAATGGCACTGGGTATTTTTTAATACGAAAATCTGTGTATTAATTATTGTATTTACATCAGTCATGTTTGTACTGAGTATTCATATCATTAGACTAAAACTTACCATGTGTGTAATGGTTTTCTGTTCTTTGCTCTTTGGTCTGTTTCTTTGTTTCTCTCTCTCTCTCTCTCTTTTTAATTTTTATTTTCTTTTGTCATTGGGGGTTGGTAAGATGTTTCTGTGTCCCATAATGAAATAAACTCTCTGACAAGTCAAGGACTTGAAATAACACAGTAACTTTTGGGGAGACAAAAGATTACAGTGAACAAGGCAATATAATTATCTTAACAATGTTAAAAAACAATCTATCACCAGTATCATGGAACTCTAAACTTGATGAGCTCAGGGTTTTGTAGCAGTTGTTCCTTCTCTGTAATTGTACCTTTTCCTTTCTCAGCTGCCACTCACTGTTGGAGGCATCCTAGAGCCACACCATGCATTTCCCTGGGATGTTCTCAGGAAGAACTGGATTCCTCAGCAGCACCTTTTGTTAAAACCTCAAGAGTCTTTGGACCACATATCTGGCTTTGATAATTCTTATCTTTCACATCCACATGTTCGTCAGGTGGGTTTAGCACTTCCTCCTGGTTAAACTGGTCTGGCTAGGATTATTTTCCCAGTACAGTTTTGTCCCTTATAAATGTTTGCATATCTGACAGTTTGTGCTACAGTCATCTAAACTAACAAGCACAAAACAGGTGTTTGGATTACAAGAGATTGAAGCTTTCCAGGTGATGTTTGGGTTATGCATACTAAATTCATTCCTCCTAACTTCTGTTGTTTTAATTGAACATTTTACCTGATTCCATTAATTTTCTCTGTTAGTGTATCAAGTATACTTCTAAAAATTTTTGAAGGTTGTCCTAGAGTTTACAATATGCATTTTAATCTAAGTTCAGCATCAAGTAAGATTGTACTGCTTCAGAAGTGGCATACACACTATGTAATAGCATTTCTGATTCCTCCCTCCTATTTCCTGTAGATTGCTGTCATTCATTTTACTCATCCATATGCTATAACCATCCAGTTCATTTCTACTCCTATTTCCTTGAGTAATTATTTTTAGATCCATTAAGAATAAGCAAAATAAAAATCTTTATTGTACTTTCACTTATTCCTTCCCCAATGCATTTTCTTTCCTTGTGCAAATCCCATTTCTGACCTACATATTTATTTTTATGCCTGAAGAAATTTGATCATTTCTTGCAGTGTATTTCTGTGGAAGATAATTTTTTTTCACTTTTTATTTGACTGGATAAATCTTTATCCTTCAATCTCAAATGATGACTTCTCTGTATCCTAGTTAAAATCCTCTTGACATATTTTACATTTCACTCACTTCTTGTTTCATGGCTTTGGATGAAATTTATATCCTTGTTCCTGTATAGAGGCAATATTTTTATTCCATGGGCTTCTTTCAGGATTTGTTTGACTTTGTTTTCTTTGGTTTTAAGGTATTATACTGAAGTTATGTTTTTAGTATTTATTCTGGTTGGATTTCTCTAAGCAGGTATGTTGCTCCTTGCTTTAGTAACTTTTCCAATTTCAGAAAATTCTTGACCATTCTTTTTTTTTTCACTTATTTTGCTCTGTTCTCTATCTCTATCCCTCTGGCATTTCAATTACACATATCTTATTCCTTTTTAAATTTCCACAGAAATTTTTATTGTTTATTGTTTTTTCTCCCCACATTTTTTTTTTCTTTATGTCTTTTTCAGTTTGGGAAGCTTCTATTGATGTGGCTTCAAGTTCACTTCGACTTCAGCTGTGTCACATTTACTGATGAGGACATTGAAGGCACACTTTATTTTAGTTATTGTATATTTTACTTCTAGAATTTGCTCCTGGTATTTTCAGTTCCCGTCTTCCTGTTTACATTTCCCATCTGTACTTTGTAACTATTTCAATAGAACCCAAAATACATTAATAATAGTTATTTTAATTTCTTTGTGATAATTCTTACACTGTGTCACATAGATGAGTGACACATAGAGAATATACGTCTTATAGCTCTTCTTCTATAACAAAGTATTATTACTATGGAATTCAGGTGTTAACTTGGAGGATGGCATCCAGTGTTCTATAATATTATAATTAAATCTCAGTTTGTAAGTGGGTCTGAGTTTCAGGACTGGAATCTTTTCCACCCTCACCCTCTATTCTCTTCCCTGATTGCATAATTTCCAATTTATTTCTTTAAATTCCTGGTCCTTTTCTGTTTTTTACACCTATCCCCTTAGGTAGGACACAAAAGGTAAATGGGGCTAAAGTGTGTAGGAATAATCTATTCCCAGATGGAAAAAAAATTCAGAATTATGCTGTTGTAATACCCTTTACTCTTTATGAAGACGTAGGGTACACATACTTTCCTATGTTTTACCATCTTGATCCCCACCTCAACCATGATGAGAGAGTTTTTTTGAGACCATAATCAAAGTTTCTGTGGGATTTCTGGAAGGAAGGAAAGAAGGAAGGAAAGGAAGGGAGAAAAGGCAGGGTTCTGCCTACTACTTCCACTATGCTCCCTTGGAGTTTCTCATTCCCAGGGATGTGCACACTCAGCCTCCAGCAATTCTTCAAAATTGATTATGGCTCCAGCGGCTCTGCTCCAGGTCAGGTAGATTTTGGTTGTCCTATCTCCCTAGATGTACCTGTCTCTGCATATTCTGGTGTGTTGGCATATTGTTGAACTCAGTTCTCTGATAGGGCCAGAAAAACAATTGATCCTAAATGTCAACATTGTTTTTTTTTTCTTGTTGTGATGATGGAAGAGATAAATACCAGGAACTTTACATGGTGAAGTTGAACCTTGTTTATTCCAGTAAAGACAGCACAACACTCATCCTCTTCCAAGCACAGTGCATTTTCTGTTATGCTATCCTAGCCTTAACCTCCTCTCCACTTTCTGACTACTGATTCTTTACCCATTGCTGTCTTTTGTAGATGCCATAAATTATAAGTATCAGGCTCTGATTTATCTTTCTAACTGTATATCTGTCTCGTATGCCACATTCTGACTCATGAGCATCTCTTCAACTTTCTACTAATTATCTTTTTTACCCTCTGTTTTATTTAGCTTTACTAAAACAAATTTCTCTGAATTTCAAACTATCTGTTGTCATAATGACTTCACTTTGGCGCAGTCTTGTAAGCCTTTTCCCTTTTAAATAGAGTGACTCCTAAAACTTATTATTTGCTTTTATTTGTTTAATGAATTTTATGCTTATAGTGTGCTACTTCTAGCTGTGCTGGCCCCTTCCTCCCTCCTATTCCCGCTTACCCCAAATCCCAGAATATCAAATCTAGTACTTTTGTCTTTTAGAGTTGATTACAGTTTCTGATTTTCAGATTAATTCATCTTATTAATCTTATATTGTTGTTTTAAACTCCATATCAAAACCCCAATATGTCTGAGAACTTGTATCATTACAAAGACTTTCTAAAAGAGTCCTATGGAATATTCATTCTATCTATATCAGAATTTCATATGAATCAACCTTCCTTCTGCTCTACTCAGAACGTTAGTGAAAATATTGAAATCTAAATAAATGTCTTTATGCATAATCTATCAGTTATATAACTTCAGAGGGCCAAATCCCTTATTTATTCTCAGTTGTTATAGAGCTGCCATATTGTACAACTCAGTGGGACAGTTCTCAAAAGGGACCATATGGTGGTTTGATATTTGTATTAAATGATAAAATTTATCCTGTTCTCTAATATATCTTCTAAATCCCTGCAGCTAGCTACGATAGTGGATAAGTGCTTTGTATGTACTGCAGTCATACATTCAGAACATAAGAGAGAAGAACAAAATAGTTTCCATTCAAACTCCAACTGAAATTCAAATTATATCAAAGAAGACTAGAAATTTAGAAGAGAATTATGTGCCCTAAAGAATACTTTGTATTTTTTTTTATTCTCTCTTCATGAGATAATAGCATATTCTGCACTTTCATTACATCAAATGGTATATTGTAGAAGGAACTCTGGTGACCTCGTTTCAAGAAGGAACACTAGAGTATTTTTCCCTATCTGGAGGTTTGCTGAACTTGACAAATCAGATAAAATGCCATGAAGTGTCTTTATGGAAATATGAACTAATGTTCTATGAATTCCAGGTGCAAATCAAGAACATAGAGTCTGGAGGTTACTTCCTAACTGGAAAACTCTGAAAATTATAGATTGGCTGAAGGTATCTCTAATGGCACAGCAAAATAAATAAATAAACAAATAAACCAACAAATAAATAAACCAACAAATAAATAAATAAATAAAAACAAAACAAAACAAAAAAAAAAACAGAACAATGGTGGCAGATATCTTTCTTCCATGATCTGGTATAGCAAAGATAATTGAATATCCATGAACTAAGTGAAAACATGATGGGACTACATCAAAAAAAAAATTGTCTGCTGAACAAAGAAGACCCTAGAATTGGCAACTTTACTTTTTCTTCTAGAGACAGAAAAGGATAGGTGATTGAAAAACTGAGCTGGATGGAGGAAGCCATATCCATTTTAAAGAAGACAACAGTGAGAGAACCCTTGACATACAAGAAGCTGAAATCTTACTCTATGAAAGAGTTAGCATTTGGATACCTCATTTAGTAACACAGAGTTACCAGCTAATGTTAACCAGGAGACCACACCAGTACAAGTATATGTATCCACATGTGCATACCCCCAGCCTTTGGTTTTTCTTGCTCTGACTGCAAATGTACAGTGGGGAGTGGGAACATAGGTCTAAACAAGCAAGAGACAATTGTATGCCCCTCCTTTCCTGAGAATGTCTTTAAGATGATCATGTTTTTAGCTAGTTGTGAAGTTGGAGTTTTGAATTCACATTCGATGAAATATGAAATATTTTAATTTCTTAAAATGTAAGCTCATGAATAAATCTATTTATAGAATTTTATGCTTTGTAAAATGAACATTGAAATAGATCATTATTAAATCTTAAATTTTGTTGCCATAAATCTGATGTAATTTTGGGTGAATTTCCAAGTCAATTACAACTTACTAGGATCAAGATGTATTTATACAATATATAGAGAATGTGTCTTTGTGATTTGTCATTAATTATTCAGCATTTGCTAATAACTTTTCCAAAAGGTCCTGAATAAATCTACATTAAAAATTAATTTGTTAAATATGTGTTTTGTACTTGTCACTCTCATGAGTGCTGAAAGTATATGGAATAAGAAAAGCACTATTCTTAAGTAATTTGCATTTAATTGACAGAAAAATAAAGAAACATTTAAGTTAATAAATGTATAATTTAATAATAAATGATAAAATCAAACATTGTGGTTGTTAAGATATTTTCTTTTTCAAAGTAAATTAATTACATGGGAACAATAAATACAAAAAAAATAAGGATAATACAATACTAAAAATATATTTTTAAAAAAAACCCTTGTGAATACTCTTTTAATCTTTTTTTTTCTGACCTTGGAAAAGCAACTAAAGCTTCTTAGGATAATAAATATTCTTTTAGGTTTGGGGTAAAAATATTTACTTTTTCTTTCTGATGCACTTTGGCTTTTTTTTTAATGACTTCTTTCTTCATTAAACGTAAGATTCACAGTGTATTTGATGGCAGTTTCATCAAAGATTTTCCTTTCCTTAGTTTTTGAAATGCTTTAAAAATGATTTATTAAGCAAAAACATTTTAAAAGCTTACTATCAATCAAATACAATTTTTAAAAATATAAACTTACATGTGATAATGTTAGAAAAGAAAATTTATACTAAATCAAGAGTGAACACACTTCCTTTTAGGAAGTAAAATAAACACAGAATCCAAATATCAAACCCAAATACTAGAAAGAAAAGAACTAATTCTAATACTTTTGGAACACTTACAATATTATATATGAACAATGAACAAATAAGTTAGCTTTCCAATTCCAACAGGACTTATTACATATCTGAATTATTCATAGAAATTTAAATATGCCTTCTAAGCAAAATAATATCTCCTTGCACAGGGATGGCACAAAAATAATTAACCTTTATTTGAGAGTTTTAATTGAATTTTTGAATATACAGTTTGTTCCATTTGGAACAGAAATGTTTGGATGGTCCACCTTGGCAGTAAGTAAACAATTGCATTGTGTTCCCTTAAGGAAGAAAATATAAATCAAATAACATCCTTAAAACACAAGTAAAATTAAAACCTTTCATAAGTAGATAACAATTATTTTTAAAAGTCAGAGCAACTTGTCATTGTTGTTATATATATATATATATATATATATATATATGATGTTTATGGTTAAAATATGAAGAAGGAAAGGGAAATGTCGAGAAGAGAGGAAAGACAGGGGCAAGAAAAGGAGGAAGAGAGAGAAACAAAGACAGTGCTAGTAAGATTTTTTTTATGCTTCAATATGAGAGCACCAGGAAACAGGGTCATTTGATACGAAATTTTGGTATGAAATATGCAGTACCAAATCCGCAGACTTCTTTACAACCTGTACCTACATTTCATTGAGCAAAAAAAAAAAAAAAAATTATAATCCTTAAGAATGTTTTTTCTTCTAGAAGCTGCAGAGTTCTTTTGTCAAATTCCTAGGTCTTTGAGTTGACTTTTGTACAGGGTGAGAGATAGAGATCTAGTTTCATTTTTGTACACATGAACATCCAGATTTCCCAGCACCATTTGTTAAAAAAGACTTCAAAATGTGTTTTGGGCACCCATGTCAAGGATTAGATGACTATATCTATGTGTATTTGTTTCTGTGTCTTGTATTCTAGTTTATTGGTCTTATCTGTTTTTATCCCAAACCATGTTGGTTTTGTTACTATAGCTCTGTAGCATAATTTGAGATTGGGTATTGTGATGTTTAAACTTGCTCTTATTACTTAGGATTATTTTGGCTATTCTGTTTCTTTTCCCATATGAATTTTAAAACTGATTTTTCTAGTTATGTGAAGAGTATTATTGGTGTTGGTATAGGCAGTGACTTTTTAAAATAAGATACTAAAGCTTAAGAAGTAAAACAAAGAATCAATAGTGAGATGACATTTAAAACAACAACAACAAACTTCTCACAGCAAAGAAATAATTAAGAGAGTGAAGATTCGGCCTACAGAAGGGGAGAAATTCTTTGCTAATTACTCTGATGAGATTAATATCTCTCAATATTAGTATATAAGTTACTTGAAAAACTTTACACCAAAATATAAATAATGCACTTAATAAATGGGCAAATGACCTAAACAGACACTTCTCAAGAAAGAAATACAAATGGCCAGCAAACATGAAAGAATGTTCCACACCATTAGCAATGGGTAATGTAAGTCAAACCTATTCTGACAGTTCATCTCACTCCAATTAGAAATAGCAATCATCAAAAATACCAGTAATAATACATGCTGGTAAAATGTGAGGGAAAGGTACACTCATACATTGTCGGCAGGACTGCAAATTAGTTCAAGAAATAAAGAAAGCAATAGGAATTCCTCAAAATACTACGAATAGACCTACAATATGACCCAGCTATTTCATTCCTTGATATTTATCTGAAAAAAACTAAAGTCAGCATATTATAGTGGTACATGAATACCATTGTTTATAGAAGTACAATTAAAAACTGTCAAGTTATGAAACCAGTTTAGGTGTCCCTCAGTAAATGATTGAATAAATAAAATATGCTATTTGTACACAATAGAATTTTATTTAGCCCTAAAGAAAAATAGAAAAATGAAATTTGCTGGTATACACATGAGTTTGGAGAACATCACATTAAGTGAAATAAGTCAGATTCTGAAAGTCAAGGGTCAAATGTTTTCATGCATAAGTTGAAGTTGGAAGGGTATTTTAGTCAGCTTTTTTGTTACTGTGACTAAAAGACACAACCGGTGCAATTGTAGAGGAGAAAAAGTTTATTTAGGCCCTCATGATTTCAGAGATCTTGGTCCAAAGACAGCAGGTTCCATTCCTCAGGGCTAGAGGTAAGGCAGAACATCAGGGCAGGCGAAGGCATCAGGCAGCAGAGAGATTTACACTTGCCAAATACAAATGTATAACACAAAGCCATGTCTCTAATGGCCCACCTCCTGTAGCCACACTCTACCTGCCTTCAGTTGCCACTCACTTAATCCCATGAGGTGATTAATTCACTGATTGGGTTAAGGTTTTCATAACCCAATCATTTTTTCTCTAAATCTTCTTGCATTGTCTCACACATGAGCTTTTAGGGACACTTCATATCCAAACAATGATAAGGGGGAAAAGTGAATTAAAATGAAGGGAGACATATAGCAAAATAAAGAGGATGGAGAGGGAGTGAGAAGAGGTGAATATGGAAATTATTGGGAAAGAAAACCTACTAAAATATGTAATATCCATGTGCAAATATACCATCATGAATCCTACTTTTATCTATACTTATTATTAAAAAATAATAAGAGGAGGAAACCCAGTAGAGTGGAGGAAGGGGTCATGGAAAAGAAAAAGTGAAGGGAAAGGAGATGTAATGGGGGGAAAAGAATGTTTATTCTTAATAATGTTTGTATCATAGTTTAAAGAACTACCATTAGCTATAATCCCAGAGCTGGAACTGACCTTACAACTAATGATCTCCTGAGGAGATATGGAAGGATCTGTTCTGTTTAGTTTCATCATGTATTTTCAACTAAAAGTCAAATACATAAAGCACCAGTAAGATGTTAAAAGCACCTATCAATAATTGATAATTCATTTCCATAGTGTTTTAAAAAATGCTTTCTTAAATTTGGGGCATTTTACATTTTTCAAATACATAACTTTAATGGAAATACAGATACAGAGTTCCACTTAATTAAAGTTTTATAGCCATAAAGAAATTCATAGCAGCACAAACCCAGGATTACTGCTGGTGTTATTTTGATACCATTATTGAATTATTGTTCCTACAATTTAGATGATTTTTAAGCTTAATTTCCCCAATATTATACACATAACTTGGGCACAATTTAGATGCAATGTGGTGAAAATTTTAAATCATTTTAGTATACATAGAAAAAAACTCTGAATAATCCCCCAAATTTTGAAGAGCTATTATTTGACATCTGGAGGATGTATGTAATTCATATAATCTCTGTGAATTAATTTGTTTGAGTAGAGAAAATTAAGTAATAGATATTTAAAGTAAGGGCTATTTAATGAAACTCTTGCTTACATTGTATTCAGGTGAAAATATATAACTCTATATTTTGGAAGTCCTAATTTTGTACGACACATTACTAACTATTTATTGATGACCAATAAAGATATTTTAGTTGTTTTTTTTTTTTTAAAGAGAGAGGAGAGAGGGAGAGAGAGAGAGAGAGAGAGAGAGAGAGAGAGAGAGAGAGAGAGAGAGAGAAAGAGAGAAAGAGAGAGAATTTTAATATTTATTTTTTAGTTTTCGGCAGACACAACATCTTTGTTTGTGTATGGTGGTGAGGATCGAACCTGGGCTGCACGCATGCCAGGTGAGCACGCTACCGCTTGAGCCACATCCCCAGCCCCTTAGTTGTTTTCAAAATGTAAATACTCCCAGAATCTATAAGCACATTTATTACTACTTCAGAATAGATATAATGGCAGAGAGAGCATTGGGGATTAACAGAATTAAAATTCCATCATAGGAACAAAGTCTATTGCATTTATAATTATATGCATAATACTAAGAAATTCTGTTTTCAAAAACACAAAATATTAATCTATATTTTTTACATCCCAAATAAAACCATCAAGAGGGCTGGATTCTCATTTATAAAGCATGAATTATTTCACTATGGAAGAACCTGCATAAGCAGTCAAATTGTAATTGTAAGGCACTTTGGAGGCCTCAGAATAAGAGAAAGTATACTTTCTATAAAGTTTGCTTCCCCTCACAGAGTTACTCTATTGTCATTACATGTACATGTGAGTGTGGCTGCTCTCTAACATTTTTAAACTGTATTATACATTTCATGAAGATTGGGTCTGCTTTTTTTCCACTCGGAATTTAGGAGAGTGTTTGACATGGCTAGTGATATCTACCTATGATGTCAGAGACTTTGCAAAATAACAATTTAAAATAAACCACCAAATGAAAATTAAAAAAAAATAATAATTTTTAGGAGTATTTTCAAGTTTGTAGAAAAAGAGTAAAGTCTTTTTATTCTTAGCCTCCCCTTTGTCCAAAATTTGATGAATATGTATGTATTATCCTTTCCTTTTAAGACTGATTATGGTTGTAGTTCTGGATGACATATCTGTGTGTGTTTAATTACATTTAAATAAATGTAATATAGATGTAAAATTATATATGTGATTTCCTAACAATAAATTTCAATGAAGGAAAAAATTAAAATGCCAAACACTGAGACCAGAAAAACTTCTTGAACATTTATTCAAAAGAGTCTTTGATAAGAATGCATTATCACCATGCCCCAAATCTCCTTTTCTTTTTTCTGTAAAAAAAAAAAAAAAGGATTTATCTATCAACAATCCGCCTGAACCTTTTACTTATCTAAACTCTGTATGGCTGGAATGTCTTGCCAACTTACAGTGGACAGAGTTACATAGGTTTTTAAAAGCAAATAAATTAATGTAATCTTACACTAAGGGAAGGGAGAATGTCAGAAAGAATTCTGTTATATAAGCACTGAGCCTATTTGCCATGTGGCATGTTTCCAGCATGATAAAGAAGAATACCAACTCCTAAACTGATGTAAATATTTAGTATATACCTGCAGTGAATTTCTATGCCAGCACTAGGGATTAGAGTTAGACATGCAGTAGCAAAGCCAAATAAGCGTGGGTGTAAAAATCCCGAACCACCATTATCAGGAGAATTTTTGCACTGTTGGCAGTATTTTCTTCAGGTGGCAGAAAGAACTCTGTGTGTATTTATATTTTTGAGCATGCATTCACACACAGATGTATAATGTATACCACCTGGGTTAGACAGAGGTATGTGGAGACCCCAGCAAGCTGATAAACTGATACTCTTTCAAACCAACATACTTTCAATATTTCTTCTACATTCATGTACAAGAAAGTTAACTTTCATGTAATAGAAAAGTAAGTAGGAAAGGCAGTTCACTGGCAGGTTTGAACAGCTGCTTCTTATTTTCTCAAACAATTAAATTTTAGCCTCAGATTCTAATTAGCAAAATGAATGATCCTATAGCCCATAGGGTTCATTTCTAAGAAGACAGTCTAAAATTGTTCTATTAATAGTTAATGCCTTTCCAGTATTTCACCCATCTCCTTAAATAAATTATAAAAGAATTCCCCACCACATATAATTATTTTGCCTAAAAATGGTCTGGTAACTAAATATTCTTAGTATATTTATATCTAGTGAGTTTATACCTTTTTATTTTGGAATTTTTTTATCCTACACAATTGCTTAAGTGAACTGTTACTGGAACCAATTTATTAAACTATAAACCTTATTATAGTTTTGATTTGTATTTTCCCAATGATAGAGATGTTGAGAAGTTTTTCACTTATCTGTTGGCTATTTTCTTGTTTTCTTTTGATAAATATCTATTTAGATCTGCTACCTATTTTAAATCAGGTTATTATTATTATTTTTTTGATGTTTTATTTTTTTATTTATTTATTTTTTATTTTATTTTTTATTGGTTGTTCACAACATTAAAAAGCTCTTGACATATCATATTTCATACATTAGATTCAAGTGGGTTATGAACTCCCAATTTTACCCCAAATGCAGATTGCAGAATCTCGTCGGTTACACATCCACAATTTTACATAATGCCCTATTAGTAATTGTATTATTATTTTTTAATTTTTGAACTTCCAATTATTTTCTGGATATAACCCTCTTGTCAGATGAAGAGATTGCAAATATTTTTTACCTATTCTATAGCTGGTCTCTTTACTCTGTTTATTTCCATTGCTGTGAAAAAGGTTTTTAGTTTGATATAATCCTGTTTGTCTAATTTTCTGTTTCCTTTGGTTTGGAAATATTTTCATAAAAATCCCTTGCCCATTCCAATGTCCAATTCCAAGCTACAATATTAGTAGCTTGATAGCTTTGAGTCTTTATATTTAAGTCATCAGAATTAAATCATGAATAATATGGCCTTGTTTCTGGTCCAGGATTCTCTTGTCTTCTATCAGTATCCATAAAACTGTGGCGAACTTGTTTTTAAGCCCACGGCCAGCACAGGCTTCATAAATGAAGGTTCAGTATGTGAGAAATCCTTAGGGAGTTTGAATTAAAGAGACAGGCTCTAATTACCTTTAAACCAGCTTCAGGATGGCTTCTCCTAGCTCCAGCCTCCAGCCATAGCCACCTATTATGGTAGCCAGGTTTACTGAAGAGGCTGGGGGGCAGGGAACATGCCAGGGAGTGGACTTTTACTAGGGAACAAAACTTATGGGGAAAAATCCCATCCAATGAAGATTAAGTGGGGCAGTGTCCCAAGGTCAGGTGCAATGATTGGATCTTCTGGGTAGTGGCCAGACATGCCTCCACATGGACAAGCCCTCAGACCTGAGAAGGGTGGGGAAAGCTCTGGACACAAAGATGTGACTAAGTGCCTCTCGCCCAGCCAAGGAGGTAACTCAAATCACGTGGGAGGATGGCCTCCAACACTTGTTAGTTTGATTATAAAATCTCACACCAAGAATAGTTAGTCCTTAATAATAAATTATAGAGCAGAAGATCAAAATATTTCTTTAGTTTCATGTTTCAGTATACATATCATATATTGTAATGGTTTCTAAAAAATCAAACTGGTATTATCAGAACCTCAGGATATTTTTTCTACATGTAAGAAAAAGGATGCATGTTATTTTATTCTAATTAATCTAAATCATTTAATATACAATCAAGTTGGTTTATATGTATAATTTTGCATAAGATATCTCTGGAAAAACATGAATCATATATATTATATAAAAAATTTACAAATTAGATATCAATAATAATATTATATATTACTATACATAATAGCATATATATCTGTATACCTATAAGGATATATATGTATATATTCAGATGTGCATACATATATATGTGATACATACATTAAACACATACATCTAGAAGGAGAGACAGGATTTTTATGTATATATAATAAATATTTCTGTGTGTGTGTGTGTGTGTGTGTGTTTATTTCAGTTTGGACTGAGATATGAATTCTTGAGGCCAGAAAATTCACTTTTAATGTTTGAAAATATTTTGATAGGGAGATATAAGAGAAGAAAACAGGCTGTCTTAAGAAAGGGATGACAATGTCATAGATACCATAATAAATTAATGGAAGAAATTATCCAATGTAAAAACACAATCTTTTCAAGGCATTTTTTTTCCTCAGATAAGCAGTTCTTGAACAAATAGTTACTATTTAATTTATTTTCCTTTTTTCAGTTTTTTCTTTCATTTATCCATCAATTCAAAGCTATTTATTCAAAAATTGTAATATGCTAGGCAAAGGAATAATTAAACTAATATTAATAACATACTAGTAACAATACTTAATAAATACTATTATGATCATTTAAAATTTTTGAAGATTGAGGTTTAAAATTGTTGCATAATTTTCTGAAAGTCACTTGGCATGGCTTTTCTTATTTGTGAAATGTTGATGACAAATGTTATGGGGCTATGTAGATGGTAGAATAGAGGAAGGGCGCATTCCTAGTTGCTCTATGGTTCAGATTCAAGCAGCAAGAGTACTGCTTATCAGTGAGGTGGGTTGAAGAGGGATTTCACTAAAATGCTATGGTGGACAGTCAGAGGTCTTAGAGCTTTAGAAATTTGGGTATATTAAACAAATAAGAAAGACTACATTGGAGTTAAGCCAAAGGGTCAACAAATATATGAAAAGATATTCAACATCATTAGCAGTTGGAGAAATGCAAATCAAAACTACTTTGAGATTTCATATTAATCAGAATGGGAGTCATCAAGAATAAAAATAATAATAAATTCTAGAGAGGATGTGGAGAAAAAAGAACACTTTTACACTGTTGGTGGTATTGTAAATTAATACAACCACTATGGAAATAAATATGGATTCAAAAGACTAAAAGGCTGGGTACCACTTTATGACACAGCTATGGATTCCTCAGCATTTATTCTAGAGAATTAAAGTCATCATACTTCAGTGATACAGTGAATACCCATGTTTATAGAAGCACAATTCACAAAAGTCAAGTATGAACCAGTCTATGTGTCTATCAGCAGATGAATGGAAAATGTGGTATATAAGTACAATGCAGTTTTACTAAACCATAAAAAAATATATAATTATGTAATTTGCAGGAAAAGGGATGGAACTATAGACCATTATGTTAAGTATGTTAAGTCAAACTCAGAAGATCAAGAGCCATATATTTTTCTCTCATATGCAGAAGTTAAGAAAAAGTATAAGAAAGGTGGCTGAGGGCTGAAATCTCCTAAAAATCATAGGCAAATTAGTAGAGGAAATGGACCAAGGGATGGGAGGGGTAGGTATTGGGGAGTGGTATTGACCAAATTATATTGTTATATTGTGTGCATGTACAGATAGGTAACAATGAATCCCATCATTACTATGTATAACTATGAAGCACAAATAAAAAATGAAGAAAATTGAAAAAATATTTTGGTCAACTTTACTTGGGTAAGTATATTAAAATTATTTAAAATAAAGTCAAAAAAGAAAAAAAATATTATCAATTTCTGAGACTTAAATGGTATAATAACTGAAAACTATTTATTCTACTGATTGTAATCAAATCAAAGATCCTCAAAGCAGAGTAAAAATAATAAAACTAGACAAGTAGGACTCACAATATATGTTAGAGATAACCCACTTTGGAACAATCTGTGAAAGTTCCATAATTGACTTATTCTTTTGGTGCTTAATTTTAATAAGTACAAATGTCAGGTATGTTGATAATACATCTTAGTCTTTTTTATTAATTATTAATTCACTTTAATTAGGTACATATAACAGCAGAATGCATTTTGATTCATTGTACACAATTGTAGCACCACTTTTCATTTCTCTGGTTGTACATGATATAGTGTCACATCATATGTACAGTCATACATGTATCTAAGGTAATGATAGTCATCTCATCCCATCATCTTTTCTGCCCCCACCTACCCTGTCCACTCTGCGCCCTCCCCTTGGCCCAATCAAATTCCTGCATTTTTCACACACACACACACACACCCTACCCCTTATGAATCAGCATGCGCTTATCAAACAGAACATTTGGCCTTTGGTTTTGGGGATTGGCTTACTTCATTAGTGTGATATTCTCCAGCTGCATGCATTTACCTGCAAATGCCATAATTTTATTATCTTTCAATGTTGAGTAATACTCCTTTGAGTTTATATACCACAATTTCTTTATCCATTCATCTGTTGAAGGGTATCAAGTTTGGTTCCACAATTTAGCTATTGTGAATTGTGTTGCTATAAACATCACTGTAGTATGCTGATTTTAATTCCTTTGGATATAAACCAAGGAGTAAGATAAATGGTGGGTCCATTCCAAGTTATCCAAGGAATCTCCATACTGCTTTCCATACTGGTTGCACCAATTTTTGCAGTCTCACCAGCAATGTATGATTATGTCTTTTCCCCCACATGCTAGCCAACATTTATTGTTGTCTTATTGAATATTGTTGTATTCTTGATAACTGCCATTCTGAATGTCTTGAGATGAAATCTTGGAGTAGTTTTGATTTGCATTTCTGTAATTGCTAGAGATGTTCAACATTTTTTTCAATATATTTGTTGATAAAATGTATATCTTCTTTGGAGAAGTGTCTGTTCAGCTCCTTAGCCCATTTAGCCCATTTATTGATTTTTTTTTTTTTGGTGTTAAGTTTTTTGAGTTCTTTATGTATCCTGGAGATCAGTGCTCTATCTGCATGTGTATGGCAAAAATTTGCTCCCAAAATTGTAGGCTGTCTCTTCACCTTTTGTGAAGAAGAAGCTTTTAAGTTTGAGTCCATCCCATTAATTAATTTATTTATTTTATTTGTTGTGCTTTAGGAGTCTTGTTAAGGAAGTCGGGACTTATACCAATGCGATGAAGATTTGGACCTACTTTTTCATCTGTTAGGCACAGGGTCTTTGGTCTAATTCTTAGGTCCTTGATCCACTTTGAGTTGAGTTTTGTGCCTGGTGAGAAATGGAGATTTAGTTTCATTTTATTGCACATGGATTTTCAGTTTTCCCAGAACCATTTGTTGAAGAGGCTATCTTTTCTCCAATATATGTTTTGGCACCTTTGTCTAGTATGAGATAACTGTATTTATGTGGGTTTTTCTCTGTTTTCTGTACCATTGGTCTATATGTCTATTTTGGGGCCAATACCATGTGTTTTTTAATTACTATAACTTTGTAATATAGTTTAAGGTCTAGTATTGTGATGTCTCCTGCTTCATTCTTCTTGCTATGGATTGCTTTGGCTATTATGGGTCTCTTATTTTTCCGAATGAATTTCATAATTGCTTTTTTTTCTATTTCTATAAATAATGATGATGATATTTTATTTGAAATCATATTGAATCAGTATAGTGCTTTGGGTAGTATAGCCATTTTCACAGTATTAATTTTGCCTATCTAAGAACATGGGAGATCTTTCCATCTTCTAAGGTCTTCTTTAATTTCTTTCTTTAGTGTTCTGTAGTTTTCACTGTAGAGGTCTTTTACCTCTTTTGTTGATTCCCAAATATTTTCTTTTTTGGTTGAGACTATTGTGAATGGGGTAGTTTTCCTAATTTCTCTTTCAGAGGATTCATCACTGATGTATAGAAATGCGTTTGATTTATGGGTATTGATTTTATGTCCTGCTACTTTGCTGAATTTATTTATTAATTCTAGAAGTTTTCTGGTGGAGTTTTTTTTTTTTTTTTGGATTCTCTAAGTATAGAATCATGTCATCAGCAAATAATGATAGTTCTAGTTTTTCTTTTCCTACTTGTATCCCTTCAATTTCTTTTGTCTGTCTAATTGCCCTGATAAGAGTTTCAAGGACTATGTTGAATAGAAATGGTGAAAGAGGGCATCCCTGTCTTGTTCCAGTTTTTATAGGGAATGCTTCCAATTTTCCTCCATTTAGAATGATGTTGGCTTTGAGTTTAGCATAGATAGATTTTAAAAGTTGAGGTATGTTCTTTCTATCTCTAATTTTGCTACTGTTTTGAACACAAAAGGGTGCTGTATTTTGTCAAATGCTTTCTCTGCATTGATTGATATAATCATATGATTCTTTAAGTCTATTAATGTGATGAATTATATTTATTGATTTTGGTATGTTGAACCAAACTTGCATCCCTGGAATGAACCTCCCTTGATCATGATGCACTATTTTTTAAAATACATTTTCATATGCAATTTGCCAGAATTTTATTGAGAATTTTTGCATCAATGTTCATCAGGGATGTTGGTCTGAAATTTTCTATCCTTGATATTTATGCTTAGTTTTGTTATCAGGATTATACTAGCTTTGTAGAATGAGTTTGGAAAGGTTCCTTTCTTTTCTATTTTATGAAATAATTTGAGGAGTATTTGTATTAATTCTTCTTTGTGGGTCTTGTAGAACTCAGCTGTGAATCCTTCTGGTCCTGGGCTTTTCTTGGTTGGTAGACTTTTGATAGCATCATCTATTTCCTTGCTTGGAATTGATCTGTTTAAATTGTGAATGTCCTCTCAACTCTGTTTGGGTTAATCATATGCCTCTAGAAATTAGTCAATTTCTTTGAGGTTTACTATTTTACTGTAGTAAAAATTTTCAAAATAGTTTCTAATTGTCTTCTATATTTCAATAGTGTTTGTGGGATATTTCTTTTTTCATCACAAATTTTAGTAATTTGAGTTTTCTCCCCTTCTTGTCATTAGGGTGACTAAGGATTTGCTAGCTATTTATTTTGTCAAAGAACCAGATTTTTTGTTTTGTCAATTTTTTGAATTATTTCTTTTGTTTCAATTTCATTGACTTCTGCCCTGATTTTAATTATTTCCTCTCTTATTTTTGGTGTTGGTTTGTTCTTCTATTTCTAGAGCTTTGAGATGTAATGTCAGAACCTTTTTTATTTTTTTAATTCACCTTTCCTTCTTTTAATGAAGTGAGTTTAATCCAATGAGCTTTCATTAGTACTTAGTACTGCCTTCATAGTGTCCCTGAGATTTTGGTAAGTTGTATGGGAGTTCTCATTTACCTCTAAGATTTTTTTTATCTCCTCTCTGATATCTTCTGTTATCCATACATCTTTCAATAGCATATAGTTTAGTCTTCAGGTGTTAGAGTAGCTTCTCTTTTTAATTTTATCATGGATTTCTAATTTCATTCCATTGTGGTCAAATAGAATGCAGGGTAATATCTCTATTATTTTGTATTTGCTAAGAATTGCTTTGTAGCATAATATATGGTCTATTTTGGAGAAGGATTCATGTGCTGCTGAACAGAAAGTGTATTCATTCATTGATGGATGAAATTTTTATATATGTCTGTTAAGTCCAAATGTTTGATTGTATTATTGACTTCTATAGTTTCTTTGTTTAGTTTTTGTTTGAGTGATCTATCCATTGGGGAGAGAGGTGTATTAAACTCACCCAGAATTATCATGCTGTGAACTTTCATTAGTATTTGATTCTTGTATTTGAGAAGAATGTCTTTGACATACATAGATGCCCCATTGTTTGGCGTATAGATATTTATGATCTTTATGTCTTGTGGATGTATGAATCCCTTAAGCATATGAAATGTCCTTATTTATCCCTTTTCAAAAGCTTTGATTTGAAGTTCACTTTATGTGAGGATGGAAATCCTTGCTTGTTTACATAGTCCATGTTAGTGGTATGTTTTTTTTTTTTTTTCTACCCCTACAGCTTCAGTCTGTGAATGTCTTTTCCTGTGAGATAAGTCTCTTGAAGGCAACATATTGTTGGGTCTTTTTTAAAAAATACAATCTGTTAGTCTCTATATTTTAATGAATGAGTTTAGGTCATTCATTTTTAGGGTTATTATTGAAATGTGACTTGTATACCCAGATATTTGGTTAATTTTTTTTTTAAGTTGAGTTGGTTTCTCCTTTTATTGGCCTTTTCTTCAGTGTAGTCCTTCTTTTGCTGAATTCCATTGTTGGTTTTCATTTACTCCTCCTGGAATATTTTGCTGAGGATGCTTTATAGTGCAGATTTTCTCACTGTAAATTCTTTTAACTTTTGTTCATCATGAAAGGTTTTTATTTTGTCATCAAATATGAAGCTTAATTTTGCTGGATATAAGATTCTTGGTTGCCATCCATTTTCTTTCAGAGCTTGGTATATATTATTCCAGGATCTCCTGACTTTGAGGGTCTGGGTTGAAAAATCTGCTGAGATACTTATTGTTTTCTCCCCTATATGTGATCTGATTCCTCTCTCTTATGGCCTTTAGCAGCTAAATTCACAATAGCTAAAATATGGAACCAACCAAGGTGTCTTTCAATAGATGAATGGATAAAGGAAATGTTGTATATATGTTCAATGGAATATTACTCAGCTATAAAGAACAATGAAATTATGGCATTTGCCAGTACGTGGATGCAGTTGGAAAATATCATGCTAAATGAAATAAGGTAATCCCCCCAAATCAAAGGCGGAATGTTTTCTCTAATATGCAATGCTAATTCACAATAAGGGGGGCAAGGCATTAGAGAAGAATAGAGTTGGGTTAGGTAGAGGAAGGTGAAAGGAGCGGAGGGGAGGGGATGTGAGGATAGGAAGGATAATAGAATGAAACAGACATTATTACTTTATGCATATATGACTGCATGGCCAATGTGAATAAGAAATTATATCCCATCTATGTATGATATATCAAAGTGCATAAATGCATTCTACTGTCAAGCATAACTAATTAAAACAAATAAAAAAACATGTAAAGGAAAAAAAAACAATAAAAAAAGATTATCTTATTCTGTATGCTAGGCACTTTCACTACAATGTGTCTTGGTGTGGATCTGTTGTTATTTTGTACATTTGGTATCCTGTAAGCCTCTTTTATTTGATTTTCCAATTCATTTTTCATGTTTGGGAAATTTTCTGATATTATCTCATTGATGAGATCATGCATTCTTCTATCCTAATAAATCTTAGATTTGGTCTTTTGGTGGTCTCCCATAATTCTAGGATGTTTATGGTTTCTTACCATCTTCACTGTGCAGTCAAATATATTTTCCAGATTGTATACTTTGTCTTCATTATCTGATATTCTGTCTTCCAAGTTATCTAGTCTATTGGTAATGCTTTCTATTGATTTTTCTATGGTTTATAGTTTCCTGAATTTTAAGGGTTTCTGATTGATTTTTTTCAGATTCTCTCTCTCTTTTTTGAAGTAGTTTTTTGCTACCTATATTTGCTCCCTTATCTCTGTGTTGGTGTGATTAATTGTTGCATGTATTTGCTCTCTTTTCTCTTTGTTGGAGTGATCAATTTTTCCTGTATTTGCTCATTTAGGTAATTCTTTAATTCACAGATCATTTCAATTATGTATATTCTGAACTCCGTTGACATTTCATCAACTGCACTGTCCATGGATTCTATTATTGTAGTATCTTAGTTTGAGGGGGGGGCACTTTCCTCCCATTGTTTTTTAAGGTTATCTATGTGTCTTCCTTTCTTGCATTACATATCTGAGGTATTACAGTTTCTACCCTATAGCCTTGTAGTATCCATGCAGATTATCTGTACCACACCTTGGTGTTGGGCTTCCATACCCTACTTTCCTACCATGGATGCTACTACAACTAAAAATGATGGTGGAAAGAGTGGAGGTGACTCAAGATAGCAGTGGAGGTGTCCCAAGATGGATGCAACCTCTTTCAGAGATGGGACTAAAAGTTTGGGCCTTACACTGGCTTTGGGATGCTTATTCTGAGATGCAGCTGCTTGTAGGCCCTGGATTTGTTGTTGCAAGATGGAAGCTACTATGTGGGGAGGGTTATGGTGATAGCTACCATTTCCCAAGATGCAGGTGCATAAGACCTAGACTCCCATTTGGGTGGGGGAGGGGGGCAAATCTGAGCCTACCCTGGGCCTGGGCTCTTGCTTAGGTGATGGGGGAAGTCCTAGGCCTGGGCCTGGGCTCCAGAGTGGGTTTGCTGGTCAGCTGGGGGTGGTCCTGGACTGGGGCTTGAGCTCTGGCTTGGTTCTGCCAGTTGGTGGGGTGGACCTGGGCCTAAACTTTGCCTGGGCTCCCACACAGGGTGTGGAGGCAGTTCTGGGCAAGGGCCTGAGGCTCTGAAGTGGATCTGCTGGTCAAAAGGGGCACACCTGGGCCTAAGCTGGACCTGGGCTCCTGCACGATGGGGGCCATCCTAGGCCTGGGTCTGGGCTATAGTCAATACACCTTATTCTTATATACATTAATTTCTTCCACTCCTCTACAGAATGGGTACCTTTAAAATTAAAATTCCAGAAGATCTATCTCTTGGCTCTGACTTTGGAGGCCTGAAAGTGGTTTGAATTAAAAATCTTTCCTTTTGTTTCTTAACCATTGCTTGGCTGTGCACATAGGATCTTAAGGAATATTATGAGAAACTGAACTAAATACTGCTTACTTGTTTGCTATCAGCAATGGCACGCTAATCCTGAGATGAAGTCAGTGTTGTCTCCAATCGACACAACTATTTTGGTCACTTCTACAGAGTCCAGACACCACTGCACCAACATCCACTATTCTTATTTGCACAATCTAGCTTGGGATGACACCTACTATAAAGCCCACCTTGGTATGATTTTCCTGCTACCAGTACTTAAGCATCCCTCTATGATTACAACACATCTCTGGACACAACCAAAAGTAGTGATGTTCTGAAGTCAGGCTAGACATTACTGGTAAGCCCATTCCTGATGATCATCATATCATTCCTGTCTATGGTGTTAACAAAATGTACCAACTGGATGCCCATAATAATTGGGAAAGATACAAAGTTCATTAAGACTTAACTCAAGTTAAAAATCTGAGGCAACACTACAGAAGTGTGACAATGATTTCTTGATTACTGGAAAGGAAGGTCTTGGAATCTCACAATCTGTATCTTTTTTAGAGAACCACCTCATTGTGTATTTTCCCTATTATTACTCTAAGTGTTTATAGTAGGTGAATTCTACGATATTCTACCAAGATTCACAGCCTTTGGAATATACAAACCTTCTCTCAGTCAATCAATTCTAACCCAAGTGAAGTTGCGTAGGGTTTTACATATATAATTAAATTCCCCAATTGACTTTAAGAAAGGGGGAATATCCTACCAGAGATGGAACAAATCAGTTTTTCCTATAAATGAGATTGAAGTCTGAGAGGAATTCAATATGAAGATTTTCTGTTGCTGCCTTTGAAGATGAAGGGGTCTACATGACCTCAATATAATTAAGTCATTGCATTTGAAACCAACAAGGAAATGAGATCTTATGAACTTGACCATCAAGCTGAAAGAGGACCCCAAGTTCCTACTGAGAATGCACCTCTTGACACCTTGATTTTAGTCTATATCTCCTTGAGTATGGACTCCCCAGAAATGTTGTGCCCAGTTTCCAACCTACAGAACTTTGAGCTAAAGAGTGGATATAGTTTTAAGCTACAAGTTTTTTTTATAGTTTACAGCAATAGAAAACTATATGAAGTTTGGCTATGATGTAAAATGCCATTTTATTATGATATTTATTTTTAGAATTCTTTTGATTTTCTAGTTGCTCCTCTGATTATCTGGGTACCTGCATTGGTTGTAAAAACTTCAGCAGTTCATCCAGTATGTCAGAAGAGTGGAAGGGACTTTGTGAAGTTTGTATATAAATGTATAAATGAATAAATGTCTCTTGCCACTATTTGGTAGAATTACTCCTGAATCTTTGTCTAAGTGCACATAATTTCACAATGTTAAAGAGATATTTGTCTAATGTCAATATAAAGTCATTCTTTTTATCCTCCCTTAATATGTTAGGGCCTTGGGAGCTATGCCTGATTTTCTTTGGCATTTTACCATGTAGAAGACTTAAAGGTTCAAGGACACTTATACCAAGGCAGAAGTATTTGTATCTTATAACCCATGAACCACTTCAAGGGAAGTTTTCTTAAAACTCTCCATGACAATCTATCATTTATTTCTCAGTTTCAAAGACCTTTCATTTCTGTGGTATTTCCTTAGTGTGGCTAAACCACACTTCAGACTCTATCACTGGCAATAGCTCTGCTTCCTGGCAAATGCTTGGTGGTTTAGAGCCGACTATGGGTTGCTTAGCCTGCATTATAGTCTACCCTGAAACATCATGGTCTGAAACTGCCACAGTGTTCCAAAGGCTTGCCCCTGTTCTCCTGCAGTTATCCAAGGTCATTTCTATCCTCTGAAATGGATAATTAAGGCTGTGCACTACCAAAAAATTGACTAATTCACTGGAATGTGTAATTATTTTGTTTTTTGATCATTTGTTTAAATTTATAGTTCTAGTAAAGATAATAAATACTAAACATAAATATTACTAAGAAAACTTAGTTTGCTTATATTACAACTGATTATCACAGTTAGCAAGGTACTTATCTGTTGGTAACCAGAAAATAGTTTTCAAACTTCACTCTGCTAGGTCCTAGGAATTCTGTAAAGTTAGGTAAAAGTCATATAGGGGATAACTTGAGAACCAAGAAACATAATTCAACAGCTTAAATTTATAACCCCCACCCAACCTCAACCAGACAAGGCTCAATTAAAATAACTTCTTATACTGGGCTTTCATGTATGATATCATTCAGACTAATGAAAGTTTGAAAATCACTGTGATATGAACAGAACATTTGTGTCCCTATGAGATTCATGCATTATAGCCCTAACTCTCACTGAAATTGTATTTTGGGACAGTGCTTTTATAGAATAAATTGGCTTTCCATGAGATCATTAAAGTGAGATCATCATGATGGGATTAGTGTCCTTATGTGAAGAGATACCAAAGCTTGCTTGCTCTATTCTAACCATGTAGTGGCACAGTAAGAAAGTGGCCATCTCATGACCAGGACAAGAGTCCTCAGTAGAAAATGATCATGTTTAACACTTTGATCTTGGACTGACTTCTATAACTCTGGGAAATATACTTCTGCTACTTAAGCCACCCAATCTATGATGTTGTATTATAGCATCCTGAACTTAACTAAGACACATTGCTAAACATGAGCTAACATTTTCTAAATGCATATTACACATGATCACTGTAGAATTAATTATATTAACTCACCCAATCCACATAATGACCATGTGAGGTAGGGCTTTTATCATTCACACGTTAAAAATGAAGTGAATGAAGAAGAATATGTGTCCATGATTTCCTAGCTAGTAAATGAAAATGTGTAGGAGTCTCCTATTGCTGTCATAACAAATTACCACAAACTGGGTAGCATAAAATAACAGAAACCTATTGTTTCACAATTCCTAGGCTGTAGATCTAAATCAAGGTTTTGGAAGGACTGCACTCCAGAGTTAGGAGGGGAGAACCCATTCCCTAGCTCTTCCACCTTCTGGTGGCACAAAAAGCTTATGACCACATCTCTCCAATCTCAGTCTCTGTCTTCTTTGTTTTTGTCTCAATTATCCCTTTGCTTTTCTTCTATAAGGATTATTTGTTACTGGGTCTGAGCATGTATCCATTTAAAGGATAATATTCTTATCTCAGTATCCTTCACTTTATTGCATCTGCCAAAACCCTTTTTTTCCAAATAAGAGAATATCAGATTGCTTCTATTTTTATACTTACCTTTATATTCTTCAAAGAGTATATAGAGAGAACTTCTGGAGAGACAGACAAAATAGTGGATTAGTGGGAAGTGACTTTTCTCACAGCTTGGTGACTGGGGACTTAAACAGCATTAAAACTACTCC
Source organism: Urocitellus parryii (assembly GCF_045843805.1). Lineage (NCBI taxonomy): Eukaryota > Metazoa > Chordata > Mammalia > Rodentia > Sciuridae > Urocitellus > Urocitellus parryii. The sequence goes on from NC_135533.1 coordinate 66,407,900, forward strand.
TCTGTGAGGTGAGTTTAAAACAAACTCTACTAATACTCAATATTAGAGAGCCTTGAAGACTGGGGGACTTGGGGTACATCAGACAAGGCTAAGGAACAGAATTAGAGTTGAACTCCTGGCAGGAGTGGGAAAAATTAACAAACATATTCAGGAAAGACTGAAAAGTGCTGGGAAATTAATGGCTTGGGGAATCCCAGAATTGGAGGGGCAGTTTGCTTTGGGCAGACTCAGAGGCTATTTGGCTCATTAAACTGGTGCATAAGTCACAGTCAGCCTGCTATGTACCAGGAGCTCAAACTAGAGACATTTTAGTACCTCAGGAAGTCAGTAGTGTGAAATCGGACCAGGAACTTGAATCCACAAATTTGGAGTTTAAACCAATACATGAATCAAGCTGATGCCAACCTTGAGATCTAAACTGAGCCTAGCAAATCAGGAGATTTTATGGCATGGAGTATTTCTGACACAAAGACCATTTTGCCTGGAGGAAATATAGATCAGAGAGATTGAAAAAAGTTCCCCTACAACCCAGCAGCCTGCAGGAACAGCTGCAGGGAGGATCTGAATGGGGGAGTGACTAAGCTCAGCCCTCAGAAAGAGGCCTTGAGAGGCTAATAAAGGTCAGTATCCCCAAACAAATAACAGAACCAGTGAAAGACTGACTCACCCCCTTCCCATGAGTGGGTCCCTGGGGAGTGTAGTGGGGTACAGTCCCAGAAGTGTAATGATTCATTAACACCCCAAAACTCTCCACAAGATAAAGCACTTGAGACAATCCCAAACTAAATCCCCACTCCTCAGAGCTTCACTTGCAGGAACATCTCACAGAATCCAGCAGCAAATATACCCAGAAAGTGAAGAAGAAAGCATCTTGCACAGCTCCACGCACCATCCCACTGAGAAGCGAAGCTAAGAAATTGAACGACAGTTTAGCACAGACAGCTCACATATACTCTCATTGACTACTCTGCTTATTATGTTTTTGTATTTGTTCTGTGTTTTGTTTTGTTTTTGACTGTGCACTGATTGATACATGTTGGACATTTATACATTTGTACACATACATATTTGTTTCTGCTATTTCACCTTCAGTATTTCTTGAACATAGCTATTTTTCCATTCTCTTTTTTTTTGAGGGTTAGGGTTTTTGATCAGCATATTTTCAATCAATTTTCTATTGTCTCTTTTACAACTCTGTTTCTCTTTATTTTCATTTCTCTTTTTTTTTCTTGTTAACAATTCTTCCTTTAATTCTTTAACTTATATTTTCATATTCTCCCCTTCATAAACACATACTATGTCAACTCTGCATGTGCCTTATTTGCCTCTTGAATATTCAGGCCCTTTTCTATCCTCCATTTCTTTTTTCCTCTTAATGAACTCTATCTTTAATTGGATACTTATACATATTCATATCTATTTATTTGTTCTCATTTCTAGCATTTTTGAAGGCAGTTATTTTTCATGGATCAATATTTTGAGGACTAAGCTGTTTGATTAGTATATATCAATTTTGTTCTTTTAGTCTTTTATTTATTTTTCTTTTAAAAAATTTTATATTATACATTTTTTGTCTCACTTATCAGTTTCCCTGACTCTACCTTTCTTTCTTCCACTAACAGTAAATCTCTATTGTTTTCTCTTTCATTCTTCCTTTTTACTTCTCTTTTCCCTTATAATCATCATATCCTGTATCACTTCTGTTCTCCCCCATGTTCTTGAATAGTCATAATTAATATGGTCAAAATTCCCATATTACCAAAAGTATTATACAGATTTAATGGAATTCCTATTAAAATTCCAATGACATTATTCATAGAAACATAAAACACAGTCATGAATTTCATTTGGAAAAATAACATGCCCAGAATCAGCAAAGCAATCCTTAGTGTGAAAATTGATGCAGGAGACTCAACATACGAGACCTTAAATGATACTACAGAGGTATAGTAACAAAAGCATCTTGGCATTGGCACAAAAACAGACATGAAGACCAATGGAACAGAATAGAAGAAACAGAGACAAACCCACATAAATATAGTTATATCATACTCAACAAAAGCACCATGAACATACATTGGAGAAAAGATACCTTCTTCAACAAATGGTGCTGGGAAAACTGGAAATCCATATGTAGTAGAATGAAATTAAATCCCTATCTGGTATCCTGCACTAAACTCAACTCAAAGTGGATTAAGGACCTAGGCATTAAACCAGAGACCTGTACCACTATCATACTTTCATCATGTGAGCTTAGGAACTGAATTCCTCAACAAGACTCCTAAAGCAAAAGATTACAATCAAGAATCATTAAATGAAATGGTATCAAACTAAAAAGCTTCCTCATAGCAAAGGAAACAATCAAGAACATGAGGAGATAGCCTACAGAATGGGAGAAAATCTTTGCCCCCTGCACCTCAGATATAATATTAATCTTCAGGATATAGAAAGTACTCAAAAATCTAAACACCAAAAAACCAAATAATCCAAACAATAAATGGGCAAAGGAACTGAACAGGCACTTCACAGAAGAAGAAATATGAATGATCAAAAAATATATGAAAAATATGTTCAACATCTCTAGAAATTAGAGAAATTAAAATTAAAACTATACCAAGATTTTTATCTCACTCTAGTCAGAATGACAATCATCAAGAATACAAATAACAATAAATGTTCATAAGGATGGGGAAAAAGTTACTGTTATACATTGCTCATGGGACTGAACATTAGTGCAACAATTCCACAAAGCAGTATATGGTTCCTCAGGAAACATGGAATAGATCTACCATTTGACTCAATTACCCCACTCTTCAGCATATACCAAATGACTTAAAATCAGCACACTATAGTCATGCAGCCACATCAATGTTCATAACAGCTAAATTCACAGTAGCTAAGCTATTGAGTCAGCCTAGATGCTCTTCAACACATGAATGGATAAAGGAAATGTGGTATATATACCCAATTGAACCTTACTCAGCCATAAAGAAGAACAAAATTATGCTATTTGCTGGTACATGGATGGAACTGAAGACAATCATGGTAAGTGAAATAAGCCAATCACCAAAAAAACAAAGGCCAAATGTTCTCTATGATATGTGGATGCTAACACATACCAAGGGAGGGTGGGGATGGGAAGAATAGAACTCCATTGAATTATAAAAATTGTATGAAGGGAAGAATAGAATTCCATTGAATTATACAAATTGTATGAAGGGAAGGGAGGGGGTACAGCAATAGGAATGAGAATAGAATGAATCAGACATAACTTTCCTATACTTATATGAGTACATGACAGGGTAACTTCACATCATGTACAACCACAAGAACAGGATGCTAATTTGAATAAATTATACTCCTATAGGTATAATATGTCAAAATACATTGTACTGTCATGAATATCTAAAAAGAGTTAAAAATAAAAGAACTTCTGGATAGTAAAACTCAGTGCACATGTTTGAAATGAACAAATTACTATAACCCTAAAAGACAATGTATTCATAAAGATGACTCAATGTCTCTGCAGTGTAATAGCTTTTTCTTATCCACATTTCCCAGGAATGTAGTAGGTAGGTATCATTCATATAGATGTGTCTCAAAAATATTTTGGGAAAAAAGTTATAACTTTTAAATTTTATTTTTATTTAATTTATTATTTTGAAAAATAATTTTTCTAACCATTCATTACAGACATGATTTTTTGTTAAAAATAGCATTTGGATAATAATTTTCATAATATTGATGGTGACTTAAGTATTCCTGGAGTGAAAGATGTTTTAAATCCAACATAAATGCTTTCTCTGTGGATTGATATTGTACACAGGCAATAGTTCTCCTTTTGGAGAACTAAAATTAGATCCACTGGGATACAGTTATGGAAAACTGGCCCAATTAGACTTTCTTTTATTTATAAATTAGACTTTTTGCTATATGTAAATTATGGGATGTAGATCAAAATACATTGAAAGTAGTAAATAAATACTAACAATGGCCAAAATATTCTTTTGTCAAAGAGTAGGACCTAAATAAGAGATCAAAATAAATGTTTGAATACATTTTTCCATCCAAAAACATAGTTGAAACTATGTCAACTCTGCTACCAGATGTTTGCCCCCCCCCCTTTTTAAATGTGCTCCATCATTTTTAGGACTGTATTACAATATCTCTTCAATGTCTCACCAAGCTTTCCACTGATTTTAAAATAATTTTCTTCACTAATTCTGCTTTAGTGATATCAACATTCCCTTGGCATATAATATATAAATTTCCTTACTCTAAATTTTATCCTTAGAACTACTCATTAATTTTTAAAGGGAAACAGCAATAGCAAATAAAAATTTTATATTCATAGCATTTTGTATAAATTATATGATACTTATGAACATAAAGAGGAAATTAATTCTTGTGGTTAGAATTTGTAAACAAAGTCACAAAAGCATATGTTTTACATTTTATATAAATTTCAGTGCTCTTCTTAATCCCAAAATGACTTCTTTAGAAAAAGTAACAAAAGCAATAAAAGCAAAAGGAAAATGAAGGCTAGATAGAGAAAATGAAAGACATTTAAAAATATTTAAAAAATATGTGAGAGATCCTATTGTTATTAATTACTACCATAGAAATGAACTAACATATTATTTTGTTTATCTTAGGTACCATGAGTGGCAAATTATTTTCCAGATTAGAGTGTATAAATCCCGAAATAGAAAAAAATGGGATAAACTGATCAGATAGGCGCTCAGATTTTTCTTCCTAATTCCCTTAGTGAGTAATCTGCATTTTACTTCCCTCCACAGAACACTAATATCCATTTAGGACATATCAAACTTATAGGGATGAAAGCCTGCTGTCCAGTGCACACATAAAAATTGCAAAAGTTCAAAAGAGCATTCTTTTAAAGTAGGAATCTAAATGAAAATTGCTAATAGTTTTCAGAAAAGAGTTTGCAAAGTGTAGCATTTTGAAATGTTTTAAAGAAACAATATTATCCAGATTAAAACTATTTAAATATTGGAAAAGTATCTATGGACTAGATTGCAGCATTTTTCAGTTTTAATATTGAGAATATTTGAGTTGATATTGTGATTGTATAGAACAATGCTCGCTTGTAGGAAACCCATGATGGATTACATACAATAGTTGCAACTTGCTCTCAGACAGTTTGCTAAAGATTTTTTCTGTACTATTCTTACAACTTTTAAACCTGTTTTAAATTATTTCCAAGTAAAAAGAAAGAATACAGTAGCAATAGAATTTTAAGGTTAGATATAGCTTCAAATAATAAGAGTACAGAAAAGAAATGATAAGGCAAAAATATCCTTGAATAACCTACAGGATTAACATACAAATGAATAACTAGAAAATATAGGAAATAATAATATGAATTCCACTAAGCATTTTATATTAATCAATCTTTTGATTTTCACAATACCATTTTAAAAATCTGAGATTAGGTTAAGGTTACAGGAAAATATGAAAAACAATAAGAATAATTCCTATATACCCTTCACTCAGATTCTTTTAATTTAAATCTTTTATTATAATATTTTGCAATCATCTTCACATGTTGTGCAGATGAGGAAGGAGAAGGAAAAAGAGGAGAGGAAAGGAAGAAAAACTACTGTTTGGAATTAAGTTGCTGACTTACTTCAAAATACTCAAGGTGTTTTTACTTAAAAGCACAATGTATTCTCATTTTACCATTTATACAAATAACATCCTTTAAAGGAAAAGAAGAAAAAATAATGTACTGATCAAGGAATCTACCCAGAGCCACATATTTTATCTGCAATCTGGCAGAACTCTTCAGGTTCCCTTTTTCTCTCCCTTGACTTTGACATTTTTGAAGATTACAATTTGTCTTTGGGGGTATTACCTAAAATATCCTTGAAGTAAGTAAATCTATTATTTGATAAATGCCCTAGAAGAACTACATATACATATGATTATTAATAATGCATTACTTAGCTGCAGGGATATATTTTGAGAAATGTCTTTAGATGATTTTTTTTTCATTGTGCAAACTTCAGAGTGAACTTACACACTGAAGATAGTATTGTACAATCACTTAAAGTGGCCTAAGTGAACTCAAGAGAGGTAGTACACATGAGATGCCTGAGATTGTTGCTATCAGCAAAACAAGGCATGTTGTTTAGTTGGAGACTTTTTTTATAAGTAGATAACACTCTAAAATAAAAAAAGTATAGTAAATAAACTACTGTCATATATTTATTATCAGCTATTATGGAATGTAATTATTATGTGCCAGTTTTATGTGACTGGAAGGACAATATGTGTGTATATACTTCTATCACCATAAATTAATGAGTAATATGCTGTGCTATGATATTGTGACAGCTGTAATGTCACTAGGTGATGGTAATTTTTGAGCTGCATTATAATTTTATGGGACCATTGTCATTTCTGCCCATTGTTCACAGAAATGTTAGTGAGGCATGGCTGTATATTTGAGTTGAAAAAAGTAGACAATAGCTGCTTTTAGAGTTTATTTGATATTTAAAATATCTACAAGGATTTTCTAAAGATTAGAATAATAAAAAAAGCAAAAAGTGAGTAAAATCATTTATGCAAGTTCACTTAGCATGCTCCAATTTACCAATTATTAGTTAAGTCAGACAATTTGGTTTTAGTGTTTGAATATAACAACGGAGAGTCAACAAGACCATATTTCCAGGATTTTATATCTGCTCTCAAGTTTCTTTTCACAAATACTCCATGAATAATATCAATCAGATATTAGTCTCAATCTTATGAACAACCATAGACTTATTAGCAGTCATGACTGCTCAAGAAATCAGATTTATCTTTCAAACTTGATTTTTAAAAATTTCTAACTCACAGAAAGCCTCTTCTAACTCACATTTTCTTTTGTTTCGTTTTGTGTGACTGTTACAGAATACCTTATTTGTGTACCTTATCCAGGCCCAGAAATAACAGTCAAGTCAACATGAAGTGAAACCTTTGAGACTGTGAACCAGAATAAATCTTTCCTCCTCTAAATATTGCTTTGCCTCAGGTATTTTGTCACAATGTGAAAAAGGGAACAGATTCCAACATAAGTTTCACAGTCACAAAGCTCTGTGCACATTCCCTGTACCAGGCACAGCATATATGTAGTCCCTTTGTAATATCAACTATCTAGGTCATTCCCACACAATTCCTGCTCCATAGTGTTTGATAAATGTTGACATTCTCATCATTTATCTTACTGTGATCTTGTATAAGTTCTATAAGTAACTAGTAACATAAAAATTTATGATTTTGAAAGAAAACTACAATGCAGCATTGAGTTTCTTGTTAAATTTGGCTTTGAAAAATTATGCTTCAAGAAACTAAAAGACATAATATTCATATTAAATTTTGGAATGACTTTGAACTGGTTAATGGTGAAAAATGATTTTTACAATTTAAATAAATTTGATAGGGAATAACTGATTTAAGACATATAAATGGTCTGCTGTGTGGGTTTGAGGTAGATGATAATATCCAAACCTTAGCACAACCTTTTAAGGAGTTACACCCATGTGCAACTTAAGAACATAATAAGAACTCTCATAATCTGCTGGATGAAGTCTCAAAAAATATCCTTGGGTTCAGTATATGGTCAAGTCCTTCTATTGTTGTAAAACTTCTAAATATAACAAACATGAAAAGGTACATTAGAAGAATTCAGTGAAGAAATGCAACCTATCAGTATCTCTCCAAACACAGCATTATTATTCATATAGCTACAAATAAAATGAAAAAGAAAATAATCATGGTACATATTTTTGTTGCCTGTGCCCCTATGTGTTTTCCTTAATTTTTCAACAAGCTCTGATTCCCCATTCTGAGTCAATGAGGTGGGAGGGAAGGGTCACTGCCCATAGGATTGGAATACACTATCTAGAGTAATCGCCTATGCAATATCCTGTAGAAAGCGATTAATTTAGGAGTTGGCTTGTGTTTCAAGACCATCCAATCAGAGTGAAGGACAAAAATTGATGAAATGATGACTTACAGTGAGAATGGTATTTGGAAAAACCCAATGCTCATTTTCATTATATTAGAAGAAATGATTTTTAGTCAGGCTAGCATACAGAGGAAGACTCTAATAGGACACAGAGATATGGAACTTGATGTCATTGTGAATCCTTTGAATAACCCTTGGCTCAAGCCAGAGTGATTCAGTTTGGGTTAGTGTTTCTGTTACTGCAGTCTGTAAAACAGTCTAACCAGACAAAACTGTCCATTATTATTAGGAGTTTGATCTAGGAATAAACCATGTGGCACACAATCTTAGTGCCAATTTTTTTTTTAGAAAATATAAAATTAGATCAAAAGTAAAATGTCATAAATTACAACTTTTTGAGTTAGACCTTTTTTTAGGAAGTATATGTCTGTTTACATACATGGATGGATAAATAGATAGAAAGATATTCATTAGGAATATGAGTAACTGTGGCTATAGGTCATACCAGTAGCTAAAATGTGGTTACATCATAACAGGAAAAAGCCAAGTAGGAAAAGCCACTAGACACATATTTAAGAGATTTGCTTAGGCAGGAAAGATATGGATTAAATATTTGCATTAAATATTAAATCAGTCTTTATAATAGCTAAATAATAAGTTCAATCTATAGAATTCAGTTCAATATACCATACAAGTATTGTCATAAATATGCTACAATAATAGTTTAGGAACTAGGCAGGATGGATTCATGTTTTGATTAAGCTTTGTCTCAATGAATTTTATAGAAATATTTTGTATGTAAGTCCCATTTTTCTCCAAATTTTTATTTTCCTCCAACATTTCTGGTAAAGTTTGATAGCCTCTATATGTACAGTTCTGTTCAAAGTGTTTGCATCAAAAACTGTTTTGTGTTACTGCTTATGGAACTCTTGGGATCCACAAGAGTAAAATTACTGCTTTGTATGTTTGACAAACCAGTTTTCTATATAGGATAGATACTCAACACATTAGCTCTTATTTTATGAAGAAAATATGGCTTATTTTCAGAACTTTTTTATTATTCTTTAATCTTTTAATCTGTCAAAAGGAGGAAACATTTTCTACATTTATTAGAATACTCTTATTACTATCAAAATATCTGCTATGCAAATAAAAGAACTGGATAAAATTAATTGATGAGTATTTTCTTTCTGTTATTTTAGGATTATCTCTCTTTTATTAAAAAGTTCAAATTTTATAATATGTTGGTAATTTTTTCTGAGATTTTTTTGTTCATAGTTCATTGATTCTCAATGAAAAGAAAATGTTCATATTGGCCTTCCCATTAATATTTTTTTTCTTAATTCAAGATGCTTTGAATATTTTCTAAGAATTTTTCTTCAAAAAATACTAAAATTTTTATAATACTTCTAAATAGGGACCTTTGCAACTGCATTGCCAACTTGTTCACATATTGATGATTTTTCTACTTGATAGGTCACCTCTGCTGTTCTGTTCTTCTCTTTCTTTTCATCCCATTACACTACTTTTTATGTTTTACATAAAAAGTATGTTTTAAATGATGATTCTCAAAATAATTTCTTCAGCCCTGGTCCCTTATGTGAGCCCTATAATTTTATTTTTAAGTTTTTGATATTTCCATGTGTATTTCTAATAGTTAAAAAATAAAGTGGGTAAACAGAACTATTAATTTCTACCAGCATCTCTCAACCTCGTCCTGTCTCCATTTCAAGTAAACAGCAACACTATCAAATAAACATCTGGATTATTCTATTTATGTTTGTGCTTATATCTGATTTACATTACCTCCAAAAATATCTGAAATCTCTTCACATCTTTCAGTTTCTACTCTTTTCTTCATTTAATGCCACCAAATTTCATTATAAAGACCATTTGCTTAGCTTCTTTTTGAGTTATTTTCTTCACTTATAATTTATTTAATTTTAAATATCTTTATTTTATTTATTCATTTTTTATGTGGTGCTGAGGATCAAACCCAGTGCCTCACATGTACAAGGTAAGCACTCTACCACAGAGCCACAACCCCAGCCCTTTACTTACAATTTATATAATCATTTCTCAATCTTCAGTGGTCTTTATGTTTATATTCTTAGATTAAATAACTTATTAATCAATTATGTAATTTATTGGAAGGTTTTAAAACTCTCAAAAGATCTTAACCTGGCTCCCATCCACCACTAACTTACTTTCTTCCTACTTTTCTACTTATTCACTGTATGGTAGCTAGAAGGCACTCTGTTTATCCCTCGATAAACAGAGCCAATGAGCCCCTCTCCACAGTACCTGTTCCTATTCTCCCTGATGTTCTTACACTTGGTTTTATGCTTGGTTGAATTTGTAATTTAAATCTCACCTGTCATTCTTTCTAAAGACTCAATTTTTGTACTTCGCAACAACAGCAATCTGACTTCATCCTTATGTGTTAATTGAGATTTCTCTATTAAACATAGGCTTCCTGAAAGGACAGAGTTTGCCTGACTTATACATTATTATATTCTTAGTGCAAGTATATAAAAAAACAAAATAACAACTAAATAAAAATCTTAGAATTAGTGTGAAATATAAAAGATTAATTAGATAAATGTTATTTAATCTTTTAAATATTTGCAAAAAAAACTGTGACTGTATCGAATAGAATGCAAAAGGTTAAAACTAAGGAAAGAAATATTGTTTTAACATCATGGTTCTGTATGGTATTTGAGGGAAATTATTGCTGCATTGCTGCTACTCCTTCTTAAATTATTTTTTACTTGGTTACTTATTCCAAAATATATCTTACATATCAGGACTACATAGCATCAATCACTGCATACAATTTTTTTAAAAACACTAAGTTTTCTTCTTTGAGAGGAATTTAAGATTCATCAATTATTATTTTTTTTCTTACAATAATGCACTTACACTAGCATCCTGCATCATGCTGTTTCTCTTCCAGGAGTTGAACAGCTTTCAGTATAAGCAGTACACTCCCCTTACTTATAACATCTCATTTGTTCATTTATAGGTAATAATAAAAATGTGAATGTGTTTCACTGGCTGCTCTGAGAGCCATCCATGTGCAATTATGGCCACCTCCATAAAAATAGAGTTGATATATATCTTGTTAACTTCTTGGAACATTCTATAGAATTTAAAACATACACCCATTTTATACACACACACACACACACACACACACACACACACACATATATATGTGTGTGTGTGTGTGTGTGTGTGTGTGTGTGTATAAAATTAGTAACAAAAGAAATACCAATTCCCATTGTATTAGACTTTGTTTGCATAGGATTTTTTTCTTGTGATTGAGTCTCCTATTAAGAAAGAATTTTTAATGAATTTAATCAAACCAATAGAAAACAAATATAGCAATTGAGATGTTGGAAATATTGCTCAATGTAGCAAATTCCTTGTGCTATAATTAGAGTACATTTTTAGGATACCTTGAAATAGTCTGTTCCTACTCTTTAAGTGACTACTTTAGTTAAGTGTTGATGTTCAATATAAATTGTATGCTGTAGGACTTCCTCTTTTATTGCTTTTACACTAAAGTGCCTGGAGTAAAAAAATAAAAAGTGCTAAATGATAGGGGTAGCTGAACAATGTGAAGAATGAGGAGCAGTTCAACAGTGATTAAAGTATATGTAAATTTATTTTCATTTTTTACTAAGAACCAAATACCTTCTCAAACATTTTCTCTACTTTTTGCCTAATATCAACATAATATAATAATAGTAAAGTCTTATAGATTTTAGTTAGAGATACTTATTAAGCAATGCCTGTATGAATTGTGAATGAATTGTGAATGAATTGTGAATGAATTGTGAATGAATTGTGAATGAATCTTTTTCCAGTGCTTTATTTGAAGTGGTTAATAGTGTCTTCATCTAGTATTACTTTTTAAAATGACTTTATTTGATCTTATTTTCTTCATTGGTTTGCCTTTCTAGAAGATTATATTTTTGGAATCATACAGTATGTAGCCTTCTTAGTCTGTTTATTTCACATAGTAATATACATTTAAGCTTTCTCTAGATCATTTCTTCACTTAGTAGCACCTTCATTTTTATTGCTGAGTAATGTTCTGTCTGGATGAACCACAATTTTGTTATCCATTCACTAATGACAGCATTATAGTTGTTTCTATATTTAGGTAATTATGAATCAAGATTCTATATGCAAATAATCAGTTTTAAATAAATTGTTCAATATTAAACTCATTGCAGAGTTGAGCATGGCAAAGTAGTGCTGATGACTCATAAACAGTAATTTCCTTGACTATAGATAATGTCTGGTTCTTGGGGATTGAATAATCTTTCTGCTCTTCCCATAAATGAATTACTTTTATACACAGACTTGAGTTTAAAACTGATTAATGTCAAACTATGAATTGTGAATCAATTATCACTCTATCCAGTCAAACACAATGATTAATTTATTCATTACTATTATTTTCCAAAGCAGATTTTGAAAATGTATTTTTTTATGTGGTTTTCTCTTAAAAGAAGCTTAGTCGAGTTTCTTGAATCTTTACACCTCAGTAGAAAATTACTATGGTTTGAATGTTTATCTCAAAAATTCATGTTGAAAATTAAACTACCACTGTAGTGGTATTAATTAGTGGGGACATAGAAGGCAGACACCTCATGGGTCACATTCATGCCATTATGAAGGAGCGAGTTCTGCCCCCTCTGACTTTTAACCTGCTGACTTCTGCCTTGTAATGATGCAGCAGGAAGGACCTCCATAGACACTAACATTTTGATATTGGATTTCTCAGCCTCTGTAACTGTGAATGAATAAATTTTTGTTTATTATAAATTACCAAATCTACAGTTTTTTTGTTATAGAAGCACAGAACATACTAAGATTGAAATGTTCCCTGAAATTATATAATGCCAACAGTTGTCTCTGTAGGATTTTGCTTCTGTGGTCAAGATTTGCTTGCCTCTACCCAATCTAGAATTGTTATATGTTGACAAAAATAGTTAGCTTAACTGAAACATTTGAAGTCAAAGTGAAGTAAAAAATACATAATCAGACAATATTGAATCTATGGTTTAGGATCTAACTATGGAACTATGTGTCGGTTAATTACTTGAACTAAATCACACCACAAAAGTAGCTTAACTATAGAAAGAACACTTGGTGTTTGAGATACTGTTTTTTTTTTTTTTTATATCAAGGTAACCATATAGTCAAATGATATCTTTAATCCTGGGAAATTTTACAGCAATTAACTATATTCATGAGTATATGTAGCAGAATATGCAGCTTTTGGTAGTGCAAATCTAAAAGCTGTTAGCAAATTTCATTTTTCCTAGAAAATATTTTAAATATCTTATGTAAAATATGAAATATTAATCATTAATTTGAGCGCTATAAAAAGCAATGAACATAGGAAAACATAATGTCATTTTGTTTTTAACAGACATTCATTATAAACTTAAATGACTATAAAATTTTAGCCATGTTATCTACCACTCATTGCATATCCAATGTGTGCCATGTATAGCACCATGGAGTTTATGTGGATTATTTATATCAAGTTCATTAAATGACAAAACTAATCTGCAGTATTAGAAATCAGTTTATGGATGAGAATATAACCATATTAAAAAGAAATGAAATGATGAAATCATTGTGTTGTAGAGACATCTGCACTTCCAGTCTCATTGCAACACTATTCACAATAGCAAAGAAATAGAAACAACCTAAGTGTCCATCAACTGATGAATAGACAAAGAACATGTGGTAGGTAAGCACAATGGAATAGTATTCGGCCATAAAAAGAATGGATTCCTGTCATTCCTGACAACATGAATGGAACTGGACGTCATTATGGTAAATGAAATAAACCAGGCCCAGAAAGGCAAGTATTGTGTAATCTCGCTCATGGGTGGAATTTTAAAAAGTTGGCCTCACAGTAGTAGATAGTAGAATGATGATTACCAGAGGCTGAGGAGAGTAGCAGGGAGTGAGGGAGGGGAAAGTTTGATCACTGGTATTGTGTTATAGTCAGCTAGGAGTAAGTTCTGGTGTGCTATGGCACAGTAGGGTAACTAGGGATGGCAATAGTGTACTGTAGGTTCCAAAAGCTAAATGAAAAGTATTTAAAATATTTTTAACATAAAGAAATAATAAATGCTTGAGAAGATAAATTTATTTGACATGACTTGAACATTATACAACTTGCATCAAAACAGGACTTATAACCCCATTATTCAGGATGATGTTTATGTAATTATATATTACTCAAAAATAAACATTTTAGCTAGCGTTCTTGATTAGGCAGTGTCAGTAGATCACATCTTTTAATTTTCTTAAATTAGGTAACTCATTATTCCATCACAAATTGGAACTTGTTCATTTGCAAAATAGGATGATGAATAATTTCTATTACCCAAGCTACTAAAATTTATACATTGTCAATACATAAAATTAATTTAAATTTTAAAATTATAAGAAAATATAGAATTCACAATAACTTCATTTTCTAGCCTGAAAAATATATTTTCAGTGAAAATTATACATTTTTAATGGTTATGTTTTCTTTATAACTGCTCTGTTCTTGTCTGTTTACATTTATTTATGTGTGCTGTGAAGTCATACTTCTAAATAGAACATATTTTACATAATAGGGGAACATGTAGAAGAATACTTTTCTTTAAAATAAAAAAAAGAGAAAAAAGAACTTTCAAGAATCCTATGTAATAAGGAAAGACCTTCATCAATACTGTTGCTTCCTTGAAGACTTCTTGACTTCTCCCACTGCCACTGACCTAATTTTTCATTCACTGCCGATTCTTCCTTCTCCTTCTCCTTCTCCTTCTCCTTCTCCTTCTCCTTCTCTCTCCTTCTCCTTCTCCTCCTTCTTCACAGGGAAATTGAACTCAGGAGTACTCCACCACTGAGTCACAACCGCAGCCCAATTTTATATTTTATCAGAGACAGAGCTTCATTGAGTTACTCAACACTGAGGCTGGCTTTGAACATGTCATCCTCCTGTCTCAGCTTCCCGAACTTCTGGGATTACAGGCATGCGCCACTGTGCCTGGCAGCTGGACTCTTCTACTAGCATCCTGCTAACACATATTTTGCAAAGGCTGCAATCATGACCAGGGACAATGGAAGATGGTATACCACTATGATAAGTCAACTCTGACCTTCATATTTTGGTTTTAGGGGCTAGAGTGGCAAAATACAAATTTATTTATATGAACTTATATATATGATTCATGTCAGGTTTTTTTTTTATTTTTTTATTTGTGTGTGTGTGGGGGGGGTGGGGAACTATTGGGGATTAAACTCAGGGGCACTTGTAAATTGAGATAGACCCCAGCCCTATTCTGTATTTTTATTTAGGGTCTCACTGGTTTGCTTAGCCCCTCACTTTTGCTGAGCCTGGCTTTGAACATGCTATATTCCTGCCTCAGGCTCCCAGGCCACTGGGATTACAGGCATGCGCCACCACACCCAACCCCATATCAGTTTTTTAAATGGTTTTCAACTTTCTTCCAGTGAGCATAAAATATTTAATGTCAATGTTGAGTTATCCTAAAGAGTCTACATTACAACATCTTTATCTCACATTCTTTTATTTGTTTGTTTGTTTATTTTTTCAGATTGAAATCAGGGATTTAAACATGTGGTAGGCAAGTGCTCTATATCTCCATTCTCTCTCTCTTTTTTCTTTCTTTCTACCTTTATTTTTTTTTTTTATTTCTATGTGGTGCTGAGAATCAAACTCAGTGCATCACACATGCTAGGTAAGCATGCTACCACTGAGCATCAACCCCAGCCCCCCCATTCTATTTCTATTTTTACTCTTCTTTATTTGTTTATGTTTTCAACTCAAAGTACTGTCAGCCTATGTGCAAGCTGGAAAAATCCTCAACATATAATCAGTCATGAAATGTATACCTAGAAGGCCTTACGGCCTCATGGCCTCATAATTAAAAAGGCTATATTACCATTAATGACAGAGAAGAGACTAGTCAGGCAAAGTTCAACCAGTTACTCTCACTTCCCTGAAAACTTAGACCTAGAATAGATTTAAGACTTCATGCACTTCACAAATGACAACCATTTACCCCTTCTTGAAGTGACATAGTAAGGTAATTGTAAGGAATTTCAAAGCAGTCACTAACCCATGATTCCCCTCATTCACAAGCAGTGATTTTAAGTGAGTACATATCCTTTTGTTAGTAATAGCTAGCAATTTGCAAATTTACTTGACATACTTTCATATTCATACTGCCACCTGCTGGCAATTGTATAGATATCTGTCCACAAGAGGTCCTAAATACTGATTTTTCAGAAAACTGGCTATTTCAGAGCTCAGTGACTCATCTTTGTCTTTCTAATGAGTCTTTCAAATAATCATTAGAGAAATGCATTTGTGTAATTACATAGATACAAGGAAACACTGCTGATGATAATGGATACGTTTTGTACAGAATTTTGTACTTCAATTTTATCAACTTTTATGGGATAAAAGCAAGAGACACTAGTGAAATATGCATTTTCTTTTTAAAAACATATTGTGCATGACCATATGATTTCCAGAAATTGTTACTTTCATCATTTTTATTGTTTTCAATTTACAAAGTCATTAATCTTAAAAATATCTGAAAATAATAGGTGCCCTTAACATATTGAGTTATGTGCTATATCTCTTTTGATTCTTATAACAAATAGTATCATAAAGCTTTTATTGGAAATGTCCTTATCTTAAAAACAAATCAAAGGGCAGGAGTTTGTAAGTGGTATAAAATAGATCACAGAGTATTATGAAATGTGAGAAGTCACTTTTAAATTAAATTGGTCTTCTGTACTGGTGGATCTAGAAACTGACAAATGTTACTATCCCAAAACTGCAAACAATTTTGTTCTTTATAAATCAATCAGATTACATTTAATTTTAAAGGGCTCTATATAGATAAAATATGTGAAGATCTGTTGCTATTTAAAAACACAAAATGGCAATAATTAAAATATGTAGTCATATGATAAAACCTATAATGAGCAAAGTCCCCAAAAGAAAAATAATTGGACATTTCAAAAGAGGGTCACATACCATAGAATTAAATGTGAGAAACAAAACAAAACAAACAAACAAAACATTTAAAACATACTTATGATGATACCTATAGTATTACCTAATATTGATATGGTAAATTATTTTCAAATAAATTCTAGTGATTGAATTATTAGTAAAACAGCAGGAAAATTCTTAAAACATGTATTTTAGGAATCAGGTTATTTCTGGAAAATATATATTAATCCATGTTTTGGAAACACTGTCACTTGAATATTGAGTATTGTCCCCTACTGTGTATCCATTTACATAGATTTTTAGAGACACAGATGACATTAGAAGGATGAGAAACCTGATTTGTTTCACCAAGCTCCCCTGGAAGGCACAACTTTAGATTTATTCAAGTTTATGGCAACCATATGTTCTTTATTTTCTGGGACATTTAGGATATCATATAATCATATGCTTTTCAATAAAGATGACCAGTTAAATTTATAACTAATATGATTTCATTTTTATGCCTTTAGAATACATCGTTTCAATAAGTAAAACAGAATAAAATATTATACTTCATATGATGTGCTCAATTTATATTTGTCCAATATAATTCCCTTTGTAGTATTTAGCTATTTTATGTTAAAAGACTTTGGTTGTATCAAAGAGCCAGTGTGACTTAAGATCTAAAAATTTCCAGTATGTTTAGAAATACCCAGTGTTAAAATTGTTAACAAAGATGTCTCTATATATGCAGTCAGATTTTAAGACCAAATAATTGCCTCTACCTGCCTTGCCCTTCTACCTATAATGCACTAATGATACTCCAAAAGTGAGTGTTTACTCCTTTATTTCAAGTGAACATAGCTTTATCTTCCTCAAAAGGAGTTACTTTGTAGTGATCTATAATTCTGAATTGAAGCTATAAAGGACATATTATTTCATATAATCAGTTGTCACAGCTGATTGGGAAGACTGTGTGATTCTGAAAGAGGAAGCAGAGACAAACTCCATCTACTTATTATTCTGCGAATCTAACATGATGCTATTTTTTAAAATGTTTCTAAGGTAAAATTAATTTCTAATGCTCTCTATATGATTCCATAAACCTTACATTTGTACACCGTAAGATTATCATAGAATAAATTTCACGTTAAAAATATTATTTTTGTCTTGAACTTTTATATTTAAATTTAAAAGATTTATAACACATTTCTCAAATATTATGCTTTCTAAAACTTAATCATCACCAAGTCTATACATAGCTCAAGCTTTGAACTAAAAAATTGACTTCAAAACGAAATTTATAATTGGGTGCTGGATGTTTTTCTCTGACTGTTAATTGAACACATATTTCTTGTACAACTTCACTAAAACCACCCTGGACCACCATCACTAAATACCATATTTCCACCACAAGAAGATACACTTAGATAAGGCACAGCTAACGCCTCTGAAAAGCTTGTAGTCAGAGAAGGAAAGAGTTACACACAAGGATGTGCTGATTGGCATTTAATAACAAGCCACTCAAGGGAAAGAGAGAGCCTTATTTGAATCATTTGTAAATTTTTATGGAGTAAATTGTTTCCACCATGATGAATTTTAAGCTAGGAACTGAAGTCTGGGAATGAATTCTGGGAATATATATATATATATTTTCCTCTTCCAAGCTGGCAAAAGTCAGTTTTACCACACTGTTAGTTATGTAGATATCATTTCTAGCACAATGCAATAAATTATCTGATTGAGGCCTGTCATGGTGCTGCAGAAAGAGAATATTATGGAGAGTTTTGTCAAAAGAATCAGAGGCTTCCAGTAGGACAAAGTCATTAGAGTAAACTCTGTATTATCTCATTATTTCTTCAATGGATTTCCTTCCTGATCTGCTTGCTCATATTAATATATAACAGTATTTTTTTAAGTTTCTTGGAAGACATGAAATCTTAGATTTATTTCTTATTATAGTTTTTTCTTCACCACATATGCAGTCACTTTTGAAGTCCATCATTATTTCTGCTTTTCTTAAAACGTTGATGTTGTTCCTCTAACTTCCAAATCCCAATTAATCAATCCCTCCACCATGATTCAAGATCCTTTTCTGATGAAGATGAACTAGATATGTACTTTCAAGTTGAAAGAGATTATCTGTGTCATGGCTTTTTCCCTCATTCTTATCTTCCATAAAACTTTATGGTTTCATTGTAATTGTGTATTCATTTTACAAAACCTCTTTCAATGACTTACAGTTTACCTGAGGGAAAACTCTGTGTGTTATTTACCATAGTATATCTGGGATCTAGCATGGTGTCTCCTATTAGGTAATTCTTAATTAATATATATCAAATAAATGAATTTCTGAATTATTATCTGCCAAATATGTCAATTACTTCCTTTATTTGTTCTCTAATTATGCTTCCCACCCATTTCTACTGCAGCATTTTGTTTTACTAACCTACCACAACATTCATTTTCCCCTCCTAGTTAATAAATATACTCAGAGTAACAATAAATGCAGCTAAAGGCTATATTTGTTGGCCTTTCTGTGGCTAAGTGACTAGAAGTGCCTATGTGACTAAGCCCATCAAATGATAGGTAATTGTAGGTATTATTGGATAGTTCTAGGAAGTCCTATTAAAAAGAAGATGAGCTTTATAATTTTTTTATCCTTCCTGCTCTGTTGTTGGAATGCAAATGGAATGGCTCCAGTTTTAATAAGCCCCATGAGGACATGGTAAAAAAAAGGTCATGAACAAAGATTGTTGAGTAATAAGCAAGAGAGAGCCTGAGTTCCTGTCATAATTTAACCATCGTATTGTTCTGGATTAAATTTCTCAGGGAATATTATATTGGAGAGAGGAGGGGGGGGAAGCTTGAATTCTCAAAAAACTACTATTATTATACAAATTACTCTTATTTTCTGTCAAATATAGCACAATCTAATTCTGTTTTCTCCATTTCTTGATGCTCCAACTTTATTTTCCAAGTTCATTTTATTTACTCTCATAATAACCATTTGTTTCCATCATGCCCTGTGTCTTTTGCATGTTTTTTCTAAATGAATGACTGATTAGAGATTTCTAAGGATCCATAGAGACTTCTTGGGAACTTGTACAAATTTTGAGTTCCTTTCACATTTCAAAGTTCCAGTAGATTTCTAAGTGATTATCATCTGTTGTATTTGACATATCACTCAGGCATACTCCAGAAATAGCTCAGCTTCTCCAAGCCAAAAAACCTCTTTTATTATCTTAGAAATAAGAAATCAGTGTGAACAGGCTCATTTTGCATAATTTGTCTGTGAGTAAATTTATCTATGATAAAGTATATTTCCTTTTTTCTGGGTTTAGCTGTTTTCTGTGCCACCTTCTGATATAAGCCACTATGATTCATGACTATTTGGGAATATTAGGTATCTGTATTATTTACTTTGTAAAACTGAAAATTTTGGTCCACTTCATAAGATACTTACCCTAAAATACTATGGTGTGGGTAGCTTCCTGTCATAAACAATGAAGAATAGAAATACTTTCTATATATGAAAGTCTTTGTAATTTACAAAGTCTTTCCCATCAATTATCTTATTGGTTACTCAAAAATAGTGATAAAAGAAACAACACTAGTATTTGTATATTGTAGAGGAGAGGATTAAGACTCAAGGAACTTGGTCAAAGAAAATTACAATGATTTGACTCTATACAGGTATTTCTGACTCCAAGTCCCATGATTCACTCTTTTTAATACCTTCTTGGGCCTAGATGTGGCCTTATTTTGAACTTACAATAGACAGAAGGGAATTAGTAAAATTATTCATTTGAAATTATTAAACTCCAAATTTTTGTTGACTACTTCAGTCTTAAGAATTAACTAAATTATGCTGTAGGATTTAACTAGACAAATATTGCAATGGCTCAAAACCAGAAAAGATGATTTATTTATTGGTCGTAATCCAGAACTGATAAGTAGGAGGAACCTGCTTACTAGGTAGGCAAGAGATAGAGTCTTATTTATGCATCATCTTGATTTATATGTCCATAATCACTGACTGCCTCTGTAATTTCTGTAGGGCCCTACACTGGCAGTTACAGAATGATATAATGATATGCACAAGAAAGTAAGTATTTCTACCTGAAAGTGTCATTATCATTTATGCTCATGTGCATTGGCTAACACAAGTCACAAGGCCCTAAGAAATATGTATTAGTTTCCTAGAGCAACTGTAATTAATTACCATAAATTTATTGGATTAAAACAACAAACATGTATTCTTTTACAGTTCTGGAAGACATAAATCTGAAATAAAAGTATTCTCTCTGAAGTTTCTAAAGGAGAATCCTTCATCGTCTTTTCCAATTATCTGTGGTTCCAGGCATTTCTTAGTTTGTATTTGTATAATTTTAATATTTGCACATGGCCTTCTCTTCTGCTTTATAAGAACACTTACCACTGTACTTGAGGTGTGACTAGATAATCTGGGATCATCTTATTAGAAGATCCTTAATCTATTTACATATGTTAAATAAGATCACATTGAAAATTTCTGGTGATTAGAATATTGGCATATGTTTTGGGGCCACCATTCAACTTACCAGACAAGGTATGTTTCCCAATTTCTATTTCAAATACTGTTAAGAACAATTGTGGAAATAGAGAAACCTCCCAGAACACTAAGTCAGAATCTGTGGAGAATGGTGGCTATGGAAGGTAAACCCAGGGAATGGGATCAAGAGAAAGTATATTGCCCAGGAACATGGTGAGGTGCCATATTTGCTCAGAAAGATTCTAGAATTACTATGGACCAGAGATTCCTGGTTGTTTCCCATTTTTCCTCTCTCTGTGAATTAACTTGACTCTGTTGTGTTCCTGTAAAATTGGTATGTGTTTGAGACTGATAATTCGTCTTCTGCTGGTAGGTCTCAAGATCTAAGTAAGACACATCTGGGCCAGAAAGTGAAATTTCTGGAGTCAGTTCATGATGCATGCTAAAAGGAGAGGGAAACACACATTTTGTGACCAAAGGGAAACAGTTATAGACATTGCTGTGTTACAAATGTCTTTCTGCTGCTTCTAAACTTATGGTAAAAATGTTCTAATTCATTCACTCCCTTGAAATTAGGCTTGGCCATATAATCTAGTTTGTCTAATGAGATGCGAGTAGAATTGCCATGTGTGAGTTTCAAGAATTTTTGAAGTTTGCCTTTGTAAGGAAGTTTTATCTTTTATTTATCATTATTGAACCAAACATTTTATCTTTGATTCTTCCTTATTATTTTATTGATAAATCAGAGAAATGATGGATGTCACAAGAATCTTCAATGGACATATAATTATGTCTATCTAATTAATTCACACAGGTATGCTTACAGAAAATAAAACATTTTGCATGGTAGAGGATACCAGATTCACCTTGCTCTTGACTATTGGACCAAGTCTTGGCGAATCTTTGCATTTCTTATAGCTAAGTTATTTTATTTACTGTATTTTTTTATATTAATGTTTCTTTCTGCCACAACAAAGTGATCAGCACTAGAACAAAGAAAAGTGTCCAAATTGTGAGGCTCAATTTTTTTGTCAGCAAAAGCAACTCAAATTTTCTATGATGGACTATGTCTTTATTAATCAGCATTTTAAAACTAATTCAAAATGTTAATAGATACATCGTATTTAAAAGTAAAAACAGCCTTGTTTCTATAAAAATAATCTCATTAATTTTCAACTAGGGTCTTAGGGTAGTCAATAGAGAATTTATCATTAGCATCAATTATCATTTCATGAATCTGATCGATGTTAGATATAACTTTCGATGTTAGATATATACCTTCACTGAAGTGCAGCCACAATGTACCTGAGCCAACAAAGAGAAGCCAAGAATTATAGTTCTACAAAAACAGCAGAAATAAAATTTAAAGATCAGGTGAGTATCAAGAATTTATCTCAACCTGGTAAGTCATAAGATAAGAAAAGAAAGATCTATGTTACACCACATCTGTTGTGGAAATGGGGTTCCCTGATGGACTGGAATGAACTTGGGCTTCATTTGACCAGAGTTAAAGCAAACATTGGCTTTCTCTGGATGCACACTGTCTGCAGGCTACATCAAACATAAACTATGGATAATGACATCTACTTTGAAAATTAGGAGTATAACACTGAGGTTATGGCAATTAACCCGTTTTTCTCCTTCCCTTTGTTACAATTTTAAATGTCTTACCATTTTTCCAGTCTTCATCCCCTATCATACCCATATACTTTCAGAGCTCATATTTATGGATTATGCCCAGAAGAATTCTAAGAGGGTCTCCAAGATTGCTAATCCTTACTTGCATGCCCTACATGTTCCCCTTGTTTGAAGATAAGCTGGATCTATAAGAATAATAAAATATAACTTTAATGATTTTTGTCACAGTATATGGAAAAAAGTAATTTTGAAGGTTTAAAATTTTAATTAGTTATCTATAAAAGGAGATTACTCTGGTTGGGTTTGAAATAATCATATCAATCCTTAGAAGAAATCACCAATTTGAAGCCAGAGACACTCACCTGATAACTTTTTAAGAAGGAAAGTACCCCGTTATTGAGACTGATTGTCAGTAAATGATAGGCATCCTCTTATAAGGTGAAGACCTCATCCTATAAACTTCAGAAACTAAACTTCACTAATAACCTAAAGGTATTTGAAAATGGACCCTCAGCTCCAAAGGCCAATATAGCCTTCTGACACATGGGTTTATCTTGTGAAATCCTGAGAAGAGAATTCTTATATTAACTGACAATTTTCATCACAATTATGAAAATAATAAATTTTTTACTTGGTGTTTGTTATAATTTTTATACACTAGTATAAAAGAAACACATGGAACACTAGTGTAGACTTTTGCTCTGAAAATAGTAGCACCCTAGACAATGACATTGTCATGTCATTGCACTGTCCTTGCTATTTTATAAACAGGACAGTACATAGTACCTATCCACTAAGTTATAATTCCATAGTAAATATTGGTGCAGACAATAAACCTAAATATGTTACATCCCTTTGAGTAGTGCCTCGATATTCTGCCACTTTTCATGAAGTTCAGCCTTGATTCCCCATTCCTTGAAGTTTCTTGAAGTTCAACCAATATTCCCCCATTCTTTGTTGTATAGATTTCTCCTCTTTCTTAGTAGCCACAGAAAATAATTTTGTCTATTTAAATAGGGCAAAAATGGGAGTTCATAATCCTCTTGAATCAAATGTATGAAATATGATATGTCAAGAACTTTGTAATGTTTTGAACAACCAATAATAAAAAAACCAACCAACCAACAAACAAAAAACAAAGTCAGGAAGGATTGTAACAAACATATTGTTACACTGATTAAACTAGGAGATCGCTACTAAGGTATTTCTCATAGTGGAGTAAATGATGATTGTACATTATGTGAATTCTAACATACAAGAACAGTGGGACTATATATTTTCTAGCTTTTTTATTTGGTTGTGATTTAAAATCATGTTCTACTTTCACTAAGTTTTGTACTTCTAGTTAAATAGGTATTCACCTCTTTGTTTCATTTTGTTAACTTTTAAATATTGCCTGTCAGAATTTGGGCTACTTTTAAGTGTATTTATATCTGTAGTCTTCTTTTATTCTTTAAAACATGCATAGATTTTTGAATTTCTTCAGACACATCTGTACGGCACACCTCTGTATATCATGTCAGAAGTGGAAAGTTCATCCCCAGAACAAAGATGACGAACAGGACACCACAGCAGGGAAATTTAAAATAAAAGAAAAACATATTTATTGGCATGCCTTTAGGAGGGAGAAAGATGTATACACACAGAGGACTTTCTGCCAACTCCTTCTCAATTTTAACTCCCAACAGCCCTCATGCAAAACAGAAAGAATTCCTCCCCATTTGATGTAAATTCCTTTTCACTAGAAGAATCTGCATTGGACACAGGGGAAGAGATAGGCACACTTTCAAGAATCCACAGAGGTTAGTAGGAAATCAGGAAAGACAAATGGCAGCCAAAGAGTAGAGTGACTTGGCATCTTAGAAACCCATGGAATAAATCCAAAACAAGGAAGGATACTTTAAAAGCTGAGGCAGTCAAGCCCCTGATAAATATGATTTAAATTAAAAATACATGTCTCTTTCACTTTTAAAATTTGAACCTTGCTTTGTAAGAGACAACAAACAACACAGTAGAAAACTAGCAGCCTCGCTGGGAAGCTTTAGTTTGGCCCTGCCTTCGATTTAAAAATGAAGTAGGTCACTAAGCTGACCAAGCCATTGGATTGCAAATGTTTAAATGACTGAAATAATATTTACCTAACTCATGGGGGAATGTCCAGAGCTTCATTCATTCTTATGGCAAAACACTCTTACTCTTTAAGGTCTTTAAGGGAAAAACATTGAGATATATAACAGCACTATCAGTTTCCTTCTAATTGATTGATTGTAAAAGCACAAGACATATCATAGTTTTCACCAATAAGAGTCAAATCAAAATCTAAAACTGATTGTTTAAGCTTACTTTTTCTTGATAAACGTCCCCAGCCAAATGTCTAATATATCTTAAATGCATGTCAAAAAGGAGGTAAAGACAACCCCACATACACATCCATCTTAATATATTCAGCAGAGAGGCATTGGTCTCAAGACAGTGGATAGTCGTTATCACAAATATTTGAGATTAAAACAACACTTAGTGAAAAAGAAAAAATATATATGTATACCCTTGTGATTTAGAACATAATAGCTCTAACAGCAGAAGGCTTTGCATATGTTACATTTAGCCATTTTTTATATTTGTAGTAGTTTCCAATCTAATCTCATTTCAAAAAACAAAATCAAAAGCAAAAAAAAAAAGTGAGGTTCCTGTACTAGTAATCCTTTTATACCAGGCATGTTATACATATTAAACTAACTTTTGTGTATTTGTCTGTTTCTAGGTAAACTGCAGTGGCTACTAATGGGCAACTCACACTTTTAAATATTGTGGAAATCACAGAATACAACCTTAAGGAATCTAAATTTTACATTGCATTTGTTTTTGGAACAACATTATTTTTAGAATTAGTATTATTATTTCTTTTTATTATATGTGGAAATGGAGTCTCAGAGAAGAGATCAGAAGGACAAAGTTCTAAGTTAGATGGGATTACCAATAGCGTATGCAAGGTGAGGGGTCTAGGCTGACTGGAATGAGACTTCAGATAAAGAGTAGCAAGAGGAGACTATAGAGGAAGTTTAAGGTAGTAAGTGAAAGATTTCTCTTTCTTAAGAATTTAGGTTCATTGTTGTATGAGTTCACAAATCGTCATCTAGGATGATAGAATTTGGCATTTCAGCTTTTTAGCATTCTCTTCTTGGTTCAGAGAGACACCTGTCATTTCTTTATTGCTCCTACTTAACTAAAACATGTATAATATAGACTGCTGTAGTAGCTGCTGGTTTTGTTCCCACCTCACCCAGAATCCATTAAATTAACTTCTGACATTAGTCACTAGTCCCTCTTAAGGTTCTATACCTTATTCTCAGTCCATGAGTTTTTTGCTGTAGCCCACAGTATTTCTGATGCCAAAGATGACACATGACTTAAGCCTTAATGCCTCCAGGAATAGCAATTACATTAATAATAGAAGTAGGATATCAGCCAGTCAATCAAAGCCAAACACATTAAATTGAGGCTTTTATTTTGCTTAAGAGAAATGGACACATTCTTTACAACAGAACTGTAAAGCATCTGGGATAGAGCTGCAGCATATATTTTGGTAAATTAAAGAAAGAAGAGTTGAGGGACATCCAAAAGATTAAGATACAAACATGGTCCTGATGATATCATTTCTGTAAATATTCCAGAGAAACTTGTGCCTCAAAAATTCTATTTGCTGAATTTTTCTAAGAATACAAGTGTGACATGTTGAATAACATTGTCACAAAATTTCCAAGTTCTATTCTCCAAATCTGAAAAATTTTAGGTTATGTAATTATGAAAAATTAAAAAACTTAAGTCAGCTGATGAGCTGATTTTACACAAGAACAGTTTGGGTGCTTAACTGGTGGGACTAATGAAATTGCAAGGGTCCTTAAAAATGGAAAGGGGAGAGAGAAGCAGAGTTTCAGAGTATGAGATGACAATGGGAAAATGGTCATAAAATTGAAGGATTGCTGTCCTGAAGGTAGAAGAATGGGCCCACAATCCATGCCATGTGGATGACCTCTAGAAGCAGGAGAAGGCAAAGAAACAATTTTTCCCTACAGCCTCGAGATGACATCTTCATTGTGGCCCAGTGACACCCAGGTTCAATAGCTAAGTTCTAGAAATGTAAGAATATATTTGTGCTGTTTTAAATCCCAAGTTTGTGGGGATTTGTTACAGTAGCAGTAGAAAATAGAATGAGCTAATAAATTTCTTGTCCCTTTTTGAAAGTTTTCTTTCACTTGCAGCCAAGCGGTTTAATTGGTAGTGAGAAAATATATAAAAAATAGTGTAAAATGATTTATATAAGTAAAGGGCCTTGTGACATAGTCCAGGGACTAAGTGCAAGAAACCTAAGAGCAGCATGCTTATATCATCAGTTTGAGAAGTTTAAAAATTCATATTTAATTCTGAGATAGGTTGATCCTTTGGAAGATTGATATTGAAAGTGGTAATGTCCAGAGAAACAGTAAGCATTAGGCTAATTTTATGTTATTATATATTTTGACTTCTCTTTTCTTAGATATATTAGGAATTATCATTTTTTAAAATAATGTTTTCATTAGCATCCTTACTATTGTTGAAAGTAAGCATGGGGTTAATAGAGCTAATTTAATTTGATGATGCAATTTAATTTAAATGAAATGAGTTTTCTGTATGTAAGAAAACATTTTGCAAACACTAAAAAGTTGTATAGATTTGGAACAACATAGAGGAATTCGGGGTTGCATTTCAAGAATTATTTCTGTGAAGTATCTGCTATATTTGCTACTTATAAAACTGTATGGCTCATGAAATGTGGTTAATCATCCTCTTATGTCCTAGGAAAAACAAAACAAAATGTTACTTTATGTAGAAACAAAGCAGCCACCTCATTTGAAAATAACAGCCACATGCATTTTAACTGTTTTCCAACTCATAATGGGTCTAAGAGTGTTAGCAGATTATGGAATCCCAACATACGCTTTTTATTCAGCTGTGGCTTGGTGCCCTGGAGAAACTGTGCAATTGAATCAAGAAATTTTGTTGCAGAAATATGTGTCTCTTCCTCTCTTTTAAAGACCTCACTAGTTTGTGTATATACACTAGTACTTGCAATAGCAGTGATGCAAATTATTAATAATTATGCATTATTTTAAATTTTAAGGGTACACTTAATTTATCAAAGATAGTAACTAAAAACAAAACTGAATATGTGAAAATGAGAAAATTTGTAGTGGACAGAAACCCAGGCTTATAGCCATGTTGGACAAATCCAAGTACAATTTGTGGTCTTGACCCAGAGGACCACCAAGAAAGTTATGCAACTATCCCAAAGCCTTCTAATCTATGAGGCATGCTGGAAAGCAGTGAGAAAATAGTTATTGCAAAAGGCCTATTTGACTTCACTTTGACTTGTTGATAATGGAAGCAAAGAAGTTCATAGAAAAAAATAAGGATTTAACTAAGTCTCTCATTTCAGAATAAATCCATGAATACCATCTCCTAATTTTCTGGAACTGTATAGTTCCAATTCTTATTAAAATATTAACAGTTGACAATATCATAGAAGCAGATCCATATTAGGAACAATTGTCTGCATTTTAATCTTGGACCAAATACTTAAATCGTGTATTAAGTCAAATAGTTAAGGAAAGAAATAGTTTTTCACTTTAATATTCTATTTTTTATCCAAAGGAAGAATTATCCTACTCTGTGTTATGGGATTATTGAAAGCTGTTGATATAGCATTTTGAAAACACTTTTAAGGTTTTTTTTTTTTTATGGTTACAGTTATGTCATTCCAGGAATATTTTCTGCTAATGGTAAATTCTGGATGACATACCTAAAGAAATTTCATAATTTATGAAATTCATGAATCACAATTAAATATTAGTTCTCATTATATGCTATGGACTCATTTCTTTATGCCTCTCTGTATATATCCTCCTCCATTTATTTAGGGTAGGTGGAAATTTACTAGGGATGTATGTATGAGTAGGAGAGACCTGACTGGGCTGAGCAAGTGAGGGATTTCTTGTTGTTGTGAGAGGACCATGTCTCCTTGTGGTCTCTGTAGAGGTCATGTAATGTAGAGTGTGTTATGGCAGGCATTTGCTATTCTCAGTATTTAAAACAGAATTTAAAAATTAAACATGATGATAAGGAGAGAAATGCTATTTTATTGCCAGGCTAAACCTTAATAGTATACTGGATCAATTACATGTTTGGAAACCATCTGACACTGTGGTATTGCCCCAAAATATTGGAATACTGTATTTCTGGCTTGCTGTTTAGAAAATAAAAGATGAATGTTTACCATGGCATAAAGATGAGTGGACCAATTTCATTTGATTCTTTCCAAAGTTAAAAAAAATATGAGTATCCCATTCATTATGATAAACAGATCATATGAGTAGAACAAAGCCAATAATAAATATAAGAGAAAAAACATAATTCTGGAATCACCAATAGTCACTAAATTTTTATAAGAGGAAAAAAAATGAAGGAAACAATTTGCTATGATGAAAATAATAACGAAATATATACTTACTAGTCATACAGTTTCTCTAATCTCTCATTTCCTCCCCATCCTTACCATGATGCCAGTGTTTAGATTTGTATCTTTTTCTCCCTAGATTGTTGATCTCCCTCCCAATGCAGCTAGAATATCTTAACTGAAATATAAATCAAACCACATAATCCCACCGCTTAAAACTTTCAATGGTTCTCTGGTGTCCAAATCCAGCACTTGACTCTCCCTGGTAGTTTTGCCTCTTGCTATTCCTTCTTTATGATTTAGTAATAACAGTTCCATTCAGCAGTTTCACACATACTGTGCTCCAGCATGTTTTGCTGCGTTTTCTTCTCTCTGCCTGAGCAGCTACCTCTGTAACCTTCACCTAGCCAATTTTAATTCATCCTCTATAAGTTAGCTTACCTGGAACTAAGTTAGGTTTATTATCCTGTTTGAGCTAAATAGTCTATGTTCCCTAAACGTCCCTCCCTTGCATATCCCCACCTGAGTGTTTGTCTCCTAATTTTGGCATTATTTATTGCTGTCTTTCTCTTACATTAGACTGTAAATTTTCTGAGACCTCTTTTATTCTCAACAACTAGCATAATACCTGACACATAATGGACTCATGAGAATTTTTTTTAGGATGAGTTAAAATGAAATCACATTGCATAATGTATTATTACCTAAAAAATGCATTATGCAAATTAAATATTTAAGAGTTATGGCTGACATTATTATTCACACTTTATATGTGAGAGAACTGAGCCATAAACAGTTCTAGTGATTGACCCCAAAAGCCACACATTGAATAAGAGGAGAGCTTGGAACTAAAATCCACGTCTGATATCAGATTTCTTTCTCCTTCCATAAGACTTTGCTGTTTTTCTAGACCGTAGACAACAACAAATTAAAGTTCAGCTCTCAACATTTACACTAAAATTACTTTGTGACACTAGGCATGTTATGTGAGCTCTTTTTGGTTTCAGTTTCTTCCTTTGTAAAATTTAACACTAAACTAGACTCTAGAGTCCTGCCTTTTTGTTTTACGGTCTGCTGAAGCCAACATAAGCATTTTGTTTTTACACAACACTACATTACTCTATCTTTATACTTCTACTTAGAATTTTCCACAGTGTTAACCTTTCTGTGGACCTTTTTGTTCAGTTTCAATTGGCTCCTTTGTGTTAGTTCTTGGGGTATGGAGGGGGTCTTCTTAATTGCTCTACTCCTGTTTTCTTTTGATTTGAACTAAATGAGATATAAGAGTCAGCAAATGGAGAAACATCATTATTGTTGAAATAGGCTAAATTGGAAGATGTAGCTTAGTGTAATGTTTGAGCTTCTAAGATCTATCTCAGTCTAGACCTGAGAATAATCTAAGAACACAGGCTTCCACAGGTCTGGGTGAATAAACAAACATAATCACACACACACACACACACACACACACACACACACACACACATACACCTATCAAGATAAGGTTTCCATCAATCCACCAACTTGACTAATGACAATCCTCATTAATCAGAGAACTCATTTTCCTTTGTTGGTGTGTCAGTTATGTATTACTACAACATTACTGTGTGACAAACCATCCCAAATCTCAGTGGCTAGGAACAATGAGTGTTTATTTATCTCACCACATTTTGGCAGAGTAAATAGATAGGTAAATAGATGGTTTAGCTAGAGATTTCTTTTGTTCTCTTCTGAATTCCTTACGTCTGTGATTTTGTTGTTTATTGACTGAAAAAGAATGAACTTATCTATGTTTTTTTTTTTTTTTATGACTATGACCATTCAGAGAGCTAGCTCCTTTCTGTTCAGTGAACCTCTCTTAAGCAGATTAACCTCACTGTGGTCTCATGTTATGATATAAATACAAAATGCAAGCAATCCAAATTGTTCAAAACTGAGCAAGTGTTTGTTGAAGCCCTAGACAGCCTTACATTTCTTACTGTATTATTGCCCCCCAAAATTAGTATGGTCAATACCTGAGTCAGTGTGGGAGGATGTAGCTATAGAGAGCCACAAAGAGATGGGGCTGCCCACCACACATGGGGAGAAATAAGGCATAGGAATATGGGTTTCAAGTATTTTAACAATCTTTATCTTCATGGGAATGAAAAATGGCATTATTTTAATATAGAGTTAGATCAGAATAGTCTCATAATAAGCAACTGTTTGAAGCATAATTTTCAGGAAAACAAAGAGATGAGTTTAGTTAGTTTCTGAAGCACTGAGTTTTTCAAATAATTTATCATGGTTTATAAGCCCAAAGAGATCAGGTAAGATATTGGAATAGACTAAGTTCAATTTAATATCCTTATTAAGAAAACAAAGAAAATGATACCGTCATATTATTTATAACCTTAAGACAGTGACTACATGTAAGACTGAATATAAATGCAATTATGCTTTCAGAAGTGGTTATATAAGATCTTACTGGTCTGCAGTAGGCTAAAAGTGCATTTCAATGAGTGATAAGATCTGCATTGTTAACTTTATAAAATGTGACGTGGTTTATGTTCAGGTTTTTACTATTTCATTTTTAATTTTCTTCCTTTTTTAAAAAGGCTACATTAGTGTTTACAAATCTGAAAATAAAACATGAAATGCATTGTCTCTTAAAATCAGTGAATGTCTTGATATAAATGATGTTGTATCTGTTTGAAGGAATAAACCAGCTTAGGCTTTGTGAAACTCCTTGATTCACATTTGTGAATACCACTCTCTATATATGTTAGGGCTACCTAATCTTGGGATTGATCTATTGCCTTTGAATACCATATTCTAGCATAAATAAGATTTTTCAGATTACATAATGAGTAGAGTTGGATACATACTTAACAATAGCATATAATCATAATTTCTTTTTTTGGAATTAAAATATATATGTCTTTTTAAGCCCACAATAAAATATTCCTGGTAGGGCTGGGGTGTACTCAGTGGCAGTTCACTTACCTAGCATGTGCAAGGCCCTGGGTTTAATACATAACACTGGATTGAAAATAATTATATAAAATATTCATATGTATATTATATATTTTTATATGTGGTAAATGTAATCTTATGAGAATTATTTTTACCAAAAATCACCTATACTTTCTGATATTCTTGTATAAAAATTTTAAGAATATTTGAAATATAGAAAGATTCTTTTTCATGTAAAAAGGTATTCAACTAATATTTGGAATTCCTAAGTAATGGACATCAAATCAGCATTTTCATACTTGCTGCCAATTTGTTTATGTGTGACATTTTCTTCAATGGGCCTTGGGATATTGTAGCTTCTTGATATCTATTTCAAAATATTTGCATTGTCAGCCTCAGGTCAAAGATACCCCTAAGCCCTAGGTGGAACATATCCTCTGTTGTGTTTGTGCCTTATTACATGTTTAAACATCTATCACACATGTTGTATGTGGTTTCCTAGAGAAGAGAAAAGATATAATAGCATTTGTTTTCTCTGAGTTATGTCCCTGTAGACTTTCCTCATCACGTCTTTCTATTGTATCACCAGTTATTTACTGTGCTAATCACGTTTAGTCTTTTCCTGAGGTCTCTCCTGTTCTAGTTAATTCTTGAGTAATTTTTCCTTCCATACTGTAATTTAAGATTATAGCCAGTTTAACAAATGTGATGAGATAATAACAGATTATTAGTGAGGAAATGTTTAAGCTTACCTTCCCAATTATAAGTGACTCCTCATACTTACTTCTGCCTTGTTGTAGTTTAAATGACAAAGTATAACTAATTCAGATGGAACCTGAGAGTCCTACATTGTGAAAACGAGCTGAGTTCTATTAGCAGAAGCATAATTGGGTATATACAATTCCAGGAAATCAACCATGTACATGGTGGTAGGAAACCAGGAAAGGAGAACTGTAACACATTTGTTCCTGCTAATAGAAGTGAATCAACCCTTGCTGAAGATTTTCCTTACTTGGAATTCTGGCATTCAATTTAAATAAACGGTTGCTCCACTTCAAATTTCTGGTGGAATATATTCTTCTTACAATATCCAGTAAAATGTAAGGAAGAGTGCTCTATTACTAGCTTTCAAATGTGCAGTATATAAAACAGATGCCTGAGGCACACCAATACATCCATTGTGAATACCAGGCTGTCACCACACCTCTGGCACATCTCCTGAAGGCCCTGCTTCATCTGTCATTGCTAATACACTTCATTTTAAAAAGAAATAAAACAGAGCAGACCATGCTCCTGAATACATTTTCCTGTTTAAAGTCCGCAAATGTGCTTTCATTATTATTTTAAGTAATTAACTCCTAGTATTAGACAGATTCTGGGTTAAAGAGAAATTTTAATGTTTTCTCTTATGCTGTAGTATCTCTAATGCATACACGAATTTTTAAAAGTCCACATTTTAGATAAACCTTTCAAAAACTCTTTGAAGTGAACTTACTCCTGTTGAACAGAGCTGTCATTTTCCTCTCATCTCTTGAGTAGCAAGATTTGGGAGGTCTCCTTTCAAATTAACTCTGGAGGGTTACATTGGTTGCTCATATGGTCCATGTGTACCAACTTAGCAGCATGTGCTCCACAAGTGTCTGCCTCCCTTAAGCATTGACAGATCTGCAATTCTAAGGGAGTTTAAAAATGCACAATAGTCTGTTTGGCCTAATAAAATTATTGTCATGAAGGTAGCCAGCCATGCAAATATTCAAAGAGAAAAAATGTGAAGATACAGCCTATGAGTTTCAGGTGTGTTAATATGGGAACATTTAACTTTAATCATGGATATTGGACATCATTTACACTATTTCATTGACTAGTTCTGAATTGTGTTATTACAATTACAGAAATTTTCAAAAAGATGCTTTTCCCAAAGGTTGATTTTTGACTAACAGTATTACCTGTTTATTGACTTCAAAAATAAGTGTACTTATATTTTAGCTTATGTTATGAACCCAATATAGCCCTGATAATGGAACTTGAAAAAAAAATAGTACAGTAGACCCATTATCCATGTGGAATATTTTCTAAGACATTTTTCAAATGCCTAAAATTGCAGATAGTACTGAACTTATATATCTTGTGTTTTTCCTATAGATACATTCCTAATGTGAGGTTTAATTTGTAAATCAGGCACAATATGACATTAACAACAATAACTCATAACAAAATATAACAATTATTATAACAATATACTGTAATATAATTTTTTAAAACTTATAAATGGTTTATTTCTGGAGTTTACCATTTAATATTTTGGGACATGATTAATTACAGAATAATTGGAATCATGGAAAGCAAAATTATAGAAAAAGGAACACTACCATTGAAGAAAAGAAAATCATAGCCTAATCTGCCTCATGGACAAAAATGTAAAAGTTAATATGATCAACCTCGTTAAGAGAATTACAATGAAATTTGTAACCTCAACCATTAAAAAAATCACTTTATCATATAAACTATATTTTAACAAACTTAAAACAGAAACAAATCTCCTCATTCTAAAAAAGAACAAATAGGAAAAAGTCTTTAAGCAACATCTTAATTAATCATTATATTTTCCTATAGGATATAAAACAATGCAAGGGTATTTGTTCTACTTGCAATCAAGTAAGAATTAGGAAAGAATAGTTAACTATTCTTTGGTTAGTTAGAATAGAAACTCCCAAGGATCAAAGATGTCATGATTTATACATAGAAAATGTGCAGGTATTTATAAATTACTACAAATAATAAATGAATTTAGGATGGTCACAGGATGCAAGGTCAACATATGGAGCAATTATTTTACTATATCTATTAGCAATAGATATAGCTAATTAGAACATTATTTTAAAATGTTTTAATAGTAATGTGAAGAAATATCTGATGAATAGGAATGACTCTACTGAAGAATGAGTAAGCTCTCTGCTAACAAAATATTGCAAATGAAAATGCAATAGAAAAATATAAGTCCTAAATAAAGGCATAGACTAGCCATATTTCTGGACTTGAAGACTTCTATTTTTGATTCTTTCAAAATTGTGACACAGATACAGTCATAATATCTATCAAAAGTCCAGGATTCTAAATTATAAATTAATTCTAAATTTATAGTCATGTGGAAATAATCTATAAAGTCACAATCCCAAAAACAAATTGAGTTATTTTTATGTATTTTTTTAGTTGGTAAATTATATAATTACAAATTGTACTACCTGGATTTTAGTTTTTCTATGAAGGTATAACTGAGATAGTGCAATGCTGACATATAGGTAAGGGACACATCAGTGTAACAGAACAAAAAGTTCCTAAATACATACACACACACACACACACACACACACACACAACACACACACACACACACACAACACACACACACACACACACACACCAGTTGTTTTGATGAAAAATTCAATGGAGAAAAGAGTATTTTCAGTAAATACTGCTGAACAACTGGATATTAATATGGGAAAAGTGACTATTGCAGTCTATTCTAACAAATTATTTTGAGATGGATTGTTGATCTTTACAGAAAACCCAGAACCACAAAACTAGCAGAGACCCAAGAAAATATCTCAATCATTTTAGTTAAGAAAAGTATTCTAGGACAGGACACAAAAGTACAAATTTTAAAAGCAAAATGATATATTTTACTAAAATTGATTTTTCTAATCATGAAAAGATATCATTAAGAAAATAAATAAACAATTGAAAGGAAATATTCAATTACATATGTTAGACAATGAACTTACATACAGAATACATAAAAACTCTCTCAAATGAATAGGAAAAGTTAAACAGTCCCCAAATGATCAGCAGACTTGAATATACACATCACAATAAGAAAACATGACATAAATGGGCAATAAGCACAAAAATAGATTTTCAGCATTATTATCCATCAAGGGATTTTTTAAAGCACAGTGTAACAGGACTTCAAATCCAGTAGAATGACAAATTAAAAATTCTAACACTATGTTGGTCAGAACTCCAGTAACTTTTCTATGTTATTGCTGGGAAAGTGACCTTCCCAGGCACTTTAGGGCACTTCCTGCAAGTTCTTACTAAATTGAGTATACAACTAACATATTCCACAGCAACTTAATTCTTTATTTCTTAGGATATGCCCCAAAGGAATAAAAACTTATCCACACAAAAACTTGTACAAGGAATTTTAAAATTTTGTTCATAATAGTCCCATATAGTAATTCAAATGTCCCTCAACAACAAAAAAGAATAAACAAATTATAGAAAAGTCATAGTTTATTATGTTCATATGTTTAAAAAAGTAATGAACTGTTGAACACTCAACAATAGAGAAGGATCTTGATACATTATAGAAGCCAATGAAACCAGACACAAAAGGGCTTAGACTGATTTTATTTCTCTAAATCCAAATATGGGAACAAAACTAATCTATGATGGTAGTGATTGTAATGAGGACTTGAGTATACTTGCTGGCAGCTTGTTAATGTTCAGTGTTTTGATTGGGGTATCAGTTACACTTGTGCATACCTCTATCAAAACTCATTGTATTCAATGATTGAGATATGAACCGTCGTTCCAATTTTTTGTAAAACACTTATTTTCTCAAATTTCTTATTCTTCTTATATGCTCATTGTAATAAGAAAATTCAAAAAATGGATCAAAGTTAAAAATTAATACTTTAGCTCAGGAAAGCAAAGGCAAACAAATAAATGAAACCCACCATTGACCATTTGATGAACAAATATTCAGGTATCAATCTGAGCATTAGATAACTTAATGAGCAAGTCCAGATAAAAAAGTATAGCCTTATTATCAACAAGAACAGAAAGGAATAAAATACGCTGACTTATACAAGTATTTGTATAAAATTAGAGTCTATCTGTAGACCTGTAACTTTCAAATGAAGAAAAGCATTATGTAATTAGCATTTTGGCAAGCTTGCTGTATGAACAGAGGTTTCATTGAGGCATTTGAAAGTATGGTTCATAACCCTTTAAATTTGTCTTTTCTCTTGAACTAGAGGTCAGCCTTCTCTGTCAATGTATTGTTCCTATCTCTATGGACACTCTTGGCATCACTTTCCCACATCCATTCCTTATCTGTTGAAGTTTTCCAGGGACCCTTCTTTGATCCATTTAGTACTCTTGCTTGGTGAAGTCATCCACAAAAACAGTTAGTAACCACTCATACACTGAGGATTCAAAACTATTTATTTCAAACCCAACCATCACTTGAACTTTTAAGACATCATTTTAATGTCCACTGCTATTAAAGATTTAATAGATTCCAAATCAAACCATCTTACTCCCACACCTCCTTCTTAAACTACCTTTCTCACTGGATAGATGATTTACAGTACATAGCAAAACTAAAGAAACATCTCAGTTTTTCTGATATTTTTAACCTTTCACACCCATTCATGGCATTCTTCCCATTTTATTTTCTAAATTTCCCATAAATAAATTATCGTTCTCCACAGCTTCTACCACTATGTTTGTTCAAAATCTTCAAATTTTCATTTGTTGATCTTGGTCAATACAAGGAGAGTGTCTTTGTCTCTCTATTTATCTTCCCATTCATTGGTTATTAGAATCATCTTACTATAATGGTGTTGTTAGTCATTTTTTGTTGCTGAGACTAAAATACCTGACAAGAACAACTTAATTGAGGAACAGTTTATTTTGGCTCATGGTTTCAGAGGTCTAAGTCCATGATTGGCTGACTGCATTGCTCTGGGCCCAAGTAAAGAAGAACATCAAGGCAGAAGGGTATAAGAGAGGAAATATCCTCAGCTCATGGCTGCCAAAAGGCAGAGAGAGTGAGTAAGTGAGGAGTCAAGAACAAAAAATAATCCCCAAGAGCATGTCCCCAGTGACCCACTTCCTTCAGTCATGCCCCACCTGCCTACAGTTACCACCCAATAAAATAGTCCTTTCAAATTATTAATCCATCAAATGGATTAATCCACTGATGAGTTACAGTTCTCTTAATTCAGTCACCTCACCACTGAACATTACTGCACTGTCTATCATAGGTTTGGAGGCTATATATCATAACCCAACCATAGCACAAAACAAAACAAATGAAGATTTTGGTCATTTTCTGCTTAAATCTTCTTACTAGCATTTCCATTTGGGTAATTCCTGCCAGTTTTGTCACAGAGAATGCAGCACTTCATGAAGGAAATATTGGGTTGAGTATCCAGATTTGCAGAAGAGGATGTTTGAAGTAAATTTCAGTTATGGACGTTACGGAAGTCTGAAATATTCTGTATTTGGAGGAACTGTACAGTGACTCAGAGTGGCTGGAGTAGAAAGTGAAATGAAAACTGTCAATAAGAAACAAGTTTGTCAAAGGACAACCAGATTTTATAGGTTTATGTATGCTATGCTAAGAAGAAGAAAAGGAAGGCAATTAAGATATAAGTTGGCGAAACAGACAACAAAGCCATAGAAAATAAGATGAGGAATAGAGAAGTCGGTAATGTAATGTTTCAGAATTATACAATTGAAGTACTAGGGAGGTTGGAAAGACAAGAGTGGAGATGTGTGTGTAATTGTAGAGTATGACATATGGAAAAGGTAGCCAAAGAAGGATTGAAACAAAGGGTTGAAATAGAGTTGGCCTCAAATCTTATGAAGACTCATAATCCTCATTTGTCTCTTCTATTTTTAACATTTGCTACACTTTTATCTGACATAGAAAACTGTGTTCTATCGTTATACATACATTTGTCTGCATTAGTTCTGTTCAAACAAAACATTCTCAAATAATTAGAGTTTGTAAGTTTGATATAATCATTGTCAATTTGCATGTGAATGATACAATTCTTTTTTTAAAAAATAAGTTCCTTTTTTTAGAAGAATTACAAATAAATAAAAAGATTGAATGAGCAATGTAACACTCATGTGTATACCTTTCAGCTAAAATAATCTGTGGTTAACATTTTATAAGATTTACTTTTTATTCTTTTTTCTGCATAATTGTATGTAATCTCAGCTGAACCACTTGAATGTTAACTGTGATCTTTATAATATTTCATGCTAAACACATTGTACCTCCTAAGAATAAGACAATTTCACAATATGTCCATATCATCATCATAGTAAAGAGTGACTTCTGACTGAGCCAGTTGAGTAGCAAAAGCATTATTGGAGATTTTCACCTTCAATTACAGCTCTGGTCAAGTTCCTCAAGTTTAGACTGGGTGGCCATACCTTTTTTTACTTCTCAGCAGAAAGGTATGCTTCAGGGATTCCCACCGGCGTCCTGCACAGGTGTTGAGACAGAGTTCCTCTGTGTGGAGTGAACTGGCTGTGAAATAAGGCTAAGAAAAAGAAGGCCGCGAAAAGACCACATGGCATGGAAGTAATTTTGAAAAGTGGGGGCAGGACAGCTCTACCACCTTAGCAGTTGAGCTTCCACACTGGAAGAAAGAGAGAGAGAGAGCCCACATTTGCTTTATTATATATGGGGGAAACTTCAAAGGTTTTCCATAGAATGTTCTTCTACCAAATAAGGTAGGAGGTGGGCTATCCAGGCCCAATGGGTCACTCCCAATTCCAGAGCTATAGGAGCAGCCTTTCTAGCCAGGTGTAGATTGAAGTCCAGTGAATTGCATAATCCAGTAAGTGAGAGGGGCCACAAAATAGTGTGCAATGCCAGACTAAAATCTCCATGGCTCAAGGCCCAGTGAAGATGCTAAATAGCTCAGGAGTGGCTTCCCACAAGGGATGTTTACTGATTGCCCTTTCTAACACAGTTCCCAACACTCTCATCTGGTGATACTCTATCTCAAAAAAGTGCTTCTTTTCTCTTCTTACATTTTTTTTTTTACTTATTTATGGCTTACATGTTGTCTTTTTCCTCCCTCCTAGAATATAACTTTGACACAGAAAAGAACTTTGCAGCAATATAAAATTGATTTAGCGCAGGGCCAAGGCTCAGGAACTAGCTAAGTCTTCTTTATAACTTTCCTTATATCTCCATTCCCTTTTTAATTAAATGAAAAAAAAAGAAGTTTTTTTATCCATTTCCCAAATTTTTTTTAATTTTAAGTATTGATATCTTCTAGATACCATCAAAGTTTTCTCGTATTTTTTAATATTATGAAGTGATGAGTATAATTCACTTTTATATTTTACTTTTAATGATTTAGTGTAAATTGGATATCAAGAGCAGTACTATTACAAATGTTCTTTGTGTTGGCTAGACATTAAATCACTACAATTCAAACAGTCTTATAC
This sequence comes from Urocitellus parryii, assembly GCF_045843805.1. Lineage (NCBI taxonomy): Eukaryota > Metazoa > Chordata > Mammalia > Rodentia > Sciuridae > Urocitellus > Urocitellus parryii. The sequence continues at coordinate 66,448,812 of NC_135533.1, forward strand.
AAACATTTAAATTTTGTTTGGAACATATTCAGGTAAATAAGAGCACATGGATTCTATTTTTCCAACACAGAACTGTTTGGAAAATCCTTCTAAGGAACCCACGCCCAGAACCCTGATCATTTTCCATTTTGTAAGGCTATAAAGTTTAAAGTATTTCCATAATTTTCAATTGCCGTATGAAGCTCAGTAGGATTTAAAATTAATGTTGCTTCTAAGATTTGTTTTTATAAGCACCTGAATTTGGAAATCTGTCAAATGCTACATTATGCTTGCTGGTATGAAACATCTTGATTTAATTTAGCATATGTAACACCTAAAATGAAAAACTTGTTGTGTGATGAAGTATCATCTAATATAGCAAACATGTACACAAAACTTTGTCAACCATTTGAGCAAAATGCCATTTGAATGGGGGAACAAGTAGAGAAGACCAGAACTGATCACAATGCCACTCCTTTGCCCATTAAATCACCAAAGAAAAGAAAATTAAACACTCATAATTTATTCACTAGGCCTTCTTATGTCATAAGGATAAAAAATTGATTTTGTGATAGGAAGCATTATCATGTTTTTTTAAAATTATGAACCTGCAGTTGCCCCTATACACACACATGCACTCATCCTAACTGAAAATATTCACTCTTTCTTTACCTTCTTTTAGGGGATAATAGGTTCTTTCCTCCAGTCTAAAATATGTCAATATGCTATATATCCTGTTTGAAGTACTTTTTTAATAATGGGAAGTATTCCTTTTTATGGGTCATTCTGAGTGCAGTTCATTAAAGTGGTAGATATATCTTTCATCAAATAAAAATAAGATATAATTTATGTTTCCAGGAGTTCACAGCAGAATTACTTTATGCATACAGTTATAGATGCCTAAGTCTCTGTGAAGTCATTCAAAATGTAAAGCTCAGATACAATTTCAGACTCATAAATTGGTCTGACTTCTCAGTGTGAAGCATGGTAGTTTGTTAAGTGAATATCTAGACAACAAACTCATATCCAGTACCAACTTTACTAAATGATTCAGTGTGCTTAGAACAATAAAAAAAAAAAAACTATTGTAAGCATGTTGGTAGTTTATAAAGATAAATGAATTATATTTTTCACACATTTCTGTTGTTTCAAGAAAAGACTATATTTTAATAACAATAAAATACATTAATCATGACCAATAAAAACTTCATGATTATAGAGTTTATAGAAATATGCTTTGGTATACTGGATAATGAATCATTGAAAATATATTTTAAGTAACAAACAGTGTTGGCGTTGCATTGTTTTGTAAGATATGCTCGTGGTACAAAGATGAAGAAGTGGAGAGAAATTGGCTTAAGGAAGAGGAGGTCTTCATTAAGAGGGTACTTTGAGCCTCACACTTGAACATAGTGGTACTGGATTTCCTTACTCATTATCTCCCACGCTGGAAAGAAACATCCTTGGATTTCTGCTTATAGAAGTAGGGATCCAAGTACCAGTGAATTAGGAGAGAGAAGGAGAGCCTGTCTACCACTGATTGCCAGTCCCTGCTCAGTGTCTAGTCTCATTTGCCTTGTAAGCAGATAGTTTCAGTGATTTTGTCTGTCTTCCTCCTGGTATCTGAAGGCTCGCATTGCTTTAACTGAGTAAAATTTTCTTTCAGTCTACAGCCATGGATAAAATGTTTTGAAATTTTCCATATTAAAGACAATCCTCAATCTTTCATATTTACTTATTTATTTATTTATGAGGAAGGCAAACACAGCCTGAGATATAGACAGCTGTCTAAATTTGAGGAAAAAATAGATTAGGATTCACTTTTTTTCTCCTCCTCCTCCTCCTCCTGTGCACAAAAGCTTTTCTTGTAAAGAAAGGAGGTTATATATCATCAGGACATATGCAAATTACAGTCTTCCATGGCCCATGCTCTAATTTTGGTATTAAATGTTCTTCAAAGGCTTATGAATTAAAATATTGGTCCTAAGCTTGGTACTACTGCAGGGTGATAGAAACTTAAAGGTGGAGTCCAGCAAGAGTTTTTTGGTCATTGGTGGCTGACCTTAAAGAGGATTGTGGGATTCCTATCTCTCTCCACATTCTTGTTTTACTCTCATAAAATAAACAAGTTTGTCCTGCCATACATCCCTGCCATAATGCACCACCATAGACCCAAATCCACATGGATAGCGGATCATGAATTTATCTTCTCTCTGATATAAGGGAGGTGACTCAAAATGGGGTAGGGAGGAAGAGCATGAGAAGAAAATTACCTCTAGATAGGGAAGAGAGGTGGGAGGGAAATGAAGGGAGAAGGGGAATTGCACGGAAGAGGGAAGGAGACCCCCTTCGTTATACAGAATACAGGTATGACGATGTGAGGGGAATAAAAAAGAAGTGGGTTACGTTAGATTGGGTACAGAGAAGTGATGGGAGGGAAGGGGAGGGAAAGGGGTGAATGGAAGGACAGCAGAATAAAACAGACATTATTATTGCTGTGGGTATATGTGTGACTGCATAACCAATGTAATTCTGCAACCTGTACACTCAGAAAAATAAGAAATTATATCCCATCTGATTTGTATGATATGTCAAGATCATTGTACTATCATGTGTAACTAATTAAAACAAATTAAAAAAACTAAAAGTCCAAAACTGTGAGCCAAAATAATTTTTATAAGTTGGTTACCACAGATATTTATTGCAGTAACAGAAAGTTGACTGATACAACTCATGAATAAAATTTAGTGGAAAAAACTTATTTTGAAGGAGTGTGGTATCCAGAAGATATTTTTTAATTCAGATATCATAATAACATTATTAATATTTTTCTTTTGTCAATGCTATTTTCTAGGAACAGGAGACACTAAGGGAAAAATATCATTACTGCTCTTAAAGAACCCAAAGTCAATAGGATTTAGAAAGGCATGCAAATATACACTAAGATAGAGGTGCTTTCAGAAAGGTCAATGATAAAGAAAAGGGAAAAACTAACCGTGGGAGTGATTTGAGTCTGGACCAGAGACCAAGCATCCAGGACCTTAGTTGACTTTTGTGGTTCTCACATGTAAAGAGACATGCCTGCTGCCCTGCCTTGACTGTGGCAGTGATTCTAGTAAGACTGATGAGAAGCTGAATCTATATTTTGTTAAAGTTAGTGATTGTAAATTTGAATTTTGTATATAAATTCTACCATGGGTAAGCACCTCCATACATATCTGCTAAAGTTAGTAGCATCTATATTGTAAATTGAGAGGAAAAATTTCTGTGTGCTAATTTTATGCCAATTTTTACCATATATTATTGAGAATTTTGTTAATAATCTAAAATGACAATAAATAAACAATATATCACATTGTATCCTAACAGCAAATGTTTTCCTTAAAACAAAAAAGGAGGCTTGTTCTATCGGGATTTTGACTATAATTTAATGACTATAAGTCCTTTGAAAGACAAAGGAGGGGTAAGACAAGATAATACAAATGGAAGAAATGATTTACAGTAGAAGGGGTAGAGAGAGAAAAGGGGAGGGGAGGGGAGGGGAGGGGAGGGGAGGGGGGATAGTAGAGAATAGGACAGACAGCAGAATACATCAGACACTAGAAAGGCAACTTGTCAATCAATGGAAGGGTAACTGATGTGATTCAGCAATCTGTATACGGGGTATAATTGGGAGTTCATAACCCACTTGAATCAAATTGTGAAATATGATGTATTAAGAACTATGTAATGTTTTGAACGACCAACAATAAAAAAATAAATAAATAAATAAATAGAAAAAAAAAAAAGAAAGACAAGTCTTTTTAAAAAGGAGATGTTAAAGTGAGTCTCAGAGATGGTTCTCAACTTCAGGGACTGGATTGAGTTACTCTTACTCTAGCAATAAAAGTGAACAATATGTATAATTTTCTTAATTTTAATATTTTTTTCTTAATAATATTTCTTTAATATTTGTTACCACTTACTAATCAATAGTATCAGCAAATTATAGCATATATGAATGAGTACTTAAATAATATTTAGTGGAAGCAATTAGAAATGACAAAATCATGTTACACAATCAACTTTCTCATATTTTAGAACATAATGCATTTTTTAAAAAATAATTTTTTAGTTATTGGTGGACCTTTATTTTATTTGTTTATATGCAGTGCTGAGAATTGAACACAGTACCTCACACATGCTAGGCAAGTGCTCTACCACTGAGCTATAACCCCAACCCCCAGAACATAATACATTTTTGAACCATTAATATGTAGTTATAATAATGGTGGTAAAAGTATTTCCAGTGCATCTGAATATTCCAGTATTTTATAGTCTTTCCTTATGGGTATGAAAACTTCCAAAGAGCACTATGATTTCCAGGTGCTTTACCAAATTACAACTAGGTTTAGATTTTCTTTAAAATCAATTCAAATCTATATTTTTAAAATTGCTTGATTTTCAATTAGGTATAATAGAGTCAATGTGAAATAAAACATAATATAGGTGTTAAATGATTGCTTTCAAAACTAAAGTTTACCTTTTATTTTATTCTTTGTATTGCCTTATACTTGAAAATACTCACATAACTATGATCAGTCATGAATAGTGAGGATAACAGTGAGGATCCAGCCAGGAAAATATGCACCAGATGTCTTAACAGAGAAAAATTTTAACATGAGAAGTTGATTGCAAGTATTAAAGAACTGAAAAGGCAAGTGGAGAACAATAAGATAGCACAGAGGTGGTAACTGAGGAACAGAGTTACCACTATTAGGGCTAGAAAAATGAAGTAAAGTGGTTGACGTTGTACTACAGACTACAACTTTTAAAGGAGAGGCCCCACCTGCAGCTCTGGGCCTCAGATCTCTGAGGAGGAGACACTGCAGAGCTGGTGCTAGAGCCTCAGAAGCTCAGGAGGGCCCCTGAATGATTAAGAAGGTCCATAATGGGGTGCGGGGGTATGGGAAAAACGAAGGAACTGTGATTGGACAAAGGGGAGGGAGGAGAGGGAGGGTGCATGCTGGCAGGAAAGATGGTGGAATGAGATGAACATCATTACCCTAGCAACATGTATGACTGAACATATGGTGCGACACCACATCGTGTAGAACCAGAGAATGAATCAAAATGCATTATACTGTCATATATATATATATATATATATATATATATATATATATATATATATAAAATAAATAAATAAATAGATAAATAAATTTTTAAAAATTATAAAAAAAAGAAGAAGGACCTCCAAAGAGTGTCAGCCAATTATTGATAGTATTCCCGAAGAATTCACTGAGGCTGGTAGTTCTAGTTGGTGGAACAAACAGTGCTTTCAGGAACCAGAGTAAAAAGCAACTGCAGGAGCAATGCCAACAGGAACAGGCAGCAAATGGGAAGAATAAAGTACCTTCTCTGTCTCAGATTCCCCATCTCAGTCTTGTCCTCCTTATCAGGAACCCAGCTGATAACTGAGAAATGTGGTTCTCAATAATTCCAGTCAGCCTGAGGAGAAAGGAGGGTTAAACTGAAAATTAATAGCTTAATAACTGCTACAGTGAGAGGAGAGGGGGTGTTGTAACAAACATTTAAATACAAGTAAATAAATTCAAAGGAAAAATGAAGGAGAAACTTTGATAAATTATAAAAGGAAACTCTGAATTTTTAAGTTTATGATTTCTATAGACCTAAAATTGTAGCATGTTTATCTTATAAAAGAATAAGTTCACCAACATTATTATTATACTGAAGAAGCGGCTATTTCTTAGATATTAAGTAATGACAATTAAAAACTATCAGCTCTCTCCATCAAATGAACACTGAAGCCCTGGTACAAAGAGTAATTTTTATTCCCACAGAATTCATATATGAGCATGCAAACCTACAGAATAAAGCAACGTTTTCTTTTTTTGAAGTAAAACTGCTAATTTTATTTTCCAACATGGAATATTGGCAACTAACGGGCATGAGTTTACGAATTTTATTCCAGTAAGCTATTTTGAGAATCAAATCTAAAATATGCAGTAAAATAAATGGTTCCTTTAATGAAAACCAAAGCAGAACACAGAAGTCTTCTTATGTCAAAAGAAAAGAACTATTGTAGTAAGAAAACACTAAAATGTCTACTTATTTAAGTGACTCTACAAATGCAATAAAATTTACACAATATTATTGTCCAGCTCTTGGAAATAGCATTGATTAGTTAATTGATCTGCCCAATTATTTTTCACTACTGAAACTGATTGACTAACGGAAATTTAGTCAATTAAACTAACTGAATGTTATGTAAACATAAACTTTATTGAGATTTAAAAGCTATTTTTATATAATATTCAATTAATATATAAATAAGAAATAAATTAAAATAGAAACTTTTAAATGCTGTTGATCTTGAGCAGAGAAAATCAATGATTATTTAGATATTAAGTATTGCTGTAGTTCCTTTTAACTAAAATTGCAAAATTTGCACCACATTTTTTCCCATTTACATTGTAGATTTTAATCAAAGCTCTATTTGTACAATAATATAAAAAATGCTCTTTTTATTAAAATATAGATCTTTGGAGGTTTTATTATGATTTTGTGATCAAATTGGAACTTTTAAATATTTTCATATATGATTACGTACTTGTTGGATCCTCAGTTTAAAGTAGATTTATATCTTCATATTTTTATTTTACTTAGTAGACTTGTTTTTTTTTTTTTGCTTAGCACAAAAATGCTGAATAAATTATTCTATACTACCAACCTATAATTTAAAATTCATAAACAGAAGAATTTTCTAAATTGTGGAGACAGAACATAACACTGAAACCAGAAGAAAAGTTACTTTCTCTAAAATTAATTCCTTTTAAATTAAGTGCAACTTTAATTATATCTTAACTCAATAATTTATTGAAATAGATATATAATATATATATGTACATACATATATATATAGATAGATAGATAGATAGAGATATAGATTTTTTTTAACCAGGGATTGACCTCCTGGTACTCGACCACTGAGCCACATCCTCTGCCCTATTTTGCATTTTATTTAGAGACAGGATCTCACTGAGTTGCTTAGCGCCTCACAGTTGCTGAGGCTGGCTTTGAACTTGTGATTCTCCTATCTCAGCCTTCCAAGCCGCTAAGATTATAGGTGTGTGCCACCAAGCCAGGTGAAATATGTTTTTTAACTAATACTAACATGAAATTCATGGTGCTAGGAATTAAGAGGAGTTTAAAAATGCAAAAGTCTAGTCGTTACCATTCCCAAATTTCTAAGACTTATCAAATTAAAATATTTGTCCTATGCTGAACTTGTGTATTTTATTTTTTGGTTCATAAATATACTCATCACAGCATAATATTCCTTGCCCTTGTGGTTCTTCCTAGTTAATTGGGGCAGTAAGTTCCAAAAATACTAAATTCCAGACTTCTTTATAATAAATTACTTTTCTAGAATGCTAAAGGTAGAACAGATGATCTTTCCATGGCTTTACTACAAACTAAAATTCTTTTGAGAACACCTATTGGGTCCTGTTTGTGAATTTTCCTTTGCAATTCCTATGACATTCTTTCGTCATTGACTCAGAATCTGGTATCTGTCTTGTGAGCACTTGTCATTTTTTTAGTGATCTACCTCAGGGGCTTATTCGAACATTTCATTATGAAAAATTGGTAGTCTTGACAGTTACTACAGCTTTCAGTGGCTGAATGTGGCAAAGTTGTGACACCTGCAAATTCCTGGGTTATTGCAAACTGAAATATCTAGACAGGCAAATTAATGTCCATTATATGTAATTATAGCCTGAATTCCTAGCTACTTTTAGGAATTCAGAGAGAGAGAGAGAGAGAGAGAGAGGGAGAGAGAGAGAGAGAGAGAGCACGCAGCTGTTGCTGCTATGTGTTTCAACCTTTTTTTCTGGAGAGAAAGGGGATATTTGTTCATTACAAACAGCTCTTGGTTTCTGAATTAAATATGTTCTTTCTCAAATATTTTGTATTGAGTGGGTGTATAAGGTTTCATTCAAAAAAGAATTTGCATTTTCCTTCCTTGTGTATATTCTCCTGAATTGTGTCCTTGTCTTTCTGTTCTGCCCTTATTTATAGCTGAGGGGAGAGTTCAGAGACCTTATAATTAGCCAAAGAACTCTGTAATGGCCCTCATTCAAGAGCACCATGAAAATATTATTTGTTACTATGAATTAAATATGACATATTGTCCATTAAAAAGTAATATTTCTAATGGATTTTGTTCATTTAAGTGATGTTTAATTATTATGTCCATTATTTTAGAACAGTAGAAATAATTTCTACATGGTCTTTTTATGATTTCAATAAATTTGGTACAAAAGAACACAGTTTAGAGGATTGTGAATCCTCTGGTACTTTTTTAAAACACCTTTTTATTAATAATTTGAATACGGCTAGTTCATTTGTAATGTAACTTACAAAGATTATACAGAAATATATATTATTCTGATTTATTATTTTTGCCCAAAAGGAAAAAAATCTACTTATTTTGCTTCTTTTTATAAATTCAAATCTTCAGAGACATTTTGCTTTCTTCGATAGGTTACATAACAAATGTATTAGTTGTCTAACCTCGTTCTTTTTATTAACTCTCCTTTAACCTAAATTATCTTTCTGATTAAGTTGCTTAATCACTCAGTTTACCTTCTTGCAATAAACTGCATGCTATTTTACTTGTACAGTATTTTTGCTTTTCTTGTGAAAAAAAGACATACTTTTCTTTGTATTTTTGTTCTCACCTTCAGATTTAAAAAAAAAGAAAAAGTGAATCACGTTTTAATAAGGTAAAATAATGAAAAGGTAAAGTTGCTTTAGTTCACTGGTTAAATTCTCCTTACTATTTTGGACCATTATACTGTCATCAAATAACCAAGGACTACCTTTAATGAGGTGTGTGTGCCTGGTTTCATTAGCTGCCTAACAGATGTCTGAGTGATTAAAGCTCCCCTGAGCACAATAGCTTTTGTATTTTCTTGAATCTCATTTGCTTTCTGACCTAGCAGTTCCACCATATAGTCCCACTTGATGCTTTATTTTTCCTTTGCAGCTGTTAACTGGATGATCAAAGTAGTTTATAAATATCTTATTATCAAAGGTCATTTTCCTGGAGTTTCTATAAAATTATTCCTCCTATCTGTATTTCCTTTAAAAATTCCAGAGTCAATAAAAGAAATGAAAATATTTGAGAATTCCAAATACCCTATTGGGATCAGGTGATTGTTGGCCCACCTGGTATTTTGGTCTAGGTCCCAGACTTGTAGCAAATACAAAGTCATACTACAGCATGAAATAGACAAAATAATCTGAAACATCCCTGAAGTATAGCCAGGGCATGATTTGAAGGTGTCGTTGAAAGATCTCCATAGCACACAAAGAGCTGTTTTTTTGGAACCTGGTTTATCTGCCTCAGAAAGAGAAAGGTTTGGTTGACAGGATTTAAACCTGTGGCTCCAGGCAGTCTAGGCACTTTAATTCAGATTCTTAGATCAGGAAACCAAGTCCTGTAGCTCTTAGAAACTCTGTATTTAGACACAGATAACGATTATAACAACCAAGTTGACATTTTAGTAATAAGAATTTCACCAAGTTGCACTTATACCTTCAAATGTGTTATTGTTTAATCTCATCATGTGAGTCAAGTTGAATCAAATCCAGTTCCTTTTTCCTTCCAATATCAATTATAAGTTATTGTATTTAGTTTTTATGGGGTATTTGTACATTCTGATCTCAAAGGACATTGGAACTAGCTTTGACAATGTATTATAATGTTAACTTTTCCTATGAGAACAGAAAAACAAGGCAGTCTTTTAAAGTTACAATAAAAACTATGTTGCACACATATATGGATAACAGCAAAGAAGGCATTGTATATCATACTTTTCTTGCCATGTTCTTGTTATATTTAAGGAAAATAATTTTTAAATGTAATTTTCTCTAAGTTTTCTATTCAAATGTAATTTAATCTGTGTTTATTATTCTGCATATTTGCTCTATATTAAAAATAGCCATTTTTGGCATCTAAATTCAGTAAATAGGAGTAATCACTGGTATTTATATCATAATTATATTCATTCAGCTTGTTAAACTTGTAGACAATCACTAATTAACATTATTTGTCATGTCATATTTTTTTTCTCCAAAAAGCAATGTATTCATAATTTTCTACTTATATAAAATTATGATGAAGATAAAGTGATATCAGAAGGGAACAAAATATGATTTAATGTTAATTTCTAAAATAAATGCTCAGAAACATAGCCTTTTCAGTTTAAAAAATAAATGCAACCTTATTAACAAAATATATGTTTATTATATATTGAATAAAGACAGGGTAAGAAAAGGCAGATAGTACTGAATATTTCCTTGATTTTGGTGACAAAATACATTATATATATATATATATATATATAAATGTGTATATATGTATATATAAAATGCACTAAGAAAAGTAAAACAATTTTCATCATTTACCCTTAGCCCTCAATTATACTATGAGAAAATTAACCTTATTTTTAGATTAACATGAATTTCAAGATGCTTAAATTATAAGTGAATAGCCTCAAGCTTTAAAGAATTTATTAAAATAATTTTTCAACTATCATGAAGCCTGAAGAAAAGAAAAATTATTAGTTCTACTCCCCAGACCAAGGAAATACAGAAGTTGGATTCTGACCTGGCAGTATTTTTTTAGGATTGTGTTTTCTGTAATTTGATTATTATTTTCTTCAGATGTTCATTAAATTCTCCCTTTTAAGGCAAATAATGACAATAATTAAGTCATTAATTTTACTCATCTATTTCTAAAGTTGTTTCTAATTTCATATTTCATTTGGATATCGATAAAATCATTTAGGGTAAAATTAATTGTACTTTACATTTTTCTCCATAAGCTGTCTTCTTCTAGGTATCATATTGCTAGACAAGTTGAGGCATAGTAGATGTTCAAATATTCCTCACCTCTAAATAGCTGGAAAAAAATTGTATTAGGCTACTAAAGATGAATTTGAGATGGGAAAGTCTGAAAAAGTTTTTACTGAATGAATTGTACCATATAAATGAGCAAGTAAATAAGTACATTTTCAGAGTTCTCAAATGTGCAAAATATCTCAAATTATCTCAATTATGCCTATCTTGTCTGATAGTTTTTGTGTATATCTCTATAGAAGAGCTATGAAGGGCACTGAATCATATACATGCTGCTCTCAGTTTTGACAATTAAAGGAAAGATGAAAACTATACCACACTAATCCTTTTGAAAGAATATTGTGTGAAATAGACTAAATTATGAAACATTTAAATTATTATTCAGTATTTTTGAAATATCTCTTAGTTCACTGATACTATCTTGAATATTAATAAACTGTTTTCTAACTTTTATAGTGTTTACTCCTAAGTTCTCCATAACTACAACACCTTATGTTATTTATTTTCCATATGTGATTTTCTTTCCACATGTTCCCACATAACTAGAAGATGCATTACTGTATTTAAAAAGCTAGTAAAAATTGAATTATATTTTACTCTACCTATTGAAACTTATATGAAATTTAAAGCTTATGTGTATTTGACATCATTCCTCTCTATTGATTCAGCTATTGATTTTTCTCACCTACAAATTAGAAAACACCTAGTATAATACTGAATGTGTTTAATAACTCTGAATGTTTATATAAGCAGAAAATAAGTTTAATATTTTACTGAAGCAGAGAATTCACTCAGTTCCTTTGTTTTAAGGTGGCATTATATAAATGCTATTATAATTTAGATATTAGATGTCCCAAAAAACTCCTGTATGAGACAATGTAAGAAGATTTAGAGGCAAAATGATTTGGTTATGAGAGCCTTAATCCCATCAGTACATCAATGTCCTGATAGGGACATTACCACAGGCTGGTAGGGTGTGGCTGAGGAAGGTGAGTCATTGGGGATATGTCTTTAGGTATATATTTGGTGAGCTGAGCTTAATCTCTCTCTCTCTGATTCCTGACCATCAGGTTCTGAGTGACTTTCTCCACCACACTCTTTCAACATGATGTTCTACCTCAGTTGGGCCTCAAAGAATGGAGTCCGCCATTTATGGACTAGGACTCTGAAACCATGAGCCGCAAAATAAACTTCTCCTTCTCTAATTGTTCTTGTAAGGTCTTTGGTTACAGCAGTGAAAAAGCTGACTAAGACCAATGTCATTTGTGAGGTTGTGTACTATACAACCTTGGCAGCCATACATGGGAGCAAAAAGAATATGTGTTGCAGAAATTCAATACTCATGTCTTAATTCCAACTCTGTGCTATTCTAAACATCTGCAATGGATTGTCTCAATCCTCATAACAATACTATGAAAAATTTTATTGTCTGCCTTTTACAAAAAAGGAAATTGAGGTACAGAGAGGCTAAGTAGCCAAGGTCAAACATCTGGTAATTGGTACGTATTCTGAAACTCTTTTGATTACGTTTACAGGATGTGTATCCTTAGCTCTTTTTCTCTCTCATTTTTTTTTATTTAGCTGCATTCTATACAGCAACTGTGGTTCTACCATCACCTATATATCAGTGGGTTATTAAATGAATGAATTAATCAATTAAGTCTTTTTCTTTAATAGTATAATTTTCTCTCTGCTACAAACAAATAAAAGTTTCCAAATATAGTCATGTATTGCTCAAAGGGGATACATTGTGTGAAAAGTTTTGTTAGGTTACACAACAGGCATGGATCAAATTCCTCTTCAGAGATTTCAGAAAGAACAAACTCCGTAAATATCTAGATTTAGACCTTTTAGCCTCCAGAATTGTGATACCATGAACTTTTGTTATTTAAACTGCCAATTTGTGGTTGTTTCTTAAGGCAATCCTACCAAACTAATATAATATCGCTATTACATGAACTGATAATTCATTGATCTATATATCCCATGTGTGCTACATGTTGTATAACACATGGAAAGAGAAAAAATTTATCGGTGGTAGTGAAGATGTAAGGCAGGATTTTTATAAGATTGAGTTAATTTCTAAGATTCTAATTTTTTAAAAAGTAGAAATTAATAGTAAAATAGTAGTTTAACTTTTAAATAACAGTTCATTAAAATAACATGACACTTAGCAATGGGCCACATTCTGAGAAATGTATTGTGAGGTTATTTCTTTGTGTAAGCATCCTAGAGTGTATTCACATAAACATAAACAGGAATGGTACATCACTTGACTTGACCTCTTGATACAAGATATGTAAGGCTCCTGCAGGAATAAAATGGTAAGAAGTTTTTTAAATAAGTGAGAGTATGATCTAAAATAACAATAAAATCTATGATGTAGTGAATGCATAAACCAGTACATAGGCCTTCATTAGCAAGCATTATGCACTACATGCAATTGTGTGTGCTATAATTTTGTAATAGTTTTATATATATATACCAGCACCACCACAAAAGGAAGTAATGTATGGCACTGTGACATCACAAGGCCACAATGTCCTAGGTGAGAGGAATATTTAAGTCTTGATATAACCCTAGAAGGCCACTCCTGTCATTATGTGATAAGCATTAACTGAAATATCATTTGACAATGCATGACATAGGATCCATGTACATACCTAACAAATGCCTAAATTGACTTGGTTCAATTATGAATTTAATATCCACTCCATCAGAGATATCTTTAGTCTGTATGTGATTTTGTTAGTTATGTTTTGCTTTATATATATATTTTCTGTCTCAGAAAAACATCTTTCTCTTTTAAAAAAGATCTGTGACAAGTCTGTCAATTATATTTCTTCTTTAATAATTGGCTTCCTTTTGTTTATTTTAGTTTATGCATAGCAACACAGAAGGCCTGGCAAATAGGAAGAAGAGAAAAGGATTACTTCTTGACATTTGTTTGCTATTCCAGTTAGGAGCATCCTAGCAGTGGTGGGCTCCAGTATCCAGTTTTTTTTTTTCTTGCATTCACCAGCACAGTTTTATTGTGGCCCCTACAACAGCCAGAGGGACTTATTCCTCCAGGTGTGGGCCCCAAGTCCACAGATCCACTTTTTGCAACTTCTAGTTATTTACTGCTTTCTTCAGTTACATTCTTAGTTTTTTCTTTTAATTGTCCCCACCTCCAATACCAATACAACAAATTGTCAATGTTAAATTTTATTTATAAAGATTGTTCTTTTCGTTTCCTAATCAAACCCTAATGGTACACTCCTGGGCTAGAATGGTCTTTGACTGGCTCCAGTTCTTTTTGACTACTGCACATACTTTCTCTAATCACTCCAATTCAATGCCAATTATAATCTAGAATATCTCAAAAACCTGTGCTATATTTATGCAAATCAAACTGCAGTAGTAAGAAACAAGTTTTTGTTTTTATCAGAAAAATCTATAAATAGCAGACTTATATTAAGCAAGCCCAATAGCTTGCTTTTACAACTGAGGGAGGTTTATTGGTTGTGTGGCTTATTCTCAAAAACCTTAGAGTGCTAATTAATGGAGGGATACTTATAACTATTCTTCTTTTCTATAATTGTTCATCTGCCCCTTTCTGGTTTTCATAGGCAAAGAGAAAAGAGGACAAGAAAACTAGGGTCAGAAAATGGTGGAACCAGAAAACAAAAAATCTAAAGGTAAAAATTAAGAGGAGTTAAATGTGTGTGAGAGTGTTCATCTATTCTCTTGCTCTGAGATTGTAAAGGCTCCAGTGAAAATTTTTTTATCATTCCTTAAAAATGAACTTATTTTTAGAAGTAAGATAAATGCTACATTTAGTGAAAATAATCTGCTGTTTTAAACATATATAATATTTTTCCTTTTACTTTTTAAATAACTCTTCTAAAGCAATTAAAACTATGTGCAAATGTTAGTCTGCTTTTCATGTATAACAATTTTAGGAAAATTCTCAGTGGAAATTTGGGTGAAAAGATACCAAAATACAAATATAAAAATATTAATTAAAACTAGTATGTTATTCTTTATGTTTCCAATTTTAGAATGTTTACTGGGTGAAGGCAGCCTTGTGTTTAATAAATTATCTCAAATCCTGTGCTTAGATAATGATAAAAGAAATTTTCTTCTAATATCTAGCTTTTTAGAATATCTTAAAAAATATCTGCATAATTCAGTTTTGTAGTTATTATGATGGACTATGGTAAACTATGTATAAGTTCTGGTGACTAGATAATTCTGGTGGGTAAGATGCCAGCTATATCAGTTTTGCCTCTTTCAGCAATCTTTCTGAGCAAAGTAAAAATTTCTGTAACAGAAAACTTAGATCTGCTCCATGCACTCTATTTTTCCTCCTTATAGCGCTTAACATTATTCTCAGCTATCATTATTCATTCATAAAATTACTCTAAAGTTATGGATAACCAGACACCAATGACCTCTTTTTTTTTTTAAAGAAGGTGCTATCCCATGTTTGTAAGAGTAAATATGTTTTCAATTCAATTGTACTGATACTTTCCACACCTTAATTGTTATAAATGAGGACAATAACTTTAAAATTTTGTTTTAACTCACTGCTGTTTTTGAGACTGATTCATGAAATCAGGACAGGATTTTACTAGGTCTCACTAATGTTAAGTGCAGGTGTTTCAAATAACGTCCTGGAGATGCAAGTTACATTAAAATTATTTTACATGATAAATACCACACAGTGAAACAAAGGTTGAAAGTGTTTTTTAAAAGCTGTAAATATTAAAAATAATAGAGTCTGTTGCTTAAACTAGACTAAATAAAGGATTACAGGTCCAGTTTTTAAAAGAAGGAAATTTGCAGCTATGAACGTGCCTAGAGGGTAGAGAAATATGTTTTGTGTATTTTATTGTTCTGAAGCACTTAGCTTCATATTTTATACACAAAGATGTCTTTAGTTAATGACTGACTAAGCCAATGATTGCTACTTTTCATTTAGAGTTCTCTATAGATTATAGGACTAACCCCTTAATTCAATCAACAGGTACTTACTGAACTAAGGATACTAGATTGAACAACATATGCATGAAGTATGATTTCATGAGTGTAGAGTCTAAAGGGGGAAAAGGATTAAAAATAATTCCATTAAAAGCAGCCTACAAGAACCCAAAAAAATCACTACCATATTTACCAATGTGGCTAAGTACACATATATGTGTATATACGTATATATTGTCTCATATCAATAATAAATGACTAAAAAATATGAATGAAAGACATTAGAAAATTTTCATGAAACATCATGTCAAATTATAAGCATCCAGAATATGAGATATGCATTGTTATCTTTAAAAAAGAACAAGAAGAATAAATGAAATCAGCAAAAATATAAAGAAGTATTTCTTATCAGAATTTAAAATGTCAGTTGAACATTAAGTATATTGATAATTACAGAAATAAAAATGAAGACCACAATGAGATAGTTTCTTACATTTTTTTAGGTTGTCAAAAATAGAGGTGTTTGAGTTTAGAAAGTGTTTGCAAGCATAAGAAACAATCATAACTTACATAAATTGTTTGTTGGGTTGTAAATTAGAAAAGGTCATTTGAACAATAATTTAATATTATCTTATAAAATATAAGAAGTATATCTCCTACAACCCCCTTCCAATGATACCTGCATGGTGTATAGAAATTTAAACATGTTCAATAGGCTCTCTCTCCTAGGACTAGACTCTGCCAATTTCTCAGGAGATTCATCCTATCACCAAGAACATCACTGAGTCTCAGATATCTTACAGCATTGTATATAACAGTAAAATGTTGGAAACAAGCTGATTATCCACTGGTAATACAATAAGTTTTGGTATATTCACATAGTGTAATATACATATAAGTGAAACAATAATTTTAGTATTATATCAACAGCATAAAAAATTTTAAAGACAATTCCAGATAAAAAATTTAATTTATATACATACATACACATACATGAATTTTGATACTATTTTCATAAAACCCCCAAATAAACAAAATGTGTATTGTTTAATGGCACATATATACTCTAAAACTATAGGAAAATATGAGAAAAGTTAATTTTAAAAAAACTCAAAATAACCAGATAATGATAGAATTGACCACCCAAAAGCAGAGATTTAGCCTCATCTGTAGTATAAAAATGATTTTATTCCTTCAGTTAATAGGTATTTTATTCAATAGTATGTCTATAAAACTTCATGTATAATATGGTATGTATAACACATTCCATAATAAATATTGTTTAAACTTGAGATTATATTAAAGTTGAATTTTTTTGAAAACATGGAAGTATTTGTGTTAAATTAACAGATAGATATGTGTATTAAACAAAGAAATGAAGTCTGGCAAGCAAAATAAATCTAGAATTAAAATATTACAAATACATTTTATGCATATAAGGAATTCTTAGATTTTGTTCATAAACATTCATATGTGTATGTGTATGTGCATGTGTCCATAAGAATATTTAAAGAAGAGATGCCTTGGGAAGAAGCCTATGGGGAGGAGACCAGTGCCTCTTTATGAGATTCTTTTCCTGTTCAGGAGGATGTAAGCCACCTAAGAAATTAAATTCTAGAATAATTAGTGAAGAAAAAAAGACAAAGTCAGAAAAATATTTTCTAAGGATGGAGCACCTGATAGGTCCAGTCCACACAGGAGCTGGAGCTTGACAACTAAAAAATGAATACCATGGTTTATTTAAGGGGGTACAACAAAGGCAGGGCCTGCAGTCTTGCTTCTTGGTGTCTTGCAGTCAGCAGGTTGATTGGCATTTGGCAGGTCACACCCATCTCTGAAGGCTGTGTGGTTGGATGGTTGTAGAAGGACAGCCCATCTTGGGTGTTGTGTGGGACCAGACAGAGCTTAAATAGGATTAGCAATGCGTTTGGGCAGTCTTAGCCAGAGGAAATATCCGCTGGAAGTTCCCAGACACCAGTTTCTCCTATTCACTAGGCTGAGATACCAATGTAGTTCACACACGGCCCACAAACGTATCACAAGACAGAAGCCAATATTCACCCAAATAGGCAAATGAAGGAAGTCAATAAAGAAGCCTCAGAAAGACTGATCGTTGTGGAAGGAACTAAAAGAGCAATTAAAAGCATGGACATGTTTTAAGAATGAGGGACAGAAAACTATACAGCTTCTTGACAAGAGACTAAATAAAAATAGAACCAGCAAAATGCATATCTAATTTGAAAACTGATTCTTTAAAAATGTGGAGTACTTCATACAGAATACAGATTGGACAGAAGAATGAATGGAGAACATATTGGAATATATTGGAATATCCTGAAGAAACCTTCACATTAGACACCTAAAAAGATAAAGTTTGGAAAATATGACTTTGCATACACTACTAGACTGACAGGAAAGTAAGGACAACACTGCGTCTATGGACCAAGGAAGAGCGTGGATGAAATGGGGTAAGCAAGCTCTTTCACTAAGAGTAGCTTCAGCACCCCTAGGACCTGGAGTTTTAGCTTACATGCTGTCTAGAAAGAGGCATAAAAATACAAACCCTTCACACAAAGATCTGAAAAGAGACACATAAAAGTGGGACTTCACAAAGACCTGCACACCATGAAAGTGAAAGAAACATTTCTGCAGAAAGAACAAGAACACAAATATGTCAGTGATCAGAGAGAGAGAGAGAGAGAGAGAGAGAGAGAGAGAGAGAGAGAGAGAGAAACTCCTCTGAATATGCTTAACCATGAGGTAAAGTTCATGAAGGTTTCTGGGCTGACCTGACAGTACCAGCATAATCCACTTGTCTCCCAAATGTCCCTAATTGAGCACATGCCATCATTAAAGCAGTAGGTCTGACCTGGTTTCCCAGTTGCTAGGGAGAAGACCACACAAATCCTTTCTTTCTTTCTTTTTTTTAAAAAGAGAGAGAGAGAGAGAGAGAGAGAGAGAGAGAGAGAGAGAGAGAGAGAGAGAGAGAGAATTTTTTAATATTTATTTTTTCATTTTTGGTGGACACAACATCTTTATTTTATTTTTATGTGGTGCTGAGGATTGAACCCAGCACCCAGCACGCCACGCATGCCAGGCGAGCTCCCTATCGCTTGAGCCACATCCAGAGCCTCACACAAATCCTTTCTTAATAGTGGGCATCTCAAAGACAAGGCTTAAACTATGTCTACGTGTAGAATTTAAGTAAAAAGGAGTTCTTTATAAAATAAATAAAGCACACAACTAGAATGAGAAAATACAGATTAAGAACTACTTACTAATAATTCATTTAATAAAATTGTGAAACACAGAATGTAAAAAGTGAAATTGAAAGAATTGAAAGCAGATTACAAATAAGATAACAAAAATAAGATGAAAATTTGAAAAAAAAGACAAAAGGTAATTTTTAAAAATGAAACCATATATGGTGTGAACAACTCATTTGGATAGGTAAACTATAACTATTTACTATCCATCTAATGAAATGTTCTTTAAAACTGTTCTGTTGACACCTAGGGAAAATTGAGATAATTTCAAATGACCCAAGAGGTCAGAATTATTTTTGTAATAATAGTAGGAAGTTAATAGCCATTTGTACTATCTTAACATCTGCAAAAGCAATGATGGGTAAAACTGCTGGCACTTTTGAATGATCAATGCAGTGCTAACAAACTATATTAGTAAATTAATTTTTATCAACATGAATTTGCAGATAAAAAATGAAAAAAAAAAAAACAGTTTTATACCGGCCTTTAAAAGTCTTTAAAAGGACTTTAAAAGGTCCTGAAATTGAAAGGTAAAAAGTACTGACCACTTTATCTCTACCCTTGGGTACACATGTTTTTAGTATTTTCTGTAACAACATGAGAAGTATGTATAAAATGCTTGCAATGCCTATGGAACTATGATAGAAATTTCAAGGAAAATAATCAGGGTGACTGACTTGTTAGCTGAACCAGCCACTTATTCATGGAACCCAACTTTGTAACTAAAATAGTTACCAACAGACAAACCATGGTTATTTAGACTGTGGTACTTGGCAGTTATTTTCTTGAATATGAACTTGAGCCTGTCATATCAAAGAAAAACAGCTGACCATATTTGTTGCCAATGATGAAATTGGAGCCCTCATTGAAAATCAGAACTTTGGGAATAACTTGTCTCCATGACCATATACTTGACAGCTTCCCAATTCTAAAAGACTTGTCTTATGAGATCAGTGGCAACAATAACAAAAGTTATTGTGATTTGTATTATGAAATATGTCAACTTTTGGAAAATCTGCATACCTCAGTTAACTAATATTTTCCAAATGTTCAACTCATGATGTTGCAAAATCATATTTATATAAAGTTTATACTTAAATTACAAGGTTAACTGATCGATTTTAAAGTAGCAGAGTATGAAAATTTCACCAATGTGGTTTCACATTTCACACTGCTTGTTGAATTTTGGTGCTATAGCAACTAAAAATGTTATTAAGATCATCCTCTATTTTATAGCCATGTATTTGTATATGTGTGGGTTCTCTTTAAACATTTTAAAGAAAATGATCTATAGTGATAGTTAGATTGCAAGAGATAAAACAATAGACCTAAGCAGGAAATATTAAAGCAGAAATTTAAAGAGATTTGAAAAATTATGACTCTTCTCACTGAATTTATGTTAACAGATAACAGATTTTTATTTAAAAATTAGTTATTCAGTTGCATAATAAGTAAATTAAGATGTTTAAGTATAATACTGTTAACATTTTATTTATATGGAGATTTTTACATAGATATACAATACCATGAGGGGATCCTTTAAGTGTGGAATGAGTTTTTAAGACCAAAATAGTTAAGGATATAGAAGCATAGGTTCAGGGATACATAGATAGAGATACATTATAGTTATATATAAACAAGAAGAACTATTGGAATCCAGTAGAGAAACCAACAGGAAAAAATTTGAAATGAGATAAAGTCATGGAGATATGATAAGATTAACTAATGTACAATTTAACAGTTTCTGTAAAGTAATCAGGAGTAAATGTGGGAAGAGGAATTGGCTATATTGCAAAGTATTGTGATAGAGAATATAAGGATATTACAGAATTGAAAACATAAAATTTCATATTCAGCCAATAAAATGGACCTCAGTCTAGGCAAATAAAAAATAATTACTACTTAAGACATATTGTAATGAAACTGCTATATGCTAATGAAAAAGGAAGTATTCAAAATTTTCAAAAAGAAAATTATTTAAAATGCCTTCATGAAATTCACAGCAGAATTTGCAAAAACAACAATGGAAACAAAGGAGTTGAGAGACAATAACCAGCCACCTAAGCAAAATATCTTATAACTTACATTCAATTATTAGAGAAAAATTATACTTTTGGCTAAAAGAAAATAGAGTTTACCATCATTACAATTTCACTAATGTGACCTAACAAGATAAAATATACATACTAGAAGAAAATTCAGAGGAGCAAAAAGGGCTAAGACAAAACTAAAATAGAACATGTGAGCCAATCTAAACACATAAGGCAGTGCACAATAGCACAAATAATGAGAGAAACAAATCAAAGCTACTCTTAAGATTTCATCTCACTCCATCCAGAATGGCAATTATTAAGAACACAAGCAACAATAAGTGTTGGTGAGGATGTGGTGGAAAAGGTACACTTATACATTGCTGGTGGGACTGCAAATTGGGGTAACCATGCTGGAAAACAGTATGGAGATTCCTTAAAGAACTTGAAATGGAACTATCATTCAACCCAGTTATCTCATTCCTCAGTTTGTACCCAAAGGAATTAAAATCAGCATACTACAGTGATGCAGCCCCATCAATATTAATAGGAGCTCAATTCACAATAGCTAAACTGTGGAACCAACCTATATGTCCCACAATAGATGAATGGATAAAGAAAATATTATATATATGTATATATACACACACACACACACATATATACATATACATATACACACATACAATGGAATATTACTCAGCCTTAAAAAAGAATGAAATTATGGGATTTGCAGGTAAATGGATGGAGTTGGAGAATATCATGCTGAGTGAAATAAGCCAATCTGAAAAAAAACAAAGGCTAAATATTTCCTCTAATATGTTGATACTGATTTATAATGGGGGGGGGTGAAGAGAATGGAGAAACATTGCATTGGGTAGAGGGGAGTGAAAGGAGGGGAGGGGTGTGGGATGGGTAGGGCAGTGGAATGAGATGGACATTATTACCTTATGTACATGTATGATTGTATGAACAATAAAAAAATTGTAAAAAATAAGTTCTGCATCATTCATTATGGATAAATTGTTAAAGCATTCTGTCTGAAATCAGGGATGAGAGAAGGACCTTATCACTGCTTTTATTCAGACTTGCTTTAAATAGATTACATGGGGGAATCAGATGTATGACAGAAATCAAGGTAAATATTATGTTTATCTTTATAGTTTGGAAGCAAGAAATAAAATGCCAACATTCACTATTGTGTTTATCTAAATAGAAAAAAAAGAATACATAGAAACATTATTCATATAAATTATATAGCTCAGAAAGTTTGATTCACACAACAACAACACTGTTTTTGATGAATATGTACCAGTAGCCTAATGCTACCAAATGTAATTTAGAAAAATCTAACATCTACATTAGCAAAAAAAAAAAAAAAAAAAAAAAAAAAAAAAAAAAAAAAAACATAAGACAGTAAGAATAACCTTAATGGAAGATTTGCAAGGGTTCATACTACTCCTTGATTTTCAGGTTAAATTTCAGTTACATATTTAATATAATTGAGCAATTTGATTTTTCTACTGAACTTTCATTTGCTGTATATTGTGAGAAAGAGCAGCAGACCCCTGAGAAAACTCTAGGGTAAGAAAGTGAATGCATAGTCTTCTACCATCCAGGGAAGAAGAGTGCTTCTGATTTTCCTTCCTGCTGGACTCCTGAAGCAAACTTTGACCAAGTCCCTGATGGAGTACCGTGTATGAGAAACTGGCTAATATCGTCCTTGGAAAACACACTGATGTCTGCTCAATTGCTGCAATTATGCTTTCCACCCTGTGACATCCGCTGCTCCCTATTGCCATAAAACACTCCCCATCTGATTTTTCAGGGGCCTTCTTATCAGGTGCAAGAAAGGAACATGAAGGAGGATCACACCTGCACCTGGATTTGTTCAGTTTTTGAGAATAGGATCAGGCTCTGCCTTTCAACATGCTATGTGATATTGATTTATTTTCTTAGCTAGGAGAAGAGGACAGATGGTAGTTTTATTGGTTTCCACCTGAGTTCTTTCTCTAAAGATCAAGGAATTAATGTGAATTTTTCTGCCAACTACTAACTAGGGGTAGTCCAATTAAACATTTGAGAACCAAAGAACTTAATACTGAATGGTCCATGAACCTTGGGGGCCCACTATAAGAATTATCCCTTGGTTTAATTGATTAAAAATGTTGTTCTTTCAGATATATTAATTTGTTGGACTTTTCCCTCTACCTTTCTGCTTGCTTTGTATTTATTTTACTCTTATTTTTCAGGCTGGAAGCTTAGATGGTCAATCTGGTACCTTTACAATTTTCCAACATAATCCTCCAAATGGCTGAATCACACAGAATTTGAAATGTTCCGTTTTCATTTTTAATCAATTAAAATGTGTTCTGAGATTTCTTGTGATATTATTTTTGTCCCATGGATTCATTAAAATATGGTAATATAATTTCCACATATTTTGAAATGTTCCCCATATATTTCTTTTATTGATTTCTAGATCAATCACTTATTATGATTAATTAATTATTTATTCCTCCTTAGTAATTATTAAAACTTTAGCTGATTATCATTTTGCAGGTTTCCTGAGGACAGGCTATTTGGTTACCCTTTGATTACAGCTTTTAACAGATTTTTTTTAAAAGTCTTATTGTTATTGTGGGAGTGGTGGTCTTTCTTGCTTTGTAAATCTTAATAGAATCAGAATTATCTGGCTACCACTTTTTCCTATGTTCTGTGAGCTAATCTATAAACCTACTTTAACTTTTCCCAGGAACATCGCCAGGGTGTTAAATCCTATGTCATGGGAGAGTAGCTTCATTGTTAATGCTTATCTAATTTCACATTAGATCCAACAGCCTCATTTTCTATTCATATTCTCTCCTGGTTTCTATGTGTATCTTAAGTCTAGTTTAGCTAGACTTAAGAACTTGAGTGTAAAGTCACGTTCAGTCCTCAGCACTTCTCTGTTTGAGTTATGCTAAGGTTTGGCCCTACATATTGATCAGGAAGGAAACTTGAAATAAATTCTGGAGAGAGAATGTATTGTCCTGTAAAGCTCCTATTATATGGTGGCAACTGAATATTTATCAAATAAATGGAGATTTCATTTTCAAACTAGGGAGAGTAGATTATCTGTGATATCCGAGGATTCAGGATAACCTGAGAATAGAGCTCCTCAGATCCCCAGTGTGTCCTAGTCCTATCTCTTCTAGTTACAGCTTCCACTATTTCCCTAAGGCTTCCTCAGAATTCAGACGGTAAGAGTCTCTCCATGGCATCAAGGAAGCTACTCATATCAATTTATATTAAATTTATGATAATTAAATCTGTGACTTCCATATTTTCTCTTCACTGTATCACCTACTCTGAAAATAACCACCCAATTTCAGAGTAATTATTGTTCACAGATTTTCTTCATACTTAACACTGGAGGTTTTGCATATGTTGGTAAACCTCCTTTTTCCTTTAACAAAACTCAGTTTATCACAGATGAGAAATCTAGAAATTCCATACTTGTACATGCCTGATCTTCTCACTTGCCCACCCACCATCAGTAAAGAGACTTCCAAGTTCGGTTAGTAACTGGCTGTTCCCACAGCACAATCTCCAGAGCAAGGACAATCTGTGGAAGCACATGAATTACAGGTCATGGTAACCCCCATTAAGTCAATGGAGAGTGTCCAGAAATGTCAGATTTTAGAAGCCTGTGTTTAAAACAGCTGGAAAAAAGATGAACTGGCCAGTTGAGGAAAATCTAAGGACTTCAACCTTCTCTACCACCTTCAGAAAACACAAGACTTTAGGGGGAACAAAGGCTTAGTATCTTTTGAATCATTGCTAGCCTGATCCACTTCCCTATTTCTTTCTGTTCATTAACACTGATAACCATGTTCTTTTGCATTTGAATTAAAACTCCCTTATTCCTCAATTTTATGGCAACAATATTTCACAAAGTATATCCTAAAAAGAGAATGATTTTTTTGTTTTTGACATACCTGTCTACTCCAATACATTGAACATGCTTTGTCTGTAAGAACCTTTGCTCTGTGGTTGATGACCCACCCTTCTATCTGGAATGTTCTTTGAGTATGTGACTGTGTGTGTGTGTGTGTGTGTGTGTGTGTGTGTGTGTGTGTTTAATCTGAGTTCAATTTAGTTTTGATAGGAAGTAAAATATTCTTCCAGAAGCCTTTCTTCACATAAATATTTATAATGAAATGTCCCTCTTTTCTTATATATGGAAGTAATTCTGCCAATACCATTCATTTAGACTGTACCCATTCTTTAACATATTTCAGCTATACAGCTAAATTAAGTTTCTTGAAATAAAGGGAAAATAATAGTTCGTCTTTTTATTCTCCTAGGAATTAAACTAAATGTTCCATATATAAAGACATTATGTAGAAGTTTCAAAAGAGTAACCAAGTCTATTCAATTGTATCCTTAGACTATAGCTCAGTCCCTGGCACATGGAAACAGTTAATATCTGCTAACTAAATAAAGACTAATTATTTTCTGACAATAAGCACACATCTTGAAATTTCTGCTTGTATGTGTGTTTATGGGTGCTAATACAAATATACAAATTTAATAACTTGATTTTTTATTTGATAACATTTTCTGAAATCGCAGGGTTTTGTTTTCAAAATTTACTTAGTCTGCTTTAAATTACTTTGAGAAAAGTAGCTCTTATTCCCATTTATAAGCCATATAGTGATGAGCATTCTTGAATTTATTTCTCTGTTTCTTAAAACCACAGACCTACAGATGAGTTTGAATCAGATCCAAAATTTATGGGTACTTAAATGCACATGGGGGCAGACTGAAGTTTGTGGGAAATTCTCTAACCACAGGCACATGACAGCTAGAAATTAGTAAGCCAATTTGGATGGAAAGATTTGAGCCACATCTTTGTTTGAACTGAATTTATAGATTGTTGTTTATGAAATAACCCTTGAGCTGAAATTCTTAAGAAAATATTGGTGAATGTTGGTCAACCAGCTTCACTTATTTCTTTTGTATACATCTTTACAAGCCTTAGGATTCAACATTATAGTCAGAATAATAAGCGGGTTTTGCAAGGTTCTACTAAAGTCAGAGGCTCAGCTAGCATTGCCAACATAGTAGAAAGAGGAAGTACCTAAAGTCTAATGAGAACATTTTTTCATCTCTATAAAGCTTTGCAGAATAGTTTCACATGCCTAGAAGGTTGATACAATGTAAGAAAAACCAACACTCCAGTGCTTGTTAAGATTTGACTTTGTCAATATGTGCACATTTTTGAAAGACAAATTTTCTTTGGTGTGCTAGAAAATTCCTCTTTGTGACAAATGAATTTTCATACCAGGAACTTGTGAACTCTGTTAGGTGCCCTCTTTTCACTTTTACTTCATTTTTCATTTCAAAGCCATTTTTACTTAGTTTCTATGCTTTTGAGAGAGAGAGAGAGAGGAGAGAGAGAATTTTTTAATATTTATTTTTTAGTTTTTGGTAGATACAACATCTTTATTTTATTTTATTTTTTTTACGTGGTGCGGTGCTGAGGATCCAACCATGTTCCCTGCGCATGCCAGGTGAGTGCGCTACTGCTTGAGCCACATCCCCAGGCCCTCTTATCATATTTTTAAGCTTATATCTGACTGGCTACTTAGAAACCTTTAAATTGCCATTTCATTTTCATCCTTTTCCCATGTACCTCATCTCTATAGAAATATACCTCAGCCACTATTCTCCAGGTTATGACCACATTCCATTTTATTTTAATGCAATGAAATCATAACTAAAAGATCAGTGCAAATATATTTATATAGCTTATACAGACTGTTCTTTGAATAAAATATATCTACTGTTCACTTTCTATCACATGAAAATTCATCACAACATGTGGCAAACACACATTCATCAATATTCAGTGTGCCTCTCAGCAGCCTGAGGACCAGCCTGCTACACCAAATTGAAGACGAACTTTACATTCAAGTTGTCCCTAGGGTTCTCAGGGATAGGAATCTATGATACTTCACTCTCAGAGATAATGTGAAATCTTTCTTAACTTTCTTTTCTCTAACATATTAGTAATTCCTCACTTTCTTCTGTATCTTTAGTTCAAATTCCCCAAAAAGGGTATTTTATTCCTGATATTATTATTAATTTCTGTTAAGCCAAATTCTTCCCTATCAGACTCTGTCTTAGGCTTCTGACCTGCTTAGGGTTCACCTATCTTTGATGAGGTGTCTACCATTGATCCAATCAATAAGGGAATGTAGCTTGGCCAGGTACTATTCTAAAAGGGCTGAGACTGAGTAATACCCCTCATTTGAGTTGGTGGGCATGGACAGGGCAGCCACTGAATTATCTGTGAATTACTTCAACTTCTTAATGCAATGTACACATATCATCACTCTGATGCACACATTCCCATAACTGTTCTACCTAAAATTGTCTAAAGAGAACGTATTTAGTCTTTAAGTATTTCTTGATTATATGTTTCAGGTTAATTTTATATTTATTAATATGATAATTTAGTAATATAGAGTTGAACAAGACAAAAAATTCTTGCTTTCAGGTTGCTTATCAGGACTACAAAAATTATCAATTATTTATTGGCAAATTAGCAAATGCATAATTAAGGGAAACAGAATTGGAGGGGATGAGGTTAGAGTCATGCAGATTAAAAATCATATAGATATTTGTATATTATAATAAAGAGCTAGAACCTTACTCTAAGTACAATACAAAGCATTGAAAGATCGTTTTAAAAATCAAACATGCATTGTGACTTGATTTACATCTTGAAATAATCATTTTGGCAGCTACCTAGAGAATAGGTTTGATGTGGTTAAAAATAAAGGCATTGGAGACTGCTATCCTGTTTCAAATTTTAAAAAATGGTGCTTTGAGCTAAACATGGAGCATAAAATAAGGAAAATAAATTGGACTGGGGATTTCAAGGAAGAACCAACAGGCTTCATCATTGGTTTGAAAGTGTACTTTATATAGTTCCTTCTAAACTTGTAGAGAAAAGATTTGTAAAGAACATTGTTAAAACATGTGTCTTATGAGGTTGGATCAAAACAATTAAACCTTGTTTTATTGACACAAGAACAAGGTTCTCAAACTTGAAGGTATATCAGAATCTGGAGATTGCTGGTCCCCAACTTCTGCATTTCTGATTTCTGATTTAGTATATTTGAAGGGAGGTCCTAGAATTTGCATATTTAATTCACTCTAGGTATAATAAAGTATCTAATTACATATATATGTGTATATATATATATATATATATATATATATATATATATATATATATATATATATATAATTTTTTACATTTGACTGCTGGTTGCTTTTAACCTTCTATCTTCTCTCTTCCTCTTCTACCCACACTTGTAGACAAGTTGACAAGAAAAACACAGTTCTTCTGGTGCAGATGGGAAGTTCAGACCTGAAACCCTCTCCATGTGTGGGAACTTTTACCTGTTTCCAAGCATGCCACAATTCCTCTCCAGGCCAATGTCCTTACCCTGATTTCATGAGTCATATTTCACCTTCATAGGAACCATTCTGCTTTCCCTGAAAAACTTCATTATGTTTGTAATAAACCTATTTTTCCCCATTAGTTCACACTAGTGTGTGTGTGTGTGTGTGTGTGTGTGAGAGAGAGAGAGAGAGAGAGAGAGAGAGAATCATTAGTCTGCACATCTGAGTCAAACTTTGAAAAGGGTTTATCCTGCTACTTTAGAGTGGCCCCAGGTGATGTTTATACTGCTTATCTGGAGACAAAAGTGTAAGAGCCACTTACTGAAAGAGTAACATTTTAACAAAGAAAATTTTGTGAAGAAATCAAGTAAGATGAAGACAGAAGTTTGGCTATTCAGCTTAGCAAGATCGTTAGAGTTCCTGATAAGAGCCACTTTTTAGTGGAGTGGGTTGGAGAATAAATGGAATGTAATGAAGTGTCTACAGCAAGTCTGAAGAATCCTTTCAAGAGGCAGTTTTAAAAAAATATAGCAAGATGTACTTCTACTCTGGAGGAATGAACTAATATAAAAGGAGAAACTGATAATGCAATAGGGAAAGGGGATACTTATTACCCAAATTCCTTCAGGAAGTGAGAGAAGATGTACTCCAGAGCACATCTGGCAGATGTGCTAAGACAAGAAAAAGGGAGAATTCTTACATCATACGAGAGAATAATTAGATCGTTTTAGAGGAGGGAATAGCTTGGTCTTATCTGATTTTGTCTATTTTCTCTATGATATATGAGACTTGACTCCATAAAGACGGAAGGTGTACAAAGAAATAGTCATTGGAAGAGTGAGAAAATGATTTTCTAGCATATCTACTAATTTTTCTAGAGATACCAAGTACCTCTCAGAGATTTGTGATCATAAATTTAAAAGGCAACAGCACAGTACTGGGGGGCACTATTGAGTATTGGGTTAATAATGCAGCTCTCCAATCAGTAGTTCTGGGTTCAAATCTTTATTCTCTTATGTATTTGGTAAAATTTATGCTCCTGTCAATGCCTTTTATATTAGCTTAGCATGATAACATGTCAGTATTCACAGGCCTGGATACTACTGCATGAAACAATGTATAGCTTTACTGTAGATGATTAGTATTATTTCTTACTTTAATACCAGGCACAGTGCAGACCTGAAAAGTCCTATACATAAGGGGGTAGCCCAGTGACTATCAGGCAATAAGTAGTGGGTTTGTCCCTGAAACCCCCTCCATATATGGGGACTTTTTACCTGTTTCCAAGCATGCCACAATTCTATTCCAGGCCAATGTCCTTACCCTGATTTCATAAGTCATATTTCACCTTCATAGGAACCATTCTGCTCTCCCTGAAAAACCTCATTATGTTGGTAATAAACCTATTCTTCCCCATTAGTTCACACTAGTGTGTGTGTGTGTGTGTGTGTGTGTGTGTGTGTGTGTGTGGAACTGAACTCAATTCAAGAAGAATACAGTGAGAAGAAACTTGAATCCTTTATTTTGTGAAACACTCTTGTCCTTGCTCTTATGGTTGCTTTGATTTTGTTTCATTAAGAAGAACCAGGTTGACTCATGAAAAATAAACAGACATCTTGTGTAGTTTAGTCAATTCTCTGTTAACAATCTTTTGTCCAAAGAGTTCTCTGCTGAGCACTAACTATAATAAAAATATTTTCAATCTTTGATCCTTATTAGAGGAAAATTCAAAGCCTTTCCCAAAACTTACTCGCATCCAATCATTATTTCTTGCCACTTTCAAATCACTGACCCACTCAAATCATCACATAGTTTCATCAGCCTGTCATCCGTGCAGTCACACAGAAGCCCAAACTTGTATTAAGCTTTGATTTCACCATCTTGAAATTCTTTGCACTTGAAGTTTTGAAGTGAAGTCCAGTGGAACATTAAAGTCTGTTTGGGAGCAGAGCAGACAAACTGGGTGGCAGAGCACACACATGCTAGTGGTCCTGCAGCAGTCCATACATGCTAGCTCAGGCTTCTGGGCATGTGGAAAACTTGAATGCATAGCAGTTGGCATGGCATACAACCAAAAGCCTTGAGACAGTTCGTGGCACCAGAGACCCCTAGGGGCTGCCAAATCAAATTTGAGACCATTTCTGAGACAGTAATGTCATCAGAAGCAACAAAATGACAGCAGCAGTGGCCACAAGAGGGATAAAATGCTGTGCATGGGGTGTCAGGAATTATGTATGGGGAGAGACTAACTCTGTCCCCAGAATTTATGGCATCAGTAAAAATATTAACTTTTCATCCTGAGAGCTGGGACTGAAACAGCTGCCAGATAAGAAGTAAACTTTATCAGTAAATTATCATAAAATAAAAGTTTGTCCTGGATTTTGCAATAAAGGATACCTCAAAGATTTAGGATTTCTGGTTTTGATAAGTGATTTCAACATTCCAAAGTAAATATCTGGAGTCTTGGAAATGAAGTGACATTTAAATACCACTGCATTTTTGGAAAAGAACACCATTTTCAAATATGGTTTAAGATGAGTCTATGATTAATAAAGAAAACAATTTATATAATTTTCTTATAACTGAAGATATAGCAATAAAATGCATAATCAGATATTTTGAATTAGGTACAAATCATGAAGTTTTTGTTTTTTCTTTGACCCCCATAAGGTGCAGTGTGGTCAGAGGAAACATTGAAATGTCATTGTATAAATTTACATTTAAATTAAATTCAGACACACAAAACTGGTTTGTATAAAGAGTTGAATCCTTTCAGAAAAAAAAATAATGTAAAGAAGATCAAGTCTAGATGTATTAGTCCTATATTTCAATTTTTTTTCAGAATTTCTTTCTCAATCTTGTCACCTCCTATAAAACACCAATTTCAGAAACAGTTGCAGCATCAGAAAGATAATTCTTAAATCAAAAATTACCCAAATTATTCATGAGTTTGCATTTACCTAGAGTATCTAATGTTGCTTTCATCAATATCAATTATAAATAGGATGCTTATAAACATATATTTTGATGACCTAGTAAAACTTTACAAAAAATGAGAAAAAAGTGTCTCATTCTTGATCAATCAAAATAAAACAATAAGAAAGTATTGTGATATAAAATTACAATAAATTTACTTTGTAATTTATAAATTAATATTATTTATCATATATCACTGTTGTCCTTACTATGCTTTATCAGTAAGAAAATCTTTTAAAGGAAAAAATTATATATATTTTTTATTTGATTGATTTTATTTTTTTTAAATACACGACAGTGGAAGGCATTACAATTCTTATTGCACATATAGAGCACAATTTTTCATATATTTGTATATAAAGTATGTTTACACCAATTCATGTCTTTATACATGTACTTTGTTTTTCTTTTTCTTTTTTCTTTTTTTTTTTGCATTACAATTCTTATTACACATATATACCACATTTTTTTTGTGTGTCTTAAAAACAAGTTACTAAGCAAGGATTCTGCACTTTTATTTTGCACTGGGAAATGAAATTATTGAATTTACCTATTACCTATTACCCAGAAATTTTTGGAATCATGTCTTGGGTCAATCTCTCACTCCAGCCAAACTTTAAAATGTTTTGTTCAAGATTTTACTAGAATTTTTTTCTTTTACAGGACTACTCCCAGAAAAGGAGTTATACATAATTTTTAGTTAGACATAAAAAACACATAATTTTTTATCAATGTCTAAATACACACCCTTCAGGCAAACATTGTCAGTCTTTGGGTTTAAATACCATATTGTAGAGCGTTGGTGACATATCCTGTTAAAAATCATATTAGATGTTTGAAAACTATCATGATAGCCAACACATAAGATATCCAATAAGTTCTAACATGGCATTTAATGATAAGCTAGTCCAGTCAAATCTGACTTTTAGTTTAAATTTTATTGCTTGCAAGTCATATAATCTTGGACAATTCAATTAATTTTTCTTCACCAAAGTTTATCATCTGTAGGAACACAAGTTCTTAAGAAATGTTTTTAGCTTCCTTCTAACCCTAAAAATTTCTACAACAAATGTAAATATTTTAAAATATTTAATCACAATGATGGTTGATTACCCCAACAAAAATATTATAATCAGAAATAATTAGAATTATACTTTTCAAGCAAAATGAATAATTATTAGCTAATTTATGGAAGATATCATGATTTATACAGAATTAGTATAGATCAGCCTCCTATGATTAAGTGGTCTGTATATAGAGACCAAATTGTGACCAAATAAAAACAGTAGCAAAGGCTGGGATATATCATTCACAAACTTACTTAGTTTCTGAAAGTTTTTAACAGTTTTGTCTATAGTTGGGCATTTGTTGTGTAAGCCATAGTGCCATTTCCTTTCTGACTTTCTATGTTTAATTTAAAATTCATTCCCGAGAGCATAGTTCCAGACCAAAGTAGATTTTTTCACTTAATTTTAGAAAAACATTTTGAAGTCTACTATTTCTATCCTAAGAATCATGCATTCGCAAAAACCAAAAGCCAAAAATGGAGTAGCCAAAAATAAGAAAAAGGAAAGTTTCTCATTTCAAAGCTCATTTATTGAGTAGTTAATTGACAGGTATGACATGGTATTATCCAATCTTATGCAAATGAAAAGTCTCTCATGAAGAATCCAAAATAGGGTTCTGTGTTAGTTTAATTAGTGTGGTAGAAATGAAGAGCCTTGAGGAATTGATTGCAGTGCCCACAATGTCTGTTTGTTTGTAGCATTCTTGCAACAGTACATCTGTTTATCCTGGGCCTGCTCATTCCTTTTTCCAGACTCTCTGCTAATTTCTGATCTCAGTTCAGGCTGTTCTTTAGAATACAGTCATATAAACAAGGGATGAGGAGATATGCAATACCCCAGCATCGATCTGAAACTTTTGAATTACTGCATGGAATGTTTGGCAAACTGCACAGCCTGTGAGCAAATAAATGGATTTCAGATCAGTCTTCCACTCTTAATTTGACTTTATATTATAGAGGAAACCATGTGGATGAAATTAGGAAATTTAGAATATTAGAACGAGAAACTGTTCTGGATTGGAAAGCATGCTATGCTGTAGAGTCTTCTCTTGGCTGTGATGTTGGCCAGAAATCTTACTGAAATTAAAGGGGAAAGCCTGGGTCATAGCCATTTCCTCATCTTTTATGTCATGCTATATATTAAAAGAAGAAGAAGAAGAAAAATGAGTCCAAGTTATGTCAAAGGATAATTTACTAAATTATCCACTGGAAATCAGTAAACACATCAATATTTTACAAGTGAATGTGATATTATGCAAAAAGAATCACCTAAATAGTATTGAATTTTATCGTGGAATAAACAAACAAACAAACAAACAACAACAACAAAAACCCTTTATTTCAGAATCATATTATCCAAATTATTTTTAAACTTACTTCATTTAAAACTTGGAAAATGTCATTAGCATTTTATCATGTGCTATGTCATCTTTCTAAATATATTTCAATTAAACAAATATTATTAATGAGAACATTAACTGCATTCATTTATTTCACAATATAGTCATGAAGAACAATTAATGGCATTTGCAAAACTTTTATAGAATTAACATGCAAATAAAAATATAACAACCAATATTATTGTTTAATTTATCAATCACAAAATAAGTAGAAAATTAAGCAAAATTTTATTATCATATTCAATGCTTACTTTTCCTAGATTGAAATTTGGGTCATTTAAAAATCTTAAGCCTGCACATTCAATTAGTCTTTACCACTAGCTAATTTCTTGAATCTAAGATTATTCAAAAGTCTAAAATAATGAAATATTTTAATATGTCTTAGTTGGTCAAATTCTGCTTCCTTGAATGCTTTATTTATTTTTTTAATATTTATCTTTTTTTTAGTTTTAGGTGAACACAATACTTTATTTTTATGTGGTGCTGAGGATAGAACCCAGTGCCTCATGCATGCTAGGTGAGCACTGTACCACTGAACCACAACCCCAGCCCCTGCTTCCTTGAATTCTTATGTTGAAGTTCTAACCTCTAGTACCTCAAAAATGTGACTTATTTGCAGATAGGGTTTTTATAGCACTAAATACTTCTAAATGAGATCATTAGAGTGGGCTGTAACCCAAAGTAAGTGTTGTACTTATAAAAAGAGGAAATTTAGAGACACTTAGTTTGAAAGCCATGAAAATGAAGACTTGGGATGATGCCTCTACAAGCCAGGGACTCTCCAAGATGGGCAGATAACCACCACGATGGACACAAGAGGAATGGAACAGATGCTTTCTCACAGATCTCAAAAAGAGCCAACACTACTGGCACCTTGATTTAGGATTTTTTGCCTGTGACACAATGCAGTTCTGTTAGTTAAACCACCAGTTTGCTTTTCTCCATTACAGCAGTCCTAGAAAACTAAACTAATGTATCTCCATGACATGTACATAAAACAAAAATGTACATGCTTATAATTCATATGTGTGTGTGTGTGTGTCTATCACACGAACTACATTTGTATGGATGAGTGTATATAAAAGCAAATACATGGAAAGATAGAAAATTGGTGGTTGGAATATGGGACAGTTTGCTAAACTGTTGAATTTATGTTTAACATTCTAATTTATGAGAGGAAAATAAATAGTTGGGCAATTTAATTGCTGTCATATATTGCTTAATGACAGGACAGATCTTGAGAAATGTACCTTCAGATGATTCTTCACTGAGTGAACATCAGACAGTGGAACTTAGTATCCAAGAATTGAAATTTGTTGTTATACTTATTATAGTTTGTCTTTATATAAATACATTTGAATTCCTTTGTCATTGATTAACAGAGCCTCTTGATAAAATCTTGATAAGCATGAAATAAATAAGGTTGATTCTGGCATAACAGAATACATTTTTATAGTAGATGTTATTGTAAGTGGAATACAGAATAATAATTACAGTTTTTTATTATTATCAAATTTCACATACTGTACATACTTGTATGAGCTACACTTTGTAGGAAAGGTAGCATAAGAGGTTTTTTTACACCAGCATCACCACAAATATGAGTACAGCATTGTGCTGCCTTGTGTTACGAAGGTTACCATGCCACTAGTACTAAGAATCCTGAAAAACTTAAGCCAAAATAACCCCTTATATATTATATCTATACATATCTATAAGTGGATTATCTCAGGTATTTCTTGTAGTTGTGGAAAACTGACTAACATACAACTCTTTTCCCAGTTTTGACAGATAAAATAAATCATACCCTCCTGTGTGAACACGTGGCACTGTTTCAGTTTCCACTAGGAAATTTTTAAGAATTTGATACTATAAAGATAGTTTCATATATTTTTTGTGTCACTTACTTTGAGCTTCTTTGATGTGAGAGGCTTTCCTAAAAACACAATATTAATCATTTTGCTTTGTAAATAACAAGAACATTATTTTTTGAATTTTACAGTAGACCAGCTAAGTGTGAAATAATGCCAAAGAATTTAGGAGCACATGTTTTGAGATCAGGTAGAGCTGGACTTTTATTTCAGTTTTGATGCTTTTCTTGTGACCTTGGGTAAATAACCAAAATACCTAAAACTTGAATTATAACACTTGTCACAGAATGTTATTGTGAATATTTAATTTGAAGTGCATGAAAAAAATTTTGGCACCCTGCCTGAAATTTAGTATCCAAAAATTAAAATTCATTGTTGTTGTTATTATAATTTAACTTTATATAAATACATTTGAGTTCCTTATACCAATGGGGTCTATAGATGTTGTTTGGTGGAAACCATCAGTCTGAAAGGAAAAATTTCACAGCAGTATGTCAAGATTCACAATGAGTCATGTAGGATGGACGTACTAGGATAACATACTTGAAAATACATGAGGCAAGTGATTATCTGAGAATCTGCAGATTATTTCTCATACTGGTGGTGAAATAATAAGACACTGCTTTCTAAATAGATAAATAGATCTCTATTTATTTTTTTATATAGATATAAGTATACAAATATAATATATATAGATACACACACACACACACACAAAGCACTTGTTTGCCTTCTTTGCTAATGCAGAGTGCCTAAACCTTATAATCTGTGTGACAGGAGTGATTTGAATGTCTTTTACTCTAATATTTGTTCTTGACATAGAGTCCTTAAGTCCCTGGGAACTTCTTGTGTTATGGCAGCATCTTCTGTCTTCTTGAAGTAACTCTAGATGGAACTTTCAGTTCCACCTCTACCATCTCCCAGGAAAGTAGATGAGCTAGAGATTTATTAACGAATCAAGTCTATGACTGAAGTTTTCATAAAAATTCCTAAAGTATGGAGCTTGGGGATCTTTCAGGTTGAAGAAATTTCCATGTGCTAGCAAGGTGGCACATCCCAGCTTCAAGGAGACAGAAGTTCCTGTTCTCAGAACCATTTCAGATTTTGCCCAATATACCTTTTCCTCTGGCTATTCAGTATCTTTACAGTGAATCTTTTAAATCAATGACTACATATAAGTAATTTTTTCAATGATTTCTACAAGTCTTCATAGTACTCAGCAAACCTGAAGAGGTTGTGAGAACACCAGATTTGTAGCCAATTTGGGCAAAGTATGGTTAATCTAAGAAACCACTACTTTATGATTAGTGTCTCAGGTAGATTCTGAGTCTGAGTCCCTTACTAACTTCAGGTAGTTTGTGTCATAATAAAATTGTAAGGTACCCAGTTGATGCCTGGAGAACACCTAACTAGTCTTGAGGAAATGCACGCGCACACACACACACACACATCTGGTGTCAGAAATGTTGAATACATTAGAGAAACTACTTTGATTTTTTTCTACATTAGTTTTCCCACATAGCTATTAACTGTGTGGTTCTCTGCCTCCTTATTTTAATCTCCATCATTACTGAACTCATCCTAATTCTTGTATTCTTGACATTTCTTTCTATTCTTCAAGGCTACTTTATGCCAGCTCTGGATTCTTTAGGTGAATGATAATTATTCCTGCTTGGTGCACCTTTGCTTGAAGATTTGTCTACATACTTGATTGTGACAGATCCTGTTTGAGAAATTCACTGGAGATGGACATGTAGAAAGAGATCTGAGAAAGCTTACGATATTGGTATATTGTCTGAAAATATTTTCTAATGAATTACAGTTGCTGGAGAACCTAAGCAACAAACAAAATAGTAAGAGGTAATGGTAATAGTGTTCAAATATTTGAAAAATTGGCAGTTAGAAGCTAGAGTAAACTTTTCTGTGGGTTGGGGATATAGCTCAGTTGGTGGAGTGCTTGCCTCCCATGCACAAGGCCCTGAGTTCAATCCCCAGCACCACAAAAAAACTTTTCTGGCTCCTTGGAGATCAAGACAAAAAGCAACTCTCATTTCAATAGAGAGTTTTTGACACACCTCTAAAGTATCTTTCTTTATATTCTCAAGATAGTTTTAATGTATTTTAATGTTGTTTTTATTCAAAATAGCAAAAGAGCTACTAAGCAGAAACACTCATTAGAATAAGGTGGTAGAAGCAGATGGAGTTTGATGTAAGTCATATTGAGAAGCAGTTGTATCAGACACCTGCTTCAATCACATCTGCGGACAGCCTTTTACAGTTACCACACCTCTCTCCAGACATGATGTTTTGGGCTTGAAAAACACAGTTGAAAGATGGAAATAGAGTAGTACTTGCGATAATTTGACAAGGAGGGTGTATCTGCTTTCGTATGTTCTCCCTCCGTAGAGTCCCTTTCTCCAAACTCACTACCTATGGAATCTTACCTTCATATTCAGGCATCCTCTCTCTGTTCACTCCTTCTGATGTCAGATAACAGTGTGGCAGAGCATTTGGTTGTTGCTCAATGGACTCTGAAAATTTCTGAATTTTGAATATCTTCCTTTTGATTCCTGTGGCTTTGAATGGTACTTCTCAGCATTTTCTATAATCCCTCATGTGGTTTCAGCATCCAAATTCCTGGACTTTGAGAATAACTTCTAGCATGGCTGTTACATGATGTCATTCTGGGAAACACAGGAAATGGATTATTTTAATTAAAACCTTTCTTCAGAGGCTGGATGTTCAACCATTAGGAATGTTGGTATTTCTACATTAGCAGAAAGTAGGTCTGTATCCTTTAATTTCTATAGAAAATCTTGTATGCCCCCTTCAAGTTCTCTGTGTGTCATTCCTTATTTTTACACACCGCTCTATTAAACAAGTTTCAATAGTCTTTGTCCAGCTTCAAACTTCAACCCCAATCCCCTCACTTCTTGCCTGTGGCCTTCTCTAATAGAGCTAGATAAGACAAACAGAGGAGTGCTCTTAGTATTTTTTCCAGCCCATGCATAGGGAGACAGGGTTTTCATTGAGTTGGCAATCCTTGATGCTGAATTCAACATGGCACATTTCACCCCAAAGACCAGCCACTGTGGATAAACTCATATATATTGGAGAGCCAAGTAATTTTTTCTTACCAGAAATGATACAAATTCTGGATATGGCTTTGCTTCCCCTGTGTACAGTGACACCATAAGCATCATCATGCAAATGTTTTTTTCAGCACTATACATTGCACAGTGTTGCTTTATATCCAGGTTCCCATTTTACATCAACAGAGGTGTAATATAGGCTAAGGTATCTACTAGTCTAATATGCCCTGTCTCACAGAAGCAACTAGTCTAAGGATGATCAAATTAATTTTTAAAATTTGGTTTCATCCTCTGGAATATGAAATATCTCACTATAGTAAGAGTATCAAATCTCAGGCCCAAACTATTTACCACTGCCCAAGAATTTCATTACCCAAACACTCAAGACACATGCAAAGGGCTACAGTGACAATGTTCCTATTTTCTGAAACAATATTTGAACATATGAACCTTAGCATTGGAACTGATAGAAAATTTTTAAATGCCAAGTATACATTCATTATGCTTCTCATATAATCTCAAATAATGAGATTATATGTTTCCAAATTACTGGTCAATTGGATATCATTGATTCTCTCTTCATTCCGGGTTTTCTTGTGCCATCCTTCATCCTGGCCACTGGGATCACACACTTGAATGAACTCTTCATACTTGATCTTTCGATTCAGGCACTATTTCCATAGAAACAGAGGCTAGAAAATACCCAAGGTCCCCATTAATGCTAACAGCATATCAGTTTCTTTAATGATAATAGCACTCTAAATATGACTAATCTTTCCATAATAGCTTAAGAGAAAGATCATGGGCTTATTTCTCTGAAAAGACCTGTCACTAGATGGTTTTGATTAAAAAGTTGGGATGGTACATTATATAACCTCTTCTTGGTCTGTGGCTTAATGGACACAGTTTTATGATATCAATCATTTGAAATACAAAATAGAGCTGAATCAAAATGGCATGATTAACACAACAGAGCCAAGTTTATACATTAGCATTTGGCAGTAAGAATATGCAATAGAAATATTTGGCAAAGTTTGTTGCTGTAGATTCATGTAGATGAGAATGGACAAGTATTTCTTTGTGGCTATAAAAACCACAGTTTCATTATTATAACATAAATAACCCTAGGCAAAGGGTCTTGGCAGTTGTATCTGACTTACTACGTAGAATCTAAAGACATTTTTAATCCTTAAATAATTTTTCCTTCTTCAATCAGATATAAGAGCACAAGAAATTCTGTCATTTAATCTTCTGATATGATTAAGCTTTGTCTGTTTTGTGAGTGCTACTATGATGGATGTGGACCAGAGTTGTAGATTTTGGCCACTGAGATACCACACTGGTTTACTGTCAGTTGAGGCTGATATTCAGATAAGTGCTTGGTTCTTAGGAATGTGACTTTCAACCTCTGTTTTGTCTTATTTTCAGAGATTAAAAAGAGAAAAAAAATAAAACATGATTTCCCAGAGCCCCTTCTAGGTTCTAGATAATGTATTTTGCTGCTTGGATATATTTGTTGATGGTCCAAAATACAAAAATGAGGTGACATTTACCTTCCTGTAGCTCTTGCCTATGATTACAGCTAGAAATATAGATTGATGGGGCTTCGCTACAGTGTATTTTGTTATCCTTTCTCCAGTTTCCTGGAGTTGAGAAGATGTAGTTACAAGATGACAGTGACGGTTTCTTGCTTTCAGTATAGCC
Organism: Urocitellus parryii; assembly: GCF_045843805.1. Taxonomy (NCBI): domain Eukaryota; kingdom Metazoa; phylum Chordata; class Mammalia; order Rodentia; family Sciuridae; genus Urocitellus; species Urocitellus parryii. The sequence continues at coordinate 66,489,551 of NC_135533.1, forward strand.
CTAGTGGTATTCTCTCTTCAAGGCTGTGGTTGTTCAAGGCTGTGTTATTCATGGAGATGTTCCAGGAGGCCCACTGCATTCCAAGAGCATGCTCCTGCAGCACTTATAATGACTTCCTAAGTGTTTAATTCTCTGTATCAAATATCTCCCTGCCTAAAGTGCCTAGAGTGGTTTCTGTTTTTTTTTTCCTCTAATCCCTGATGAATTCACCAAATTAAAGAGAAACAGAATTTGATAACATAACAAATAGCAGGATTTCATGTGATTGAGGGAATACTGTTACTAAGATTAAGAATATAAGGTAAAATATATGTTCATATAAAATTATTTTCTTAGAAAAGTATTATATGTCATATGTGTTCGCAGAAGTAGGGCATGAGGTACAGGAAGTTAAATGTCACTTCACAAAAGTATTAACAAGATCCAAGATGAAACTTCTGGCTTGCAGTTTATTTTTGAAGGACTTAGTGCAATTAGATAGATTTAGTGACCAGGAAAGAGATGACATTAAACTTTGGGCTTTTGTATTCTGGGCCTTAAAAAACGATTCCTTATGTAAAACTTATTCAACTTAAGTGCTATTTAAAAAATAAAAAAAAGAAAGAAAGAAAGGAATTTGGGTTTTATTTGGCTTCAAATTTAAAATGAACGTAAAAGAAAACAGAATATACCTATTAATTTTAACAAAATTACATTACTATCTTCCTTCAATGACCTACAGCTCAGAGCAGTGTTCTGGGGGAAAAGATATACAACTCACATTGAGCACTTATATGTTCTTCAAATGGATTCAGATGCTTCAAGATTACTTGACTGTTCAGGAAGGCCATTTCTATAGGATACACCCCATCAATTCCTCATAATTCTGTCAATACCCATAAACCATGGTAACACTTAATTTTAGGAGCAATTCATAGCCTCTGGAAACTGAGATCTTGAATGACACTGGACTTCTGGCTTTCTGATTATTAGATCTTTGCTGCCTTATTGTAGAAAAGGATACTAAAATAGTTCCAGTTCTGCTAACATTAATATCTGGAATTCATTAAAGACAATATGCATCTAAGAATATTTTTTTTTACAAACTGCTTATTTTTTAGTTTTAGTGAGTGGTGAAAAAGCTGACTCTTATAATACTTTCCAATAATATTCTTTTATTTTTGCAGGGAAAAATGGATTATTCCCCATGTTCACTCAACAGCTCAAAATAACATTTGAAATCATGGGTGACACATCAAACTGGTCTCTTAATCTTCTAAGCTCTAGTTGTTACCATCATATGACTGTTTATATGATTGCTACATTTGTACATTTTTCATAATTTTTCTCTTATATACTGATCTTCATGGCACAGACATCCCCAAATTATAATAAATAGTGTAGAGCTCATTCAAAGATGTGACTTTAAATTGAACTAAATTATTTTCAGATATCACAAGAAGCAAGCACATTAATAATGAACATTAAATCAATCATCCATTGTACTAAATATAGAGTGAATTAAGACAAACACATGTGTGTTAGTCAGCTTTTCATTGCCATGACAAAAATACCTGACAAGGACAACTTAGAAGAAGAAAAGTGCATTTTGGCTCTTGTTTTTAGAGGTTCAGTCCATGATTGGCTGAATCCATTGTTCTGGGCCCAAGTTGAGGCAGAACTTCATGGTGTAAGGGAGAAACTTCATTGTCTACGAAGGCCGGGAAGCACAGAGAAGAACAGGCCACAGGGAAGATGCACACCCCTAAAGACCTTCCTCCTCCAGCCACACCCCATCTACTTACAAGTAATCCAGTTAGTCCATTTAGACCAATAGAGATTGATTAAGTTAGAGCTTTCATGATATTATCATTTCACCTATGAATATTCCTTCATTAACACAGAAGTTTTAGGGGGACATCTCATATCCAAATCATAATATTATGAAACATATTCTTTAATTATTTTTTAGAAGGAGGAAAAACTACCAAATATAGAAAGATGGTGTGTGAGTGGTCCTGGTTTAGAGGTTAAGGAGTATATGTCTGCTATTCACAGCTTTAGTGAATATAGTAACTTCTATGCTTGTTTAAGAGCTTAAAAAAAAGTATGTATGTTTTTGGCTTACTGATAGTTTAGTCTGATACTTATTTTAGTGCAGTATTATCCCTTTTTGGCCTCTTTTACTTAAAATTATTACGGAAAAATTAAAATAAGTATTTATTCTAAATTAGAATTTTAATATCTGCCTCTGTCAGAGGCTTCAAAATGATTTCAAAATGCTTCAAAATGACTGCCAAAGTGAGATGAAAATAAATAATTCTAAAAATATTTCTCTTCCATTGTGCTATAAAATTCCCCTGAGATAGAACTGAAAATTGAAGTGGCTGCAATCGTATCAGAGAGTGACCTATTAGTGCAATGGGTTGAATGATGAATGCATTAAGGCCTGGAAGACAGACAAGAGGGGTTTTAGCCTAGTTAGCTTCAAAGTGATGGAGTGTTATCTCTGCCTCTCCCACAAATTTCCTCCCAAACAGACACTTTTGTGAAAGCATCTACCTATTATTCCAAGTTCATGTGGAAATTGTTTGCCAGGAATCGCCTCCACTTAACAGGATAGAAGAGACAACAAAGAAAAAAAGATTATCTGGCAAGAAAGCACAAATGTCATTTATCCCTTTATCTGCTGCTCTTTGTCATCATTCATGGGATAATATGATCAAACAAATGCTTTTCCCTCTATGCCAAAATTTCTCCGAGAAAATACATCATTTGGCATATGGCTTTGACTTTTCTTGTCAACCACCTGTCTTCTCCCACCATCTTTTCTTCTTTATTTCCTTTTTAAACTAACATGACATAATTCACCAAAGAAGAAAGCCACACTTTTAGAGCTCTTTCCTCATACCACTAATCATTTCAAAAAATTAATTAATACTTGCTAATTCTTTTTCTTATCACTACTTAACCCTTTATTAGCTGCCTTCTACCCTTTCCCTAATCTTATACAAATTTATTTCTTCAATGTCAACAGTAATGACCAAGAAGAAAGATTATTTTAGTCTGAATTCAATATTGCTCTCTCTCTTTCTTAAATTCTATCTTTCTCTAGGCTTATGTAAAATTATTTATTTAGACTATTTTCTACTTTTATGTTTCTATTTTTCTTGTCTTCATTCTTTCTCTATTTTCTTAGTGAATTTTTTAATGATTACTAAATAAATGTTCCCTTCAAATGAGAATTATTTGTGTTTCTATACTTTTTATTATATGCTTTCATTAGTTCATCCATCCTATCCATTTTTATCCAGGTAAAATATGCATTTGAAAATACATATGAATACATGAATAATTCACTAACATCTCAAATCCAGTCTCATTCAAACTAATTACAACATTGTAACATTTCACATTGTGTGGTAGGCAGAATCTTAAAATGGAACCAATATGCCCTTTTCTTCTGTTTATACATTATACATAATCTCGGAGACT